>NC_140583.1:943874647-946279647 GCF_964204655.1 Triturus cristatus | reverse complement strand
GGGAGGAAGATTTCGTACTTGGCACAGTCTTAGCGGTAAACCAGTGTGGCCCATATTTAGATGCTGAAGTGTATTTCCACCAAGTATAATTTCTTATTGATACAGGTGCTACACAATCTACTGTTAGAACAGTGGCAGTCCTAGACCTACCTCTCTCTGGGAAAAATATCCAAGTTATAGGAGTAACAAATAAACAATTTACAAATCCAATTTCAAAAAAAGGTCCCAGTTAAAATAGGTTCATTGAAAAGTACCAATTTCTTGTTTGCAAGTTAAATCCTGTATATTTGCTAGGGAGAGATTTGTTGTGTAAGTTAATTTGCACCATTTACTGCATACAGGAAGGTGTAGCTTTTAAATCCCATTATGAGGATGTGGAATTTAAAATGATACGACAACAGACAGCTACTATAATATTCCCCCTACTGGCAGTTGAAGAATTACCTGCAGTTTTGAGAGACACTGTGTATCCAGAAGTTTGGGATCTCAGAAGAAAAGATATCAGACTCATTAAAGGTGTTGAACCAGTACGGATTATGGTAAAGGCAAATGCAGTATATCCCAGGACAACACTGTACCATTTGACTCCAGAAACTATTGCAGGAATAACGCCTGTGATGAGGATGTGTTACAAAAAGGAATCTTGAGGTAACTGATTGGGAGTCCATTCAATTCCCTGATCATGGGTTTTCAGAAGCCCAATAGAAAATATAGGATAGTGCAGGATCTTAGAAAGGTCAATAAAATAGTGGTCCATTGTAGTCCTGTGGTACTGAACCCCAGCCACAATATTGTTCCAGATTCTCTTTACTGCAGAATGGTTACAGTCATTCATTTGTGTCAAGCTTTCTTTTCAGTGCCTTTGCATGAAGAAAGCAAGTTCTTTTATTCAGTTGTGTTCCAGCAGAAAGTATTAGCATGGTGTTTTCCCCCACAAGGGTATACACAGAGTCCTTTCCGTCTTTAACCAGATGCTGAAAAGAAATCTGGAGTCATTGCAAATGCCCTACAGATTAGTACTTGTACAGCATAGATGATTAGAAACACTAGAGGCTTGTAAACGAGTCACTGTTGCCTTATTGAATCACCTGGCTGAGAACGGACATAAAGTGTCCCCGGGAAATCCGCAGTACTGTCAAAAAGAAGTTCAATATCTGGAGCACATTGTAGAAAAAGAAGCTAGGAAGATGATGCCAGCAAGAGTGGAAGCATTTCTTCAAATGAATCCACCTCAAATTCAAAAGGAAGTTAGGATGTTTTTGGTAATGGTTTGCTACTATAGACAGTGGATGCCAAACGTTTCCTTGGTGGCAAAGCCTTTACAGAGGCTGACAAACAGAAATGTGTCTGATCCAATTCCATGGGACAATGACTGTATGAGAGCCTCCATAGAGCTGAAAGAAGAACTGTTTCATGCCCCAATACCAGATTACACTAAAGAGTTTACCTTATTTTGCAGTGAGAGAGAGGGCTGCACTCACTCATTGCTGACTCAGATGTATGGTGATGCCCGAAAACCTGCGGCATATTTTCTACCGCACTTGACCCTGTTGCCGCAGATCTCCCCAGTTACCTTTAAGCAATTGCTGTGGTGAGTACTAGTCTGGAGAAAAGGGAGAACATAGTAATGGGATACTCATTGACTGTTATGGTCATACACAGAGTGGAGCTTTTATTGACAAGAACGAAAACCCAATATATCACACACAATCATTTGACAAAGAATGAACAGACCATATTGTAGTCTGATAAAGTTGTTCTAAAGATGTGTCAAATCCTTAAAACATCAACTAGTTTGCCTGTAAATTATATTGTTTGTGATGAAAAACAGACATGTGCACCAAGTCAAGACCTGATATTAAGGCTATACCCCTGATACTTTAAGAAGTAATTAAGGGTCATTGAGAGCAGCATATGCTGTGTGCACTATAACTGATGTTGTGGAAGCTTCAAACTGTTACCGCAGCACAAGTTGAAGAATTGATTGCTCTTACCAGAGCATGCAGTTTAACTGCTCACATGAGAGTGACTATATTTACACATAGTAAGGCTTTGGCATTATCAATGATTTTGGGCAATTATGGTCACAAAGAGGTTTTTAATTTCCACAGGTACACCAATCAGGAATGGAGTATACATTAAACATTTCCTGGAAGCCTTACAGTTACCTGAAGATATTGCTGTAGTTAAATGTGCAGCTCATCAAAGTGGTAATGGCTACATTGCCATGGGAAACAGACATGCTGATTCAGTTGCACTCTATTTTGCTTGCACATTTAATGGAAATTTCACATGTGAGTCTGAGAAGGAATCTTTGTTCACCTTGTTGATGAAAGTGGCTGATACTTGGGATGAATTAATGAGGATGCAGGACATTTTTTCAGAAGCAGAACAGAACAGTTGGATTAAAGCAGGTTTTGAGAAAAATCCAAAAGACATGGGTGTCAGCAGATGGAAGACCTGTGTTGCCGAATACTAATTTGTTCCCAATGACATGCTACTATCATGGATACACACATTTAGGCAGGGACGCAATGACTATAGCTGAAGAGGTTTGCCACAGATGTCTAATATGCCAACAGATTAATACAGGAAATAAAACACACTGAGTCACATAGGGAGATTAGGTGGTCCTTTTAACAGCATGAAGTTGGATTTATCACGATGCCTGCACACAGCGGGCTGAGATTTACCCTGGTCATAGTATGTGTCATCTAGAGATGGGGGAAACCTACCCATCTAGAAGAAATGACAGCCTCACTGTAGCAAAATTGTGATTGCGAGAATTGATCACAAGGTATGGCATGCCGGTTTCTCCGGAATCAGATAGGGGGACCCATTTCAACAATGAGGTCCTGAAAATAATTTGCACAGCACTACAGATTGAACAAAGATTACATTGCAGTTACATGATTGAGACTTATGGAATAGTTGAACAGCTCAATGGAGCCACTAAGTCCGGATTAGCAAACGCTTGAGCTTTAAGATCACTAAAATGGCAGATGCATTGCGTTATGGTAATGATGAGTAGTCGGAGTATCCCATATAGGAAGACAAGTTTATCACCGCATGAGATCCTGATGGGCAGGCAGGGCAGGATTGGCTGATGAGGTCCATTTAGTCTCCAACCAGGTTACAGCTGTCGCAAGAGATCCTCACCAAAAGCAGCATCACAGCCTCAATCCTGGTGTGACGGTTGTGACAAAGAAGCACATTTGGAAGACCTGTTTGGAACAAAGATGGAAAGGTCCCTTTCAAATAATATTGGTGACTAATACTGCTGTTAAGTGCCCAGGAGTCCCGATTGGGGTTCATGCCAAATTGTTGTCTTTGATCCAGAACGACGAGAATTGATGACTGCACCAAGACCTGAGAAACCACCAAGATCAGTGGTACCATTTGCACAACAGCAGCCAAAGGAAAATAGGGGTGAATATTTGCATTTTCGCATAACAAATCAAGTTTAAGAATCTTGGATTCATTCTGGATGAGGAGCTATCCATGAGACAGATGATGTTTAAGGTGGCTGCCAACTGTTTTGCCATCCTAAAATAGCTGTGGAAGATCATCTGGCTTCTGCCTTCCTCCACTCAAAGGACGGTAATCAAGGTAATTATTATGTCAAGACTGGACTATGGTAACATGATTTATCTGGGGGTGGATAAAGTCTGCATCAGATGATTACAAGTGGTACAGACTTCCAAAAAGCACTTCCACCTCTCACCTCTGTTGTGAACTCCACTGGCTTAGGTGGAAAATCGAATTCAGTTTAAAACTATGTGCTATTTGCACAGAGAAAGATCGGAGGCTGGACCAAGATATCTTCATGAATTTGCTAGGCCCTATCATCTGGCACACCCTTTGCACTCTAGTGGACTTTCCCTGTATATGGTTCCCAGAGTGAGACACACAAGCATTGGAGGCCGGTCTTTTCCATACCTGGACCCCAAGCTGCAGAACTCCCTCATAGACCTATTGATTGGCTGTTCCTCATTTATGATTTCCCACAGGCAACTAAAGACCTGGTTGTTTTAATCTAGTGGATAGCTGTGTGCTCTGTAAAATGTAATAATAATAATAATATTAATAATATATCCAAGTAGCTGGCGTTACACAAAGTGGCATCAAAGTCTCTAATGAAATAGAAGCTGAGACTGGTTCTCAAGACTAGAACCCTATTGATATTCCATCAGTATGACTAGAAGATCCGTGTGAAGGAACAAGCACTGGAATAAGAAGCGTCCGCGACAGAGCTGATTGGTCACAGATTTATAAACAGCAAAGATTAAGAAAGAGTACATCAAGTGATGAAAGTGGTATACCGCAAAACCAACTGTCTCCAAGAAGATTAAAGAGAGCAAGAGTCCCTTGACAAAGGTATTTAACACCTGAGTGGTCGTATTACATCGGCAGAGTACTAAACGTCACATTAGATGATTTGTGTGATGTGAGATCTGAATTTAATGAACCTTCATGAAAAATAATCGATATGAAAATTGAGTAAGGCAAAATTGATAACTGAGAAGTATTGAAAGTTGAAAAACAAAAACAATAAATGATTGATGAACAAGAATTGTCCTGTTAGACCTTTATCATTTCAGTTTTTTATTTTACAGAAGATCAATCTAAACCCAAGTATGCAGTAGAAAAGTAGGGATAAGAAAATAGAAGAACACGGAGCAAGGATAAGGATTTTCTAATTAGAAATCTATACTACTGAAAGAAATTGTCTTAATAAGCAACTTAAAGAATTTTATGTTGGACTATTGAACATAATTGTACCTAGCCTTATTTGAAAGAAATGTGCCACATTAAAAATAAGTGTAAATATATCTAATGTGCTCAATCCCTGTAATTCGTAGGAGACATATTTGGTGCAATTATTCCACCTGTAGGCAAAAAGTTGAGAAAACTATCAACTGTTGTCTACAAAATAGCAGCAAGAACTTCTGGAAATTTGTTGGTAGTGAACACTGAGCTGATTGCTATATGCTAAATGGTTTTGCGGTATTGTTTAGCATTGGAAATACTGCTCACAGAAAAAAGCGGAGTTTGCAAAATGCTTAAATCAGCCCATTGCAGCTCCTGTATACCTGCCAAAAGTAGTAAGGAAATAGAAGGTTATGCAAAGAACATTTCTGATTTAGAACTTGATTTTACAAGAAATGGAAACACCTGGTGTTATGAAAACTTTGGAAAGAGAGTTCATACAATTGGAAACAGGTTTACAACGGCAGGAAGTGGTATTATAAGGGCTGTCTTTATGCTAATAATGATTATAGGGTTTTGCCTGCTATTTCTTTGCACTTTATTCATGAGCGATAGATATTTTTATTTACGAAAAAGCAAGGAAACAGAACTGTACAAGAGATTTGAAAATTAATTGGGATTAAATCGCCTCATAAATGATGATTAGATGAAGTCATTACATTTTTGAGGTCAGAAATGGAAAAGGTGAGACTCAACAGATGATGAAAGTGCCCTGTGAATAAACACATATGTGAAAATAAATTAGTGTTATGGCAAAGATAGCCATTAGTTGGGGGTATTGTAAAAGGGGAAATCCTGAATTAAAAATTAATTAACAAATCTGATAATTTACTTTAGACTTTAATGTGAAAACACACTGTGAAATGACACGTCGTAAAAATGTGCAAAATGCATCAGGCAGTCATATTCACTGGTAGGCATCTGTTAGATTTCCCTTTAACAATAGTAGTTTTAGAAATTGCTGAACCATGCACAAATATATTTAATAACTTGACCTTAATGTGACTTGCTTAGAATCTTTGTCATAACTGCTGAATGTTCTGGTTTTATATTGAATCAAGCAGCATGTTGTCATTTGCACTAGGCTTGAACTTCCTATCTTTCTCGTGTTCATATAATACTGAATACAAAATCATATAATTTAACAATAACTCTCACTTACATGAAATACAAAAAGCATTACCTAATTAGAAATCTGCAAGTAAATGTTTCTGTCTTTAGTATAGTTCATTTTCATGCGGTGAAACATTGAATAAATGACAGACTAGACAATGCAATAAGCGTGCCTAGGGACCAAGGTTAACGCTTCCAGAAACTGTTTAGTGATGTCTGTTAAATATTTGATAGTAGACTGTTAACTCCATGTGTTTTCCATTGGAAAGGAAGAATGAAGCCTGCTCACTATCGAAAGATGTCTTTTCATTGGATGGAAGTGTCCTAACCTGCAACAATGTAATTTGCATGTGTTCTTGACTTTTATATTAGTGTGTGTTTCTAGTTAGTCAGTCATTCTGCTGTAGACTTCTGCTGCTACTGCTGAAGGCTAGACTGATAGCTGTTGCTGTCTACTTTGGAGGTGATGCTCCTCGACTCGTAACCTTCCGATTGCTATATTTGATGGTTGCAGCTGCTGCTGCACCTGTTTCCCCATTTTTTCCCATTGAGATTTTTATTTGTATGGATAGATACTGCAACTGTATGCTAATGCTCTTCAGCTGACTTTCATAAACTGCTCTTTATGGGGAGTTTGACTACTTAATTTGATTCCCAAATGTTATGCTCCTTTGATCGCACTCTTTTCTCAAACTCTTTATGGGTTCTAATAACTTTTGATTCTGGTCCTTTCTTTAGAATAGGAAATAATTCTTTATGGAACATTCTTGTCATTTTGTATTATTATTGAAGCTAACCATATTTTTCCTGATACATTTTGCTAAACTAATTTATCAGACTTACTAATTGAATATAGACAAAACATTTTTTGCTACTTTACCAATCCAAAATTCTCGTTATTTATTAAACATAAAGATTGATATTGTTGATTGATATGATTTTATTTAGCTTCCATTCAAAAAGAATGGCAAAGATCTGTCGCCTAAAAGGAGTATTTGGCATGGAGTTGGACCCACAGGTTGAAATGGTACTGTAAATTTAATTTTGGACTCTTTTCATGCTATCACCTTACTGTACTTATCTTTTTGACATTTTGGTTCTCAAGATTTTGGCCACAATATGTTTTCCTCAATATTCTGGTGCCAAGCCAATCACAGAATGTGAGTTTCTCTCATTCCACTGGGACCAAAGCCATCATCAAGCAAAGCCATCCTCAAGGTTACTCAAGAAGAGCAAGGCCTCTAATGCCTTAAATAAGTTCTGTCACATTCCATGACACAGATTCACAATGCCACAATATAAGCAAAAGTGGTATGGAGGAAAAAATAGAGCAATATTGTTTGCCAAAGGACACTTTTAATTATCCTTTCATATGTGTATAAATTCACATCTCATTTTCTTCGTTTTTTGCTGAGCATATACAAAAGACATATATTTACAAAACAGAACCTCTGTACATTTGACGAAACTACGCTACTGTCCTAAACAATAATTATCGATTATGGGTCCACATTTCAATAGTGTGGACACCCCAGAGGGCATATACATTGCATAAGGAAATCAATATCTCCACAATTTCAAAGGCAATGCAAAGTTGTTAAATCCTCACACATTCCAATTTTTTAGGGGTCCCTCTGTGAAACCAAAATGTCGACGCGGTCGCGTTTCAGCCAATCAATTCCTTTTGGCCTCTTCAGGACAAGGAAAACAGCAGCAATCTACATAAAGAGAAACACACTCAAGTAACATAAAAATTACATAAACTTCTTTATACTCCCCAATATATATGCAGGTCCTTGACTCCAAACGTGAACAGCAGACCAAGAGTCCCACCACAAGGGAAAAACACCAAATGACGTGAAGAGAAATCCAAATAAGATTCATGCCTAAAATTTTTGTATGTGTACATCTCCAACCACCTCTCTATATCAAAGAAAATGGTGATTCAGACACCTCCACCAACCGATATCACGTATATACACTTTAAATCCAGTTGCTCTTAAGAGGAGTTTATCATGAACATATCTAGGAGCCTCTCTCCAAGTGAATACATACTACTCGACTAACCTCAGGCTAATGTCTCCGCTCAGCATATCAAGCGTGAGTGCAATGTACTTGCAAGGAGTAGGATGTTAAGTGTCCGAACCCTCTGCCATTTCTATGACAAAAAGTAAAACATTTCAAAATAGACTAATCACAACTCCATATGTCCAATAACTCAAGATACTAACTAGGGCTACATTCTTCATACCTTTTTTGAAAGTCAACTAGGCCCCCTGTTCGTGTTTCAAGGTTCCAAGAAATTCGTCCGACGTGATTACTCGCTGGTTCGAAAACAAACGAACAAGCGGAGACACAGTATAAGTCAGGAGGTACTGCAAAGTCTAAGTATATTAAGCTAAATGACGTCTCTTCATCGTGTTTTCTTACCTTACTTCTGTACCCTCTCCTTGGTTTCTATCCCGCATCTGTCAGTGCTAACTCTCTCGCTGCGCGACTGTGTTCAAGGAAAGACTATTGGAGACTTATTTCCTGGTATGGAAAGTAACGAGGGACTAAACGCCTCCAAGGGGAGCGGAGCAATGAATCGGCCATATTGGAAGAGAGCGTTTACAAAAACCAACATTTTTTTAACGGGCTCCTCTCTCATTTAGTTGTGTGCATCCACTAATAGTTATGTTATACTATAGGTGCCCACACAGCTATATAGACTATATAAACAAAAGTAATAGCCAAATAATAATAAAGAGGGATATATTAACTTAAACAATTCTTATAGTAAATAATAGAGAGAAAAAAATATTCAGGATAGAGTAATCAGAGGAAATACCACCAAAATTCTACACAGTGTGCGGAAAAAATCAGAGGAGAAGAACCTGTAAACATAAAGGCTCACAATCTAAAAACACATATTAATGTGTGCTTATATATACACAGTGTCTGTACATGTAGGGTACTCTTCTGACGAAATCTAGTGCATTTGTTCTCCCTGAGCTCAAGATCTTGATTCTCATATAGAGCTCCTACTGTATCAAGGCCCAAATTTCATCCTTATCGTTTAGACCATCAATTGCTGTCCGATATTTCTCAAGGAACCTAGCCTCCTGACGATTCAAGGTATTTTGCAAAATGGTTTTATTCAGAGGACGCATAACTGCCAAAACGGTCCACCTGAATTCATCCTCATCATGGCCAATCTCCACAAAGTGCTGGACCAATGGGGCACCAAGAGTTTTGCAACAAATCCGTGATTTATGTTGTTGAATACGGAGTTTTACAGCTTGAGTTGTTTGGCCAATATATGTTTTTTTACAGGGGCATTCAATTGAATAAATCACATTTTTCGAGTTACAGTTCGAAAAACCCAGTTGGACATGTTTTTTGTCGCCAATGGTTGTGAACTTGGAGTCACTTGTTTGGGGACAAACCACACAATTCTGACATCTAAAGTGTCCCTGCACTGGTGGCAGTCCCATCATAGTTCTTACATCATTTTTTGGTACTGTTGGCCTAGAAGCCTTAACCAAGTATTCTCTCAAATTTTTCCCTTTTTGAAAGGCAAAAAGCGGTGTAGCCAACCCCAAATGGTCGATCAACCGCCAATTTCTTTGGATGATCTGCCTCACTTTGTTTGCTTTGGGATTGTATGTTAGCACACAGGTAAGTTGATCATTCTTTTCCTTGCTTCTTGGTGTTAACAGGGTTTCCCGGGGTGTAAACCATGCTCGTTTGAGGGCATTCCTAACTAGTTTCTTTGGGTACCCTCTATTGCATAGTTTGTCAAAATAATCGTTTTTGTTAGAACAGTTACGACGTATTCTAAGGAATTGCCCATATGGCAAATTGTCCTAAAGGGGTTCGTGGATGCCCCGAACTGTATGCTAAAAGAGTGTTTCTGTCAGTAGGTTTTGTGAACAAACTAACTTCTAGTAACCCTTCATTATTCTTGACCTTAACATCAAGAAAATTAATTTGGATGTTACTTACATTTTTTATTAATTTCAAGTCTTGTGTACGTGTATTGAGCCAATTATGGAAGGCTTCTAGGTCTTCTTTGTTGCCATTCCATATCAAAAAAATATCGTCAATGAATCTGACCCATCTCGCAATGTGTGCAGAGAATGGGCCAGTTTCATTGAAGATAAAAAGAGTCTCAAATTGGTCCATGACTAAATTGGCTACGTCCGGGGCGAAGCTACAACCCATGGCCACACCTTTTACTTGGAGGAACAGGTCATCTTTAAAATTGAAAAAGTTATTTTTTAGACATATTTTGGCCAAAGAGATCAAAACATCGGTAGGAACCTGATGTGGTCTAGGTCTTCTGTTTAGTACCAACGTCATAATCAAGAGTGCCTCATCTTGGGGAATATTTGTATAGAGGCTTTCGATGTCGAAAGTCACCAAGAAATTTTGGTTACCATCGAACATCGATCCCTCAACCTTGGAGATAAAGTCCATAGTGTCTCGAACGTATGCTTTCGTGTCAGGAATGAACGGTTTCAAGAAGGCATCGACATATTGGCCAAAGGCTCTAGGATAGACCCGCAGGCTGAAATAATCGGCCTCCCTGGTGGTCTGGTGGCATCTTTATGGATCTTGGGCAGGACATACATAGTCGGAACTTTCTGTGTAGTAATGTTCAGAAATTCAAATTCTTTCTTACACAGAAAGCCACTTTCAAGGGCTCTGTTAGTCAAATGCAAATAATCGGCCTCCCTGGTGGTCTGGTGGCATCTTTATGGATCTTGGGCAGGACATACATAGTCGGAACTTTCTGTGTAGTAATGTTCAGAAATTCAAATTCTTTCTTACACAGAAAGCCACTTTCAAGGGCTCTGTTAGTCAAATGCAAAATTTCAGCTTTCAAACGAGCTGTAGGATTACATTCGAGGGGTCGATAGTGTAACTGATTACTGAGTTGCCTCGTAATTTCCTCATCGTATTTGTCTGCATCCCATAGCACAATCCCTCCACCCTTATCGGCGGGTTTTACTACCACTAGTGGATTACTAGCTAGGTTTTGAAGTGCCTTTTGTTCATCCCTCAAAAGGTTGGGTTTATAGGAAGTCCTTTTTGAATGTATATTGTCCGTCTCCATCAATATTTGGTTTTCAAACATAAGAATTTGATCTGGCATTGCTGCACTTTCTGGGCAAAAAGTAGATTTATTTTTTAATCCACTGATATTATTATCAGATGTTTCATTATATTCTGAAAAATGACTCTCAGTCTAACCTTCCGTAGAAATTGTAGAACCTCTTTTTTGGTGTCTATTGGGTTCTGTATGGCATGTGGAACAAATGGCAACCCTTTATTTAGCACTTGAGTTTCGGTTACAGTTAACTGATGTTTTGGAACATTCTTGTCATTTTGTTTTAATATTGAAGCTAACCATATTTTTCCTGATACATTTTGCTAAACTAATTTATCAGACTTGCTAATTGAATATAGACAAAACATTTTTTGCTAATTTAACAATCCAAAATTCTCGTTATTTACTAAACATAAAGATTGATATTGTTGATTTATATGATTTAATTTAGATTCCATTCAAAAAGAATGGCAAAGATCTGTCGCCTAAAAGGAGTATTTGGCGTGGAGTTGGACCCACAGGTTGAAATGGTACTGTAAATTTAATTTTGGACTCTTTCCATGCTGTCACCTTAATATACTTATCTTTTTGACATTTTGGTTCTCAAGATTTTGGCCACAATATGTTTTCCTCAATATTCTGGTGCCAAGCCAATAACAGAATGTGAGTTTCTCTCATTCCACTGGGACCAAAGCCATCATCAAGCAAAGCCATCCTCAAGGTTACTCAAGAAGAGCAAGGCCTCTAATGCCTTAAATAAGTCCTGTCACATGCCATGACACAGATTCACAATGCCAGCACAAACAGAACATGGCTCAGTGCTTCTTCTGAAATTATTATGAAAATTAACTATATTTCCCAGTTTGTTAAGAATAAAATCAGATTGCATCCTTAAATATAATTTAAGGACAAAACAACTTTTTTTCAAGCGACGGGAAGAGCCATCCTATATTGAGGTGGACACAAAGCGCCAGCTAAGGAGGGCACCAGATGTGAAACAGAGATTGATATGAAAACAGTGGGGCATACTTATGGGACCCTTGACCTGTGTTAGCATCACTTTTGGGATGCTCCGACGGTGCAAATCTCATAATCAGGTCCTGCAAAGCCACTTTGGATGGCTCTGAATGGCTTCATTGATATTGAGCAAAGCAGTGCAAATCACTGCGTTGCCTTAAGCTATGTTAGGGAGGCGTTCCATGGGTGTTGGGGTGGGGGTTCCCACGCAATACCCAAGGATCTTGATACTTCCCCAGATATACAAAACCATGTAAACCTGTGGATGCGCCAGATACTTGTGCTGCTCAAAGGGAGGTGCAGCAAGGAGAAAAAGCGTTATTCCTCCTCATTTGTTCCTCTTTTCATGTGTGCTGCATCCTGCAGCACACATAGAAAGAGGAAAAAGCCTCCCAGAAATGTTTTTCTGTGGAAAGGCCCCTCTTCCTGCCCAAAAACAACACTTCCAACAACATATGCACCATTGCACCATGGTGCAAGGGTGCCTGCTTTGGTAATAGGCAGCTGAAATGGCACCAGCACTGGGGGCAAGGACAGGGATGCACCATATTAGATAAATATGGTGCATTCATACCCTTTCACTTTGATGTAGGGCAGCTCAGCAAGGAAACTTGTTGCACTGTCTTACAACAAATCCCCATAAATGAGGCCCAGTAATTCTGAATTCTTGATAGAGACATCTTCACATAACCCACAGACAACAGCAATACAGGAAACATCAAACTTCATGGAACATCAAAAAGTGATTTATCTCAAATGAAGAGAACCACACGTGCCTTAGTGAAAGCCTATACATTCTGCAAACTGGGTTTGCATGGGAGATCTGGAATATTTTGTCAGATCAGCCCCATACTGCATGTAGTGAGCAAGTGCAGCAAATGAACCTGACTATTGTAAGTGGGGTTTAGGAAAGGAGTTCTCCCCAAAGAAACATTTGAAATCGAATTCCTAATATGGAGGGTTTTGCAATACATTTTTCATTATAGAACCTTGTCCAGTTATTGAAGGGATGCATCATGACTGGAGAAAGGGCTACATGACTCAAGGAATGAGTAGTTGGATGGTGAGGAGTGGGTAAATACATTAATTTAAGAATGAATGATAATGAATTAAGACTGCTAGCTATGAGGAGCAAATGGTCTTAACACACTGACCAAAAGTAGGGGCTCTTTTTTCATTTTAGCTTCTGCATGAAAATATCACCCTCCCCAATTACTACTGACATCCATTGTTATGAAACATGTCTAGTGAAGGAGAGCTTTAATAAAACATAAAACAATATATGTATAATGAAAGTGCAGTATTAACGTGCAAGCTTTAATGAAAGAAAATGTGTTTAAATAATGTGACAAACATGCACAGAGCCACCATATTTACACATACTAGGCCTTAAATGGATAAAATAAAACGTCCTGTTAAGGTGATTTGCCCAAAATGCTTCAACAAACAAACATGTTTATCTCCTAAACAGGAGATGGTGTTGTTAAAGAATGTAGATATAATTAAAATCTTAACTCTTGACATTTACATTGAAATGTTTCTCATAATAAAGTAAATGTTTTATAAAGTTTCATATATTTCTGCTGAATATTTCTATTTAAACAAAGCTCACTGTTGCAAATGATTTGAAATTAGTCTTTTTATGGGGCAATGAAGGATTCCTACACTTAGAATCAGCATTTAAACGTGATCTTGACCCCATCAACTAACTTGTATATCCTTTTCAGTGAATGGTTGCTGCTAAATTATTTCTCTTGTTATATGGATGTTTCAATTTCTACATATGCAAAAACAACAATTGATGGACAGAATGCAGAACAATGTCATACATTCACCCACGTACAGAGATCTGGGCCTAAATCCATCGTTTTTTTGCTCACCATTCCGTTCCAGTTTGAACCCAGCCATATGCAAATCAGTCTTGACCCTGTGCCTCATGGGAACAGTCCAGCCCGAACTGCCAAGCCAGGTCCTCCCTGGACTGGAAACAAGCATCCAAGGACCGGTTTGGGGTTTTCACCCCTCTTCAGCCAGGATAGCTTGATTCCAGTGGCATGGAGAGCAAGGGACCCACGTCTGGGCATACCCTTCCCACTCGGGCCACAAATGCAAAAAGAACAATTGATGGACAGAATGCAGAACAATGTCATACATTCACCCCAGTACAGAGATCTGGGCCTAAATCCATCGTTTTTTTGCTCACCATGCCGTTCCAGTTTGAACCCAGCCATATGCAAATCAGTCTTGACCCTGTGCCTCATGAGAACAGTCCAGCCCGAACTGCCAAGCCAGGTCCTCCCTGGACTGGAAACAAGCATCCTAGGACCGGTTTCGGGGTTTCACCCCTCTTCAGCCAGGATAGCTTGATTCCAGTGGCATGGAGAGCAAGGGACCCACCTCTGGGCATACCCTTCCCACTCGGGGCGACAAATGCAAAAACAACAATTGATGGACAGAATGCAGAACAATGTCATACATTCACCCCAGTACAGAGATCTGGGCTTAAATCCATCGTTTTTTTGCTCACCATGCCGTTCCAGTTTGAACCCAGCCATATGCAAATCAGTCTTGACCCTGTGCCTCATGGGAACAGTCCAGTCCGAACTGCCAAGCCAGGTCCTCCCTGGACTGGAAACAAGCATCCTAGGACCGGTTTCGGGGCAGAGGGGGCTAAAGAACAGTGATGGATTAAACCCAGATCAGTTGACTGGGGGTGAGTGCTTGCAATGTTCAACACTCCGTCCATCATTTCCTTTGGTTTTTGCTTTGTTCGCCATAAGTTGGCAAGGTATGCTCAGACGTGAGTCCCTTGCTCACTTTGCCACTGGATTCAAGCAAGCCTGGCTGAAGACGGCTGAAATGCCAGAAACCGATCCTAGGAAGCTTGTTTCCGGTCCAGGGAAGACATGGCTTGGCAGTTCGGGCTGGACTGTTTCCATGAGGCACAGGGTCAGACTGATTTGCATATGGCCATGTCTGAACTGGGGTGGCAGAGTGGGCTAAAGAACGGTGATGGATTAAACCCAGATCAGTTGACTGGGGGTGAATGCTTGCAATGTTCAATACTCCGTCCATCATTTTCTTTGGTTTTTGCTTTGTTCGCCATAAGTTGGCAGGGTATGCTCAGACGTGAGTCCCTTGCTCACTTTGCTACTGGATTCAAGCAAGCCTGGCTGAAGACGGCTGAAATGCCAGAAACCGGTCCTAGGAAGCTTGTTTCCGGTCCAGGGAAGACATGGCTTGGCAGTTCGGGCTGGACTGTTCCCATGAGGCACAGGGTCAGACTGATTTGCATATGGCCATGTCTGAACTGGGGTGGCAGAGTGGGCTAAAGAACGGTGATGGATTAAACCCAGATCAGTTGACTGGGGGTGAGTGCTTGCAATGTTCAACACTCCGTCCATCATTTCCTTTGGTTTTTGCTCAATTTCTACATAGCCCGTGGTTTTTATATTAGATTTAAACGGTAAGAAGTGTATAGGTCTTCATGGGAAAGTGACTCTGAATGAGAAACCAACCTGTACTAAGTTATAGTTGCTACAAAGTAACATAGCAGTTTGAAGAACTATTGTTTTCTCGGTGAGAAGATAGGTGTGATCCTGTCCCAAGGAGATTGGCTGAAGGAAGATTGAAGCAACAATTGTACCCAATTTTCATTAATATAAGTGTTTGTTCCTAGAGTAGACAACCATCCCCTCCTGCCATTACGATTTTCCATTTACCCAGACCATACCACGTTGCTCTGAGACTATTGAGTTTCTTGAACCTCTCTTTATGGGACGCTCTGCTTTGTTATTTTTTTCTATTAAGCCTGATTTATTGTTGAAGAATTTATGCTTGATCTCACACTCTCTCGAATTAGCACTCTTTGTAGGTTGTGACTGACTCCTTTCTCCCATATTCTAGAATAGGGATTCTTTCCTTAATGGAACACCCTTAATGCATTTTATTGTGTATTGATTCGTTTTAACAAGTCCAACGACTTGGATGGATTTATCTTGTGACCTGATAAAGATGATCTACTAAAAGATTTTGATTAATACAACCCTTTAAACTCTATTTTTTGACTGAGAAGTATTAATGATTGGGATGATAATTTACTTGATACATTGCTCTCCTCTGAAACAACTGCAAAGATCCATGCCGCCTCAGGAAAGTAAATAGAACGGGAATTAGCCCAGAGGACAGTAAACCAACAACTCTTAATTTAAATGGATTCTCTCTCCAGCAATAGCCTGGATGTGTTTAGCACAGTGCATTGATTTAAGAATTAAACACAAAGCATCACGCTTTGATCTAAAACATGAGAGATGATGAGATAACCATGTGGCTGAATTGCACAATGTGAAACTAAGAAACCTTGCATCAATACCAGTTTCCAGATTGTCTGATCCAAGGAAATTACTTTTTCATCAGTGCCTCATTTTCCTTCATCATCATGTGAGAGCACCGTGAAATACATCAATCTGGGGGTGTGCAAAGCACAAAAACAAAAGTCTATACTGTCACTCCATTTATAGTAACACCGTAAGCCACGTAAAAGCCTGAAAGACAGCCGACTTTCCTATTTGTTCACTAACAGCATCTCATCAGGGCAGTGGTGGTTGGGCACGAATGTTTCTAAACTTAAGATTAGAATCTTTCCCTTCTAACAATTTGCCACTCAAGACATTGGTATAATTTAATATACTAAACGGAAATGTGTTGCAAAGGCAATATAAAGGAATACACTTTTTCGAATATATGTTCACGAATTTCTGAGTCAAACTATAGCAGAGCCTCACCCAAAGGCCTTTAACCCGTTCCCCGCTCATGACGGAACCACTCCGTCATGAGCCACGGGCGCGTGTGCTCATGACGGAGTGGTTCCGTCATGCTGCGGCTGTTGGCGGCCGCTCCGCCCACGCGGCGCTAATTCCCCGCCTGTGCGGGCGATTAGCGCAAGTGGGTGGAGTCATGAAGGAACCACTCCGTCATGAGCACAGCTCGCCCGTGACTCATGACGGCGTGGTTCCGTCATGAGCATAGCGGCGCCGCAAACCCCCCAAACCCCCCCAGCGCTGCGGCGGAATTCGCGCCGCAGCGAAGGGGTTAAGGGCAGTGTTTCCTGTAGCGACCATGATGGAGGCAGAGATCACCCAAAGGCAAAATAAATTAGTTTTGAAGTTTGTTTTAAAACCATTGTTTTGCACTGTTTATGTTTAAAATGCCAAAGAGCTGCAGGTGAAATACCCCTTCCACAGCCTTCCAAATGTCCCTCACACAGTTCTCCTGTTCCTTTGGGTAACCTCAATGAGGACACTCAATAGCTGTCCCAACAAATAAAACTCCAAAGTGGCCTAGACCACAACATTCAAACATGCTGGCAAGGGTGAGATGAGTAACTTCAGATCACTGCCTAATTAGCAATCTCTTTTTCATGAGGTGACTTTAAGCTACTGCCCGATTTTATATCATCAGCATTTAACCTGCTGTGATTTTAGTGCTACTTTATGGACTATGGGTCTGAGCCACTGTCAGCATTGTGCTTTTGGCTGAAAAGCAGTGCTTAATTTGTAAAAGAATGAGTGCCTATGCCCAAACCTTTTCTTAGAAGTCCACAGCCAGTGCTATTAAACTTTATTGCACCAAATACCAAGGTTTATAATCTTAAATCCACCTCCGGCCTCTTTCATCAACTGCCAGATACTCACTGCCTCTTGTTTTCACTTGTGCAAGTTCCTTCTTTCTCCCTTTGTGATGTTTTATCCATCTTTCTCATTCTCCAGCTTTCCCTTTGTGTATTTTTCCCACTCTTGCTCTCTGGAAAATCCAGATGAGGAAAATAAATGCTGGCCTCCAAAAAATAAGTGCTGGCGTCCCCCAACGGGAACCAGCGGCTCAAATTAAGCACTGGTTGAGAGACAGAACTAGCCCCAAGCCAATTTCGGGATATAGGGACAGTTGGCAGCCATGCTACCAAACCAAGGTGCTGCGTCTCTAAAATAAAGTGCGCTTCTTTGGAATTGGTAGGCAGAGTGAACCTTCTTCGTCATTTCATGCTTCCATATAACTCCATGTCACAAGGGCACTACTTATGCTGAGCAATTCTTTCCTTTCATAAGTCATTGTTATGTGGCGCATCATACCAATTATTTAATTTAACAAAATCTAGTATAAGATCCCTGATGGAACAGCTTATTTTTCTATGAAAGCCTTGGACTGGAAGGTTGCTTACCCATTGACAAGGAGTCACCTAGTCACTTTATGAATCCAGAACTCCTTTCAATCTCTAAAGATTGACTCCCAGCTCCTTCCTCCCAGTGCTGAAGTTGAGCTGCGGTTTCCGGTGCTCAAAACCAGCACTTACTTGTCAGCACCGGCACTTATGACAGTCTGCCACATGGTAGCCCTATCTTCCTATTTTAGGTATGAGCATAACAACAGCTGTTTATTAATACAATATACTTTAACATTGACTAATACCTGCCACCCACAACATTCTTGTGCTTTGGGGGCTTGGAATAGTATGAGTTGTTACACTTGCAAGAGTGTGATGCTTAATAGTTGTGTAGGTACTGTCATTGGCAGTGCTGGCGGTGGCAATGGATCGTGCAAGCTTCTGTTGCTTCCTGACGAGAGTCCTTGCAGTTATTTTCCCACATATTATACACAACCTCTTCCAATGCCAAGACTGTTGTTTATCAGTGAAACTTAATGCCCAACACAAACTCCTCATGCTTATCTTTAAAATGCTAAAACGCGACTTATTCAGACCCTTTCCACGAAATTACACATCACACTCCATCTTGTGCTATAGGTTCAGCTAAACTCAGCCTCCTTTCGGCTTCAATGTTCCATGTGCCCATTTAAGATGAAGACTTGTGAGCTCGTGAGGCCATACTTTGGAATCACTGCCTCGACGCATCACAGCGTCCAAATCTTCAAAAACGCCAACAAATGCAACGTTGGAGCAAGTAAATTGGCTTCCTGACAAACATGTCACCACTTAAGAAGACTTTATACAGATACCAAGTACTAACATGTCTTTATATGATTATATAATTAGCGTGTCTTAGCTATTGACCCATAGCCACTGTTTTCTGTTCCATAATATCCAATCTTATGAGTCATATCAAGACCTTTGCATCCCTCTAGAATATATATATCACTTCTGGTAGAACTTAGAAGTAAGAACAAATATATATAAATACAGAAACACAAATACTTGGGAAATCTGATGATTAAACGAAAGCATAAAGGGTAAGTCAATGTGTGAAGCAACAAATACAACACAAAAAAAATGAAAGTTAGGTGCAGCGCAGCATCTATCATACAGTGCAGTGCTTCAGTTTGTTCCCAGACCATACTTGCATTCAGGCTTTTAACCCAATCTGAGGCTGGGTCATGCCAGCAAGAGGGGAAGGGGAGCTAAGCATACCATTTATATACTGTAAATGGTGCTCATGTAATATTTCAGGCTAGCACTATGATGTCACTACTGGCAAGTGATGCTGTTGTTCTCCTATTTGAAATATTCTGACTACGGAATATGCCTGTAAACATAAATCATTTGCAGTAGGAAGATAACAGTCAACCTCACATATACTAACAAGAAGAGGAACTTCAAGCAAGTGGCTAGTTTTAAAAATTTGTATTTTACTATGAGCATGTCCTTCTAATGTCTGACACAATGCTAAAGGCAATGGGTAATCCTGGGGAATTTAGCCTGATGCTTGGATACCTTCAAGCTTCATGATAGGCAAGTAGGTTAAAGGAGAGTAACTAGAGATAAACAAGCAAAGGCAAAGCCAATAAGTCTCTAACAGGTGCCTTTGAAAGTTCTTTTTTGGTTGCTCTTCACATGCATATGTAGGACCAGCAATCTTGAAATGCGTTTTTTTTTTAAACTTCTTCCGGTACGACTGCCAATGCATATGTATGCATCATTACAAATGTGCACTTGTGCGTCTGACACATGGTGGTCACTTTTAATTTACACATCCAACAGGGCAGACAGACATTTTAGAATGGTAAATTAAAAGGAAAGTAAAAGAGCAGTGCTGGTCAACATGAAAAAAGGTAATAAACAGAGCAGTTGTGCTTCACAGCTGCTGTGTCCTTGTAAAAAATCAATAAATACCCAATAAAATGGGAAGGAGGATGGGGGTAGGACGCGATGCAAGACAGTTGAGGGACAGGGAGTGGGGAAACAAAAAGAAAATATGCAATGGACCTAGTAGCACTTTGCAGGTGTTGTTTCCTCAAAAAAGTAAATAAATGACAAAAACCTTTAAAATGTTAACTAGGACTGGAAGAGCGATGCCGAAAGGAGGACTAAACAGTGGCGGGCAATGACACTTAATAGTGGCGGGTCGTCGGAGAGCAAAGTGTATTTAAACCCAGTGACAGGCTCTGTGATAAACCAACAATGTCTTTCGGCTCCATGCCACAGCTTTCAATCATGGCTTGTTAGCAGAGTTTTCTTTATAACAAGGTCGTGATTGAGAGCTCTGGAGTTGAGGCTGAAGGCAATGCAAGTTTATCACAGTTGCTGTCAGTGGGTCGAAAGGAAAGAATAAAAGACATAAAATATTTACTGACCCATGCGTCCTGATCCTCTGCTGGACTGCATTCCAAGCACGAGTCCGTTTGGAGCCTGAGCCAACTCCCTCCTACCAAACCAGATGCTGCTCTCATGCTGCTGATAATGTTAAGTAGCATGAGAGAAGTGCCAGGATTGGTTTGAGACAGCTGCCTCGACGAACCCTCACGAACTGGGGGCCTGTGCCTTCTCTCCACCCAGCTGTCTCAGACAGCTTGAGTTGGACAGGTTTAAAGTGTACATGTCAGGCTGGCCATTGCAAGGCAGCTGGCAAAAGTGGCATGCGCACTTTAAATGGAGAGAACATCGCATCTCCTCAACTGCAGCAGCAATGGTCCAGCCCTCAAACACTGCTCGCGCTGGAAGCAGTGAAAAGTAAAACGGTATTAAATTAATTTTATCACCATTTTATTTTTCACCTTTGCTGCACTTGCAGCAGGAGGGTGTCACTCCTCCGACCTAATGGAGGGGCCGACGCTGCAAAAAAGTAAATAAATAACAACAACCTTTGAAATGATGAGCAGGACTGCAAGAGTGATGCCAAGAGGAGGAGTAATTTCCTCCTCCTTCTCCTCTCAGTGTCACTTTTCCAGTTCAGTGCCCCATTTGAAAGGTTTTTGTTATTTATTTCATGCAAACAGAAAGTGCATTGCAGGACAAGGAAACACATACATGGAAACATGGCACCTCCACAGAGTGCAGTCAATAAAATGATAGCGTCCCTGAAGTTATCAGTGGAAGGATAGACAGTCCTCTTCATGACCATTGCATGCTCTCTTTTGAAAAAAAGACTGTGACAAACAGGGAATGCAAACACATGGATGAAGGCCCGGTGCCCTCCCATGCCTACATTCTACAACCACAGATCACAAAATGTTTCTTGCATCATAATATTAAGAAGGCAGGAAGTTTATTGACCTTCTGCTAACATGCATTTTCCAATGTGACCAATCAGTATATTTTTCATGTTGCACATTGCTGTGTGGAATAACATCAACAATTTGTGACCTGCTCCATCGTACATCAGCCTACTGTTCCAAATACGTCAGTGGATTGCTAAAATCTAGGGATTGAGATATTGAATTGCACTCATCAAAAATCTCACTGTCTGTTTAAAGCAAACTCAAATACCTCTCTTTTGTGCTAGCGTTCACTTTACGCACAGCCCCTTACTCTCTTATAAAAATAATTGCAGAAAATCTAAGCATAGAAATACGTCCCACTCTGACAACTGAAATTGGGCTACATACCCCGCCTTGGAACACTCTTGGCTTATGAAGTTTGCATCAGTTTTATTGAAATGATTACCTCTTTTATGAAAAACACTCTAGCTAGCGAACTATGGGGCATATGTATCAACATCACCATTTGCGATTCTCAAATAGCGATTGTTAAGGAATCGCTATTTGAGAATTGCAAAACGGGATGTATTTAAAAATTCGCAAACTTTTTGCGATTTCTTAAAATTCCTTAATTGCGATTAGCAAATTGCGAAATCGCAATTAAGGAATACCTGCCCATTCATTTCTATGGGCCAGGAGACCCATAGGAATGAATGGGAAGTAATTCTCAAATAGCGAATTCGCAATTTGCTAATCGCTATTTGAGAATAATTTCAAAGGTGCAAGGGTGTCATGATGACACCCTGATGCACCCCTGAAATGAGCATGTGTGTGCATATGGCGCACATACATGCCCTAAGGGCATGTATGAGCGTCACGTGGCACTTTGCAAAATTAAAAATAGTGCATTTTGAAAGGAAATCGCAAATTACCACCAACTGGAAGTTGGTGGTAATTTGCGATTTCTTAAGGATAATTCGCACAACTTGGGTGCTTTTTACATATCATTTAAGAAATCGCAATGTGCGATTTCTTAAATGGTTAGGCAAAATTAAGAAATCGCTAAATTAGCAATTCCTTAATTTTGCGATGGGATTTTGCCTAATACATCCCGTTTTGCGAATTTTTACTCGCAAACGCTGTATTTTGCGATTCGCAGCGTTTGCGAGTAAAAATTAGCTTGATACATATGCCCCACCGTCTTTAAACGAACTTCTAGCAAACCCATCTTACAAAGATATTTCGTTCTCTCTATTAAATCCATGACTGGAGGGAGAATGCCTAAAGGCCGACAAACCCAAATCGGAGTGCACACGGCATCTCAGCGTAGCATGGGGCTGACCCCGTGACACTGGAAGCCACCCCGGCACTACGTCCCGATCATCGTGTCTATCCATTTGGCAGTATGCTTCAATCGGCCCTAGTGCGGGCGCAATGACACATTCCTCTGATCAGCTGGCCAAAACCCCCGGACAACAGCCAATTACAATGCAGGCACCTAAAGAAGGCGCGGCACACCCTGAAAGCCTCATACCCCGCAACGCAGCAGATGAGAATATTTTACCGGTGTGACCGCACTTAGGGCCATATGTAGGTAGCTAAATACCGGTAGGTAACGGCCGAAATTCGGTAAATATGCCGTTACCGACCGGTATTTAGTCAAGTGAGATGTAGGAGGCCAAAAACCAGTTTTCGGTAAATATGAAGCGGTAAATACCGATTCATATTTACCGAATACAGATTTACCGAATCGGTAAATATGAAGTGGTAAATATGAAGTGGTAAATATGAAGTGGTAAAACTGAAAAAGACATGTAGGTAAATTCGGTAATTAAGAAATCCATGAAATTCGGTAATTAAGAGTCGGTAATTAACACGGATTGAAAGCAGGTGGTAAGCATCAACAGTGCATATAAGCAATCCCAAAATGCAACAGCGTGGACAACATGGCCGCTCTGTATGTCATTGCAAGACGCCTACGTCTACAGGCAGCAGGTCTGAGGATTTGGAGACGGGAGGAACGCATTTACAGACAGCGCATCACACTATTCCAACTGACTGAGGATGAGATACATGAAAGGTACAGGCTACACCCCCAAACCATCCTGGACCTGATCAGGGACCTGCACCCACTCCTGGACCAGCCAACAAGAAGGGCGCATGCCATACCACCACATGTGCAGGTGCTCTGCAGCCTACATCTACTGGCATCTGGCAGTTACCAGGGGGTGATAGCTGCGGTGGGCGGTGTATCCCAGAGTTGCCTGTCCCGTTTCTTCAGGAAGTTCCTGGATGCCATGATGCAGAGAATGCACCACTACATCAGCTTCCCAAACACACAGGCTGAACTGCAGAAAACTAAAACTGACTTTTATCACATGGCACAGTTCCCCCATGTCATTGGCTGTATTGATGGCACACACATCCCAATCTGCCCACCAGCTGCCACTGAGCACATCTACAGGAACAGAAAGTCCACCCACTCCATCAATGTGCAGGTAATCTGCGATGCAGGGAACATCATCACTGATATTGTAGCGAAGTTTCCTGGCAGCACCCATGACTCCTACATCTTCCAGAACAGTGGGATCTACACACGACTGCTTGCTGGAGAATTTGGAGACGGATACCTGCTAGGTAAGTAACGGTAAGACTTGCAAATCATAGTGTATTGAGACATGTGACTGATGGTTCACTTTCACTCACCTAGGCGACAGTGCATATGCCGTGCGGTCATTCATCCTCACTCCCTACCTACACCCATCAACCCAGAGTGAGAGACGATATAACGTGGCACACAAATCTACACGCAACGTGGTGGAGCGCACGTTTGGACTATTGAAAAGCAGGTTCCGCTGCCTCCACAAAAGCGGAGGCGCACGCCAGTACACACCCATCATCTGTTGCAAGATCATTGCCACTTGTGCAATGCTGCACAACCTTGCCACAAAGAGAGGTACAGAGGTGGAACTAACAGATTTTGAGGACAATGATGATGATTCAGGTCAGCCAGAGGACAACGCTGCTGGAGTGCCAACAGCAACAGATGGGAGAGAGAGACGGGCAGAGATCACATGCAACTATTTCTGAGTAAGTAAGGGGACACAGCCAGTTGTTGTATGTCATGACGTAGTTTAATAATGTGGCACTACGCCACGAAACCAAGATTATGCCATTCTGGCAACATTGCGTATTGACAAGTTTGAAGTCCAGGGTTACGTCACCCAATTGTCTTTTGCTACGCGGTGCAGCATCAATGTTTGCGGCCACGCGCTACATTGTGGGATGGCACGGATTCAGCCTCCTCACTGGTGCCAGCCCCATGCCGCCTGCTGCTCCTGCGTGTTTCTGGGACCGGGGGTGTTATGCTGCTCCTGCTGCTGGTGTCGATGCTTTCAGCAGCATCCCCTGCACCACTTGTGGCCGCCTGACTGGTCAATAGCACCTCCAGGGCACTGGTGACCTGCACCATCCCCCTAGTAACATCGCTGCTGCAGTGTGTCAGGCCCTCCTGCATGTTCACTGAGCGCCGGCAGAGTAGTGAAGTTGCAGTTGCCAGGCGGTTGAGTGCCCTGGTGTGCCTGTCTCTAGGGGTGGGCGGAATTTGCGTAATCGCGTTACGCAAATCTCCGCGAAACGGTAAAAAATCTCCGCGAACACGCAGAAATTCCGCGAACATGCAGAATTGCTTGTTCGCAATGCTTTTTTCCTGTTCACAATCCCTGTTTGCGTGCTCGGGGAGAAATATCTCGCGAACACGCATTTTGAGAACGCGAACAAGCAAAAAATTTCGCGAAGCCGCGGAAAGCAGAATTTTGGGCAATTTCGCGTTCTCCGCGGAACACGAAATTACGCAAATTCCGCGAGCGGAACGGAATTTACCGCCCAGGCCTACCTGTCTCCCCTCTGCCGTTCCCGGCGCCTTGCAGCTCTATCTCCGTCTAACTTGCTGCACAACAGCTGCATGGACTGTGACACGTCCCGCAGGCCCGCTGCCATGTCAATAATCCCCGCCGCCATTGCGCTGATGTTCCTGTCCATGTTTTTGAATGTGGTTCTCAGTCCCCGCACATGCCGCTGAACTGACATGACTGCCTTTGTTTGTAGGCGCTGCTGCTTGAGCATGTTGCCCTCGAGTCCCGCAAAGACCCCATGGCTGTCACCGTCTGCTGGTGGACTCTGAACCCGTGACCTGCAGCGCCGTCTTGCACCCGTGTGTGCTCCCTGTGAGGTGGAGGGCACAGTGGCATAGCTCCCATCCTGGGGCATTGTGTTTGGCTCCGGGCCCCTGCTGTCATCGGATGAGGTCTCTAACGCTGCCAACCTGCCAGCAGCACGCCTCCTCGGCATCACAATTGCAAGTGGTGATGTGGGCGGTGACTCATGCATGAGTGGTGATGCGGGCTGTGGTGGTGGTGATGCAGGCTGTGGTGGTGGTGGTGATGCAGGCTGTGGTGGTGGTGATGCTGGCTGTGCAGTACTCGTGCTGGCCAGAGCTGACCTGTCTTGCCGGTGTGCCCTCTCTCCTGTACCATGTGCAGTCCTGCGCGATGTTACATCTGTGGACAGAAATGCAACATCAGCTCAGTGTACCTGAAGGGCTGCATTGCAAGCATCACAATAAATTCATGTAACACTCTCACATTGTCCTCTGCCTGCTTTTGGCTAATGTGTGTACCATGCATTGTTGTCCTGTGCTATTCACTTCATGGTTGGGGGTTCCCTGACTATATCTCCCATAATGCATTGCCTGTCTGCACTAACACATGGACTGGAGTGGGATACTCATTTCACAATGGGGGATGTGGGATAGGGGTAGGAGGGGCTACATTGCTGTGAATTCGTCTTACCTTGTTGGGTGGCGGCTCTGGCAGAGCTGTCGGCATCTCCATGCCCCACGACGCTCTTGTGCTCTATTGTGGCCTCCACCAGCTCCTCCAGTTCGGTGAGGGCAGATGCCCTGTTGATTCCACCTCCAGTCTGGCTGGCCTCCTTCTGGATTTCCCCCATCTTCCTCTTTGTCACAATCCTCAGGTCGTACCAGCGCTTTTTGAGTACCTCAATGTCCCTGTGGGTCACTCCCACAGCATTGACCTGCGCCTGGATACCCAGCCATATAGTGCGCTTCTCAGACTCCGGCACTTGCAGGGACTGCCTCCCAAACAGCTTCTGGTGCTGCTTCACCACCTCCTCCACTAGCACCTGGAGTTCCTTGGGGCTGAATTTCATCTTCCTCCTCCTTTCCCCTCCATCTCTCTGTGTCCTCTGGCTGGACATGATGATTTTGAGCTGCACAAACAGGCACTGGCTCCCTGCCTCTCCTCTGCACTCCAAGCCTCTCCAGAGTCTGTTGATTGTGTGCACCTGCCTGGGTGTGGCCACTTCCTGGTTGGGTGGGGTGTGGTTGCACAGGATTGGCTGTTTCATCCAGTCATGTAATTTTCTTTTCCCGATTCGGTAAATACCGATTCGGTATTTACCGAATCGGTAAATACCACCTCGGTATTTACCGATTCGGTAAATTCCGATTCTTGAATACCGAATGTTACCGATTCGGTAAATATTACCGAATTATTACCTACATATAACTTACCGATTCTTAAATACCGATTCGGTACGGTTCGGTATTTAAGAATCGGTAAATTTTATTTACCTACATGAGGCCCTTAGTATCGGGAGAAGCAGGGGAGCCGAACAAACAGTAGGTTGCAGCAGGAACTAACCTTTGACTCATTACTTTACCAAGGAGGCATTTGTTATCCAGACAAAGCCTCGCATTAGAATTCCTCTTGTTTTTTTCTTTTTCTTTAACTATATTTTTCTTTAACAATTTCTGCTTATTTTTGCCCCTACCTGCAGTGTGTGACTACAAGGCTCCCGTTGGGAGCAAAAGCCCTGTTAATGTATGGTGAGTGCTACTGACCACTATAACAAGACTTTGCACACAACACCAGGATAAATTGTTTATATGTGACACTGAAGATCTTGATCACTAATTGTGAATGCAAGTGTGTACGACTATGAATGAATAAATAGCATGCATGTTCATCCCATGAAGCACTTGGTGTATTGAACAGATGAGTATGTGAGTCACTGGTATATAGTTTCTTATGCCATCAGATCAGAACAATACCCTCTGTGGTGTATCCTACCCCTATACCAGTCACCATCACATTAAATTGTTTCCCCAGGGGACAGCACTGTGAAGCACAGCAGCAATAAAAACACGCCGCAGTTGGCTTTACAACACATTGACTACAAATAGTATTTTATGTGTATATGTTTGTCATTGTTCTTCCTTCACAGGTAAATCCTCTTAGAAGCAGCGGCAAGTATTAGGCTTGTTCCAAAATATTTTTTTGTCTAAAAAATCAAACATGCAAGTTTAACATGCCCACTCTCTCTCATTTTACACTCACGTATTTGGGGGAAGTGACTTTATCACATCCCACCCTGACGAAAGCCCGCGTACCTTTTTTAGGCCACTTGGAAGGGCTGAAATATGTTGGTGTCTCAGTTAGGGTCATATGCATTACATAGGGCCATTACATCCTTTAGCCTTATAATTTAGTTTTTGTACCTTCCCTCCCACTCCATCAATCAAGGATACTTTAGGAGTGGGCTAGGAATGTTATCTTTAAAGTTACGACCCCATACACCAAGTCTTCATAAGTGCTCCCTGAAATATGGCTGAGCCCACCCCAACCTTTAGGAGTTGGGGTGAACCCGATGATAAATCATGTCACTATTAGAGTGAGTGAGGGCTATATTTAGAACAGGTCCTCTTTCCCCTTCCACCCACCAAGGTGGGTTGGCAAAATCTGGCGTAAACTTCCTTGGTGCCCCGTGTATTTTTGTTTTTCTTGAAGGAACCAGTCTGGTTCCAGAAGAGAAGGGATACTTTTTGTTTTCAGATAAAAACTAAATGGCACTATGCAGTTCTCATGTACGTCCACGCATTGAAAATCATGCACAAACAGCACCACCCGGTTCACATGGGCAGGGCCATCTTGTTTTTCTACTCTCTGTTAGGGTGCTGGGCCTAATTTTCATCCTTCTTTACTCTTCCCCCATCAAACGTATGTACCCCTCATTTTTATTTATTATATCAGTGTGTGTCTTTGTGTTTGTGTATTTTATGTTTTAAAAAAAAACAAATTGGTGTTTTTCAGGACTTTTTGTATTTTGTTTATTTTTCCCCTTACTTCCTTATTTCATCTTTCCTTTTCCTTGTTTTCCTCATCTTTCTATGCCCCATCCAGCACCATGGCAGAGGCCCTTCTTCCTTGTGGGCGGTGCCGCTGCCCAGGTCTACAGCCCTGTGGGACCTTTAGTGAGTAGGAGGTGGCAGCACTAGTTCTTTTTGTGCAGAGTCATATCCCCTCCATGCTGGCAGCAGGCGGCAGGCCCGACAGCATATGCAATGGGGGCGATGCGCCAGTACGTGCCATCCAGCAGCTGATGCGCCGCTGGGCAGATATCTTTGTCCAGGAACAGGACCTGCTCATCCTGCTAGGTGTTGCGATTCCAGGGATCAGTGAGCATTCATTATTTGCTGTGTTTGTGTTCTACACTGCTAACATTTGTTTTCTGAATAGCATGCTGCTCATACTCAAAGGTAAATTACATTTAGTTTACATTGGAATATTATTATTATGTGATCCAGTTTCTAGTGTCTGCTTGGCAGGTGCTCAGCGCTCTCTGTTCATACTCATCACCGACACTAGCTTTGACTGATTAATTAAGAAACCATTGCAGACTGCTCTCCTGTCACTAAAGTGAATCAGTGATATCAATGAGTTCTCTCTATGACTTTGTTTATGTAGCTCATACAGTTCCAAGCTATTTCACAGCAATGTGCAGTATTCAACTATGCATCTATGCATTGCTAAAAAGGGAGACTGAGTTGGTCCATCAGGGGGTTTGAGAAATGAGAAAAGAATCAAAGATCATTTACTGCAATGCATTTGTTCCAAATGTAGTTTTTTGTTAAGGAAATTTGGAATAGGGATTTTAATAATTAGTATGGGCAACTCAACGATAGTCAATAGACTTAAACTAGTATTATAGGTGACCTGTTTTAGAGAAGTACAATGTGACTGTGTTTGCTTGTCATAATAATTTTGTGGAGATTAACTGAAGCACCAGTCCATTTGTTTATTTTCTTCATTACTTACATCAGCAACCAAGGGCAAGAAGAGGGGCGTTGCTGAGATGAGTCCGGGAAGAGCTGGCCACCAGTGCAGCTGCTGAGGGCTCTGCTTAGCCTAATAAGTCCTAATATTTTATATTATTAATGTTGGATTTTATGATTGTTGTGGGCTTAGGGTAGAATCTTGGGGCATTGGAATGTTGGTGCTGGGTTCCAGGATGGGAGTTACTGCCCGAAGGCTGGTGTTGCTGGTGAGAAATAAAGTTTCTCTTAAACCCTATCTTCCTTCCACGTGGTGATGAAGATGGGATAGAAACCTATTCGTGCAAAGCACAATGGATTCAATTATATTTCATTCTTGTTATACCTGTTATCCCTGCATTATCTTTTCTTTTCCTTGTATTACATAGTTTTCTTTTTTGGTAGCTGACTTTTTCCAGTCTCTAGTTCACTTATCTTCTGATTTTTTGGTAATCTTTCCGTCTCTCCTATAAATCTTCTGGTTCTGCAGGAGTAAAATTAAGAAAAACACATTTGGTACTCTACTGTCTATCATGAAGATTGCAGGTCCAAGTAACATAATATTATAAATAATAAGGGATGGATGGACGAAAGGATGGTTGGAAAAAAGGCCGGCTATTGAATGTATGGATAATGGATTGGAAATTTTGGTGATAGACTGGATGAGAGAAAGTAATGTTTAATCATGGTGGCTATGGTTGAATTAGAATGAAAGGATGAATGAATATCTGGATTGTTTGGATGAATAAGCAAGGCAGTTCTTCTCATGAAGAGGGGTATGCTGCTTCCCTACTTTGCTTACTTTTATGTAGGGTTATCAGAGCTATGGTTCAAAGTAGGAGTTTTTTAATGTTTTGTTCTATTCCCTTGACTCACCTTATTTGATAAGTGAGCCAGATGTATACCACCCATTTTTCACCACCCCCAACCCATGGCATTTTGCCATCTATGACAAAAGTGCATTCTGATTCAATTTGTGACTGCAATGTTGGCTGCGCAATGAGCGTCTGCATCTTTTACAAAGTCTTCAATGCATTTCATATGTGAGGTGTGTGGCGTGGTTTCTCATTTATCATTCAGCTGCTTCTTTGGACTCAGGGTAGAAAGAGAATCGTATTTGGAGAAAACTCAACCATTATAAATAATACATGCAACTTTTGAAACAAACTTATCTTTCACTTTCGGTATGTTTTTATCTGTGCTATGACCTCTATTTCTATCTAGAATAATGAGTAGACCGTTCGTTGACATCTAGTGTCATATAGGACAAATACCGTTTATCAATCAATTCAATTCAAATAACTTTATTTGCATTTGATATATGCATAAAAGTACTGAATCAATGTTTCCTAAAAACATTTGATCGACAAGAGGTCTAAAATCAGGTAATAATTGATATTAAGATATATCCATTAAAATATCAGTATTTACAAGTAGCCTTATTGCAAGAATCTGCTTCAGTTCATTGTGAGAAGAATTTGTTGTGGCATGCTAATAAAAAATAATAATAATAATACAACTCCCCCAAAGCAAATCTGAGTAGCACATTTTAAACAATAAATCATTTTCCAGGCATGAGACTGTCATCTATTTGTTCAATTAAAACAACACCCCTGTCTGTTGAACTTCTCCTTATATGAAGAACTTAATATAAATATTTTGCAACCATGAAAAAAACATATGGTGTTTCCAAGGAGTTAATAACTGTAATTGCTGTAGAATGTGAAATTAAACTCAGTTTAAACTTCAGGGTAGGATATACGTTTTTCTTTCCATTTTGTAAAAAGGACAAAAAATAAGATATGAGACATGGTTTGGGAAGACGAGCCATCACAAGGACATTGCGGCAGGTTATTTAATGGTACACATGCGCAGGGTATCCTACCATCAAGGGAAAAAATGTAACCTCATCCTTGTTGACAGATATTGATGCATGTTGTTAATAACAAAGGAGAGATAGGAGTCATGACCCTTGGGGATTCTGGGCAAGGGCTATTATGAACAACCGTAGCATTGGTTGCGTTGCCATCTTTCTAGCTCACATTTTTTGAAGAAGGCCTCTTTCAGCTTAGTCTTGGAGAAGGGCAAACATTTGTTTGGTGTTAAATATAAATCAGCTAAGCCCAGGTCTGTGAGAGACCGTCTAACATATACTAGCCAGGGAATATTGTTTGCTTGATATAAACTTATTACATCTTTTGGTCTGGTCTGATTTAATTAAACCGTATCCCTTTTTCAGAAGCGCAACCATAAAAGGAGTTCGGCCAATTTAATAGTGTCAGAAATAAAGGGGAGGGCAAGTTCTTTGTGGGCAATTAGATTCGCACAAGCCGATTTAACTGATAGCAATTTTTTGACAAACTTGTCCTCGACTTTCTGCAAGGCACTCACTTCTGCTATACCCCATATTTCAGCTCCGTAGGTTGCTATAGCTATTGATTTCACTTTATGTATTTCAAGCATTTCAGCAATTGATTTTTTACCCAGTTTAGAGTCGAATTTCCACAAGGCGACTATACTTCTTTGCAGCATGTTAGTTCTATTTGCAAATATAGTCACCCAATTAAGTTTCGAATCAAAGAAGAGTCCTAAATACATAAATGACTCTACTTGTTCCAGCAAGCCCCCATCTAGGTGACATGGTATAGACTTCTCCTTTCCCATCCCTGCTATCATGATATAGGTTTTTGATCTATTGACTATCCCAGTTCCGCCATAAAGGTTGAATAGGAGTTTATCAGGCTTCCTAAGGCCAGAGGTGTCCTTGCCATCAAAACCGCATCATCTGCATAAACGAGAGCAGGCAGCGATATGCCCCCCACCGATGGAACATCTATGCATTGTACGGTTAGGACTTCATTACAATTATTGGTATATATGGAGAATAGAAAGAGGGCCAGGACACACCCCTAGTGCACCCCCTTTTCTATTTTGACTCTTTCTGTACATTCTCCTTGTTTACCATACCTGACTCCGGCCCCACCTCTCTATAAAGCTCCCTGATAAAAAGAGTTATGGATTTGTCCACGCCCATCGACTCCAAAAGAGCCCACAATTTAATGTGGACTACACAGTCGAAGGCAGCGGACAAATCCACAAAACCCATATAAATTGCCCATTTTTTGCGCACACATACTTTGCAGCAAGTAGTGCCAGCTGGAGTCCTTGGTCTATCGTACCCCTCCCTTTTCTAAACCTATATTGGGACTCAGCTAGAACATTATTAGCCACAGCCCAATCCTCCAATCTATTTAAAAGCACTATCCCCATTAATTTCACTGTGCTGTCCAGCAGGGAAACTGGGCAGTAGTTTACTGGGTTCATGGGGTCCCCTTTCTTATATATGGCGATGATTACCAATTGTTTCCATGATGCTGGAGGGCCCACTTTTGAAACAGCATTAAAGACTTGTGTCAGGAGCGGAGACCATAGATTCTTACATTCTAGGAAAATATCCAAGGGAACACCGTCCGGCCCTGCTGCCTTTAGGATGGGCGATTGGGAGAGTGTAAGCTCGATTTCCTCTGGCAAGCACTCCATCCCCAGTTGGGCAATTAATACGTCACCCATTTTGCTTCTATCACTATCCTTTGCAACATTAAAAATACTCTGAAAATGGAGGAGCCATGTGGTTTCAACTATATGATAATCAAGAGAAACGCCCCCTGATTTTGCAGAAAGAGAGCGTTCACAACTCTCCAGAATGCCTCACTATCTTTACTCCTCGATGCCTCACCCAGATTGACCCACGCTTCTTCTCGTCTCGCCTTTCTGGCTGTCTTATAATCAGCACGTAGCTTCATTATTTTAACTTTGCTAATGGTGTTCGTTTTGAGGGCTGTACGTAATTCTCTAGAGGCTTTCAAGCAGTTGGCATCAAACCACCTTGTCTTAGGAGGAGTCTTACTTGTAGCTGGACGCTTGAGGTTCGAATTAATGGAGATTAAGATTTTGATAAAGGCTGTTAGTATCTAGTGGCTATCAGTGTTAATATCTAAATATGATTCTATCTCAGGAAGTACCTCCTTAACAACCTTTGGGAGAAATAAGATTGGATCAATTTTCTCCCACTTGAGGGTAAAACCATTTTTCCTCTTCAGTGTCAATTTAGGGGCTTGTATGGACCTTAACTTGGTTGGTAACAGCCCAGCAAAACTAAAGCGGAGGAAAGCATGATCACTAAATTCTGTTAGCTCCACTACGGAGGACTTTACACAACTCCTATAATTGGCCTGAATAACAGTAAAATCGATTGTTGAAGTAACATCAGCACGTTGGAAGGCCGGGAGGAATTGCCTTTTCATACTGTCACAAGGATTAATTATTACTAAATCCCATGTTGAAAGAAGACTATTCAAAAGGGTTCCGTAGTTATGGTGCCTGAAGTAAACAAGCAGCTGGTCATCAGATCGGTTACCCCACAAATGCGCTGGTCCATTTTACAGCAACAGTGTGCATTAACGTCCCCAGCCGAGAGTAAAAAGACTGATAGCGAATTGTGTGTCAATAGGGCTTCCATTACTTCCCCCAGCTCCTCAATCACCTGTGTAGATTTCTTGAAATTATTAGTATAAAAATGAATCAGTGCCAGATCAATTTTTCCAAAACATTCAGCTAAATGATATGGAAGTGGAGGGCATTGTTAATGAATTTCACTTTACCCAAGGTGATCGTATTTGAAATAAGTGTAATTAAGCCCCCCCCTGGATCTACCTCCCGACGAAGGGACTGCTGGGGTAGCAAAAAAGCGCTAACCATTAGCATATACAATGGACTCTGACCATGTTTCCTGGAAACATATAATATTCATGTTCATGAACATTTTATACCAACTATGATTTTCTTTTTTGTTTTCGTAACCTGCTATGTTCCAGGGAAAAAACTTTAAGTCTGTGCTGCACTCTCGTGGGGAGTGTCCCGCCAGTGCTGGGGGGAGAGATATAGTGGATTCAATTTATAGCGACATGTCAGCATTATGTGGAGCTAAATCAGCTGGCTGTGCCCTCTCTACAGGTACCAGTACTGTAGCCTTTCGATCAGGGGTCAGTCAATCGCAAGATTCCATATCATCCAACACTGAATACCTGTTTGATAGATCAAGAGAATCAGTGACTACCTGCATGGTCTTGTAACGGGAGATCGTCGGGGGATCAGCCTGAGTATTAGCAAGAGAGCTGTGAACTGATATAGGCCTATGGAAGAAATCCAAAGGGACTGCATACATCTGAGACTGTTGAGATGGGGCAACCGGTAGACTTTCAAGAAAGTGTCTTACTAACCTTACATTATCAAAATTTAAAATAACACAGTCATTATTGACAGTCTTTTTGTCCATCCCGATCCACTGCGTTCTTCTGGCCATTAACAGGTGATTTTGAGTCAAATGGTCAATGTTTGAATTTTGGTGCAGTCAGTGCCGAGCTTTATCCATTAAATGAAGATTCATTCAAATCTTGCCGAAGTAGAGGGACGTTCACTAAAATTAGAACACAAGGGCTGGTTGCAGGGGGAAGGTTCATGTACTGTTGGCTTAATCTGCTTGGAGTCTGGGTAGAAGAATAGTTTTCCTTATAAAGAGTTTTTGAAAGGTTATGTGTTTGGCCCTTATCTATTCTATCATGTGTGAACCCCTGTAAAGCAGAGGACTTAGGGGCAGATTTACAAGCCCTGTGTGCCACTTTTGCGCCGCCGTTGTGTCACTTTTGTGACGCAGCGGCGGCTCAAAGCTAGCGCCATGCTGCGACAGATTTACTACGTGATGCATGTAGGGAGATGCGTCACATTGTAAAGCCCTGCGTCACATTATACCCGCGTCAGGTTTAATATATGCAGGGTGGGCGTTACTTCGGAAAAAGGCTCGGAAAAGTGAGGCAGTGAAATCTACAAGATTTCACGCAGTCACTTTTCCGACGCTGGTGTGTCAAATCCTTACGCCTGCTTCAAGCAGGCGTAAGGCGTGACACACCATGTTAGGGATAGGGCAGGTTGGAACAGTGCTGGAGTTGCGTCGCGCTTGCGACACAACTTCAGCACTGTGCCGACCTTACCCCGGTAGATGCGTCACGCATCTGCTTGTCCTTGCGCCACAATGCACAGCATTGTAAATGCGGCGCATCTGCGATGGCGTAAGGGCAAACTTGCGTGACGCATCTTCCCTGGCGCATCCCTGCTGATTTGCAGGGATGCGCCAGGGAACGTAAATCTGCCCCAGTGAGTCTAACTCCATAAAAACACCACCCCTATGGGCACTGCTCGGAGCCAGCTGGTTGACTCCACCGTAATGACCTACTTTGGTGGAGTTAGGGGGTGGGTTACTTAGCATATGACTCGTGATTTATTTTTTACATTTAGTAGACAAGCTATTTTTTTCACAATTAATATCATTTGGAACTGTGCAAGCTGTCAAAGTGGTCATAGATTTTAACTGGGAGCTAGAGGAGGCTAAGCTAGCACCAGGATCTGACACAGTTTGTTTCCCCAGTTTGGTCTTGGTTAGACTTTGTAAGGTGCAGACTATAGAGTCTAAACGGGCATAAATTGGTTGTAAAGTTGTTTAAATGTATCAAATAAATTGTCCAGGTCTATAGGAGATATGGAACTTGAATATTGCTGATCGTGCACACAAGTTGAGTTCACTGGGGTGGTAACCTCTTTATCTGGACCCTTGGAGGACAATAGCGCATGACCCCTTTTGCGTTTCCCATTAATATAGGGGGGCTGTTAAATTCTCTGTATCTGCTATTTCAGGCTGAACTGTGCGTGACTTTAATGCCACCATCGGTTCTGCAATGGCGGGCCCATCTACTTTTGTTTCGCCCCATGTGTTGGGGAGTAGCCATGGTAGGTGGTTGACATAACCCTGGACCCTGTGAAAGTCTCCTTTCTGTTAGAGCAATTTCTTTTTCTAAAGCCGGTGTGGCTTTGGCCAGAAAGGTGTCTAAAGAAGTTACAGTTACCTCCTCTGTTGCTGTTGTACGTAGTTTTTTCTTCCCCATGATCGTCCCGGAGATCCTAATACTGGAGCGATGACATTATAGAGATGGCCCAGCCACGCCTCCTCTGGGCTCTAACAGGTGCAGACAGGCCTGCCCTTGGCCCGGGCTTTGCCCAGGCATGCCCGCACGCGTACCGCGCTGTGGCAGTGTTGCAGCCCTTTTCTGCACCTCTGGGTGCAACAGAAGATCGGCGGCGGCCTCTCCTACCGCAGGTGCTCCTGGGCTGTGTAGTTCACATACCCTCTAGCCCTCAGTAGCTGCTAGTTGGCGTCCCACACTGCAGAAGTGTTGTGGCCCTTTTCTGCGCCTCCGGCGCAACAGAAGATCGGCGGTGGCCTCTCCTGCCGCAGGGACTCCTGGGCTACATAGTTCATGGCCCCTCTAGCCCTCAGTAGGTGCTAGTGTTTATCAGTAAATAGTTCTGCTAAGCAATGGTTACCACCCAACATAACTCACTGTAGATAATATTACCCACTAATTTAAAACAATTGTTTGCACAGAGCATTATTTACTATGTTTTTCTTTTTGGTTTTCTCAATATAGCTACTCCTACTGGTCAACCCTTAGGACCCAACAGATAGGAGATAGTGGCCTGTCTGCAGTGGCAGAGACTGGAGCAAATCCAGCAGGAACACTGGCCGCTGGTGGTCTAGAAAGAGGAGGAAATAAATGTCTCTTGTCCGGGCCCCAGTGCAGCCAGACCCGCTCAGCCTCCCTGCCATCCCATCGCTGGCACCACCACCAGCTGACATCAACTGCTGTTCTCCCCCTACACTGAGAACAGCAGGCCATTGCTGTGGCACATCCTGCAGTGGCTGGGCTCTGTAGGCATGTTGTGTGGGTAGAGAGTATCTTTGTTAAAAAATAAAGGGGAAACTATATTTTATCAAAATGTATGCCTGCAGTAGTTTGTTTTACCTCTACTTTGCACTGCTGCCTTCACCAGCCTGCTTATGTGCTTGTAAGAGAGAGTGTACCTCTTAGTTATAAAGTTATACCTCTCTAACTATCTGGACCATTAGGAGGGATGCTGGCATGACTTATACTGTCAATAACAACCTAGATAAACGATTACCTGTAGACGTTAGTTACTTACTTACTAACTTACCTAGTTAACTTCACTCCATAGTTGTCTTACCTGAATATAGATAAAGGAATAACAGGGAAGGCATCACAACATCACAAGCACGTTCCCACTTCCACCCAGGTGAGCTCCAACTGTAGGATTAATCGAAAGGATTATCCATCGTAGGTAAATAATTGTAAATAAAAACACTGAGTTAGTGGGTTATGTTAAAACTTTACAAAGATTGCCACCAGACTACTACATGATGACAGACACAACAACAATTCTGGTTAGTGATAAAATAACAAAAAATAGCAATAGTAGTAATTTGGCTAATGGAGAGCTACTTGTAACTTACAAAAGCCTCGAGTCATAAAAAATGGACTCAAACTCTGGAGCGGACAAGCTTAGGTTAGGTGTTTACAGTTATACAACACAAGGCCTGAATGATGATGCTGGCAACTGATATTGTTCATTATATATGTAAATAATGCATCACTTTTTATATGTGGGTCGGTAAAATGGGGCAGTGTGGGCTACTGCTTAGAGGATCCTGATGTGAGGTGGTGTTAATTTCACCACATTCGCCCCACTAAGTGTGTGATCCATTGATGTGGTAAATTAAGCCACACCCCAGGGTGAGAGGGTTAGGGTTTTGATGAATGGATGGAAAAGAGGATTTGGGGCAAGGAGCAGCATATCATTCATCATCAATCTGTTGTGGAAGGAAACAAAGGAATGAGTATGACAGAGTACAGTTAAGTGCATTGCAAACAGTCCTTCTGATCCTGAGACCCAAGTTATCAGATATCTAAACCTTTTGCCTTCTAGGTTGGGAGTAAATCCACCCACCCAGTTCTGCAAATATGATTGTTAAAAGAAACATTATACTGAATTGCAAAATTAGGTGGTTCATCTGTATTCTCCTCTGGAAAGTTCATCACTCTTAGTTGCCTGTCTGGACGAGTCGGGTACATAAGAAGGAGTGTTGAGCTCAGCTTTTGCCTTTCATTCATGCAAGAGGCTAGAAGGCCTGTGGATTGTAAAACAGAAACTGTATTTTAGAGTCAAGGAGAAGGAAAGAAGGTAGGTAAGCTTCATGGGGAGTGTATCAAAAAGACTCAGAGGCACAGCAAAGAGAACTCAAAGAGGGGGACTCAGAGTTTCACTTTTGTTACAAGTGCAGCACACACATGCACACACACACACACACAGCAGCATTTCACAAATAAACACACCTCTCGCCATTCCACATAGCTGAGTACTAGGCCTCAGACTCTTGATTTACCTTTGAACTGAAGTCAATAACTTCTTGTTTCTAGTTGTTGATGAGGTAGTCCCAGAGCTCCCACCCTGACTTCTTCCATCCTCCTCCTGGCCCCGAGTAACTCTGTCCCAGACCAGTCATCATGACTCGAGCAAGTTAGATGTGTAGTGCACTGCTGTTGAAGTACAAGTAGAGAAACAGAATTGCAGTATTTTGATCAGGATTTTGTTTGTTAACTAAAGTGACTGTTCTGGTCCCAGAAGAACTAGAAAAAAATGAGAGGACCCTGCAAGTAAATCTGGTTGAGTGTGAAAGGGCGAATCAACATCAGGGAAAAAATGATCGCCCATCACTCGCGCCTCAAACATTGGAAATCAATCATCTCAAGCAAGCTCCCACATTATAGTTCAATACCCTTCCTCACTGCCTGCCACCACATGAATTATCAATCATCACTCACAAACACTCAATAATGAGATCACTCACTGGTGTAATGGTTACCTGTTCCAATCCAATCACATTGGTAGGTACATTATCCCCCCTTTGATGCAAGCAACAGATTGGAACTTGGCAGTCTTGTAAATCAAACGATAGTCTGGGGCAACCATGCAAGCTGATGAAAAAACAGAAGGACTATTGGAGTGGACCGTACAGGTTAATTAATTTATGCTAAGTAAGTTTGTATAGGCCAATTACCTCTAGGGAAAAATGATCGCTTATCATTCAGGCCCCAAACATTGCAAATCAATCCCCACAAGAAAGTTCCCACATTAGAGTTCAACACCTTCCCTCACTGTCTGCCACCACATGAATCATGAATCATAATCACTCACTCACCATTGAAATAGCAAGTATGGGTAGTTTAGGTATTAGTTATCTATCTGTGACACAGGCAACACATTGGAATTTACTATTGGCACACTTGTAAATCAGCAATCTTCTGGGGCAGATCTGCTAGTGCTAAGAGATTCAAAAGGGGATAGGCAATAGGCATGCGAGGGGGGCTGGCATTGTCTCCAATGTCATGAAGGACTTGTGGAGGCTTCTTTAATGCAGTCTTCAATTACAATCTGGCAATATGTGTCAAAAAAATGGTGGGGCAGCATTAATCTGACACAAAAATAATAATGTTTCTCTAGCTACTTTTTTTTGGTAAAGATAGAAGTGCAACGAGAAATAATTCAAATGCTCTATAGGGGCACTGGCATACTTAATCCAGGGAGTAGAGTGTATCCTCAAATTGAGGTGGTTCACCCAGAAGTTGGCCAGTTAACACACTTGATTTTGACCAGTCATTGCTCCTCCTCTTATGCTGTTTCAGGAATGGTGTAATTGTGTTGTATGAAATGTTGGTTCATTTTGATAATAGTCAATCTATCCACATTTTATGGCAAGAAACTGGTCCTTCTCACTGTAACAACTGCACCAGCTGGTCAGAGGATCATCCTTTTGTACGTACAAGAGAAAGACCAAATCAGAATACAGTTGATGTCAGTGAGCCAATGGAGATAGGTGGGCTCCGCAAACCCCACTCAGAAGGCGAAAAAGAACAACGTTGTTGGACAATGTCTCTATTGTGGAAAAAGGGATATTTTGTTAGAGATCGCACTACCAAACCTAGGACACAGACCTTAAAATCCATTGGACAGCCAACATTTTCTAAGGATAAAACAAAAGAGATAGACTGATGGTGGCCTAGAGATTATGATGGTAACAAAAGTGGGTTCAGAAATTGTGCGATCTGTAGATGGCTCTTTGTTATTCTCTGGTCTCATCACACATAAGACTATTGAATTGGAGCTAAGGTGCACCCAAGATACAAAAGTACATTAAGAATATATAAATACACAATATTGCAGCTCCTCAGTTTGGCATTATATTTGGAATGCCATGGTTAACAGAGCACAATCTGCAGATTGATTAGGAAATGGAACCATCACATTTAACTCTGAGTGGTGTAAAAAGAATTGTTTACATGCCACCCAAACTGCAGCCCTTTCAAATCAATGTTCCCAAATCCTTTGTCACTTAATAGCCACAGTGGCAGAACAGAATATAGAATTGCCCATGGCATGGAGTGTGCTGCCTATCACGACATATTCAGTGCCTCAAGTGCTAACACCCTGCCCCCACACAGGACTTGCCAGCTAGATCTGGTTCTTGGCAACAAGATTCCTTGCAGCAGGATTTACACATTAACGGAACAAGAAAAGATAGCCAATGGCTTCAATAGACCCTCCAAGTCCCCTTCTGCATTCTATTTGTTTTTGTCCCAAAGGCAAACAGTGAACTAAGAATGTGCATTTATTGCAGAGCTCTTTATGCAGTCACTTTTAAAAAACGTTATAAACTAACACTCATCTCTGCTCTGCTAGACCAGGTACTTTCTTTGTCATCTATACAAAGTTGGACCTTCAAGGTGCGTACCATTTGGCATGCATTCGAGAAGGTGATGAATGGAAAACTGCCTTCAGGAGCAGATATGGGTTTTTTGAGTATTGCCTAATGCCATTTAGCTTATGCAACACCCCATCTGCTTTTTAATTCTTCGTGAATGATGTCCTACACAAATATCTAGATCGCTTTGTCATCATGTACATTGATGACATTTTGATCTTTGCCCCTTCTCCTGACACTCATGTCGATCATGTAAAAACTGTTCTCAGTACTCTACACACCCATGGGCTATGTTGCAAGCTAAAAAAATGCAAATTTTACAAAACGAAAGTAGAATTTTTAGGAATCGTTCTGACACCACAGAGGATAGCCATGGCAGAGAGAAAAATACAAGCCATCACAGAATGGCCGACACCCACCCCAGTCAAAGATATACATAGATTCCTTGGCTACGCCAATTTTTACAGGCATTTTAGAGATCATTACTCAGCCAAAGCAATACAGTTTAATAAATTACTAAGAAAAAGAGTACCTTTTCTATGGAACATAGAAACTGAACACGCTTTTCAGATCCTCAAAAAGGCCTTTGTCTCTGCCCCATTCTAAGATATCCAGACAACGGACAGCCATTTATAGTTGAGGCAGATGCCTCAGAGATTACCACAGGCAATCACAACGAGATGCCAGTACAGGTCAGCTACACCCTGTAGCTTATTTATCCAAAAAGATGTTGCCCACTGAAAAGCACTAAACTTTGGCTGAAAAAGAGTTGTTTGCCATTCAGTCGGCATTCAAAGAATGGCGGCATTATTCACTTGGTGTTAGGCATCCAGTCACGGTCTACATTGACTTTTGAAACATTCAGTTTCTATGCTGTTCTAGAGCATTAACGCCAAGACAGTTAAGCTGGACTCTTTTTTTTGTAGAATTTGATTTTGTGATAACATTTAATCCAGGTATTGAAAACAACAAAGACCCACCACCTATGAAATAAGTTAGTGATGCTCCTCCAATGATTCCACACAAGCACATTATTAGCATAATATACTCTGATGATTTTTTGGAACAAGTTTGTCATTCTCTGTCCCCACCAAGAATCAATAGATGGGTAACTAAAGACTCCACCCAAAGAATTAAGGACAATCTTACCTTTTCACCGGTCAAAACTGTATGTAAACACAAAGACACTCAAAAAAAGAGTCATGCCATCCAGACCAAACCTGAACTTTAAAATTAATACAAATACACTTTTGGTGGCCACAATGGATGAATATTGTCATACAATATGTGCTTCTCTGTGATACCTGCAACAGAGCTAAACTTAATCAAACACAAAAAAAAGGCTATTTGCAACCTCTACCTACTCCCAATTGACCATGGGAAGATATTTACCTAGAGTTTATAACAGCCTTACCTCAAGATCAAAAGATGGATACCATATTAGGGGTAGTTGATTGCCTTACCATAGCACCATACCATAATTCCCCATCAGAATAACACCCAATTTAAATAATGATATAGCTCTTTCCTTTATATTCATATATTCTAAAGAAGACACATGTGACACTCAGAGAAATAAATGGGAAAATGGAATACTAATCTTTAAAAAAAATGGAGGTTAGTGTGCTCCTATGGCAGGCAATGTGGTCAAGGGGGAATGGAATAATAATCATCATCATTGCAAAAATGAATGATGATAGAGTCTAAAGTGCATCGCAGCCAGTGTATCCAGGAGGAAATTGAATGATATACCTAAAGATAGAGGGATAGATGAAGGATTTACAGAGGCAGAATGGGCCAAAAATGGATTTACAATAAAAAAATTGAAAAAATTAAATTAAATTTAAAAATTGAAAATAATTAACACAACAAATTACAAATTATAAAAAATTTGAAAATGTGATGCAAATCAAAATCTAAAATAAAAAAATAAAATAAAAAAAATGAAATTAAAACAATCTTAAAATTAAAACAAAAAATGAAAAAATGAGAATAAAAAAATTAACACTAAGTTCAATTATCCTCAGGTATATTATCAAACTGATATCTCATCCTTCCATGCAAGTCTATGGCAAAGGCTCACTGGCTGGACGCACAGTGGCTGCCAGCCAGTGCCACATGGTCAACAACAATACTGAGCAAGAAGTCACGGGGAACAAAAAATGCATGTAGCGCTATGGCAAAAGCACACTAGCTGCCTAAAGATTACACAAAATAGCTACAAGCCACATAGTCACAACAACAATCAGGAGGCCTGGAAAACAAAGAACACATGCAGGCCTATGGCAAAACAAGTCACACTAGCTGCCTGCACAAAATGGTCACAAGCCACATGGTCACAAAAACGACCAGCGAGGAGGCATGACTACAACAAAAAACACATGCAGGCCTATGGCAAAAGCACCCTGGCTGCCTCGTGCATACACAAAATGGCCACCAGCCACATAGTCACAAAAGCAAGCAGGAGGCCTTCAATACAAAGTACACATGCAAACCTATGGCAAAAGCACACTGGCTGCCAACACATAATGACTACCAGCCATATGGTCACAACAACAACCAGCAAGGGGGCATGGCCACAACAAAGAACACATGCAGGCCTCTAGCAAACGTACACTGGCTGCCTACACAAAATGGCCACAAGCCACATGGTCAATCAACAACGAGGGGAGGCATGGAAAACAAAGAACACATACAGGCCTATGGACACTGACTATTCAAACAAGCATTTGCAATGCAATAGGTCTTGAATTATTAAAGTTTGAGCTATTGGTACTGCTAAATAATGCAACACCAATAGCTCAAACTTTAATAATGCAAGACCTATTGTTTGGACAGGTAAAGGTGTGGATGTCTCAGCCCAAATCCAACACAAGGAAACTTTTTAGACAACAGCAGTAATGTGCCTGGTTAATGGTTGCAAGAAAAATCTACCCTAAAGGAAACTCGACAGGTAAAAATAGTTCAAAGGTGATGGGCAGGCTGCGATGTCCACCATGGAAAAAGAAACCCTGCAGGAGAACCACCACCTTGTGCACGCATACATACGGGTTCAACTCTGTTATGGAGGAAAGGGTGGATTTTTAACGGAGTTAGCCAGTAAGAAATACCCCCACACCGTGATGAAGATAAAAATGGCTGTAGGTCTTGACTTTCAATGCCAATCACCATCCACTATGAGCAGCAGGGGCAGCAGCCTTCCTTTGATAGTGACCAACACAGTAGTAATGTAGAGCAGCGGTGCTCAGGAATTAAGTGTGTCCCATTCCAAAATTGAAAAACATCAATTTTGCAGGAAAAGTAAAATCAGTACTGTGACAGGGAGGCAAATGAAAGTAAGTATGTAAGCGCTTTTGTGAAGGTTTCTTTATTTTTTTGTACTATGGCACATTTTTTTGCAATACTGATGCAACTGTTTTACTGTAGTGGTAGTAAAAAGTCCAAAAACAAAAATGCCAAAAGAACTAAAAAGCCAAATTAAGGAGCCAAAAGTAATGCCTAAAGTAAAGCCAAATACGAATTGCAAAGAAAAGTTGACAATTACGGGCTGAATAGTGCACAGATGCACTCTGGGAAGAAGGGCACAAACCAAAACAGATGTTCACTGGACCTCAGGAAGCAGGCTTCAGCAGGCGGCTACTGGGTTGCTGCAAGCAATACGGCAGACCCAAGGAGCTAGACAGGATAGGGAGGGAAGTAGGACACACAAATGCGCATTACTCTCATACACGCACAGATGTACACACACACAAGCACACAAACAGAAACTACCAAAAACACAAGCACACATACAATCACATGCTCCAGAACAAAAACACCCAAGGACGTACACACAAGTACATGCACACACACACACCATCACATGCACAGACATGCACAAGCACACACAAATGTGTGCACACACTCTCATACGCGAACAGAAGTGCGCACACAAGCACGCATACAGAAACATCCACACGCACAAGCACACATACAATCCCATGCTCTAGTACAAAAACACTCAAGTACATGCACACACCATCACACGCACAGACATAAGCACACATACAGAAACATCTGCGTGCACAAACACAAGCACACATAGAATCACATGCTCTAGTACAAAAACACCCAAGTACATGCACACACCATCATACGCACAGACATGCACAAGCACACTCAAATGTGAACACAGTATTTCATACATGCACAGGCGCACACACAAACGTGTGTCTGCACACACACCCTCATACATGCACAGATGCACACACAAAAGCACTCACATGACACATTTCTCCAGGACTGCCGCAGCACTGATGGCACACAATGGCAGGTTTGGACAGACTAATGAAAGACATCTGCTGCCGGTTCCGAAAGTGAAAAGAGTTCTCGTATTATTACCAGATAGAAGGGGGCGCAGGGTCATGAGCAGCGACGGGAGAGAGGGAAGATGAAAGACGCGAGGCAATAATGCACTCCTGCCTGCTCTAATCAGAGGACATTTCATAGAACAGGCCCGCTGCAGTGGAGGCTGGGTGGTCGCTGTTGTTTAGCACCATCAGGGGTTCACTCTAAGCGCATCCCGGAGTGGGTCTCTAGCACCGACAACGCAGGCTACTTGAATGCGCTACCCGCACCTTCTCTCATTTTGCTTTCATCTTTTACAAATCCTCGTCCACATCCCTGTAACTGACCCTTCCTTGCATTCCGAACTCTGGCCATCAAATGAATTTTTCATTCAGCCGTGATGGAATTTTTTTGTGCGTGGTTTTTGAATCTAACATAATCCCTTATAGCTGCGGAGATAATCTTTTACAACTCCAGGAGCAGCGCTGGTTCGCGTCTTCTGCCTTGTGCTGCCCTCCAGTAGCTGTTTGTAAACATCGCTTTCGCGATCGCTATTGTAAAAAAAAAAAAAAAACGCTCACGAGTGGTGCGCGCGCGTGCCACAGCGAACATGTGTTTTCAATTATCGCGCCCGTGTCTGGGCAAGATAATTGAAACCACATGGTCTTTGGTGCACGTAACAGACACAAATAGGCCATGGGCGGAGCAATGCGCCCGCTTTTGGCCTATTGCGTGCTGTCTTTCAGAAACACACGCACGTAAAGGCCAATCACGGAAGCCAATAGGAAAAGCACACGCACGTGTGCGATTCCAGGCTCCGTTTTCGAACCCCACACAAAAGGACTCTCGCTGCGCGAGCCCTAAAAATGGTCCCTGTTCACATTGCACGAGGAACAAAGACACGTGGTGGCCTATGGTAAACGAACTCACACACAGGCCAGACAAAGGAGGCTTGGAACACAGAAAAAACAGCATTAATTCAGCAATGCCAAAAACTAAAATTAACTTGGTTAAAATATTTTACAACACACATCCTCCAAACACATCAAATCTAATTACCCCACCAATACACTGTTTGTAGAAAGAAATGTGAAATACCCCAAAAAAACACATTTTATAATTTAATCTAATGCCATCCATGGCCCAAATGATGTTTCAATTCAACAAACACCACAGAAACAGTTGTTTCATTCATCCATGACTACTACTGGGCCTATTGGCTGAAATGCCCATTGACAGACCAGGTCACATAGTGAATTAAATGAATATTGCAAATGTATTAAAACACATGGATAACGTACTAAACTGTGCAACTGTCACAAAAGATGAAAAATTACATGCAAAAAAAACAACTAGGCCCAATACTGAAACCGTACGCCACCCACCACAATACATTTTCAAAATTGAATATAAGTACAAATAAATCCTGGTGCATATCCCCAATCAAATCAACAGCACCCTGATACACCAGTTTTTCTACTTACTTGTGAAATCTCAAATATAAAAGGTACAATGGTATATATGCAGCACACAAGGAGAGTGATCCTTCCAGTTCCAAACCCCAATGAAAAGTGACCAGGAGATGAACAAAGCACTGAGAAGAGCCTACTGAACAGGAACAAGGAGCTTGAGTCTCTGGCGCACTTCCTTCCTATTGGAAAAAAAGTTTTTCACACAAAAACAACCCCACTAGCCAGTTGGTGAAGAAAACCCACTCGAAAAGCCTCTCAGCTGCTTCTCAAGCACAAAAGATGTTTGAGAAGTGCATTTGCGATTAGCACTTCATTGGTGAAGTTGAGCCAGCAGTTGTGCAAACAAGCTCTCAGTATTGTGTGAGCTCGCTAGTGTCCCAAAACAAGTCTCAAGTGTGTGAACAGAAAAAAAGCTCTGGTTCGCTGCTAGGAAGGAGGAATTCAGGAACTTTGCACTCCTACACAGAGCGCAGAGTGCCCGAATTCCACAAAGTCCATGAGCGGAGCAGAGTTTTACGCCCAGGCATAGTCCCTGGGCAGTTCCTAGAAGAGCTTCTAAAGCTCCCATATATATGAAGGTGCATTCCTAATCAGGCGTACTCTAATCCCTTTGGTCAGTGGCTCAACATTGTACCCACAAACTGTTGAGAATATATGGCGGTCTACATTCCCATCTCCCTCATTTGCCTCTGTGATTGTGTGCTATGGTCCCCAACTTTCCTTGACATCTTTGGCATTTGGGTACAACTGCTTCAATCCCTTTATCAAGCAGCCCATCAAGGAAAATGCCTGTTGCCCATTGACACCTTGCAATCACTTCCGCAGCATGGCATGTTTTGTAACAGATATCATTTGCAAAGTTCATCAGGTGAAAAGAATGTCCCATCTGCCCCAGTACCCCAAAACCCGACCAGCCATTTAAACAAGTGCTCTCCAGGCTTCTGCCTGAACATGCATGTTATTGGCAACAGCTCACTTTGTGTTGAAACCCTCACAGGCAGGTATTCTGTACCTGTCCTCCACCCACTCCTTTTGACTTATTTTGCACAAGACGGCGAGCCTCTCCCCCTTTACGCTACCTCCCCTCCTAATTCTGCCACACAGATCTCTACTTCATTGTCCCAGTCCCATTCATCAATGTCAGAGACTGACCAATTACAGGTTCTGGGATTCCAGCCCTATTTGTGCACCAATGCCCTCACCTGCACTGCTGAGGGTTCTCTTTTGCTGAGCTACTTGCACTGCTAATGCAGTGCACCTTGCCTCCATTTGATCACTTCTAGCTAATGCGCTTTCCACCGTCTCTTTCATAATCAGCCTTCTTACCTCAGCATCTTGTGTTAAGGTTTGCTTGCACACTGTGTGACGTGCAGACTGGAAAAACCATGACACTTGCCCCGCTGCTTTCAGCTCCAGCTCCCCCCTCTTAGCTTTACACTCTCCACTGCATTTTTCCCTAAAAGAGGAGCCCCCTTTTCATCAAACTCTTCCCATAGAACCAGCGCTGCCCACCGGTTTAGGGCTCCTGCAAGACAGAAAGCAGATATGTTGACACCCACCTGTGAATGGATTTGGTCTTTGCCCCCTTCTGCCCTTCTGCCCTTCTCCATCTGGTTTATCCTTTTTACATACCCACAGAGATATTATTGATTTGTACCCCACTCCTGGTACCAATTGTGTTGGATTGGCTGCTGACAACCATCCCAAGCAATGTCAACCAATTACACATCAATGAGGACACTCAGTATGGAGCAACTCACACAGGTAGCAAATACAATTTAGCTTTATTAAGTGCACAAACACCTACCTTCAGCAATGATAATTATATATTAGCAAACTGGTTGCATGTATATTTATAATAAAATGCCAGGAATGGGCAAAGGAACAAATTTAAATCTGTAACACAGTAGAATATATAATCATTCACATGCAGTAACTCAAAAGCACAAAAGGAAGTCTGTAGAAGATAACTTTTCAACTCCCAATAGCAAGATAATCACACACATTCATATATATATGTATGTGTGTGTACAGCGCAATGCTAGCTGACTTAACATTCCACAACGCCAGGAAGCCCACCCCACTCTCTCTGACACAGTCCCTGGGAACAGAGTACGCCCCACTCTCTCTGACGCCCTCCCTGGGAACAGAGTAACTGGGGGCAGCAGCTTCGGGCAAACAACAGTTCTGCACAACTCTGTCTGTGGGTTACACTCTGAGCTTCCTGCTCACTCCCTTTTATACACTAGAACTGGTTTGCACAATATTCTGTTGTTACCTTCTCACAAGCTCCAGCTCTGTTGTCAGTGTTTACAACTTTACTCTCTCTGGTACTTATCAATCATCCTCCCAGGCCGTCAGTACATCCTCAAAGGTATGTCTCTCTCACGATCCACCTGGCTGCCCAGTGTACCATGAACAGAGCTTCTTTGCAGATAGTTGCATCAATGGAATGTCAAAAACAAGCATCGCAGGCTCAACTCCGCCTGGTACCATGAACAAATTACCTTGGCAGCACATAATATTGTGTCTAGTAGGACACTGAAAACAAGCATCATGATATTCTCTGCTAGTGCTGGTTGGCACAAGGTTTTAATACATGCATTTTCGATCATCAACACTGCCTGAGCTAATTAACCCTTTTGCGTCACAATGTCTCCTGCACACTAGGCCTGCATACTCAACAGAAGCTATTGAGAATGGATTGTCTCTAGTAGGTAAATAGTTTGGATACCTGGGAAGAGGAATTTTGGGTGCCATCTTGAAACCACTTTTTATAATTGTTCTTTGTGTAATATTCCTAAATATTATCTTTAAGGGATATAAGTATGCACAGGTTAGAAGGGTAGTGAAGAGGAAGAGAGCAGATGTGGAGTTAGAGAAGAGCCGGTGTAAATACTTTACAACATGAAATGTGTAGAGGATTCTAGGCAAAAGATGCTCAAACCTAACAAGGGTTTAGATGGTCCATCTGATAACATGAGATTTTAATCTGTGATGGCTTGATTTGCTATTAGTGAGGGGACTGGAGCAGCGTGATTTTGGCTCCACCCATACATTTAATTAGGCCAATTATATGTGTGTGTATGGCCTTACGTACTCGTGTGATGTAACCTCATTAACATAATGTAGTACACTTGAACATTTACAGAAAGTGCATTTACTATGTAATCTCTATATTTAAATCAGTGTGTATATTAACTTTTCTTTACAGTAGCAACAAGGTGCATTTCTCACATATATCTACATTTTTTGTGGCTTGAATATTTTATAACTGAAAATGTATTTATTTGAATAGTGCTCTACATCTATATTGTAACTGTATATGTATCTGTAATTATTCATTTAAAATGTGTACTGAAATGCTTGTTGTACTAAGGTCGACCAAAGGCCTTAAGCTTTTGAATTACAGAATGCCTAACTTTTAAAGCGAATGCTTGTTTTGGATGCAATGCTTTTCTCTCCTCTGCAGGTGCAGTTGCAATAGTTCAGGGTCAAAGAAAGGTATATGGTGGTGAAAGAGATAGTGAGGTTCGAAGCAGTATCTCTTGGGACGGATAGGAAGGTATAACCGAGGAAAGGAGGACTACTGCCCAAGCAGAATAAGGAGACAAGAGGATCCAAGGATGTTTTAATATGGAGACCAACGAAAGAAATCCCAAGTGCAGTTGCCCAGTTTGTGGTTTGAAGAAAATAATTAATTGGACACGTGGCATGGGATTCTCAAAGGATCTTCTGGTGGGTATAATTGGGCATTGAACTTTGGCTTTGGTTAGATTCCCTTTAGACCCTAAAAGGTACCGAACTCTTTGCAACATTTCTGTTGTGTTGCTTCATGTTATGCAATATGCTTTACCTTTGAGAACTTCTACAGGAGTTCTGCTATGCTGACACTTTTCTCTGCTTCCCCGATTTAATAGTGTTTCCCTGATTCTAAGTTAGAATAGGGTTTAGAAGGTCTGCTTAACCAACCTCATGTATTGGCAACAGGATCAAAACTTTCAATCTACACATCATACTGCATTTCTCATTCTTTGTACAGCAGCTACTGAATTCCTCATTTGTTTGAGGATCAATTTTATCTGTCGCTTCGGATATGCTTTAGTGAGTCTGTAATTGTATACTATGTAACTGCTACTGATTTATATCAGCTTGACTTAGAATTATAATAAATCCATACTTAATCCCATCAATTGACTCTGAGCTTTACTGTGTGACCGAATAGGTAACACAGTGATTGGTAAATTGTAGTTGATCCTAACTCCTTTTATTCCTCATGCACCTAGAATCTTCCATTCCTGGGGCCAGGAAGAAGAACTCGACGTTCAATGTATTCTCAAAAGTATTTACTACAACACTGTGGCTCTGGGTTGTGATTAAGGACTTGATTCTTCAGACTACAGTCAGGTGGAAGCAGCAGGCTCTTGAAAAGGGGTTGCCTGAGCTTAAAGGGATTGTCATTGAGATGGAAGGAGAGGTTCCGTACTTATCTTGCTAGGCTAGTGCCCCTCTTCTACGGCAGTAATCAAGAGGACCTCAAAGACTGGATGTCTTTTTTCAATTGAGTGGTTTCCTTGGTCCACGGAGAAGGGTAGTGCTCGATGGAACCCAAATGTGGGTGCTCATGCCTATAGAAAGTCTGTGGTGGAAGCTCCCTCAATTCACCATGAAGACAGCAGTTTCAACACTGTGAAGTGTCACAAGTCTTGAGTGGATGCACCGCATTATTTATGCACTGCGCTCGATCCAGTAATGTTCGCTGAGGCTCCTAGAGTACATGGCTCTTGGCTAGTTACTTGACCATATTTTAGTTAACAACATGTGACTACAGCTAATTGTTTTAACGAAAATTGATTTGTCTCGTTGTAGTTTTGTAGTGATTGCATACTTAAATAGCTTCTTAAAAAAAGATTTGCACTTCTCCACTCCAAGGCTTTCTATAAACGGTTTGCAGAATCTCAAAAATAAGCAAACCATTAAGCAGCACTTCATGACTTTCATAATTATTGTTTGCATGTCAAACTTTACTAATCTTTCATAATCAGACCTACTTGGTCTGCTGCCTCTCATTTTGTCAACAATTAGAGGGAGATGCTCTCTAATTACATCTTATCTCGAATGAAACAATCAATTGCACCTTTGTCAAAATACTCAGATATCTGCTGATTAAAATGCACGTTGTAATGCATTCTGTTGGGCGTGTGTGCAGATGAATTATGTTGACATGGTATCAGGCATCTAAACATTTCTTATTTAAGGCAAATGGAACAAAAGAAAAATAAGGAAATAAAAAAGAAAGCTTCAAGAGTGGTTTTACATCTCCTTTTCACCCTTTGCTCTGCTTCGTGAAAGTAACACCTGAGTGTGCATCTCAGTCCAGTCAGTGGATCGCCTGCTTCAACCCAGTGTTTCTCGGTTGAAATGTCACTTCCAGAGAGATTTAATTCTAAAGCTGCTAATGGAGTGTGAACACCGCTCCTGTCCGCCCAGGCTGCTCTGCGGCCCCATCCTTTGATTCTTTGGCCACAGAGGGCCATCTTGCCTGACTCTCAGCCTCCTCCACGTAGACAGCCTTCCGAGGACGAATGACAGATTCGAGCTCCAGCACGCACTGAGCGCCACGCCAATTATTTCCACTAGTTTATTGTATAAAAAGCAGGATAACAGGAGAAACGCGCCTGTGCCCGAGGTGATAGCATTTATTTTTAAAAGCAGATTCAGCTGAGGTTGGCAGAGTAATCACGAAGCCTGTCTATTAACCGTGAGATTGCATTCGAAAAGACGTGTTTCTCAGAATATTCCTGAATATTTAGGGGCAGATTTATGTTTCCTGGCGCATCCCTGCAAATCAGCAGGGATGCGCCAGATGCATCGTGTCGCAAGGATAAACAGATGCGTGACGCATCTGATGGCATAAGGGCGGCGCATTGCTGGAGTCGTGTCGCAAGCACGACCCAACTATAGCAATGCTCAGGGGCTGTCCATACCTAACATGCTGCGTCATGCCTTACGCCTGCTTCAAGCAGGCACAGGGTTTTGACGCAGCAGCGTCGGAAAAGTGACTCAGTGAAATCTTGTAGATTTCACTGCGTCACTTTTCCGAGGCTTTTTCCAACGGAACGCCCACCCTGCATACATTAAACCTGACGCAGGTTTAATGTAGCGCAGGGCTTTAAAACGTGACGCATCTCCCTAGATGCGTCATGTTGTAAATAGGGCGCAACATGGCGCATGGTTTACGCTGCCGCTGCATCACAGAAGTGACGCAACGGCGGCGTAAATGTCTCGCAAGGGGCTTGTAAATCTGCCCCTTAAAGTAATCCATATTTTGGGGGCTTCTTAGTGGCTGCTGTTCTTTTAGACCTGGTTTATGGGCAGAGGCATAGCTCAACTGTCAATTTACTGAAAGGTGTAGAAGTCATACTTATATTTTACTTTCAATATATTTATGTCACCTGCTGCTGGCAATCCCATGCATTTGATAACTGCTTTGTTCCCACTTTTATTATCTTAATACTCTCTAATACGTCGAGTGTAATAAAGCGGATTCTAAAGGTACAGGGCCATAGTTATTAACAAGCGAAGCAGTGCAGCAAGCAAAGTTGCTAAACAGTGTTGTTTCACCTGAAGAGAGATGAACTGCGTCATATCTTCCGAGAATGGCGCAGTTCTGCTCTCTCCATTCACTGGTGCCTTCCTGCACAAAAACTACCCTTTCAGGCTAATTCCTCTTTGTAAGTGTGCTGCAGACTGCAGCAAACATGGAAAGAACAAATAGCAAGGAGAACTAAAGATATTTCTCTCCCTTACACCAGCCTGAGGGCAGTGAAGGCTTTTGGTGCAAATCTATGTCTACACAACTATGTAGAAATTGGTTTACATCAAAATCAATAGATGGATGCACAGGAAGGCCAATGCACCACCCTTGGAATGCCTACCTGACGCAAAGAAGTGCAAGGCAGTGCAATGCACGGCATTATGTTAGCTTTATATTTTTACAAAGCAAAACAAATAGCCATTTGCATTGCTTTGTAAATACCATTATGGATTTTGCATCTGGACTGTGTTAAAAAAGTAACAAAATCCTGAGGTAAAACCCGCGAAAGATCAGAAGAGGACTAGCCCTGCTGACTGTGACCGGAGAGGAGCCCTAATTGACTGGACCTGCAGGCTTTGACATGAGAGGAGCCCTGTAGGATGCCCTGCTCCCCCTTGTACCCAGGACAAATAAGATAACCCGCAGGGCCAGTTGGCTGACCTTCTATGGGGCTACAGGGACACAACAAGCTGCAAGAGGCCTTTTTTCATGAATTGGCCAGCTGGCCAATGTCAACTGGACCTGGGCTGGCTTGTATTATGGCATCTGTCTGACACACCAAAGGTTTCCAAGCGCCTTTCCCCGAGGTCTAGGGGACCATAAACGTTTACTCCAGTGGTTGTTTGTGCACCTGAAGGTAGTTTGAAAACTATTCCTCTAGAGTTTCAGTGGGACCCATTGGAAAAAGTATATGACCAACAGTCCCACAGCATAGGTTTGGATTTCAGCTTTGTTCCGCTCAAAGATCCCCACAATGCTGACAAAGTCCCAACCTGCATAGCCACCTTAAAAATATTCAGCAAGAAATCGCCAAAGCTCTTGCATGCCAGTGGGACCAACTTGATTCAGGTATTTGACCTTCGGTTCCACAGCAGCTACAATTTCAGTGGCGTCATGCTTGTGGGAGGATTTTCATCTCAAAAACTAAGAAAGTTCTGTTCTGCATAGGAACTTAGAAGAAATGTCAATGCTATTCTTCAAAAACATTACAATGACCTTAAAAATTCATATTTCCTGTTCCCCTTATTGGATTTTTGTCATTTTGGTGTAATTTATTCTAGAACAATTTATTCTATATTCTAAATTGGTTTGGGATCTTTCCTAGGTTGTGTTTTGACTTTATTACTACTTTGGTACAGCACAAATACTTTACATGTTGTTCTAACCTAATCCTGTCTGCTCTGTGCCATAGCTACAATGCGGTTGAGCTCAGTTTAATTTAGTGACTGTGATGGTTCACCCTGACAATGAGTGTTATAATTCCTTGAATTTGGCAGTAGGCGACACCAAATAATAATCCGCTTTCTAACAATGGTTATAAGTGATTTATACAAAATGAAACCTGCTAAAATTAAGTTTGTAAGAAGCTTTCAAGTATACAGCCTATTCTGTAGTGGTACATGTATTTACACCTTACAGTTGAAGAGCTGAATGAGCATACACGTACAAAATAACAGTGCTAAATATCTGTGATGTAGCTACAAAATGCCAATGATTTAATAGAGTGAATTGATACCCGGACTAATGTGATAATTTCAGCGATGATAAGGGTAGGATGGTTTTAGAGATTGAATAGTTTAATCACATCAAAGAGCTGTTTCTCCAGAGAGTGGCCAATGATTGAATGGGCTCTGAGATTGTGTTGCTCTCAACTTTTGTTAGGGCTATTTTAGCTATGAAAACATGATGGAGCCTCGGTGGCTAGCATTCTGTAAATGATCACGATTATGAAATGGATCTTAGGTTGAGTGTTGTGAAATAAGCAACCTCAAGCAGAGATGGAAGAAGAATGGGCAGCTGGCTACAACATGAGGCTAGACTTATTCTCTAAGTACAATTTGTTGAGAAAGAACTAAACGAGATGTCAGAATTAGGCAACAGCTAATGAAATAAACACAGTTGTAAAAATGTGGCAAAGGTATCCACACCACTTAGGGCATTACCCAGAAATTCACAACTTGAGAAACATCTGGAAAAATATTTTTCAATCAAGTATAGAGAATATGACACAATACAAGCCTTTATCCTTTGACTTATAAAATGGAAAGGAATACACCTCGCATTCTATACAACACACCTCACAACTTTAGGCTCATCTCCTTGCAAATGAAGGAGGCCTGCAATGGAACATTTTTGCACTTAATTACGAAAAGACACAATGTAATTTAGCAGGATCAAATAATAAATCAATAATCAATAGTCCATCAATGAAATGCACCCCATTAACTTTAAATGTTAGTAACAGTTAGGAATTTAAAAGTTATCCCCAATTAAGGAATCTAAACAGGCTACATTTAACATATGGGCAATTATATTCGTTCATGTGAATTTCGACACAGATGAAAAATTCCAACAGGCCCTTGAGCAATACAAGATGCAAAATCAGTCATCAAGAAAAGTACATTTCATCACCTCTAGGATAGGGGAAGGAGTGGCTAAAAACAAACCCCAAGAAGCTTAGCGCCCGCTGAAGTTAGAGACTGACTCTTTGATGGAGCTACTAAAAAAAAGAAGAAAAAAACAATAAGTCCCTTCACGAGACTTCACGCATGACCCCACTGAAGAACCCAGACTCCAAGGGGATTCCAGGACTAGCCACACTCTGTATTTGAAAACAAAGAACAAGTACCAGAAGATCAATTACGAGAGAGATGCGATCATGACAAAAAGAAAAGAAAATTCATCACGAAGTAAGTGCAGGTGTAAGCAATTTTACGAGGGGGCCATGACCAGTGAGTCACAAACAGCTTGTCCACGCTCACTATTGCTCCACTATGCAGGAGAGGAAGTGTACCTGCTGTTCAAGCACCTCCCAAATACAGGGGCACCAACCAGCTACGCAGTGGCAGTGACGGCGCTTAACGCGCACTTCGACGTGCAATTGAACCCAGATTTCAAGAGATTCAAACTGTGTCAGGCCCGACAAAGAGAGGGGGAATCGATCGACACGTTTTACGTGAGGCTGAGGGAGTTGGTGAGTACCTACGCCACAGATGAATGCACCACAGATTAGGTCCACGCCCAGCTAGTTCAAGGGGTACACAGCAAAACCCTACGTGGGCTGATCTTAAGGCAACTGAATATACCCCTCAATGACATACTAGTCCTGGCCAGGACACGTGACCTCTCAGCAGCTGTGGCGGATGAGATGGACTTAGCCTTGACACGGATGACAGAGAAGAGTGTAACTATCAAAGCGGAAAGGGCGGATGCCGTGAGGACATGTGACAGAGGGAGTGGGTAGCAAAGCCGTTGACCCCAAGCCTGAAAGGTCAGTGCGGATACTGTGGATGCGAAGAGCACCCCGTCCAAGTGTGCCCTACCCAAGGATGGACATGCTCTGACTGCAGGATCCCAAACCATTTTGCCTCCGTATGCCAGAAGAAGAACCAACGCACGGACAGCAAAGGGGGCCGACCAATGCGAAGGATGGTATGTCAGCTGTCAAGAACCTCCCTTACACCCTCATGCAGCGAGCAGGGTAACGAACAGGCCACCTATCTAGTTGAAGACACCTCAACAGGAGTTGAGGAGGTGGGGACATACCTAATATCCTTCACACAAGAACTCAAGAGATGGAGAAGGCCGCAGCCCACGTGCACCGTGAAGATAGCTGGGTCGAAAGTATAGGCAGTCATCGACACCAGCGCCTACGTTAACGTCATGGGGGTCCAGCAGTATAATCAACCCAGGCCAGAGTTGAAACAATCCAAAACCAAGATCTTAACTTACCGAAGCACCAAACCCCTGCCATTACGAGGAAAGATGACCATACCAATCAGGTCAGAGAACAACGAGATACTAACTGACGTCCACATCATGGACCAAGAGACCGACATGCTACTCAACAGCCATGCCGATGAAGACCTCGGCCTAGTAATGTTGGCACGATGTGTGTGAGCGAACCGAACCGAGGAGCTGCTGAGCCAGTTTGCAAGCCTATTCAAGGGACTCGGATGCATCAAGAGAGCTCCAATCAAGCTCCACATCAACCCAACGGTCGCCCTGATGGACCTACGCCATAGGCAAATCCCTTTCCACCTCAGGCTGCTAGTAGAGCAAGAACTACAAAAACTAGAAGAGCAGGGAGTCATCGAAAAAGTCTCTGGGTGCACCCCGTGGGTGTCACCCATGGTCATAGCAGAGAAACCACGCCAGTCAGTCATTTGGATACCTCTTCAACCAAGAGGGAATCCAAGTGGACCCACGGAAGTCCCAGACCAAGAACACACCAGCCTCCACGACAGTGTCAGAAGTACGAAGCTTCCTCAAGATGGCTACGGACTGTGGCCACTTCATTCCTGACCTGGCCACCGTCGCAGAACCCCTCTAGAACCTCACTCGCTCTGATGCCAAGTGGAAGTGGGGACCACAAGAAGAAGCAGCATTCCAAGGAATGAACAATGCTCTTCTCGACCACACCACGCTGATGTATTTCAACACTGCCAAGTGCATGGAGCTACTTGTAGATGCCAGCCCGGTGGCTCTCGGGGCGGTGCTCGCCCAAGAAAATGAACCCGGGAGATGGGCCGCGATGACCTATGCCAGAAAGTCTCTCTCGCCCACAGAAAACCGCTACATGAAGATCGAGGCCCTGGCCATTCGGTGAGTGTGCAGCCACTTCTACTTGCATATCTGCGGCCAGCCATTCAAGGTCGTCACGGACCACCAGCCACTGGTAACTCTGTGGGTCCTACAGTGGCATTTCCTGTTTGCTTCTTTCCAGTCTTGTTAGGAATTCTTGGCTAACAGCGCAGAATAATGGAATGATCCAATCCGCTACACCATGCTGCAGTGGTGAAGACAACAATAAAAGGATTTGCACATGAAACTCACCTCACTGTATTTAGTAAAATCTTACTTATTTTCAGCACCAAAACCCATTAACTTTGAATTATCTTTCCACAAAAAGAGTCAAGAATGAATACATTATTACAAACAACTTACAACACCTCCACTATAAATCACAGGGCTATTTTGATTGTGGTGCCACTAAATTAGTGTATAACCGAATTGATTACGCCATTGCATGACCTCAGAGGGGTAGAAGCCAGGTTTTACTGCCTCCTCTCCCCTAGCTCAGCTGAGGGTGGTATTGCTGTGAGCCTCTTCCCTCTTACACAACATACTTTCTGATGGCTTCACTATTAGAGCTTTTCACAGCCCTTCCTAAGCCCTTCCTAAGCCTGCCCATGAGGATAGCTCAGTCAGAAAAAGCATGTAAAACATAGGATTATACATGGAAACATATTTGGAAGGCAATGCTTGCAATTTGAGATCCAAGTAATGTAGACGAGTGCAGCTTTACTTTAATTCTTTTTTTACTTGGGGAAAACTCTTTGGAGAATCACATCTCAGCCATTGTCACCCTGGTACAGTGCCAGATTATGGGTTGAGCATGGCTATCGAATGTGGGCAGTTTATTTCTAGAGACGTAACTTTGTACGCACGTTGTAGTGCTGAGTATGCACTGATATTCCTCTACAGGTGCATATGGCAGCTTGGCATACATCCTTGAGAATAGCCTATTTTTATGGTTGTAGGGGTTGCATATGTGAGAATGAAGAGACATATCCAATGCCTACTATTTATTTAGGATCTTGAGACATCTTCGGGTAATCATAATAGCAGATTGAGCCAGAAAGTTCTCAATTAACATTATTTGAATCAAAAGTCAAGCGAGTTAAACATGTCCACAGCCATTCCTGAATGTTTCCGAACAAGTTCATTAAAGAACTAGGACATCATTCCTTCAATAGTGCTTTGATCTAATGAAATCAGCTGAGTCAGTCACAGACACAAGGTCAGCATGTATACTATTATAGATGTGTCCTATAATTAGTGCTGTTTGTTAAACCTGGGCTGTGGAATAGAAAAAAATATTACTTGAGAGTGACTCACAATGGAATCTTCCTTCTAGGTTCAAGGCTGAGTGCACCCATTCACCTTCAGTGTTGTGCTTTTCTAATTTGTATTCATTGCTGTGGGAAGAGACAGAGGTGGATGGCTTGATTGGCATTTTAAATCCTCAGAAGCACAAGGAGGCCAGGCGTATGCCTCAGTCTGTGAGACCACGTACTTAAGGTCATCCTTCAGTTCTGGCTCTTTGGATTTCTTTTGACAGCATAGCTCAATTCGTACACAACTTGCTAAGACACAAAAAATCACTTGACATGATTATTTTTCTCTCAAAGCAGACAGCATATATAAGAAAGGATTCCGTGTTGTGCTTTTTCATTTCTACTTTCCTATTGTATCTTTTTGATAATATGAGGCTTTGTGTCTCGTATAAGGGCACTGGACACACAAAGGGGCAAGGAACCAACAACACAGAGTCAAACAACAAGGTTAAAGTTAGTCCCAAAAAAACACCAAAGCCTTCCCTTCAGAAAGTTAACATAGTTTGTTAAGGCTTCATAAGGAATGGGCTCCGTTAAAAATGTTAAAACAATTCAACTACAGGGACAAAAAATGTTGGAGTACTCATACAAAGACTAATATTTATATATGAAAGAAAACAATGAGCCACAAAAGGATCTGAAATCAGGAAAACATATTTGTCACTGGCCCGAATGAGCAAGTGCTCTCAAAATTCCAGTTCTTCAGCGGAATTAAGCTTGGATTTTATGTCAAGACCTGGAGGCCAATAATATGCAATAAATTCTTTATTGCCACCACTCATCACCATGTTAAAAGCTTCTAAAATTGAGAATATAGAACTTTGAAATACATTCCAGCACAATAAACCCCCCCCCCCGCAACCAGTCCTCTTCTTTCCTTCGTTGCTGCTGCTCAATCAGATAAGTACAACTCTATGTCCTTCATATAGTTTTGTAATTTTCCTGGTTATGTGTTGTAACGAGCACTCTAAACGGAAGGCAACTCGTGTATGCAAACTGTCACGTGTGTGCTCCTTTGATACTTAGGGGCAGATTTATAATAACTGGCGCATCCCTGCATATCAGCAGGGATGCGCCAGTTATTTTGCGCCCCAGCTCCGCCATCATGAATGCGCCGCATTTATAATGCGGCGCACCATGGGGCAAAAACGGCACAGATGCGTCACGCATCTGTGCCGTAAAAGTGGCGCATTGCTGGAGTTGCGTCGCAAGAGCGACGCAGCTCCAGCAAGGCTCTTGGGGGCCCTATCTGCACAATGCTGCGTCAATCCTTACGCTTCAAGCAGGCGCAGGGTTTTGACGCAGCATGGGCTCAAAAGTGACTGAGTGAAATCTTGTAGATTTCACTCAGCCACTTTTAGGAGGCGTTCCTGCGCCGGAACGCCCCCACCTGCCCTGGAACGCATACATTTGGCGCAGGGCTTTACAACGTGACGCATCTCCCAGATGCGTCACGTTGTAAATACCCCGCACCATGGCGCAGGATTTGCGCCGCTGCTGCGTCACAAAAGTGACGCAACGGCGGCGCAAAAGTGGCGCAAGTGCAACATAAATCTGCCCCTTAGTATTCCTGTGCCTTTGCTCATGTTTTCTTATCGGGCTTACTCGCTCTTGTTTTCCCCCCGTGGGTTACCCTCTGCTCCCCAGTGCTTCCTGTTGTCAACTTCACCCCCCCCCCCCTTCCCACTTGAGGGTTTTAACAATTTAGGCCTAAAACTCATGGGCAACTGATTTTCTTCGCTCGGTTTAGCCTCATGAGGGTGATCCATGGTTGCAGCCCCACGAGGACTCACTCTCCTCACCTGTTGCCCCGTTCTAACTTGGGCACTGTGACTGGGACCACTGCTTCGCTGCCTCGTTTCAGGGACTGCTCTGGGCTCTCGTTACGCGTCCGGAGTCTCGTGCGCTTGACGTTGCTCAAAGTGAACATGCGTGCAAGTCTCTAGGCCGCTAGAGGGCAGAAGTATTTTTGTGCCGTTTTGTTTCCATAGTGGCTGCTTACTTCAGAATGCTTGTTCTGACAGGCCTGTTTCCCTGCAATGGCGTTTTCAATCAGCTGTTCGTCATCAACGGTGCGAGTTTGTTTTCCTTGTTCCTCCAACCCATTGTGGAGGTTTTCCTTCGGGTTTCCGGAGATCGGTTTATTAACCAGTTCGTAATTGACTGAAGGTCAACTATTTACAGATTCTTGGAAGTCATTTATTAGTAGCTTGTTGGTAATTGGCTAAGGGTCAAGGTTTATACTTTCCCAGATAATTTGGGTGATTTTGGTGACTTTGGATTCAGAGCCTATAGATCCTTATTTGTGCCCTGCTGTTTTCTCGATATAACCTATTTCTATCTTGGCCGGGCCTTTAGTACATCTCAGGGGTATACACCTTCTCCTTAGTGTATAATGGAGCAAAATGAAGGATCCATACAAGACAATCGTAATAAAGAAATAGAGAAAATCACCAATGAGGTGTTTCTTAGGATGGAAAGAAAATTGGAGTTATTGGCTTTAAAGTCATCCAGGATAGATGAGGAGCGTTTTTGGTCGGCACCAGAAACAGAGGCTGCGCATGGGTCAGCTAAGAAAGCTTCTCAGAAAAGGAAGCATGTGTTACCAGTATTCCACTAGGTAAGAAAAAAAAGTCAACCTTGGTAAAACATGTCTGCTGTATCGACAGGCAAGAGGAAGATGCCACGGGCATCAAGGATGAGCAAACAAAAGGCCCACATGATGATGTGTCAAGGAAGGCTCGCAGACAAAAGGCTGTGATTTGTGTTGAATCCTCCGACAGTGTGGAGGTAGAACTTAGTTGTTCATCCGACTTTGATTCAGAGGATGATGTGTCATTCAATAAGAAGCTGCCGATGGAGGGCACATTGAGAAAGGAGAGTGGTTCTCTTTTAGACCACTTGGGCCAGAACATGTTCCACCCTTTACTGACTAAGCAGCCCATGTCACCAGAATGGTCTCCTTCAGATCACGTGGCTGATCATATTCAACTCTGGATCCGAAGGGAGATACCTAAAGAGGTGCATGTAATATTGAGGTCCGAGTGTCCATGGCCCACTATTGGTAAGAAAGTGTTGGTGACTCCAGAACTTGATGGCAAGATCATCGCCTTTATTACAAAGGGGGGTCGCGACCCCAGAAAGGGTATTGATAGGGGTCTTAAATCCTGTCAGTTTGTTTGTGTGCCTTTTGGCCTGTTATCAGCACCCTGGCGCTTTATGAAGGTTTCTAAGGCCTGTGGCAGCGTATCTGGGAGAGAGAGGTGTACGCCTGATAATTTATTTGAACGACATTCTGATAATGTATCAGCACAGGAGGACTCTACTATCGCATACAAGACTAGCTGTAGGCTAATTGGAGTCCCTGGGTTTCGTGGTAAACAGAACAAAATCACAGTTTGTACCAAGTCAACAAACCCAATTGTTAGGTTTAGTAGCAGACACGATGGAGGGTATATTGAAGTTGCCCAAGGAGAAGTTAAAAAGGATTCAAAAGGAAATATGGAATACTCTCAGGTCAAACTGTGTCTTTTTAAGAATGTTAGCACGCATTGTTGGCCCTCTGTCATCTAGAATTCAAGCTATTTTCCCGGGTCATTTACATTACAGGGCCTTACAGAGACTAAAGGCTTTTCATTTGAGGAATGGATTAAAGTATTTGGAGAATGTATGGCTATCCCTGGAAGCAAAACAAGAATTGACTTTGTGGTTGAAAAATGTGGAAGCCTGAAATGGATGAGCAATTTTTGGAGAGAATGCGGATCTGGTTGTAGAAGTGGATGCAAGTTTGGAAGGTTGGGGTGCAAGGTTCAGACTGCAAAGAACTGGCGGGCATTGGACAGAGCAGGAAAAGAAGCTTCATATAAATTGGAGCTGTTAGCAGGCTCTTTTGCGATAACATGCTTTGGGGATCAGACTACCAGATGCTCTGTAATTTTGAGGATGGATAATGTATCTGTAGTAAGGTGTGTGAACAGGTTAGGAGACCCTCGCTCAAAGGGTTGGTGGACTTAGCAAGAGTTTTTCAGGAGTACTGCATGGAGAGAAACATTTATGTTCAGGCAGAACACATCCCAAGCAAGACCAAATTCAGTGGCAGATTAGTTCTCGAGGAATGTTTACGATTCCATTGGCTGGACCTTAGACAGGGGTGTATTCTCGAAATTGAAACTTCTATGGGGCCTATATCAGGTAGACCTCTTTGCAAATAGAATCAATGCTCAATTGAACAAGTTCTTAAGCTGGCACCCAGATCTGGATGGGGCTGGGATAGATGCGTTTCTAAAGGATTTGAGGAGTCTCCACCCCTATATCTTCCCTCAATTTGAAATGATCAGCAGAGTAACAGGGATGATTTGCAAATGGACAGAGACAGTGGTGGTGATCACCCCATTTTAGAGTTATCAAGCATGGTACCCTATGTTGTTAGAGATCAGTGTAGACTTCCCAGTACTTCTTACCATGTTTCAGGGGATCTTACGGGGTCATCAAGGAGAGATACATGATCTTGCAGAAACAGGTCAACTCCAACTTGTGGCTTGGAGACTTTCAGGAGAGTCTGGAGAAAGCCTGGACTTTCATCAAAGGCTTCAAAACTCATTGAGGAATCCTGGGCACCTGGAACTATGAAGGTCTACAGATTGGCCTGGAATAAATGGAATGGCTGGTGTGTGGAAAGGGACCTAGATCCCGTATCAGCGGATGTAGTTCAGTTGTTGAATTTCTTAACAGATTTGTTTTCAATGGGTTTAGCTTACAGGTCGGTGAATTTACATAGATCAGCTATTTCACTGGGTGATGTTCTGGAGAACGGCCTTACAGTCGGTCAAGATGTAATGGTGAGGAGATTGCTAAGGAGCATCAGATTGGCTAAACCCCCAGGTGCTAGATATACTGCCCTCTGGGATGTTTCGCACATTCTTCTCTTTCTAGAATCTTGGAATGATAATGTGGGCTTAAGTTTAAAGGACCTGTCCTTAAAACTAACGATGTTGCTATGCCTACTTTTTTTCCATAGTCTCAGAAGTTCGTGCTTTAGAGATCACTAGTAGGTGTTTTATGCCTGAGGGTACCTATTTCCATGTTAAAGAAAGAACTAAAACTAATTCCTCAATTATTTTTCACCCTTATTTGGATTAAAAGGAAAAGCTTTGTATGGTGCGTTGTGTAAAGGAATATGACCATAGAACGATGTTGTTAAGAACTCCTGGGGTGGAAAAGTAACTCCTTTCTTTTAGATATCCCTATAAGACTGTTGCCTCCCCCACTCTGGTGGGGTGGGTGGAAGAATTGATAAAGAAATCAGGTATTGATATAAGTATGTTTAAGCATGTTTGGAGCACATTCAGTTTGAGGTGTGGCTGCTTCTAAAGCATGTGTCAAGAGGAGGGCCGCACGGCTTCAAGAGGAGGGCCGCACGGCCCCCCTCCAATTTAGATAATAGTCAGTGGAGGGGGTGGTCCCGAGGGCTGTGTGGGGGGCTGGTGCCCTCCTACGCATTTAAGCCCCCCTGCATTTCCAAAAATCAGCCATGGGGAGGTGGCAGTCCCCAGGGCTGTGGGGGCCCGCGCAGGCCCAGCATCACTATTTTTAATTGCTTTCTGGACCTGGCCCACACGGGGGACTATAGTAAATGAAGAGCAGTAGCCCGGATTCATGGATCCACTACAAATCCTGCCAAAAATGTAAAAAAATGCTTTTTTCCCCGTGGAGGTCTCTCTGGGACATCCTTAACAGGCCCAGGGGGTCACAGTGTTTCTACCCTGCCCCTCTTTCTATTTTTTCAAGCTTTTTCCAGTGATTCACCTCAACCGAGTCACAAGATGGCAACACTTCCTGGTTTGAAGTGTTGGCAGCCAATCAGATCTCAGGCACGAGATCGGGAGGGTTCACGGATCCACCGCTGTCACAGTTGTATATCTGAGAAATCTTAAAATTTCTCAGGAACTACTATACGGATTTACACCATTTAACAAAAAAGTTCTCTCTGGACCTAGAGCTACATTTCTGCCAAATTTGGTGATTTTCCGTTCAGCAGTTCGGGCTGTATCTGTGTTCAACTTTCCTACGCAAATTAACATGGAGAAAAAGCGTTTTGGGATCCCCCATTTATCTCGACCCCCGCTTGACAGATCTCCCCGAATCCTTAGAGACAGCAGCTAAAGTAAATGGCCCACCAGTTTTGAAAATTTGGCGAAGATTCGTCAAATGGTGCCTAACGACGTCAAAGATATTGGCAAAAGAAAAACGCTTTTTAAGTAGAAACAAGGTCCTATATCTATAACCTACTGGTTATAATATAGCTGTGCCTAGACAAATCCATCTCTAGAAAGAAACACAACTTCTATTTTGGTTACCTGATCATTTTTTAACAAACTACAGAAAAGTGTCAACAAAAAGAACCTTTCAGCATGACAGCACCCCTCAAGTATACACTTTGCCCAACTTGTTTTGCAATACATAGCCAGGGTTCATATGACGCAAGCAAAGACTGTCTTTTAGCAATTGCAGATAAGATTGATGTGGGTCAACTGGCCCAAACTCAGTAACCTCGTTAGGACTGCACTTAATAGTTCAAATAAAGGAGTCAATGCAGGCAAGAATGAGTACCCATATCTCCATACATTAAATTTTCAGTCCACAACATGGCAATCAAAATCCATGGACAGCCCCAAGTTGATTCCAGCTTTCATCTCTCACATACATGTTCCTGATCACCTGGTTACCCTTAAAGATATTTAAAACTTGTTTGGGGATTTGAAAATGCACTAGTTTGATGCCTGACTCATTAATGTATTGATGCATGGTTCTCCATGCTCTAGAAATTTCATTTTGTAACTTAAGATTTAGGTGGGAGTGCAATGTCTCTGTGGTTGAATTATGACAGTCTCAGGGATCAAACTTTGAATTCTGTAATTGAAGTAAGAACAATGGGTTAAAATTGGGAAATGGATGTCAGACATCGATGAATCAATAAAATACTTTTCCCTTATCATTTTATTTATTTTGGGGCCCAGCACTGTCCGATAGTAGCATTTAAGATTTAGCAGAACCAACCCCCCTCTTTCTGGTGGCAGTAGCATTAAATAGATTACTTGTCGTGTCCCCCAATTACCACAAATGAATTCATATACAGTACTAGCCAAGTATTTGCTATTTGTCAATTTTGATTGATTTTTATCAACACTGAAATGAGACTGTGAGCTTGTTTTCATTTTAAAATTAGCTCACAGTTATTGTGTGACAGTCCGTACCGTAATTTCACGTTGCTTGCAGTCATAGCTGAGTCGAATATTGCAATGATACTTAGCAAGAATACTTTGCCAATGAAAATCTACTGATTTAGGTATTTCCCCCCACCTGAAGAGTGGGTTCACATACAGACACTGAAGCTGTGCATGCACTTGGTAATTTTCAGACGGAATACATGTCCTTTGACTCACAAGCATGCATTATACACGGACATGATGTTGTTGAGATGTAGGCAGGGACACTCATAAATGAATATGCACACAAATCCTTAAGCCCTGTATGTGTTCTGGTTCTACTCCTGCTACATTTTATGCCAGGGGTGGCAAGGACAGTGGCTCGTGCAGTAATTGGAAAGTCATGGGTGGCAGCGGGTACCCTTGGCAGCCCCCAGTTAATGTCCCTGGCAGTATCCGCCCACTGGTCTTCCATTACTAAGGCACAAACATAGTTCTATCATACTCCTGATTATAGACATGCAACACCTAACTACTTCCAGATGGGCCAGTTTGGAAGGGTCATTGTGCAGGCCATTTTGTTTGTCTTGTGACAGAACCAAGGACCAAGAAAAACCAGCCCACACATTGGCCCTTTAAAGCTCACCCATCCGGCAGTGCCAGACAGCCTTAAAGTTCTTTCCAACATGACCGCTGTTGCTACTCCAATACGAGGAACCACATGCTGCTCTATGGCAAACTTTAACCCTGACCTTCCACACTCACTGCTGTACTCCAGTACTAGGGCCCACATGCAGCTTTGCAATACACTACAGAGCGACTTACATGCGCCTCTACCAAACATCTAAATCATTACCTGTAGCATCCCTACCTACCCCTTTTCCAGTACCGGTACACACAGGCAGATTTTCCATACACCTTAATCCTGACATGCACACCCACCCACTGGTACTCCAGTACTGAGAGACACATGAGCTCTCCCATGCTCTTCATTACTAACTAGCAATCAGTACTGGATTGCACCAGAATTGCTACAACACACTACAGTCCTGACATGCAGCCTTCAGCCATTGCTTTTCTTTTGTTGGGACTCATACACTACTATGTCATACACCTCGGTCCTGACATGAAGTCACTACCAACTGCTGATGCATTAATTGGACACACATGTAACTATTATACTCCTTATTCGTAACCAGCAGCAGTGAGTGAGTCATACACCTCATCAAGACCTATCTCAGTGTGTCCTATTCCATACACACACAGACCTGACCTACAGCCCCCAAATAAAATTGTGGGTGTCTGAAAATTCTATTTCTCCCTTCAACCCAAACTTGAATGGAAAGGCTAAATTTTTTCTTTGTGTCTTGCTAGAAGCTGGGTCTCTAACTGTCAGAGGTATTCACCCTGTCCCAGTAGGGACCACAATCCTAGTCAGGGTAAGACACTACACAACCTAATTATCCTGTGCTCACCTTCCAGTAGCTTGGCACAGTGCATTTAGGCTAATGTGGCAATGTGTTAAAGTATTTGTGCAAAAACCTATACAACACAGTTAATACACCACAAAAAGACTCTACACCCGATTAGAAAAATCGATGATTGTATTTTGATCAAAACAAGATTATAACAATCAAAATCCATTAAGTAAAAGTAAAGATATTGAAAGAAATGCAATAAAGTACTAAGAAGTAAGTAGCGCTAAAAGGTTACATTATGTTGCGCTGGACCGGGACAAAGTCAAAGTTTAGGCTGGCCGTGATGGAGCGTAGGCCACCTAAAGGAGCCACGCAGGCCCTAGTGAACAAAGTACCTTTCCTGGTCACAGTCTGTGCAGTGAAGCTTTGCACTGCTTCGTGTCATCCAGTGTTGGTTCGGAGAAGCGGTGCGGTTAGACTTAGCGAGGTTTTGTGTCATCGATTCCTAGAGGCTGTGCAGTGAGCCTCTGTGAGGCTTCTCGTTATCCGGCATTGGTTCTGAGAGGCAGTGTGGCTAGGCTTTGCATAGTCCGGCGTTGGTTCCGAGAAACTTTCAGCTGTGACGCAAGGCTTTGCAGTGCTCGTTTTGTCTTCATGACTGTTCTGATGATGCAAGTACCTGGGTCTATTTCCAGTCAGTCAGACACAGGAGCCGGGGTAAGAAAGTTGACATTCCTGACATTTGTCGCAAGCAACAGGAGTCAAGCTAGCAAGCCCAAGGAGATCACTTGAATGAATGCAAAGTCCAGCTCTACTTCAACAAAGTCAGAGTGCCACAGGAAGAAGCACAACACGCAGAAAAGCAGGCCTCTAAGATCAGCAGTCTGTTTGAGCCCTTTGAGCAGCACAGCAGTTCTTTTGACAGATTCCAGTTGTAGATCTAGCAGTCTCTGATTTGTGTAGGACAGGGACCCAATAACTAAAAGTGCCTTTGAAGTGGAGGTGACATCAAAGTCTGTCGACTGAAGTGCACATAATCCCTTCCAGCCAGTCTTATCTTCCAGGCTAACCCTGGGGGGTAAATCAGTGCTTTGTGTGTGGATAGGACACTACCAATTGAAGTGTATATGCAAGCCCCTTCCATTACTCCCTGCCCAGGAGGACCCATTAGAATTAATAGTGGGTGGCAAACTCCGCTCCGCCCACAGAATTTGCAGAGTTTTGTCAACTCTACGCTCCACTTGGAGCTTGAAATTCAGCAAAAAAACTCCAACTTCCCCGCTTGGCGGAGTTTACCCAGCACCAGCCCTCAGTGAAACTCTAATTTCACAGCCTGTTTCTGTGGCAATAGGCTAGGGATCCATAGGTGGATGCCTACTGCCTGCCAAAGAAACAAAAGAGGAGTAAGAGGCTGTATTCTCCTTCACCAATCTCCATCTGCGCCTGTAAGATGTGACGTCAGTGAGGGGAAGTGTAACCTGGCTCTGTGCATGTTACAGCACAAAGCAGCCTCTCTCCCACTTTGCACCACAATGGTTCTGCCCGCTCTGACTGGGAGAATGCACTCTGCCTTCACAGAGTGGCATCATAGGAATCCAGGTGCTGGGGACAACAGAATACCCCTGCTTCCTGCCAAGACATGGGGTCTGGAGGAGCCATCCGCAGCCTGGAGCAGGAGGACCCATCTGCACAGTAGCCCTGTGAGGACCACTGACGTAAGCGACTGGGTGGGGCTGTGAGATGTGTGGAGGAAGGACACATACAAAATCATGTGGTGTGACCTGCAGGCAGCCCAGGGTCCCATAATGATTTCCACTGTGTTGCTCTTTCCCCAATTTCCTAGGCTAGCGTGAGCAGATATTCCTTCAGTGACATGGTATGTAATGGTGAAAGGGTGCCAGGGCAAAAAGAGGTTACTGGGCTGTAGTTGGTACAAATTGATTGTTAATCGCTTGTGCCCTGGTGCCCCAATAATATTACTGATGTGACTGATGTCATCACATCAAAATCAATGGTCGAACAAACTTTACGGGCTGATGTGTTAAATGGACTAAAATTTCTTTCTTTAAACAGTCTCTATCGCCAACTACTGGAATTGTTTTTAAGTAACTATTTAACCATAAATCTCCAATTACCATCGTGCTGCACCAGTGGGTGTTCTCTTGGTCCTTGGATTAATCAACAGAATACTCCGCTCGCTTTGCCACTTCACAGAGTTCCACGTAGCTCTGCTACGCGGACTCTGCCCACCCTTAATCAGAATGCAGATGAATGCACATGAGTCCTCAGAATGCAGATAAACTTGACATTTTTGTGTTTGTGGCTGTGTAGAGGTAATGCACAAAATATAGCTGTCACCCAACCCGGACATGTATTGGAGACAGGCAGTAAGGCACAAAAGAGTTAGGAGCACCTTCCTACACAAAAACAATCCATAGAGGTGTTTTCCTTTTTCTATGTAGGCTGCAGAATGCAGCACATATAGAAAGAGGAAAAAAACAAGGAGAAACCAAAATATTTCTCCTGTTATGCTTCACCTCGGGAGACACAATATTGCGATGCATTCTAAAGTTTGCAAGCCATTGTAAATCTGAGAATGCATCAAAAACAAGGAGAGTTGTATGAGAACACCCACTGCAATACACATGGAACACGTCCCTTGAGCAGAGTAAGGTAATGCAGCGATTTGCATTGTGTTGCATTAAGGGGTAGGCGGAGCTCGTGGAGTTGCACTACACAGAATTCCATGGAGTTGCAAAAAAACTCCATGAAATTCCATGGAGTTTCGCTCTGCCCAAGCTAATGTATATGGAGTGGTGCTTGTAGGCGTGTTTACATACTTCTTGTTTATAAATGGGAGAACACCATCACTCATTTCAGTAGCAGATGACGAGAAAGAAGGCAGCGCTTTCTAAAGCACTTCAACGCCTCATCAGGGGTAGAAGTAGGTAGTAAGCACTATTTAAATAAAATAACAATAAACACTACCGGACATTGTAGGTATTTCGGTAAGAGGTTTAATGACTGCCTCACACCTGCTGGCTGGACTGACTGCTAGTGTGACAAATGCCCATTTATCCTCCATTCAGGTCGTGCAGAAGCATATTGTTTTGTTACAAACCCATTTTCAACCAAGCTAGTCGCATCCTTGGATTCAATGATATGTCATGGATAGCAGCGTAGTGCTGATGCTGAGCTAGAAAATAAGTGCCACTCCAAATATCATGCATAAGGTATGAGAATGTTACACATTCACATTCTAAATATGGAAATGCTACACAAAGACAGTCCTGATTAATCAATCCATGGTGTGCATGATATCGACTACCTTATCTGAACTTTACAAATGTAATTGCTCACTTTGTCTAGATGAGAGACAAAAAAACACACTTTCTCTGAATCCAGCATCTGGATCACTCGCTTTATCTGCAGCACAGAACATCACTGAGTCGTCTGTAAACAAAGCATGACTCGCCTTATCGGAAAGCTTAAGCTACATTTCTTTTCTTATTTTACGCACATTTTCAGATAAAAAACCACCCCCTGAAACATGATAAGGCAAGACCGAGCCACACTGCTCTCTCTCCCCTGACTAGAGCCAACAGGAAGCAAGTAGGCTGGATCACCAAAGCGGATCCAATGCACGTGCTCAAAACAAGAGACACTAGTCCTTGAGGTTTGCACACACTGTGCCATCCTCTGAATTCCTAGCGCTAGATTTTTCTTAAAGAGCTACAGATTAGGCGTGGGCAGTGGAGAGAGGAGAAAAGTTTGAAAGCTCTGACAATGTAGCGGAGTTATTCGCCCACACTTGGGGGCATATTTACAAGCTGGCGATAAACAATTATCGCCGCTTTTGCGGCTGTTTTCGGCCAAAAAGCGGCGATAATTTTATCGCCTAATTAGCAAGGCCACACTAACACGTGAAACCTTGCTTTAGCGTGGGGATTCCTAACGCCCACTTTTGCATCTCTAATGAGATGCAAAGTGGGCGTTTCTGACCTAACATGACAGGAGAAATGTCGCTAAGCGACAGTTCTCCTATCATCAAGCCCCACGCAATGAAGCATAGCGACAGGAAAAGTAGCGATAACCCCTGTTATCGCTGCTTTCCTTACGCCTGCTTCAGGACTGACTTAGCCATGATATCCTATGGAGGGTGGATATCATGGCTAAGTTTGTGAGTCCCTATCAGCAAGCTAACGCCACATTGCGTGAGATTATCGCTGGGTTTCCAGCGATAATCTCACGTTAGGCAGTTAGCGTGAGGATTTTTATCGCTGAGGAGATAAGTGTTGCTAATAGCACGCTATCTCAGCGATAAAAATCCACATTACCCAGCGATAATTATCCTCACTCTAAGAGCGCTGAGCGATAATTATCGTTGGGCGTTGCTGATATGCCCCCAGGTTTCATTACTCCCTGTTTGTGAAGCCATTCAAAGCCATGCTAGGTGGCTATGCATCGCTTCATAAATATGACCGGGGATGCACTTTGCATGAAACAAGACCCTCATAAATATGCCCAGAGTGTGCTAGAGGAGTTTAATTCTGCACATGTTTTAAATGAGCCAGACAGGTTGATTTACAGTCCTTTGCAATTTCCAGGTGATTTTGACTTGAAGACTGGTATGATGGCATTTCAGTAATATAGTCTGGAAACACATGCAAAGCAGAATGTAAGACTAAAAAGGAGTGACTCTGCTCTCTGTAATGATAGAAGACACATTTTGACTTGAGGGACGAAATACTGTTTGGAATTAAATGAGTCACTTTTCACGCAACGTTTCACACTTTGTTGGAGTGTTGGTTCATTGGCACTAGAGATTATAGACAGTTGGTCTAGAAGCATGGGTCACTAAGCTTCAGAGGAAATGCGGCCCAATGGCCAGAAATGCTGACTTTATTTTTAATTATTTATTTGAAAAGTTTTATATAGTGCTGGCTAGACCCGGAGGTATCAGAGCGCTTTACATGAGGTAGGACATTGTTTCAGAACATTGTTACATAGTTACATCAGTTGCTGGAGCGTCACATAACATAGAAAGGGAAACAGTATAACATAGTTACATGAGTTACTAATGCATAGTATAACATAGAAAAAACCCGCAAGGAGGAAAGTACTTTAGGGGACACAGAAAAGTCAGCTGGAAAAGGGAAGGCAGTCCAAGAATAACGGAGGGAAGAGGCAGGGAGAGAAAAGAAACACAACAGGGAGACGAGGAAAACAATATCCGATTTATGGCTGGGCCGGTGACGGCCGAGGGGTGAACCAGAGCCAAACTCTTCTATAGCTGCATAGGACAGCTCCACTGGGCATCGGCCAAGGTTGCTCGGGCACCACTGTAGGTACAGACAGTTATGGTTTCCGCCAGGGGGCATCGTCAAAAGTTCCATCGAGAGCACTGGTCACGGTGTTACTGGGAGACGCCTTCCACCTCATCCTCCAGCTCGCCCCCAGGTCGAGTGGTGAGAGGGGAGGTGGAAGGGACAGTTCCAAAGTCTGCAGATCTACCCCATTCCCAGCAAATGTAGTGAGTGTTGGGCATTTGTGCAGGATCCCAGTGGTAGGGGGACCACTCCCAATCCTCTACTGGGTGTGTCTTCCTTGCCGCTGTGGTCACTCAGGGAGAGGTCCCAGTAGCCCCGGAGAATGAATGCTGGATCCCTCGCCAACAAGGGGAGAAAAGCGTGCTTATGTGGCATATGTGCAGGTAAGTGGGCTCACTTCTTCGAGGGGGAGCGGACTTTAGAACTGGCGAACCAGGTATGAGTTCAGTGTTAGCTCATCATACTGTGATTCAAGTTGGGTTACTTAAACCCCTTGTTTATTATTATTTTTTTTAATTGACATTGTGTATTGTAATCTGGTGTTCATGTAAAGTTCTCTAATGCCCTTGGGCCAAGTTTGCACTATATAAAACTTCAAAAGTAAATAAATAAACATGGACTTAAATATATGAAAAACAGCATGCTTTGAGTCATCCCGTCCTGGATTATTGCTAAAATGTATTGCCAACAACAGATTTTCCTGCAGCTCAAATGCAAAGAGTATCATCTGTATACATATGGAATTTAGTGTTGTAAGATGTAATGCTGAGGGCCAAGGAGCCATGTGAACAATGGTCACTCTCTGTTTCTCATGGCAAGTGATAGTTTAAGAGCGTTTCAGAATTAGTATTTTTCTACCCCAAAATAATTGTGGCGAAAAGCCTTGTGGTAAATTTGTAAGTCCCTGACAGTATTGTAGCACTAATGTATTGGGCCTCATAAACTATTTCGTTTATTTTAGTTTACCTCATCTCAGATAACCTCAGCTACCATATCAGCTTTCCTAGATCCTCCGATGGATCTTGTTCTGTGCTGTAAGGCACTTGAATATTTAGAGGATAAGCAATTATCATATGAGGAGCTGGAATAAAAGAATTGCTAACATACAATAATGGAGCAAACTCTTTTCTTATTTGGTTAAACATCAAACCAATTCGAATTTAGCCATAGACACATAATCAAGCAGAATCAGCAACGTATTCTATATATATTTTTCTGAATATATAGCATACGGCGTAAAATCAAATTTGATCAGGTTTAATAAGCATTTGCAAACTGCGAGATTCACATGTGAATTAAACTATCTTCCTCAGCTGAAGGAGATTTTTTTATTGTCTTCAGAATAGTGAATTAGCGGGAAATCAGTTGAGTCTCATACCAACCCTTTAGGAAAGTTCAGCAAATGTCAAATGACGAGTTCCAGTTCATGGACAGAATCATCAGCCTCTGTCTGCACTGCAGCATCAATGCCACAGCTGCCCTGACGTAAACCCTTTCAGCCAAAAAGGTTCCTCTACAAAAGCATACCAGCTAGCAGCAAACGCAGTATTTTTTCACAGTTCTCGTTGAGTTGTTAAGTCCCAAATTGCCATTCTCTGAACTGCACGAAGGACAAAGGTGTGACCCTTTGTTAGAAATGTAGGCAATTATACTGGTTTGTGACATCACAAAATTTGTCAGACCAGTCTATCCCATTGGTCACTCTCAATAGGATGTAGTAAGTAAACAGTATACAGATCTGGAAGAATTAAGTAATCCATTTCTTGCAATTATCTTAGAACCATTGTAGCTTAGTCATATGATGGTTTGTAGCATTTGGAAAGTAGGCGAGTTCATGCTCTCATCCTTTGTCTGTCCGTTTCTCAAGCATTACACTAGAAAGTAACAATTTTGTTGCAAGTCTAGTCAAGTAGGCTACAAATGTCAAAGAAGGCGATTGCGTGTTAGAACACAAGTGGCAACTTTACGAAAGGTTCCTATAGACTTCAGACTATTCAGTTCATAAGTTCATACTAGGAAAGGAAGCAAAGTTTTAGACTTCCATGAAATACAACTAATGCACAACGGATTTATGCTGAAATATAAATCTCATATTACACAGAACAATGCATTAGTTTCTTCAATTAAGCATATTAATATAATTTCAATATGAATCTCAATTAATTCATGTAGGTATAGTGTACTCATAAAAATGTTATATTCAACATCACTTCCCATATAATTTTGTACGTCTCTGTAGCACTCTATCTGGCACATGCATCAAGCCAAAATCCACTCGCAAAAAGTGTGAATCTGTAAAATAGACCCTTAGTGCCCGCAAAACATCAGTTTCCAATGCAGCATTTAAAATACCAAAAATGTCAAAAATCCGCAAAAAAACGGATGCTAAATTTGCAAGAAACAAGATCGAGAATTCGCTAAAAGCTGCACATACAACAGCAAGCGCTAATAGCGATTGGCAAGTAAAGAATCACTATCCTATGCATGGAAAATCGCAATTAGCAATTTACAGGAAATTCGCTATTTAGCAAGTGCAGAATAAGGGGAATCACAATCAGGTGGTAAAGTGAAAAAAAGAAAAAAAACAGGTGCAAATCATATGAAACCTCTTAAAAATGACTCAGGAGACCCCTGAAGACCTTCACAATGGCAGCCCTCTACGTGCTGGCAAGGACGAAGAGTATCAATGCAGCAGCGCAGCGCAGGAGGAGGATACATGAGAGGTTTTTCGCGTGCGCCTCACATTGCTGGGCCAAAATGAGGATGAAATATACGATAAGTACAGGCTGAACCGTGCAATGATCATGCACCTAATTGCAGAGTTGGAACCCCTATTGCAGCACCAGACCAGTAGGACCCATGCTATACCCGCACATGTACAGGTCCTATGTTGCCTGCACCTACTAGCGTCAGGCAGTTTCCAGGGGGTAGTAGCCGTAGCCGGAGGGGTATCACAAAGCTCACTGTCACGCTTCTTAAAAAACTTCCTAGACGCCATGATGACAAGGATCCACACCCACATCACCTTCCCCACAACCCCACATGAGTTGAATAAGACAAAACTTGACTTCTACCAGGTAGCACAATTCTCTCATGTGATTGGATGCATAGACTATACGCATGTCTCTATCTGTCCCCCAGCTGACAACAAATACATCTTCAGGAACAGGAAATCCTATCATTCAATTAATGTTCAAGTTGTGTGCAATGCTAAGCACATCATTACGGACATTGTGGCACAATTTCCAGAAAGCACCCATTACTCCTATATATTTAGGCACAGTGGCATCCACACGCGTCTGCTCAGGGATGAATTTGGAGAAGGACATCTACTTGCTACACACATATGCCTATTTGCTACATCAGTCATACAGATATAATTGCATAACTGTGGCTAACCCTTTGCTTTCAACCCTGTAGGTGACAGCGCATACACCGTGCATGACTACATCTTGACACCATACCTCAACCCAGCCACACCACATGAGCAGAGGTACAATGCTGCACACATCAGCACACAGAATGTGATTGAATGCACATTTGGAATCCTGAAAAGTCGCTTCCGTATTCTACACAAAACTGGTGGAGCGTTGCAGTAACGGCCATAGACCCGCTGCAGGATAGTGGCTGCATGTGCCATGTTGCACAACATTGCCACCAGAAGAGGCATACACATCGAAATGTCCAACTGTGAGTCTGATGGGGACGACCAACCACCCGCACAACACCAACAAGCACATGTGCCAAATTCAGCAGAAGGCCAAAGGAGACGTGCATACATCACACAACACACAACACTAGCACGCAGCCGACGCAAGATGGCTGCGCGCTAGTGCTGCTCTTCTGGCCGGAATGACAATCAGCTGAATATCGGCGGAAATGTGAGACATCCAAATGCACCGACAACAGATTCCAAAATCAGATGGTAAATGCAACCCGTTGCTGTAAACCAATGATTCTGCCTGGAGGCAGATAAACAAGGACGAGACACAAGCCTCCCTGTGTGCAGGCAAAATGGTGACGTGCAGTGGAATAAGAATCGTCCCGCGGAAGTTGAGACCCCGAAGTGAACTGGGTCCTTCATCAGAACACCTGCGGAAGTGCAGAAACAGTGAGTGCCCGTTTCCGCTGCTGAAAAGAAGTGTTTCTGATCATCCGCGGGGAAAAGAACACAAAATGTGAAACTCCCTGTGCAGGCAAATTGTCGGCATGCAGCGGAGCAGTAATCGTACCGCGGACATAGAGACCCCATCTTATCTCCTGCTGGAGTGCAGCCATACTACGTATGCTGCAGAAACCAACTGCTGAACAAAGACAACGCTGGCAAGTGTTGAGCGGTGCGAGCAGGGGAGTTAGCGGCATGCTGAACCAATGCTGGCTGCCGCATGATGTGGCCTTGAGATATCTGCACCCAAGCTCCTTGCTGCAGTGCTGTGCTAGCGCACACGCCTATTAGCCACCTAACCTCGCCTACTTAACTGCGGCATTTTGGGGGTAACAGACGCCTGATGCCACGACGCATCTCCCTCACCTACCGATACAGCGTAAGGCTGCACGGCGCGGTAGTTGCATGCAAGATATCGTAGACGCAGAAAGCAGTAAGCGGTATAGCGACCCGACAAGCGCTTGCTCCCCTGCTGGGCCCTGTAGCGTATGAGTGCCATCCCTTGTGAGAATGTGCTGTTCTGGGTGTTTCTAAGGGCAACGGCGACTTCCACGGCACCAGCGGGAGCAATGTCCGCATTGCCTCCAGTACGCATGTAATACAATCCCATCAACGTGACACTTAAAGGGGTCATCTCTATGGCACCGAGTGTATCGCCGAGTCCTGTACCTGACTTCAAGATGGCGCCTGTTGTGATGGAATAGGGATTCCTCCGTGAAGCCTAACAAAAAAAACAAACAAACAAAAAAAAAAAGACCAGAGAGACGCATTGACTATCCCACACATCTCAGTTGATGAGAAGAGGCCCCAGAAATCTCACCTCCTGACCAGACTGAAAAAGACAAGATGGCGCCTCGGGACTCCGGTGACCTCCTTCGAGACGACGGTGAGTGGGGACTCCATGTAATTACCCAATGGGCCCATAACTATCTCTTGAGGTGGACTGGACTTGCCCCTGTTACCATAGGGCTTTCTCCTTTCTCTAAACAATTACTGATTCCAGCCCGCGCCTCACCCCAACATGGCACCCAGGCTGCTTTTGCTTAGGGCAGGACCTTACGGCTCTCTCCAACTGGTGACCTCCACCCTGGATCATCTTGTAGTCTCCTGGTTGACCAAAATCTCTATCCAGCGCCTGACCCTAAAATGGCTGCCACTGATCTCACCTGGACAAGCCTCGTGGCTGAAAACCCCCAGCCTCAGAGCTACAGTGATCAATAACCTCGACCTAGCCCTGTTCATCACCCTATGCCGGCGGAGTCCAAACCGCATGGCCGATTCCCGGTGGAGCTGTTCCGACAGCTATAGGGGAGACTGGCTCTGGCACACCGCTTTGGCCGTCACCTACCCAGCCGGTTTTCGGACATTTGTCTTGTCTTCTCCTCCGCTGCTGTCTCCTTCCTTTGACCTCCTAACTGTCCCTGATCTGCTTGGATCCTGCTTCTCGTTTTCACTAACAACTTCTGTACTGAAGTATTCTCCCTCTTACCCCTTTACTCCACCCCCTTTCTCCTTTACGCTCCATTTATCCCTCTGCTTTGCTCCTTTCACGTTGAGACCTAACTGTTTGGCTGATGCCCGGTGGAGCTACGCGATAGCTAAAGAGGAGATGGGCTGTAGATTTCCTTCTCGACCGTCTCCTTCCCAGCCGGACTTTGAGCAGACTCTCCTTCATCCCTCCATCCTTTCTACCTCCTACCCCTTTTCCCCACCCCTTTACCCTTCTAAGCTCCATGTATTTCTAGTAACTGATGTAATGTGCAACGGATGTAATTTTGTAACTTCTGTGGAACCTTATGTAAAGCGCTCTGATACCTCCGGGTCTAGCCAGCGCTATATAAACCTCTCAAAATAAAATAAATAAATTATTTCTGATGCAGGTAATGATTAGCCAGAACAACTAAATGGTGAACGTAAATGTTTTATTAACATGAGCCCATGTTAATTAAAATTTGAATCGTGCAAATTAGGAGGGTGATTGAATTGAGGCATAAAGTTAAAAGAAAAAGTTCAAAGCACAGGATGTCAATCACCACGTCGTAAATGACCATGGTTACACCACCATGGCCCAGAAATGAGGATATGCATGGCTAGCGCCTCCTGCCACGTACACCCAGCCTCCTTTCGTGTGCCTCTGCAACATCAACCTGATGTGTGAGTGTGGATGTGGTGCTGCGCGAACTGCACCTCCTGGCAGGGGTCTCTGGCACCGATATGCTACTGAGGCTCGATGCCTCCTCACTCCCCTCCTCCCCTTCCAAGTTGATGGCACTCACTGTCCCGGACTGTATGTGTTCCACCGCTGTGGTCACTTGTCCCAAGGCCCTTGCAACATCCCCACAGAAATGAACGAGGTCAACTTGCATTGCAACAGAGCGCCGTGCCAATAGCGCTGTGGTGTTGCAGAGCTTGTTGATGGCCCTTGTATTTGCTGACGTGCGGATCAGGCTCTGGCGATGCCTTCTCCGCTTAGTGCTCTGTCCTGCAAGCACCGCCCGTGTGAGCTCCTGTAGGCTCGAGTTTGTTTGACGATTGCCCTCTGCAACCACTGTTGTTAGGTCATGCACACTGTCAGCCATTGTGCTGATATTCTTTGCCAGCTTGGAGATCTGAAGAGTGATTGTGCCCATGTTTCTCCCCTGCAGGCGCTGCACGCATTGTATCTGTGACTCTACACCACCATACACATTTGTCAACTGATCAGCACTTGCAGCAATACGGGCCCTGGACCTGCGCCGTTGCCCTGGTTGGACCTGTGCTGGTGGTGGAGTTGGTGTTGCAACACGTGGCTGGATGGATACTGTAGTAGGTGCTGGAGTTAGTTCAGCCTCCATTGACTGCAGTGAGGGGACATGTGCCCTGCGTTTTGGTGGTGGTGGTGTGCATGTTTGGGCCACTGGAGTCTCTAAATTGGTCTCCGCAGGTGTCTCTGAGATGTGGAGTCGGTCACTATCATCGGAGCCTGCCTCAGCTGCATCTGGGATGTGAAACAATGCAATGTTAATGTTTGGTAATCCTACATTTGTTAAACATTTGGCATACTTTGATCAGATTAAATCACTGACTAAATACACTGGCTGCCATGCAGTGTTGGTGTTTTTTGATTGCCCTTGCTGCTTTTGAATGCACAATTTGCTGACATGACTACAACTCCCATGATGCATTTTGTGTATGAGGGGAAATGTGGCCTGGTGTTTGATCTGTATACTGTGTTTGCCTGGGGGTATGTGTACGATTATACATTACGCAAGGGATTAACGCTTGCATGCATCTTACCTTGTGTTGTATTTGCTGCCCCGGATGTGTCCAGCTGTGTGACTCCAACAACCGCCTCAGACTGGATTGTCGCCTCAACAAGGTCCTCCAGGGCTGTGTTTGTGGGTGCAGTCGATGGTCCTCCTCCTGTGGCACCTGCTTCCCTCAGCCTTTCGTCTATGCGCTCTTTGGCACATATCCTAAGGTCGTACCACCTTTTCTTCAAATCATCAATGGTGCGGTGTGTGACTCCCACAGCATTTACTTTAGCCTTGATGCGCAGCCATATTTTTTGTTTTTCTGCCACAGGAACTTTCAGAGACAATTTTCCAAATAATTTATCATGGCTTCTGCTGACCTCCTCAATTAGGTATTCCAACTCCCTTTTTCAGAACTTCATTTTACTCTTCCTGGGCGTGGCACTCTCCCCTGATGCGGTTTTGTCCATCCTGTGTCTGACAAAGTAGCTGGATACAGAAATGGAAGTGATTCTGGTCAGCCACAGTACTCTGCCTCCTCCTCTGAGCTACTCAGGGCACTGAATGAAGCATGGACTGTGTGACTTCCTGGTTGTGATGCCATCAGCCTGCTTCCAATGCGACACGCTTTTTGCGATTTTCGCTATTAGCGATTTCGCAAATTGCAATTTCGCAGATAGCGAGATCGCAATTTGGGATTTTCTGGTATAGTGAGTTGCATTTGTGTACGCGCTATAGTTTTTGCGATTATTAGCGAATCGCTATTTATTCCCGCGTGGCTTCATGCATTCCGGTAGCGATTTTTTAATTGCGATTCTTTATTTTTCACAATTAAGAAATCGCTATTTTTCATTTTGATGGATGTGCCTATATATGTTATCACAGCATTCAGAGTTTAAAGGCACATGGAGGATAAACTTTTATGAAGAGCAAATCATATCATAACCTCGAGTAACACATACTTTTCTTGTCAATGTCAGTGCTCACGTTGCACATTCTACTATTATTTACCAGTTTTTCTAATGCATGAAGCAACTTTATTCTTACATACACATGTTCTGTGTTATCATTTATTTGTCACATTTATCTAAACATAAGATCACATGTGACTAAAATGTCAGATTTCACATCAACATATTAACTTTATGATTTGTTTGAAGACTACTTCTTACATTCTGTATGCTTTTACAATGCAGTAACTAAAACAAACTTAATTTGTGTGTTTCTTGATACATGGAGCCTAATACACATTTTTGTCATTACCATGTAAAGGTGTCGCAAACCAATTTCATTTAAAAATTTGTCGTAAATAGATAAGCGGTAACATCTCTGCTCTTTCAATTCCCCCTTTGATGGAGAAATGGGCCAATAACCATTATCATTATTAGTAAGCAAATGGCAATAGTTAGTATGGGTCTTAATATTTTCCCACTAACCTACCTCCCAAAGTTGCAAACCATTTTCCGGAGAGGTAAATTCTTCACCAATGGACTCCCGTGCACTAATCAGCTTTTAATTCAGTCAAATCTTTTCCCAAATTAGTAATATTGCTTATAGATCCGTCAAATCTTTGCTTTTGTCAGGGATATAAGTACAGCACTGTTGGACTTTTAGCATCCAACAGGCTCTGCTTCCTTTTGCAAGTAGGACATCTAACACACGTCGGTTTTTTAACACCATAGATATGATAGCAACCATTACAGCATCTGTGACAAGGAAACCTCCTGCTGTATCAGTTGATAAATGATCAGCCACAGTAGAATGTTTTTGAATTTTGTGAGTATTCAGAATCACACCAACCGATGGTATTATAGCACCAAAGGTTTCTCCAATTATTTCCCTTTCTTAAACAGGTATGTTTAAAATCGTTGGTTCCACCAGCTTGTCCCCCATGATAAATTTTCTGAAAAACTATTCCCATATGACAGCATCCGTATCATAGTTTTGGTAGCCTATAATAGGCAGTTTTCCAACAAATATAGCATACCCCTGGAAAGACTGAATCAGATCCTCCAAAATATAGACCCCCATCCTCCCACAATTTGGAAGGTGTGATCACATTCCCTGGAACCAACAAACTTATCATTAAATTCAGTTGTGCGTCTCAATATGCATAGCTTTTCTTTGTGTTGCCAATCCAGAGTGTGCATAACCCTTTTTGATTTCACCCTCCCCGTGTGCCCAAAGTGTTATTTTTTATTGTGTTTCAGCCATTTTCTTTATTTCGCCACATTTATCTTCAACTGAATTGATAAAGTCCTTCTCTATGTTATGTAAAAAGAAAGTCAAGTTATGTCTATGTGCATTCACTGTGTCTATGCTTTGTGTTAGTTTGAAACATTTACCCATTATTTCAGTAGTTCACATATCAAAATTACGCTTTGCAATAGAATTAACTAGTGAGCACGCTACAGGAATTGCCATAAGTAAAGGGTAGATGATGATAAGTCACCCCCTCTGATACCGAGGTAGGTAATTGCATGCATACATAACAATCTCTAGCATACATAGTATTCAAATACTCATATAGATGTTTAGTAAAGACATTTAAAGAAATGTCATTATTACTAGATTGATCATGATGTAAAGTCTTATCAGTTCAGTCATTAGTTACAATTTCATTATTCTTTTCTTCCAATGGTTTATTAACAGGGATAGGGTTAATGTCATGCTTTACATAGACATGATGAGAAAGATTTGAAACAATACGTAACAACACAATAATTATAGAAAAAGCAGTTAGGATGCAAGCACAAATACGTTTGAATTTTAACAATACCCGGTTTAGATCGTCCATCTCTCCAGAAAGGGAACTCATGTTTTCAGTTTAATTTTTTGAAAATGCCTCATAACATAGATTTTGCAGCATATATTTTCTGTTGAGCTCTTGGACAGGATGTTCTTGTTTCTCCTGCTATTACAGTTCACAGGTTTCAAGCTCTGACAAAATTCGGTGTATATTTGTCACATCAATTACTATTGATCATTTCCTATTTTTCTGCTTTCAAAAAATATCCTTATTGGCAGCAGTCTCTCAAGGTGGTTTTTGTGAGTTTAAATCTTTGAAGCCAAAAGCTTGAAATGTTTTCTCCCAGTTATATGTCCATTCAGGTGCAGCGAATCTCCGATTTGGTTCTTTAGCTCTTTCCGACTTTCTCACTGTTGGTCCGTCATTATCTGTATTACTTCGTTCAGATTGACTTGAGACTTCGATTACAGTCAGGGGTACCTTGCCATCTGCCAAGATTTGCCTTAATGTAGCAGTTCTTCTGGGCCAAAGGTCTCCACTTATCACTCGCTTTTCACTTGTAATGTTCACAACAGCTGGTTCAGCACTTTGCCTTGTCAGGTCCCTCTCTGCTTGACCCTCGTTACCTACAGGGACTGACTCTCTCTGACCCTCATTTGAACCAGTGCTTCGAAACCCAGCAGCTGGCGCCCCTTCTACTCTATGACCGACCTGAGTTGAACATTTTGCTATAACCACTGGTACATCTACTACAGGTGCCTCCTTTTCAAGGTGGCATGGGACCTGGCGAGTTTGGGCAGCATGTACCAATTAAGGCAGACCCCTACATTTGGCAGCAGTTGTAGTAACAAGGATCACTTGATATGGCCCACGCCAACGAGGTTGACCAACTCATCCGAACCGCCAAATGGACCTCCTTCAAAGAATGCATTGACAACAACGCACACAACAGCAAAGAGCTCTTTAACATCGTGAATGAACTCTCCAACCCCAGCTCCAACTCCAACAACATCCCGCCATCACAAGACCTCTGCAACTCCCTAGTCACCTTCTTCCACCGCAAGATCGCAGACATCCTCGACAGCTTCAGCAACCAGGCCCCCCCGACAGACACAGGCACCTCACTCTCACTGCCCCCCAGCCACATCGACAACCTGCTCTCCTGGACCCACGTCAACGACGAAGACACCATCAAAATCATGAACACCATCCACTCCGGTTCACCATCCGACCCCTGCCCACACCATATCTTCAACAAAGCAAGCTCCACCATCGCACCCCACCTCCGCAAGGTCATCAACAGCTCCTTCGAGACCGCCACCTTCCCGAAGAGCTGGAAACACACTGAGATCAACGCCCTACTCAAGAAACCCAAAGCAGACCCCAAGGACCTCAAGAACCTCCGGCCCATCTCCCTCCTACCGTTCCCGACAAAAGTCATCGAGAAGATTGTCAACAGGCAACTTAACTCCTTCCTCAAAAAGAACAACATTCTGGACCCATCCAGCAACCACAGCACCGAAACTACCCTCATCGCCACCACGACGACATCAGGGCCATGATGGACAACGGAGAAACCGCGGCCCTCATCCTTCTGGACCTCTCATCCACCTTCGACACTGTCTGCCACCACACCCTCGGCACACGCCTCCCCAACGCAGGGATCCGCGACAAGGTAGTGTCCGCCTCCCCCATTCCGATCTAAAGTCACCAAGATCATCTGCGGCGTACCTCAAGGATCGTCTCTCAGCCCGACACTCTTCAACATCTACATGGCACCGCTCGCCAACATCGCCCGATCGCAGAACCTCAACATCATCTCATACGCCAACGACACCCAGCTGATCCTCTCCCTCACCAAGGCCCCCATCACCACCAAATCCAACCTCCACTAAGGAATGAAGGCCATCGCCGAATGGTTGACGAACAGCTGCCTGAAACTGAACTCGGACAAGACGGAGGTCCTCATCATCGGATCCACCCCCTCCGCCTGGGACGACTCATGGTGGCTGGCTGCACTGGGAGCTGCACCGACGCCCACTAACCACGCACGCAAACAGGGAGTCATCCAGGACTCCGCATTGTCAATGACCCAGCAAGTGAATGCCGTCTTCTCCTCCTGCTTCAACACTCTCCGCATGCTTCGCAAGATCTACAGATGGATCCCCACTGGTACCAGAAGGACAGTCCCCCTCTTCTCAAACTCATCAACACCAAAGGCAAAGCATCAGGCCATTTTAGAGACATAGATGCACACACCTTTGCCAAGCGAGACATTAGCGTTCCATTTACTTGCTCGACCAGTCCAGTCGCCTCTGGTAGGTATGCAAAGTGTAACTTCTGCTCAATTTGTAAAGCTGCAGAAAGCATTCTCATCACCTCATTGTTAAAATGAGTCCATCTATCTGATTCCAAAGAGGTCAGAATATCCAAACCGTGGTATAAGCTCTCCAAGGAGTAGTTAAGTTACAGTTAAACTGTCATTATGCCTGGTTGGATAGGCTTCTACCCAGTGAGAGAACAAACACACAATCACTCAAGCATATTTCCGTCCACTGCAAGGGGCATCCTGATAAAATCGAGCTGCATCCTATTAAAGGGTCCTCTAGATCTTCCTACATGACTCATTGTGACTTGTGTTTTCTTTCCCACCTTTTGTTGTTGACATATCACACACCTCTGGCATAACACCACGGCAACAGACCAGAATCGGGGATTGAACCATGTCTGTCGGAAAAGACACAAAATTGCATCTCTCCCAACATGTGTGGGACCATGATATTTCCTTGCCATTGGTGACAAAAAACTATCAGGTAAAACTGGTCTTCAATCTGTGTATATCCACACCTATCACCCTGTCTTTGTGTGCAACCTGCATTAATCCATTCCTGTTTTTCTGTTTCCAACACTGTGAAGCCTTTATTTTTTGCCATGTATTCAACAACTGATAACATCACCCTGCATTCTTTAATGGGTCTCCATTGAAGATGCAAGAATTCATGGCGCAATATCGTGCAGTCTCATCCGCATAGCGGTTACCAACAGTCACATAATCATTTCCCTGTTAATGGTCTGAAACTTTTACCACTGCAATTTGGGTGGGCAACTGTAATTACAGCAGTAGATTTTTCATGCTCTCTCCGTTCCCGAAGGGTGAACCCAAAGAGGTCATGAACCGACGCTGAGACTACAATTGTCCAAAATCATAGACAACCCCAAAGCCATATTGGAAGTCCTTGAAAATGGCGACTCCCTATTATTCAGTAATGCTGCAAGCCCTGGTTAATGCAATCAATTCAGCCTCCTGGGCTGAATACCCTCCTTGCAACCATGAAGCTTCCACCACTCCCACAACTGTACAAATGGCGTATACAGCTTTCAAATTTCCTCCTGCATTTCTTAATCATGATCCATCCACAAACTACACATGATCTGAGCAGGGCAGGGCAAGGAAATGGGACATTTAAAATGTCCGGTCGGGGCTTGGTGCGTAATTCAGTCATGTCCAAGCAATCATGACCTGCTTCATCAATCACTGCCTCATTTCCTGGTAAGGGCATCAATGTAGCCGGATTCAAACTTGTACATCGCACCAATAACAGATTCTCAGCACCCACAATCACCTGTTTGTTTTTGGTTAACTGGCTACTTGTGAGACGTTGCATTCAAAATCTCGACAAAATGTGGTACAAGCACTTTCAGCGGGTGACCTATCAAATGCTGTCACACTGCTCCAGACTAACCGTGGGCGGAGAACTCCGCTCCGCCCGCAGAGTGTGCGGAGATTTGCCTACTCCGCACTCTGCGGAAAACGCGGAGTAGGCAATTCTCCGCACACTCCGTGGCGGAGTGGAGTTGGCCCGCCCCCGCCTCACACCCCTCTATTAACAATTGCAAAACAATTAAATTAAATACCTTTAAAGTACATTAAAACCACTTACCTGGGCTTCCGTGTCCCCGGGCTACCCTCCTCTTCTTCATTGCCGTTTCTGGAAATACTGCGAATGCGTGAGCGCACACGCAATTCTCGTGAGAAATGCGCATGTGCGGGCCCATCGCGGAGTTCCACGGAGTGGCACTCACACGTGTGGCAGTGACTTTCTTTAGACATCCAGGCAATTCCGCAGCTACAGGATTCAATGTAGCTGAGAAGTATCAAACAGGTCTGCGTGTAGTTCAGTGCATCTGAGTTACAATTGACAATGTGCAGCTTTCGAGGTCACTGCAGAACAGAGTGAAGCTTTTGTTAAAGTTGTTCATTCTTAATGGTGGAGCTCGACACACCAGCACTACACCTCTCCCCTGTGACAGCAGTCTCATGCAGGACCAGGCAGAATGACACGGGGGGCCTCGGTGTCCCATGAGCCCCGCGCTTCTTCACGCGCTTAAAGAGTACCAGCAGTCCCTGTAGAGGGTTTTCATGCCAGTACTACTCCTCTCACCTGTGACAGCAGTTTCCTGCAGGGCGGGGCAGAATGACATAGGGGGACTCAGTGTCCCATTAGCCGCTGCGCATCTTCACATGCTTAAAGAGTGCCAGCAATCCCCGGAGCTGAGTTTCACGCCAGCACTGCGCCTCATACCTGTGGCAGCAGTCTCCTGCAGGGCCAGGCAGAACAACATGAGGGGACTCGGTGTCCTATGAGCCCCTTGCCTCTTCACGCGCCTAAAGAGCACAATAGGTCCCCAGAGAGGGTTTTTTTGCCAGCACTACGCCTCTCTCCTCTGACAGCAGTCTCCTGCAGGGCCAGGCAAAACGACACAGGGGGACTCCGTGTCCCATGAGCCCCGCGCCTCTTCACGCGCTTAAAAAGCACCAGCAGTCCCCGGAGCATGGTTTCACGCCAGCACTATGCCTCTCACCTGTGACTGCAGTCTCCTGCAGGGCCAGGCAGAACGACACGGGGGGACTCGGTGTCCCATGAGCCCCAGCACCTCTTCACATGCTTAAAGATCACCAATTATCCTGCCCACGGGACGTGCTAAGGCCCACGCACGGGCCAAGGGCGGGCCTGTCCATGCTCGTCGGAGCCCAGAAGAGGCTGGGCTGGGCCCCCCTCTAAAGTGGGCTTTCTTGGTTCCCCCCTTTGTTCTACAAGGGTCTGGCTATTATCATGGGGAAACGAAAGTCGAAATCAAGTGATCATGGGCCAGAGGTTATTAACACTCTAGACTCCTTCCTCCTGAGAGCTGCTGAAGTCATATCAAAGGAAATTGAGTAGGCAGAAAGAAGACTGTCTGGAGGAGAGGTGAGCCTATAGAACTATCAATTACTTTTAACCCCCTTGTCTTTAATTGGTGACTTGGTACTTGGACCTCAACCTCTAGTAAGCAGCACCTGTAATCACGAGTCACCTGGTGAGCCTCCGGTGAAAAAAAAAAGGGTGTGGTAGACCCCATAAAATCACCAATTCAAACACTAGCGCTGGGAAAGAACCCCCTTTAATGATTTTATCTGAAGTTGGGACTGAGTCTGTGATAGCTACTATGGCTCTGGAACAAACTATCTCTCGTCTTTTGCAAACCTTAATGAAATGTTTGAATCAAATTGAAGCTAGATTAGTTCTACTCAATAGGCAGGGGTGTCATATACCTGTAGAGCCCTCTAAGACCACAAAGGCCCTCTGGTTAAGAAATCTAAAGATCCTGACATTATCATTCCTCACCCTGCCGTAAGGTCTGAGTGTTAATTGGCTCCACTCCACTTCATGAGGTTAGGGACTCACACACGAGGGGAGGGTTTAGCAGTACCCACATGCAACTGTGGACACAGCCACCGGCACCAAGCTACACCTCTAATTTGTTATCTCAAGGAGTAGACTATATACATACAGGCCATGGGGGTGTTATTACAAATAAGCAGAGTATCCACCGCATTAATCTTGAACTGCAGCCCCAACGGACTATACACTCATCTAATGTTACAGTTACATCTAGATCTAGGCAGGAATTACTTGGGGAGGGGTGCAAAGGTTATTCATTATCGAATGGGCCTAATTTTAACCTCTCACCTGCTGCCTGCCCTAATGTGATCATTCTGGCGCACACCCCACAACAGGAACATGCTCAGTCAGAATGCACACACACACTGATGAATAAATGGTTACATTGGCTGTTAAAGTACGTTGATGCGTCTAACTGCTCCAAAATAGCAAGCCATATTATTATGGCTAGAAGAGTTCATTTGGTGGGCAACCCCCTAAAACAATGGGGGGGACAGTATTGTACTCAACTTTAACAACCCAGGCCTTGTTAAATACTTTCTGGATACACTCACTAATGGCCCTATGGCATCAACCCAAGTTTACGCTTTACCGTTAGGATTCTTTTATAGACCACAGGGTATTACGTCCTATGGCATAGGGCTCGATAACAATTCTGCTCCCCTATGTTTAGCTGCCCCAGAGAGACTAAATCACACAGCAACCATGCCATTGGCTAATACATTTGCTGTTTTGGAAGGGCTTGATGGTTGTGATTGACAGGTGGTTCGCAACTTGGGCCAGCACATCCAGCATAGTGAGCCCCAGAAGGTGGTGGACCCTATATCAGTTCATTCAGCATCAAACCAGAATTGTGATCTGATTAAATCCAAAGGTTGAAATATTGCCCGCTTGAGATCCAGACGAGATAATGAAGATTGGTCTAGGATCATTCAACAATACGACCTACTATGCCTGCAAGAAACGTGGGAGGTTGCGTCTGTTCACATTGATGGGCTTCGCTCAATTATGACACCAGCAACCCCTTCAAGATCAGGGCGAACAAGAGGGGAATTACTGACCTTAATGAGAAAAACATTATGTGCAAATAAAATAAGGACTGATGAGGAGTCCTCTTATTACCATCTTATAGTTTGTAATGGGCCAGGAGTGGAGGACATGTTGCTAATCAACTTCTATAATAATAACTTTGAGGGCAACATGTCCCAGTTAATTGAGTCGCTAGAGTGTGCAATTGATAAGGCAATAAATATACATCATAATCACTTGAATGTAGTCTGGCTGGGTGATTTTAACGCCCACAGTTGTAGTAGATTACTGACACCCCTATGTGGCCTAACTGATGAAGAAGGCAAGGTACCACATAATTTTTCTCACACCATATATGGCAATGAACTAAATAGGCTTTTGCTCGCAAGAAACTTGGTAATTCTTAACCCAATTGATGAACTTACGGGTACCCTGGTAAACACCTTTGGACATACAATAGGAGGTACTACCACTGAATACCTGTTGGTCGTGTTGCCCTTGAATTTTTTTTTATTTGATAGAAACCCTTGTTACAGATTTTAGTGACCATGTTGCGATCGCTTTTCAAATATTTTGGAAAGGTTGTTTCAGCCCATCGGATAGGAGAATTCCAGCGCTAATTATAGCGAGAAGGAATAGTAGAGTCCTTAAATGGACTGAGATAAATAAACCTGTTTTAATACCTAAAATAGTTGGGCACACACAGCAGGAAATATGGACCTGCTTAGACCCCCACAGCAACCCATCAGACATAGTCCAGGCATTTGTTTTATTGCTGAGTGCAGTGGAAAGCAACTTACAGACCTCTAAGAGGAAGCATCAAAACTCGGCCCCTCGTTGGTTTGATACTAGCTGCACCGAGGCACTCAGTAACTTAAACACGGCATTAAAGGAAAAGCCAAGAGACAGGGCATTGGTTACTTACCTCCATTTCCAAAATAGGGAAAGTAGGAGATGTAGACTTAAAATTCTCAAGGAGGATGCCTGGGATAAATTGCAATATGCGGCATCCTCAAAAAACTCAAAAGAATTTTGGGATATACTAAATACACCATTCCTGAACCAAGATACAGGGCTAACTCTAGGTGTTTATGTGGGAGAGGATGCTTGGACAGACTATTACTCAATTATATTTGGGCCAGTCTCAGAAAGGGAAATTTTAACTGTTAATGCCCTGACTATGGACCCGTACACCCTTATTTTTTTTTCGTTTGCAGATGTAAAAACGGGTCTGCTGCAATGTAGCAGCACTAAAGCTCCAAGCCCAGGCGGGGCCCCAATTGAATTGTTTTTTGAAAACCCTGACCTCTGGATTCCTTTTTTAACTAATGCTTTTAACACACTCACGGCAGTGGGGCCCTCAGTCTCATGGAAAAAGGCTATTATTGGACCGATACATAAGAAGGGGGATAAATCCCTGCCCAAAAACTATAGGACCATCTCACTTTTGGATGGCACAGTTAAATGAATGGGCCAATTGTTATTAAGCAAACTAGAGGATTGGGCTACCAATAATAATAAACTAATATAGGATCAATATGGGTTTAAAAAAGGGATGGAGACTTTGGACCTGTGCTTAATCTTGCATTTAATTGCAGCTAAGTATACCCAAGCCAAGGAAGGAAACATTTTTATGGCTTTTATGTACCTCTCTGCATCATTTGACTGTGTCTCCCATAGTAAGCTATTGAGTATTATGAAGGATATGGACATGGACGAAAATATAATCATTTTTATACACCAATTATATAGACAATCCTTGGCATGCATCAGATTTGAGCCAGGGGGAATTTACCAGGTCATTTCCTATCCATAGGGGTGTCAGGCTGGGATGTGTCCTCTCTCTCCTTTTGTTCTCATTTTATACTCCTGGTGTAGCATCTGTAGTGGATCAATTTGTAACTGATGTTCCTTTGGTAAACAAGAAACGCACTCCCATACTGCTATATACAGACAACGCCGTGCTGATAGCCAGGTCTGGTCTAGCATAACAAAAGCTTATTGATAACTATGTGTCCTACATGGCTTCATCGGATCTTCGGGTTAACAAAACTAAAACCTACATTTTGATCACGGGGAAACAACCTAAAATATGACCTGCTTTTTATTGCCTCATGTAGGATTGAAATCACAAAGACTTTTTAATATTTGGGTGTTTTGTTTAACAGTTCGGGCACATGGTCAAACATGATTATGAATAGAGGCAATGCATTAGAAAAGATCAATATGGCTATATTGTCTTTCATATAAAAAAATTGGTACCAAACCCCTGGAACCAAGGAAATTTATATATGCTGCAAAAGCTATTGCATCAGCTACATATGGGGTAGGGATTTGGGGATTAACGAAGATTTATGTTTTACAAAGGTTAGAAGATGATTTTTATAGGAAAGTCTTATCTCTCCCTAAAAGTTGTTCAAATTTCAACGTGCATCAAGAATTGACCATTCCATATATCTCAGATTTGATATCCCTTGCACTGGCATTACCATGGCTACTCTATTTGGCAGTGAGATATGGTCAGATTCACCCAAAACATCATCAGGCATTGTCTGACCCTTTAACATGCCCATAAGATACCATAGCTCCAATATGTCAAAGAAACACTGTCGATATTGGGCTTTGATTCCCTCTTCAGCAAGAAACTCATGTGTCACTCAACTTCTAAAGTTGAATTAAAATTATCGCCACAGATTGCACTGGGAAAATAAAAGACATACTCAAAACTGTGTTAGGTCTACGGTAGCCATATACCTGGGGCTTCCCCCAATTCCTGATGAGGCAAATTCATATCTGTCTTTTGTAACAAATACCCGGCACCGATATGTACTGGTGCAATTTAGGTTACATTTTATCCCGTGTATGCTGGGTTTCATGGCGAGTATGTATTCAGATAATGAACTGCCAACATGTTAATGTGATGCTATTTCCCCACAATCAAACTTGCCCTTTATATTTTTCTGTACATTTTATATGTATGAACGAAGAAAGTATATCTCCCCCTTTTACAGAAATATAGTTTCGAACAATATCGCCCAGCTTTGACCTTTTTACAAATGCTCCCTGACCCTTATGGTGCTGGAGTTTTTGCACATCATACTGCGATCTGGATGAATTTAGTATGGTGTAACTGAGAGTTTCTTAGTTTTAGCTTTTTTATCTATGTTTTTTATGTTTTTTTATCTTGTGTTCTCTCTCAAATTTTTGGGAATTGTACTGTATGATTGAATATGTATTTTATGATGCATTGTACTTTTAAGATCGAATAAAGTTAAATTGACTGACTGACCTGCAGTTCGTTAAAAGAGCGCTTGCATTCATTATTCCATGGAACTGGATCTGACACATCCTTGTATGTCAGCCTGTAAAGTGGCTTAGCTGTCAATGAGAAATTTGTAAACCATTGGCGGCAATATCCAACCATTCCCAGAAACAAGCGAACTTCCTTTTGTGTGCTTAGCGGATTCATCTGCAGAATGGCAGTAATTTGATTTCTGGCTCCCTTTTCAATGTGATGTCCTAAGTAAAGGACCTCCCTTTTGCAAAACTGTCTTTTTGTCGATTGCACTTTTTGTCCACTCATTACCAGATGATTCAGTAATGCAATAGTGTCACATATGTAAGCCTCCTGTGTCCCTGACGCTATCAACAAGTCGCCAATGTACTGTACCAGAACAGAAGGATTTGTCATCACTAATGATTTCAAATTTTTCTTCAATATTTGATTGAAGATGGAAGGACTCTCAGTATACCCTTGTGGAACTCAGCACCATGCCAAGACATGGTTTCGGACCTGGAAGGCAAATAAATATTGGCTATCTGGGTGTTAGGGAATGGAGAAGAAGGATTGACACAGGTCAATGACAGAGAAACACTCAGCTTCACATGTAATCTGATATACTATCACGGCTGGATTTGGCATGATTGGACAGCATGGTATCACAATCAGATTAACTTTGAGCAAATCCTGCTTGACCAGATGCTTTCGGTTTGGTTTCTAAATTCCCATAATAGGTAAATTGCATGGGCTCCCCATGATTTCCCTCAAAATTCCTTGTTCATTCAATGTTTAATCAGAGGTGTTATTTTTGGGATGGTTTCAGGGCTCAGATTATATGGTGAATTCAAGGAAATTCTGCATTTGGCTTCAAAGTGATCTATATTGGAGCCACTCTATTGATAAACCCAATATCCTTTCCTGTGAAGTCACAAACTTCAGGTAACTCAGTGTCTCTCAATTCTAGGGTAAATTATCACTGGTTAATATGGGGAATAACTCTTCTATTTTAGTTATTTTATTTTGCAATTTTTAATGCAATATCTTCATCATTGGTATGAAACTCTATTCCTTTTGGAATACAATAGATGGAAAAATTCAATTTGCACAATAGTTCTCAACCCAATAGATTTACTGGGCTAGAATCGCATATCACAAATGTGTGCAAATCCTCAAACGATCCAATTTGCACCTTAACAGGTTCAGTCACAGGGGTTGACGTTAGTCGGTTTGAAACACCTACAACTTGGATTCTTTCTCCCGAGTGGGGTAGGTTGGGAGCTTCCGCTGTCCTCACAGTGGAACGGGTAAAACCAGTGTTGACAAGAAATGAATAGGTGTTACCATTCACCTTGCCATCCACATACACACCATTCTGGTCTACCTCCAAGGATGCTCCAAGCATCCATTCCTCCTCCTCTCTCAGGCACCGTCATTGGGACAAATCAGATTCACTGTCATCAATCTGTATAAGGTAGTGCTGGGTTACCTTTGGGTTTGCATCAATTTGGTCATTCGTATGAATCCCATGTTCACATTGTATTTATGTACCTGACCACTCATCTGGGGCATAGATGCTTGTGGCATAGTCAAATTAAATGTTTTCTGCATGGGAGTCAGTCTGCTGATTCTGCATCATCTCACCTGCTTGGGCCTGCATAGGCTTATCCTGTGTTACCTGCCCCTTCATCTGTTTCTGTGGATTAAACCTACGCTTGCGCATCCAATGCCTGAACTTGCCGCACATATGACATGGGTTAGTCTTTTTCAACATTTCAATTGAAGCCCCTCTCCCTCTACCTTGAGTGGTTGTATTTTGTTGTTGACCTCCTTCAACTCCTAACATACCAGGATTTATCTGACCATTTCCCTGTATTATGACGGAACAATCAGCACCAACTTCCACACAACCTTTCTTTGCTGCCTTCATTTGAGCCAACATCAATTTTTCTTACAATCTCTTATGCTTTGAATCAATTTCATCATGAGATTGCTGGGCCAACAAATAAAATGCTTCTGAATAATTGCACTTATTTCTGGTCTTAATCCATACACAAATCGATATACAAAATTTCCCATATCCTTCCCTGATACGTTTTCCATTCCGCTATATTGTTTAAACACCATCAGAAGCCTCTCATAGTATGCATGAACTGTTTCCTTTAATTCTTGAGTTGTCCTATCACTCTTTACCCAATCGGTTCCCTTTGTAGAAATTTTCCCTTTCAGATAAGTAATTACATGATTGCATTTTTTCATTACTTCAGGTCATGGCGCACCAGTTTTTGAATCTCTTGCAGGTTCTGTTTCTGGCCAATTTACTGCAATCTTACACTCAGTCCATAGATCACTTGGGACCACAATGTCAAACTTGGGGTATCTAAATCCTTTAATAAAACCTCTGAAACCTTCGCAACTCTCTTGACTTGTCAATACCATTCAACTGGTTTTTCTCTCAATTTCGGGAAATCATTTGTAAAGGACAACATGTCTGGTTTAGTCCATGAAAAATGAACCTACCCTCCTCCATACACTTCCTTCATTCGAAATATTTCCGTTTCTGAATCTTCGGTTTCCCCTTCAAATATTTGATACATCTGCATAGTTACCCTCTTTGTTTCTTTCTTTTTAGCCCATCTACCTTCCCATATTTCTAAGTCTCCCTAGTGTCGACAGCAACTTTTTTATCTGTAAGCTTGTTCCCGATGGTTTTAGACTCTCAAGAGCTTTATCGATGAAAATCCAATCGATACGTTTTTTATAATGTTTTTGCTTTCTGTATGTCCACCTCATATTTCTGTGCAACCTTAGCAAATTTCTCATGTGTATTTCTAGCTCTCCTGCTGATATCCTTACAAACAAACAAAAATTCATCATCCTGATAACTAACTATCCTTCCAGGACTAATGGTTCCCAAAATCATTTCTTCAAGTTCCACGTAAAGTTTAGCTACATCGAGTGGGTTCTCACTTAAATTCCTCATCTCTAAAGTTCCCTATTCTTTTTCACCCATGTCAAAAGTAGAAAGAGTAGTATCCTTTATCCAATCATCGAGCTCTTGTGGGGAAGGCCCTATTATTTGATTTACTACACTCTCTTGTGATTCTCCACTGGCTCACTCCATCTGTGGGTGACACGAATTTCAGAACTTCTAGACCCCATTTGTAAAATCTTTCCTGCTACAGCTTGTGATCCTCGATTGGGAGTCTCTACAATCCCATCTGCAATATTGGTTAATAGTGTTGATCTCATGTGATTGTGTGACACAGTATTTCAAATTGTCCCTGCAGTAACTCCTGATCCATTCCCTTGTTGAGAGGTTTCTACATTTGAAAATATCAAATTAGAATTCATATGATCTCTACTCAATTCCTGTGTAACAGTATTTGCTCCCCCTAATCCAGTGGGAACAGTTAATGCATCTATTTGTTGGCCTCCCATACCTGATTGATACAAGGTAACCACAGGTCCAATGGTTACTGGAACTAAAAGAGCATAATGAGCATTTTGTATTATGGGGTCATTTAACCCTACTTCTCTAGGCATTTGCTCTTCAATCAGAAAAGGATGTATAGGATTTAAACTATTTGGTATTGCAGGTGCATCTGGTTGAATTCCCACTAATGGATTTGACCCTGTCTGTGACTGTTCTTCGTTATATGGTGGAGGTCAATTCATCAATAATTTTCTCAAAAACTCATCATCAATCTCATCACCATTCTCATCAGTTAGCACAAAAGCTTGAGAGTGTTCAATATGTTTCTTCTTCGCTTCACATTTTTTCCCTCACTCTTTTCTGCGACTAATACGGGATACATTTGCGCTAGCTCTGCAGTATCCCTTCTCCACATTTTTCGCTGAGTGTCCCAGTTACCCTCTACATATTTGTTTAACATGTAGTTATACCTTCCCTGGTATTTATCCTTCTCTTCCTAATGAGCCACATGTTCCAATTCTCCAAGAGCTTTGAATTGCATCGGTCTTGGTGTTGGCTTAATGTCATTCATATGTCTCATAACATTTTCAAGAATTCATATGTTAAAGGTAACATATTGAGGGAAAGCTAAAGGTCCATCTGTCTCAGTATGCTTCATCCAATTTTCTGTCCAGGTACATGTATGATATCCTTCCTCTAAAGACATATACAAAGCAGGTTTGCCTTCAGGTGCTATCGGTACTCCCTCTCTAGTAGGTACATTCACATCTCAATGTATCAGTGTTATTAAGCTCTTTAAAGTTTCTTGATTCCAAGGAAATATTTCATGTCCTTTACAATTATTTCACTTGTATCAGAGATATACACTTCCTCATTATAGTTTTAGTTCCCAATCACTGCGTTGCTCTCTCTATCAGCCTCGACCAATCTCCGTGTGGCTCTACCCCAACCGTCCTATCACAGCGCAACACTCTATGATGTCAAACCAACTCCTCCCAGCAACTGACCCCTCGTTAATGATTAAATCTTATTCAACTTCTGATCTCAAACAAACCACTAAACACAAATAAATTATAGTTTGCTCCTCTAAAAGAAATAGAGATCGCCATACAACCTGAATTTATTCATCCAACCTAAGCAAAATCTCGACCAGCACGACTTCACCTAAAACCGCTTACAATCTATCTCCGTGCACTTGAGAAAACCCTAACAATTTTAATCTTCACACTCTCTTAAAAGTCCCTTCTCTGGTGGAAGTGCTGATGACGTCTCAAGTACAGCACCTTCGAAACAGCAGACAAACTTTCTCAGCGTATGCCACACTGAGACCACTCTTAGGTGTGTGACCTGGGATTTTAGGCCACTTTGGACCTGATAACAACTTCAATACAACAATAGCCTATTTGACACAAAACACTAAAAACATTTCTCTACCAATTCTCATTAGTAACACATTTAAGCAGCATATATTTCACAACCCTATTGATACTCACACCACTTGTCTCGTCATCTCCATTCTTCAGAACTGGCATTCGGTCAAATGTGACTGAACTTGGGGTCTGTAAAAATCCATAGTAACCTTATTACACATCCTCATTGTATCCCAGTTTAGTTAGACAGTAAACCATCTGACGCGCTCCCAGAATAACTGTTGTAGCACTAACGTATTATGCCTCAAACTATTTCATTAATTTTAGTCTACCTCATCACAGATACCCTCAGCTACCATATCAGATTTCCTAGGTCCTCCAATGTATCTGGTTCTGTGCTATAAGGGACTGGAACATTTATAGGATGAGCAGTTATCATATGAGGACCTGGAATAAGATAATTGCTAACTTAATATAATGGGGCAAACTCTCAAATAATCCCACTTTCAAATTAGTTCAACATCAAATCAATTTGAATTTAGCCACAGGCAAATACTGAAGCAGAATCAGCAGAGTATTATATATATATATATATCTCTATTTAAGTTTCAAATGATTAGAAACTCTTTGAGATTCAGATGTGAAGTAAATTATCTTCCTCAGCCGAGGGAATTGTTTTTATTATCTTAAGAAAAGGGAATTAGCCGGAAATCAGTAGAGTCTCATATCACAATTTTGGAAAGTTCAGAAAATGTCAAATGGCCAGTTCCATTTCATGGACGGAATCATCTGCCTCTGTCCTCACTGCAGCGTGAATGCCACAGCTGTTTGGATGCAAAACCTTTTCAGCCAAAAAGGTTCCACTACAATAGCATACCAGCCGGCAGCAAACGCAGTATTTTGTCACAGTTCACGTTGTTTCTGGAAGTCCCAAATTTTTAGTATCTGTATCGCAGAATGAGTAAAGGGGTGATGACCCTTTGTTAAAAATGTAGGAAATTATAGTCCATTGATTCCAGGTTTACACCCCTTGACATCACCGAATTTGTCAAACCATCTGTCCCATTGGTAATTCTCGATGGGATGATATGATGTAGTAAGTAAAAAGTACAATTTTAGGGGTGGGAAGGGATAATAACTCTTTTCTTTAAATAACCCTCACCCATTCTAATAGTGGCATGCTTTATCATCGGGTTCACTCTGACTCCTAAAGGTCAGGGTGGGCTCAACCGTATTCCAGGGAGCACTTGTGAAGATAGAGTGTAAGGGGGCGTAACGTTAAAGATAAAATTCATCACCTACTCCTAAAGTATCCTCTATTAGTGGAGTTGGCGGGAAGAAAATCAAATATAGGGTATGAGTATATGATGATCCTATGACCCTAATTTACCAGAATGTTTCAGCCCTGTTCTATTGGCCTGTGTGAGGTCCGAGACTTTCATCAGGGTGGGTAGCACAGAGGTTACTACCCCGATGATGTGATTAACCTGTAGTAATTGTTAATGACATGTAAAAAGCATGCATAAGGTTCGTAAGGAATGTACTTGCCACTGTTAGGAATTATTTGCAACGAAAACATTTGATGCAACCATGGTTACTGCATTTATCGTAAAATTACAGTATGTATCTAATTTTTACCAGTAAGGTCCAAGCAGTACATTCATTCTTGTAGCTCGTAAATAACCATATGCAAGGGATCATACCATTGTTTGTGATCTCATTCATACATTCATACACATGCATGCACTGATACATTATTCAGACATATTGACTATGACCATATTTACATATAGTGTGGCGACATACCAACTGCGTTTACGCCACTAAATCATCCCTACTGATTATGGCCCTCTTGTGAATTTATTCCTTGCTATCTCATTAAAACCATACACCATGCGTGATCACCACATAAGAGAATGTATTACAAAAGAGAATGTTATTTGTGAAAGTCGGCATAGAAAACTCACCCAACTTAAGTGGAAAAATTGCTCCCACAGGAGCATGAGTGGTAGGCATTGTAATCACACTCTATAGGGTGGGGGAAGAGTGAAGTAGCCATATAGGTTTAAGGTCCCTCCTGGAAGTAAAATGAAGCACAAACAGGGCATAGGTTGTTCCAAGTTCAGGCTCTGCTCCCCTGCTTGAGGTCGGCGGCTGGCAGTGGCAATGGTTGTGCTGCAGTTCACCTCCAGGAAGGACCTTAAACTTATATTGCTACTTTACTGTACCCTCGCCGTATAGAGTGTGACTAAAATATGAATCTCATATTGCACAGAACAATGCAATAGTTTGTTCAATTAAGCATATTAATATTGTTTCAATGTGAATTGCAATTAATTCATTTAAGTATAGGGTACTCATAACATTTTTATATTCACTATCACTTCACATATTTAGGGGCCGATTCTGATCCGGGTCGGAAGGGCACCGAACGCGATCCGGCCAGAAAAACTACGAGCCGTACGCGAGTTTTCCGGTCGACTCATACAGCTGTACGAGCGAGCCAGTACGATGCGAGCTACATGAAATTCCCCGTCGGAGTCGTTTCCGGGTCCAAACCGCTCCATGCGTCTCGGTCGTAAGCTAACCGTGGCGTGCAATGGATGTGATTCACGACCGAGCCAGTACGATGCACGCGTCTGACAGCCTGTGCGAGCCGGAGTGTCCGGCTCGCAAAAGCTCCCGGAGTCGGACTTCGGGGGTCCGCGTCGGACCCCCGACACCCACAGCCGAACGATTCTATGGGTCTCCCCAACACAGGCATGTACGGTGCGGATGACACCGATGCGTACCCACTGTAGGGGGTGCACTTGTTCGAGACGTACCCATCCAGTTAATGGGAGCGCATGTACGCGTCGTACAACTGGCTCCCATTGACTTCTATGGGAGTCCGACCGAACCGAGTCCGACAGCATACGTGCGCATCGTACTCGCTCGGTCGGACTGTAGGTGTCCGGCTCGGTCGGAAAACACTCCGGATCCGACTCGGTCAGAGTGCTTTCCGACCCGGATCGGAATCAGCCCCTTAATGTTGTAAGTCTCATTATCAAGCTAAGTTATCACAGCATTCAGGATTTAAAGGTACATTAAGGATAATATTTTATGACGTGCAAATCATATCATAACTTTGTGTACCACCTACTTTTCTTGTCAGTTCTCACGTTACACATTCTATAATTCTTTTACGTTTTTCTAATGCATGAAACAACTTTATTGTTACGTAGAAAGTTATTTTATCATTTATTTGTCACATTTATCTGAGCAAGATCACATGTGATAAAAATTTCAGATTTCACATCAACGTATTAACTTTATGTATTATCTGAAGACTACTTCTAACATTCTGAATGCTTATGTGATGCAGTAACTAAAAGAAACGTCATTTGTGTGTTTCTTGATACATGGAGCCTAACACACATTTTTGTCATTACCATGTAAAGGTTTTGCTAACTATTTTCATGTAAAACCTTGTAGTAACTAGATAAGAGGTAACATATCTGCTCTATCAACAGCTTGTTTCTATAGAAAGCAAACACAAACTATGCAATACCATATGTACAAGAAAATAATATGCAATATTATGTTGATCCAGCCACACAGTATTATTTGACCTGCAGCCCACACCCCATCTGCTTGTTAAGCAGCTACAGCTATCCAAAACTTTGTTCCATTCATAAAAACTAAAAAAGTTGTGTAAAATGTTTCCAACTTTCTCTTTACATATTTTTCCTGGTTTCTCTAAGGGACATTGGTCTTGATTCCCAAAAATGTACTAAGGGTCTGATTACGAGTTTGGCAGTCCATAAGATCGCCAAACCCGTGATGGTGGTCCCTGGACTACCGACTGGCGGCCCACCTGCTGTATTATGAATATGGTAGTGAGACCACCACAGGACTGTCGCAAATGGTGGTGCATCGGTCAGAGGCCCTAATATGCTGGCGCACCGCCAAGCATACTAGGAGTTTCCTCACCACCACAGTTTTCATGGCGGTCATGAAAACTGTGGTGTTAAGGAGGTAAAGGGGGCCCTACAGGGCCCCCTGTTGCCTCAGTGCCATAGGGAGGCTTCAGGGAGGCACATGTTTTGCTCCCTGTGTGCAGTCACCCCCTTTCCAGCACGGCATGGACTTTAGAGTCCATGCTGTGTAGGAATAGGCTTTGGCACTCCCATTGCAGTGCCTTTTCAATAGACCATGAGATTACTCATAATCTGGTGGGCAGGCAGCGGTCAAGTTTGAGGGTCTTGGAGCAGGGCGCTGACGTGGCAGTCTGCTCCAAGACCGCCAAACTCATAATCAGGCCCTAAATCTGCACCGCTAGATTTATATATGCATGCAGATTTACTACTTTTGGAATTCCCAAATGTTCTCAGAACTAAACTTAGAAAGCTTCACAAGTTAATTTTGTCAGTCATACTTCTAGAAATGTTATGTATTTATAGCAGAGTAGGCCTCCAGGGACAATAGAGCCCCATTGCAAGCTCAATTTTTTTCTGGGAAAACACATTTTTCCCATTAGGAAAATGCTTGCCCTACATCCCCTTCGAATGGGGGGGTGATTACATTTTTCATAACACCCTAATAGGGGAGCAGTTTCAGCCTTTTGCCATAGTAAATCTCAGACTATTTCCAGGGTGAACAGAGGACAGATCAAATTTTGGAAATGTTAGCAAATGTACGTGCTTGTGGGCATGTCCAAACTGCCATACCAAATAAAGTCTTGAGTGAGATTTACAAAAGCGAATTACCTGCCCTCCTGTCAACGAAAGCCACACTTGTAAATTAATTTGCTCCTGTCAGGATTCCTTGTGCTTATGACCGAATCGGGCACATTACCTTTTTTCATTAGCAGTAATAGTGGCTTATTATTAAGTTATCACTACTAAATAGAAGGTTGCACTGTAGCTCGCTAGTCTTTCATTATGTTTCTCCATTTTGGTATCTCATTGCAACCCGAGAGCACACCTAGGGGCATATTTTCAAGAAATGAAACAACACTGCCTCAAGGCAGTGATGCGCCCAGGTTTCTTGCGCCTGCTTGAAAAATCCTTATGACGTCATGGATGCGCCTTATTTACAATACGGGTCACCATGGCACATGGTCTCAAGGATGCGTCAGAATTTCCGACATATCCTTGGGATGATACTGCAAGGCATCCGGCCCAAAAGTGACACATTGCTGGGGTTGGTCATAAAACGAACTCAACTTCAGCAATGCATAACAAAAGAGGCACTGCATCAGTTTTGATGGATGCAAGTAGACTACTGTATGGGGACGAATGTAATGGAGCGTCAAAAGGTGAAAACTCACCTTGCACTCTATTACATTGGTCCTGGATGTCATGCATACAATTGGGCATAGTGTACTTATGTGTACCACTATGCTTACATCAGTCATTAATGGTGTGTAATGTGTTATTTACTGTGTCATCTGTATTATGTGTGCACTTACCTGTGGAGGGGATGTGACTTGATTGCAGATTACACTGTTTCTAGTCACTCCAGCTGGTCACATTTCTCTTAAACAGCCAAAGGATCATTACTACGCCATTTTAGGGATGCATACATTTTGACATGTCTCAAGCTCAGCGGCCTGTTAGCAAAAGAATTGTCACTTTGCGAAAAAGTCATAAATATCACTGCTTCAGCTTTACGGGGCATTTTAGATTAGAACACCTACCATGCATATATTAAAACTAACGTGATGCTGCCAATTCTGACGAAGGAAAAAACGATGCAGGTTGACGAAAAGTGACACATCAGCCTAGATGTGTCACTTTGTAAATATGGAGCAATGATAGCGCCGCCGCTGCGTGAAAAAAAAATACGCAGTGCAAACTCCTTGTGAATATGCCCACCAGTGTGATAAACCATGCAGTTGATGACTGTAATTTTGCACAATGATGGCAACCTTAGTAGCTGGTTCCCTGCGAATTGTTTATTAATGGCTTCATTTCAAAGGTGGAGGTAGTACATGGATATTTACTGTAGAACTAGTAGGACTAACACTGGATTTTATGGCTTTCTACAAGTTCAAACAGCCCCACCCACATGCTACAAACACTGAGAAGTACAAATGAGCTGTTTCTAAGAGTCCAATTATATACCGATTCTGGCTGCTCAAAAGGTAAATCTTAAAAATGTATAGCAGAGCAAAAGGACTGCTTCTTTTTCTTGATGTGTTTCATACATTTCTAACAACTTATAACAACTCAATCAGCATTACTGAATAACCACAACTGGGAAGTGTTGACACATGGTGACTCATTTACAAGAGGCCGCTGGAGCGTTACTTTTTTTGATGCCTCGGCAGCACAAGCCTCTCAATCGTATCTATGATGTGACGCAATGCCATCCTGCGTGGCTTTGCATGGCATCAGAGATATGGAGTAAGACAATGCAGCGCAAGTCTGTGTCAAGGAGGCGTTCCATGGGCGTTGCAGTGGGTGTTCCCATGCAACACCCATGAATTTTGATACTTCCCTGAATTTAAAAAAGCACTTAAACCTCAGGCAGTGTCAAAAGCCTAAATCTCCCTAGAGGGGGCATAACGAGGAGAAATAACTTTACTTCTTGTTCTTTCCTCTTTCTATGTGTGCTGCATTCGTGTCCAAAAATATAATTGACAAGAATATTGATTTTAAGCTAAGTAATACCAATAAAAAGAATATTTATGTTTTGCATCTCAATGGTAAAAATATTTATGCTGTTAATATCATTTACAAAAATATTGTTGTTAATAAAATCGTTTTTTGATTATTTATATATATTTTAGTATATATTTTAATTGCATATATTATCATGTGTTTGAACAAATAGTATTCATGTTCTGTAATACAGTTTGTAAATTTGTAGTTGTTTTTAAATGTCATTTAATAGTTTATTGTTATTAAGAGTACTGTAGCGGGTTCAAGGATTGTACAAGGAAAGGGAAGGGTGTAAATTAATTATAATTCATTAATAATCTTTTTAGAATTAGTATTAATTTTTTAATTGATAGAAAATCATGTTAATTGGCTAATTATTTTTTTATTACGTTTAGTTTTTGGTGTGGGTTGTGGGGTTTTGTAGGGCTATGGGGTGGATGTAATTTAATTATAATTAATTAGTAATTTATTTTTAATTAATAATCATTATTTAATTGATGTTTAATTATGTAAATCGTGTAATTAATTAAAGTTTTCATTCATATTTCTGGTGTGGGTTGTGGGTTGTGGTTTATGTAGGGCAAAATGGTGTGAGGAAAATTAATTATATAATATGTAATAATAAACATTAATTAATATTAATTATTTAATTGATAATTATGTAAATTATGTTATCAAGATTTGTTTGACATGATATCAGATGTGAGTTGTTGGGCTTGTAGGAGTGAAGGGTGGGACTAAGTACACTCGCATCGGGGGGTGCACTAAACTTATTCCTTCTTGTTGTAAAAGGTTTTATCTTCCCGATTTGTCATCTACTCGATTGAACATGGGGAAGAGAAAATTGGTGACTAATCAGAACAAAAAGTCGGCTAAGCCAGGAGAGCATCCTCGCCAGTCCCTTTTAAATTATTTAATGGGTACTGTGGGGGACACAGAACGGCAGATCATAACCGTTGAGGAGGCTTTGAATCCAGTAACGGAGGGGGATGTATTAGGGGATGCTAGTTCTTTTAGCCCAATAGGCACTTACGGAAGTGATCTGACCTTAAATAGCTGTGTGGTAAACATCTCTCATCACATATCTGGCTGCGAACATAACAGTGAACATGATAATGAAACACAACCACCGAATAAGCGTGCCAGAAACCCCGACAAGTGCAGTCTTGTTCCTGATACATCGCTCCCAAAGACAAGTAAACCACCATCCAAATCATGTAAGAAAGTCCCTACGAAAGTTAAGTCCCAGAAGTCCGAAAACTGGGAAAAAACACTACTTACTTCTAACGCGCATTTACAGAGTGTGGTTGGTAACTTAAAAGATAAGCTGGAGGCTCTAGAAACATACTCGAGGGATAGCTAAAGTAATATGTTGTTTAGATTCTGTCAAATTGAAGTAAGCTTGCCTAAATGCTTGGATAAACTCGAGTTCCTGGGACAGGGTAGCGCTCCCACCCAAGCGAAACAACTGGGTTATGAAGGAAACAGGTTAAGACCAAAAACAAATATCATCGCCTTAGGCATTAATAGGGATTTAGGACCTGGTCCATCAAACATACCGTTTCAGCCACCCACTGTAAACACACGGATACCGCCCCCAGCCATACCATTAGTTACTATTCCATCTATACATTCTACCGGTGTTAAAAACCCCAATACCACATACAAGAGGAAGTATGAACAGCACACGACACACTTGTACTTACCTCCAGCCGCCACGCCCTACATTGTGGTATTGGCGAACATCCCTAAATTAGATCAAGGGACAGACGAATCGCTGGAAACGTTGAAAAATATTTCACTGCATTGGCTTGGCATTAGGACGGGCCTTGCGGGAAAGCTATTTGAAGAATTTAAAATGGCAAGGAGAATAGGGTGGGTAGGCAGAGGACGGAAAACATTACCAGGGGATTGCGTAGTCCTGACCTTCAGGACCTCTCGTCTAGTAAACCTGATCATGAGCAGAACAGGTGATCACTCTACGCTAGTACAAGGTGTTAATGTATTACCCCTAGGCTACTTCTACCAACCCCAAGATAGTAGCAGCGTAAGACTAAACTGGGAACCTCATATGCCAATTCACAGTAACATTTTCAAAATCCACACACATAACCGCTTCGATGCATTTAAAACACTCGAAGCAGTAGACTGACTGAAACAAGAGGATCCCGTTCAGGTAACAAAATCTAGAACCATGGCTAATGACGCCACTGTGGTTGTACTATCAACCGCCCTTATATCTGAAGTAGGCGACATACAAGTAAAAGACACAATAGGATGCATACAGGCAAGCATGGGCATAGCCCTTGAGACTCAGGACGTGACAACTCGATCGTCCCTTATATAAACTGGGCTTATTATCCCGCAGGGGGAGAATGGGCAGAGAAGGAGTACGGCCACTGACAGGCAAGAAAAATGCCAGTTCCTATTTTGGAACGTGGCTGGCCTAAAAAGTAAGATTCCCATCAATATATGGATGGATTTTGTGTGCAAATTTGAGATTATAAGCCTACAAGAAACCTGGGTAGTGGAACCAATACACATACATGGGTACAAAACATTTCACACCCCGGCAGTAAGATCACACTATGGTAGAGCAAAAGGGGGGCTATCTACCTATATTTCTAATAAGCTAAACCTGAGAAGAGTTGAACTCACCGTATCTAATAGGTACTTTCAACTCATAAACATACAAGCTGATCTGGGTTTGCGCGTAGCTTTAATACATTTTTACAACAATATCCCATCAGATTTGCTCTAGGGTACTTTGCGCAAACTAACTGGCATGCTGAATAAGTTATAATCCTATTCAAATAATGAAGTCATTGGTATATGGGGCAGTGACTTTAACTCCCCGATCTGTCAAAAGGACGCTAAAGGGGCATGTGGATTAATACTTGAAAAATATATCAACCTCCCTCACTTCCCACATACACCTTTTGGGGAGTTCCTAAATGAGATTATGTTCTCACATGACATGGGCTTTGCAAACAACCTATGCTCATCGATTTTCCCTTTTTCCCCAACGTTTAATGGACGAGGTTCGTTTTCTATTATTGATTTTATAATGATAACATGGAGGCATACCACACGTCTTAGAGCATCCATCACCCATGACATTGCTTTAAGTGATCACTACCCGAAAAGCATTACTATCTTATCATATCATATTCATATGAAGGACACCCCTAATCAGCTGTTGAGCAATATCACATTAAATCGGCAGAATGGGTCTGCACTAAAATGGGAGAAACTGGACCCAGAGGTCTTTGTTACAACTATTGTTTCAAATTGCAAAAACATGTTATATTCCTGTTTAGATGAGAAATCCTCACATCAGGAAATTATCAAGAGCTTTTTGAATATTGCTGCTCATATTAAAGATACCCTATATGTAAAAACAAGAGGGAAGAATCCACACAATGAAGGATGGTTCGACTCCCATTGTACTAAAGCTTATACTAATCTGGGTGTCCAATTTTTCTAAGATCTTTAAAAACACAGCAACATCGCTAGGGACACAATCCTCACCTCCAATAGCCGTATATCCAATCCCTCTGCACTTCGACATTTCTGAAATTATAGTGGCCCTGGAAGCAAGTAAAAGTGGGAAAGCCCCAGGCCCAGATGGGGTTCCGGTGGACCTTTTTAAATTCAATCTAGATCTCTGGTCCCCCATCCTTACTAGAGTATGTACGGCAGCCGTGAAGCTGGGTCTGTTAAAATCTTGGACAAAATCGATCATGGTCCCAATTTTTAAAAAGGGCGACCGTCAGGACGTGAAATGCTACCGTCCGATTTCTCTATTAGATTCTTTAGGAAAGGTTATTGGCAGAGTCATGCTTGAACGACTCCGGCTTTGGGCTGAGGAGGGAGATATTATCTCAGATCTTCAATTTGGATTTCGGGAGGGTTTTGGAACGGTAGAGCAGGCCCTTAATCTCAGTTTGATAGTTGGCAAATATCTCCAAGCAAAGAAGGACACGGTTTACATGGTCTATGTGGACCTGTCCGCTGCTTTCGATTGTGTTTCACACGCAAAACTTTGGATGATCTCGGCCAACATGGGAGTGGACCCCCCACTTTTAGACTTTTTAAGAGAGTTATATTCAAACGCATCAGCAAGGGTGCGATTTGGTACGAGGGGGGAGCTGACAGCACCTTTTGCAGTAGAGCGTGGAGTCAGACAGGGATGTGTCCTGGCCCCCTTCCTCTTCTCCCTGTACACAAATGGACTGGAGGGAGAGATGTTGAGAGGGGCCCAGGATCTTCCACGAGTAAAACAGCGCCTGATTCCGGCTCTGCTTTATGCAGACGATGCTGTCATTTTGGCACGTACGCCGCGAGAACTGCAGAGGTCTTTGAACAGATATGTCGACTTCATGGGTGAACTGAACCTACAAGTAAATGTTAAAAAAACGTTCGTCATGGTAGCAGGTAGCGGGAAAAAACGGTTAAAGAACATCAACCTCAAAGATCAAAAACTTGAGGTAACTACTCAGTACTGCTACCTGGGTATCATGATTGACGAAAGACTTAACTGGAGACCAGCAGTAGAGGCCAGATGCCACCTTTTTAAAAGAGCCATAATTTCCTTGATGAGTTTTTCCCAGAGACTAGGGAGAAGGCCCCCAGTGGAATTATTAAAAATCTATATAGCCAAGTGTCAGGCGATCGCACTCTATGGGGCGGGAGTCTGGGGACATGTAGATGTTAGTGCCCTACAGGTGGCCGAAAACACTTTCCTTAGATTCCTCTTAGCAACACCGCGTAGTACTTCAATCTACGCCTCCCACTTGGAACTTGGAATTCCTTACTTAGAGGACCTACTAAGGATTCAACCACTATTGCTTTGGCGGCGCATCTGGTCTTCTGATAAAAACATTTTAACCCAGGAAATTGTGGCAGATTCAATGATCCTCGACCAATCCTTAAAAATCAAATGGCTTCGGTATATCAGAAATTTCCTCAATGCTCTCGGATTGGAGAAATATTATCTTGAACCTAAAAACATTATCGAAGTATCTAAGCGATCATTGAAACAATTGGCTCTGACCCACTTAGAGTCATTGAGGTTGACATCCGAGTCGACAAAATCCTCGGTTCTCCATGCCAATATGATTCAGCTCACGTTTTTTATCCAGCCTTATCTAACATTACAGATCAGTACCTATGATAGAATGTTACTGACAAGATTCAGATTAGATCTTTTTCACAGATTACTATCCTTCCCGGAGAGAAAAAATTGGGAACCAATTCTCCCTATTTGTCCTTGTGATGAGGAATCAATACAATCTAATTTACACACAATTCTGTTTTGTAAATTCCATCATCTACATAGGAGGGTTCGGCTATTACCCTTGTTAAAGCAATGGGGACTTAGACAGTGTCGTCCAGCTATGCTACGTCTCCAATTGCTAGAATCCGAACTGGTTTGTTATCGCGTCCTTAACTTCTTAAAATGTATTATAAAGCATAGGAAAAATCTGTAAAATGTATGTTAGACGTACTTCCAGACACGGTACCGATCTTATGAGAATCTTTTCTTGTAAAATATTTGACTTCGCACTTCTGTAAATTTCATTTCCTATCATGATTTTTTGTTTTAATGTGCATGTGTATTCGTTTTTTCCTGAAATGTATCTTTTATGGTTTTACAACTTGTAAAAAACCGAATAAAGAAGTTTATATATATTATACTAATCTTAAACATGCTCTGAATGCAGGGGTCAGGAACCTGGACAACATTAGGGAAACTAGAAGGAACTATCGGAAGGCCTTAAATGCCAGGAAAAAGTCCCTGAAAGAGGAAGCCTGGAATGCTTTGCACGAGGCATCAACAAACCGAGATCCTACAGCCTTCTGGAAAGCAGTTAATGCCCCTTTTTTGGTTGAGAGCAATAAAGCTAGCATAGAAATGGCTATAACAGAAGTGGAGTGGATTTCACATTATTCTAACCTATACAATAATATAACTAGAGACGAACAAGAAATTCGAGTAACTGGTGTTGACCTTGAGTCTCCACATCCATTTTTAAAGTTACGTTTGGCCTTTAGCTTGAACGAGGTCAATAACGCCATAAGCGCAAGTGTGGGCGGTAAGGCGCCGGGGCCGGATGGTATCCCGGTGAACTTATTTAAGGCCAATTTGGCCCTATGGGGTCCAATCTTAACACAAGTTTTTAATGCGTGTTGCTCACAGGGACTTTTAATGACCTGGTATGACTCTATAATTGTACCTATTTTTATAAAGGGCAATAGATCGAGCCCTGCCTGCTATCGCCCAATTTCATTATTAGATTCTACTGTAAAGATCTTGGGACATGTGATATTAGAGAGATTGCAGGTCTGGGCGGATGAACACAGCATCATAAGTGACTTACAATATGGGTTCCTCAAGGGTTTGGGTACTATTGATCAGGGACTAAATGTATACATTTTATTGGAAAAATACACAAAAGCTAAAGGAGAAAGACTGTTCTTAACCTTCGTTGACCTAACGGCCGCTTTTGACTGCGTTGTTCATGAAAAGTTATGGTCAATCTTAGGGACACAGGGGGCAGACCCTGTTTTAATCTCATTCTTAAGGCAGCTTTCTATGGGTGCTAGGGCGCGTTTAGGGAAGGACGGGGAATGCACGAAATGTTTTAGAGTTAAGAAAGGCGTCAGGCAAGGCTGCGTCCTTGCTCCCTTCCTGTTTACTATGTATATAAATAACCTAGAGGCTACCTTGGTAAAGCAGTGCAGGGATTTAGCATCAGCCGCCACCCACCCTCTCCCTGAGCTCCTTTACGCAGACGACGCAGTTCTCATGTCACGTACGCCTCTTGGCTTACAAAGGGTAGTCACCTCTTTTACAAACTTTTTGTCTAAATTGGGCCTTACCAATAATTGCTCAAAAACATTCGCTATGAACTGTGGTAATGGATCCAATAAAATGAGTAACATATTTTTATTAACAAAAAGGTAATTGAACGCACCAAAACATTTTCTTATCTAGGGCTTTTATTCGAGTGATCAGGATCCTGGACCAGTGCAGTTAAATCCAGAAGGCTTCTCTTTTGTAAGTCTTTGACGGCTTTAGCTAATTTTAGCAGAAAATTAGGGAAACGCCCTCCAGGAGAATTACTGCACATATACAAGGCAAAATGTATTACGGTCGCTACCTATGGGGCAGGAATTCGGGGTTTCTCTAATGTCCACTCACTACAAACGGCTGAAAATATGTTTTTAAAATACCTTTTGTCTGTACCTGCATTTATGTCTAACTTCATCTGTCATGCCGAACTTGGTTTACCCTATCTGGATGACATGATCAAGAACCAGCCCGTCCTCCTTTGGCATAGGGTTTGGACCACAGATGAGTCAGTTTTTAATCGCCTTATATTAAAAGACGCTATGGGACTTGACGGTGTAAAATGCATGGGTTGGCTAGTATACGTTAAATTATTCTTAAGCCAGTTAGGCCACCATGAATACTATAATGATCCCTCCACCTTATGCAACATTTCTAGAAAGGATTTAAAAACTGGTTGCATGAGATATTAGTGAAAAGAGAACTATGATTGAAATGGATAAACCCACGGTCCAATCACACCATCTTACCTTGGCCTTTGAGCATATCCAGCCATATATCCTGATGGTCCTTAGTGACTATGAAAGATTTTTGCTAACGCGTTTTGGGTTAAACATTATTTTCAGGTCATTGAGTTTTCCAGAACTGAATGAATGGTCGAGAACGTTAAGCAAATGCCCGTGCGATGATCTTTCCACACAATCCTCCATACACATTATGTTCTTTTGTATATTTTATCTTGACCCTAGAAAAAGATGGATTGTTCCAGTGCTTAAGAAACTAGGATTGAGGCAATGCCGCCCAGCATATTTGGTACTACAATTCCTTGACAGTGAATTTATAATTGCCCTCATTATTGCCTTTTTAAAGATTGTTTTAAAATTGCGTAAATCAATTGTGACATGTTCTGACCGTGTTATAAACTGCTTTCTTTTTATCATTTTTAAATTGTATAATCTATCAACTGTGCTTTTATGGAATGCTTTAGCAAGTATCCGAATAAAGTAATTTGATTGATTGGGTGGGAAGTTAATTAAGTATAAATAATTTATAATTAGTAAATTGTTATTCATTTTTTATTTCATAATTAATTATGTAAATAAGATATTTTTTATTTATATAGTCTGTGTGTTGTTGCGTTTGTAGTCATTTAGGGTGAGAAGTTAATTAAATATAATTATTTTATTATTAGTTAGTTACAATGAATTGTTTAATTGATAATTAATTAGGTACAATTTGTAATTATTATGATTTTTAAGAAATATTTTAGGGTTGTGTTGCTTAGCTTGTAGACGTATAATATAATGTCATTTTTTCAAGTGTGTTATTTATTTTGTTATGTGTTGTTTGTGTGCTTTTCAAATGTAAATAAGATTATATTCATTGGTTGCTATGATTGTGAGAATATAGTATGTTATTTTATTTACTTTAATAATATTGTTGTAATGTAAAATACTTATTAAACAAGTGATAAATATGTAATTTATTTTATGTTTTTAAAATGTTTACAGATATTTTATATTTATATATTTATATTTCTTGTTATTTAATGTAGTTGTGAAATATTGTATTTGTTTGAAGTGAACTACTCTTTCTCTACTGTTGTATAGACTGGAGTGGGAATGATAAATATTACCTCTTCGCAATCCAATACTTTTTCTACTGCTGCACAGACTAGAGTGGGAATAATACATGTTACCTCTGTGCTATCCAATGCTTACTCTACTGTTGCACAGACTGGAGAGTGAATAGTAAATTGTTACCCCTCCTGAATCCAACCGTTTACCTACTGTTGCACAGGCCGGAGTGGGAATAGTAAATTTTACCCCTACGCAATCCAACACTTTCACTACTGCTGCACAGACGGGAGTGGGAATAGTAAATTAAAGACCGCTCCTGAGTCCAACCCTTTACCTACTTTTGCACTGACTGGAGTTGAAATAGTAATTTTTTATCTCTTTGCAGTCCAACACATTTCATACTAGTGCACAGACTGGAGTGGGAATAGTAAACCTTTACCCCTCCTGAGACCAACCATTTCCCTACCGGTGCACCGACTTTCTCTACTGTTGAACTGACTGGAGTCCAACTCTTTCCCTACTGTTGCACAGACTGGAGTGGGAGTACTTCATTTTACCCCTCTGCAATCCAACAATTTCTATACTGGAGTGAAAATAATATATTTTACAACTCCTGAGTCCAACACTTTCCTTACTGTTGCACCAACTGGAGTGAGATTTGTACATTTTACCCCTCCGGAGTCCAATGTTTTCCCAACTGTTGCACTGACTGGAGTGGGAAAAGTATATGAATTATTCCCACAATTTTCATTTTGTTTAGATTGTTTACATTTATACTATATGATGTGTATGTAAAACAATATTATTTTTAATTATTATTGTTTGTAATATGTAATATATTTGTAATAAAATTACATGTTTTATATTGTTTATTATTACAGTGTAAATAAAATGTTTTTGAAATTGTTTCCAGCAGTTTATTTGCTATGATTTTTGATGTCTAATATATATATGTGTGTTTGTATATATATGTATATATATATATATATATATTTGTATATATATTAATATATGTATATATATATATACTTATTTGTTATATTATTAAACTTGGAAAAGAATTAGTACATTATAATATAAGTAATAATTTTAATAATAGTTTTAAATTATATATGTTTACATTAGGCTCCACGAAGTGCCGGAAAAACTCTGCCATGTTCCGGGTAGTTCCGCCAGCAATGAAGTCTGTTAAGTCCTGCTGCTCACACTGATTTTAAGCGCCAGGAGTGTGTACCACACTGTAAAAGCAGCATGAATGGTACTATATGTCGCGCCCAAGGGTGCTACTTCTTTCTGCCGCTTGAGTACACGTTCTACTTGAGCGGCAGCACCCTCAACACAAGCAGCAGATTTCTCAATAAGAGCGGTCGTGACCTGCTGGGACTGCCAGTAGTGAGAAATATCGCCAGGAGGTCTAGTGCACGATTTTTTCTTGTGAGCGCTCACCAACTTAACGTTGCCGAGCGGCTTGAGAGAAAAAACTCTGCTGCACGTCACTTCGCAGAGTTTTTCGGAACTCTGTGCTGTGCACAGAGTGCAGAGTGGGCAAAACTCTGAGAACTCTGCCGGCGGAAAGGAATTCTTCGCACTGCCCTAGTGTAAATAAACACACACACATACATATATATGTGGTTGTTTAAAAAAAAATAAGTATAACATTTATATATATTTTAAAATTATTGAAATGTATTTATTTTACATTATACTACTGTTACTTTTTAATTTTTAAATGTATTTAATGTTTACTATATTTAATTATATACTTTGCGTGGGAAAGGCATATGCGTGGTAAAGTATGCGATGTAATGGCATGCCGTTGTAATTGCAACGTGTAGTAATACCCGCGTTGTAATGACACGCAAGGTATTAGTATGCATTGTAATGAGTCATATTCATATATGGGAAACAGCCATTACAATGCGGCTTATAATGCCAGGTGCATTGTGCTCAACCCATAAAAGAATCTAGGTAACAACCGGTAATTATTTTAATTATTTATCCATTGTTCAACACAGTGTTGTCAAGAGTATACCTTATGTTATTAATTCCTCAAACATCAGTACTACTGGTAGTAATATATATATGCATAATACTTAGTAGTCACTCATATTGTCATTAGTGATGAACAATACCAACTGAATCTTTATTACATGTTTCGGCGTGATTGCCTTTTTCAAGAGCTGGAAATGCAAGAAAAAAACTCAGAGTCTGGTTGGTTTATAAGCGGTGTAATCACCACTACCATTGGATTGTTCCTGGCCAATGGGAGGTTTGTAAATGTCAGAATAAAAAATTGATACGGCTTCCATGCCCTCCACGCACCATGATTACCCCAACAATGAAAATGTTGAGCCCATATGTTCAGAATCTTAAAATCCACTCCCCGGTGATAATTACACAGGGACCATGGTGCATCACATTTAACTCTGCCGAATGTTAGAACAATCCCTCCATGTGCAGCGTTTCACTCAAGCTGCCACAAATCCCCTTTTCAGGGGTAACCAGCTGTAGTAACTTGACTTGACTGCAATCTGCAATCAATTAACAAGGTAAGTTGGCCACAGAAGGTAGGTATGTGCACGTAATGTCATATTTTGTGATGTTACGTGCTGATGGTACACATTCAAGTGGACACTATGCCCACTAGTATGCGTCACATCCAGGAACAACATGTTAGAGCGCAAGGTGGCTTTGTCAACTTTTCACGCTCTAACACATTTTTCACCATACAGTAGGCTATTTGCGTCAGATTAAACTGAAGCAACCTCACTTTTTTGATGCATGGCTGTTGTTGCGTTAGTTTCCTTGTCCATGGAAAGCCATATTTTAAATACGGCACCCCCATGGCATCGTTAGCTGTTTTGCAGCAGATGCAAGTAAACTGACGCATTACCTCTTTAGCACAGCGATGCTTATGTTTCTTGTAAATACGCCCCAATATTTTTTAATTGGATATTAGTGTACAGTGTACAGTGATATTTTTTTTCAATATTTTTGTCATGTACACAATAAGTATACAATAACAATATTTTTGTGTTAGATATTTTTGATGCAATATTTATATACCACAATATTTGTGGTTTCAATATTTTGTCAGTGAACCCCAGCCTTTCATGATAGCCTCTAATTTCCCTTTTTGTCTTCCACTGACCTACCTTGTGCCATGCATGGCTCTCTTCATTTTTAAAAATCTAGGCAGGAGACTGAGCAAACGTATCTCTGGGTAGGCAATACAAATCTACAAGTTACTAGAGTTAACAGCCTTATGATTGCAGTCGGGCTAACCGTTAGGACATACAAGACTAGCCATACAGTAGAATTCGGCACTGGGGACACTGCACCCAGGGCACACAGGACTAGTTGTAGCATATCTTGCCCACTCTCCTGGGTGTCAGGTATGTCATCTGAAAAAGGTTAAACTAGGACATTTTTAGCTTGACATTCATGCAAGCTTTCTGCAGGAAGTTTAGTGCGAGTTGCAATCATTTGCCCTTTAACTAATTTTCAATGTTAGTGGTTTATTGGCATTTGAGGCAAGATAAATCACCACCCACCTGTCAAATGTACTCCTTCTTTAATCAGCCAAGGCAACAAGAGCCACTTTATTTCCCTTCTGATAGCTTCATCGTAGTAGCCTCTCTCGCAGAAAGAGAAATTCACCACCAAATTGTGCTAGATAGACTCAGACTCCCCACAGCACTATGGCTCTTTTTCCACCCACTATCAATCAAAAAAGGAGGGGACAGGGCGCAGTTAATGTTTCAGCATCGATGCTCCCAAGTAGGAATAGTTTCACAAAAGGACGATAGCTGTTCCTTTAAAGAAGATGTATGGTGTGAATGTATATGAAGTGCGGGGATGGTTGCAAACAATGTGGGTGTCATGCTCCATCATCGGGCTTATCTCCTTGTGGGACCAGCAATGCAATGCCCCATGGCCCAGCGAGAGGGCTCTTTAGTGGAACTTTTTCTTTTAGCTGTGATGATGCATGTGGGTGTGTGGGGATAGGCCAGTGTGTGTAGTGAAAAAGGTGGTTTAAAACAACCTAAGGGTTACAAAAAGATATTTTAATACAGGGTCTCCTTATTAGGGTTAAAAAGCAGGTGAGTCTGGATTGTCAGGGAAGTGTTATGAAGTGTGACAATCTCTTGATAGGTGTTTAAAAGGTTGATATGTTTCCCGCCTGAGTGGCCCAGTAGCGATCCATGGCGTTTCTTCAGGGCCAACTGAATCAAGTGTCCCTACCCTTAGTCAGGGTGGGGTGTGTGAATCTATAATATCTGGGTTATGTCTAATGATCTCAAAGTATAATTAAAGGTCAATTGTACCTACAGATAATCACCCTATTTGGATCCCACATCAGAACCTAGGAGAGAGAAAAACATTGAAACAATACTATCACATGCATACTCTCTGTACATGGTTTACGCATCCTTAAGAACAATAGAAAGGTTTACATTGATGAGTATTGAAGTACTGAATTATTGGAAACGTTTTAGGAGCGCAAATCATAGCTCCTTAAGTGATAGGTGCCACAAATACCAGGGTCCCGTGCTCTCCATACCACCGGAGTCAAGCTGCCTGGCTGATGAGGGGTGAAACCCCGAAACAGTTCCTGATGATAAAGCATGACCCCGACATGGGTGTGTGAGGGCAACACCTTCCAATAAGAAAGATTCCCTCACTTCATGTTCATTCCAACCAGTCATCTTCTTTTAAGGAACAGCTACCCTCCTTTTCTGCAAATCTTTTACCACCCAGAACACAATACTCGGCTTCTACATACAGAGCTGCAATCTGTCCCGTTTTTGACAGGACAGTCTCTGCAAGTTGGAGACTGTCTGCGGTAATGCACTATCCCGGGACAGTCCCGGCAATTGCACTTCCACCCCTGCCAAGACAATTGCGATGGGAATTTCAAACTTTAGGCCAAAGTAGCCGAGTTGGAAAAATTCTCCAATGCAACTGAATGGGCGAATTTTTCCAACTCTGCTACTTTGGCCGTAAGTTTTTGTAGTAAGGAGGTCCATGCAGGAAGGTAGTAAGTAAAGATGTTTTATTCATGTAGATGATGTGTTGAATAGTTCAGAACAACAAGTAGTTAAGTTGTGAAGGAGAGCCCCACCAGGAGCAGCCTGTCTGCTGCTCAGCCCATGTCCCAATGTCACTTCACCTCTCTGTGTCCCAACATGACTCCAACATTCTATTGGACACAGAGCACAGGCACTGGCTGAGCAGGAGGTGTAAAATACATATCATTACAAAGGCAGGATACTACAGTTTGGAATTCCCGCCTCAATTACCTGCTATTCTTTCTTTCTTTCTTTATTTATTTAATGCGTTTTTATATAGCGTGGACTTTACCAGAAGGTGTCAGAGCGCTTCACAATAGGAACAGTAATGATACATAAGGAGAAAAATTACAAGTGAGCATGTTACAAAATAAGACGTTAAGTTACAATAGTGACAATTGTGCAAGTATCAAGAGCAAACAAAATACAAGAGGTAGCAAACGATACGTTACAAAAGGAAAAAATGACGTGTGCAGGTTACAAGAGCATACAAAGTACACGAAGAGGTAAAAAATTGTAATAAATGGCAGACACTCAAAACACTAAAACAAAAGTTACATTACATGAGGCAGTGGTGGCCGTTGTGCATGTATTACAAGCAAAAAAATACAAGAGGCAGCAAACGCTACGTTACAAAAGGAAAGGTGACATATGTGCATGTTACAAAAGAGTACAAAGTACAAGTAGAGGTATAAAACTGCACTAAATGGCAGACACTCAAAACACAAAAACACACTGGGAAGGCACTTCTATAGGCATGGAGAACATAATTTCCTATAATGGAAGGACTTCCTTCGGAAAATAGAGGGCGTGAATTAAATTTGGAAGTGTCTTTGAAGGAGGAGAGCTTTGAGGTCAGTTTTGAAGGCCTGGGAAGAGGTGGTGGTCCGGAGCTGAGGCGGAAGTGAGTTCCAGATTCTCACCGCGTTGCCTGAAAAGGATTGGGCCATCGATCTTTCCTTCTTGAAAGTGGGAGGTTCAAGCAATACATTTTCTGCATTACGTGATGGTCTGGAGCCTCCAGAGAGTTTCAGTTTATTCGCCAGATAGTGAGGGGAGGAGGAATGCAAGGCTTTGTGGGTGATACAGGCAGTCTTGTAGATAGATCTTGCCTCTATGGGAAGCCAACGGAGGGTGGATAAAATGGGTGTGATGTGGTCGCTTCTTTTAGCCCCATATATGAAACGAGCTGCTGAATGGAGAACAGACTTCAGGGGGGACAGGTGGGATTTGGGGAGGCCAGTAAAAAGGGAATTGCAGTAGTCCAATCTGGAGAGAACCAGCGATTGGACCAGGGTTTTAAGGTCGTGCTCCGGGAAGAAGCGACGAATCCCCCAAAGAAGGCGCAGTTGGTGTCGAGCAGACTTTGCAATGGAATCAATGTGTAGTATCAATTTAGTAGACCCTATAATCTGCACTATGATAAGCAGGGGGATTTACATTGTGCTGAGTATGTGAGTTGAGCAGAGTGGGCGAAGCTAAGGGGCACTGGATGTGTTAAATGTTCAAGTAAGAAATTGATAGCTGTGCTGTAAAGTGTCCCTGAAATTTGCTTTCAAATGTTGGCAACTATGTTAATATGCTGATTGACAATTGAATAATGCAACCTCAGAAGGCTGAGAACATGGCTGTCATGAGGGGAAGGGAGTGAAAGGAGCTGTTGGCCGCCAGAACCGCCCTTTTCAAGGCACGCACTGCCACTACAAAATGGTTTCATGTATCACAAATACAGGTCTCATTATGAGGCAGGTAATGTTTAGTCACTAGTAGCAGAGGTTTTAAGGTATGGGCAAAGTGGGCTCTGGCCAAGGACCCCAGTCTTTCAGCCCCCCACCCCCCTATAGAGCCAACTCTGTTCTGCTCTGATGGCCTTGAATAATTCTTAAACAGATGTTTTTGAATACCATTTTCCATTAATTTATTTTTAATGTGGGAAATTGTGTATATGGTTCATGCATCATCCATAAAATAGTATTTTTTAGATCAAAATAGGACCTCACATATGAGATATGGAAGGGTGTCACAGAGATTATTTGCAGTATTATTAGTGAGCTGCTGCTGTGTGACAATATTGAAAACACACCTCACTATCGCTGAATATTAATTACATCAATAATTTGGGCGAGTGTGCCTTTGCACTCTGAGTGACAGTGCCAAAGAGGTCATGAAAGAGCTGAAATCCGATCATAAATTCAAAGCTGTTCCGAACAGGGGCCCCCAAAATACGTTTGGCTCAGGGACTCACACATCCTTAAGATGTCCCTGACTAGCAGGCGTCCCAGTGTACTTATTGGTTATTTAACTGGGCGGCAAATCCTTCCGACAGGCCTGACTGACAGGACAATTCCGACAGGTATTGCTGTTTGAAATTGATTCAGAGTAAATCACTTTTCTCCTAACCCAATTTTACACATCCTGCTCTGTTATTAGTAGTGTATTTCAGTAATAAATGTATTGAATTAATGCAGAAGGATAAAAGATTATTGGGGTCAAAATGGAGCAAGATGGTTGTTGTTGTATATATATGAATCATATTGTAAGTGTAGCGTGACCTTCACGAGCGTTCCTTCACGCTCGTGGAGATCACGCGGTTTGTGTTGTTTCAAGTATGGGGTGTTGGAGGTGTGAACGTTGGAATCGTTGGGGGTTCATTAATGTTATGAGCTTGGAGAGTGATGACTGGAAATAAACCTCACTGCTCCTACGATTAAGTTGTCCCGTGTTATTCATGCAAGTGAGTGGATTACTGGATACTTCCCTACACTGGCGACGAGCGGGCACGAACCGGGCCAATTTCGGCAGGATTCGGAGATTTTAAAAGTTACATCGATTTAAGAAAAAAAATGAAGGGAGGACTCTGCATGTCCACTCATCTTGATGTGATGATCAACCTAACAAGAATGGAAATGGAATAAGTACAGACGGCAATTTTGCTTTGCAGAATTTTGACGGATTGCAAAAAAAAAAAAGAATTAAAGAATACTGGATTTTACGTAAGAAAGGAGGAGAACAAGAGCTTGAGCGACATGGAAAGGGGAATTTGAATGATACAATATACTAAGGGAAAATTACAAAAAAAAGAAACAGCAGAAGTTGTTTTGTGTAACAGCTACCGTGAATTGATCGCAGTTCTCGGAAGTCTTCGATGAGTCTCTGCCACGTAAGGTCGCGTTTCGATCACGTGATGTAACGCGATAACGTCATTCCACGTTACCATCACAATACGTTCCAAACATTACCTTTGACCCTATGCATTTGGAATTAACATACGCGGAAGGAGAAAGAGAAACGACTCCGTGCGAAGACAAGCAAACACGTGGAAGCAACTGTTTGCATTTCATAGAAGGAGGTAAAAATACACTCATTTCATGTGGGAAGGAGCAGTTTAAAGAATATTGTTATACTGGCTGTGTGAAGGAGAATTTGACTTGTTTGTTTCAATCTAAAAAAATAAAAAAGAGGATATAAGAAACAACAAACTAAGTGCATTTAAAACTCATTGAAATGTCAGGTATTGTACCACCTCCTTCTTTCCTTTCGTCATCAGGTGACCCCCCCCCCCCATACCATGGGAGGTCTGGGAACCCGTATTTTTGGCTTATGTTGAGGTTATTGAAGGGGACGATTGTGAACCTGAAAGAAAATTATCTTTATTAAAACATTGTCTTGGAGGTTCTGGTCTAAAGGAATTTACTACACTTCCTGCTTTAATCAATCCTGGCAGAATAAATGTATACCAGTACGCTTCATCTCAATTAAACATTCGTTTTGGAAAAAAAAAATGTGGTAATGGAAAGATTCATCTTCTATTCACGGAAACAACGTCCTGATGAGTCAATTGAGGATTATGTTTCCGCCCTAAGGTCATTGGCAAGCTCATGTGCTTTTGAACGTATTTCATATGAACAAGTCTTGAGAGACCAAATTCTTATGCGAACCAATAGTAAGAAGGTTCAAGAAAAATTATGGTCCACTTCTGACTTATCGTTAAATGCTGCCATCGATATTGCTAAATCTATAGAACACTCAGAAGAGTTCGTAAAAGAGATCAGAGGTAACGAAAAAGGAGGTGTTTTCAGTATCAATAAAGACTCAAAAGAACACGTCAAACAAAAAAAAAATTCAAGTCAGAGAAGTGACCATCCAAATGAATATGAGAACAAAAATAAGAGTCAAAGCACCGGTCCAGATAAACGTAATTCTTCTTTACAATGTCTTAGATGTGGGACTTCAAATCATTTAGCGAACTTTAAGGGTTGTCCAGCTTTTGATAAAGTGTGTTCAAAATGCAATAAGAAGGGGCATTTCAGTAAATATTGCAAAACTGTTATGAGGAAAGTAAACCATATACAGTGGTTTGATGATGATTATAATTCTCACAGTAACGATGAAAATGAAAATGAGATCAATACGGTGATTAATATTTGTAGTGAGGATGGGAAATCAAAGTTTCCATCGTGTATAATTAATGTTGATGGGAAAAGTTTGAGATTTCTTGTTGATTCATGTGCCTTGTATTCAATTATTTCAGCAAGAGTTTTCTATGAGAATTGGCCTAATAGGCTACTAACCCATCCTGATGTATCTCCAGGGGGTTACACTGGTCATAAAATTGATCTAATAGGTTATTTCAATGCAGACATAGCGTTTTCTGGCCAATGTACTTTTGGGAAAATTTATGTAGCAAAGTCAGGAGAATCTCTATTAGGGTGGCCACATCAATATGAATTGGGCATTAGACTTGATCCGAGAGCAAACCCTCCTGTTTTTGCAATAGATTCTGGTTCCCGGGGTGGGTCAGATTTGGTGGATAAATTGATTAGTGAATTTCCGGGTGTTTTTAGCGGGAAACTGGGGAAATACGTAGGATTTGAACATGTGATTAAACTCCATGAGAATACAGTTCCCATCCGGCATAAAGTAAGGAATGTTCCACTCTCTTACAGGAATAAATTGAGTGCCATGTTAAAAAATCTCTGCAATGATGGTATTATAGAACCCATAGAGTCTTCTCCATGGGTTTCTCCCATAGTTATTTCGTTAAAATCTTCAGGGGAACTCCGTTTGTGTGTTGACTTATGCAGCCTAAATCGCGTGATCTGGGTGATGCTCATCCTCTTCCCAATTTACATGAAATGGTATCCAGTTTAGGCAATGCACAAGTGTTCTCGTGCATTGACTTAGCGAGTGCATACCATCAAGTAGTTCTTTCAGAGGACTCTAAGAATTTCACAGCATTTATTACCCCGGACGGGTTATTTAGATACCGTTGCATGCTGTTGCAGGGATTCTGCTTATGCACAGAACTATGCGCAGGAAACCAGGACCTCAGAGAATTGTGGTGTACCAGAAACTCCCCTCAGAACCAAGAACCCCTATCCGACTAGCTTAGTGTCCCATTCGTTATCCGAGATTTAGCTCGGCGGTCCCAATGTATAGACAACCCAGAACAGGCGACTTAGATACTCTCAGGAGTGGTGGGAATCTGAAATACCCGTTGGTAGCTATATATCAGTCCACAACAGAATAACAAAGACACAGTAAAGTTTAAAGAGTTTATTTTATAAACCTCGCGTCCTAAGATGCAGTACTTTGGCTAACACAAGCAGACAAATGGTTAGGATTAGCACCATCAGCATTGTTACAATACCATAGAAAATGAAAGGAGCAATCATAATAATAATGACAGTGGAAAGCAACCACCCTCCTTTCTCTAGCAACTAATAAGGTATTATTAGACTAATAGAAGGTCTCTTAGGCTTGCATGGGGGACCCCATACCTTATAGATCAGCTTAGTGGAATCACATCACAGGATCAGCTAGGCTCTCTCCTGCAACAGCCCTTCGTTTAGAATGTAACAGAAAACATGCTGCTCTGTAATATTAAAGGGCTTGTCTTTCAGGTATTGGCAGCTGTATGTATGTTATGACTAAGAAGTGGTACGATCAACCTGAACACAACAACCTGCACCGTCTAGTGACCCAGACTCGTTCTTTACACGGTGTACAGACCAAGGTCACAGCTCACTGTTAAGGATGTTAAACAACAGACGGTTCTCATGTGAAGCAAAGTCGAGTCAGCAGTTCTTGAATGAATAACATGTAACAACAGTGTCGCATGCAAAAGCAGCAGAAGCGGCAAGCTGGCTTTCTAACAGCCATCGAGGTTATGCTAACTTAGCGTTGTACATAGGGAGTGGTTAACCCACACTACATCCCCCTTTGATCGGACTACTAACCACTAGGGGCGCACTTATCAAGAACGCAGAGTTCAAGTTAGAAAGAACGGAACCAAGGGCATGAACTATAAGTCCATATCAGGTAAGTGTAAAGTTCGAAAAAGAAAAAAAATTCAAAAACAGAAAAAGATGTCGTCAGGTGGGAAAAAAACATGAAAAAATCAGGAAAAAACGACATCGATCGATACATCACGGGTCGACCAAGATAAAAAGTCAATCCATAAAAGTATAGGCACAATAAGTTGCAACAGCCTCCAAGAGGAAATCATTGGAGCTTTCCGCAAAAGTATCTGCCATCCAGTTCAGCAAGGGAAAGGAACACACGTGTTCACTCACAATAGGAGCTTCCAGCACCACACGGGGACAACAGGAAGGTTCCTCGATATAACTTCGTTCCAGAAAGTCAATCGCAGCCTCTTCAATGGCCCAATTACCAAGGACTCCATGTACTGCACCCAAGGCCATAAACCCAACACCAGAACATTCATACTCATGAGCCGTTAAGGGGCCCATCAGTTGACCAAAATCCGGTACAGGTGACACCGAGGTTGACAGGCAAAAATCCAGAGCCCACTGGAATGGACAATCCAGGCAGTGAAAGACAGGTTGCACACAAGTAAAGAAGGGAAACCGGAAGGACAATCCATACGCGACACTTAAAGTCGCCAGGGGCAACGTGCCATAATATTCAAGCATCTGGTTACGCAGATGAAACAGCCGGGGCATGTTGTCTCTGTACGCAAGTTGCGCTGCCATTGCGTAGGACGCAAACCAACAAAAGTATTCCAGCTATAAGGGCGAGAAGCAAAGGAAGACCTCCGAAGACGCTGGAAAAAATAGAATGAAAAAATGCGGGAATCACACCAAAAATAGTCTGAAAGGAGGTCACGAGGCCGGAGCCCACTAGTTTAAAAAAATGAACTATGCCGGTCGTAGACGAGGCATTAAAGATAGTCTGTATCAATGTTCCAAAATGGAAGGGGAGGTCAGTATTCAAAAGCGCCTGCACCTCCGTGCGGGTGTTTGCCACGTGAAGAAGAAAGGTTTCACGGGATGAAGTCAAAGCGACCTCCCTTTGAGACAAAAGAGCCCTTATTTTGCTCATCTGGTTGAACTCTGCGCTCAAGGTTGGAATCGAAGGCCAGATAGAAAGATCGAGCCGGCCATGCGGGGGTGGGAAAAGGACATTATTACAGCAAACTACACGCTGTGAAACAGTGACTATGTATGGTATGCCCTTTAGCATCCCACAGCAATTTTTATTATTTAAAAGTAAATAACTACTGTTAGCAAGCAGTGTAAATGAAGGGGTTATAACTGGCACCGGTACACCTTTCAGGACGCAAGCCAAATTAGGAGCGTGTACATTGCAAGCACCATGTAATTGTATGTGTCTACACACCACAGAATGATCAGGAGCAAAAGTGCATTCCTCACCCTTCAGATAAACCTCTGTGCCCTCCCGCATGCATCTATATGTAAACGGGAGCGACCAAACATCGTGCAGGAACGCACTACCAAGTTGTTCATATCTGCCAAGAGCATAATGTTTCATGCACGAACTAAACTTAAAAAGTGAAAAAGGTAAAGTGATCACGCCGTGGATAAGCCACACGGCTGAATTTAACTCAGCAATAGAGAAAGGCAATGGTTCTAATTTCTCAATGTGCAGTAATGAATAAGTCGCATCCTTCATAGACATAAACTGTTGTTTCGCAGTTAAATTAAAAGGGAGGAACAAAGAGGAAACATTCATGTAATCCCATGGGACCTTCCCTGCCTTTAACGTTTGTAAAGTCCATGCAAACTGCATAACAGAACGCAACTGATTCTGGCCATGGTACAACACAGACAAATCATCCTGCACAATGTCTACGACAGATGAAACAATATTATCTAAAGTGTAAATTCTAGAAGACAAGGTATTTATACTATTATCAATCACAGCCAACACTTTTTCCATATTGGCCTGGTCAATAGCACGTAATCTGTAGGCAGCCTCAATTTGTGACAATTTCCAAACTTCATTGTAAATAGCATAAACCCATCTTTTGGATCTGCCTATTGCAGGACCTTTAATAAAATCATTCAGATCAATTTTGTCGTTTAAACGTGACAAATGAAGTTTAACAGACGCTAATGTGGAATGTTGCAGCCACGACTGGCATAACTTACCCACAGAGTAGGTAGTTACAGTGTGTGATGATTCAAAATGAGGATCTACCCTCACTTGTGTGTACCCAGGTGCCAAGGCTATAAATCGACGTTGACAAGAATCTGAACCAGTTTGCCAAACCAACCAACCCTCAGGATTAAACGCCGAAACATTAAAGATCTGTGTAATTACCCCAGCCGGGGTAAGCACCCAGATCCGGGATTGTGGGGGAATTCAATTTTTTAGACGTTGCCAAACCAAAACAAGTCGTCTGAAAAATAGATGAATTCAAAAATAAAATATGGTTTGGGATAAGGCAGGCGCGATGCAAAGCTTCTGTTCCCTGAACCTGCCATGGTTTACTACCCCAAACCGATTTAAGATTGATAGTAGCTTTCCATAGCTCATAGCTTCCGACAGCCCATTCGTCCATAAAGGACTTGGAATATAATAATTTGGTATGTGTCAACCTTACCTTCGAGGCGGTCTCAGGCGCCATTTAAAAATAAAAGGAGGCCGGTTTAGACACACTAAAATCCGAAAAGTATGTGAACTTGTTCACTAACGTGGCCGAACTTCCATGATAAGGGGCCGGACAATGTTCTCATTGTGTGTAATTAACAAAATTTCGAAAGGTATTTGCTCTGTGTAGGAAATGTGTGCCATAATGTTGATAAAAAAATTGTTCACCATAATTAGCAGAATTTAAATACAAATCTTCAGCATCAAATGCAGCATAATATTTTAGATCAGAAAATAGTGCTTCTATTGCCTGCACATCCCAATCATCAGATCGGATATTCTGTTTAACTACATCACCCATAGAAACACAAAATACATTAGGCACATTAATCACTTCGGTAGGTCCATGAATTTGAAATGTAACCGCATCCCAAGCGATCCCATCACGCACAGGCCAGGCAGCAATGTTCACAAAAGTCTGGTCCCTTTTCATAATGTGTGATGAGGAATGGGGGGCCAAAGTTCCATCAATTAATCCAATTGTAGGTCTTTCAGTCAGGTAGTGTCCATTTATAAGTTTAAAAAACACTACCACAAAGCCAATTGTCATGAACAAAAAAATACATATTAGCACCAGCCAGATGTAAGTCCATGGTGCCACCCAAAAATGTCTCTTGAACCAGGCAAAAAATATAGCAATTTTGGAAGGGGCAGTGGAAGTCATTGATTCAGTGTCAAAGGAAGAACGTGACTGGTTAATCGCTGTTGAATGTAATAGAGGCAGCGGGACACCTGCAGGATAAGCATACTCAGGATCATCAGGCAAACCACTATCAGTAGGCGGCTCAGAAGGGGCAGTAACTGCATGCATCTCAACGGCAACCTCAGGCATGGTGTTCGAGGGCGGCATCACAACAGAATTTCGCAGAATGGAAGGGCAAGAAACTGAAGGTGTCATACTATGAAGTATCAGCCACTCGCTGTAGCTTGACATTGTCAATCGAGATGTACATGTTATCCTTGCGACCAGGAAGTGGTGGTAAAATAACTGTACGTGTACCCTACACTCCAAGCACCGGGACTGGTGCATGATAAGAGGGGCCAAACTCCTTCTTGTTCTCCACCTTCTCACGGACCAGGTCACCAACTCGAGGTAGACAGCCGACAACTGGGATCTGGAGCTCAGCTTCGCATGTAGAGGGTACGTGTTCCTTTGCTAGAGTGTCTCTTGCTTCTTGTAGATTCTGCAATACAGCACAGTGATCATCTAGGTCAAAAGGCGCGGCAGCCGCCGCCATGTCTAGACCCTCAAGGTCCGGAACAAACATTCGCACTCCAAAGAGCATCATGTATGGGGTCCGCCCACCCAGGGACCTTCTAGGGAGATTATTAAGTGCACGTTGCACGTCATACAAGTGGGTTAGCCAGCTTCGGCCTGTACCTAAAACCCTTGCTGTCAAAGATTGCTTTAGGTCATGGTTCATTCGCTCCACAACACTATTGCCCTCAGGCCGGTATGGAGACGAAAATTTTACTTGGACCCCCAAACTTCTCATGGCTTCTTTGTAAGCCCTAGAGGCAAACGCAGGGCCCTGGTCAGAATGAAGGGTACCACATGCACAACTTCCAATAAAGACACGCAAATCCTTGATGACCGTCCGGGCATCAGTACTCCTTTGCGGCCACACCCACAGAAAACGTGTGCACGAATCCACTGCAACCAAGATGTACTTGTATGCAGTATCAGAGGAAAAAGGACCGCAGAGATCTAAATAAACACACGCAAGTGGTTAATTAGATATATACAGCTGCGTCTGTGGTGGACGCGCGACAGTAGAAGGTTTAATCTGCTGGCAAATGTCACATAAAAGAACATAAGCTCGCACTTGTTTGTACAAACCGTACCACCTGTAACGTTGCAGCAAAAGAGATACAGTCGCCGAAACGCCGGCGTGCGCAGACGCAGCACCTTCGTGGGCAGCTGTAATCAAAGATGGTCTGCAGTCCGCGTTGGGAATCAATCTGTCACCAACGTCGTTAATCCTCACTAACGGGACGTTATCAGGACTTAAACGATAATGGTAGCGGGAAGGGAATCCTTTCGGAAAGCCCATCCCTGTCTCGGACGCAGCAATAGCTGCCAAGATGTCATCATCAATCCTAGTTTTGGATCTTGTAACTGCTGCTACTAAATATGTTGCCACTGCGGTTTTTGCTGCCTCGTCAGCCAAACTGTTACCGACAGCATGGACACCAACACGTTGGTGACCAAGAGTGTGAATTACATTCACGAGGGGCAGACCTTCTTTAAGTTCTGCCACTCGAACCCAAAGCGTTTTGTGCTTTTCTGTGCTACCTTTCGAATCACGAAAGTCATTGTGACTCCAAAAGTGTAGATTCTCGTTGTATGATTGAACACAATAGAACGAGTCACTCACTATAAGAGTGGTGACTCGAGGATCAGCAAACTCCAGTGCAAGCACCAGAGCTTTCAGTTCTGCCAACTGCGCGGTACAATCACCCAATGACTGCGTATGCACGACATCAGACTGGAACTCACCGTTCACGAAAGTACCCACTACAATTGCGCAGGCCGCTGAATAGGCGTGCTTTGATCCAGTTGCGGGTTGCGCAGACCCATCAGTGTAAATGACACAATGGTACTCCTCGAGCGGGCGCAAAGTCAGAGGAGCCGGATGAACAAATTCATACTCCAAGAACTCCTGTGTCTGTAATGCCGCGTCAAAGATATATGTGACGTCAGGCAAAGTCAAGGAGGTTGCCCATTGTATCCACCTTGGAAGCAAAGCCTTAGAATTAGGTACACTGGCTTTAGTAACCGCCTCAAGAGCAGGGTACGGTGTTACCACCAGCATGTGCTTCCCCTGTGATAGCGCTCGCTCTTTCAGGATCGCCATATGAACTGCTGTCAGTACTTTCTCGACAGCGGAGAAGCGCAGCTCAGCCGAAGTATACAGATGAGATTTATATGCAATGGGGACGGTGTCGCCCTCATTGAACGTCAAGTAGGTGAAACCCACTGCACCTGGTACGATTCTAATGACTAGGTTAGTGTGGTTATCACGAGTTTGTAAGAACTTTGAAGCAAGAAGATCAGACTGCAAAGATTGCAATGCAGCCGAATGCTCAGGCAGCCAGCAAGATTTGGTAAAAGTAGGTTGTACCAAGGCATAAAGCGACTTGATACGCAGGGCATAATCAGGAATGTAGGTACGACCGAAATTCAGAAAACCCAGCAAAGATTGTAATTTCTTCAGTGTCGTAGGAGTACTAAGGCGCGCGCATTTCTCAAGGAACTGCGGAGCCAAGCCTCGACCCTCATGATTGAGTTCGTACCCCTAGAACAACACTGTGAACTCGGCAATGTGGGACTTGGTAAAGTTGAACTTGTAACCGAAGTCAGCAAACATAGTTATTATGTTATCCATGCGAGCAAGGTGTGGAAGCAACTCGTCGTCCATCAGGTAGATGTCATCTACATACGAATGTGCTTCCGGGTCAATCATCTCCAAAAGTGAGACCACATGAGCAGCAAAGACCCCGGGGCTGTTTTTATAGCCCATCGGGAGCCTTTTGAACCTCTTTTGTTTGCCACCCGAGGTAAACGCCGTCCACTCATAGCTATGAGGAGACAGGTTGTGGCTATGAAAGCCATTGGAGATGTCAAGAGTAGTTTTAAATCGTTTTCTCACGAGACTATCGACGAGAGCCGAACTGTGTGTATTCTGTACCGCACATGTCCAGCAGTGCGAATTTAAGTGCCGGTAATCCAAAACTAGGCGGTACGATCCGTCAGGCTTCGTCACAGTGAATAAAGGATTATTCATGGGTGACACACATGTTTCAATTACTCCCTGATATTCCAATTGCTCAAGGATGGACGCGACGTGAGACCGAGCCTCGCGACGCATGGGGTATTGGGGTTGTGGCGGGGGCTCCGACCGCAACGGAATCGTATGATTGGGAGAAAATTTGTCCCAGCCCACCTGAGTACGGTACAACGCAGGCGCGAGCACCTGCGCCCACTCCCCGGCTAACCTGTTAGAATGTTCCAGTGGCCTTGTGTGCCCAAAGGACGGGAGGATTACCACCTCCCCTCTAGGAGCTTCTAACATGAAAGCCGGGGGCCAATCTGCCTCTGCCAAAAGGATATCATAGGTGGAGGTTAGATTATCCCAAAATACCACTTTAATTTTATGTTGTATGTCACCCTCAATTAAAAGGTCAATTTTAAACATCCGTTCAGGGGGAGCTACGCGAGTATCAGAAGTTTCAACACTTACAAATGTATCAGTTGCTGTCGCCGCCAGAAACGGACGCAGCGCTTGTCGCACTTCTGTAACTTACGCCGCGCTGTCTAGCAGCGTTAGCGCCCATGTCTGGTTCAGAAGCTGTGTCCGTACCATCTGAGGCATATCTCGCAGTCAGAGCAGCAACTTTCTTCTTTTGAAACGGGGGTCTTTGACGTGCAGACTCGTCCTGTTTGCCTTTACCGTCAGTCTGACGGGGCTGCTCACGACCTTGAGCACCCCTTCCCTTCCCACGATCTCCGCCACCGGATTGAAAAGCCGAGGTTTCCTGTGAAGAACGAGGAGAGCGTTGTCCAGGAACCTGAAATCTATCAGGTGACTTAATATTAGAACGATCGCGCAAATCATAAGTGCGTTCACTTTGTATCTGCACCGGCGACGCAGAACGAGACCTCCGTTTCTCTTGCTGCTTCCCCTGTTTTTTAGCTCGCCAACTTTGTTTTGGAAAGTTGGGCTTCTCGTCTTTGGTAGACGAACTCACTTTAGGCTGCTGCACCACAGTAGGAATGATCACGGCGGGTTTTACACCCAAGGCGCTACGACCCACCATTTTTTAGGCTTTGGCAATAATTTTAGCGAATTCCTTTGGCCTGTCGCCCGGATCCACAAGTGCCAACATATTGCACACTTGGAATTGCATGGCATCTCCTTTGAGGTTGCCCATAACCATGGAACAAACCACATCGAAGCTGTCGACAAGCCTCAATCCCAACTCAATTGCTGCCTCTGCACCATGATTGTCTTGGACCTTCTTGATGACCGAGGGCAGTACAGACATAGACGGAGTGCCATAGCACTTCGCATAGGTCGCAGCAAAGACCTTGCACCAATTGTCACAGTCGACAATATCCGGGACCAGATACTTCAGCAAAGTAATAGTAAGTATCCTGTGTTTATCCACAGAAGAAGTATGCGGAAACACGGCTTTTAATTGATCACATTTTTCAGCAAGCCAGTAAGGAAATTCATCCCTATTTTGGGGGCGCTTGCCGACAACCGCATTAACCATAACAGGACTGATGAACATTGCGTGATGGTCAGTCGTTTGGCCCGCAACTGCAGGTGCCCCCACCTGTACATTGCGAGACACGTACTGCACTAACGCCCTATGGACCGTAATCAGGGCAGTGTGCAGTACTCGTAACTCCGCCACCGCCACAGTCATGTAGCGGGGATGGGGTGTATAACCGGCCAGCACCGCCGGTACTACCGCATGGGGAAGGGCACCATTAAACCAAATAGTATGCTGCCAGGCAGTGAGGGGAATCTCAAGTGTCCGATAAGGGGCATAGGCTGCAGGCACCGCGGTGTGAGTATATGCGTGGAACAAATTGTCGTTTGCATCCACCTTCTCAAACGTCACCCAAGAGTAAAACAACTCATACGGGAACGCCGCATCAACACCTACCACTAAAATAACAGCCAAGCCATCATCCGGGACCCCATAGACCCTCAAATATGCGGTCAGGGGATCCCGACTATGCGCTGCAACATTGACCGCCATCGGGACACTCTCAAGAACAACAAAAAGCTATACTGTAGCACTGGGGTTCAGAAAAAGAAAACCTTTTTAATTATCAAGCTTGAAAGAACCTTTAGTCGAAACCTAGGTAGGTTAAGCCGTCACTCCCGTTGTCCGGAAACCAGAGTGAGGGCGTTGTGGACTAATAAAAGCACTACTAAGGCGTTTCAGATCAAAAGACCAAACTTTAGGTGCGCCATGTTGCAGGGATTCTGCTTATGCACAGAACTATGCGCAGGAAACCAGGACCTCAGAGAATTGTGGTGTACCAGAAACTCCCCTCAGAACCAAGAACCCCTATCCGACTAGCTTAGTGTCCCATTCGTTATCCGAGATTTAGCTTGGTGGTCCCAATGTATAGACAACCCAGAACAAGCGACTTAGATACTCTCAGGAGTGGTGGGAATCCAAAATACCCGTTGGTAGCTATATATCAGTCCACAACAGAATAACAAAGACACGGTAAAGTTTAAAGAGTTTATTTTATAAACCTCGCGTCCTAAGATGCAGTACTTTGGCGAACACAAGCAGACAAATGGTTAGGATTAGCACCATCAGCATTGTTACAATACCATAGAAAATGAAAGGAGCAATCATAATAATAATGACAGTGGAAAGCAACCACCCTCCTTTCTCCAGCAACTAATAAGGTATTATTAGACTAATAGAAGGTCTCTTAGGCTTGCATGGGGGACCCCATACCTTATAGATCAGCTTAGTGGAATCACATCACAGGATCAGCTAGGCTCTCTCCTGCAACAGCTCTTCGTTTCGAATGTAACAGAAAACATGCTGCTCTGCAATATTAAAGGGCTCGTCTTTCAGGTATTGGCAGCTGTATGTATGTTATGGCTAAGAAATGGTACGATCAACCTGAACACAACAACCTGCACCGTCTAGTGACCCAGACTCGTTCTTTACACGGTGTACAGACCAAGGTCACAGCTCACTGTTAAGGATGTTAAACAACAGACGGTTCTCATGTGAAGCAAGGTCGAGTCAGCAGTTCTCGAATGAATAACATGTAACAACAGTGTCGCGTGCAAAAGCAGCAGAAGCGGCAAGCTGGCTTTCTAACAGCCATCGAGGTTATGCTAACTTAGCGTTGTACATAGGGAGTGGTTAACCCACACTACAATGCCATTTGGATTAGCTAGTGCAGCTTCAGTTTTCCAGAGATTAATGAAAGAAACCTTGGAGGGATTATCGGGAGCAATAGCTTTTCAGGACGATATTCTAGTTTATGGGAAGAATGATGAGGAGCATGATAGAAATCTCTATAATGTAATAGCAGCACTAGCTATGAAAGGTCTTACTCTGCGATTTGACAAATGCAAGTTGAAAGCGAGGGAAGTAGAGTATTTAGGACACACGATTAGCGGTAAGGGTATTAAACCAAAGCAGAAACATATTCAAAGCATCATTAATGCTCCTGTACCATCATCAAAAGAACAGTTGGTTGCCTTTCTTGGTTTGACCGAATTTTATGCAAAATTTATTCCAAACTATTCAGTTAAGGTTGACTCTTTCAGATGTTTACTAAAAAAAAAAAAGCAAAGTTTATATGGTCAGAAAACATGACTCAGGCATTTGAGAATCTGAAAAAGTTCATAGTAAATGCACCCTGTTTGAAACCTTTTGTTCCGGGGGAAAAGTGCATAGTCATGGTAGATGCAAGTAATTTGGGTCTGGGAGTCGTTTTGATACAAAAAGACAATTGTACTGAATGGATCGTAGCCTATGCATCTAGAGCATTAAGAGATGCAGAAAAAAACTATTCTGTGATTGAGAGAGAGCTTCTTGCTTGTGTATGGGGTGCAGAACACTTTAGAAGTTTTCTGTGGGGGACTGAGTTTATTATCAAAACTGACCAGAAGCCCCTTGTGTTTTTAATGTCTCCTGGAGGTGGTAGATCAATGTCAGCACGATTAGCAAGATTATCCTCAAGATTACAATCATTCCGGTTCAGTATTGAGTATGTTCAAGGGAAAGCAAATTTGCATGCAGACTGTATGTCAAGGCTACCCATTGATGGTGAGAAAAATTACCAAGATGATGACTGTGAGGTGGCATTCACCACACATGACCTAAATTTAATACATAGTAAGGGGAAGAATCTAAGAGAGGAGGATTGGATGTTGGAAATGGAGAAAGACAATGAATTGAAAATTGTAAAGAAATACATTGTGCAAGGTTGGCCAGAAGTAAGGAAATTGTCGGGTGACATGATGAGTTTTTCGAAAATTCATGAAGAATTAGCACTTGAAAAAGGATTGGTTATGAGGGGGGACAAAATGGTTCCACCTTTTGGACTCAGGAATACTATCATGGAGATCGGTCATGAGGGCCAACTTGGAATTTCATTCACTAGAAGACGAGTTAGGGAAGCATTTTGGTGGCCCGGCATAGATTCATCCATCGAACAATTTGTAAGCAAATGCAGTATTTGTTCCAGTAGCGATAAATCTGCTGTTCCCTTCCGTGTAGAATCTCATCCTGTCTCTTATCCCGGTGGTCCATGGAGGAAATTAGGTCTTGATATCATTGGTCTTTTTCAAGTGTTGCCAAAGGATAAATGTTTTGGTATTGTACTTATTGATTATTTTTCGAAGTGGCCAGAAGTTAAGATGGTTAAAGAAGTCACTTCACAGAGTGTTATCGAATTTTTAGATGAGACATTCTGTAGGGAAGGCATTCCGCAAGAAATAGTCACGGACAATGGGCCTCAATTTATCAGTAAGGAGATGGAGGCATTTTGGGAGAAATGTAATGTAAAACATAGAAGAATAGCTGTTTTTCATCCAGAAGCAAATGGTCAGGTGGAACGGTTTAATCGTGTTGTGAAGGAAGCGATACAGTTGTCATTGAAAGGGGGCTTGAATTGGAGCAATCCATTGCAATCTATGTTATTGTCTTACAGGACGTCTCCAAATTCGGTAACGCTGGCTAGTCCATTCGAATTGTTGAGGGGACGTAAACCAAGCACTAGTTTGGTACCATGGTGGTTAAAAAAGGATTGGAATGATAAGAAATTCAATGCCATTGACTATGAAGTTGTTAAACAAAGGGTTAATGAGCAAAAAGGAAAAATTAAATCATTTATGGATAAGAAAAGAGGTACCTGTAGTAAAGCAAAGGTTGTAGTTGGCGATTTTGTTCGGGTGAAGAGGAAGGAAAGTGTTCCTAAAGGTTCACAGTGTTGGTCAGATCCTAAGAGGGTAATAGAAGTGTTTAACAGCGCTGTACGTATAGAGGGAGGAAGTGTCTGGAATTTGAATAGGATCTCGTTGTTTAAAGGTGTTTCCCATTCAGCTAGAAGTGTTGGGATGAGTCGACATTTAATTGAAGATCACAATGAACAACAACCTCATTGTTCAAATTGGGGGGGGTGAATCAAGGGGAAAACGTGAACGTCGTTACCGAGGAAGATGCAAGGATTATGCCATGTGTTAGTTGGAAAAAAAAAAAAAAATAAAAGGGGGAAGATGTGTTGTATATATATGAATCATATTGTAAGTGTAGCGTGACCTTCACGAGCGTTCCTTCACGCTCGTGGAGATCACGCGGTTTGTGTTGTTTCAAGTATGGGGTGTTGGAGGTGTGAACGTTGGAATCGTTGGGGGTTCATTAATGTTATGAGCTTGGAGAGTGATGACTGGAAATAAACCTCGCTGCTCCTACGATTAAGTTGTCCCGTGTTATTCATGCAAGTGAGTGGATTACTGGATACTTCCCTACAGTTGTAATGTCTGGCTTCTGCTGATTGTCATCGTATTCCTTTCACACGCCTCTATGGCTTCGAATTTAACTAAGCTTTTTAAATACTACGGGGCAGATTTACAAGCCGCCTGCGCCACTTTTAACATGGGAAAAGTGACGCAAAAGTGGAGCAAAGGGCTTGTAAATCTGCCCGTACGTATTTAGTAAAGCACAGAGGGGCAGATTTATGATAACTGGCGCACCCCTGCATATCAGCAGGGATGCGCCAGTTATAATGCGCCACAGCTACGCCACCATGGATGCGCCGCATTTATAATGCGGCGCACCATGGGGCAAAAACAGCACAGATGCGTGACGCATCTGTGCCGTAAAAGTGGCGCATTGCCGGAGTTGCGTCGCAAGCGTAACGCAGCTCCAGCAATGTTCTGGGGGGCCCTATCTGTACAATGCTGCGTCAATCCTTACGCCTGCTTCAAGCAGGCGCAGGGTTTTGACGCAGCATGGGCCTAAAAGTGACTGAGTGAAATCTTGTAGATTTCACTCAGCCACTTTTAGGAGGCGTTCCTGCACCGGAACGCCCCCACCTGCCCTGGAACGCCTACATGTGGCGCAGGGCTTTACAACGTGACGCATCTCCCAGATGCGTCACGTTGTAAATACCCCGCACCATGGCGCAGGATTTGCGCCGCTGCTGCGTCACAAAAGTGACGCAACGGCGGCGCAAAAGTGGCGCAAGTGCAAAATAAATCTGCCCCAGAGTCTTAATTTAAAAAACATGAGTGATTTCAGCAGTAGCTAGGTCATACTTTTTATCAGTTGATTGTTGTGTTGTTAACAGCGCCCTGACAGCCACCAGAGCGGATTTCATTATTGCTTTCGGCTCTCAACACAAGCGGGTGAAAGTGCAGTGCCGGGGCAATACACGAAATTGTTCTGAGAAGAGCAATCATTTTAGATTAGAAGAGTAATTCCTGCAAGGTTTGGAAGTGTACAATAACCAAAGAGAAAAAAAAAGCATGAGAGATGACGGATGATTCTTTGATATTATGCCCTTTATCAGAGCAAACTTGGCCTTTTCATGAAGTAATATATATCTAAAGTGATATTAAAGAAACGCATTTTGTTATAACTGTAATAAAAGCATACTGCCGCAGGGCTTTGCAGATCTTTGTGTCAACAGCCCTTCTACATCATTTATTTTATTGGCATAACTGAATTTTTGCAGCAGCGCAGATCTAGTATTAAATATTTATAACCTTTCCTAAGAGTTCCATTTACAAACAGACTTTTAATAAAGTTGTGAAGAATTAGAAAGGTGCTTAGGTTAATCCAACTAGAGTTAAAAATTTGAATATATATGCATTAAGTGCACAAGAATTGACAATGTCACTAGGTCCAGTTTAGTGTTTATAAACTGGTGGCCTGATTCCCAAGAGTAAACTTTCACTTTTGTGTAAGTTTACGAGTTTTGGATATTTACAAAGGCATCGATGTCTTTATGACTGCGGAGTCAATGCACTCAGGCAGAGGCCTTGCACTCGAGCCTGAGCAGTCTGCACAGAAAAATATAGGACAAACCAGGTGTAAGGTCCTTTCCATAGGTCCCAAATCAGAAATGACATTATGGAGTACATTTTGTAGTACTACAAGTAGTACTACAATATGCTAATCACAAATAATTTGCAGTGTCAAGTCTCTGACTCTCCTATATGTACATAAGTCATTTAGGAAACTGCAGAGTGTGGTCACATGTGACTGCACATTGGAGTAGTCAATGGGTGAGGGACGTAGGGAACTCAGGTGACAAAAGCCAACAACTGTGAGGTAAATGTGAGGGAAATAGGGAGGAGTAAGGAGTTATTCGGAGCGTCTTGGTATGGTTTTTGAGATGGCCTCACCCACCATCAAAACACTGTTGAAAGAGTCGGAAAAATACATTTCAAGTAATAGAATGATGTTATTCTAAGTTTGTCAACAATAGTACTAGTTGTAATTTTGTAACGTGTCAACTTTGAGTGCAAAAATAATATGTTAATAGCCCTGTCTCACAATTTGCTCAAATGTGAATGTTAGTCAGAAGTCAAAACCTTAATTCAAAACTCACATATCTAACAGTGTTTCAATACACTTAACCCACACCTGGAAACAAAATAAATAACATTGTGTTTCCAATCCCCCTCCCCAATCTCCACCAGATTAATGTTAGCTCATAAACCAGTCCAAATGCATAAAAAAGGAGTAAGTAGAAACAGACTCTTTCAGCGCTTTCACCATCTCACTGAATGTGTTCGTGGGTTTGTGCGTCATCATGTGAATGAATGGTCTGAGGACGAGGAGGAGAATTGAAAGTATTTTTAGGTAAAGGATTAACATCTCTGGGATGTCGAGCCAATAAGTTATTTCCAGAGTCTGCTTCTCATTTGATGTCATCTTGGACATGGTTTCTGAGTGGGAGCAGAAACTTGAGTTGGATATATGACGCGCCCGGGCTATCCCAGCCAATGTGAAGATATTATCAGCTGCACTTTTTTTTCCAATGGATATTTTCAGAGGGTTCTCAGTGACATTGTTGGCATCTCACAGCCAAGCAAGTCCTGATGTTTGCATCAGGTCCTGGGATGCATCAACAGAAGAGTGCATTTCTACATAAGAATGCCACAAACACTGGAAGAAAGAGAAAGGATTGCTAGGGAATTCTATTTTATTTCCCATTTTCCACGTGTGGTAGGTGCTATTAATTGCACACATGTGGCACTTCAGCCATCTCACCAAACAGCACACATTTTCCGCAACAGACACCACTGGTACTCAATCAACATGCAGGCTGTGTGTGATGCCAGTGGCTCCTTCACGATATAGATGCTCTGTTTCTTTGCAGTACCCATGACAGCATCATTTTCTATAGATCTCCTCTTGCATGCTGTTTTGTAGTTGGAGAATTTCGTAACATGTGGCTACTTGGTAAGTAATCACTCACCATACAAATGTGATATTCATACTTGTTGGTGACTTTTCTACAACCATACCAAATGACTAATACCCAAGCAACATGCATGCCCCTAACAGACTCTATATGTAGTTAGGCACACATAATGTACTCTAGAAGTGACTGTGGGCTATTTAGAATGTTTTGTAATTATCCCCTTCACGTGAGGCTGCTTATACTCTCTCTCCCAATCTGCTCACACCGTACAGGCGTCTTACCACAGTACCTCAGCAAAGGTACAATAGGGAACATATTCGTACACGAGTCATTATATAATGACCTTTTTGTCTCTTTAAATCGAGATCCAGATGTCTTGACCATACAGGGGGCTGCTAGTGTACTACCTTGAAGTTTTACTTAAGATTATAGTAGCCTGTTGTGTTGTACACAACATTGCAATACGACAAGGCTTACACATACCTCTGAACCCCCACCAACGTCAAATTCCAGAGAACCGGGGTGCTGTCCCAATTAGAGTGCAAGGTATGCAGGTGTGTGATCAGCTGGTCAACAATTTGTTCTCTTGAGCTGCATGTTGGGTTATGGGTTTATCTGTTGTTTAACAGTCTATTGTCAATGATGACTGGTGGACATTTAACATTCTACCCAGGAATTCCATCCTTAGACAAATCTGTAAGCTTTAAATAAGGAATGTGTTGGAAGTGGGGGTCCTTGTCCCTCATCGCTGCCACCAAATGCTGGAGGCGGGAGTCCCTGTCCCACACCGCTGTTGCCAGGTGCGAGATCCGGACCCCTTGTTTCAACGTTAGGCTAAGTAAGGACACCGTCTGAGATGGCCCTGCTCGTCCCCTTATTAGCTTGGCACGAGCAGTCAGGCTTATCTCTAAGGCACATGTGTACAGTATGTGCAAACACACTCACATCAACCCACTGATGTCACCACAAATAGACTCCACACAAGTTTTTATAAAATGAGTATAATCTTTATATAAGAAGATATACGATATGACCACATGATACAAAACCAACATATAATAATGGGTAGTATTCCTTCCGGTGGATTGGTAGGCTATCATCCCAACCACCGCTTCTAAACAACAGTTAAGTATACTTCTAACCGTTCCCAAAAGGTTAGGCAGGTCGTATTGCTAGAATCACACACGTTACAAAAGAAAAGAAATACTGCAATCGTAACGATATACCCCCGTACTGTGCAATAGAGAAACAATGCCATACGTAGCACCACAGTCATGTACCTTGCAATAGAAGGAATAATGCAATGCGTATCACTACCAGCATGCCCTGTGAAAGGAAGAAACAAAGCAATGCGTCACGCTACAATCATGTACTGTGCAATGGAAAAACAATGCAAGGCGCCACGTAATAATCCTGTACTGTGCGATGAAGAAATAATGCAATGCGCCACGTTACAATCATGTACTCTGCAAGGGAAAAATAACACAGTGCGTAGCGCACCCAGCAAGTAGTTCGTCAGGCACAAATAAGGTTAGGCATCATATGACAGTTCGATAGTTCGTTAGTAGCAGTAATGCAAAGTGTAATACGACAGTTTAGGTGCTCCGTTAACAGTTGCCTGCTATCATGGATCAATGATGACACAAAACAACCGCTTCTCCTCCTTGGGCCAGCACAGGCCTAGATCCGAGTCGAAGCAACAGGCTCGCGTAGCTGACAGAAATGAGAGGCCGAGAGAGTGTCGCTCCGGGCTCTCACCCCACCCCAGGTGGTGATTCATGTTGCATTGGGGGGTACGACCCCACTCTCCTCTCCTCTCCTCCTTCAGCGACTTGGGCCTTGATTCAGAACTCCGTCAAATGGGCATGGTTAGCTCGGGCCGGTGGCTCAGCTCCTCCGGGGCTGCCGGTCCGGGATGCTACTGTTTCAATCCGAGGGCCCGATGACCTGGCCCTCCTTCCGGCGGTCTCAGTAGACACCGAGACCCGACTTCAGCACTGTGGAGACTTACTTCGATTTCGGTGCACACACCACCCAGGCACTCCTCACCAGCGCCTATGGTTGTACCGCGACACGCACTCTGCGCGTCCGAGACTTGAGTCTTCTCTGGTGCACAAGATGACCAGGCGCTCTTCACCAATGACTCAGTTTGCAGCTTGACATGCACCCTGCGCGTCCGAGTCTCACTTCTCCCGGTGCACACGATGACCAGGTGCTCTTCACCAACGCCTCAGCTTGCACCTCGACACGCACCCTGCGTGTCCGAGTCTCACCTCTTCTCCTGGTGCACACAATGACCAGGCGCTCTTCACCAATGCCTCGGCTGCACCGTGACACACACCATGCACGTCCGAGACTCCTCTCTGCTTCTGGTTCACTCAATGACCAGGTGCTCCTTACCAACGCCCTGGCTGCACCACGACACGCACCACACGCGTCCGAGTTTCACTTCCTCGCTCGGTACACACAATGACCAGGCACCCTTCACCAACGCCCTGGCTGCACCCCGACACACTTCTTGTGCGCCCGTGACTCAGTTTACTCCTCTGTATCCAGGATCACAAGGCACGATTTCTGAGGGTCTCAAGCTGCAAAAGCATGTGCATTCCGCGCTGCTTAGGACTTCTCCATAAACTTTTAAGTTCCTGTGTTTCCAAACAGGGAGCCAGCTCACCTTGGGACCTTGGGGTTTAGGTCACAGCACAAAGCACAGTCCTGTTCAAGAAGGGGGGAACACCACCCACTCCAATGTCCCTTCAGTCTCTTCCTTAGTAAAAGCTACAAACTGCAGGCCAACCCCAAATCATGAAGCAAGGATCAGTCCTATCCAGCAGTCTCTTCAGCAACTCCTTCCTTGGCAGAGGTTTTTCTTGACCACGAAAGAGGTCAAAGCCTTTGCAGACTCAACCTGTCTATTTCGCTATTCAAAACTACACCAAATTCTAGAGGTTTACGTTCTCTTAGTTATACTCCTTCATGTCTTTGAAGTTCTTAGTGCTCAGGGGTCAATGACCCCTCCCTAAATCAGTTCTGGGTGTCTCCCTCCCAGTGTCACCTTTCTCCCTTTGATACTGGGGATCTGGATCCTTAATCACTCAGCTGGAGATAGGTCAATTGGTTTACAGCACCAGCCCAGGCCTTTTCACCTCCCGGGCTTCGTCTCCCACTACTCTCCAGATGCAGGGCAGCCTTGTTCCATCTCAACCCCTCCCTGGGTCAAGACCTTTCCCAGCTCCTCTCACCTCACAGATCCAGACAGTCAAATCACATTCAGCAGAGACACACAGAAATGCTTAACGCACAAAACTCAGCCACATTCTAAAAGGGTGGTTTCTGAACACACAGTGACAAAACCACTTTCACAGAAAGATGTGTTATGACACTGTGAGTTCATACATACTAAACGTCACCTCTCCATTATAAACTTACAGGAAACTAGGCTACCAAAACACAATACCCAGCCTCCCCCATTCTTTCCCATTGGCAGAATGGCCTTTCACCAGTGAAAAACGAAATAGAGGGTTTTTCACTGTCGGGACATAACACACACCTCAGTATATGTCCTGCCTTTTACCTACACTGCACCCTGCCTAGGGGTCACCTAGGACCTACCACAGGGGTGCCCCATGTCTATGCAAAAGTGAAAGTAAGGCCTGACAAGTGGTTACACTTGTCAGGACAACATGCTAACTTAGCACTCTGAGCAGCAGGCCCTACACTGAAGGCCTGAGTTCCCTTCTCTGCGATCCTTTGCATTACTAGACCCTGCACACACAGTGCACATCACTAGGGACTTTACTAGTAAGGTCAACACACTAATCATGGCCAACCAATTACAAATACACTTTACAAAGGGAACCCTTGTACTTTGACACTGATTAGTAGTGGCAAAGTACCCAAAGCATCTAAATTGTCAACTCTATGTCAGGAAAACGGTCTGGGGGGAAAGCAAAAAGTTTAGGGAACTTTAGCCAAAAAGTCCCACAGTATGTGATTAAAAGCCATAATTAAGAGTTAAAATATAAGTTATGAAAAATAATTTGTGGGATGCTTTTTTAGTCCTTCAGACCTATAGAGTTAAAGACTCCATCGCTGTTGGTGGGTAATCGTTCTTTTGATTTTGAGATGTCCCACGGCCCAGAGTACATCTCTAGCATTGTCAGCAACAGCCATCATGATGGTTCATGTCTATGCATTGAGAGTGATTGAGGGATGGTTTTCTGAACATGATAGAGCCATACAGGTTTATTAATTTTGTCATTCTAACAAAAATGTGTAATTTTGGTATTAGTGGGTTACAGAAAATCAAACAATTATGCATACCCAATGTGATTTAGGTGTCATGGTGTGTGGCTCATTTCCCATTTTCAGTGGCCCTTAGAATCGGATGTTACATAGGGCTAACAGAGAGTGAACAATTCAGATTTGTCCTCTCACTCCACATTGTGGGCGGAGAAATGTCAAAAACTCAGACAGGACTTAATGGTTTGATCTATTAGAGCTTTATGTCAGCGATGGAGACGGAGACATAGTGAGGCTCTGGATGAGTAAAAACAAGGCACTATGACCTTCAGTTTTGTGGCCAGGGTAGTATGATGGGTAGTTGACACAATTGTGGCAAAGTACTCTCACTGTCAGACTCTAAGGGGAATTTCTAATATACTCTCAAAAAACTGAGCACAGCAACATGGAGCAAGTGCTCTTGTGTTACAGCCATGATTATGTTGGATCAGGAAAGGAGTCCTTCCTGCATCAAATAAAATCTGAGAAGGGTTGGTGGATTTGTATGTATGATGCTGGATGCATCACAAATAATAAAAAATGAGCTTAAATAAATAAATGTCTCTTCCTGATGCCTAGCTTCCGGAGGCATACTAATTTGTCTGCAAGCCACAATGACATATATTGATTATTCTGGAATAATGTCCAAATCCATGGGTGGATGCATGGGACTGTCCTTGGTCAATCCATGGAAAGACTGCAGGATGCAAGGCAAGGCAAGGTTTGCTGTGCCCTGTGTTTTTAATTTTATTTTCACATAGTCAAACAAGTTGGTTCAAATAACCCCTTGCGTGGAACTGTAACTAGCAGTTAAAGCTTTGAACATTATATGTTAGGTGGTGCTTGAAAAGTACCCTCAGCTTTATGCAGGAAATGAAAGCCAGCTGAAGAATGCGGTGAGCGCACAAATCTGATGGGACTGTGATCGGGAGCCTGCCATGATGGCAGGATACTGCCACGCTGTGTTCCCCATGGGGAGTTGGCCGTTGTTGGGAAACGTTATAGAGAAAACTGAGCACTATTTCATTCAGCACTTTTATTGGTCCAGAGTATTTTTAGATATCTTCTGATTTTGTGCAGCTTGTCCTCAATGCCAACTGGTTAACCCCCCTAATAAATAACTAAAGTTCTGTTGAAATCCCTTCCCATCATAGACGTTCCATTCACAAGAGTGGGCATGGATCTGATGGGTCCTATGGTAGTTTCTGTCCGGGATTACCTATACATACTAGTCCCTGTGGATTACGCAACTAGGTATCCCGGGACTACTCCCTTATCCAGCAAAGTTACTAAAACTGTAGCTCAGGCTATGATTGAGTGTTTTTCGCTAGTAGGGTTCCCCAAATAACTCCTTAAGGATCATGGGACCCCATTTATGTCCAGACTCATGGCCCAGGTATGTCAGCTACTGGGATCACCCAGATTAGGACATCCGTGTACCACCCCCAGACAGACGATTCTGTCGAACATTACGACCAAACAGTTAAAACTCTCTTAAAGAAAACAGTGTCAAGTACTGGGAGAGATCGGAACTGGAAGCTACCTCTTATACTCTATGCTATCCGTACCTATGCTAATTCCTCTACAGGGTATAGCCGCTTCGAATTGGTATTCAGTCGCCAACCCAGAACCCTGCTAGACATGGCGGCAGAACAGTGGGAGACCAAAGAAGATGAAGGGTTTAACCTTTCGGAATATGCCCATAGCCTAAAGGACACGTTACACACTTTGTGGTAGGATGTTAGGGTCAACATGGGAAAGGCTTAGGAGAAACTACGAGTGGGGTATGATCAGAAAAGTAAGCTATGTAGGGGGAAAAGCCTTGATCCTATTGCCCTCTTCAGACAACAAGTTACTTGCAAAAAGACAAGGTCCTTATAAGGAAATGGCAATCATCACACCAGTGACCTATCATTTGAACAACCAGCACCAACCAATGAAGGGCCAAATATATCACATAAATCTTCTGAAATGGTGGGAGGAGGACAGTGGCCCTGGCGATGTATCATTCCCAGCCCTATTTGACACAAATACACAAACCCTAGAAATCACTTTACCCCCTGACCAGACACCCGACGACGGGAGGGACATACACATGGGGGCCAAATGAATTATGAACAAAAGGAACAGCTCTTTTCATAAGTAGCTCAGAACAGAGATGTTTTCTCCCATTCACCAGGAAGAACGACCAGGATACAACATGACATTCAGACCGAAAAGGGATGAGTGGTCCAGTTATGCCCATATTGAATCCCTGAGACTAGGAGACAAGTCATGGAGGAGGAGGTGTCCAGTATGTAAGAGGAGGTATCATAGAAGCATCCATTATCCCCTGGTGTTCTCCAGTAGTACTCGTGCCAAAACCAAATGGCACTATTAGGTTCTGTATTGACTTCTGTCAACTAATACCCTCTCCAAGTTTGACACTTACCCTGTGCCTAGGGTGGATGAACTCATTGAGAATTTAGGTAATGCCACCTACCTCATTACCCTATTCCTCACAAAAAAGTACTGGCAGCCCCCTGATCCCAATGCTAGGGGAAATATGGCTTTCTCTACCCCCTCATGGATATACTAGTTTCAGGGTGCTTCCTTTTGGGTTGCATAGGGCACTGGTGACTTTACAAAGACTAATCAATATCGTACTATCCCCACATTGGGATATGCATTGGCCAACCTGCATGGCATTGTCATCTACAGCACCTCCTGGAATAATCACCTCCAAAATCTGAAGGCTGTACTCACTACTCTTCGCCGAGCAGGACTTGCTGCCAACCCCGACAAATGCAACCTTGCCACTGACTCTGTGAGGTATTGAGGATATCATGTACATAAAGGGAAAATCAGCCCTCAGTTAGACACAATACAGGCCATCAAGGACTTGCCTAGACCCATGGTAAAAAAGTGATCAGATCCTTTTAGGGGAACTCCTTGACTTTTATCGTAGGCTTATTCCAAAGTTTTCTGAAACAGCTGCACCCCTAACTGTCTTATTGCAGAAGAAACTACCAAACAAATTCACCACCTAGTCCCCGGCTCATCAAAGGTGTTTTGAGCAATTGAAAGATACATTATGTAACAGTCTGGTGTTGGTAAGTTCGGATTTCAAAAAGCACTTTGTCTTACAAATGGATGCCTCAGACAGCGGTATTGGGGCGGTTCTATCCCAGCCTGACGCATCAGGATTGGCATACCCTGTGGTTTACATCAGTTGCAAGCTTTTACCTCGTAAGGCCCATCTTCCGACTATAGAAAAGGAGTGCCTTGCTATCAAGTGGGTCATCTAGGCCCTCCAATACTACTTGTTGGGGAAACCCTTCATCTTGTTGACTGATCATGCCCCACTTAGTTGGCTGGCTCGGAACAAAGACACTAACACGATGGTGCTACGTTGGATCTTATCACTGCAGCTCTTCTCATTTCAAGTGCAGCATCTTCCTGGTCATTGCCAGGCAAATATAATTTTTTGTCTCACTCACCTGAAAAATCATGGCTTGATCGGCCAAACTTGGTTGGGAGGCATTGTGATCGTGAGCCTGCCATGACAGCAGGGTACGGCTCCGCTACAATCCCCAGGGGGACTGGGCGGTCATTGGGAAACATTCTAGTGGCTCTGGCGGCCACTCCCACTGATGACTCCGGGATCACTCATTAGCACGTCACTCACAGGAAGAAGTCGTTCATCCCGGATGGAGAAGAGATGACCGGAGGACGAAGTACGGAAAGCAGTGACGGTGGTGAACTACGGCCTCGTGAGGAGGAAACCAGAAAAAGAAGAAACCAGATGAAGAAGCTGGAATGAGCCAGTGAGTGACCTGAAGATGCTGAGACAGAATGAGAGAGTGTGGCAGTGGCCGATCCAGCTCCTTTCTTCAGGAGAGGATATTGTCGCCCAGAGAGCCCCAGGGAAAGGCTCCATGGATGAGACCGCCTTGACTCATGGACCGAGTCACGGCCTCAGGCAAGTACTTAGGGGGGTTGTGAGGCAGCTTGTGTGGTGGGCACGAACACAGGGGTATTTAGTGGGGGGCTAGAGTGGCAGTAAAACTATGAGAGGTTGGAGGTCGAATCCTCCTAGATGGACTAAATTATACAGAGGGGGAGCACAGTATATCCATAAGCATAGTGGAATGAACCACTTTAGAACATTTACTTAATTTCACCCTTTACTCTTCTTTTTGGTTGTAGGAGAAAACGATCCAGAGGTGCACCATCTATATTTTCGTTGTCTTTTGTCTGTGTTCCCCACAAACTGAGTAGGGGATACTAAACCAGTACCCTTGGAGAGATCTAGACCACTCATGGTGTGGAGGAGGTTATCTGAGGTTAATTGAGGTCAGATTTCTAAAGTTTCTCCATACTTCTTTTTACCTGACGGTATAGCTCCAAGGCAGAGAGAGAGAGAAACCGCCCACTCTCTGGAAGGAGATGGAACTATTGTGCGGACCTGGAGAGGACGAGTCAGAGGGCATATATATATCTACTGGTTACCTCTATTGCGAGACTGCATGTTGTTTTGACGCAACTGCTTTATGTATCAATAAAGTACAGCCTTGAAAGAATGCCACTGGTCTGGGCTTTTTCATGAACCCCGTAACAGGGACATTGTCACTCGCTGCTGTGCAAGGGAAGTAAACAATCGGCAAGGCAAAATGTGGCATAAATGCTGGGAGGATTGCAATGCTGGGCGAGGATCAAGGGCATCATGGGAGTGTCCTCCCAGCTACGTATTTAATGGCCCGCATGACCCCACTGTACTGGAGCATCCTACAGGCTGCCTGGCTGACTCTCCATGCTCAGCTGGACGAATGTGAGCAGCAGAGATTTGATGTGAGTAGTGAGTGAATGTCCTGTCATGTGTTTGTGACTTTTAACATCACCTGTGTCCCAGCTGCAAAATGTCTAAGGTTGAAGAGGCTCAAAGAGTGGGAGATGTAAAGAGACACCACCAGCCAGAGGGAGGAAGAAGTTGAGTATCCTCAGAAATGGTGTCCCCAGAACAGGCTCCAATACAATCTGGGCCTTCCCTCAGCTCACCCCTTACTCCGGACGCCCCCATTCAATTGGGTCCTCCAACTGCAACTCCTGTCACTACTCCTCCTCTGAGTGCCGACGTAGAGTCAAGAGAGATGTCTGCCTCTGACACTTCAAACCCCTCTTGTGAGCCCCAATTCTCTATATCTGTGTCTGTTACTGTAGCTGCACTCCACGGGGTGATGATGGCAATCGAGGAAGCAAAGACAGCAATCTTTCTGAAATCTGGGACTTGAGAGAAGAGGTCTGGATGCCAATTGAGAAACTTTCTGACCATTTTAAAATCCTTGACTGCCACTGTCACCAACTTGGATACAGCTATCATCTCTCTGTTGGACCCCAACCTCACCAAACCTACGTTTGTCCAGTCTCCCACTTCGTTTGTCCTCCCTGTTGTCTCTGCTACCCCATATATTTTCTCTTCCCATGGGGTGTCTAGTCATGCACTGGCCACAAATATGTTTCCGTATCCGAGGAAAGTTTTACCTTCATTGTGAAAGATGAGAGTGAGGACGGCTTGTGACTTGTGTCCCAAACCCGGACTCTAGTTGCAAAACCACATTTGGCTTGGGGGATGTACATTATTATCTTAGTTGACTGTGGACTCTAATGTTTGGACTACGCTATGACTTTGGACGATTTATTTTGAACCTTTATATATACACTGGTTCCCACTGATGCTTCCTGGTGTGTTATTTTTATGTTGCCCAACCATCTCTAAGTACCCTCCGACATTCTGCCTGAAGGCTTTGTCTTTGTTTCTCCCCTTCAACCTGTAAGTTGTTTTACTTATGTTGATATTATATCACATTTTATTTTCAAAAAACCACTCTGATATTTATTTTGCATATTTTTGTAGTATTCAATGTGGTTACACGTAAATGTTTTGGTATTTGGAATATGCTATCAATATGAAGACTTGTAACACAAATAATCTTACTGGCCTACATGTAGTACTAACAAACAGGTATAATCAAATATATGTCCTACAATCAGAGAAATATAAAAAAGAACATCCAAGTGAATTCAGGGTAGAGTTTGTGATTTGTGCACATTTTTATATATATATGCAATTTTGAGGAAAAAAACATATTTGCAATAGTTACAGGGAATATCTCTTACAACTTCCTAACAGTGGGGGTGAAGAACTTTATGTGTGTGCATTCTGGGTGGTTAGCTGTGTGTGTGTGGATGTGTGTTAGCTGCCTGTGCAGGTTGATCAGCTGGCTGTACTGGTGGGGCCAGTGGCTGCACAGCTTGTGATGATGATGTTGGTTGTTGACGTTGGGGTGATGGTGAATGTACAGGTTGGGGTGTCTTTGACTGTACAGGTTGGGGTGCTGGTGACTGTATAGGTTTTTATTCTGGTGTTTGTACTGGTTTGGATGGTGGTGGTTGTACAAGTTGGGTTGACAGTAGTTTGGGTACTGGTGACAGGACAGGTTGGGTGCTGGTGACTGTACAGGTTGGGCTGCTGGTGGCTGTACAGGAGGGTGCCACTGCCTGTACAGGTGGGGCGTGCTGGTGGTTGGGAATCAGGCTGACTTATTTTAACACTTATTAGCTCCAATATGCATGCGTCAACTTCATTACAGCTCCTGTCAGAACCAAGCCAGTCATGAGCATAGAAAATACCACATTTTGGGTGCCAGAAGACATATTGACCGCATCAGTTAGGCCCTCTGCCATCTGCTCATCAGGTAAGTGTGCCAATTTTAGCAGGCCAATAAAAAATTGCATATTTTACACAATAACTAACCTTCGTAGAAAGGAGTTTAACTGTGCAACTTTTTCTAATGGTGTTATGACAGTGTGTAATTTCCACTAATACTATGTGTAATGTCTCTGCTTTGGTTTTCATGGTGATTTATTGACATATCAGAAACATAAAAAAGGATTAAACTTGTTGTTTAATCTGCTGGATCGAAGAAGTCTTTGCCAATTCTGAACTCAATCAGCCAGGTTCAACAACTGACCTCACAAGGGATATCCAAACCACAAAGATCTGTGGCTGGAGTTGGTGAGTTTGAGTTGGCATTTCGCTTGTTTGTTTATCATATTACTGCTAATCTCTGAGTTATCATATGTTGCTTTTCATAAACCAGTAATTGTGCTCCCGCGCGCTAGTGCGACTTACCTGTTTTTGGAGTCCTTCTTTCCCCACAAACTCCAACAAGCTTTATTTATTCCCTGCTGGCTCCATTTGTGATATTCCTTGCAACCAAATGGATATAAATAAGATCACATATTGGCCAATAAACTAAGAAATTAAACTAAGATGCTTGTTGTAACATCGTACATGTTATATGTATGTCTGTGTGTACTATATGCAAAATGTGTTAATATATTGTTGGCAAGACTGTTATACACATACAAACAAAGACTAAGGGCCATATGTAGGTAGCCTCACATTTACCGATTCATAAATACCGAATTTTACCGATTCGGTATTTATGAATCGGTAAATGTGATGTAGGTAATGATTCGGTAAAGTTTACCGAATCGGAAAAATTTGGAAATTATGAATCGGTATTTACCGATTTCTTAATTTCCGATTCGGTAAATACCGAATCCAGAAATCAGCCCCCTACATAGCAAATGCCTAAATACCGGTCGGTAATGGGATATTTACCGAATTTCAGCCGTTACCGACCGGTATTTGGCTTCCTACATGAGGCCCTAAATGTTTGATGTTAATGGGCATAACATTTTTGACTGGTGAGTGAGGTTAACTCACTGAGTCACAGGCAGTCTGTGCCCCTTATCTTCTATTATATTCAGCCGGAATGCACCTCATAGAGCATAAGAGTTTATGTTCAAGCTTTGTTTCTGTTTTAATCTAGTTTAGCTTTTCACAAGACACCAGTATACAGGTACAAGGTGGCTTCTAAAATTTCTTGTGCTATGTACATTGTTTTTATGTCATCTTTGTATATACATAAAATGTCACAACAGTGATAGAGAGGCTAACATTATGCTTATTGTATATATACCTGCATGTTATCCAGCTCCGGAGTGTCCGGTTTCTTCCTATCCTTGTCATTTGATGTCTCTTAAAGAATCTACAGGTATGCAGGAAAGGGGAGGAACCAGGTATAGCCTTTTACACACTGGTTTAGAGTGGTACATTAGTGTGTTCACATCACTAATCTTAAAACTCCCACCCTCTAGGGAGTGGAACCCAGTGTATTCTCAGCCGAAGCCATCCCAGAAGGTCCAGGATTCAAAACCATGTTTTGTCTCTCCAACTCCCCTTTTCCCCATCGGGTTCCAGTTGCCTTTATTGTCTAAAACACTGATAGGTGACTTTAGGCTAGTGGGAGAGTTGGGACTAAGCAATGCGTGTCCAGCTCAATCCTGTGGGAACATTTGTTGAGTGCCTGACAATGTATTCTATTAATCTGAAGTGTTGTAGCTCTTAAACTAGTATGTGGTGAACTTCAGCAGTTGCAATCTTCTTCTTTGAGGTACTAGGGACAATGAGTTGTTTGATGAAGCCAAACCACCTAAAAGCAGAGAGTAATCTGAGGAGAGAATCTGATCCTCCTACAAGCAGCATGGTCTGTCGCAAGCACTGCTCAACAAGACGAGGATGAGGAGGAAGAAGATGAGAAGGAGCTGGTCAAGGAGGAGGACATATATGAAGAGGAGGGCATTGTTGACTAACCCCCCAAAAGACGGAAGGCCCCTCCTACTTCCCTTCTGAGAATTGCTAGTGCTCAGCAGTCAGCCAACAAGCCCCAGAGTCTACCAATCCTTACACAACCATCACCTCCTCACAGCCCTCACGTCCTAGCCTAGGTCAAGGTGTAGATTCTCCTACACACACCTCCCTTGAAGGTGTGTCCCAGGCGTACTACCAAACATCTGAAGGAGAGAACAGCCCTGATGAGGTATGGGTACCCCCAATTCATGAATCTTCTCTCTACTGCCTCCCACATGCCATCCCTCTCCATGCTGGTTGACCTGCTGGTCATATTAGGGGGCGTCCCATGTGGACAGGGATGGCAGATGTTGGCCACTGGGAGAGAGAACTTTTCCAACAGCTGACTGGAGTGACGCAGGATATTCGTGCACCACGGATACTCTGTCTGACATTTCAGACTCACTTCAAGGACTACATAGACTCGTGCCTTGGATAATGTTGTGAAATGTTGCTAAGACATGACCAGGATGTACTATGCTGAAATAAAAATGTATAGGGAAGACAACTTCCCTTAGCTACGTAGAAGATGGAGGGAATGTTGAAATGTTACAAAATCTATCTTCACAGTCAACATACAGTGAAGAATCTACACAGCCACTTGTAGACACAACATGTACAGGCATTGGCACAACCACTTGTGCAGCCACCAATACCCCAACCGGTACAGCCAGCAGCACCCCAACCTGTACGGCCACCGGCAACCTAACCTATTCAGCCACCAGCACTCCAACCTGTACAGCCACACCCCCACTTTACAGCCACTAGACTCATCAGCAGAGGAAACTGATCCACCTGCACAGGAAGCTGGTATACATGCACACACAAACTGGCACCCACCCAGAATGCGTACTCACTCACAAAGATCCTCACTCCCCAATTGTGAAGTCATAAGAGATATCACCATGACTGTTGTAGATACGTTTTCCACTCAAAATAAATAAATAAATAATACATGTGCATCAGTCACAACTTCTACCCTTATTTTACTTTGATGTTTATTTAAATGATTACTCTGGTTATAGGCCATACGTTTCTATATAACTGTCTGTGAGTACCCTATGTGGACCTATAGAAACATCTGTGTTATTAGGCATCATGTTGAAAGCATACACTAAACACCTACAGATCTACAATTACCTACAGATTATGCAACAAGCGTAATGGCAGATTAATGACAGAGAGGTTTTTTGAAAATCTCGTCTACTAAAGTTATAAAAAAACTGTCAGATAGCATGGGAGAAAGGAACATAAATGAAGTCTTCAGACAGAATTAGCAAGGGAACTTAGAGGTGGTTGGACAACATAATAAAAACACTTCAGGAACCATCAGGGGAACCTGTCTATTTACAAGGGGTAAAACAAAATAGTCCCCAGCAAACTTAAAGAACAATGCCCACCCTACAAGCCACATGTTGGTTTCCAAGTAGAGTTCGCGTCTCGAGGGGGAACAGTCAGAGGCCATCCTCACTCTCATCTTTCACAATTATGTGAATATCCTCTTCACATGTGGATGCAGTTTGGCTGGCCGGTGCAAGACCAGACACCCCACGTGAAGAGACAACACAAGGACTAGCAGGGGAAACAAAGAAGGCTGACTAACTGGGAGACACCAAAACAGTAGGTTGGGTGGGCTTTAGAGCTAATGCACTCAAGTTGATGATAGAGGTATTGATCAAATCAAGCTGCCTAGACTGTGTCTTTAGAAGCATCTGGAGCTCATCCCTAATGTCCTAAAATCCCCAAAAGAACAAGGTCTTGGCATCCTCAATAGCTACCATCACACACCCCCACCCCCTCCGGAATAGCGGCCACAGGCATAGACACACATGAAGGGGATTGTGGCTCACATGAGGGGTGTGGGGCATCAGGGACAGATGTCTCCCTCTACTCTTGATATTCTCGGCTGGCTTTTGGAGGGGGAGTAGTGGCAGGGTGTGCAGTTGAATGCATGATGTAATAGGGGCCTCAGGAGTTAGGGAGGGGCTGGTGTCAGAACTAAACAATGCTAGGTCTTGTTCTAGGGATACCATTGCAGATTGTTTAACTTGTGGGCCAGGAGGAAAGCCAACTTCTTCCTCCCCCTGGCTGGTGGTGTCCCTTTCAGTTTCCCCCCCTTCAGCCTCCTCATCTTCTACCCAGATTATTATTTCTGATGGTCATGTCAGTCTACTGGTGGGCGCTCTACCCCTGCTGGGTGATTATTCTCGCTGAGTCGAGGATGCACTGGTCTGCTCCTGGTCCTGTAGTGATATCCCTTGGCCAGCCTGGTCCACTGAAAAATGCAAATTAACAATTATGTAGGTGGTGAACACTTTCGAGGCAAAAAGTTAAAAATGAGATAAAGCAAGTGCTGACATTGTTGTACCTTGACCTAAGTAAGCAATATTATGTGATTTATAAAAAGAATTATGTGTGATTTGAGTTTCATGTGAGTAGATAATTTACATATTGTTGAATTTGACAGTCATGAGCAGTATTTTCTGCAGTATTTAATGAGGTAAACTTTCATTTTAATGTAAGTTAAGCTTTTCATAATTATTCCCAAACTACTATTCAATAGTAAATTAACCAACGCTGAAACTACACAGTCGTGGAGGATATGACCACGCATAAATGTGTATCCAGATCTAATATTTTATATGTGAAGTTCTCTTCCCTGACTCCACAATCATAAACTTACTATCAGCTCTCATATTTGGAATAGCAAAGAAAAATGCAACTTTCACTAAAGTGTAATTTAAAGTATGTGAATCAGGCCCTTGGAGAGTGTAAGAAACTGGGTTGTTGGTTGAGGGTGTAAAACCCTACTCAAACAGAAACCACAATCCTTGTCAGAGTGGAGTTACAAGCAAACCCGAAATTAACCTACGCTCAACTCCTGTTACTTGGCAAAGAGCAATCAGGTTTAACTTAGAGGCAATGCATAAAGTACAGCCGTTGCAGGTAAGAGGGATGGGGCGGTGGGGGATTTTGAGAGACGACCACAAGGGAAAATGTATTATTTATTTAATTTTCCTTTATGGTCATCTCTCAAAATCCCCCCCAGCCGGCCTCACCGCCCCAGCGCTTTACCTGCAGCGTCCACGGCTCATTAAGTATTTGTGCAACACTAGATTTAGAAAGATAGAGTACATTTTAATAAATAAAACAAGACCAAAACAACGAAAATCCAAATAGTAGAACCAGAGATATGCAATTTTAAATATTTCAGTAAAAAAAGCACCAAAACGTACAAACCACCAATTGTGGACATCTGGTCACGCCAGACTTGACACAGAGTCAAATGTTCAGGCAGAATGCGATGGAGCGCAGGCCAGCTACAAGGACCCAGTTAGGCCCGCTGAATAAGAGTACCTTAAATCCTGGTTGTGGAGCATTGCAAGGGCCTGCACCAAGGAGGTGCTGTGCATCTGAGGTGCATTGCTCTGAGGAGCTGTGAAGCTGCAATGAGAGGTCCTGCGTCATTGTTAAGGCTGCTATTGATGAGAGATTTGCAATGCAAGGGCCTGCATTGGGAAAGCTTTGCAAGGTGGCTGTTGTGATGTGGGGTGCGAGGTCTATGCGGAGTCCTTGCATTGAAAGATCCCTTGCATAAGAACTAATGCATTGGTTCTGCTTGGGATTGTGCTACGTAGCAGAGGAAATGTAACGGTTCGGCTTGGTCCACAGATGAAGCGGGAGAGATCCTTCTGACCCACTTCAAAGGGTCCAGGGTTGGGGTGGAAGCATGTGGCAGGGTAGGACTCACAGATGGCAGAGTCCAGGTGCTGGGTTCAAGGTTGTTGAAGCCTTCTGTCGCTGATGCTCTGGTCAGAAAGCCAATCAACTAGCCCTTGGAGTCACTTTGGGGTCCTGGGTTCAACAGACACAGGCTGCGTCCTGCTCACCCATTCAAGAGGGCAACAGGCAGAAGGGCAGTTGTTCTTCAGAGAAGCAGTCCAGCAGAGTGGATGTCCTTTCAGCAGTACAGCAGTCCTTCTTGCTGGCCGAGTATCCACAAGCACAGAAGTATACTGAAGATTTGGTGTCTGATGTCAAATTTATATCTGTGCCTTCATTTGAAGTAGGGAGAATGTTCTAGAGTTTTCCCTTTAGAGTTCACAGGCTTCCTATCTTCCCTATCCTGTCTCCAGACTAACTACAGGGGGTAATAAGCTCTTTGTGTGTAGGCAGGGTCACAGTCTGTTCAAGTGTAACTAGGGCTGTGCCCAGCTTCTCCCTCCCGTCCTAACAGTAGTGACCCATCACCAGCCAGCAGGAAAACTACATGGAAACCATGTTGAGAGAGATCTTTGGTAGTGAACAACAGTCTGTGGTGCTAATTGTTGAAAGAGCTCACAGATCACTAGCAGTGCGCCCACGGCCTGCGACCTCGTTGAGACCGATAATCTCCAAACTATTAATTTATCGAGACTGCAACACCGTGTTACGCCTTTCCAGGGAGAAAGGAACAATACACTGCCAAGGTTATGAAGTCACACTCTACCACAACTTCACCATGGCGGTGCAGTGCACTTGGTGCAAATTCCTACAGGCAAAAAAGAAACTGCAGGCAGCAGGAATAACATACACAATGCTCTACCACGCCCGCCTTCGCGTGGAAAATGTCGTAACAGAAAAAATGTTTACTACGCTGAAGGCCGCCATGGACTTTGCAAAATCAATCACCAGGTCAAGGCTCGGCTCAGCCAGTTTCGAACCATCTACAGAAGATATCTGAGGGAAACAACGAGAGTGGAGATCATTGACCAGTACTCACTGCCTCTGTGATGCCATTTCTGCTGACACCAGCCTGGTGTCCTCTACACAGCAAATATAATGACTCTTGTTGCATTGTCACTTGTGCTAAGCACACTGAGTGACTCTGCTTCATAGTGGGAGTAGCACACCATGACCTGTTGACACAGTAGCAGCCTTGCTTTCTATGGACTCATTGTCCCTGGGCTCCCCTTCAACGGCATAAAATGATGGTCCCTTTTAAGTCACCGAGTCACTGGACTGTACTCAGTCATGGTCCTGGACATCACTGTCCACCTGGAGGACACACCAGTCTCTAGCTACCCCACGTGGGCACACCCCAAATGATCACAAGGCATGTTGACAAGAATGTGTCAGTTTGTGTTACCTTTTGGTTCCCATACCTATTGATACACTGTTCTGCATGGGGATAACTTTAGCAAAGCTGGAATGCTGAAGTGGGACGGGGGTGGGTATTCTGTTTCCTGTTTGAGAATCCATCCATGTGTTGTGGCTATTATAAGCATATCACTATGCCCCAACACGCAACCTGGTATGTATGTACCGCTTCACAGTTGCATTTGATTTCAATGGTCCAAAGTGCAGGACACGTTAACTTTGTCACATGGAATGTGCGTGGGCTCAATAATACCAAGAAAGTCAGGCAAGCGTTTGCCTACTTAGACTGACACCACGTGCAAGTCATACTGCTCCAAGAATCACACCTCACACTGCACGCCGCACAGACTCTAGGGTCAAAATGGGTGAGTGTTCGGATAGGTGAGGCACATGGACAGACAGTGGCTGGCAAATGCATATGGGGAGGGGGGCCACCCTGGCTGTAGTTTAACTGCCAAAATCAAGGAGCCCTGGGCGCACACACACATAGTGGCTATAGTATCACAAAAACTCACCATGATACTCTATCTATTGTTTCCCAGTTCATGGAGTTCTTAACTGGCTTATATGGTGTCCGTACCATGGCAACGGAACAAGAGACACATCATACTTGGATGGTGTGGAGCTCACCTGGCTCTCATTAGGGCAAAGCAAATTTCTTGTGCATCGCATCTCTGAGGGAGAGATAAAAGATGTGAGATGCACACTCCTGAATGGGAGGCCTCCAGGAGTGAAGGGCTTTCTAGGGCAATTCTTTAAGATGTATGCAGACTTACTTGGGCCCCACCTCAGAGACACATTTGCAGAGGCATATGACAAACACACACTGCCACCAACATTAAGACCTGATAAACTGCCAGAGTGATGTGACTCTAATTGTCAATTGTCACTAATCAACACATATGGCAAAACGCTTGTGAAAATCTTAGTGGCTTGGCGTCAGCCGTTACTCCCCTCGCTGGTACTGCCAGACCAATCAGGTTTCATTCCGTCTCGATCCACTATGCAGAACCTGCACACAATGTTCGCAGTTCTCCACCAACTGGGTGTCTCACTCTAGGCGGCAGCTGCACTCCTCAACACTGCAAAGGCATTCGACTCCATACAATGGCCATATATGTTAACAGTCCTGGACCGCATGGGAATGCCACCAGTGTTTTGTGGCGGATTCACATGCTTTACACGGATCTGTAAGTGCAGACCTGCATCAATGGCAACACATCAGAGATCTGGAGGATATGTAGAGTAGGGGTGGGTGGCAAACTCCGCTCCACCGGTGGATTGTGCACATTTTTGCAACTCCGCGCTCCGCTTGGAACGTGGAGTTCTGCTAAAACTCCGCCAACCGCCGCATGGCGGAGTTTACCGGCACCCACCATTCATGGCAGAGCAATAATGCACAATTTGAGTGCGCTTCAGGCCGGGCATGTTGGTAATGTAAGTCTTCTATTCTATTTTCCTGCACAGCGAGTGAGCTGGTGTCACTGTCAATAGCGTAATATGTATCCATAGCAACTCCAGCCTGAACAGTGCAGTTGTATATGTGTCTGTTCACACCCTGGAGATGCGAGGGGCTCGGTGGCGGAAGGGTCAGGACAGAGGATTCTCAAGTTTGCAACAGCCACTGTGTTCACTGTCCAGGCACCGCATGACGCAGTTGTGTAAGTAATAAAACTGCACCATATCATTATTATTTTAATTAAGTGGAGCTGGAAGAAGAGAAGATGCTTGGCAGAGAGCAGCTCTGCTTCCCTGTCCTTAGCTTTTTAACTTGACTTTGAGGAGAGAAAAAGAAGGGCTGGGGAAGGTGATTCTCAGGGGTACTGGGCAGAGATAGGCTTGTTGTTTTTTCCCTTCAGCCCATTTATCTCGCATTATCTCCTGTTGGCACTCGGTGCAAGATATTTTAAAATAAATGAGATCGGAGGATTAACCATAAACACAAGACAAACCTCCTTTATTTCTAGTACCCTCGACAGCGCAGTTCCAAGGGCACTTAATGGGGCCCGCCTCCTCTGATTAGGCAACTATCTGGAAATGTGGGTACCACTGGTCTGGGGACTCCGACAGCTTCTGAGAAATAGCACTGAGTTACAAAGTGGGGACATGACTAAGAAACACAGATCCACTTAATTATCTAGTTTTGTGTAGCACCTTGCTGGTTGCCTTGCACTTCAAACCACTGAGGCATAGTGTGAAAAGAAACACTATTATTTGAAATTGGTGTCAGAGTGTATGTGCCCGAAATGTTGTGAGAGATAGGCATTTGTGTGTGTTTTCCAAAGTGTTTGTGATTGTTCAACAACTTTAAGAGACGTCAGCCTACTGTCAAAACCACTTTATAGTAAACCTCTATTGCTCCCAGAGCACAATATTCATGTGACCCTGCTTCTTGTGCACTGATGAGGGATGCAAACCCCAGAGGAGGGGCTTTGGGGTGAAGACCAGGCAGGCAGCATTAATTTTATATTATTCAGTTTTGGATTTCATCTGGTGCACTGCTTTACCATCAAACACTTACAATGTGGGCTTCGTGTGTAGAGGGACGCTGGGTGGAGACACACACATGTTTGAGAAATGCTTTAAATTTCACTGTAACCTGTGCATTTTATTGTAATATTCCTTTGTTCCCAGGGTAACCCTTCATGGCAATCCAATCGCTATCCCCCAAAAATACATATATTGTGTGTTGCATTGTAATTGGATTTATCTAGCGCTTACTGCCCCAGACAAATTAATGTAAACTTTGTAAAGACTATGTGAAACTTATACTCCGCCCGGTCGCAGAACTCCACAAAATTCAGGGGAGTTTTCGGTAACCCAGTGAAACTTTGCAAGCTCCGCCCATGCCTAATACAGGGGGACAGAGGAGGAATGCTCATTATCACCAACCTTATTTGCCCTAGCATTAGAACCCCTGGCTTGCATGATAAGACAGCTACATACTGCTGCTGCCCTGCGATTTTGCCAGGGTCCCTTCACCATATATCTCTATGCGGGTGATATGGAGATATACATCTGGAGCCCAGCTGTAAATTTGATGCTGTTAGTCCGGGAATACATAAAGTGTGAGTGGTACTCTGGGTTAAGTCAACTATCTTCATCTTGACCCCAAACACTGAACCCCATGCCCTGGACTTCCAATTGGAGTAGAGTACAGATCCCGGAAAATACTTGGGGGGTGGGTGCACAGAGACCCTGAGATAGATATCCGGCAGAGCTATGGTACCGCCATCTCGAGCCTGGAGTAACAAGTAGCCTGATGTGTACGACTTCCCTTGTCATTTGCTGACAGAATAGCAATTATGAAGATGGTCGTATCCCCTAAGTTTCGGTATTTGTTCTTAAGCATCCCCATTTCTATAGCACAGGCCTTCTTTCAAAGTCTCAAGTCCTGCCTGAGAACCTTTGCCTAGGCCAGGAAGCAACCTAGAATTTGCTGGCACATGCTCACATGTCCATATGTGCAAAGGGGGTTTGGGCCCCCAGACTTATACCTATACTATCTCTGTGCACAAGCACACTTTGCACACTATTGGTATTACCCACTAAAAAACACACCACACAGCAATTAAGAGTGATGACGCTTACCCTATACCCCTTAGGCCGATACTACCTCACACACGGCCGGACTTGACAGTAGCAGAAATAAACAATGTACACAGCACAACAAAGGCCTCACAGGGACTTGACACTCACGCGGGTAAGTCCCCATTGTATGCCCCAGCAATGCCACTGTTGCATCATCCAGTGATGTTGGTCACTCAAGAACCCAGGGCACTGCCCATATTGAAGGGGGCAGGACTGGAGACTATGGGAGATGCCTACCCCTGGGAAAATTGTATTTCACTTGAAGACTTCCTGGGTACTCAGAGGCAAACCACACTTTTGGCCTTCACATATCACCATTTAAATGTAGCCATGAGGGCTCACTATCTGTCCTTTCCACAGGAACCAACTCCACTAGTGACCTTAAAGATCCTACTCACTTGTACCAACTGCAAGAGACTCATTACTAGGCTATACACTGCCTCCCAGCGAGAGGGGTCCAAAGGCATGTTCGCTGCAGTAGATAAATGGAATGCTCTCTTAGATAACCTGCTAACATTAGCACATTGGGAATTGTGTTATGCCTTAATGTGCAGGCTAACATCAAACTGTAATTTAAGGATTCTTCACTTTAGGATCTTGGAGCAGATGTACTTCTCTCCCCGCCAATTGAAAAAATATAGGTTGCAAGCAGATACTCTGTGTCTGCGCTGCAGCAAACTTGCAGCAGACTTTCTTCACTTGGCCTGGGGATGGTGAAGGAACACGTGGAATGTACCAAATAAGTATCTTGGGCCTCGTTAAGTCTCTTCGGCCAATTAATCTGAGACTTGTAGCAGTGACATTGCTGCTGGCAAAAAGGAGAGTGGCTATTCACTGGGGTGGAAAACAGCCACCTAAATTTGAAATGTGGAAGAAGGACATGGCATACTATAAAGATCAATTGGATTGTTATGCAGAAGAACTCCCATGGGCCTCAGACCCAAATACATATGGGGCCCTTTCATGGCATATTTGTTGACGACTGTAGCCGACGGCTGATTTTGAATAGATGTTTGCTGAATGTACATACAAATACGAATTTATAATATTCAGATGTGAAATGTTATGTACACTTTAATAAACACAATAAAAAAGTATGAGGTTTGCAAGGGATTCTGGGTAGCAGAACCGGGTGATAGCCACACATGTTACCACATCCTGGATTTCCCTAGGTGTCTATTTTTAAAAAAATGTACAGGTTTGCTAGGTTTCCGTAGGTGCTGGCTGAGCTGGGGCCCAAAATCCATAGCTAGGCACATTGCAAAAAAAAGGGTCAGTTTCCAATGGAAAAATGTGATGTTTCCACATTGCATTTTGTGCCGTTTCCTGTTGTGAGCACTAGGCCTACCCACACAAGTGAGGTATCATATTTATCAGAAGAATTAGGAAAAGCTGGGCGGAAGGAGGTTTGTGGCTTGCCTCAGATTCCAGAACTTTCCATCACAGAAATGTGAGGAAAATGTGTTTTTTAGACACATTTTGAGACTTACAAGGGATTCTGGTTAACAGAACCTGGTGAGAGCCACACAAGTCACCCCCTCCTTGATTCCCCTAGGTGGCTAGTTTAAAAAAATTTACAGGTTTGCTAGGTTTCCCTAGATGCCGGCTGAGCTAGGGCCCTAAATCCACAGTTCTGACTCCGCACGCATTTTCCCCCTCCTGAGGCGGAAGCCGGGAGGTCTCTTGCCTTTCCTCTTTGTTTTTAACTGGTTTTAAATTTTGCATCTTTGCATTTTGCACTTCGTTCCACCTGAGCTTAAAAGGTGTGATTATTGTGCTGTGACCCCCCAGCGCTTAGGAGCGCTTCAGTCCCCTTCTCACCCCCTCCCCTCTTGCACCGGACCTGCTCTCGGCTGAGTGTTGACGCCGAGGGCAGGGCACCGGTTTTTGGCGGCCATCTTGGGTCGGGTTGGGCTTCCTGACGCGATTTGCAGCGTCATAAAAACGGGCAGGGATGACTCCGCGCAGCGGACGCGATCAGCGGGCGCGCCGGATCTGCGCCGGAGTCGTGCCAGAGTCCTGCCCGTCTGCGCCCGTCCGCGACACGGCAGCGGACGGCGCGGCGGCAGGCTCTGGCCATAGGCTTACTTACTCTGCAGCGGATCTACTCTCATTTAACCTTAATACCGCTACCTGTCGGTATGTCTTTCCTGGCCGATTCAAAGGTAAATGCTGCTGTCCAGGTTGTGGATGGTATCCCAACATATACCGGGCTTCTGAGGGTTCCCGTCCACTCCCTCCTAAACAGTTTAAGTGCTTATTGCTTAACACCCGTTCATTACATAGGCACGCTTTGGACATCTTTGAGCTACTTACCTCTGAGAATCCACTCTGTCTCTTGCTCACAGAAACATGGCTCTGCGAGTCGTCTAATCCTGACATCGCGGCAGCCTTTCCGCCAGATTATATTGTTTACAGACAGGATAGGACAGTGGGTAAAGGTGGTGGTGTTGCACTTGCAGTTCTAAGATCTTTTGCCTGCACAATTATTCCATCTCTGCCTATTTCTGGCTGCGAATCCCTCGCCTTTTCCATTGCACTCTCCCCGCATCAATCTTTTTCTGGGCTTCTTGTCTACAGACCTCCGGGTCTGCGGGGTTCCTTCTTCGATGACCTTCAAGCTGCTATCACTGCTCTTTGCTTGAAGGTGGAAAACTGCATAATGTTAGGGGACTTTAACATCCATATGGACGTTGAGTTGGACAGTGAAGCGGTCAAAATCAAGGACATCACTGTTCCTCTTGGTCTAACTCCTTACATCTCAAGTGCGACTCATGATAAGGGTCACACGCTTGACCAAGTGTTCTCCACCTTTCCCCTTATTATGTCCCATCCCACCCCTGTTCTCTGGTCTGACCATTCTTTGATTAGTTTTTTAATTCAGGGCAGAAGTAAAACATCTTATATTAACTCAGACCACCTTAGGCACCCCAGAAGACCTTTGCATAAAATTACCCCTGAGAATCTTGCTCAAGCGCTTCACGAATATCCCTGTATCCTATCCGGCCATCTGGAGAGGGACCTTGAAACTTTCCAGGAATGGTTAGTTGAAAGGCTTGATGATCTTGCTCCTCTTTCTACCCCCTCTTCATCTGTCAAGCGCAGTTCGGCTCCTTGGTTCTCTAAGTCACTTGCTCTGGCACGGCGTAACTGTAAGTTAGCCGAAAGACTCTGGCGGAAGCAATATGACCAAGAAGCTAAGTCTGCCTATAAACTATCTATTACATCTTACCACTCTGACATTCTTGAGGTCAAAAAGAACTATTTTGCAAATAGAATTGAGTCTGCGTCAAATTCCAGTAAAGAAATTTTTACCATTGTCAAAGAGTTTATCTCTCCCAAATCTAGCATAGTCCAGCATAAGTTCACCGAATCTTGGGTAAAGGAGCTGGCCATCTTCTTTAATACGAAAATCAAATTGATTCAAGAATCTTTTCCACCAGCTGCCCCAAATGCATCATTGCATGACTCCAATCTGACGACTTTACCTCCTGATTCCTGCCCCATTCTATCGGAGTTTCCTCCTTTATTGGAATCTAATTCTCTGGATCTTTTACTCAGGATTAAATCTGGCTCTCCGCTTGACCCGTGCCCGGCGAGCTTTTTAGCCAGGACTGCCAAGATTCTGAATTCCTTAATTTCTCCTGTTTTGAACCTATCTTTGTCCTGCGGCATTGTTCCGCCAGCCTGGAAGAAGGCAATGGTCGTTCCCCTTCTAAAAAAACCAGGCCTTGACCCAGAGATACATGCTAACTATAGGCCCATTTCTCTCCTGCCCAGTTTGGCTAAGATCGTCGAGAAGCACGTCCACTCTGTGCTTTCTTCCTTCCTTGAAGACCATGGGTTACTCCACTCCACCCAATCTGGCTTCCGCTCCAACTTGAGCACTGAGACCGCTCTTTTGGAAGTTAATGAAGCCATTAAGGAAGTTCTCGACACAGGTGGAAGAGCAATGCTGGTGATGTTGGATCTGTCGGCGGCCTTCGACACCGTCCCGCATGAGGCCCTCTTGAGAAGACTTCACGAGATCGGTCTCAGAGGGACGGTGTTGAGATGGCTGAGATCTTACCTAGCGGGTCGTCGACAAGTGGTCTGGGCCCCCCCGTACTCCGCCGAGGTGCCGCCTATGGATGTCGGAGTCCCACAAGGGTCGGTGCTGAGCCCGACCCTTTTTAACATCTTCATGACTCCATTGGCGGTACTGGCGGAGTCGATGGGTGCCCAGATCATATCATACGCTGACGACACCCAGCTCCTCTTCACCTGCAAGAAGGGCATGGAGTTCGACGGGGAGAGCATCCGTGGTTGCCTTGGGGCTGTCTTCAACTGGTTTCAGCGGAGCAGCCTCAAGTGCAACCCTGATAAATCCGAGGTGCTCTTCTTCGGCTGTCAGGCAGAACCGCCCTGGAAGGAATGGTGGCCGGTTTGCATGTCCCCCCCTTCCTCTTCCTCTTTGGTCGCTAAAAACCTTGGGGTCAAAATTGATAACACCCTGGCTTTGAAAACACAGATCACAGGTCTCACGGGTACCTGTTTTGGTCTGCTAAAAATGATGCGTAAATTCCTTCCTTTGCTCCCTTTAGCCCACAGGAAGCTGACAGTACAAGCTCTGATTTGTTCCAGGCTTGATTATTCAAATGTCCTCTACCTGGGTTTGCCAGATTATCTCTTGCACAAACTCCAGGTTGTACATAATTCTGCGGCAAGAGCCATCTTCGGCCTACCCCGGCAAGCCAGATCATCTGAGTTGCTTTCCTCCCTTCACTGGCTTCCGATCAAGAAGCGAATCACATTCAAAGCTCTTACACTGGCCCATAAGGCACTCCATTTGGTGGGGGCCTCCTACATTCAGAAACGGCTTTCTTTCTACAAACCCACCAGATCTCTCCGGTCGGAAAGTCTTGGCCTGGCAATGGTGCCTCCCATTAGGAAAATCAGAATAGGTGGACGTTCCTTTAAATATCTCGCCCCCAAACTATGGAACTCCCTTCCTGTTGATCTCCGCCGCATTCCCAACCTGTTTGCCTTTAGAAAGGCCTTGAAAACCTGGCTTTTTAATCAGTAATTCTGTTATGTTTCTGTTGTCTTTTCTCCTTTTCTCAGTAATGGGTCAGAAAGCGCCGGGACACTCCTTGGAGTAGCCGTGCGCTATATAAGTCACCCATTAACATAACATAACATAACAGTTAGGGACAATACAAAAAAAGGGTCAGTTTTCAGTGGAAAAATGTGATGTGTCCACATTGCGCTTTAGGCCGTTTTCTGTCACGGGCCCTAAGACTACTCACACGTCAGGTACCAGTTGTATCGGGAGACTTAGGGGAACACAGAATAGTAGAACAAGTGTTATTACCAATTGTCTTTCTCTGCATTTGCACTTTCCAAATGTAAAACAGTGTGCAAGAAAGAAGTCATTTTGAGAAATGCCCTCTAATTCACATGGTAGTATGAGTACCCACAAATTCAGAGATGTGCAAATAACCACTGCTTCTAAACTCCATATCTTGCCCATTTTGGAAAAACATAGGTTTCCTTGATACCTATTTTTCACTCTTTTTATTTTACCAAATAACTGCTGCATACCCAGTACACAATGAAAAACCATTGCAAGGTGCAGCTCAGTTATTTGCTCTGGATACCTTGGGTCCTTGGTGAACCTACTCGCCCTCTATATCCCCACAGCCAGAAGGGTCCAGTGGACATTATGCTATATTGCTTTTAAAAATCTGACATATTTAGAAAAAGTTACAGATGGAAACGTAGACACAAATGCCTGTTTTTACAACTCAATTTCAATATTTTTTTATTTCAACTGTTACTTTTTATAGGAAAACCTTGAAGGATTTACACATATGACCACCTCTGAATTCCAAATGTTGTCTACGTTTCAGAATGGTATAGCTTTCAGCGATCCACTGTGGGTTTCACACCCGTTTCCCTCACTAACTGGAAACAGGTTGAAAGTACAAAAAATAGGAAAATTGCTATATCTCCCAGTAAAATGCCAAAACTGTGTTGTAAAATGTGGTTTTCTGATTCAAGGCTGCCTGTTCCTGAAAGCTGGTAAGATGGTGATTTTAGCACCGCAAACCCTTTGTTGATGCCATTTGCAGGAACAATACTGACCCTCTTCAGTACTTTTTCCCCATTTTCCACCCCAAAACCCAACATTTAGAGGCTGATTACGATGTTGGGTGGAGAGCCTCTGCCCGACAACGTCTCGGAATTGGGACCATCTGACTCACGGTCGGTTATTCTAAAGATGCCCAGGGTTTGTGGATTCCCTGGTAGGGAACCGCAAAATTAGCCAAAATACAACTAATGGCCCGATTCCGATCCCGTTAGGAAAGCCCTTCGAACTACTCCGTGCAACCGATTCCGATGCATCTGTATAGTGACGAACTCGGTTCGCTCGGACTCCCATTGAACTCTACCGAACGCATACACAGGCTCCCATTGCAAAAAGTGGTGGGTGGGGAAAAGCGTGCACCCCATGGTGGGCACCCAATGGTGCCTGAAACACTGTGCATGCTTGGATTGGGGAAGCCCATGGGCACCCCCCGCGACCAATTCGGAGGGCCCCCGTTGATGGGGGGCTTGCTATGGCTCCCCCGAAGTCCGATTCCCAAAGCCTTTTTGTTTTGCCAAAACCTAGTCATTACGGTTGTCAGAATCGGGCATCTTACTCGCTCGTTCGGATGCTGGTCCCATTGCCCGGCATGATTCAGCTCCGAATGACTCGGGCTGACAGGATCGGGTTCGGAAACGATTTGGTTGGCGCGGACAAGATCTTCGCATCATACTTAGTCAATCCGAACGGGGACGATTCGGTTGGAAACAAAGGCTCCGAATCGGATATGCTCATTCTGGAACCTGTCTGGAGGCCTTCCTAATGGGATCAGAATTGGGCCCTAACATGAATCTTTCTACACTATATGCCACAATATCTATGCTTGTTTTTTCGTTTTTCTCTCAAAACTGAAATGAAAATGTAAATAAGAAATAAACAAAATACTAGCCAATCTAACATTTGGATTATCAAGAAATGCTCTTCCATATAAAGATGTTATTTTAAAATGGTTTCCATACTTATCAATCTCTTTCTAACTTAAACATTATGTGGCGGCTTTTGTGCAAGGCCATTGTTGTGATATACCCTATTAATTGTGTAACTGTTCCTAAGATGGCATAACCTCACTCTAATTTTACCCAAATTGTGCTTGATCTTCTTTAACTCTTTTTAATTTGCTTAACTGATATACTCGGTAACTACAATATAAGCAGTGCCTAATTTGTAAAAGAAAGAATGCCGATGCCCAACTCTGCCCAGAAGCCCACAGTGCTCCGATTTCCAAGGTTGGGCAATCTTCAGTCCACCTCTTGCTACTTTAATCCTCTACCTGGCAATCCTTGCCCCTTTGCCTCACTCTTGCAGGTCCCTTCTTTCTCCTTTTTCTGTCTTTCTCTACCGCCTTCTTTCCTCTTTGTATGTTTTCACCCTCATGCCCTCAGATGTCGAATGAGGAAAAATAAGTGGCAATCCTCAAAAAACGGTGCCGATTACCTCCACCAGCAACCACCAGCTCAAATGAAGCACTGAATTATGTACGACCTTACTTCAGGAATGCAAAAGTCAGATGTATTTGATGACAGGAAGTGCTAAAACAACAATACCTACAGTAAAACAGAAAGATAGCTTATTGGGTCCCTTTCATTAACACTTTGACATTTGTGTAAGCTATGCCTTCCAATCTATGAATACTTTTTAATCATAAAATTTTACGGAAATTAATTGGGTTGTATAATTCAACCAAAATTCATAAAAAATATTATTTGGAAATATTTGTATATGTTGGTGGGCCTTTTATGTCCAATGTACAAGATGAACACTGTAACACATTTTTTTAAAAACTATTAACTGTCCAGTCTTACACTGTCCCAAAATGTGTGAGATGATGTAATAAAACATACTGAGCGTTTGAATCTACACTGAGCTGACCATCATGTGTGTTGGACTTGACATCCTTGGGTGGTTGTCCCCTAACCATTTGCCTTCAACCATTCTGTTTTGCTGAAATTGTTTTGTTTTACGACTCTGCACTCTCCCACTACTAGCCAGTGCTAAAGTGTTTGTGCTCACCCCCTAACACATAGTACATTTGGCTTATACCTGATTGGAATATTTAATGTACTAATGAGTCCCCAGTCAATTGGTATACCATATACCCAAGGCTGGTAAATTAAATGCTACTAGTGGGCCTGCAGCACAAATCGTGCATCCCACTTAAGTAATATTTTAAACATGTCTCAGGCCAGCCATTTGCAGACTGTAGTGCAGTTTAAATGGCCAGTTTGACTTGGCAAAATAACTTTTTTTCCAAGACTAAAACTCCCTTCTTAATACATATGTCACTCTTAGGGTGTGCTTGAAACAACCCATAGGACAGGATGTGTTGTATTTAAAACATTGGACCTGTACTTTTAAGTTGTGAAAAACTCCTCAATTTATTTTATCTACTGCGAGACCTACCCCTCCCACATAATAACATTGAGTTACCTTATTACATTTATTAAGGGATAACTTTTGATTGCCAACAGGTAGAAATGTCAGGTTTACACTTTTGTCATTTAAAAACCTCTTTAATGGTAACGTTGGATTTTAAGTCACAATTATTAAAATGCTACTTTCGCATTCCCTTGTCCCAACCATTTGGTGCCTGCAGCCTGTTCCTGAGTCAGATGACTAGATGTAGTTGGCAGTTGGCCTTTGTGTATTCCTTTAAGACAGTATCAAAAAAGAGGGACTGGGTGTTGGTAAGATGGGCCATCTTGACTTAATGAGAGGGGCGAGGCTGTCACTTGTCACACTTGTATTTCAAATGAGTGGCCTCAGTCCACACACAGAGGAACGTCCTGGAGACAGGGAAATTCCAGAAACCTCTATGGGAGGAAAACTCCAGAAGTTTCTTCCACTTCAAAGTTGGGACCAGGTTTGAAGCTAGGGCTCTCAGACCCACTCTTCAGTGCACTTCTAAATCTGTGGATACTACAGAAGAAGGACTGGCCTGCCGCGAGAGGATACCCCTGCTTCCTGAGGTCTGCCCTGCTATCTGAAAAGGAAGTCTAGACATGCACTCTTCATCCCAGGCTACATGAGTGACTTCAAAGGCTATTTAGCTGGCCTCCTGTTCTGAACAACAGGGACATAGCAAGTTCCAGAGGCCTCTCTAGAACTGCCCAGCTGACCTGCTGCACTGGACCTGCCTGGACCTGCAACTGGACCTGCCTGAGCATGTCTGGCCTCTGCTGGAGTGAGTCCATGCATATCCGTGTTCTTGATGTTCTATCAATTGAGCTCCTCTCGGAAGAAAACGAGAAACCATGATGTTTTGGGCTCTTTGCACCCATGAATGGGCCTGGTTGCGCCAACATCTTGCCGCTTGCACCAACTGCCAATGCGAAGCTCTGGTGAACGAGACTCGTTGGGCTAAAGCGTAGGATCCGCACCTTATGCTACAGCATCGACAGCCTGCGGTGACGGCCAGCGTGAAGCTCCAGCAATGACTGTCACTGATGCCTGACAGAATCTTTGCGCTACAGTAACGACTGTCCACGACGCCTGGCCTGCTCTTCGTGCTACAGCAATGACCATTTGTGACGCTCTCCCTGCTCCTTGCGGCCTTCTCACCCGGAAAATACATTTTTGTACTGGACTTTAGAAGGCAAGTTTTTCAGTTGGACTAACAATGTCCCTGTGTCTGACCTGGTCAGACTGCACTTGTGACTTTCACACGGTCTCCCATGACCAGAGAATTGCGCTAGTGCTATGTGCTTTTAGGTGCTATTTTATCTTAAATCTTTGAAATTGCATATCTCTGGTTCTACTGATTGAATGTTTGTCATTTTGGTATAAAATAATTTGTTATATTTTACTCTATTTTTCTAAATTGGCATGGGATTTATTTTGTATTGTGTTTTCACTTCATTACTCTTTGAGTGATGCTTACACACTTTACACATTACCTTTTAGGTAAGCTTGAATGCCTTTTTGGCAAGCTACAAGAGGGTTACAGTTATGCACAGGTTAATTTAGTGACTTTTTGTGGTTCACCCTGACGGGGATTGTGGCTGTTGATAAGAAGAAGGGCTCACACCCCCCTCAACCAATAACCCAAATTCTCACAATGTGCAAACATTACAACCTAGTTTTCTTTGGAATATATTCATAGGCATTTCATGCCCATGGAGTCACTAATTGCAGTTGCCCAGGATTTAAAATCAGATTGAAAGAGCATCTTTACTATGTGCCAGTGTGTAATTTAAAACACATTTTGATCAATTTGAGATTATTATTCAATTTTTCCTTAAAAGACCCTCTGGTTTTCAGTACAGAAACTTTAACATATTCGTAAAAACATTTTTATACACACAATTGTTTAATGACCTGAACAAAAAATCCCATATAACGTAATCAGATGCATTTTCTGCATCCTTTAAAACATTTGGTTCATTTATATCAGAATTTAAATGTAATAGTGGCCTTGTATTCAGCACTCGATGGAGATGGGTTAGTAATTTTGTCATTATGGGAGCAGATTTATTAATATTTCCCACAACTCTGCAAGGCAACTTGCAGGGTTGCATTGCGTGAAAGGCAGAGAGCAACAATGCACAATATCTACTAAGATATAGCAGACTTCTGGTCTCTCCTAGCTCTGGTGTACTGTGTACTGCTTAACACAGACCTCATTTCACCTTGCTACAAGAGTGCCTAATTAACAGGCTGAAAATCTTTTGTGCAGAAAGTGACACATTCCTGCACAAAAACAGCGCTAAGTGGCAATTTTCTCTTTCTATTTGTGTTGCCAAATACATCTTGCATACAAAGAGGAAGTAACGAGGCATAATAAAAATATTTCCCCTCGTTATGCTCCTGTTGGGTAGGCACACCATTTTGATGGAAATCCAGGCTTGCAAGTCTTTGTAAATCTGGGCTTGCGTCAAAATACATGGGTGGCTGCACGGGAACACCCATGCTACACCATGTAAAATGCCTACCTGATGCAAATTAAAGTAAGCCAGCGCTATGCGCTGAGTTAGTTACTTTGGGCCTCATAGGACCATTGCGCCGCCTGAATGTCACTTTTTGTGACGTTCCGTGGTTCATGAGCCTGCTCCATCTTTACCAGGCAGCACTAAGCCACTTTTTTGGCTTAATGCTGCCTCATAAATATTGTTACCTTTAACACAGTTTTCTGCATTAAAGGGGCGTGCAATGGGTATTGCTGGAGGTGTTCCCAGAAACATCCAAGGCTTTTTTACACTTCCCCAGATATACGAGAAATCATAACTCTGAAGCAGCGCCAAAAACATAAGGCTACCTATGGGAGGCATAAGTGAGGCACAACGAAGAGAAATATCTTAATTTCTCCTCGTTTTTCCTTTTTCTATGTGTACTGCGTTCTGCAGCACACATAGAAAGAGGAAAAAGCCTCTTGTGATTTTTTTGTGCAGGAAGGTTTCCCTTACTGTAGAAAAAGAATAATTTCCGCAATGCAGGCACCCTTGCACCATGGTGCAAAGGTGCCTGCATTGGCGCACCGCAGCCTGTTGTGCACTGGCGCAGGGGAAAAAGACAGGAATGCTCTGTATTTGATAGATACAGCGCATTCATGTCCTTTTCTTTTGCTGTAGGGCTGCGCAGCAAGACGGCCTGCAGCGCTGCCCTATGGCAAAACCTCATAAATGAGGCCCTCTGTATTTACTAAGCAACATAAATCTACTTTTCGTGGCTTACTAAATACCAAAAAGGATTTTGTGTCAGGGCTGCACCACAAAAGTGAAGCAAAGTTGATGCCAACCTTAGTAAATCAACCCTTTAGGGCGTATTTACAAGCCCATTGCTCACCTCATTGTCACTTTTACCCATGTTAACTGTGACGCAGCGGCGGCACAAGGGACTTGTAAATAATCCTCTTTGGGCCATATGTATCATTCAAAATTGTGATCGCAAACGCCGAAATGTGCAGAATGTTGGCGTTTGCGATTGCAATTTAGCTAAGTAGGATGTATTAAGGTAAAACTGCCTCGCAAAATAAGGAATCGCAAAATTTGCGATTCCTTATTTTGCGATTGCATTTAAGGAATCACAAATTTTGCGATTCCTTAAATGCAATGTATGAGGCACAGAAAAAGTGCAATTTGGGCTTAAGGAATCGCAAATTACCACCTACTTCAAGTTGGTGGTAATTTGCGATTTCTCTGAAAAATACACTTTTTTGCATTTGTCAAAGTGCCATGTGACGCACATACGTGCCCTAAGGGCATGTATGTGTGCCACATGTGCACACATGCACATTTCAGGGTTGCAACAGGGTGTCCTTTTGACACCCTGGCACCCTTGAAATTGCATTCTCAATTTGCATTTCTCTAATTGAGAATCGCAAATTGAGAATGTCTTCCCATTCATTCCTGTGGGCCTCTAGGCCCATAGGAATGAATGGAGAGGTATTCCTTAATTGCGAATCACAATTTGCAATTCATAATTAAGGAATATGCAGGATTCGCAAAATTATTTGCAAATCCTACATACAGAGAGTTTTGCGATTCTCAAATAGCGATTCGCAAAAAATCGCTATTTGAGAATCGCAAACCAAACTTTCATACATATGGCCCTTTGTTACTAATCTGTTCGGACTCGACCCTGCACTTTCAGATTTCATTTGTGTAACACTCGAAGAGGTTACTCTCGGTTACTAAAGATCAAAAGGTAATTTCTTTCCAACTCCTGGCAAATGCAGGATGCGGGGTGACCATCAGGGCAAGTCCTGCTGAATTATTTGCTTCTGCCGTGGGGATGTCAAGTTTCATTGAGGAATTTACTACGTCAATGGATAGAACCTCATTTTCATTGCCTGTCCTTACCTACTCCCATTCCTAATATGAAGTAAGTGGATTTTTCTGTTTTAAACTTTTCTCCTCCTGCTTTTATACATCTCCTGGGAGTCTGAGCATGCATAGGTGACACAGATGGTGGATAATATCTTTTAGAGTTTCCTTCACTAAACCAATGTATTATCTTGCCTTTTACTGCCTTGCCGTAGGTCCTGTTGTGTATTGTATGACTGTTTCATAAATAACACTGATTTTAAACCTTACTTAAATTGCACGGACATTGATTTGTTTCATATTATGTGATATAAAGCTGATCTTTTTCTTATTTTCCTTTTCAGATGTTCACTACTGTTTTATTGCAGCGAACATAAACATCTGGATTTTGAATAAATAGACAAAATGGGGCAGATTTATGAGCCCCTTGCGCCACTTTTGCGTCACTTTTCCCATGTTAAAAGTGACGCAAAAGTGGCGCAAGGGGCTCATAAATCTGCCCCAATATGTACAAAAATCCTTGCTGACACAAAACATCACTCATTACCGCAAAAAGAACTGAAGCAACATATCTCACTCTCAAACATGTACATTGCCACGTAATAGCACCTATGTGCCCAGCAGTCCAACATTTCGCTTTTTTTTGGAGAGGTGAAATGGGTTTATCCGTACGTTTATTTGTACTTTTGTTGCCAGGTAGGTTCATTCCATATCACTACTTCCTCCTCGACATTTGTTTGCCGTTTTGTTTTTTTCAATGCACTTTTGCACTTCTTCTGCTACTGCCCTCTGCATCTTACTTCTGCATTTCTCACACTACCCCCCCCCCCCACCCTTATTCTAACCCCACCAGAGTAGTTTGGAGGGAATAATACACATTGATGCTTTTTTCTTGCCGAGTTATGCTCATTTCATATATTACTGGACCAGGGCCAGCTCTAGGGCGGTGCGACCGGTGCCACCGCACCGGGTGCTGGCTTCCTGGGGGCGTCGTGTTTGCAAGTTTAGTATGTTTTTCAAGCACCTGCTGCAGCGTTTCTTTCCTCCTGCAATTATCAGGCCTCACAAAAATTTAAAGAAAACTTGTGTGATTAATTATCTTCCTGGCAAGAGATCAGCGTTTTGTATAGCTGAGGTTTTGACCTATGTGAAGTTAGTGCAGAGGGTTAATATTCCTGCTGCAAAGAACGTGTATCAAGTTGATTACAAAGTGCATATAAAGTAAACAGATTAGCAGGTTACTGCTTTTAAAAAAGATATCCTTTTGTTACTTGCAATTTATAACTTAAAGTCCTAATATTCAACAGTGAGCTATTAACTTTCATCATAGAACTGCATACACACTGCAAAGTATACATTAGAACATTGATTAATGTTGCATAAAGGGTTAATTTGGCTAGAAATCAAATCTTATTATTAAAGAAAACTCTCAACTATGTCTCTGAGTTTGTGCTTCTCCACACCAAGCACTCCTAAACTATACTGCCTACCAGTATGGATGACATGTGACTCCTACACTTTTAGGGCCTCATTTATGAAAAGTGGAGCATCGCTGCGTGAAAACAGCGATGCGTCACTTTTCTTTGCGCCCTCCTTGCGACATGCTGGATGCGTCATATTTACAGTATGCCACATCATGTCGCAAGGAGTTACAGATACGTCAGTATTTCTGGCGTATCTGTAGGAGCAAAAATGACGCATTGCTGGAGTGTGTCACAAAAGTGACGCAACTCCATCAATTGGTCATTTTCACATGGGCAAGTCCCATTTCAAATGTTCCTGCGTCAGTCTTACGCCTGCTGTGAGGCATGCATAAGATATTGACGCATTTGCGTACTAGAAGTGACACAGTGAAATCTCATAGATTTCACTTTGTCACTTCTACGAGGCTTACTTGGGTCAGAATGCCCACCCTACATACATTGAGGCAGATTTATGAGCCCCTTGCGCCACTTTTGAGTCACTTTTCCCCTGTTAAAAGTGACGCAAAAGTGGCGCAATGGGCTCATAAATCTGCCCCATTATACCTGGCGCAGGTATAATGTGGCGCAGGGGTTTACAAAGTGACGCATCTACCTAGATGTGTCACTTTGTAAATATGACGCAACATGGTGTATTGCTTATGCTGCTGGTGCTTCACAAAAAGTGACGCACCGGCAGCGCAAAAGTGACGCAAGAGCTCATAAATAAGCCCCATAGGGGCAGATTTACAAGAAAGTGATGCATCTGTAGAGATGCGTCACTTTCCCTGCACCAAAATGCAAAACCCTTGCATCACCATGGATGCACCGGATTTACAATACGGCGCACCATGGCGCAAGGATTGACAGATGCGTCAGAAATTCTGACGCATCTGTTGACGGAAAAGTCACACATTGCTGGAGTCGTGTCGCAAGCACAATGCAACTCCAGCAATGCTCAGGGGTGCCCTATGCCTAACATGCTGCGTCAATCCTTACCCCTGCTTCAAGTAGGCGCAGGGTTTTGACACAGCATGGACGTAAAAGTGACTCAGGGAAATCTTGTAGATTTCACTGCGTCACTTTAACGGGGCTTTCTGCGACGGAACGCCCACCCTGCATACATTAAACCTGACGCAGGTTTAATGTGGTGCATGGTTTCACAACGTGACGCATCTCCCTAGATGCGTCATGTTGTAAATGGGCCGCAACTTTTACGCTGCCGCTGCATCACAAAAGTGATGCAAGGGGCTTGTAAATCTGCCCCTTAGTCCTTTGGCTTATGTAACATTTCCTGTACACTGATTTACACAAGTATGATTGATTGTTTCTGTGTAATGTGTGTGTGTTGCAAAGTGCTCTGACACCCTACACTGGAATGAGTGGTGCTATATAACTAATTCAATGCATCTGAGAAAGAGTGGTTATGGAGACTTGGTCACTGTTAAAGGGTGCTAGTGAGAGAATACGTGGTGAAGGTGGTCATTGGGGGGGCGCCAACAAACATTGACGCACAGGGCGCCACCAGCGCTAAAGCCGGCCCTGTACTGGACGAAGACATTCGTCAGTCCTTGGTGGTGGATGTTTTTGTCGGCTGAAGGATACGGGTCTTCATGTTCCTTTCGTACAAACGCACATAAGATCCAGTGACATTGCTTTTACCTCAGAAGCTTTACCCAGCCTTGCTTTTTCTCACACAGAGCAATTCACAGAGGAAGACGTAACTGCATCTAGAAGATGGCAGAATTAATTTTCCATATTATTCTGACATGTGTATTTGAAGGTCGTTCAAGGCTAAGCTTTTATTTGTGAAAGTAAAACCTTAGGGGCAGATTTATGTTGCACTTGCGCCACTTTTGCGCCGCCGTTGCGTCACTTTTGTGACGCAGCAGCGGCGCAAATCCTGCGCCATGGTGCGGGGCATTTACAACGTGACGCATCTGGGAGATGCGTCACGTTGTAAAGCCCTGCGCCACATGTAGGCGTTCCAGGGCAGGTGGGGGCGTTCTGGCGCAGGAACGCCTCCTAAAAGTGGCTGAGTGAAATCTACAAGATTTCACTCAGTCACTTTTAGGCCCATGCTGCGTCAAAACCCTGCGCCTGCTTGAAGCAGGCGTAAGGATTGACGCAGCATTGTACAGATAGGGCCCCCCAGAGCATTGCTGGAGCTGCGTCGCGCTTGCGACGCAACTCCAGCAATGCACCACTTTTACGGCACAGATGCGTCACGCATCTGTGCCATTTTTGCCCGATGGTGCGCCGCATTATAAATGCGGCGCATCGATGGTGGCGCAGCTGTGTCGCATAATAACTGGCGCATCCCTGCTGATATGCAGGGATGCGCCAGTTATCATAAATCTGGCCCTTAGGGGAGGAGCCAAGATGGCGACCGGAGCAGTCGCTTGAGCGCCCGGCTCCGTCGGCCCTTGGCCTCGGACTATCATCCTGATTCCTATCCTTGCCGATTTTCGAGGTGCAACGCGTGCGACGACGCGCTGACTGCGCCGCCGCTTTCCCGAAGTCTTAGCCCGCCCGGATGCCGGAGTTTTTGGTGCCTTTGTTCCCCGCCCTGGACCCTTGCTCTACTGTGGCCTCGGCCGGCCCCCTGGAATCGTCGCAGTCACCGGACCCGCTGGTGCAAATCTGAGCCCGAGGTCCCGATCCCGCCTCACGCCACGCACGGTCGCCAGAAGAGCCGGGAGAGAGACGCCCGGACACCTCCTGTACCCTGCATCTGATGGGCTGGAGCCAGAGGGTAAGCCCCGGTGTGGCGGGTCTCCTACCCCGCTCTGTGGACCACGCTGTAGAAGGCTACAGACCCCCTTCTTCTATGGTCTAGTCGGCTGCAAAGAGCGCCCGAGGGAGGGGAAGAGACTGCTGGCTTTCACCTGTTGCGGCGCAGACCTGTTGGGAATTGCCTCCTTGTCACGATCCCCCCCCTGGCCACGGTACCGTTCAACGGTAAAACATGGCGCTGATTGCCTGCTCGCTGCTGGGGGGTGATGCTCCGGTCTCGCCCGCTGCCCGCTTCGCCCTCCCTCTACCAGACTCCAGCTCCCCAGTGCCGTCTCGGATTGCTGCCGTTGGGGGGACGCAGCTTCCGTTGACATACGGCTCCGTTCTGGCTGCCCTGCGGGACTTTCGTCTGCAATTGTGTGTCGGCTTGCAAACGCTGAGTGAGCGGTTCGACTCTACACTGTCTGCTGCGGGCCGTGAGTGCCCCGTTTGTGATCAACAAGACGTGAGTCTGCCAGTGCTGTGGTCCTCCTGCGGGGAAGCAACGACTGGGTATAACGGTGCTACACTGGTGTCTGCATTTGGCTTTCCCGGCGCTCAGGATCAATCGCTCTCCTGCTCAATGGCAGATACTTTGTTTCCCCGGTCATTGCTGCCTGCTTTGTTGTTGCCTGCCTCACCGTGCCCGCAGGAGTTTCCAGCTGAACTACACCTGGCGACCTCGAGGAACTGTTCACGGTGGCCTACGACTCCTTTTATGTGGAACTCATGTACTTTACAAGCCAGGTCTGGATTTTATATGGTGTGCAAGGGGACCTCAATAGATGATCGGTGGCCATTTTGTGACTCTACTTCTCCATCTTCTCCCAAGTGGCCATATTGTCTTTGTCTGTTCGGGACGCGGGGCATTCACGAGGGGGCGGGTCTAATCGTACGCCCGCGATCGGGCCAGGGCTAGATTACTTTCTATCATCATGGCTTCACGGCCGGGCTGGACTGGGACTGGAATTGTCTACTTATGTTGTGCGCACTCGTCGCGATCTGTCTGCCTTCATTTCAGTGGTGTTACATGCTGTCTTCCCACGACCGCCTTTGGGTGTAGTGGGGTTTCAGTGTGTGGAGGCTTGGTTGGCCGGTGGTGTCGGGCGCTCCTGAGGATACGTGGGCTCCTCCCCGCCTCCTTTCTTCTTTCTTCTCTTAGTTTCTTTACTCTATTCCTACTTTCGCTCTCGTCTATATTTCGGGTTCATTGGGCGACAGGCACTATGCTGGGGGGGGGGGTAGGCCATAGCCTCCGCATTGGTGTAGGGTGGGGGGGTAATTTACTGTTTCTTTTTTAGTTCTATGGGCCTCTTTCTTTCATGTCTCTGTGCTATACTTGTTTCGATTCGGGGTCCGGGTGTGGGGTGGATTGAGTGGGGGCGGCTTTTAGGGGGTGCGTATTTACTACTGTGATGATCCTGTTATCTAATTGCATCGCCTTACTGTATGAGATTTTCTATGGCTGTTTTAATGATGCTGCTGCTCTCCAGTGTATGAAGCCGACTTGCGGACTCGAATCTCCTTGTTTCTATCCTTTACTGACTTTTTTCCCGATAAAAATTTTTTTTTTTTTTGAAAACCTTAAAATTAACCTTCACTTCTCCTTCCCCCGGTGTCAAGGATCCCTCCAGTGTATGAATCCTGAATCGTTGCTAATCTTGACCTTGACGCACAGGGGATGTATTGTTTGTCTCTGTGCTCAACCGTATTGTGGCCGGCCGGATGGTTGTAGGCCCGTATTTGTTCTTTTACTATGCACAAATAAAGGTTTTTAAAAAAAAAAAAAAAAAAAAAAAAAAAAATAAATCTGGCCCTTAGTTTACAATACTGGCGGAACCAGCAAGGCTGGCTTAAAGGGAAATATCTTCCGAACTGTACAGGTTGTTCTTGCTAAAAATTAAAGACCTGTGTGCACCTGTGCGTGTGAATGTAGTTAACATTTATTGAATATCTGAATAAAAAAAAAAACAGGATGTGATTCTCTCTCTTCAGCTCTAACACTTAGCAAGCCTTTTTTTCAGGCATATATGTTTTTTTATATTTGTTTTTCTGAATCATGACTTCTAGTCTACACCATGTCAAAATGCCGTGGCCTATAAAAAAACACTCTTAACCCTGGCAAACAGAGGGGCATATCAACAACAACCGGCGATAATTATCTCTAAGCGCACTTAGCGCTAGGATAATTATCGCCGGCTAGCGTGAATTTTTATCGCTGAGATAGCGTGCTATTAGCAACGCTTATCTCAATAGCGATAAAAATCCTCACGCTAACAGGCCAACATGAGATTCTCGCTGGAAACCCAGCGATAATCTCACGTTACCTTGTTGATAGGGACAGGCAAACTTAGCCATGATATCCTCCTTCCATAGGATATCATGGCTAAGTCAGAAAAATACCAGACGTAAAAAAGCAGCGTTAACCGTGGTTAGCGCTGCTTTTTTTGACTCTAACAGGGTTAGCGACATCCTTGATAATAGGAGAAATGTCGCTTAGCGACATTTCTCCTATTATTTTACTCTGGAACGCCCCCTTTGCATCTCATTAGAGATGCAAGGGGAAGCGTAGAGTAAAAGAGTGCTAACATGCACATTTGCATGTTACCACCCTGTTGTTGATAGGGCGCTAGTTTTATCTCTCCTTTTTTGGCTTTTAAAGCCAAAAAAGCAGAGATAAAGCCCTTGTTGATATGCCCCTTAGACTTTTCATTTTTTTCGTGCCTCAGATCATTTTTTTGTTCTAAAACATCTCGCTGTCCCTTTTTTTTTTGCTGATATTTCCTTCTATTCAATTTGTACGCCGCTCATTTTCTGATATTTTCAGCTGACTACAAAAAAATATTGTCAACATTTCATTCATGCCCCCTCACTTTCGCTGCTTGTTTCATTCTCTAAACCATCTACCAACTTCTCCTAATCCTAGTACCTTCACCAGCTCCCTCCTTGTTACTGGTATCAGCCAGAACTTCAACCTAAACTCTTGACAATTTCCAGTCAGATTTCCTCTACCTTCCCCACCCTCCTACCTGAACCTTCTGGATTACTCCACTCTCTGTTGACTAGATCTTCGATACATCTCGCCTACTTTATGAAACTTTACAACTCTACTGCTGCCCCCTTTGAACCTGTTGTTGTATCCCTACCCTCTTCTAATTTGTGCTGCGGATTTCTTCAAGCAATCAGTTGTTTCCACCTTCATTAAATGCCTGCACATTATCCCTCATCTTACTCTTCTATCACAGCCCTCCTCTCAGTCTCTACCCACACCCCACCTCACACAGCTTCAACCCCTGCTTATTCTTATTGATAGTTGAGGCTTTTTTACACTAAGGAACGCCCTGTTCCTTACATCGGTCTTTCTTCACTTGGTATTTCCTACATCTTACAGTACTTGAATGTTGTTTGCATCCTGGCTTTCCAGTGACCTCAATGCATTGTCTTAAGCCAACCACTACTGCTCCCTCTACTTTCTTTATTACATTATTATGCATACCTCAGTCCTGTGCTCTTTGCATTTTTCTGTTCATACCTCCTGGTTACCTGATATTATCTCCTCATGTATTTCTCTTTATTCTCCTCTGCTCTTCGTCTCTAACAGTCACTGTTAACAAAAGCGTTTCTTGTCATTTCCTCCATCAATGTTCTAACAAGATGGAAATTCTCCTCTTTCCAGTTTCATTTCCTATGACTGTACTCAAACCACCATCGATTTACCTAATTTCTAAATGCCCGTATCTTCCTCTGTTTCCAAAACTCTGTCATCATTACATCCTCACTCTGACTCCCATATCACACGTTTCCTCTTTCACACACGACGATGCAATATTGTATTTCGCTAACAAAAACATTTTTGATAATAATGTGTTAAGCCTCCATTTAAATAAGTACATATGCTAAACTCAAAGGGGCAGATTTATGAGCCCCTTGCGCCACTTTTGCGTCACTTTTCCCATGTTAAAAGTGACGCAAAAGTGGCGCAAGGGGCTCATAAATCTGCCCCAAAATGTATAGCAGGTAATCATACTTCAATATTATAGACCTAAATGTGAACTAAGAGTGCTGGTTTAAATTAGCCTAATTATCGATGACATGTTAACTGAGAAAAAAACAATACATTTACACTGAAAGGCTTATTTTTTACATTAAATAGTTGCGCACAATGGTTTTCTCGCTCCATGTTGACGTTTAAAGGTCCATACTGCCAGTGGCGGGGTTTTTTAATGATTACACTGGAAGATTAAGATATAGAAAACCCTGCTCTCTCGCACACATATGGGTTCCATCTACAAAACCTCCGAAAGGTAATTTCTTTCTTTCAGTGGTACCCTTACGTTTTTGAGTCTTGTACATTGGACCTCTTTCCCAATGAGCCTCTCAACACCTCCATTCATCTCCTTTTTAAGCTTCCCTTCTCTGCCTTATTTCTCATGCAAGCTTGTCATTCCCTGTAGTCTGTTAAGCGTATGTATAATCTATCATCATCTCTTTGCTGGTCCTATTTTCTTCTCTTTGCACCATCTTTGTTCCTCAGCTCAAATTCCACTATTGATTGCACCTAAACTGTTGCATTTTGGCAGTGTGACTGCCAGTTACCCTGGCGGTCCGACTGCTGGATCACGAGCAGGTCGGGCAGACCCCCGCAAGACCACTGCCACGACCAACATGTCTACGACTATGGCAGCAGTGTCAGCTGTGGCCCATAGAGACAGTCTGGGCATTTCCACTTCCGTGCTGACCACGTCCTACCTTACCGCCGACCTTTTCATGACAAGGACACCGCCATGAAAAAGTCTGCAGAAAGGCATGTTTTGGGGTGCAAACATGTCTCCAGGGCAAGTGTGCCCTTGAGGCATTTTACTGGTGCTAGCGGTGTTTGCCCCCATGCCATCGGCCCTGTTGTGTGCACTTTTTTTTCCTGCAGACCGCACTGCAGGCAAACAGTGGGGCAGATTTATAATAACTGGCGCATCCCTGCATATCAGCAGGGATGCGTCAGTTATTTTGCGCCCCAGCTCCGCCATCATGAATGCGTGGGGCAAAAACGGCACAGATGCGTCACGCATCTGTGCCGTAAAAGTGGCGCATTGCTGGAGTTGCGTCGCAAGCGCGACGCAGCTCCAGCAATGGTCTGGGGGGCCCTATCTGCACAATGCTGCATCAATCCTTACGCCTGCTTCAAGCAGGCGCAGGGTTTTGACGCAGCATGGGCTCAAAAGTGACTGAGTGAAATCTTGTAGATTTCACTCAGCCACTTTTAGGAGGCGTTCCTGCGCCGGAACGCCCCCACCTGCCCTGGAACGCCTACATGTGGCGCAGGGCTTTACAACGTGATGCATCTCCCAGATGCGTCACGTTGTAAATACCCCGCACCATGGCGCAGGATTTGCACCTCTGCTGCGTCACAAAAGTGACGCAACGGCGGCGCAAAAGTGGCGCAAGTGCAACATAAATCTGCCCCAGTGTGTCCAACCACCTGGGGGCATTGCAGCATGGCCGGCATTGGCTGCAGGCTCTTTACTAGATTGCTGCATGCCGGCGCCATGACTGCGCTGCCCACACACCACCGCCCCCATGATAATGTTGTAATGAGGCAGGCTGATGGTGTGTCCGCCAGGGTCATAGTCAGGCCCTCTGCATGTCATCTCATTTTAATTTATTTGCCTGAACAAGCCAAGCTCTAGAACAACTTTCCTCTTTCTTTTTCTTCTTCCGCTCTCTTCACCTTCACCATGTGCTGTAAAATTCTTCTGAATTGACTGCAACTACCAATAAATTGTTATTTTCATTACTTTTTTTATCCCTGCCAAAGTGCTTTGGTAAAAGTGATATTAAAGAAATAAAATATAAAAATAAATAAAAACATTCAAAATGCGACCAACTCATTTAACTGTTTCTTGGCTCCCAGTGCTCAGTGAGAGATTCCATTTTATAGTATTAGTACAGTTATCTCTTCCTTTTTGTCAAGGCACACTTCGCATTGTATCAAATGCAATAGACTGAACTAAACCTGGCCTAAAAAAACACCTCTTCATATGCAAAAACGCAAAGCTGTAGTTATAAGTGGCCTCTTAATAATATGCCTTTCAAAGCATGTGGTACCATCACATTTTTCGAAGAGCAAACCGTCTAGGTTTATCCTGGCAAATTTCTTCCCAGTAAAAAGTCAGGAATTACAGATTCACTTCCTGTGCTCACCAGTATTTCATCACTTAAAGAACAGAATGTAGATTTTCCACAGTCTGGATTTTATTAAAGACACAGGGGCACATCTATGTTGCAGTTGCGCCACTTTTACGCCGCCGCCGTTGCGTCACTTTTGTGACGCAGCAGCGGCGTAAACCCTGCGCCACGTTGCGCCCAATTTACATCGTGACGCATCTATGGAGATGCGTAACGGTGTAAAGCCCTGCGCCACATGAAACCAGCGTCAGGTTTCATGTGGGCGTTTCCACGCAGGGGGGGCGTTCCGTCGCAGGAACGCCCCTGAAAAGTGACTCAGTGAAATCTATAAGATTTCACTGAGTCACTTTCCCAACGCTGATGCGTCAAAACCCTGCGCCTGCTTGAAGCAGGCGTAAGGCTTGACGCACCATGTTAGGTATGGGGTAGGTTGGAACAGTGCTGAAGTTGCGTCGCGCTTGCGACACAACTTCAGCACTGCGCCAACCTTACGCCGGCAGATACGTCACGCATCTGCTTGTCCTTGCGCCACGATGCACCGCATCTGCGGTGGCGCAAGGGCAAACTTGCGTGACGCATCTTCCCTGCCGCATCCATGCTGATTTGCAGGGATGCGCCAGGGAACATAAATCTGCCCCACAGAGACTAATACTATGCCAATATCCTTTAATACCACTATTCCAGCAGCTCTTTTAAAGAACATAGAACTTAGAACTCTCACATAATAAAACCACAGAACCCCAAACTTGCAGTCTTTTTTTTAACGACTGCAACTGATTTCATGTACCTTTACAAGAGCCTTTTAAACAGTCTTTGTTCTCGAACTTTCTTCTTTTCCAATACCATTCCAATGTAACATCCTATGAAGATCGATACTTCCTGTCTCTGTGTCAACAGTCCATGACAGTCATTAAGCTTGCCCTCAAGCTACAAGTTAAACAAAACAACAATTAACCAGGGTTGGGTAGGTGGGAGAGGTAATATCAGACTCCATGTCTTTCATTAAATCCAGATTTTCTGCCCACCAGACTGTGGAAAATCTACATTTTATGGCTAGACCTGCAGGCTAATATAATGCATGTTTAAAGCTTTTCCAACAAACAACTTGCCATATTCTGGTTTAAAATAAAATCTTCTAAAAGTCACATAATTACAACAATATGCACAACGCAAAATGTCTTGCACAGATCCTCCCATCATGAATGCCTTAGATGCAGCTGCTTCCCTCACTGAATGAGCTCCAAACATATTCACATCCACACCTTCTCTTCACATCACTGCTCTTACCTATCTTGCAAACGTAGGAGATTACACTGCCTTAAAAGGAAATAAGCAGCTGATTCACTCCAAACAGTCTCACCTCCACAGTTCTCTTCTCATAGTCCTTCACACATTATGTTATACACAATATCTCTTTTTCTTTAAAATATGGATAACATATTGAAATAGAATTTGTTTTTGTTCTCTTTGTAAAATAAAAACACACACCCTCAGGAGAAAAAATCCAGCTGGCTGTGTAAAAAGCTTTCATATCTGACAATCTCCTAAACAACACCAAACACAAAATCATCAACTTCAAAGACAAACCTCTCAAAGACAATAACTTGTTTATTTCCCAGCCAGTAAGAAGTCTAACACCCTAGAAACTTGCCAAACAGAATCATACCTAGACACAGGGTGTTTTGCCATTCTAATGTTACACATAAGTCTATGCATCACCACATCCTGTCCCACCGATAATCTGTTTACTAGCTTATGATCTGCAGCAATCGCCGATCTATAAACATTGACTGTCGTGAAGGACAAACCATCCTCAAACCTTTCCAACAAATAATTCACCAACTCCACTGAGGACACCAAAACAGGATCAAACTCCCCTCCATGCACCAGCAAACCCATTTCTGCCAAGCCAATCTATAGATCATCCTTTTTCCTGGATCCCAGGATTCCTTAATAAAGCCTTTTGTGAAAGCCCTGGTACCTCCCAAACTCTCCTGAAATTCCCCATGCCACCAGCCTCCATTGCTCTTTTATTACTATATTGTACACCTCTCCTGCTGGACCCCTCAAGAGTTCATGAAAACATGGCAACAGAATGGAGAAATCCATGGATATTTCCAACAATACTGGGTCCCACATTTGGGCCCTCCATTGTAGAGTTCTCACTACTGTTGTCTCCTTTCACCTGTGAACCATCCTAGTAACTGAGCAATCATCGAAAAAGGTGGAAACACATACAGACTGAGGCCCTCCCAAATTTGCCAAAAGGCGTCATCCCGGTTGGCTCCGGATCCGGTCAACAACTGAAAAACCTGCTCATCTGAGCATTCAGCCTGTTGACAAAAAGATCCACTCCAAATAGACTTCAAATCCTTTCCACCTGTAACTGTCCTGTCCAACATCCAATTGTTTAAGTCCTTGAAATTCTGTGAAAACCAATCTGCTTCCACATTGCTCAATCCAGGAATACGTTCCACTAACACACACATTCTGCTTTCAGACAGTAATCCCCAAAAACTTTTGCTAAATCTGCCAAATTCTTTGTGCTTGAACCCCATAGTTTGTGCAAAAGAACTGAACACTTCACCTTGTTCTGCGTAAAACATTTTAGCACAAAAGATCCTGTCAGCAACTAAGGCAATTTCTATGCATTTTCTTTTCTTCATCCGCCCGATGACCTCCTGACGAAACAGCACCACTCCGTGCACCCCAACCATCTAAACTCGCATCTGACTCTATTATTAACACTGGATTTTCCCCCAAAATCGCTCTCCCATTCCAAGCTTCCATGTTCATCAGCCACCATCTCAATTACCCCTTCCCCCCTTCAGTAAGAACAACCTCCTGTGAATACCTCAAACCACTTCTCAGGTACATTCCCTTCAACCTCTGTAAAGTCCGATAGTTCAAAGGACAAGGAAAAATAGCTGGTATCGTAGATGACAAAAGACCAACCACCCGAGCTAACATCCCCAAAGAAATCTAACCTAGTAGTAATACTCTCTTTAATTAATTTCTTATCATCTTCATTTTCTCTTTTGGAAGTTTTAAAATCCCTTCTACAGTGTTCACAAAAAATTCCGAAAAAGGAGTCTCCTGCTTCGATTCCGAACACACTTTCTCCCTGTTGACCACAAAACCAAAGTTTCTAACAAACTGATCATCATCCCTGTATATTCTAAGACTGAAAGGGGCAGATTAACAAGCCAGGCGATAAAATTATCGCCGCTTTAGCGGCAGAAAACTGCCGCTAAAACGGCGATAATGGGCTTGATAATATGCTCTATGGAATTCCAATTGAAGCCCATGTTAGATGTCCTTCACATTTAACATGGGATTCAATTGGAATTCCATAGAGCATATTATCAAGCCCATTATCGCCGTTTTAGCGGCAGTTTTCTGCCGCTAAAGCGGCGATAATTTTATCGCCTGGCTTGTTAATATGCCCCTTAATTTGCTCTGATCCATGATCAAAATGTCATCCAGGTAAATGATCAACCTCATACCTCGCTCTCTCAGAAATGACACCACTGGTCATAAAATCTTTGTAAATCACCAGGGGGGAAAAGAAAGACCAAAAGGAAGGCACACAAATTTCCCAAGTCTTCCTGCCCCTTTTGAACATAAAATACTTCTGATGTGGTACCCAAACTGGAACTGTCAGTTATGCGTCCATTAAATCTAATCGAGTCAACCAATCTATCTTTGCATGATGTGGCTCAACATGTGCATACCTTCCTTCTTGAAATGATGATGCACAACCCAACCGTTGAGGCTTCTCAAATATATTACTGGTCTCATTCCTTTGTCCTTTCTCTCAACCAAGAAAATCTTGCTCACAAAACCCTTTGTTCATGGCAGACTTCCACAATCGATGCTTTCTCTCTTAGCTCCAATTCCTCTTTGTCTACTAGTTTTGACTGTTCCACCCTGAATTGAACTACTGAAGGCACCCATCTCTGAACCAGTTTCTCTATCAAATTGATGTGATAACCCTGCACTAGCTCCAAAACCCAAGGATCCCTTGTTACTTGAAACCAATTGTGATAAAATTGGGCAATTCCGCCACCCAACTTTACTGGGATAGAAGTAAGGCCTAACTTTACCTGTTCCTCTGAACCGACAATCACTCTGACTTCTACATCCCCTAAAACGCTGTCTTTGAGGGTGAACATTGGAGTATCTTCATGCTCCTTGTCCTTGTGAGGGGCTATATCCTGAGGAAAATTAAGTTCTCGCAATCCCCTGTCCCCAGTCAGGAAAATGACCCCTTGATCTCCCTGCCCAACCAAAATCACGGCACGGAAGACCCTCTAAATATCTCTCTTGAACTTTTTTGTTCAAGAATATGCCCCCACAAATTTTGACAGTGGCTTAATAAAGTCGTCTCCAAAAAGATGACCTTTCGCAGATGGCTCAGCTTCATTGTTGGCCAAATCAACTAGCTTGGGGTCACTTTTGAGCAAAACGCTCTTTCTGCGCTCCACCGACAAAGCAATCTTTGCATTGCCCAACAGACAAATCGCCCGTTGGACCCACTGATGTGACTCCCTTGTATCCACACTCTCTTTAGTCATGTGTCTCCTCCTCAAAATAAAAAAAATGTATCAGTCGCCAGAGACATTCAAAATCTGATCTTGATGCAGAGGTAAACCCTTGTCTAACCCTTTTCAGGGATCACATCCCCTTTTACCTGTTAAAGGCAGTATTTTAGGGTTCAATGCCAGGGTCACCATAACCTTGTCCTCCAAGGTCTAGGACACTCTGACCTCAATCTGACCTTTTCCTCCTTAGGAATCTGCTTCCTGATCCAAGTATGCATATATTCATCTACATGCTCCAGTGGCGACACTCTGGAGACAGATGGCGCCTAACTAAAAAAGGGTCAAGCATTAAAATTCCCAGAAGGATGCATAATCACTTCAACTTCCATGTCCTTCATCTTCTCCTCCTTTACCTGTATTACCTCCCAACTTCCAGACTCATCAGTCCCAAATTCTGATGAGCAAATTATCGCAACTTTGGCACTGCGCAAAGACTCATCACAAAGTACAATAGTGTGCTTTCAGCTTTTTCCAATATCCTTTATACTACTTTCTCTCCTGGGGCGTTTATACTGCCCCCTTGTGTGTCCTCAAGACCACCATGCAGATTTACACCTTTTTGTTTGCACATAATCCTTGGAATTGTGTTTTCTCTTTTTAGCCACCATTCCTCTCTTTTTACACTGAAAGCCTTCCCCGCTGACCAAAACATTTATTTTTCTGAAGCTGCCCTAGTACTTTCTAAAAGAGCCTCCAGCTACTCTCCATTTGTGTTCCTAAACCTACAGACATATTCTCAACAGATATTTTTAATGTCTCTTCAAACTGAGGCTCATCCAACTGTGACCTTACCTCACTCATCTTCAAAATCTTGTTAATCGTTCTGATTTTAAAAGGTATAAACTGGAATGCAGTCAACATGTAATAGCCCAAACCTGCACCAGATCCAATCCTTAACCAGCCTAAAACTGACCTACCCAATGATTCTCAGTATAATACTTTAGCCACATCTCTTCAACTGACAGTACCTCAACTGACAGACATTCAGGCAGCAGCTGAATCTGTCAATAAATACTCGTGTTCCATAACTACACACTTTAATATTTCTTCATTTGATTCTGCCCAACTTTGTATAATGGCTGCCAAGTTGAGACACAATATAAATGAGTCATTCCTATATTTTTACATAAAATATTGGGTGTACGGCACACAGCGGCCACTAACAATCTGACAAGAGGCGCCAGCCATTTCATTCATTTAATGTGATCAGCATTTAAAAATATTGCCTGTGTGATCACTCTCCCAGCTAGGCCATTATTATCTGACTCACACTGGGAGAACAATAAGGCGACAGGTGATGGGGGAAGCACTCTAATCCATGTGCTGCCAAAGCAGTGTGTGAGGCAGCCTAAGAACGGCACGCACCCTACCCCAACCCAGTGCGCCCTGCTCGAGCACTCAGCGTGTGCAGAGGCCCACAAGCTCAATCATCGATCCAACTGCTTCGGGCCCCCACAGTCAAGGGTAAAAAATTAAGGGGCATATTATCAAGGACGGCGTTAAAATTATCGCCAGTTTAGCGTCAGAAAACTGCTGCTAAAACAGCGATAATGGGCTTGATATTATGCCCTGGAGAATTCCCATAGAAGCCCATGTTCTGGTGTCAACATGGACTTCTATTGGAATTCTCAAGGGCATATTATCAAGCCCATTATAACCGCTTTAGCAGCAGTTTTCTGCCGCTAAACCGGTGATAATTTTTAACGCCGTCCTTGATAATATGCCCCTAATTGTTTTTCGAAAAGTTATACCGTACAAACCCCAGATTTGCTATGGCCCTGTAATTTTTTAATTTGTCCCTTTAACAATAAAAAAACTCTTAAAGGCTAACGTAGCCAAAACACAACCATACTCATCCATGTTCATGTTTAACATTTAACGGTTTTACTTATATACTAAGCTAGCAATTACTGACATTTTTTATTAAAGTCCTATGGGGCATACCAACAACAACCGGCGATAATTATCTCTAAGCGCACTTAGCGCTAGGATAATTATCGCCGGCTAGCGTGAATTTTTATCGCTGAGATAGCGTGCTATTAGCAACGCTTATCTCAATAGCGATAAAAATCCTCACGCTAAGTGGCTAACATGAGATTATTGCTGGAAACCCAGCGATAATCTCACGTTAGCTTGTTGATAGGAACAGTCAAACTTAGCCATGATATCCTCCTTCCATAGGATATCATGGCTAAGTCTGAAAAATAGCAGATATAAAAAAGCAGCGCTAACCGCTGTTAGCGCTGCTTTTTTTGTCTCTAACAGGGTTAGCGACATTCTTCATAATAGGAGAAATGTCGCTTAGCGACATTTCTCCTATTATTTTACTCTGGAACGCCCCCTTTGCATCTCATTAGAGATGCAAGGGGAAGCGTAGAGTAAAAGGGTGCTAACATGCAAATTTGCATGTTAGCACCCTGTTGTGGCATATCAACAAGGGTTTTATCTCTGCTTTTTTGGCTTTAAAAGCCAAAAAAGCAGAGATAAAACTAGCACCCTATCAACAACAGGGTGCTAACATGCAAATTTGCATGTTAGCACCCTTTTACTCTACGCTTCCCCTTGCATCTCTAATGAGATGCAAAGGGGGCGTTCCAGAGTAAAATAATAGGAGAAATGTCGCTAAGCGACATTTCTCCTATTATCAAGAATATCGCTAACCCTGTTAGAGACAAAAAAAGCAGCGCTAACCTCGGTTAACGCTGCTTTTTTACGTCTGGTATTTTTCTGACTTAGCCATGATATCCTATGGAAGGAGGATATCATGGCTAAGTTTGTCTGTCCCTATCAACAAGCTAACGTGAGATTATCGCTGGTTTTCCAGTGATAATCTCACGTTAGCCACTTAGCGTGAGGATTTTTATCACTATTGAGATAAGCGTTGCTAATAGCACGCTATCTCAGCGATAAAAATCCACGCTAGCCGGCGATAATTATCCTAGCGCTAAGTGCGCTTAGCGATAATTATCGCCGGTTGTTGTTGATATGCCCCTACAACTGGCACAACATCAGGTCCTTAAAGTATTTCCCATATTCAGCTCAACTAGGGAGGGTTAAGCTAAGGTCGGCCCAACCAGGATTTTAACAAGTGCTGACAATATTTCAAGTAGAAGCCTAAAGGACTGGGAAAAGGAGATCAATAGCCTAGAAGAGTCAAACCAACGCAAATTAAGGAATATTGGGGCATATCAACAACAACCGGCGATAATTATCGCTCAGCGCTCTTAGCGTGAGGATAATTATCGCCGGCTAGCGTGAATTTTTATCGCTGAGATAGCGTGCTATTAGCAACGCTTATCTCAATAGCGATAAAAATCTACACGCTAACAGGCTAACGTGAGATTATCGCAGGAAACCCAGCGATAATCACACGGTACCTTGTTGATAGGGACAGGCAAACTTAGCCATGATATCCTCCTTCCATAGAATATCATGGCTAAGTCTGAAAATTAGCAGACGTAAAAAAGCAGCGTTAACCGCGGTTAGCGCTGCTTTTTTTGTCTCTAACAGGGTTAGCGACATTCTTGATAATAGGAGAAATGTCGCTTAGCGACATTTCTCCTATTATTTTACTCTGGAACGCCCCCTTTGCATCTCATTAGAGATGCAAGGGGAAGCGTAGAGTAAAAGGGTGCTAACATGCAAATTTGCGTGTTAGCACCCTGTTGTTGATAGCGCGCTAGTTTTATCTCTGCTTTTTTGGCTTTTAAAGCCAAAAAAGCAGAGATAAAGCCCTTGTTGATATGCCCCAGAGTCTCCCCAACCATTGATGACACAGGCCACCAGAAGAAAACAATCATACACATGCTGGAAGGATCAGAGAGTACAACAGCGAAAGAAGTAAGGATAATAGAATAGCGCATGGGGAAGATATCACCAAAGCGAATTTGACAATAACAACAAATCAACAAACTCAGGCACTAGATGGAAGGATGGTCCAAACATCGATAACAACCCCCACAGCTGTTATTACCCACGGCCCACACCTGAAGGTCAAAGACCCTCCAGAAAGAGCGGCATAGAAGAACCAAGAGGCATATCAACAAGGCGGCGATAATTTGTTATCGCCGCCTTAGCGTCGAAAAAGCGGCGAAATTCCTATCGCCCAATCAACAAGGCGACGCTAACCCTTGTTAGTGTGAGTTTTCCGGCGATAGCGACGGGATTTTTATCGCATACCAAGCCAGCGATAAATATCGCTAATGATATGCAAGGTAGGCGTTCCTGACAGAAATTTCAAGAAAAAAGTCGCTAACCCAGCTGCTCCATATTAACAAGGTTATCTCCAAAACGCTTAGCTACAAAAAAACGCACGCTAACTCCCGCTAACTCCAGTTCCTAACACCTGATAAAAAGCTGACTCAAACTGGAGATAAGTGGGTGTATATAAGGCAGAGGTGGGCCGAGCCTCCCAGAACAGCCACGGAAGCCATGGAGATACTCATTCTGCAACTCGGACTCCCACCAGTGCTGCGGCAGCAACTCCAACAACCACAGCCACCGCCACTGCCACCACCACCAGGACCACCACCACCACCCATGCAGCGACGAAGAAGACAGCGCACACTGCGCAGACGTGTCTACCTCACAGACTTAAGGCCTGAGGAAGTCATAGGCCACTACAGGCTCAAAAGGACATCCATCGAGCACATCCTGACCCTCATTGCCCACAGGCTGACGCCACCAACAGAGCGGACAACCAATATCCCTCCGCAGACAAAACTGCTCGCTGTGCTCCACTTCTTGGCCTCTGGGACATTCCAACCAACAACAGCCAGAGTCGGTGGAGTATCACAGGCATCCTTCTCAACCTTCCTCCCCACTGTCTTGGATGCCATACACAGTCTGATACCTCAGAACCTATACTTCCCCAACACTGTGCAGGAGCAGATTGCCATCAAGCAAGGATTCCATGCCATTGCTGGCATACCACAGGTGATCGGTGCAATTGACTGCACACACGTACCATTTGTGCCCCCTGCGGACACCGAGCACATCTACCGCAACAGCAAGCACACCCATTCAATGAATGTGCAGGCAATAGTGGACCACCGCGGACTGTTCACGAATGTCGTAGCCAAATTTCCAGGGAGTGTGCATGATGCATTCATCTTCAGACAAAGCATCATAAACCAGCGTTTCCAGGATGGCACATATGGAAATGCATTCCTCGTTGGTAAGTACCAACTGAACACACCACATGCACAAAAAACACTATCATGTGAATTTTTTATTATACATTGTAATTGGCATTTGCACAAGTTATCATATGACAAGAAGAAAAGAAAGGATCACCGTGATACGGTACAGTTTGCATAATACCCAGATTAGGAAGAAGACAAAAACAAAGAAAATCCCCATTACCATGAGTACAGTGTCAGAAAGCCAACATTCCTATGCATCATATGGGTCATGTAGGGATCTGTGCCAGGAATACCCCCATTCATAGTTGCAAGGGGGTTGCCAAGGTCTAAATGTCTCCTTTGCTCTATTCCTCACATGACAACCACTATAAGGCCAAAACACTCTGTAGATACTCCAAATATTCATTGCTGAGCACAATCCCTTCATAGGGTAACCAATCCACCAAACAATAACAAAATCCCGCCAGGGCCCTAGCCCAATCCCATGGTCCCCTAGAGACATGCATTACTATCAGTGTGGATACCCCCCAACAAAGGCCGGGTGGTGCAGGGGGCAACAGAAAACAAGATAAAGAGAAAGCCCAAAAATAATAAACCAACAAGAGGGCGAGAGTCAAGGAAATACACATATCACCCCGTCTCAAGCCCAGGGTCCGCCTAACCAATTGTTTGGCCCCAATATTTCACCAAACACATGTACGGTCCTCCAGTGTCTCTAGCTCCGCACTATCACTCCTCTCCGGATCATCCCTTGACTCCCATGCCTGGACAATAGCTCCCCAGCGCTCGGAAAGCGGGGTGCGGCTCGTGAGGATTCTGTCATCTGTAATAAGGGCCTTCTCCTCCGCCCGTGCCCATCGTGTGACCTCTGCCCCCCAGCGCATCATAGACGGGGCAATCATAGCCTTCCACCGAAGTGCTATCTGCCTCTTCACCAATAAAAGTGCCAAGTCTACAAACCGGTGCCCCAGCTTGCGAGCCTGTGGTCTGGGATAGAGACCCAGTAAACAGACCTCTGGGGTACAAGCCAGTGTCCCATTCAGAACTCTATTGACTTGTGCCAGGAGCTCACCCCAATTCACAACAAGCTGGGGGCAAGACCACATCATATGGTCAAAATCTGTGTCTAGGGCTGCACATCTAGCGCAGGAGATGTCTGTGCGCTGATAAATGGTATTTAGCCAATGCGGGATCAGGTATGTCCTGTGGAGCACATTAAACAGTAGCACCTTAAATGCTGTGTTCCCAGATACCGTCTTGGGGCTTCGTATGACTGTCTGCCACTCTTCATCGGTGATAAGCCTGCCTATGGAACCTGCCCATCTCCCCCTAAGACCTCCCAAGTTTACTGGCGTCAAACCCCTTATTGCCAAGTATAGCCATTTGATCAGGTGGCCCGCCGAGCCCAAAGTTGCCACTGCTCCCAGTGCCGAGTGTGGACCCAGTTCAGTAGTGTGGGGTCCCCATAACTCAACTATGGGCCATCTTAGCCCATGGTAAATCAGGAACTGTCCCGCCGGGAGCACATGGTATTCCAGGAATTCCCCATCCCTATAACAATCCCCAATGGTGTGTATCCCCACCCCATACCACACAGTCAATTGTCGGTGGGTAAGCGGTGGTCCTCTTCCCGCCTGCGGGACACCAGTGAGGGGGATACCTGGAGCATACCGTGCTTGGCCACGGGAGCGTGTCACACAGTGGACCCAGCATTTCACCGCCACGGAAAGCAGCACCCCCATAGGTAGTATCAATTGGCGCCCATCCAAAAGTTGAGGATATAATCTAGCTGGAGCCATCCCCATCGGTAGTGATATAGTGTCATTGGGTCTACCGTACAACCAGCGAGTCAGCCAGATGGTACCCTTTGAAAGCCGGGGCTCCGAGTCCTCCAGAAGCCAACGGCAGCCTCAATGTTTGCAACCATACCCAGTTCCGGACACCATCCCACATAAGAGAACGCAGGAGTTAATCCAACGTCTGAAACAAAGGCCTGGGGACCGGCACTGGAAGGTTCACAAAATGATAGAACAACCGGGGGAGCATCACCATTTAAGAAAGTGCCAGGCGGCCCATAAGGGGCAACTGTAGTGAGCGCCAAAAAGTGACCATGCACCTGAGGTTTCTTAAAGGAGCCCCCAGATTCCCTTCGAACATATCCATCTGTGTGTGGTACATCTGAATACCGAGGAATTTACTGGAAACCTGTGCCCATACCAATTTGCTTGGCATTGTCACAGGTCGAGGCATGCTAGGCCTAAGTGGGAAGACAAAGGTCGACAGTGTATTCACTCGTAGGCCTGAAAAGGCAGCAAATCATTCAAACAAGTCCATGATCATCCGGACTCCCGTAGTGCCGTCTCTCAAATAAATCGGGATATCGTCCGCGTATAAGGAAATGATATGATTATCTCCCTCCATCGGTATCCAAACTCCCTCCGCCTCCCTCCATATACGAGTGGCTAGAGGTTCCATGGCGAGTGCAAAGATTAATGGGGATAACGGGCATCCCTGCCTAGTCCCCCTATAGATGGTGTAGGGGGACGAGATGGTGCCTCCTGTCTGTACTTGTGCACTTGGGCTCCTGTAGAGGAGCTTAATCCATTGCAACCAGCCGTCTCCCAGCTGCATCTCCATCATAACTGCAAATAGAAAGTCCCACCGGAGGGAATCAAAAGCCATTGCCAGGTCTATGGTGATCACAACGGCATCAGGGAAATTGCCAAGGGAGGGTTGGAACATCACATGATGAAGACATCTCTAATTACTTGACGTTGAGCGAGTTCAAATAAAGCCACATTGGTCCGTGTGTACCAGTTGCCGCATATGGGGAAGAAGTCTCAACGCGAAGGCCTTACTCAGAATCTTAAAATCCATATTCAACATGGAAATTGGTTGCAAATTGGATAGTGGGACCTGAACTGATTTGGTTTTCGGGAGGGGAATCATCAATGCTTCCCTAATTGAGGGAGGTAAAAGTCCAGCTCACAGGGACAGAGCATAAACCTGTTCTAATTGAGGAGCCAGTATATCCATATACGTAGCATAGAACTCTGCGGGCAGGCCATCCGGCCCGGGTGTCTTCCCCTTCGCCATCTCTCTCTTATCGATTATTTGATAGCTCCTACCCCCAGCCGAGCAGCCAGTTGTGTCTGATCGGTACGGTCCAGCTGCACGAAAACTTGACTCTCCAGGTACCGCTGCATTGATGCAACTTCCCAAGGGTCAGGGTCATCGTATAAGGCCTCATAGTACATCCGGAAGTCTCCATTGATATCACATGGAGAGGGTAGTATCTGGCCTGTAAGATCGGTAACACTGCTCATGGGGGACCCCCTGCCCTCCGGCCTAAACAGCCACGCAAGTAGTGTACTTGCCCTTCCTCCTTCTGCATGCTGGGCAGCGTGATGCGCCTGCCAGTCTATGGCCCTCTGTTGGTCCCAGGCATGATGATACTGCCTCCTCAGCTCCACAAGTCTGTCCCCTGTTTGCCCCCCCCCTCTGCCGCTCAGTTATCTGCCTGGAGTATCCGGCCTTCTATCTCTTCCAACTGCTGTGTTACCAAACTTCTTGTTCCAACTGTCTTCCCTAAGCAGAAACACCTCACCACCAACTTGCACGCCTCCCACTCTACTAGTCGAGAACTAGCTGTACATTCATTAATGTGGAAGTAGTCTGTCAAGCGTTCATCAACACTGTGTTGAAATCCTTAATCTTCCAGCAATATAGGACTAAGGCGCCAGATGGGAATCAGAGTCCGCTCCCGAAGCGGAGTCAACCTCATAATAAATGGGCTGTGGTCTGATAGTGATGGACCCAGATACTCAGTAGCAGAAAGTAAGGAGGACAGGGATGAAGAGCACCAAAACATGTCTAGTCGGGTATGCAGATCATATCAATACGAGTAATAGGAGTAGCCACGTGTCCCAGGATCATGTAGCCTCCAAACATCCCTTAAGTCCCATCCCTGGGCCCATGCTCTCAACCCTCTAGCTGTTGTGTCAACCGGAGTCCCATTGAGCGGGTGTGTTGATCTATCACAGTGCACATCAGCTATGCTATTAAAGTCCCCCCCTATTATCAGATCTGTATGTGGTAAGTTGGCCAGGACCCCTGAGAGGTCAGACATAAATGAAAGCTGATCTCTATTCGGGCTATAAGCATTCACCAATGTCACCACTCTGCCTCCCAAACTAACTGTAATTATCACGTATCTCCCTTCCTGATTGATCCTTTGCCTAAAGAGCCTAAAGGGAATCCCCGGTTTGATCAAAATCCGGACCCCCCTGGATCAAGCCGAATACGTAGTAGCATACAGCTGTCCCTGCCAGCGCCTACCCAGACGTGCCATCTCCTCCTCCGCCATATGCGTTTTCTGCTGCATTACCACCTGCGCCCCTCTACGCAGAACATAGGACAGTACCTGATAGCGTTTCATCGGTGATCCCATCCCTCAAACATTCCAGGTCACCAGTTGGAAGTGCTCAGCCTTACCACCTGCCATCGCCATTCTGCAATATTGTGCTCCCCCCCCGCTCCACACTTGAAACCATATCTGTGGCCCTGGTGTAAGCAAACAACCCCCATATCTAATACTCCCCAGCCCAAGAGCGGATTGCCAACGGACAACCACACAAAACTAGCAACAGAACCCATGGTGATGCATCTCACCACGCTACAAAGGCTAAGTATACAAAGGACTACAGGTAACCACCCTCAGACCTGTTGTGGGTGCGTGGCAAGATCAGTGACGTCCGCCAACATAGCCCGCCAACCGGCGACTAACCTCACAATTAACCCAGGACCCCCTTCCAATCCCAGTCTCACCCCCAGAAAGCCACTCCCCCGCAGGACAATGCTTCACCGTCAAGCTATACCTCCCGCAGTGTCCTACCGCTTCCCCCTGTAGCAAGGCCAACCCCCACTGCACCATAAAAGTGATCATGATCTACACCCTCTCCTACAATAACCCCCTACAAGTCATCAGCAGTCTGCGGTGTCACCAACGGTGGGACCCCACTGGTAGCCTGCGAGCTCTCTGAGTCTATGTCCTCCTCCCCATACTTAGCCTCCGAGTCCGTTTCAGAGGGAGAGTCTCTGGACTGCATCACTGTGCTCACCATCTCCAGAATTGCAGCGCGCTGCGCAGCCAGATGTGTTGGCCTGGGTTCCTGAACAGTTGTCCGGCGCCTTCGTTGTCGCAAACGTTTCCTTGAATGTATTCGTCCCATTGTTTGGTGTCTTGAGGTCGAGTGAGGGGAGCCACCCGCCCGATACGTCTCTAACCATTCCCAAGCTGTGTGTGGGTACTTACAGAAGAGAGTCTTTAACTCCATCCTAATTTTTAGACAAGCAGGGAACAGTAAGGCCTACTGAACGCCTTATTCCATTAGGGCCTTCTTCACTTCAAAGAACGAGGCTCTCCCTCTTTGTACCTCCAAGGTGTAATCAGGGAATAGCGTCACTTTGCTGTTGCTTACTGCAAAGGGGCCCTCTGCTCGTGCTCTCATCAGCAAAAGGTCTCTGGCTCTGAAGTGCAGCAACTTAGCCACCACCGTCCGTGGACGCCGACCAGGGGCAGGCGGACGTGCCGACACTCGGTGCGCTCGTTCAAGGGTGTAAAATGTGGAGAGGCCCTGCTGCGCCACCACCCTCTGGAGCCAGTCTTCTAAGTAAGCCACCATATCTGTGCCTACTTCACCTTCCGCCAGTCCCACCACTCGAATGTTACTACTATGGTCCTTCCCTTTCACATCCTCTGCTCTCTTTTCCAGTAGCAGAACTCTCTGGGATAGGTCCCCCACCTGCCCTTGCAGCCCCTGTTGTATCGGTACCACAGTCTACAGTGATCCCTCCACCTGCTTCACCCTATCTGAGAGCTTTGCATGTTCAGCTCTCAGAAGGCCCAGCACCACCGAGACCGTTGCAATGTCTTGGTGTAAGTTATCCTCACTGTCTTTGATGGCTGCAAGGAGGGTTTCAAATTGCCCTTGTGAAAAAGTATCCGGTTGATCAGCCTCCATGTCCTTAGAGTCCTGCGTCCCTCTCCTTACATCACGTTCAAGAGTGGGACCCGTCTGCCGTGCACTGTGCGTCCCCATGTCTGTTGTTTGTCGTGCTCTTACCGTCCGAGGGTTACTGACTCGCTGCGGGACAAGCTCCCCCTCTGGGCAAGGGGGTATCCACCACTCCAATGTCTGACAAGGATGAGGAGTAAGAACAACTGCAAAATGGTGAGTGATGGGAACCCTATAGTACCGGTCAAGAACACAGCAGAGCGTACCTGTTCCCAGAACAAAGAGTGCTTCTCGGAACCTGCCAAAAGTCACATTTCCATCTCAAGGATTTCACAAAAAGTGGGATTCATAGTGTGACATCCTAAGTATTCTCACGTCGTCACCCAGCCTCCGATATCTCATTCTGGCATACAAACTCCATGCGAGGTGGCTGTCCTCTCAGCCCTGGCAAACTGGCGTAGCTCCGCTCCCCCGGGACTCCCGCCTCTTATGTCACCTACTCTCCAGAGGGCTGCAAGGTCTCCCCACCCGTGCGCTTCTCCAGGTGTTGGCATTAACTCAATGCCTGCTATCTCTCTTCCCCTCGCCGGATCCAAAAACGGAGCCCCACCGCTAGCGACACCAACGGAGCTGACACCTTCCACCTCGTCTCCTGTAGGGACCCCGCAGTGCGTCACCTTAAGCACTTCCGCATCGCCTTCCAGTCTCCAATGTTACTTAGCAGCCTATGAGCTCCGTGTGCGTCTTCTGATAATTCTGATTGGCCCCTCCTGCCACCTCTTCAAACGTCAGGTGGGCCGCCCAATCTCTGCACCCCAGTTGCACCTCCAGCCAGACCTCGGCCTCTGGGACAGAGTACCTGCGCAAGCTTCTCTGGCCGTACGGATGCGGCTTATCTCCCCTCTCTTCGCCCTCCCTCAAGGCAAGGCCGCCGTGCGAGCGGCGTAGGCGGGGCGCCAGCAGTCACCGCACGTTTGTCCGGGACCCAGTTCGGCACGAACGGTGCGGCCTGGAGGGGGAACTGTGAGGGGAGCAGGCCCAGTCTTACCGCAGCGACTGCCCGCCCTCACTACCGTCCTATACTGCTGCCAAGGCACTCACCGCCAAAGCAATAGGGGGAGAGTGCGTCTCAGTGGCCAAGACAGTAAACACCGGCTTCAAGAACCCGGGAAGCGCACACGCAGACAGAAATGCTGCTGATGTAGAAAATCCCCCAGGCCCGGCTGGATTCAGGAGGGATGGAAGAAGGCACGTAGCTGCTGGGGACCCAGCCGGGTCTGGTGACTTCCCCGCCGTCTCCGTGGCTTCCCGCCGCTCACTCTGTCACCCTTCACGCGGCTCGATTGCGCCGCCAATCCCTGGCTGGCATACAGGGGGAGGGGGAACTGCAAGGGGAGCATGCCCCAGTCTCACTGCAGCGACCGGTGGCCCTCACTACCGGCCTACACTGCCGCCAGTGCACTCACCGCCAAAACACAACGGGGGCGGATGTGTCTCAGCGGACAAGGGACATGATCTCTAGTCACAGGTGCTGCACCCCAGCGTATCTCCTCACCGTCGTGTCCCGATCTATCCGCCGGGCCTCCAAGTCAGGCACCTACCACGGGCTGTCACCCGGAGCAGCGGACAATCACCCGCTAGCAGCCGCGGACCCACAGCCCTTCCCAGGGTGCATCCCTCCACTATCCGCAGCAACAAACGGGTCCAATGCCGCCCCCTGCAAATCAGTCACTGCCCGCAGGCTCAGGCGCGATGTACCGGCCTCAGCGCCGGCAGCCAGGCTTCGCCCCCTCGAGGCCTCACACTGGCTGACGCTCCAGCACTCCATCGCCCGCTACAGTTGGCGAGCCAAAATCACACAGGGTGACAGTGCGTAGGTCCTGGTGCTGCAGTGATGTTGTGGCAGTCGCTCATATGCGGGGGTAGGCATGATAAATGAAGGATATTAGGCGGCCCGGACGGAGCTCGCTCAGCACACGTCCGCCATGTTGTCTCGCCAAGCCACACACCCAAAAATACACTATCATATTGATCCATCTAGAGGGAGAATGCTAATACATTGTCTAGGTCCTGAAGGGGGGGGGCACAAAATGGATGGCCACAAGTTGATGTAAGGTGTACGAGGATGAGGTATACAGGCTCCACTGTGTAGAGCATGGCAACTCACTGGATGGCACACTTGCCGCCAGCGGCCTGCCAAGACTGTCTTGTTTGGCTGTGTTTGTTGCCAATATTGTACCTGTGTGCCATGTCTGCTGATTTCACAAGACTGCCACCAAACACTGCGGCAACAGCGCAGACTATGAGATGCCACGCCCCACGGTGGCTGTGCGAGTCCAGCAATAGACAGAGTGGAGTTGCATGTGCACCAAGAGGTGAAACACAACAAAAATCAGTCAACAAGTAAATGCACCATGAAATACCTGTCATGTACTGGGCTGTGGATGTGTGTGTGCCCAGGAAGCTGTCCCAGGCCAGGCTGCCGGGGGGGAGGTGACAGAAGGTGACAGAGGGAGAGAGAGGCAGAGAGACACAGGGAGGGAGACAGAGTGATGAGGGCGACCGAGGGAGGGCGACCGAGGGAGGGAGACTGAGGGAGGGAGAGACAGAGCAAGGGAGGGAGAGACAGAGTGGGGGAGGGAGACAGAGAGAGGGAGGCAGAGAGAGAGAGAGAGAGACAGGGAGAGTGAGAGAGAGAGATGTGTGTATGCCAGTTCTGGTGGCTCAGTGACCAAGGGTGTGCGCACCAGGGGTCTGTGTCCAACCACATGGCAGTTCCCTTACTCACTAGCCCTGCACCCTTCCCCACTGACCCTGCACCCACCTGTGTGCCACAGGGACACGCCACACAGCAAAATTGGGACCAGAGAGAAAGTATGTGAGTACCCATGGTGTAGAGTAACCCACAGTACCTGGCTATCCATGTACCTCATTAAAGTCATCAGGACGGGTATACCAGTACGGTGTGTGGTCACATGTTTGATGAAGATGATCATGTTGCAGTACTATCTTCACGGTGACCTATAAGGGTGAGCCAACGTTTCACAAGTACTCACACATGTACAATCAGTGTGTCAATTATGCGGTCTGTTGTGACCAAGGTTGTAAGAAAGCGCATTGATTGTAGGAATTGCAGAGTGTGGAAAATTGGCATGCATAGGGCGGAAATTGTGTCATAAAACCACCATACTGTGCCATTGCTGTTGACTGCAGTGTTGTTGGATGCTGCAGTTGATGGTGTTTAGTAGCATCTCCTCTCTCACTCTGCCACAAATATTTCCATGCCTCAAGACTGTCATATGGTGTGTCATGTGGTTGCAGGATGAGTAAGTGGATGTGTATGTTGTCGCCACTTGTGTGTAGTCATTGACCTGTCAAAGGCAAATCCATTACAAATGCTAAGAAGTGTGCAAAGGTGAGCCATGCCATGTGTATCAGCGTGGGGAAGTGTGTGGACAGTCTGATCTTGTCGAAGAAACCACATAGTGAGAATGAGTGTGAGAAGTTGTGTCATGTGAATCTAATGCCCTGCTAGTGACAGATGACGCAGGCCAGTAAGTCCACGTGGTGTCACAAGTCAGTGTTGATGGTGTGTGCCAACCTTCACAGTTCCCATTGGGCCCTGCAGGTCAGGTGGCTGTGGTCTGTTACTCCGTGTTACCTTGGGACACACAATTGCGTGGCTTGTGTGGTGTCACAGGTCAACCATCAGCATGAGATGCATGTCTGAACGTCAGCTGTGCCATGTGTGGCTGAAGTCATCTGAACATTCACATGGCGGTGACTGCAACAAGTCAGGATCACTGCTATGGCTAGATGTTAGGAGAGCCAGACTGCCTGTCGGTGTCATTGGTTATTCAGCAGGCATCATTCCCATTTTGGACACTTGTAGTGACACACATGCAACCGTGCAGCAAGCATCTGAAAAAAGGATGGTTGGAGAAACAACACTGAGACAATGTACTATGCATTGATGCCCCTAAATAGCCAGAAGCAACACATGTCCAACCTAAGTCAAACTATAACAATAGTTAAATATGTCAACACCGCCAACATCGTATGCCTAATGAATCATGTACACATCTCCCTATTCCATCCCATAGGTGATCAAGGATATGCTCTATGCCCGTGGATGATGACACCAATTAGAAACCCCACCACCCAGGCACAGAGGCAGTACAATGCTGCACATCGACGCACACGTGGGATCATGGAGCGAACATTTGGCGTGCTCAAGTCACGTTTCCGGTGCCTGGACATTACAGGTGGCAAACTTCTGTACAGCCCAGAAATGGTCAACAAAATAATAATAGCATGTTGTGTATTGCATAACATTTGTGTCCGCACAAATGCTCCCTGGATCGAAGTGCCTGTAGCACCGGCCGATGACCAAGATGATGAAGAAGATCAAGGAGGTGGCCCACACAACACTGCCAATGCTGCTGGCATTGCCCGGAGGGACAGGATAATAAACAATTATTTCACTTGAGCACATCACTTTGTGACTGACAAAAAGCAATATATGTATATGAAAATTTGCCTCTAGAAGTGTTTGTGACAATAAACAAACTCAACAGACATACCCTGTCTGCCAGTCATTTTCCTGCATCAGTTTATCACAATGAAATGTTACCATTGTACACTAATAGCAAGTAAGAGTCCAAAATGACAATCCTGTGGTGTATTACCTGCATCACAGAGACTCAACAGGGTGTCAATTGTGCACTACTTGATTTAACAAGCAGTTAAATCTGGCACAGAATTCCTCAATGCTTGTCTCACAATGCATGCCAACCATGATTCACAGGGTGTACACATCAGTCAAAAAGCAAATCTCATGTGGTTGTAAGTGCAAAATGATGAATTTCATGGCCAATTTGTTGTTAAAGTTTCTGGACAAATCTGAACATTGTCCATGGAATGTTTTACAAATCTGAAAATAGGGTGTTGAATGGTGCCAATCATGAAAATATGTATCTGCTGGAATTGAATGAGCCTCCAGCAGAGGTCACATGCACACCATCTCTGGACACCTTCTGGAAGACCGTGTAGACCGGTCTCTACTTTCAAATAAGCTGCACATTTGCAGTATGAGCCAACAGACAAGATGAACTATCTGACCATCTCCCTGCACCCCGTGGTGGACAAAGTCACTGAGAGACACATGAACACCCAGATGACTGGCTACCTTGAAGAGAACTCCATCATGGACCACTCCCAGTCTTGTTTGTGTATCAAGCACAGCACCAATAACTTACACCATGCTGACAATGCTTAAATATGCATGCCACTTGACATGTGTCACATTGTGGACAACACATCCTACTACACCTCCATGCAGCCACAAACACCCTCTCACCCACCACACAACACATGCCAGACACCACCACAAGGTGAAAAAAGAAAAAGGCCCCTCCTGGAGTACAACATGGAGCGTCACTAACACACACGTTTGGATAAATGCACATGTCCCCACTCACTGCCACTACTAGACAGCTCGTGGTAAGCATATCACACCACACAGACAACACACAGCACATCCTCCCCCTCAAGAATAACGCAGAAGACACAAAAGGCATCTCCCAGGAATGAATGTGGGAACTAGCAGATTGGATGACACACCTCGGAATAAAGATCAACTGTGAGAAGACTGACCTCCTCATCTCCAATCTGTGGAAATATGGATTTTCCTGGTCAGTTATGTCCCCTATCTTGGACCCCAACGGTTCTATGTGCATGTTACAAGTACATGTATGTTCCCTCCAGTGCCAGTTATGAAGACGCAAATACATGTGCGTCCACCGTTAACATGTCCTCTTTCAGATCCGCCATGAATGGGCCGGATATTCCATTCCTAAGTACGAAAGGCCACCGCCTTTATATGGTTCACTTATGCCATTTTACAGTCCAGGCAAGTAGGCCCTGATTCTGTCATCAAGCTTTTCTTGCTTTCTGTCTCTGAAGCTCCAGTCCGAGCCTGCATCTGTGACCATGAACTTTGTCTCATCCTCTGCGCGGCTCACGATGCCTGACATCAGCTTGCTGCCTGCCAAGAACTGTATTTCACCTTCGAAATTATCTGCTCCGCTCCCTGCCCAATGCATTCCTGTCTAGTAGTTTAAGTAAACATTCTGCCAGCTACCGAGCAAAGGCCCGGCTTCTCTGTCTTTATACAAGTAATTCATAGCCCTATTACCATGGAAGACTTCTGCCCTCGCATCTAGTGTAGACACTTAGACGCTTGTACACGCACTAACAGTCAGTATAGTCAGTATAGAATAAGATTCTACTCCGAGAAGGCCTCTCTTTTGGATAACATAGTTCTTTAAACATAGGATGTTAGATATGATTTGGGATTAGGTTGACTTGACCCTCCAGACATCTGTCGCCACATGTAGAGCTAAATGTCAAGTCCCCTTCACCCCCTAGCTGCACGTCAATCACACGTCATGCTGCTGCGCGCGCATTTCTGCCAAGTAATTCTGCTGACATTGTGAAATTCTTTCATGGAACCACCCCATTATGACATCATACCTGATGACGTTCCTTTGTTACGCCCAATCATGCCCATTTTCATTACGCATGAATAATGTTATCTTCCTTATCAATTGTTACGCCTCTCGCATTTGCTTCACTGTAATGCCTATTGTATAAAAGTGATTAATTATCAATAATGTATGTACTTCACTTCCTGAACCTCCGTGGTGATGGAACCTGGAGACCACGATTCCGAATCGTCCACTGGAATAAAGCCCATTCCGAACCTCTAATACCACGGATTTTGCCTCTTATTTATTGAGCTATTTTTATTATGTTCTGTATCAAATTAAGTCCCGGTAATTAAATTATTTACCACATAAATGGCGCCCGAACAGGGACACTTTCTCATCTCACGCGCCGGCGGTGCGTTGCAGGCCCGGTCTCCTGCCACAGCTGGACGGACAACAACGCGTACCAGCAGGATTTCCTGTATCTCCCTCCGGTCAAGCGGGGGCGACTGAGGCTGCGATCAACACCCAGACGAGGCGGTGAGAAGTGCGAAGTATCCCGACCAGAGCCTAGCTGAGAGAGCAAGATCCGAGGTATACAGAGGCCCACCAGGTTTCCGATGTCCTGAAGTGTCCGAAGTTTTCGAGTCGAGTCCAGTCCGGTCCAGTTCAGTTCAGTTCCGTTCCGAGGCCTTCCGTTCCGAGCTACCCGGTGAGTACCATTACTGGGGAGGCGTTCTGGCGTGCACATAAGTTGTGCCGGTCCAGACGGGTTTGGGTACACAAATCCGGTCTGCACTGTTTTAGCAGTGTATCTGTACTGTCTAGCAGTATATCTAGTATATCAAGTATATATAAATTCAGAATAATTTCCGTTAAATGTCGAGAATTATGTTTTATAATTAAGTTTTCTTAGATCGTCATCATCATCGCTGCTCATTAAATGTTAAATGTTAAATGTATTAATACGTCCTGCATATTGTGGTGTGAATGACTGTTCATTATCGTGGTTTATTGTATTAAGTTTGTTCAAGATCAAGTATCAGACCAGTTCTCAATATGCCGCTCTTTTCGAAACTAAGACAGATCACAACTAGAAAAGGGGTACTCGAAGAAGCTGTTCCCATTCCTCCTAGGGACACTCCAGGGTACTTCATGTATCATAAACACGGCCTAGACGCTATATTATTTCTTGATCTATGGGTAGACTACACTAAGGAATTACCAGAAAGTCAGAGGTGGCCCGCAGCTGGGACCTGGGATGCAGATTGCATCGTTAAAGTAGAGGAAGAGTTATGGAAAAGGAAAGCCAGACAGTCACAGAAAGACGCCATTGAATTATGGCGTAAAGAATCGTATAGACGCACAGAAAAAGCACGTAGACAGGAAGAGAAGAGTAAAGAGAATTCAAATAAAGTTCGAGAAAATCTATTAATTGAAGAAGGTACACGAGTAAAATCAGAACAAGTAGACAGACAAAGAAATGCCCTTATGAAGGGTATGTATCCCCTTCTGGCCGAAGGATTACCTAAGGCTACTCCGGGGATACCAAAAGACTTGCCACCCCCATTATTTCCAATAAAAGTACATCCTAAGGGGCATCCTAGAACCGCAGAAGATGTTTTCCTTTCCTCATATTTAGATGACGCAGCTCCCGAGTATGCTAACCCCGCCCCACATAGACCGTCGGCCGGGGAGGTTCGACGCCAAGATCCTGTATCTGTATCCTTACAGCATCAAATCCTGACACAAGTTCCGGCAAGCACGTCCGTTTCCACATCCGTTCCTACAGCTACTTCTATAGCTGTGTCCACACCTATAGTTGCTGTATCGCGTTCAACGAATCCTTTCACGCCCGATACCCCAGACGGGGCTACTGGAGGTGCTACCAACATTTTTTCTACGCCACCCAGAATAAATAAACTTACCTTTCAAGAGTCAGCACATCCACGTACCCCCAAACTCATAAATGCCCGCACGCTTAAGGAACTTCTTATAGATTGTAGATATGACCCTGTGCCCGGCAAAGAGGACGAAATGATCCTGGCATCATTACGTATCAGACGAGCCGCGGTGTATTTAGGGAAGTTACCAGGAATGACTGTGCATCTAGATAATATATATCATTTTGTCCAAACAGGGCGAGATTCTGAAAGTATTTACAGAGCTATGGAATACCAGAAAGTGGAGATACAGGGGGAACTGTTACGTTTCCTCATAAATTGTGTGATCAGAAATCAAGACCGACCGGGGGTAGACCCGGAAACAATGGAAACTCTTACCAGATGGAGCCAGAATATATCAGAAGGGAGACATGACAGGCAAAAATGTATAATAGCCATGTGCAGAAAGATCCGTAAAGAAATAGAACGCCTACACGAAGAGAGATTAGCGGTAGACCAGTTTGAACAAAACGAGGAGGAGGAAGGATCAGGACTGTCCACAGGACAGTCAGAAACCATAGCCTATGTAGGTAGAGGAAGATCTTGTAATAGTACTAGATGCTTTACTGACCCGATACGTCCGATATGTCCAGATAATAACAGGAATTTCCAAACACCTATAATAAATATGAGGTCCCCCGAGCATTCGTTCCAAGCCGCTGATAAATTACTCCGAGAACGAAGGGGCTATCATTTACTCGATTCTATGGATGAACAAGAATTAGCCAGGTCAGCCGTTCATTGGGTTGACAGTCCCGGAAAATATGGTGATGATACAGTAGCACACACATTTTTGAACCTCACCCCAGATGAACAGCGTTTAGCTGGGATTTATATGATTCAACAACTTCTTATACTATATAAAAGCCAACATTCAGATCCTGGTCCCTTACCTGATATATTGACTGAATTACTCACGAATAGATGGAAAGGTTCAGGTACTAAGTTAATTAAGGAAATACTAGAATCCAGAAAGCAGTACATTCTTTTTGTATGTCCAGAACATGTTTCATTGCCCAGCAAGGAAAGACCGATGTATTACATGGACAGACAGAATCCCTTACGAGAAGTGCACCCAATAAAGGGCGAGGACAATCAGTTTAAACGTGTATTTGTATATACGCCCATATCAAAAATAGAGTTGTTAGAAATGAAGAAAGTGGTACCCAGTCATGACAAAGACCCAGCGGGTTTCCACCGAGAAATTAAAGACATGTTACTCATGGGAGAGTATACCTATCCCGACATTATGACAATATTAAAGGTATTAATGCCTGCTGGCATTTATGAAAAACTCAAGGAAAAAGAGTGGGAGGTAGGAGACCAAAAGATAGATTGGACAGCATTAGAAAATGAAGAAAAGGCCCGAGGTCCAGGTTCGGGGCTTGGGGACAAAACTAAAGCACTACCAGGTTTACTAGTACAGGTACTGCCACGTTTATTAACCACGAAAAAGGAAGACTGGGGTGCAATCTCAGCCTGTAAACAAAAGCAAGATGAAGACACTAGTGATTTCTATGCCCGATTCGAAAAAAATTTTGGTATAAATAGTGGTATAAAAGCAAGTAGCGAGTCATACCCACATCTGTTTGTGACAAAATTAGTTGAAAATTCCTTGCCCCAAGTGAAGAATAGAGTATTAAAATTCGAGAGTACCTGGCAAGGTAATACCCCATCACAAATGTTACAAATGTTACAGTACCATTACAATAGAATTAGAGAAGAACAAGAACATGAACAAAGACGCATGAAAGACACAAAAATGAAAATGCTAGTCTCTCAGACAGTTCCAGCTGAAGGACATAAAAAGGGTACGACACATTCTGGTGAGTCAGCAGGACCTGTAAAAGGGACATGCAACTATTGTAAACAGCCAGGACATTACATACACGACTGCCCAGTCCTGAAGCGTAATATCGCCACAGGTATTACAAAAGAAAGACCACGGACACCTAGACAGGATCAGAATGAACAAGGAGCACCGCAGCATGCACAGGCCATGCCAGCTCCACAACAGTCTATACAGTTTGTGCCAGCCGCACCAGCGTTGCCTGCTGCTGCCACACAAACCACGACACGACAGCTGTACCAGACCGCACAGTATGACTATCCTGATTATCAACGATATGCATGAACCAGCCTAGAGAGGGAAGTTGACTTACCCCTTATCGAGGTCCCTGTAGACCAAGAAGGACCTTATGTACATAGTGAATTATTAGGCCAAGATAGAAAATTTTTACTTGATACAGGGGCAAGTCGAACAACTATAAAACATAGTGAAGTTCCAGGGGCACCCCTCTCAGGCTCACAGAATATTTCCCTTGGTTTTTCAGGAAAACCTATTGTTAATGAAGTATCACAGCCTCTTCCACTTACGATAGGACCCCTGACCAGAACTACAGATTTATTGCTTACTAAATCATGTCCAGAAAACTTGTTAGGTATAAAAACACTGAAAGCTCTAGGAGCTATAATATGTTGTTCTCCGGAAGGAGTAAGATTGTTTTTACGTGATTTCAAAGGTCACTATGTGTCTCGAGATATGGATTCCCGACTGCAGACTTTACCCACACATTTATGGGCACAAGGCCCTACAGATGTTGGTTGCATGAACATTACACCATATCGAGTCACACTAAAGGCAGGAGTGGTACTACCACGAATGCGACAATACAAGTTACCCCCAGATGCTGTAATGGCTTTACTGCAAATCATTGACGAGCTTATTGGCCAAGGAGTGGTTGTGGAGACCGACTCCAATGTATGTAATTCACCGATAATTCCGATTCTTAAACGAACTGATCCAAAGGCTCCCCCAGTATATCGATTGGTTATTGATCTGCGCGAACTAAATAAATGTATTGTACCACAATACCCCGTAGTTCCAGACATCTCTTCATTACTGACAGCTATTGATTCCGAAGCAACATTCTTCACTGTAATTGATCTCAAAAATGCCTTTTTTAGCGTCCCAATAGATCCGGAAAGCCAATACTTGTTCGGATTTAGTTTAAATGGACGTAGCTTTAAATTCACACGCGCACCTCAAGGATTTACAGAAAGCCCCAGCATCTATAGCCAAGCACTGAAACGAGAACTTGACAGTATACACATGCCAGTCAACACTGCTCTGCTTCAATATGTCGATGATCTGCTGATCACCGCCCGAAGCGAACCTGAATGTGAAAAAGCATCACTGACGGTTTTACAATTTCTAGCCAAAAAGGGGCACAAGGTGTCCCCTTCTAAGCTGCAATTCTGTGTCCAGCGAGTTATTTACCTTGGTCACTCGCTGTCCAAGGAGGGAAGGCAGCTTACACCAGATCGCATTCAGTTAATAGCTAACATGCCAATACCCAAGACACAAAAGGAGGTGCGGGCTTTCATAGGCCTCACTTCATATTGTAGGCAGTGGATCCCTCAGTATGCATTTCTAGCAAAACCACTCATTCAATTAACAACACAGGAGGCAGCCACATCGACTGTCCTCCCTTGGACTCAGGAACACACACTAGCTTTTGAAAGCTTAAAGAAAGCTCTATGCCAAGCACCTGTTTTAGCAACACCATGTTACAGAAAACATTTTACACTCTTTGTTACAGAACGAGAAGGTACTGCCTTGTCAGTACTCACACAGGAACAAGCAGGATCACACAAACCGTGTGCTTATTTTTCTAGTACATTAGATCCCGTAGCTCAGGCTCTGCCTGCGTGCCTGAAATCAGTGGCAGCGACAGCTTTAGCAATCAGACAAAGCGATGCCATAGTGTTAGGACATCCATTGACAGTACAAGTACCACATGCAGTAGAGGTTCTTGTGAATCGAACGCAAACACAACACTTGACCATAGCAAGACTTACAGGTTACGAATTAACATTGTTTCAGCCACATATAGAAATCAGATGTTGTAACACATTGAATCCTGCCACACTTTTACCTGTAAATGGAACAGACCCACTAGCTCATGATTGTATTGAAGTTATTACAATAACGACGAAACCCAGACAAGACTTGACAGATGTCCCATTGTCAGACCCAGACCTGACGTTGTATGTAGATGGTTCATGTATGAGAACAGGTACAGGAGAGTTAGTGGCCGCTTACGCAGTCACAACAGACACTGAAATTATTGAAACCAAGTGTATAAATACCTTGTCCGCTCAAGCAGCAGAGCTCGTCGCTCTGACACAGGCCTGTATTCAAGCCACAAATAAAAGAGTCAACATATACACTGATTCACGTTATGCATTCGGAGTTGTACATGACTTCGGCGTGCTGTGGCGAGAGAGAGGTTATTTAACTTCTCACGGTGCCCACATTCAGCACGGACCCCTCATTCATGCCTTATTAGATGCAATACATTTACCCATTGCAATATCGATTATGAAATGCAAAGCTCATACGAAAATTACTGATATCATTTCTCAAGGCAATAATCTAGCTGACAGAACAGCTAAACAGACTGCTCAAACTCAAACATCCGATATGACAAAGACAATAGTCCAGACGCCAACACATTGCATGATGGTTAAGGATCCCACTCTTGATGTAATTGACATACAGACACATGCTACTCCAGACGAAATAAGGAAATGGACTGAATTAGGAGGGATCCAAACGGGTCAAGGATGGATGACGAAAGAAAAATCTGTGTGGTTCCTTCCTGATTCAATGGTCCAAGTCATTATTAACACTGTCCATAGTCCAGCGCATCTAGGAGAGAAAGCTATGCTAGACAGCATTCAACACATTTGGTTCAACAAACATTTACGAGCAGCAGCGAAACAAAAAGTTCGTACCTGTATGATCTGTTGTCAGTTCAACCCAGGAAAAAGCATCCCCGTAGAGCAGGGTGGATTTCAGCCTCCTGATCACCCTTTTGAAATCCTCCAGATGGATTATATCCAGATGGAACGATGTCGAGGATTCAAATATGTTCTCGTAGTTGTCTGTGCTCTTTCCCGTTGGACAGAGGCATACCCGGTTTCAGATTACACTGCCCCGACTACTGCCAAACAGTTAGTTCGAGAATTCTTCCCACGATACGGTTTACCACGTGCTGTCTACTCAGATAACGGCCAGCCGTTCTCATCCGAACTAATGAAACACGTTTCACTTTTGTTAGGCTACCAGTGGAAATTCCACTGTGTCCGACACCCCGAGGCAGCAGGTCTCATGGAAAGACATAATCAGACCCTGAAAATTAGATTGTCCAAAATATGCAGGGAGAAAGGTGTCGACTGGGTAGTAGCATTACCAGTTGCACTCTTTTACATGAGAATGGTAGCACACTCTCGAACAGGGCTATCCCCGTATGAGGTGATCTTTGGCAGACCACCAAATATGTGGGGGACGCCTATACCACGTAAAATAACTGATATTGACTGTAATATGCTGACAGATTATTTGGCTTCCTTGATGTCTGCACTACAATCTTGTCGTTCACAGGTAGCTGCAGCTTTTCCTGACAACACCGAGGTGAAACCCCACGACGTAATTCCGGGGGATCTCGTTTTAGTGAGGAACTTTGATCGAAAGACTCAGCTGGATCCTAGGTGGAGGTCGCCGCAATTGGTCTTGCTCACCACAAGGACAGCCGTGAAGATCGAAGGCAGAAAAGGCTGGGTACATTCAAGTCATATCAAGAAATTTTATGGACTACCATCGGATGTAAAAACTACACCTCGCGTGTCTTCACCCATTGACTCAAAACTTCCTTTGGTTGAATCAAGTAGTCACGAACAATACAAACTAAAACTCAGATCTAATCAGTCGGGCAATTTGATTGTTTAAGTCCTCTCCAAGGTGAAGCGGTTGAATTTGTCTCTGACATGTATCCCTTAGATCTGAATAGAGGAAAAACCCGAAAAATGTTGAAACGACATGCATACTGTAAATCATTGCGTAGTCATTGCACAGTGACGTTATTAATTTTGTTCTTCTTAAGTCTTTTAATAATTATTGCAAGTATATTGTTGCACATATATTATCCTATTTCTAGACACGTTTATAATGTTACTGCTGAACATTCTTTTAGTGAATTACCTCCGCATGAATTGTCATACAGATTTGCGCTGCGCAATAACACTTTTATTAGTATGTTACATCATTCCCATCAGGTTAGCAATGCTACAAATTGTTGGATATGTGGCCGACTCCCTCCCTATCAGAACTATAAAGGAATTCTACCTCTTTTTCCATACCCGTTCACACACAACGGCTCCTGTGGAGCATGGTTTAGCTTAATTAATTCCTTAGATTCAAATTCTGCAGTTTATCAAGACAACTGGGTATGGGGAAATCTGAACTTAGTTTTACTTAAAGTCTGCCACCCCAACAAGGAGGGACTTCCCAAAAGAACAGGAACTGATCTAGAAAATGAAGTATATGGATTAGGTAACTTTACGCTTAATCTCTTGATCTTGAACGTCGAATCCGAAGCTACTCCAAGTTTGCCCGCCATGTCAGTATTTCCAGTAAAAGGTGAATTATGTGTGAGAAAGAATGGTTCCATACATATGGGCCATAGTAGATGCACCACTGTAATAGAATTCAGTGATCAAGGCAAGTCGACATTTAGAGCTTCCCGCCATTCCTATTTTATATGTGGTCAGACGGCATATGTACGTTTGCCTCTAGATTGGGATGGTACCTGCTACATTGGATTCCTTTTGCCACCTGTTTTTCTAGCTCCTCCTGATTATCACAGAAATACTCATTTAGTACACAATAGAGAAAGGAGAGATCTCCCAATAGTCGATTACACTGAAACAGCATGGGAAAAATACACAGATTTCAATAAAGGTCTCTTTCCCTATATAGGTACCGTTACTAATAGTAAGCTGATACGTAGATTAACTAGAACCCTTGAAGCAGTAGTGAACGAAACTATTTCCGCCTTAGGCAATTTAACAGAAGAGCAGTCTGCCATGCGGATTGTTGTGCTTCAAAATCGTCTTGTCCTTGACGTCATCCTGGCCGATAGGGGCGGAGCTTGTAGGGTCATCGGATCAAGCTGCTGCGTATTTATACCAGAAAATTCGCCATCTGTATATAAAGCTATAACCCGCCTTCATAAGATTGTGAGCCAGATACACCAGAATCCAGGCACTTGGACTTGGTCCGGGTGGTTTTGGAGCGTGTTATCAGCCTGGGGATGGAGAGTTCTATCCTTCCTAGGTATTGGCCTTCTCATACTATTCAGTTGCTGCTTATGCCTGCAATGTGGACCAGCGATTTGTGGTCTGTGTGCCACATCGTGTATTCCACATCAAGATTTTCGTTCAAGATCCCGGAAGAAGAAAGAAGAACAAATGATGCTATATGAACAGATCAATGGATTGATGAAGATTGATATCTCTTGACGGGCAAGTAGGGGACAAGGAGGGAATGTGGAAATATGGATTTTCCTGGTCAGTTATGTCCCCTATCTTGGACCCCAACGGTTCTATGTGCATGTTACAAGTACATGTATGTTCCCTCCAGTGCCAGTTATGAAGACGCAAATACATGTGCGTCCACCGTTAACATGTCCTCTTTCAGATCCGCCATGAATGGGCCGGATATTCCATTCCTAAGTACGAAAGGCCACCGCCTTTATATGGTTCACTTATGCCATTTTACAGTCCAGGCAAGTAGGCCCTGATTCTGTCATCAAGCTTTTCTTGCTTTCTGTCTCTGAAGCTCCAGTCCGAGCCTGCATCTGTGACCATGAACTTTGTCTCATCCTCTGCGCGGCTCACGATGCCTGACATCAGCTTGCTGCCTGCCAAGAACTGTATTTCACCTTCGAAATTATCTGCTCCGCTCCCTGCCCAATGCATTCCTGTCTAGTAGTTTAAGTAAACATTCTGCCAGCTACCGAGCAAAGGCCCGGCTTCTCTGTCTTTATACAAGTAATTCATAGCCCTATTACCATGGAAGACTTCTGCCCTCGCATCTAGTGTAGACACTTAGACGCTTGTACACGCACTAACAGTCAGTATAGTCAGTATAGAATAAGATTCTACTCCGAGAAGGCCTCTCTTTTGGATAACATAGTTCTTTAAACATAGGATGTTAGATATGATTTGGGATTAGGTTGACTTGACCCTCCAGACATCTGTCGCCACATGTAGAGCTAAATGTCAAGTCCCCTTCACCCCCTAGCTGCACGTCAATCACACGTCATGCTGCTGCGCGCGCATTTCTGCCAAGTAATTCTGCTGACATTGTGAAATTCTTTCATGGAACCACCCCATTATGACATCATACCTGATGACGTTCCTTTGTTACGCCCAATCACGTCCATTTTCATTACGCATGAATAATGTTATCTTCCTTATCAATTGTTACGCCTCTCGCATTTGCTTCACTGTAATGCCTATTGTATAAAAGTGATTAATTATCAATAATGTATGTACTTCACTTCCTGAACCTCCGTGGTGATGGAACCTGGAGACCACGATTCCGAATCGTCCACTGGAATAAAGCCCATTCCGAACCTCTAATACCACGGATTTTGCCTCTTATTTATTGAGCTATTTTTATTATGTTCTGTATCAAATTAAGTCCCGGTAATTAAATTATTTACCACAAATCCATCCACATCCGCATGGGACTAACGCTGGTGGATGACAGCCCGTGTGAGCCCCCATCACTGACAGACCATGCACGCAAGTTTGCCATCATCTCAAGTCCAACATCATCCTGCCCAGCAAGATCTACTCCAGTGCATGCTCCAGCTGCCTACAGACCCAACCTAATCCATCCCAACGTATAATCCCAGGAAGTATAATAATTTCCAAAAAGGCACCCATCCACACCAGGCTGGACTACTGCAACAAAGTCCACGCAGGGAGACACAAAACGCCACTACACAAGTTATATCACAGCCTGAAAGCGGCAGACACACCTGTCTTCAGAAACAAACCTGCCAAACACAAGATGCAACACACACAGAACATCCAATCTAGCAACAACAAGGAGAAATTAAGCTAAAAACTCCTCACACACATATTCCAATCACCACACATCATCAGCCACAAAGACATCCATGACAGAGTCAACCTCAACATCCCCAAGAGGAACAGCTGCTCTGACAACCTTGCCCTTGCAGACTCCACCATGATCGGCAAATCACAAGGCAGAGGGAGAGCAGACCCTTACGCCACAAGCAAAGCCATGGATGATATGAAAATCAAAATCACCCAACCTCACACCCAGCATGCTAACATGCGGAACTACAAGACATGTCTATTTGGATGACTTGGAGCTGCACTCCCACTCCCCCACAGTGCTCTTGGAGCTGCATGTGTGAGTAGGGCACATCATGGCCACCCTTATTGTCGGGTCAATATGCACACATAACCACACCTACAGACCAACCCAGGGGAGTAATACCACTACAATACACATCACTTGTTGCAAAGATTGTCTGTGAAAATAGATGTGGGGATGAGTAATGTTACATGCCATTTTTAGCGTTGACTGTCATTGAACATAAAATGTAGTCTGAGTATACCCCTGAGGAAGTGTTGGGTAATGAACCAAATCGCCAATTCTGTTGTGTGCAGTGGGATACACAGTACCTGGCCCTACTACTTGCTCTTGCCTGTACAGCGATGATAAAATATCCCACAACATTGGATGAGACGGATAAGGCGCTTGACTCCTGCTCAAAACTGACCCTCACATGTTTTCCCGCCTTAGCGGGAAGGTAAATATTGAGTACTCCCCGCATTTTAAATGTATGTCAATTTGGACACATGGTGTCCCACCACCGTGCACTCACACAATTGCAAGCCATCATAACTAAGTCTGTCAGGGAGGGCAAGCGGACTTGCCTCCCACATGTGCAGTTGACATGGCCACAAAGGAAAGGCTGCCTGGGATTCCACCTCATTGGTGGCTACTAACAAGCCACATGCCCCTGATACATAGTTGAATGCAATAGGCTGCTATGGGAGAAGCTACAGAACATCATGGGCCAGGCTGTGGTGGTGAAAAATATCTGAATCTAAAGGTGGCTAGCCCATAAGCCCTGGCCCTGGGGCTTTGAGTCCTTGCCGGTTAGGGCGCACACCCACCATGTCTTGGACAGGGTGCCAGTATGGAAGGGGTGGGCCTCGTTGCCCTCACCAACAAACTACAGCGTGGACTAAATAGACTTGCCCCCGGGTCAGGATTCAGCCATCTTACATTCCGGCCAAACACTGGGCTGCAAGAGCATGGGGTCTAACTTTGACCTGGAAGGGAATGTGCCATGTCTGTGGGCCATCCAGGATTAGGATTACCACAATGCTCTTGTGTATTCAGAATTCCCAAAAATACACAGGGTCACGTGCCTCAACGTTGGTTACGTCACATGCAAAGTGGTCAGTGTGTAATGAGGACAAACATTCCCCATATTGGAGCTGGACAAAATGCCCATCACCACTCAGAGTGGTCAGTGCACAAAAGTGCCTTGTTTAATTGAAATGTATCTGCGGAGGGCAACATAAGGCAAGGAATAGGAACATATTCTGTATTGCGCACACCAGACTGTGCACAGTGTAGTGGGGACTGGAACCCCCTACAAGCTTTGCTCTCATTGTTGTCACACACACGTGCAACTACATGTCTGGTATGACAGCCAGCCAGATTGCTGCTGTCAGGGCTGCAGGATGACTGGTACACTCGTGCACTTACTCTGGCATTGTCAAAAATTGTAGATATATTGTGGTGAGTCCTTCGATGACATAGAGACAGGGTGCGACATAGCAATGCCCGGAGCAACAGAGTACACTCTCCTTGGCCTCTCACAGCGAAAGGCCTTCTCAATGACATGCCTCAGGGCTAGGGAAATAGTCACAGCTTTGCTGGCAGACAGGCCGGGGATCACATCACAGTGAGGGGAAATGGCATATCCAGGGCACATGTTCTGGTTACAATGTCTAAGTAACCTATTAGCTCTTGAGCGCCTGTCTTGGGCTGCCGATGGAAGGCTGAGAGAGTTTGTCCACTCAGTGTTTGCCCTTTGTGACTTCATTGTCGAGAGATATGAGGGAAGTCACATGCCCAAAGTACTTGCAGGTGTGACGCATAACAACTATGGGGCAATCATACACTGCTGGTCACACAGTGGAGTGACGAGGGTGCCCCCTTACACACATATTGTGTAGGCTTACTCTCATTTATTTAGAAATCTGTTTCGTGAGTTTGCAAACCAAATCATACAATACATTTCAGGCGAGCTGAGAGCATAGTTACATATACCACATGGTAAAGTCTCATAACACATCATATGTAATCCTAACATCCAGTACCAATTGTGTGGCTCGCAGCATTGCCCCAGGCGAGAAACCTTGAGGATTGTGAGGAAAATGACCTCTGCATGCGGGTGTGCAGTCTTATCACGTATGGAGTTTAACGCATCACCGTGTCCATCGCCAAATGCGTATTTTTCCAGGTGCACCAGCAAACAGAAAATCAACCATTAATAAACGCCCCAGTCCGCAACTGAGGAGCTGTCTACTCCACAGCTTAGCAACCAAAACAACATCCAACAGCAGCTCTGAACACGACTCCATGCGCCCGTCCCCGCCCAACCCCTCTCCCGCTGGGTCCCTACCCCCGGCCCCTGCCTCCAGGAGTGTCCTACCTACTACAATCTATGCAGCGCCATGCATCATCGTCTGTGTCAAAGTAGCAATACCCAGTGTCGGGACCCCCTGTCAGGCAAGACAGTCCCCTACTTCCTAACGCAGCTCCTGCAGTTCACCGCCATCATCCTCCGGGGTTGCCCCCTCTGACTGCAGAAGGGCCCGCAGCATCTCCCCCCATTGGGTTGGGATAGGCGTTATCCGAAGGCCCAGTGTTTCCTCCCGCCGAAGTGCCACCTCCTCCGCCTTAGCCCAGACTGAGAAAGAGCCGCGCAAAGCCCGTACATGTGGTGCAGTGTCCGCCTTCCAGCGCTTGGTGATAAGTCGCTTTGCCACTATGATCCCCAGGTCTGCAAATCGAGAGTCACCTTTAGCCGGGGATGGTCAATGGAAGAGGGGCAGCAGGTAAGTAGTCCACTCAGAGGGGAGTTCCTGTCCTGTGCACCTGCGTAGTGCCTCCTGTATCGTCCGTCAGTATGTGTCCAGTGCCGGGCAAACCCACATCATGTGGATTAGATCAGCATCAACTTCCGTACAACGGGGACAGCATGCGTCCACGCGATGGAAATACCTAGTAATGGCAGCCGGCGTGAGGTATGCCCTATGGATGATGAAGAATTGTATCTTGCGGAATCTCATATTCCTAGGCACCCTCCTCGGTCCCTGTAGCACCCTCTCACATTCTTTGTCAGTCAGAGGGCGGGCAAGGTCTACCTCCCACTTCTCACGCAGTGGCCCCAGGCTCAGCGCCGCCTGCGTTCACAAGGCCGCGGCAAACCATTTAATCAGGTGGCTCCCACGTCCCATGACATGAAGATATTGCACCACTAGGTGCTGTTCCGGCTCCTCCCGTAGGTCTCCCCAGTGGTCTGCCAGCGTCTCCACCAGAGCCCGATGGCGGAGAAACTGGGCCGGAGCTAGCCCAGCCTCCTCCGCCAGGGTCGTGAACGGCAGAAGGCCTCCATCATGGTAGAGGTCCTATAAAGTGTGGATATCAGCTGCATGCCAGTCCCTCAGCTCCACAAGCCCAAGTACTCCCCTTCCACAAGAGGAGCCCTCCAAGGGTATAGCTGGCGCATACGGGATCCTGGCATTGGTAAGCCGGAGACTTCTGCGATAACATTTGCAGGCCACCACTAATAGCAGGGGCTTGGGTCGCACTGCACCCGTCGTCGTGTGAAAAAGCCAAAGTATTTTGGCCAGCGCCAGCGGAGGGTCCTCTGCCGTTGCCGTATCCTCACGGCCTCTGTCTGCCAGCCAGCGGGCCACCCTTTGTAATTGCGCTGCAAGATAGTAGTGTTCAAAGCATGCCATTGCAAGCCCACCCTGGCCGACGGGGAGACACAGTTTGGGCAACACGACCCTGTGACGTGCCGTTCCCCATACGAAGTCCCGGAGAGAGCGCGTGAAACTCACAAAGAAGGACGCCGGAACGTATAGTGGCAGATTAGCAAAATAATACAGCAGTCGAGGCAGCACTACCATTTTTACCAGTGCTATTCGCCCGGTGACCGAGAGGGCAAGTGTGCTCCAGAAGGTCATTTGAGCCCTGATCGCATTTACGGCTCTCCCCAGGTTACCCTCCACCAGATCCGCCATGCAGCGATATATCTGGACTCCTAAATAGTGAAAGGTGTCCAACTGCCACTGCACTCGTACTCCGTCTAGATGAGAAGCGGGGTCCTGAGTGTCATCCCCGAATGCATATAGGCAGGATTTAGCTGCATTCACTCGAAGCCCTGAGAGCTGCGCAAAATTGGACAGGATGCGTTCCAGCCTCACTGGGATAGAAGACACGTCCCTAACAAACACCAGGAGGTCATCCACATAAAGGGACACTTGATGTGTCGCATCTCCCAGCGGGATGCCATCTGCCAGCTCCTTGCGAAGCATCGCCGCCAGTGGCTTCATCGCGAGCGCAAACAGGAGGGGTGACAGTGGGCAGGCCTGCCTAGTACCTCAGCCAACCGAGATGGGGTCAGAGATGTAAGGACCAGTTCGCACTCGCACCGTAGGGCCCTTAGACAGAAGAGCCGCAAGCTGGAGAAAGCCTAGACCCAGTCCGAAATCTGACAGCGTCGTCACCAGATATCCACACTCCAGACAATCGAATGCCTTCTCCAGGTGGACGCTGTCTGCCGCTACTCGAAAATACCGGCGCCAATTAAGAGAGGTACTACGTTTAGGCACGAAGCCGTTTGGATCGCTGTGTACCCGTGTGGGTCCCCCTTTTACCTCCACTGTACTCCTGTGTGTGAGTCGAGTGCTCAGGGGTATAGGTTCCGCCGCGTTGTCACTCCTCCGGCATGTTGTCGTCACCACAGGGCAGTCAGCCGGGCGCCAAAGCAGGGAGCACGTCACCTCAGCCTTTGCGTCCAGGGGACCGTGCTCTGGAGATCACAGGACTGTAGAGCGCCTCCGACCGGAGTGTCAGGAGTATCCTGCTCTCGTGGCGTGTGGCCGATGAGTCCCCTGTCCGAGGCCTAATGCCCCCAGCACACTCAGCGCAGGCCGCCGCCCGCTCCGCACGTCCACCGAGTGTGGGCGTATCTCCGCATACCCATCGGGCGCAGACCGCCTCAGTCCCGTGGCAACTTTTCTAGGCTGCACTCGTTGACGGCTGCCGCACCATTCATTAGCGAGCTGGCTACACCGTCGTGTCACCACTTCCGGTGCTGCAACCACCGCGGCCCAGGGAACACATGTCCGGCCTCGGCGTGTAGTCGGGCGCGCGGCCGTCAGCGGCGCTCCAGCGCCAACCGCACGGCCACCGGTCCCAGTCTTTAGGCAGTTGCGGGGCGTCGCATGGCAACCACGCGTGCCGACTGTCATGCTGATATGTCGGGAGGCGGATGGGCTGCCCCCCCCAGCTTGCAGCGCCCTGCAGGGGCCCCTTGCAGGAGAAATCACAGGATGAAGGCACCAGTCGGACGGAGCTCTACGGGCTCGCGGCCATCTCGATAGCGCAGGTGTCATCATGACACCCTTGCATTCTCTATTTGTGCAGTGACCACAGTATTGTCATGAATGTCCATCACTGGCCAATGACTTCCAGGATGTGATATCCACATTGCAAACACAATGATACATCCCACGCGCATTGTAAGGCACATGGCTGGACACACTCCCCAATACGGTATCAGCATCAGGCCAGTATCAGCCTCTTAGCGTTCAGAAACCATTGAAAGCAATGAAAGATGCCGCATACACACTACAGTAAGCATATTAACATTAGCGGTTCCTTAGCGTCCACATTTTTATCGCTAATCATGAAAACGGGCCGCATACACATTACAGTAAGCATATTGACATTAGCGGTTGCTTAGCGTGTATATTTTTGTCGCTAATTCAGAAAACGGGCCGCATACCCATAACAGTATAAGCCAGAGTACAGTAGCGGCCCCTTAGCGTGCATTGTTTTGTTGCAAAGTGGGAAAATTGTCTCTAACACACAGGAAGTGATCTATGGCTGCTTCCTGTCTCCATGTGTGTGGCATTCACTTTCACTTTCTCTTTTGAGCACATTTTGGTGGAATTGGATGAGTGAGGAGGTGTTGGTGTGATTGTGCTGTTGGAGAGTTGGGATAGGAGTGTTGCTGTGGTGCTGTGTCCTGTCTATTGTGTTTTTTTGATTAGTTTCACATTTAATTCAATTCATACTGTCTATTGTCCTCAGTCTTGTTGTGTTTTGTGTGGGTTTTTGTTACTATTTTCCTCATTGGGTTTTTAGTTTTGTCTTGTGGTGTTGAGAACTGGGGTGTGTGGAGATGCTGGGGGTGGGCAGGTCAGGGCGGATGTCTGAGGAGGCATTGGGGGGCTTCCTCTGGCTGGTGCGGTACTACCTGCCTCTGATGCTGGAGAGGGGAGGGCGCATCCTCCAGGGCTATGGTGTTGCGGTGCGCAAGTTGCGTTGGGAGCGCGTGCGGGCGCAGATGCTCCGCTGTTTCAAGCTTAACCGGACTGTGCGGCAGTGGAAGCACCGCTGGCAGGACATGCTGGCGCGGGAGGCGGACCTGCTGGATTACACCGGTGTCATGCCTGGCATCCAGGGTGGTAAGTACCAATTCCCTTGTTGGCCACAACTAATGTTACGTACATATATTAGTGATGTGTGTGAGAAGAAGATAATGGTGCATATGTATCAATAACCGTATTTGCGAATCGCAAATGACGATTAGTCGCAAATTGCAATTTCAGATTTGCAAAATGGGATGTAGGTCACATTTAGCACATATGTACCACATTTTGATTATTCCCTCAGTGCTAATGTTAAATCGCAATTCTGCCATTAAGGATTTCCTTCACACTCACAACTAAGGGCCAGGAGGCACATAGGAATGAATGTGAAATCAGTCTCAAATTGCAAATAGGACTTGGTAATCACCAAATCAGATTACTTTCTAAGGTGCAAGTGTGTTATGAGTACACCCTGATGCCCCCCTGAAATTAGCCTGTGTGCGCATATGGCGCACATACATGCCATAAGGGCATGATTGTGCGCCACATGGCACATATGAAAATGCTATATATTGCTATTCTATTAGATTTTGCAACATACCCCCAACTTGAAGGTGCTGGTAATTCGCAATTTCTCAACGATAAGTTGCACAACTTGGGTGCTTGTTACCTAGCATGTAAGGATTTGCTATTTGCGATTAATTAAGGGGCATATGTCTCAAAATCCGTAATTGCGATTCGCAAATATCGATTTAGTGCAAATGGGTACTTGAGAATTGCAACCCGGGATGTATGTATAAAATCGCTAATAGATTGCTATGTCTTGTTATTCCTTAATTGCGATTAGCAAATCGCAAAATTGCAATTAAGGAATACCTTCACATTCATTCATATGGTCCAGGAGGGCCATAGGAATTAATGGGAAGTGAATCTAAATCTGCTATTCTCTATTAGAGATTTGCAGATTAAGATTCATTTCAAGGCTGCAAGGGTGTCATAATGAGCATGTGTGCACATATTGCGCACATGCCATATATGTGCGCAAGGGCATGTATGTGGGCCACATGGCACTAACAAAAATTCCAACAACGGAATTTACCCAATTAATCACAAATTACCACCAACTTGAAGTTGGAGGTAATTTGCGAGTTCTGAATGAGGAGTCGCACAACCTGGGTGCTTGTTACATAGCAGTTAAGGAATCGCAAAATGCAATTCCGTACAGGCTAATGAAAAATTGATGATTTCAAAAATTAGCACTTTGTCAATAATGCACTGTGAACATAGCTGATGCCTCACGTTTTCATATTTTTGATTTGGTAGCGCTCTTTTGTAGCAAATCCCTGCGTTAGGCAAAAATATATCGTTTGATCCATATGCCCCTAAATGCTCATGCCAAATCTGTGAAACACAAACATGGCAAGGTATCTATTTTGGCAATGTTAAAAAGCCTCATACATCCAGTTTTGAAATTTTGGCTTAACAAAAGCTGGGTTCTTGCGAATGTCAGTGTTTGCCAATGAAAAATAGCTTGATACATCTGCCCCAAGATGTTTTCATGCAGTCCGAAGACCGTGATACCGTAATAACCTAGTTAATGTACAGGAAATTGAAATAAATACTTGCACATGATGTCCTTGACGTTGGATTTGCATTAAACACTCTTCCCACTACAGTGTGTGCAACAGTATGGAAGGTGTTGGGATAGTCTTGAAATATACGCATTGATGATGTGCGCCATGCAGTGTGCAAGGTGGAGTGGCAATTGGCGTTGCAATGACCGCATCTAGTAACTGTGCCACTGCAAATACAACATAGGAATGGACATCCATGAAAAGGAGCCGACTCACAATCAGGTCCCTCTGGTGCGGGGAACATGCAATGGCCCAGCTGCTTGGATTGTCGGGTCCTTTGATGTGCCAGGGAAATGTAGTTGGATGTAAAGGTATGTTTGCACAGAGTTGTGGATGGCTGTGTAATCCTGGGTGCACATTTTGAATGTGACTCGAGCTGTGATGTGGAGACAGTAGAGTGTGCGCAGGTGGTGGGAGGTGTGCCAGGGTCCTGGCAGTGTGATGATCTGTCCTGTGGTTGCATTTGAGATGTCCTGCAGCTTGTGGGTGTGGTTCATGTTACATATGTCATGGACTGTGTTGCCGTAGTAAGGTGAGCAATTGCAGAGGGCATGAGTGAGTCTCTATGTGTGTCTGAGTAGGAGTCATTTGAGTGTCTGACATAGGGGACAGAGTGTGTGGAAGCACGATGATGAGACCGGATATATCTAGCAATTATCTTGGACATCGAAGTCCATGATGGATTACATGTCGCATGCTTGGGCCGTCTTGGGGTGTGGGTCCACCATGTCGTGTGAGGAGCCTGTGTGATTATATGCCTGTATGTTTTTGTGCATGATGGGTACTTCTATTTAGTTGTTGCTCACTTGTATGCAGCTCTTTAACATACATATAGCAAGCTCTGTCATTGGTTCCCAATACTTCTGTATGCTGTAGTTGTGTTGACTAGATGTGTCGAGGAGGATTTGCCAGTCGCATGCCTATGATACAATGTTGAGTCCATAACTGATCACGATTGTGGCGTGCCCAGACATGTAGATGTGAAAGATTGTAGGGCTGAATGAGGATCGCTGGGGGACCCCACGCCTGGTCTGACCCACACGTATGTAAGTTGAGGAAAGAGCAGATAGAGTTGAGGGCCTTGGCTTGGATCCCTTTCTTGTTTAGTCAGCGGCCTTTGTGAGACAGTGCTGAATGCCGCTGCAATTGGTCGAGGATGATGATTGAAATAGTAGATGTTGCGCTCTGTGTGGATGAGGTGCCTTGACATTGGGTGGAAAAACTCTGTAGTGCATCTCGGCCAGCAGTGATGTTTTGGCTGTGCAGCATCTGCTTCAACATGTTTGTGTGTGGATGCCATTCAGAGTAGGGCCAGTCAGGTTGACAACATGCAGTCAACACCACAGGGATGTAGCATTGTTTCTCAGTGTAACTATACACGTTTTGAATATGCCACCTTTGCTGGGGTTTATTAACACCACCTATTTGCGTTTGTCCTCTCACAGATGGCCGGCAACCAATCACCTAAGGGGACATTGACCGTTTCCGGGACCCACACGCCACCGGTGAGTAGTGACCAGAACCATTGGTATGTTGCGTGGTCATGAGTGTCTGTGCCAAATGCAGCATGTTGTTGATCTTTAGTATGTGTGTGTATGGCATGTAAATTGCCTATGATGTGCTCAGGTATCCAGCCTTTCCGTACAGTGTCTAATATGGTAGGGATAAGGAGTACAATGCATTTCAATCTGACTTGTGATTCTGGCTATCAACAGTTATTGATACACATGTCAATGTATGTGCCTATTTGCGAGCAAATAATGCTGCCAACTAGGCATTGACACTGCAGTTGTGATGGCAATAGGCCACTAGCATTTTCTCCCATGTTCCTTTGCACAGCCTAAGCAAGATGGCACACATACATGCGTTTGACATCGTCAAGGGGCCTGCAGTGGGTGTAGCATTGTGCAGAATGAGCCAGTGCCATGATGTCCGTACAAGTTCAGAAATCTTGGCACAGTGATGCCTAAGGTATGCTGCATGGCACAGAAGCAGATGTGGCAGGATGTAGCTCTGATCCAATATTGTCAATGGTGTGTTACACACACACATTCCTTTGATGTGTATGGCAATTGTGAATTTATATTTGTGCACTACAGTGGTGTTGACAGGCTATGTCCGTGTGGACATACCAGGCTAGAATCAGGATCATGTGTACAAACTCATCAGAGTCATTTTGTGACATCACTTAACACACATTTCCTTGGCATGCATTAGCTATGCATCATTTCTTTGCACATAGATGACCTCATCAGGACTGACGCAACAAGATGTGTGTGTAACAATTACACAATCCTCATGACCCCAGTGTGCCATTACAAATTGTAATCCATTGTAACAGTGTGCGTAGTTGCAGCATGCATACTCATCTCTACTATGGATTGCAATTGTGGTTTATAACACATGCATGACTGCCATTTGTGGGTCAATGATGTATCCCCGTCGCAGTGGATGACTATCACCAATTGCATAGTAATGGTGGAGTGAGTAAGTGCCTAAGTCATACCATGTGTGCGGCATGATGCTGCATGATTACAAGTGTGATTAGGGCAGTCCCAGCCCTGTTATTGGGCACGTAGTGTGAGACTCCAATAGGTATGTATTCACACCTGCACACATACCCCCTATCGTGTCTTGCCACTGACTTCATGTGCTGCACACAGTTCCTGGGGGACACACATGTCTGCACAAGTGCATTGTAATTCCAATGCAGCTGTCTGTCACAGGGTGGGAGAGGTTTGAGCTGTGCACGTAGGGGTAATGCCTCCCAAATGAAGTCAATTGTACAGGTCACACGCAGCACGGTTGTCCAAAGGTGCCATGTTTGTAGTGTATCCTTAGCTTTCTGGCGTGTCAGTGCATGTCCCATGCCATGCACAGTCATGTCAGTCTCAATCGCATGTAGTTATTTAATCATGCGTACACATTGTGTTTAACAGGTCAGTCCTTGACGTAACATGTATTTTTCCACTTGTGATACTGATCTCATGTTGTACGGTTACATAGTGTAAGCCAACGAAAACTGACATAGATTTTTATTCTCTCTCAGACAACATGACACCTGAGGAACGGCACCGGTTCCAGGTGGCCAAGGACCGGTACCTCCATGTGCGTAAGGTTCACAGGGGATACCGCTTGATGGCACGGAGGTACCGGGCAGAGAGGAGGGCAGGGACCTGGCCAACGCTGCCAGAATGTGTCACCCCTGGCAGCGGCTCAACAACGTCCACCTCAGGTGTCGTCGTGGGATCCCGGGATGTTGGTCCCCCTGCTGCCACACCCGCACCAGTGCCAGGCCTGCATGCACCGCCACCTGCGCCAGCACCGGCACCAGCACCCGCACCAGCGCCTGCACCCACGCCAGACCCGGCACCAGCACCAGCACCTGCACCCGCACAAGCCCCGGCACCAGCACCAGCACCTGCACCCGCACCTGCACCGGCACCAGCCCCGGAACCAGCCCCAGAACCAGACCCGGAACCAGCACCAGCACCTGCACCGGCACCAGCACCGGCACCAGCACAGGCACCAGCCCCGGCACCAGCACCGGCACCAGCACCGGCCACCATGGACCCTGGACTGTCCCTGATCATGCAGACTCTGAATAGGCACACAAAGCTCCTTGAGGACATCCACCATGGATACTCCACCCTTGACCGGCAGATGACTGAGATCAGGGAACACCTTGGCCTGCCCTGAAACACTACCCCAGTTCTCACCTCCCCCCCTCTTCTCACTTCCCACACTGTCCCCTTTTCTCATTATGTTGTGTCATGTCCTAGTTGTATGTGTTGTTTAACATAGGTTTAGTGTAGGGTTAGTTAGGGTTAGTTTTAGACTGTTGTTACTATTTGTATTTCATAGGATTTGGGGATAGGTTTCATTTATCTTTAGGGGGGGGGTTGATGTCTTTATTCATGTTCTGTATTTGTAAATAGTTATTTAGGATAGTTTTATGTCGCATTCAGATTTGTACTTAGGTTAGGGCTAGAGTTAGGGACATCTATTAGTGTAGGTTTCATTTTCATAGATCTGTGTTTGTTCAATAAATGTGGTTTTACATAGATTTCTGCTCATGCCTATATCATGGCTGATGCGGGGGAGTGGGTCTGGCACCATCATGTGCAAATCATACCATCTGTGGAGAAAACTGTGTATGTGTAAGTATGGTCGGGACCTGTCACTCAGCAGGCTGGATAGAACCCAGATACCTTAGATGTGAGCACATTGACCATGCATGTCTGATAGGTTAGCAAGTGTGGTGTACAGCCTACTCTGGTGACAGTTCATGGTGAACTCAAACATCTCACATGTTCCTGGCCATGGCCAATCAATCTCCATTCCATGCATGCTGTTTGCAATTTGTGGTTCCATTGTTAATGTCACATGGCACTAATGTGTCAGTGAGTCACATGAGTGATATGAGTCTGAGTAAGGACTTTGGAATGGTGGTCACTCAGAGGTGTCTTGGAGTATTGGCACTGTCTGGGATACCGATTTAACTTTGATTTTCTTGCCATTGCGACACACTTACTCAGGACAGCAATGGCTTGGAACCTGATGTTTGTTTGCAGATACACTGTTGTGCTGCACACAAGTGGTTACCTGCTGTATTGCTACCTGTACCAACAGTGCCATAGCCACTCATCCCAGCCGTTACTATCGCATTGTCTCATAGTGATGACACCCTTGTAATCTTTACACTGAGCAAGAGTATATGCAGAGTGCAGCTCACATGACATCCGTGGGCACATTGGGCGATATGTGTGCACTTCATGGCAGTGTTCAGAAGTAGCTATTGCATATGTTTTGTACAGGTAGGAGCTAGCTGACGCAATGCACTTTGGAATCAGTAAGTATTGTGGACTCAACTTCAGTGTGGCCTAGTTTGTAGTTCCATATATGTAGGTTTGACCAGTGCCCTTGGGTCTCCTCTACAATGTGAATCTGTTGTGAAAACCTAGACATGTGACATGCAATGTGCTACATCACATCAATCTTTGGCTAACACGTCCCGTGTTTGGCTATATGCAGGGAGAGTATGCTTTGCTATCATTCTTTGTGACACTACTTCTATCCTGCAACAGACTTGAACATGTTGTCACTGATGCATCTTGTTAGTAAGTGGCAAGGTATATGCTGTTTCTAAATAGGTATGGTGTGCACAGAGTCCACAGTCACCAGAGTTTGTGCAGAGTTCAAAGTTGGATATGACCTTACACTATGGAGTATTACCTTGGTCAAGCAGTGAGGCAGGATCAGAGGACTGTACTAATCCTTAGTTGTACACACTCATTCAGCAGGTCGTCTCACACACTCAATAACTGAACTCAACGCCACTGTTTTTCATCCAAAAATATATGTAAGTTTAATTTTATGACCAACAATAGGTATCAACAGATACTCACTCAGATAGCGAGGCCTTAGTTACATACTTTGGCAATGTGCCATTGACTTTGTTAGTTAATAGTTACAAGTTGTTGCAATAGGCAACACAATTTCAAACACAATAATACATTGAGCTAAATGTGAGTTAGAAGTGATTTGTTAATGATTACTTCCTGTATATCTTTTTTAAGTCATGGCCTGGATCCGATATTCAGTCCTGTGCAAGGTCTTGGAAACATGTGAGTATATCCATTGTAGTTGCTGTTGTTATTTTCTGCAAATAATTAGCAAGTACTAAACGTGACCCTAAGAAGAAATTTGACAGAGTCACTGCCAATGCTTTCCTATGAAGGTAAATAGTGTGATTGGTAAGTAGGGTTGTGAGTGGTTTTCTGGGTCAGTGCTGGGCAACAAGATCCAGCATTGGTATCTCTCTTAATAGCAGTCGAGTTTTTCAATTTCTGTTAGTTGTAGATTTTGAAGCTAAACTTGTAGGGGCCGATTTATGTTCCCTGGCGCATCCCTGCATATAAGCAGGGATGCGCCAGGGAAGATGCATCACACAAGTTTGCCCTTGCGCCACCGCAGATGCGCCGCATTTACAATGCGGTGCATCGTGGCGCAAGGACATGCAGATGCATGACGCATCTGCCGGCATAAGGTTGGCTCAGTGCTGAAGTTGTGTCGCAAGCGCACCGCAACTCCAGCACTGTTCCAACCTGCCCTATACCTAACATGGTGCGTCACGCCTTACGCCTGCTTGAAGCAGGCATAAGGATTTGACGCACCAGCATCAGAAAAGTGACTGCGTGAAATCTTGTAGATTTCACTGCGTCACTTTTCCGAGGCTTTTTCCGACGTAACGCACACCCTGCATACATTAAACCTGACGCAGATTTAATGTGGCGCAGGGCTTTACAACGTGACGCATCTCCCTAGATACGTCACGTTGTAAATCTGTCGCAGCATGGCGCTAGCTTTGCACCACCGCTGCGTCACAAAAGTGACACAACGGCGATGCAAAAGTGGCGCACGGGGCTTGTAAATCTGCCCCGTAATATTTATGATCTCAACACTTACAAGGACTTTATAATGAGACCAATCAATGTTATCCTATGGAATGAAATTAGCTTATCGGCTGTTTGTTAATTACTCGACTGGCAGAGTGAAGGTTCTGGCCACAGACTCAAGGTTCCCCCAGGCTCAGGTTTGTACAGTTGGTACACCCTCTGTGGGACTGTTTCAGACGGGGGCAGAGTGAGTGTTGCACGATGTTATCCCATGGGAGGCAGGAGGTCCTTGGTTGCTGGCTGCTGACTAGCTAGCCACACAGCTGTGTGAGCTGGGGTCCAGGTCAGTTGCTCAGGGCATATGTGGGAAGTAGGTAGGATTAGAAGTCACACTGCCGGTGCCACTCAGGCAGGTGGGTGGAGGGTGCCTTTGACCCTTTGTGCGCTCCTTGCATTTCAATGGGAAAGCTTCTGGGCAAACCAAGGCTGCAAGCTTGGGTTTGCAGATTGTTCATGTGCCCCCACCACGTTGTAAGTTAAATAGGGTATTTTGAGGGTGGGTATGTCCCCCATAGTCGGGCATAGTGGGCCGCAGGGCGCCGGGTGCTGGGGTGACTTTGGGTCAGAATAAATCTTACCCTCTGATGATTGTGACCGGGGGGGTCCGTGGTTCGGAGGCTGCAGGCGCTGTAATGAGCGTCGCGGTGAGACCTTCTTGGCCAGAAGTGGGCTCACAGATTGCGGGGGGGATGTCATCGTGGTCTTTGTCCACTCCAACACAGGCCAGGCTTGTCCAGTGCAGGGTGTGCATGCTTTGCGGTTCCGTGATGATGCCAGGGGTTGGAATCCTGCTTTGGCCAGAGCTACTGCTCATGGGCCTCCCATATGATCAGAGTCACAAGGTAGCCAGGTCCGCAGGGGTTAGTGATGTTGCTGGCCACAAGTGGGTCTGGGCTGTGGCCGGCAAAGATTCAAGGGCCAACAGACCGGTAGGGCTGGGGCATAAGCAGTTGGTGTACTTGTCTCCTTAGCAGCTGCACGGTAGTTCATTAAATCTTGCTCTTCATTACTTTTTCTACATCAGGCTAAGGTAGCTTCAGGGTGCCTGTCAAGACTATGTGTATTTGCATTACAGGTAGGTACAGGGCAGGGACCAATGTGTCCCTGCCCTGGGGTGGATACACACAATATCCTACCACTCACCTGCGGTAGTGGACCAGTAGCCTAGTCCGGATTGTGCGGTGCTTTGCATCTTCAAGATGGAGTGCGCACGGAGATGGCCTTCACCTCGCCTGCCCCAGCTGAGGGTTGGTGTGGGCAGGCTGGAACATACACCTGTACTTATTATGTTTTTCCGGCCACTCTTCCTGCAAGAGTGTGTGTCAGAACGGGGTGTTGGGAACAGTTTTCTGGGTACAGCCCGTGGCCTGTCGAAGCTCACTGAGTCTGCATGCCTTTGAAGGTTCCCCCTGGCCATCCTGGGGGAAGATACCTAGCACCCTGCCCAGCATGTGCATTATTGCAGGCCCAGGGTAGCGGGAGCTGTGCACCCTGGGGTCCATCAACATGTCTGATGTGTGGCAGCCCAGGCAGCCTCCCAACCAGACGTGGATTGTAGGTTAGTTGTCCATGGTTAGACAATTGTGGATATTAGTTGTTCGGGAAGGAACATAGGCCCTGGGCACCTGATTGCCAGGAGTCCAGGGCACACTCACTCAAAGTCCATTCAGCAGTTCCTCAACAACTGGGTGAATCCCATGCACGAAAGATACTAATTTATCTGATAAATACATGTAGTGTGACCCGATTTTTGAGATTGCTAGTTGTGCCATGATTTCAATGTTGTCATTGCAATTTTGGCAGTTAAATCTTGTTAAGCACCCTGTGGGACTACTTCACTCTCTGACTCCGGTTGTCTCATCTTTGCTGTCATTGCAAGTGTCCTATATTTTGGACGACTGTGCCCCCTTCTGATGGGTTTAGTTGTATTGCTCTTTCACATTTCTTAGCCTGTATTTGGACAGGTGCTATTCTAACCACCTCTGCTCTCCCTTCCTACCACAGTTACCCCTGCTGAGCCGCACAGCGACACGCACCTTTGTGACACCTGCATGCCAGGCTGATCCTCCATAATCCCCTTCCACTTGCATACCTCCACGGCGGGTCCACACAAAGTGCAGGGACATCCTGGGTCCCATGACGCAACTACACAAGTTGCCACTCAGATGCCAGCACACTCAACGCCCTCAACATAGGACAATAACACACCAACTTCATCGACAGCACAGTACGCACACAAGGACACATCTCCAGCCGGTACTGCATTGTCACCATCATTGACTCTGGAACTCCAACCACTCAGTTGTAAGCTAACTACCTCATATGCATTTTCCCCAACACCTGCCCTAGATGCCAACACACAAGTGAACTCTGGGACCTACTCAACTCAACCTCCCCAGACATGGTCTCCATGGCTGTGACCTAATTGTGCACCGCCTCGGAACACTCCCTAGCCATAGCCATCCTGTGCAGCTACAAGATCAACCACAGGGAGCGCACCAACGGAGTAGGACTATGAATTGACATATTCAACATAGAAACTCACCGAGTCTGAAACAACCACTGCAACATCCTCATCAACGCATGGGTGCCCTGAGTGATTTCAAGTGTATAACGTGTAATGTCAGGGAGCTGCACACCATGAGCCGCCGACATAAGGTCCGTGCCTACCTTGTGCGAAGAGGGATACACGTAGCGTTCCTCCAAGAGACTTACAATACGGGGTCAGAGGGTCTGTCGCTGCGGCGCAGGTGGAGGGGTCAGGTTTACCATACTTCGTACTCCGCATTTGCGCAAGGAGTGTTGGTGTGGATTGGAGCCGGTGTCCCCTTTCAACTGGTGCATCAGATTGTCGATCCGGAGGGGAGGTATGTACTAGTGCATGGTAAATTGAATGGGAGAGATGTCACACTGGGCAGTATCTATGCCCCAAACACTGAGCAGCAGGCCTTTTTGACTTTACTGTCCCGTAAGTTGTCATCTTACCTATCTGGCCCAATCATGCTTGGGGGGGACTTTGACTCTGTGACAGCCACCGCTCTTGACAGGTCCCACCCACCGCTCCTGATGGCGCCGTCTACTGCGGCTGCCAGGGCTCGAGGGACATGGCAACTGAATTGGGGGTTGGTGGATACTTGGAGGGAGCTGCACCCAGGTGAGAGGGTATATTCCTTTTACTCTTCTCTTCCTGAGTTACACGTTAGATCAGACGCCATTCTCAGCTCCCCTGATATACACACGGTGGTTCAGCCCAGTGAATATTTGACCTGTACAATCTCGGATCATAACCCTCTGCTGCTGAGGCTTTGTTGAGTCGCCCAGCGCCCGGAGATCCCGGTATGGCGATTAAACCCGGAGCTGCTGGAGGACTCGGTATTCCAAGAGGCGATAAGGGAGGGGGTGACCCACTACTTTCAAGAGAACACGTGCTCAGCCTCCTCGTTGGCTGTGGAGTGGGACGCTTTTAGAGTGGTGGTGAGGGGCCTTTGTATTGCTCATAAGATCGGAGTGCGTGGAGTCCTCCTTCAAGACATAGATGCGGCGGACCGGCGATTGGGAGAGTTGGAGCGTGCTCGACCGGAGCGTCCTGAAGGGCAGGGGGAAGAGTTGGCGGGCCGGGAGGCAGTCGCGGTGGGGATAGAGAAGCTACGGTGCTATGATTACAAGCAGTATTTGATAGGGGCCCATGCGGAGCGTGATAAGGCGGGGACATTGTTGGCGTGGCTTGCGAGCCCACTAAAACAGGCGACACCCACATATTGGCGCTACGCAATCCAGAGGTGCGAATGTGTTGCACCCAACAAGGTATTAATCGTCTGTTTGCCAGCTACTACGAGGGGCTATATGCTAGTAGGGTGGACCTGGATGGGGATCGACTGGAGGGATTCTTGGCTGGGGGAGACTTGGCGGCCCTTCCCAAAGAGGCAGCAGATGTGCTGGGTCAAGACATTACTCTGGGGGAAGTACAATGTGCAATCAAACATATGGCGCAGAAGAAGACTCCGGGGGTGGATGGGTTACCGATTGAATTTTATGCGTCATACGCGGAGTAGTTGGCTCCTCAGCTGGTGACCCTCTATGACGAATCGCGGAGGGTGGGCCGGCTCCCGGCCATGATGCATGAGGCACTTATAATTCCGCTGTTGGAGTCGGGGAGGCCTCCCACTGACGTGACCTCCTACCGTCCGCTATCCATGCTCACTACCGACTATAAGATCCTGAGTCGGATACTGGCCTTGCGCATCTTGCCGTATATGACCCAACTGGTACATGTGGATCAGGCGGGGTTTATTTCCAAACGCAATACGGCTGGTAATGTTCGGCACATGCTCCTGATGTTGGAGGCTGATACGTATGCATCGCACACCGCTGCTGTGTTCTCGGTCGACATAGTAAATGCCTTTGATATTTTGGAGTGGCCCTACTTGTTTCAGGTCTTGCGTACTTTTGGGCTGGGGGAACGCTTTGTGGCTTTGACGGCTCTGCTGTACAGAGACTCCACGGCTAGAACTAAGTCAGGAGGTGTGATATCACCTCCCTGTGCGGTGGCTAGGGGGACACGCCAGGGGTGCCCCTTATCCCTGCTGTTGTTTGCGTTGGCCATCAGAGCCGCTGGCGGACGAAGCCCAAACGGGAAGTTGGTTCAGGGGGCTCCAGGTGCACGATGATACCCATTACATAGCCCTTTAGGCAGATGATCTCCTTCTGGTTTTGGCCAATACCCAGGGGGAGTTGATGGTAGCTAAGCGACTGCTGCACTGTCTTGAAGAATTAGCGGGGCTGAAAGTGAATAGGTACAAATCATGTCTTTTCCCCACCTCCAAGATAGCTGGACATCCTCGATGTACGGAGGAGATGCAGTGGGAATCTACCTGCATCACATATTTTGGGACACGTATTTACCATGACCGTAAATACCTGGTGTAGGGTAATATTGGCATAGCTGTGCGAGGTGTTCGGGGCAGTATGGACTTCTGGCAGTCGCTGCCGCTGTCCCTGATGGTGAGGGTAGCGCTTCTTAAGATGTTGACACTCCCCAGGTTGCTGTACTACTTCCGAATGCTCCCTGTTTGGATCCCTGCGTCGACGTTTAAGAAACTCCAACAGATGATAACGGGGTTTCTCTGGGCTGCTGGCAGACGTCGGGTAGCGTTACACGCATTGATGCGGCCGCGTGGGGAGGGAGGGTTAGCGGTCCCAGACTTGAAAACCTATTATTTAGCCGCTCTGCTGCAATGGCTGACCCAGGCGGTGGCTCGAGAGTTCAGAGGGGTGTGGTCCGGAGAGGGGGGTGGATGCCTACCCACCTGCTTTCTCAGACTATTTTACTACAGCCAATGCACCTTGGGGATACCTCTGTCGAGGTGCTGACCTCGCGGTTGTGGTGGAATAGGAGCCAGCAGAGAGTGCGGATCGCACAACTGTACGCGCCAGAGATCCCACTGTTGATGTGTCAGCAGTTGCTCCACGGGGGCAGCTGGTCGGCACTTGAGGGGTGGTGTGCTTTGGGTTTGATGGCAGTGGGGGATCTGTACAAAGACTATGTTCTGTTGCCTAACCAGACCATTTGCAAGCGATTCGATCTCCCTCGCGGGGACTATCTCATGCATGAGGGCTTGGTGTCCGCTATACAGCGGCGGTGGAAGGGAGGGCTATCTGAGCCTCAGACATCCATGGCTTGTCAGTACGTGGTGCTGGCGGCAGGAACCATTAAGGCTGTTGCTTGTTTATACCGACGGATGACTTGAAGAAAACTAGCCCCCCTTACAGGGCTGAAGCAGCGGTGGGCAGAGGATATTGAAGGAGTAATATCTGATAAAATATGGGCGGAGTTGCTTGAACGTCCCTGGAAATGCTCTAGGAATGCTTGGTTCCAACAGATCCATTTCTTAGTCTTGCACAGGGCTTATCTCACTCCAGCTAGAAGCCAACGCTACTTTGGCACGCCCGCGGCGCCCTGCCCTAGGTGTCACGAAGAGGGGGCGGACTTCCGCCATATGTTTTGGAGCTGTCCTCAGATCGGGGCTTACTGGAGGGAGGTGTGGATGTTGCTGTGTGATGTTACGGAAAGGGAGATCGAGATTGGTATAGGTCCATGCTTGCTACACTGGTTTCCTCACACTTCGAAGACAAAAATCAGTAGCAAATTTATAGATATGGGGCTGGTTCTGGCCAAGCGGGAAATTACTGTTAACTGGAAGGCACAGCGAGGGCCGAGGTCACAGAAGTGGAGGGCGGAATTCAATCGGTGGGTGGGGTGTGAATCGATTCTTCGGCTGCAGGCGGCTACTCGAACTCATAGTGATAGGGCAATGGATTCAGCCCGTGCCTGGGGAGCTTAGACAGAATTACAGAAACCAACAGATTCTGATACTGATGTAGGCTCGGAGATGAGTGAAACACAAGATCCACCTACTCCTGGGCCTGGTTAGGAAGGAGTTGGGAGGGTAGGTGCTATCCCAGTTAGGGTGTTAGCGGTCCTCTGTTATGAAAGCCCAGGGTGTACCTTGTAGCGATAGGAGCTGTTATACTGAGCAAAGAACTGAATGCCCTATTATGTACTCCTTCAATGAGTCATGCCGGGGAAGTTGTGGGGGTGGGGGCGGAGGGAGGGAGGAGGGGGATTAGTATGATAGAGATGTTAGTTTTGCTGTTCTTGTTCCTGATTGCGTGATGGAACTTCTGCATGTCTGTACTGTTAGTCAGGATGCCAGCTGCTACCTTGATATGGAAGCGGGTGGGTGGAGTTGGTGGGTGGTACACTGCGAGAATGTTTGGTGCGTGTGGGTAGTACCGCCTGTGCACCATGGGATAGCCATGGATGCGTGTGCACAATGTTTGCTATATGTCAGGGTTATTTCTTGCACGCAGGGAGGCTCCTGACCAGATCGTTACTGAGTGTTATGTGACGTTGGTCCATCTTTATATCTGCAACTGTATCCTGTCAACGAAACCTTGAAATGCCACTAAAAATATGTTATACAAACAAAAGACAAAACTAATAATAAAAAGAGATTAACAAGATAAAAATCAATAACATCCTCATCAACGCAAGACACATGCACATCCAGTTCCACAATTATTCTACATCCCCCCTCAGAGTAACCCGCATCGACATTGCCTCCAGACCACAAACACATTTCCACATCTCCATCACCAACTTGGTCGGTACACACACCCTCACATCCACAGACTACATCCTTCACGTCGGGCAGAACTTTCACCTCGTGTCCATTGACGGCACTGTATCCACCACCCTGACCGACACCCTGGCCACCCTCAGGCTCATACAAGTTGGCACAACACCCACCCACCACAACAGCCACACGCTTGACCACATATTATCTGCAAGCTCCCACGTGCACTCAAACCACCCAGCCTACCTCCACTGGAACAACAATCAACGCAGCAAATGTGCTTTCCATGTAGACAGCACACACACCCCCACCCTACATATCCACTGGCACTGCTGGTGCACAGTCACAGAGGCACAGCTAACCATCAACCTTGCCTGGAGCACAAACACCCACACTCACTCCAGCAGCCAGAACGTCAGACAAGGGACAGGCAACTGCGCAAACACACTTGCCAAGATTAAGACACACTCCAACAGACACACCAGCAAGTGAGCCAGCTGGTTCAATGCAGAACACCATGCATCAATGCTGCCCTGCCATGAGCTAGTGAAGAGAGACACCATCAACTCCACAGATACGCAATTGGCCCTCCTTCAAATACCGCTTTGCCAAAAACGCACACACCAGCCAAGTGCTCTTCAACCTAGTGTAAGGACTCTCCTATCCCAGCTCCACCAACAACACCATACCACCTTTGCAAGACCTGTGCAACTCCTTAGTAACTTTTGGCCATCGCAAGGGTGCAGCCATCAATGAAGGATAAAATGCCACGAATGCCACGACTAGCACTGAGGCCTCCATCACCACGGATGACAGACACAGCAACCCCCTGCTCTCCTGGACCAACGTACACAACACAAACACAATGCACATGTGGTACTACATCCACTACGGATCTACCTCAGGCACATGCAGACACCACATCTGCTCCACAGCCAGCCCCACCATTGCACCCCATATCCAGATGAGCATCAACAGCTCCCTCGTACATTCAACATTGAGTTGGAACTGGAAGCACGCCAACATCAACCCCATACTCCACACACAAATGACTGAACCCAAGGACCACCTTTTGCTTCCGTCCTGTCTCCCTGCTGCCATTCGTGTGAGGTCCATCAACAGACAACTGAACCAAAAATCTCTTTTGGAACAGCATCCATGATCTGTCCCATTTGCGCATCGGCAGCAACTCCTGCAGCTAACTGGACACATCTCCCCCGCCAATGGCATGAGGCCACAGATGGACAACAGTGAAAGGGCAGCACTCATTGACCAGTAGCTGTGAATAGACTTCAAATCTGTCTTGCACTGCACACTATGCACACCCATATCCGACAATGAGATCCCAGACACGGCTCATGACTGTCCAAACTCCTTCCTCTACAGCTAAACCCATTCCGCCCTTGTCCACCCTTCCTGCTCAGAGTCCACATTGATCTTCTGCGGATTACCCCAGGGCTCAGACATCACAAAACATTGTTCTAAATGTACATGTCACCACTTGCACACATAACCCAACTGCCACACCTCAACATCATCTCCTACGAGAACAACAGCCAGCTGATCTTCTCCCTCACCATGGCCACACTCACTTACACAACCATACAACATGTAGGACTGTAAGACGTTGCAGAGTGGATGAAGAACTGCCAACAGGAGATAATCATCAGACAAGACATAAATGCTCATCCTCAAATCCACCCCCACGCATGTTGCACCTCCTGGTATGCATTAGCCCTGTGAACAGATCCATCATCAAACACCCACGCATGCACCATGGGGTTCAACATCAAGTCTACTCTCTCCATGCCAAATCAAGAAAACACCATCTTGTCCTCCATTGTTTTCACCCTCCAGATGCTTGTCAAGTTCAACAGGTGGATTACCACCAAGACATGGAGTACAGTCACACAGGCACTCTGCAGCTGCAAGTTGGAATACAGTAACATCCTCTATGCAGGAGACTCGCAATAACTCTATTACCGACTTAGACGCATTTATGATGCCTCAGCACGCCTAGTCCTCGACATCCCTTGACGACACCACATCACACCCCACCTGTGAGACCTGCACTGGCTCACCGCCATGAAGTGTCTCACCTCCACGCACAAGAACCACGCACACAAGCCACTTCACAACTCTGTACTTGCATACCTCAACAGACAACTCAGCTTCTGCACCCCAATCCAGCAGCTCTGCTACGCTGACATTGCAATAGCCACAGTCACCCGCATCTGGACAGCTAACTCCGGCAGGGGTTCAGTATGCCACCTCAACACAAACAACTGGGACACTCTCCCGACCCTCCTGCAGCAGGCACAGCACATGCTGACATTACTGTGAGTCCCCAAGAATGGCTTTTGCAAGCAGTGGCAGACTCCCACCCACCCCCACTCCTTGAGACACGCAGGGGTTAGTGGTGCACTTTAAAGATGTTGTCATTGTAAAATAGTCTACATTGCTTTTGCACATACACAGCCATCTCACTGCCTATCCGTGTCAGGTCACACATGTACATTGCTTGATTTCGCATTGCTGGACCTTGTGGGGAATTCACTGCCCCTTACTTGTTACCTAATTTGATAACTTGATTGTTCATGGACACACACCTGTGTGATTAAAGTGCATTTATTTACATGACAAAGTGGTTTTGCATTGAGCATAACTTGACCATACGACATGGGATTGGCAGTCCATTGTGAGCGACAGAGCCAGGGGAGGAGGCGGATTTAGCAGTGCCAGTGCCATTGTCAATGAACAAGAGGAGATCTGCTGTGGGTCAATGTGTGGGTCCACGCCGGGTGTTGATGGATGTCGGCAGACAGTGGGAGAGGAAGGGCAGTGAACTGTTGTTGTGTACAAACAAACAGGCCTTTGTACGTCACTGCTAGCTGGACTTGCGCATCACCATGGTGGCAGTTTCATCCTCAGCTTCGTCCGATGATGTGTCATGTGTCTCACATGTGGCCGGTGCTATGGTGGGAGCAGCACTGTGAGGCACAGACACATCAGGGTGCGGAGCTGAGGATGGAGATGCGCAAGCAGCAGATGTCACAAGACCGTGGGGAGGTAAAGCTGTCATGTGGAGAAGCATGGCCTGCCATATCTGTTCCAGATTGCGCTGATGTTGGGCCGTGGCAGCCAGCTGTTGGAGCTCCCTCCGCTCCCTAGACTCCATTACCCCTGCCAGTCGGGATAATGCTGCAGAGACACTGCTGGGGCTATCCTGCCGGGAGAGTGTGTCCACTCTCCGGATCAGGACCCCAGCAATGTCATCCAGGGAGTGTTGGATGTGATTGAGGGAGGTGTGGATGTCTGGCAGCCTTGCAAAGTTGTTTTCAAGGCCATTCAGACACCCCCTGAGCTCCTCAAAGTTGACTGCCAGGCTTTCCAAGCCCACCCGCACAAAGTCCCGTGTCTCCCGTTGTACCTCCAGCATCATGTTTTGAAAGGCTACATATGTGCTGGCTGGGTCCTGGGAGTCAGCTGTGGTTGGAGGTGTTTGCTGCCGGGTGGTTTGTGCAGGGGGTGGGCTGGGCGCAATGCTGGTGGGAAGCCCTGCTACTGGAGTTGGTGTAGCAAATGAATTGAGGATAAGGTCTAACTGGTCCATATTGATAGTTGGTGTTATGGTCAAGTCAGCGTTGTGGAGTGGGTCGTCCCGCTGTCCAGGAGGTGTTGTCGCTCCCTCTGAAATGTCCATGGGAGATACAGTTTAACAGTGGTATCCATGTATGGGCATGCATTATTTGACTTGACAATCAGACATAGGGAGACTATATTTAGAACAATAAGCATGCTAGTTACTGGATGGTGATTATTTCTGAGACGTCACAGATGTGTGTGTGTACTTGTACATTGTAATATCACAAGTTGTCTAGGTGAGAAATGTGTCTTGACAGTGTCTACACAAACATGCTACCTGATGTGTTTTGGTTTGTGTTATGTGACTGATGGCGTCCTACACACTTATTAGGCAATGTTGATGTACTCCGATTACTATGTGTGTACACTGCATTGTGTGATGGTGGCACCTGCTGCCTTTGTTTAGCTGCCCCTTGTCCCTTTCATGAGATGGGCCTTTGACTTCTGTGTATGGATAATGCAGACATGTGTAAATTTATGTGGATGGTGTATCCTTGTCAGAGATGTGACACTTGTGCATAGTAGGTCATCAAGTCTCTTGTTCACATCAGGGGTTGTGTGTACATAAATTAGTGCCAGGGTGTGACATGCTCCCATGAGGATGAGTTCCACACTTGGCCACATCAGTGAGGTGTCCTGCAACATGTGAATCTCTTGGTTCTGCAGGCATGCTATCCATCATCCCCTGTCACATGCCTTATCAGGGTGGCTCAAGGAGTTGCAGTTTTGCTGGGGCTTGCACATGTGCATGCGTTACGTGTGCTATTGGTGATGTGTGATGAGTGCCCAATATTGTCACATTGGCAATGTGTGCCTACTTGGGGGCATGTTATCATGGAGGTCAATGTTGTTATCTGCGCTTTGGCATCAGGAGACTTACGCTACAAGCAGCAAAGATGTCCTTGGAAATGTGCCACATATAATTCCAGGATGGGCACATGTTCTGGTGTGAACATGGCCTTTGATTAGAATTCTGTGCTGCATGTTATCAGGCACATTATCATCACTTTGGTGTCTGTTTCAGGCCACAGTAGTGGTAATACTTTTCTGAACTTCCTTGATTCTATGTTCCATGTTTTTTCAACATAGCTGCACTGTGTGGGACACATGTGCCTCTAAGTTGCTTTGGCTCGTTGTAATTTGTGTTGTGTGCATTGCGTCTGTCATGTGTAATCTTGCTTCCTGCACTTCTTTGTGATTACCCTTTCAGAGTATGGTGCAGCATGTATGACAAAGATTCGTTGCAATCTGAGCTGCTAGTGTCCACACACATTATACACAGATTTTTTCCCACATGTGGAGTGTGTGTGGCAGTGGTGGGTCGTATTGTGCATCATTGCAGGCGCCAACATTCTAGACTCTGCATGGGCGGTTAGATTTTCTAAGGGGGGACTACATACTCCATGCAGCGCTCACAGCGGATATTTGTGCGCATTGTAAAGGGGAACAAGCATGACCTAAGCCTACTTTAGGGTGACAATACATATTGACAGCGCTGTATAGTTGAAGTCTGTCACATGCCTGTTCATGCGCATGGGTTTCATGGAGCTGACCCGTTGGACATTCTTAATTGCAATGGGAGGAAGATGTTGTTTGAGAGATCCCTAACAGGGCTTGTGCAGAGCTTGTGTAGTACGCATGGAGGGGCAGCAGGCACACCCGCTTCCAATGGCTTATTTAAGATGTTTTATATTGCCTTACCTCACGCCGGCCGAAAGTCTATGCATGTTTCTACACTGACTCATGGGCATGCACAAGGGTTAAGGGAGAGGGGGCAGACTTTCCTCACATGATTTGGGTGTGACCAGTTTAGGCAACTTATTGGACCACACTGATGACAGTATTGAAGGTGTTGACAGCCAAGGAGGTTAACCGGTCAAGGGGGCTTGCATCCTACATTGATTCCCACACACGGCTCAACGTGTGGTTGCCGCAAGTTAATGGATAAGGTATTAGTATTGGCCATGAGGGGATATTCCGATGCACTGGAAGGCAAGTGGGACCACGAGTTTCGATCACTGGGACTGTCAGCTCACTAAATGTGCAGGGTGTGATGGGATAGTTAGGCTACTACTGGTCAAGGGTACAGTAGGCAAGGGATCACTTGATGCGGCTAGGGCATGGGACCATTTATTTGGGACATTTGTGGAAAACGACAGCGAGTGCAATGTCAACACTGAGCCAGGTGTGCTGGTACCAGGCTGGTGCCTTTATGGCGCGCAGATGTGACCATTCCACACCATTTTAGACATACATGATGGGTGAATCTCAAGCGGAAGCCTGTATATAGTGTTTGTGGTGTTTATCTTCTGGACAACACAGATTACCACAGATTACACACTGGTGAGGCTATGAAGGAGTACAGAGCAACATGGGAAGTGACATTGCTTGAGGCATTGTGAAATAGACTTTTGTATTGATGAGTGCTGGTGATGTTGGTTTATATGGCCTGTGTTGTTATTGGTTTGCTATGGCCCTTTTCACATGGTTCTTCATATTGATGGTAGTAGAGGAGACATGTCATTGTAACAAGCCAATGATCCTATGCTCTGAATGATGAACACCATAGTGAGTGTAGTTGAACTAGGTGCCATATTCTCTGGATCAGCCTTAATATGATTGTGGCTTGGGCGGCAGGTTACAGCCAGTCTAGTGGCGGTGTTGTGCTTGATGATCGGCCCTTGTGAATTCCCATGAGAGTCCATGTTCTGGTGTGAACATGGCCTTCTGTGGGAATTCAAAGGGGCATATTATCAAGGCCATTGTCGCCACTTTAATGGCAGTTTGCAGTCGCTACGGCAGCAAGGATTTTAACGCTGTTCTTGGTAATATGTCCCTAGGTTTGCACAATGCTTAGATCTGATGATCGAGCTTACGCACACTTGAGGATCTAACAATTTTCATGGTGAAAATTGTACATGCTATGCGTTGACATGTTGCGGGAGAGGGTGGTGTGTATTATGGACAGGGATATGTGTGCATGCAGGTGAGTTCCCTTGGGATGACAGAATGCCTTTCATGGTGCGCCACACATTGCATTTTGCAATGGTGTGCACACAACTAAGGGCCAAAGTATCAGAGACCGCATGATAGATTATCAGCACTTGAGCAGCAGGGTACTGCCCCTTAGGCCGGGATCATGGCCTTGGAGTCCATGTTCTGGTGTGACCATGGGCTTGTATTGGAATTCGCCAGTGCTTTTTGTCATGGCCATTTTTGCCACTTTAGTGGCAGTTTTCTGCCGCTCATGCAGCTATTATTTTAACGCTGTCCTTGGTTATATGCCCCATAATCCGTCTTTTTGTTGTGACGTTGCATGTGTTGTCGGTATGTGGGTGACTGTTAACTTTCTTATCTTGATGTACACAGTGCTACATCGCATGTACAGGCAAGGGGGCACTTTTGTAGTACAGGCATGCGGTTGTCACCATGTCCCCCTTGCCTCATCACCACACTTATCCTAATCTTCTTCTGCAGTCAGAAACTCCCATGTGGCAAAATGTGTATACAGTGTGAATGTGAGTGGTCACGTGCACAAGTACACATGCCAGCAACTGGCTCAGCACAGCTGCTACATTGCACATGTGTCTGCCTCGTGTGCAAGGTTGTGTTGGTCCCTCAAAGTCACCCTTGTTGGCCATGCACATCCCTGCACTCAAGTCAGCTACATGTGCTAATTTGCAGGTGTGCTGTTGTTGCTGTTGGCATGCTTACACGTGCACGTAATCAGTCACATTGACACTACATACTCATTTTGTCACCTGTGAGTTGCAGCCTTGTGGAGATGATTTGTATATAGGTTGTGATGGTGCAAGGGGTGCATTTTGTGTGCATTGTGCTTCTCTACATGATGTGGCCTTTTGGTATGTGATGTGGCACTAATTTAGTGGTCTGATAATGTAGCTGGCCTATGTTTTTCTAAGGTTTCAGTGCACATTTGGATGGCAGTGTGTCCGTCAATGTGTGCGTAGCAATGTTTATGTGTGTCCATGCCAACATACACAGGGCTATCTGGGACCTGACCCACAGTGATTGTGGGTATGCAATGCTATTTATTATACATGTGTGCCATCGTGGCCATCCACCCCCGTCCACCCACTCCATAGTTTGTACTCACCCTGTGGTTGTGTCTGTTGACCTGCAGCGGTGTCCCGACCCGGCACTCCAACCACCGTCTCCTCTGTGATGACTTGCGCCACCAGTTCCTCGTGGTCATCCAGCTCCAGCTGCGGCGCAGGGCTACCACCTCCGGTGGCCATGGCTGCCCTCCGGTTGGTGGCCATCTTCTCCTTGGTGTTCTTCTTGCTGTCGTTCCAGCGTTTTTTCACCTCCTCCGCGGTCCTCCTCTTCCTCTCTCCCACAGCATTGACTTTAGCTGTGATCTCCTCCCAGATGCGTTTCTTTCTGGACAATGGCACTGTCTTCCTTATGAAGAGCTCCTGCTGGTGTTCAGCCACCAGGCTATACAGGACCTCATTCTCCTGGTGGCTGAACCTGGGGTTCCTCCTCCTCTTTTCCTTCCCCTGGCTCGCTCCCTGCTCCTCCTGGCTGGCTGTTTGGTTTGCTGCAGTCTCTGCGCTTGGTCCTGCTTCCTCCATGTCTCTGGTCTGCTCTGTTCTCTGGTCACAGGATTCCATTTTTTTTTTTTTTGTTTTCCTGCTTGGGGGCCTTTTATAGTGCATTTTCCCGCTTGCTGCGTGCAAAATGCAGGCCTGTTTTCACTTTTCTGGCTCATTTTGGAGTTAAATTGTTTATCTCTGCCTATCGCGGCTTTGCGTGCGTTTTTTTATCACCGCCGCGTAATTTAGCGCCATCACTAAGCGCCGGAACTGATTATTATCGCTGGCTAGCGGCGCCTTGTTGATACGTCGCTACGGCGGCGATAATCAGGGGACTTCTCCGGCGATAAAATTTCTCGCGCTAACAGCGCTTAGCGATATTTATCGCATTTTCTTGTTGATATGCCCCCAAGGGGCATATTAACAAGGGCTTTATCTCCGCTTTTTTGGCTTTAAAAGCCAAAGAAGCGGAGATAAAAATATCGCCCTATCAACAACAGGGTGCTAACATGCAAAATCGCATGTTAGCACCCTTTTTCACTACGCTTCCCTTTGCATCTCTAATGAGATGCAAAGTGGGCGTTCCAGAGCAAAATAATAGGAGAAATGTCGCTAAGCGACATTTCTCCTACTATCAAGCTTCACGCTAACCCTGTTAGAGACAAAAAAAGCAGCGCTAACCACGGTTAACGCTGCTTTTTTACGTCTGCTAATTTTTAGACTTAGCCATGTACTCCAATGGAAGGTGGATTACATGGCTAAGTCCACCATGGGCTATCAACAAGGATATCCCTATCCCCGTAGTTTTATCGCTGCATTACCAGCGATAACCTGCCAAAATGCCGCTATCGCTGGATTTTTTATCGTCTAGGCGGTTAGTGTTGTTAATAACGCGATAACCAGGCGATATTATCCAGCGATAGCGGCCGTTAAAAAAAATTAACGCTAAGCGCCCTTTGCGTTAATTTTCCCTGTTCCTTGTTAATATGCCCCTATGTCTCCAATACTAGAAAACCCCAAGATTCACAGAATGGTGGGGCATATTATCAAGGGCTGGCGATAATATTATCGCCGCTTTAGCGTCAGTTTTCAGGCGAAAAGCAGCGATAATATTATTGCTTTATTTACAAGGATATCATGGCTGAGTTTGCCTGTCCCTATCAACAAGGTAACGTGTGATTATCGCTGGGTTTCCAGCGATAATCTCACGTTAGCCTGTTAGCGTGTAGATTTTTATCGCTATTGAGATAAGCGTTGCTAATAGCACGCTATCTCAGCAATAAAAATTCACACTAGCCGGCAATAATTATCCTCACGCTAAGAGCGCTGAGCGATAATTATCACCGGTTGTTGTTGATATGCCCCAAAGTCTTTTGCCATTTGTACAGCAAAGGTTTTAAGCATAGGACTAGCACAGTACTGTCCTTGCCGAGCTGTAAAATGATAAAAGCCAATTACCACTTCAGGCACATTATTACAGCTTTGAATCGGTAAAATACCAACCAAGCCAACCTGAAATGAGTAAAAGCAACCCCTGACACTGTGTTTCGCTCTAATTAGAGCTCTTCAGAGAGGTATAGCTTTGTCCAGACACAAGGGAGCACCCAGTATAAGTCAAAGAAATACCCTTTCAGGCATAGAGTGACGAATAAATTATGCAAAAAAGAAAAGCAGAGAACTCTGGGTAGTTTTCAAGTTTAGGTGGAAAGCAGCTCCTGCATGGAGCACTCTCAACACCAGCGACACTCTAGGGGGCAGATTTATGTTTCACTTGCGTCACTTTTGCGCCGCCGTTGCGTCACTTTTGTGACGCAGCAGCGGCGCAAATCCTGCGCCATGGTGCGGGGTATTTACAACGTGACGCATCTGGGAGATGCGTCACGTTGTAAAGCCCTGCGCCACATGTAGGCGTTCCAGGGCAGGTGGGGGCGTTCCGGCGCAGGAACGTCTCCTAAAAGTGGCTGAGTGAAATCTACAAGATTTCACTCAGTCACTTTTAGGCCCATGCTGCGTCAAAACCCTGCGCCTGCTTGAAGCAGGCTTAAGGATTGACGCAGCATTGTACAGATAGGGCCCCCCAGAACATTGCTGGAGCTGCGTCGCGCTTGCGACGCAACTCCATCAATGCGCCACTTTTACGGCACAGATGCGTCACGCATCTGTGCCGTTTTTGCCCCATGGTGCGCCGCATTATAAATGCGGCGCATCCATGGTGGCGCAGCTGTGGCGCATAATAATTGGCGCATCCCTGCTGATATGCAGGGATGCGCCAGTTAACATAAATCTGCCCCTAGATCTGCTCACCTCAAATGTCTGTTTTTCTATCAAAGTTTTTAAGCATGGGATTAGCACAGTGCCATCCACGAAGAGATAGAAAAGTACATTGGGGCAGATTTATGTTGCACTTGCGCCACTTTTGTGCCGCCGTTGCGTCACTTTTGTGACGCAGCAGCGGCGCAAATTCTGCGCCATGGTGCGGGGTATTTACAACGTGACACATCTGGCAGATGCGTCATGTTGTAAAGCCCTGCGCCACATGTAGGCGTTCCAGGGCAGGTGGGGGCGTTCCGGCGCAGGAACGCCTCCTAAAAGTGGCTGAGTGAAATCTACAAGATTTCACTCAGTCACTTTTAGGCCCATGCTGCGTCAAAACCCTGCGCCTGCTTGAAGCAGGCGTAAGGATTGATGCAGCATTGTACAGATAGGGCCCCCCAGAACATTGCTGAAGCTGCGTCGCGCTTGCGACGCAACTCCAGCAATGCGCCACTTTTTTATGGCACAGATGCGTCACGTATCTGTGCCGTTTTTGCCCCATGGTGCGCCGCATAATAAATGCGGCGCATCCATGATGGCGCAGCTGTGGCGCATAATAATTGGCGCATCCCTGCTGATATGCAGGGATGCGCCAGTTAACATAAATCTGCTCCAAAGTCTTTTGCCATTTGTACAGCAAAGTCTTTAAGCATAGGACTAGCACAGTACTGTCCTTGCCGAGCTATAAAATGACAAAAGCCAATTACCACTTCAGGCACAGTATTACAGCTTTGAATCGGTAAAATACCAACCAAGCCAACCTGAAATGAGGAAAAGCAACCCCTGACACTGTGTTTCGCTCTCATTGGAACTCTTCAGAGAGGTATAGCTTTGTCCAGACACAAGGGAGCACCCAGTATAAGTCAAAGAAATACCCTTTTGGCATAGAGTGACAAATAAATTATGCAAAAAAGAAAAGCAGAGAACTCTGGGTAGTTCTCAAGTTTAGGTGGAAAGCAGCTCCTGTACGGAGCACTCTCAACACCAGCGACACTCTAGATCTGCTCACCTAAAATGTCTGTTTTTCTATCAAAGTTTTGAACCATGGGATTAGCACAGTGCCATCCACGCCGAGATAGAAAAGGACAAAGTCTTTTGCCATTTGTACAGCAAAGTCTTTAAGCATAGGACTAGCACAGTACTGTCCTTGCCGAGCTGTAAAATGACAAAAGCCAAATATCACTTCAGGCACAGTATTACAGCTTTGAATCGGTAAAATACCAACAAAGACAACCTGAAATGAGTAAAAGCAACCCCTGACACTATGTTTCGCTCTCATTAGAACTCTTCAGAGAGGTATAACTTTGTCCAGACACAAGGGAGCACCCAATATAAGTCAAAGAAATACCCTTTCAGGCATAGAGTGACAAATAAATTATGCAAAAATGAAAAGCAGAGAACTCTGGGTAGTTCTCCAGTTTAGGTGGAAAGCAGCTCCTGTATGGAGCACTCTCAACACCAGCGACACTCTAGTTCTGCTCACCTCAAATGTCTGTTTTTCTATCAAAGTTTTTAAGCATGGGATTAGCACAGTGCCATCCACGCCGAGATAGAAAAAGGACAAAGGGGCAGATTTACAAGCCCCATGCGCCACATTTGCGTCACTTTTAACATGGGAAAAGTGACACAAAAGTAGCGCAAGGGGCTTGTAAATCTGCCCCAAAGTATTTTGACATTTGTACAGCAAAGTCTTTAAGCATAGGACTTTGCACGGTACTGTCCTTGCCGAGCTGTAAAATGACAAAAGCCAATTACCACTTCAGGCACAGTATTACAGCTTTGAATCGGTAAAATACCAACCAAGCCAATCTGAAATGAGTAAAAGCAACCCCTGACACTGTGTTTCGCTCTCATTAGAACTCTTCAGAGAGGTATAGCTTTGTCCAGACATAAGGGAGCACCCAGTATAAGTCAAAGAAATACCCCTTCAAGCATAGAGTGAGGAATAAATTATGCAAAAAAGAAAAGCAGAGAACTCTGGGTAGTTCTCCAGTTTAGGTGGAAAGCAGCTCCTGTATGGAGCACTCTCAACACCAGCGACACTCTAGATCTGCTCACCTCAAATGTCTGTTTTTCTATCAAAGTTTTTAAGCATGGGATTAGCACAGTGCCATCCACGCCGAGATAGAAAAGGACAAAGGCTTTTGACATTTGTACAGCAAAGTCTTTAAGCATAGGACTAGCACAGTACTGTCCTTGCCGAGCTGTAAAATGACAAAAGCCAATTACCACTTCAGGCACAGTATTACAGCTTTGAATCGGTAAAATACCAACCAAGTCAACCTGAAATGAGTAAAAGCAACCCCTGACACTGTGTTTCGCTCTAATTAGAGCTCTTCAGAGAAGTATAGCTTTGTCCAGACACAAGGGAGCACCCAGTATAAGTCAAAGAAATACCCTTTCAGGCATAGAGTGACAAATAAATTATGCAAAAAAGAAAAGCAGAGAACTCTGGGTAGTTCTCCAGTTTAGGTGGAAAGCAGCTCCTGTATGGAGCACTCTCAACACCAGCGACACTCTAGATCTGCTCACCTCAAATGTCTGTTTTTCTATCAAAGGTTTTAAGCATGGGATTAGCACAGTGCCATCCACGCCGAGATAGAAAAGGACAAAGGGGCAGATTTATGTTGCACTTGCGCCACTTTTGCGCCGCCGTTGCGTCACTTTTGTGACGCAGCAGCGGCGCAAATCTTGCGCCATGGTGCGGGGTATTTACAACGTAACGCATCTGGCAGATGCGTCACGTTGTAAAGCCCTGCGCCACATGTAGGCGTTCCAGGGCAGGTGGGGGCGTTCCGGCGCAGGAACGCCTCCTAAAAGTGGCTGAGTGAAATCTACAAGATTTCACTCACTCACTTTTAGGCCCATGCTGCGTCAAAACCCTGCGCCTGCTTGAAGCAGGTGTAAGGATTGACGCAGCATTGTACAGATAGGGCCCCCCAGATCATTGCTGGAGCTGCGTCGCGCTTGCGACGCAACTCCAGCAATGCGCCACTTTTTTATGGCACAGATGCGTCACGCATCTGTGCCGTTTTTGCCCCATGGTGCGCCGCATTATAAATGCGGCGCATCCATGATGGCGCAGCTGTGGCGCATAATAATTGGCGCATCCCTGCTGATATGCAGGGATGCGCCAGTTAACATAAATCTGCCCCAAAGTCTTTTGCCATTTGTACAGCAAAGTCTTTAAGCATAGGACTAGCACAGTACTCTCCTTGCCGAGCTGTAAAATGATAAAAGCCAATTACCACTTCAGGCACAGTATTACAGCTTTGAATCGGTAAAATACCAACCAAGCCAACCTGAAATGAGTAAAAGCAACTCCTGACACTGTGTTTCGCTCTAATTAGAGCTCTTCAGAGAGGTATAGCTTTGTTCAGACACAAGGGAGCACCCAGTATAAGTCAAAGAAATACCCTTTCAGGCATAGAGTGACGAATAAATTATGCAAAAAAGAAAAGCAGAGAACTCTTGGTAGTTCTCAAGTTTAGGTGGAAAGCAGCTCCTGTATGGAGCACTCTCAACACCAGCAACACTCTAGATCTGCTCACCTCAAATGTCTGTTTTTCTATCAAAGTTTTTAAGCATGGGATTAGCACAGTGCCATCCACGCCGAGATAGAAAAGGGCAAAGTCTTTTGCCATTTGTACAGCAAAGTCTTTAAGCATAGGACTAGCACAGTACTGTCCTTGCCGAGCTGTAAAATGACAAAAGCCAATTATCACTTCAGGCACAGTATTACAGCTTTGAATCGGTAAAATACCAACCAAGCCAACCTGAAATGAGTAAAAGCAACCCCTGACACTGTGTATCGCTTTCATTAGAACTCTTCAGAGAGGTATAGCTTTGTCCAGACACAAGGGAGCACCCAGTATAAGTCAAAGAAATACCCTTTCAGGCATAGAGTGACAAATAAATTATGCAAAAAAGAAAAGCAGAGAACTCTGGGTAGTTCTCCAGTTTAGGTGGAAAGCAGCTCCTGTATGGAGCACTCTCAACACCAGCGACACTCTAGTTCTGCTCACCTCAAATGTCTGTTTTTCTATCAAAGTTTTTAAGCATGGGATTAGCACAGTGCCATCCACGCTGAGATAGAAAAGGACAAAGTCTTTTGACATTTGTACAGCAAAGTTTTTAAGCATAGGACTTTGCACAGTACTGTCCTTGCCGAGCTGTAAAATGACAAAAGCCAATTACCACTTTAGGCACAGTATTACAGCTTTGAATCGGTAACACACCAACCAAGCCAACCTGAAATGAGTAAAAGCAACCCCTGACACTGTGTTTCGCTCTAATTAGAGCTCTACAGAGAGGTATAGCTTTGTCCAGACACAAGGGAGCACCCAGGATAAGTCAAAGAAATACCCTTTCAGGCATAGAGTGAGGAATAAATTATGCAAAAAAGAAAAGCAGAGGACTCTGGGTAGTTCTCAAGTTTAGGTGGAAAGCAGCTCCTGTATGGAGCACTCTCAACACCAGCGACACTCTAGATCTCCTCACCCCAAATGTCTGTTTTTCTATCAAAGTTTTTAAGCATGGGATTAGCACAGTGCCATCCACGCCGAGATAGAAAAGGACAAAGTCTTTTGCCCTTTGTACAGCAAAGTCTTTAAGCATAGGACTAGCACAGTACTGTCCTTGGCGAGCTGTAAAATGACAAAAGCCAATTATCACTTCAGGCACAGTATTACAGCTTTGAATCGGTAAAATACCAACCAAGTCAACCTGAAATGAGTAAACGCAACCCCTGACACTGTGTTTCGCTCGAATTAGAGCTCTTCAGAGAGATATAGCTTTGTCCAGACACAAGGGAACACCCAGTATAAGTCAAAGAAATACCCTTTCAGGCATAGAGTTACGAATAAATTATGCAAAAAAGAAAAGCAGAGAACTCTGGGTAGTTCTCAAGTTTAGGTGGAAAGCAGCTCCTGTATGGAGCACTCTCAACACCAGCGACACTCTAGATCTGCTCACCTCAAATGTCTGTTTTTCTATCAAAGTTTTTAAGCATGGGATTAACAGCGTGCCATCTACGCCGAGTTAGAAAAGGACAAAGTCTTTTGCCATTTGTACAGCAAAGTCTTTAAGCATAGGACTAGCACAGTACTGTCCTTGCCGAGCTGTAAAATGACAAAATCCAATTACCACTTCAGGCACAGTATTACAGCTTTGAATCATTAAAATACCAACCAAGCCAACCTGAGATGAGTAAAAGAAACCCCTGACAATGTGTTTCGCTCTAATTAGAGCTCTTCAGAGAGGTATAGCTTTGTCCAGACACAAGGGAGCACCCAGTATAAGTCAAAGAAATACCCTTTAAGGCATAGAGTGACGAATAAATTATGCAAAAAAGAAAAGCAGAGGACTCTGGGTAGTTCTCAAGTTTAGGTGGAAAGCAGCTCCTGTATGGAGCACTCTCAACACCAGCGACACTCTAGATCTGCTCACCTCAAATGTCTGTTTTTCTATCAAAGTTTTTAAGCATGGGATTAGCACAGTGCCATCCACGCCGAGATAGAAAAGGACAAAGTCTTTTGCCATTTGTACAGCAAAGTCTTTAAGCATAGGACTAGCACAGTACTGTCCTTGCCGAGCTGTAAAATGACAAAAGCCAATTACCACTTCAGGCACAGTATTAAAGCTTTGAATCGGTAAAATACCAACCAAGTCAACCTAAAATGAGTAAAAACCAACCCCTGACACTGTGTTTCGCTCTAATTAGAGCTCTTCAGAGAGGTATAGCTTTGTCCTGACATAAGGGAGCACCCAGTATAAGTCAAAGAAATACCCTTTCAGGCATAGAGTGACGAATAAATTATGCAAAAAAGAAAAGCAGAGAACTCTGGGTAGTTCTCCAGTTTAGGTGGAAAGCAGCTCCTGTATGGAGCACTCTCAACACCAGCGTAACTCTAGTTCTGCTCACCTCAAATGTCTGTTTTTCTATCAAAGTTTTTAAGCATGGGATTAGCACAGTGCCATCCACGCTGAGATAGAAAAGGACAAAGTCTTTTGACATTTGTACAGCAAAGTTTTTAAGCATAGGACTTTGCACAGTACTGTCCTTGCCGAGCTGTAAAATGACAAAAGCCAATTACCACTTTAGGCACAGTATTACAGCTTTGAATCGGTAACACACCAACCAAGCCAACCTGAAATGAGTAAAAGCAACCCCTGACACTGTGTTTCGCTCTAATTAGAGCTCTTCAGAGAGGTATAGCTTTGTCCAGACACAAGGGAGCACCCAGTATAAGTCAAAGAAATACCCTTTCAGGCATAGAGTGAGGAATAAATTATGCAAAAAAGAAAAGCAGAGAACTCTGTGTAGTTCTCAAGTTTAGGTGGAAAACAGCTCCTGTATGGAGCACTCTCAACACCAGCGACACTCTAGATCTGCTCACCTCAAATGTCTGTTTTTCTATCAAAGTTTTTAAGCATGGGATTAGCACAGTGCCATCCACGCCGAGATAGAAAAGAACAAAGGGGCAGATTTATGAGCCCCTTGCGCCACTTTTGCGCCACTTTTAACATGGGAAAAGTGACGCTAAAGTGGCACAAGGGGCTCATAAATCTGCCCCAAAGTCTTTTGCCATTTGTACAGCAAAGTCTTTAAGCATAGGACTAGCACAGTACTGTCCTTGCCGAGCTGTAAAATGACAAAAGCCAATTACCACTTCAGGCACAGTATTACAGCTTTGAATCGGTAAAATACCAACCAAGCCAATCTGAAATGAGTAAAAGCAACCCCTGACACTGTGTTTCGCTCTCATTAGAACTATTCAGAGAGGCATAACTTTTCCAGACACAAGGGATCACCCAGTATAAGTCAAAGAAATACCCTTTCAGGCATAGAGTAACGAATAAATTATGCAAAAAAGAAAAGCAGAGAACTCTGGGTAGTTCTCAAGTTTAGGTGGAAAGCAGCTCCTGTATGGAGCACTCTCAACACCAGCAACACTCTAGATCTGCTCACCTCAAATGTCTGTTTTTCTATCAAAGTTTTTAAGCATGGGATTAGCACAATGCCATCCACGCCGAGATAGAAAAGGACAAAGTCTTTTGACATTTGTACAGCAAAGTCTTTAAGCATAGGACTAGCACAGTACTGTCCTTGCCGAGCTGTAAAATGACAAAAGCCAATTACCACTTCAGGCACAGTATTACAGCTTTGAATCAGTAAAATACCAACCAAGCCAACCTGAAATGAGTAAAAGCAACCCCTGACACTGTGTTTCGCTTTAATTAGAGCTCTTCAGAGAGGTATAGCTTTGTCCAGACACAAAGGAGCACCCAGTATAAGTCAAAGAAATACCCTTTCAGGCATAGAGTGACGAATAAATTATGTAAAAAAAAAAGCAGAGAACTCTGGGTAGTTCTCAAGTTTAGGTGGAAAGCAGCTCCTGTATGGAGCACTCTCAACACCAGCGACCCTCTAGATCTGCTCACCTCAAATGTCTGTTTTTCTATCAAAGTTTTTAAGCATGGGATTAGCACAGTACCATCCACGCCGAGATAGAAAAGGACAAAGTCTTTTGCCATTTGTACAGCAAAGTCTTTAAGCATAGGACTAGCACAGTACTGTCCTTGCCGAGCTGTAAAATGACAAAAGCCAATTACCACTTCAGGCACAGTATTACAGCTTTGAATCGGTAAAATACCAACCAAGCCAACCTGAAATGAGTAAAAGCAACCACTGACACTGTGTTTCGCTCTAATTAGAGCTCTTCAGAGAGGTATAGTTTTGTCCAGACACAAGGGAGCACCCAGTATAAGTCAAAGAAATACCCTTTTGGCATAGAGTGACGAATAAATTATGCAAAAAAGAAAAGCAGAGAACTCTGGGTAGCTCTCAAGTTTAGGTGGAAAGCAGCTCCTGTATGGAGCACTCCCAACACCAGCGACACTCTAGATCTGCTCACCTTAAATGTCTGTTTTTCTATCAAAGTTTTTACGCATGGGATTAGCACAGTGCCATCCACGCCGAGATAGAAAAGGACAAAGTCTTTTGCCATTTGTACAGCAAAGTCTTTAAGCATAGGACTAGCACAGTACTGTCCTTGCAGAGCTGTAAAATGACGTAAGCCAATTACCACTTCAGGCACAGTATTACAGCTTTGAATCGGTAAAATACCAACCACGCCAACCTGAAATGAGTAAAAGAAACCCCTGACACTGTGTTTCGCTCTAATTAGAGCTCTTCAGAGAGGTATAGCTTTGTCCAGACACAAGGGAGCACCCAGTATAAGTCAAAGAAATACCCTTTAAGGCATAGAGTGACGAATAAATTATGCAAAAAAGAAAAGCAGAGAACTCTGGGTAGTTCTCAAGTTTAGGTGGAAAGCAGATCCTGTATGGAGCACGCTCAACACCAGCGACACTCTAGATCTGCTCACCTCAAATGTCTGTTTTTCTATCAAAGTTTTTAAGCATGGGATTAGCAAAGTGCCATCCACGTCGAGATAGAAAAGGACAAAGACTTTTGCCATTTGTACAGCGAAGTCTTTAAGCATAGGACTAGCACAGTACTGTCCTTGACAAGCTGTAAAATGACAAAAGCCAATTACCACTTCAGGTACAGGATTACAGCTTTGAATCGGTAAAATACCAACCAAGTCAACCTGAAATCAGGAAAACCAACCCCTGACACTGAGTTTCGCTCTAATTAGAACTATTCAGAGAGGTATAGCTTTGTCCAGACACAAGGGAGCACCGAGTCTAAGTCAAAGAAATACCCTTTCAGGCATAGAGTGACGAATAAATTATGCAAAAAAGAAAAGCAGAGAACTCTGGGTAGTTCTCAAGTTTAGGTGGAAAGCAGCTCCTGTATGGAGCACTCTCAACACCAGCGACACTCTAGATCTGCTCACCTCAAATGTCTGTTTTTCTATCAAACTTTTTAAGCATGGGATTAGCACAGTGCCATCCACGCCGAGATAGAAAAGGACAAAGTCTTTTGCCATTTGTACAGCAAAGTCTTTAAGCATAGGACTAGCACAGTACTGTCCTTGCCGAGCTGTAAAATGATAAAAGCCAATTACCACTTCAGGCACAGTATTACAGCTTTGAATCGGTAAAATACCAACCAAGCCAACCTGAAATGAGGAAAAGCAACCCCTGACACTGTGTTTCGTTCTAATTAGAGCTCTTCAGAGAGGTATAGCTTTGTCCAGACACAAGGGAGCACCCAGTATAAGTCAAAGAAATACCCTTTCAGGCATAGAGTGACGAATAAATTATGCAAAAAAGAAAAGCAGAGAACTCTTGGTAGTTCTCAAGTTTAGGTGGAAAGAAGCTCCTGTATGGAGCACTCTCAACACCAGCAACACTCTAGATCTGCTCACCTCAAATGTCTGTTTTTCTATCAAAGTTTTTAAGCATAGGATTAGCACAGTGCCATCCACGCCGAGATAGAAAAGGGCAAAGTCTTTTGCCATTTGTACAGCAAAGTCTTTAAGCATAGGACTAGCACAGTACTGTACTTACCGAGATGTAAAATGACAAAAGCCAATTATCACTTCAGGCACAGTATTACAGCTTTGAATCGGTAAAATAACAACCAAGCCAACCTGAAATGAGTAAAAACAACCCCTGACACTGTGTTTCGCTCTAATTAGAGCTCTTCAGAGAGGTATAGCTTTGTCCAGATACAAGGGAACACCCAGTATAAGTCAAAGAAATACCCTTTCAGGCATAGAGTTACGAATAAATTATGCAAAAAAGAAAAGCAGAGAACTCTGGATAGTTCTCAAGTTTAGATGGAAAGCAGCTCCTGTATGGAGCACTCTCAACACCAGTGACACTCTAGATCTGCTCACCTCAAATGTCTGTTTTTCTATCAAAGTTTTTAAGCATGGGATTAGCACAGTGCCATCTACGCCGAGTTAGAAAAGGACAAAGTCTTTTGCCATTTGTACAGCAAAGTCTTTAAGCATTGGACTAGCACAGTACTGTCCTTGCAGAGCTGTAAAATGACAAAAGCCAATTATCACTTCAGGCATAGTATTACAGCTTTGAATCGGTAAAATACCAACCAAGCCAACATGAAATGAGTAAAAGCAACTCCTGACACTGTGTTTTGCTCTAATTAGAGCTCTTCAGAGAGGTATAGCTTTGTCCAGACACAAGGGAGCACCCAGTATAAGTCAAAGAAATACCCTTTCAGGAATAGAGTGACGAATAAATTATGCAAAAAAGAAAAGCAGAGAACTCTGGGTAGTTCTCAAGTTTAGGTGGAAAGCAGCTCCTGTATGGAGCACTCTCAACACCAGCGACACTCTAGATCTGCTCACCTCAAATGTCTGTTTCTATCAAAGTTTTTAAGCATGGGATTAGCACAGTGCCATCCACGCCGAGATAGAAAAGGACAAAGTCTTTTGCCATTTGTACAGCAAAGTCTTTAAGCATAGGACTAGCACAGTACTGTCCTTGCCGAGCTGTAAAATGACAAAATCCAATGACCACTTCAGGCACAGTATTACAGCTTTGAATCATTAAAATACCAACCAAGCCAACCTGAAATGAGTAAAAGAAACTCCTGACAATGTGTTTCGCTCTAATTAGAGCTCTTCAGAGAGGTATAGCTTTGTCCAGACACAAGGTAGCACCCAGTATAAGTCAAAGAAATACCCTTTCAGGCATAGAGTGACGAATAAATTATGCAAAAAAGAAAAGCAGAGAACTCTTGGTAGTTCTCAAGTTTAGGTGGAAAGAAGCACCTGTATGGAGCACTCTCAACACCAGCAACACTCTAGATCTGCTCACCTCAAATGTCTGTTTTTCTATCAAAGTTTTTAAGCATAGGATTAGCACAGTGCCATCCACGCCGAGATAGAAAAGGGCAAAGTCTTTTGCCATTTGTACAGCAAAGTCTTTAAGCATAGGACTAGCACAGTACTGTCCTTGCCGAGCTGTAAAATGACAAAAGCCAATTATCACTTCAGGCACAGTATTACAGCATTGAATCGGTAAAATACCAACCAAGCCAACCTGAAATGAGTAAAAGCAACCCCTGACACTGTGTTTCGCTCTAATTAGAGCTCTTCAGAGAGGTATAGCTTTGTCCAGACACAAGGGAACACCCAGTATAAGTCAAAGAAATACCCTTTCAGGCATAGAGTTACGAATAAATTATGCAAAAAAGAAAAGCAGAGAACTCTTGGTAGTTCTCAAGTTTAGGTGGAAAGAAGCACCTGTATGGAGCACTCTCAACACCAGCAACACTCTAGATCTGCTCACCTCAAATGTCTGTTTTTCTATCAAAGTTTTTAAGCATAGGATTAGCACAGTGCCATCCACGCCGAGATAGAAAAGGGCAAAGTCTTTTGCCATTTGTACAGCAAAGTCTTTAAGCATAGGACTAGCACAGTACTGTCCTTGCAGAGCTGTAAAATGACAAAAGCCAATTACCACTTCAGGCATAGTATTACAGCTTTGAATCGGTAAAATACCAACCAAGCCAACATGAAATGAGTAAAAGCAACTCCTGACACTGTGTTTTGCTCTAATTAGAACTCTTCAGAGAGGTATAGCTTTGTCCAGACACAAGGGAGCACCCAGTATAAGTCAAAGAAATACCCTTTCAGGAATAGAGTGACGAATAAATTATGCAAAAAAGAAAAGCAGAGAACTCTGGGTAGTTCTCAAGTTTAGGTGGAAAGCAGCTCCTGTATGGAGCACTCTCAACACCAGCGACACTCTAGATCTGCTCACCTCAAATGTCTTTTTTTTCTATCAAAGTTTTTAAGCATGGGATTAGCACAGTGCCATCCACGCCGAGATAGAAAAGGACAAAGGGGCAGATTTATGTTGCACTTGCGCCTCATTTACGCCGCCGTTGCGTCACTTTTGTGACGCAGCAGTGGCGCAAATCATGCACCATGGTGCGGGGCATTTACAAACGTGACGCATCTCCCAGATGCGTCACGTTGTAAAGCCCTGCGCCACATGTAGGCGTTCCAGGGCAGGTGGGGGCGTTCCGGCGCAGGAACGCCTCCTAAAAGTGGCTGAGTGAAATCTACAAGATTTCACTCAGTCACTTTTAGGCCCATGCTGCGTCAAAACCCTGCGCCTGCTTGAAGCAGGCGTAAGGATTGACGCAGCATTGTACAGATAGGGCCCCCCAGATCATTGCTGGAGCTGCGTCGCGCTTGCGACGCAACTCCAGCAATGCGCCACTTTTCGGCACAGATGCGTCACGCATCTGAGCCGTTTTTGCCCCATGGTGCGCCGCATTATAAATGCGGCGCATCCATGGTGGCGCAGCTGTGGCGCATAATAACTGGCGCATCCCTGCTGATATGCAGGGATGCGCCAGTCGTCATAAATCTGCCCCCAGGTCTTTTGCCATTTGTACAGCAAAGTCTTTAAGCATAGGACTAGCACAGTACTGTCCTTGCCGAGCTGTAAAATGACAAAATCCAATGACCACTTCAGGCACAGTATTACAGCTTTGAATCATTAAAATACCAACCAAGCCAACCAGAAATGAGTAAAAGAAACTCCTGACAATGTGTTTCGCTCTAATTAGAGCTCTTCAGAGAGGTATAGCTTTGTCCAGACACAAGGGAGCACCCAGTATAAGTCAAAGAAATACCCTTTAAGGCATAGAGTGACGAATAAATTATGCAAAAAAGAAAAGCAGAGGACTCTGGGTAGTTCTCAAGTTTAGGTGGAAAGCAGCTCCTGTATGGAGCACTCTCAACACCAGCGACACTCTAGATCTGCTCATCTCAAATGTCTGTTTTTCTATCAAAGTTTTTAAGCATGGGATTAGCACAGTGCCATCCAAGCCGAGATAGAAAAGGACAAAGGGGCAGATTTATGAGCCCCTTGCGCCACTTTTGCGTCACTTTTAACATGGGAAAAGTGACGCAAAAGTGGCACAAGGGGCTCATAAATCTGCCCCAAAGTCTTTTGCCATTTGTACAGCAAAGTCTTTAAGCATAGGACTAGCACAGTACTGTCCTTGCCGAGCTGTAAAATGACAAAAGCCAATTACCACTTCAGGCACAGTATTACAGCTTTGAATCGGTAAAATACCAACCAAGCCAATCTGAAATGAGTAAAAGCAACCCCTGACACTGTGTTTTGCTCTAATTAGAGCTCTTCAGAGAGGTATAGCTTTGTCCAAACACAAGGGAGCACCCAGTATAAGTCAAAGAAATACCCTTTCAGGCATAGAGTGACGAATAAATTATGCAAAAAAGAAAAGCAGAGAACTCTGGGTAGTTCTCAAGTTTAGGTGGAAAGCAGCTCCTGTATGGAGCACTCTCAACACCAGCGACACTCTAGATCTGCTCACCTCAAATGTCTGTTTTTCTATCAAAGTTTTTAAGCATGGGATTAGCACAGTGCCATCCATGCCGAGATAGAAAAGGACAAAGTCTTTTGCCATTTGTACAGCAAAGTCTTTAAGCATAGGACTAGCACAGTACTGTCCTTGCCGAGCTGTAAAATGACAAAAGCCAATTACCACTTCAGGCACAGTATTACAGCTTTGAATCGGTAAAATACCAACCAAGTCAACCTGAAATGAGTAAAAGCAACCCCTGACACTGTGTTTCGCTCTAATTAGAGCTCTTCAGAGAGGTATAGCTTTGTCCAGACACAAGGGAACACCCAGTATAAGTCAAAGAAATACCCTTTCAGGCATAGAGTGACGAATAAATTATGCAAAAAAGAAAAGCAGAGAACTCTGGGTAGTTCTCAAGTTTAGGTTGAAAGCAGCTCCTGTATGGAGCACTCTCAACACAAGCGACACTCTAGATCTGCTCACCTCAAATGTCTGTTTTTATATCAAAGTTTTTAAGCATGGGATTAGCACAGTGCCATCCACGCTGAGATAGAAAAGGACAAAGTCTTTTGCCATTTGTACAGCAAAGTCTTTAAGCATAGAACTAGTACAGTACTGTCCTTGCCAAGCTGTAAAATGACAAAAGCCAATTACCACTTCAGGCATAGTATTACAGCTTTGAATCGGTAAAATACCAACCAAGCCAACCTGAAATGAGTAAAAGCAACTCCTCACACTGTGTTTCGCTCTAATTAGAACTCTTCAGAGGAGTATAGCTTTGTCCAGACACAAGGGAGCGCCCAGTATAAGTCAAAGAAATACCCTTTCAGGAATAGAGTGACGAATAAATTATGCAAAATAGAAAAGCAGAGAACTCTGGGTAATTCTCAAGTTTAGGTGGAAAGCAGCTCCTGTATGGAGCACTCTCAACACCAGCGACACTCTAGATCTGCTCACCTCAAATGTCTGTTTTTCTATCAAAGTTTTTAAGCATGGGATTAGCACAGTGCCATCCACGCCGAGATAGAAAAGGACAAAGTAGCATATCAACAACAACCGGCGATAATTATCGCTGAGCGCACTTAGCGCCAGGATAATTATCGCCGGCTAGCGTGAATTTTTATCGCTGAGATAGCGTGCTATTAGCAACGCTTATCTCAATAGCGATAAAAATCCTCACGCTAACAGGCTAACGTGAGATTATCGCTGGAAACCCAGCGATAATCTCACGTTACCTTGTTGATAGGGACAGGCAAATTTAGCCATGATATCCTCCTTCCATAGAATATCATGGCTAAGTCAGAAAAATACCAGATGTTAAAAAGCAGCGTTAACCACGGTTAGCGCTGCTTTTTTTGTCTCTAACAGGGTTAGCGATATTCTTGATAATTGGAGAAATGTCGCTTAGCGACATTTCTCCTATTATTTTACTCTGGAACGCCCCCTTTGCATCTCATTAGAGATGCAAGGGGAAGCGTAGAGTAAATGGGTGCTAACATGCAAATTTGCCTGTTAGCACCCTGTTGTTGATAGGGTGCTAGTTTTATCTCTGCTTTTTCGGCTTTTAAAGCCAAAAAAGCAGAGATAAAGCCCTTGTTGATATGCCCCATGGTCTTTTGCCATTTGTACAGCAAAGTCTTTAAGCATAGGACTAGCACAGTACTGTCCTTGCCGAGCTGTAAAATGACAAAATCCAATTACCACTTCAGGCACAGTATTACAGCTTTGAATCGGTAAAATACCAACCAAGCCAATCTGAAATGAGTAAAAGAAACCCCTGACAATGTGTTTCGCTCTAATTAGAGCTCTTCAGAGAGGTATAGCTTTGTCCAGACACAAGGGAGCACCCAGTATAAGTCAAAGAAATACCCTTTAAGGCATAGAGTGACGGATAAATTATGCAAAAAAGAAAAGCAGAGAACTCTGGGTAGTTCTCAAGTTTAGGTGGAAAGCAGCTCCTGTATGGAGCACTCTCAACACCAGCGACACTCTAGATCTGCTCACCTCAAATGTCTGTTTTTCTATCAAAGGGGCATATCAACAAGGGCTTTATCTCTGCTTTTTTGGCTTTAAAAGCCAAAAAAGCAGAGATAAAACTAGCGCCCTATCAACAACAGGGAGCTAACACGCAAATTTGCATGTTAGCACCCTTTTACTCTACGCTTCCCCTTGCATCTCTAATGAGATGCAAAGGGGGCGTTCCAGAGTAAAATAATAGGAGAAATGTCGCTAAGCGACATTTCTCCTATTATCAAGAATGTCGCTAACCCTGTTAGAGACAAAAAAAGCAGCGCTAACCGCGGTTAACGCTGCTTTTTTACGTCTGCTAATTTTCAGACTTAGCCATGATATCCTATGGAAGGAGGATATCATGGCTAAGTTTGCCTGTCCCTATCAACAAGGTAACGTGTGATTATCGCTGGGTTTCCAGCGATAATCTCACGTTAGCCTGTTAGCGTGTAGATTTTTATCGCTATTGAGATAAGCGTTGCTAATAGCACGCTATCTCAGCGATAAAAATTCACGCTAGCCGGCGATAATTATCCTCACGCTAAGTGCGCTGAGCGATAATTATCGCCGGTTGTTGTTGATATGCCCCATAGTTTTTAAGCATGGAATTAGCACAGTGCCATCCACACCGAGATAGAAAAGGACAAAGTCTTTTACCATTTGTACGGCAAAGTCTTTAAGCATAGGACTAGCACAGTACTGTCCTTGCCGAGCTGTAAAATGACAAAAGCCAATTACCACTTCAGGCACAGTATTAAAGCTTTGAATCGGTAAAATACCAACCAAGTCAACCTAAAATGAGTAAAAGCAACCCCTGACACTGTGTTTCGCTCTAATTAGAGCTCTTCAGCGAGGTATAGCTTTGTCCAGACACAAGGGAGCACCCAGTATAAGTCAAAGAAATACCCTTTCAGGCATAGAGTGACGAATAAATTATGCAAAAAAGAAAAGCAGAGAACTCTGGGTAGTTCTCAAGTTTAGGTGGAAAACAGCTCCTGTATGGAGCACTCTCAACACCAGCGACACGCTAGATCTGCTCACCTCAAATGTCTGTTTTTCTATCAAAGTTTTTAAGCATGCGATTAGCACAGTGCCATCCACGCCGAGATAGAAAAGGACAAAGGGGCAGATTTATGAGCCCCTTGCGCCACTTTTGCACCACTTTTAACATGGGAAAAGTGACGCTAAAGTGGCACAAGGGGCTCATAAATCTGCCCCAAAGTCTTTTGCCATTTGTACAGCAAAGTCTTTAAGCATAGGACTAGCACAGTACTGTCCTTGCCGAGCTGTAAAATGACAAAAGCCAATTACCAGTTCAGGCACAGTATTACAGCTTTGAATCGGTAAAATACCAACCAAGCCAATCTGAAATGAGTAAAAGCAACCCCTGACACTGTGTTTCGCTCTCATTAGAACTATTCAGAGAGGTATAACTTTTCCAGACACAAGGGATCACCCAGTATAAGTCAAAGAAATACCCTTTCAGGCATAGAGTGACGAATAAATTATGCAAAAAAGAAAACCAGAGAACTCTGGGTAGTTCTCAAGTTTAGGTGGAAAGCAGCTCCTGTATGGAGCACTCTCAACACCAGCAACACTCTAGATCTGCTCACCTCAAATGTCTGTTTTTCTATCAAAGTTTTTAAGCATGGGATTAGCACAGTGCCATCCACGCCGAGATAGAAAAGGACAAAGTCTTTTGACATTTGTACAGCAAAGTCTTTAAGCATAGAACTAGCACAGTACTGTCCTTGCCGAGCTGTAAAATGACAAAAGCCAATTACCACTTCAGGCACAGTATTACAGCTTTGAATCGGTAAAATACCAACCAAGCCAACTTGAAATGAGTAAAAGCAACCCCTGACACTGTGTTTCGCTCTAATTAGAGCTCTTCAGAGAGGTATAGCTTTGTCCAGACACAAGGGAGCACCCAGTATAAGTCAAAGAAATACCCTTTCAGGCATAGAGTGACGAATAAATTATGTTAAAAAAAAAGCAGAGAACTCTGGGTAGTTCTCAAGTTTAGGTGGAAAGCAGCTCCTGTATGGAGCACTCTCAACACCTGCGACCCTCTAGATCTGCTCACCTCAAATGTCTGTTTTTCTATCAAAGTTTTTAAGCATGGGATTAGCACAGTACCATCCACGCCGAGATAGAAAAGGACAAAGTCTTTTGCCATTTGTACAGCAAAGTCTTTAAGCATAGGACTAACACAGTACTGTCCTTGCCGAGCTGTAAAATGACAAAAGCCAATTACCACTTCAGGCACAGTATTACAGCTTTGAATCGGTAAAATACCAACCAAGCCAACCTGAAATGAGTAAAAGCAACCCCTGACACTGTGTTTCGCTCTAATTAGAGCTCTTCAGAGAGGTATAGCTTTGTCCAGACACAAGGGAGCACCCAGTATAAGTCAAAGAAATACCCTTTAAGGCATAGAGTGACGAATAAATTATGCAAAAAAGAAAAGCAGAGAACTCTGGGTAGTTCTCAAGTTTAGGTGGAAAGCAGATCCTGTATGGAGCACGCTCAACACCAGCGACACTCTAGATCTGCTCACCTCAAATGTCTGTTTTTCTATCAAAGTTTTTAAGCATGGGATTAGCACAGTGCCAGCCACGTCGAGATAGAAAAGGACAAAGACTTTTGCCATTTGTACAGCGAAGTCTTTAAGCATAGGACTAGCACAGTACTGTCCTTGACGAGCTGTAAAATGACAAAAGCCAATTACCACTTCAGGCACAGGATTACAGCTTTGAATCGGTAAAATACCAACCAAGCCAACCTGAAATGAGGAAAACCAACCCCTGACACTGAGTTTCGCTCTAATTAGAGCTCTTCAGAGAGGTATAGCTTTGTCCAGACACAAGGGAGCACCCAGTATAAGTCAAAGAAATACCCTTTCAGGCATAGAGTGACGAATAAATTATGCAAAAAAGAAAAGCAGAGAACTCTTGGTAGTTCTCAAGTTTAGGTGGAAAGAAGCTCCTGTATGGAGCACTCTCAACACCAGCAACACTCTAGATCTGCTCACCTCAAATGTCTGTTTTTCTATCAAAGTTTTTAAGCATGGGATTAGCACAGTGCCATCCACGCCGAGATAGAAAAGGGAAAAGTCTTTTGCCATTTGTACAGCAAAGTCTTTAAGCATAGGACTAGCACAGTACTGTCCTTGCCGAGCTGTAAAATGACAAAAGCCAATTATCACTTCAGGCACAGTATTACAGCTTTGAATCGGTAAAATACCAACCAAGCCAACCTGAAATGAGTAAAAGCAACCCCTGACACTGTGTTTCGCTCTAATTAGAGCTCTTCAGAGAGGTATAGCTTTGTCCAGACACAAGGGAGCACCCAGTATAAGTCAAAGAAATACCCTTTCAGGAATGGAGTGACGAATAAATTATGCAAAAAAGAAAAGCAGAGAACTCTGGGTAGTTCTCCTGTTTAGGTGGAAAGCAGCTCCTGTATGCAGCACTCTCAACACCAGCGACACTCTAGATCTGCTCACCTCAAATGTCTGTTTTTCTATCAAAGTTTTTAAGCATGGGATTAGCACAGTGCCATCCACGCCGAGATAGAAAAGGACAAAGTCTTTTGCCATTTGTACAGCAAAGTCTTTAAGCATAGGACTAGCACAGTACTGTCCTTGCCGAGCTGTAAAATGACAAAATCCAATGACCACTTCAAGCAGAGTATTACAGCTTTGAATCATTAAAATACCAACCAAGCCAACCTGAAATGAGTAAAAGAAACCCCTGACAATGTGTTTCGCTCTAATTAGAGCTCTTCAGAGAGGTATAGCTTTGTCCAGACACAAGGGAGCACCCAGTATAAGTCAAAGAAATACCCTTTAAGGCATAGAGTGACGAATAAATTATGCAAAAAAGAAAAGCAGAGGACTCTGGGTAGTTCTCAAGTTTAGGTGGAAAGCAGCTCCTGTATGGAGCACTCTCAACACCAGCGACACTCTAGATCTGCTCACCTCAAATGTCTGTTTTTCTATCAAAGTTTTTAAGCATGGGATTAGCACAGTGCCATCCACGCCGAGATAGAAAAGGACAAAGGGGCAGATTTATGAGCCCCTTGCGCCACTTTTGCGTCACTTTTAACATGGGAAAAGTGACGCAAAAGTGGCGCAAGGGGCTCATAAATCTGCCCCAAAGTCTTTTGCCATTTGTACAGCAAAGTCTTTAAGCATAGGACTAGCACAGTACTGTCCTTGCCGAGCTATAAAATGACAAAAGCCAATTACCACTTCAGGCACAGTATTACAGCTTTGAATCGGTAAAATACCAACCAAGCCAATCTGAAATGAGTAAAAGCAACCCCTGACACTGTGTTTCGCTCTAATTAGAGCTCTTCAGAGAGGTATAGTTTTGTCCAAACACAAGGGAGCACCCAGTATAAGTCAAAGAAATACCCTTTCAGGCATAGAGTGACGAATAAATTATGCAAAAAAGAAAAGCAGAGAACTCTGGGTAGTTCTCAAGTTTAGGTGGAAAGCAGCTCCTGTATGGAGCACTCTCAACACCAGCGACACTCTAGATCTGCTCACCTCAAATGTCTGTTTTTCTATCAAAGTTTTTAAGCATGGGATTAGCACAGTGCCATCCATGCCGAGATAGAAAAGGACAAAGTCTTTTGCCATTTGTACAGCAAAGTCTTTAAGCATAGGACTAGCACAGTACTGTCCTTGCCGAGCTGTAAAATGACAAAAGCCAATTACCACTTCATGCCCAGTATTACAGCTTTGAATCAGTAAAATACCAACCTAGCCAACCTGAAATGAGTAAAAGCAACCCCTGACACTGTGTTTCGCTCTAATTAGAGCTCTTCAGAGATGTATAGCTTTGTCCAGACACAAGGGAGCACCCAGTATAAGTCAAAGAAGTACCCTTTCAGGCATAGAGTGACGAATAAATTATGCAAAAAAGAAAAGCAGAGAACTCTGGGTAGTTCTCAAGTTTAGGTGGAAAGCAGCTCCTGTATGGAGCACTCTCAACACCAGCGACACTCTAGATCTGCTCACCTTAAATGTCTGTTTTTCTATCAAAGTTTTTAAGCATGGGATTAGCACAGTGCCATACACGCCGAGATAGAAAAGGACAAAGTCTTTTGCCATTTGTACAGCAAAGTCTTTAAGCATAGGACTAGCACAGTACTGTCCTTGCCGAGCTGTAAAATGACAAAAGCCAATTACCACTTCAGGCACAGTATTACAGCTTTGAATCGGTAAAATACCAACCAAGCCAACCTGAAATGAGTAAAAGCAACCCCTGACACTGTGTTTCGCTTTAATTAGAGCTCTTCAGAGAGGTATAGTTTTGTCCAGACACAAGGGAGCACCCAGTATAAGTCAAAGAAATACCCTTTTGGCATAGAGTGATGAATAAATTATGCAAAAAAGAAAAGCAGAGAACTCTGGGTAGTTCTCAAGTTTAGGTGGAAAGCAGCTCCTGTATGGAGCACTCTCAACACCAGCGACACTCTAGATCTGCTCACCTCAAATGTCTGTTTTTCTATCAAAGTTTTTACGCATGGGATTAGCACAGTGCCATCCACGCCGAGATAGAAAAGGACAAAGTCTTTTGCCATTTGTACAGCAAAGTCTTTAAGCATAGGACTAGCACAGTACTGTCCTTGCAGAGCTGTAAAATGACAAAAGCCAATTACCACTTCAGGCACAGTATTACAGCTTTGAATCGGTAAAATACCAACCAAGCCAACTTGAAATGAGTAAAAGAAACCCCTGACACTGTGTTTCGCTCTAATTAGAGCTCTTCAGAGAGGTATAGCTTTGTCCAGACACAAGGGAGCACCCAGTATAAGTCGAAGAAATACCCTTTCAGGCATAGAATGACGAATAAATTATGCAAAAAAGAAAAGCAGAGAACTCTGGGTAGTTCTCAAGTTTAGGTGGAAAGCAATTCCTGTATGGAGCACTTTCAACACCAGCGACACTCTAGATCTGCTCACCTCAAATGTCTGTTTTTCTATCAAAGATTTTAAGCATGGGATTAGCACAGTGCCATCCACACCGAGATAGAAAAGAACAAAGTCTTTTGCCATTTGTACAGCAAAGTCTTTAAGCATAGGACTAGCACAGTACTGTCCTTGCCGAGCTGTAAAATGACAAAAGCCAATTACCACTTCAGGCACAGTATTACAGCTTTGAATCGGTAAAATACCAACCAAGCCGACCTGAAATGAATACAAGCAACCCCTGACACTGTGTTTCGCTCTAATTAGAGCTCTTCAGAGAGGTATAGTTTTGTCCAGACACAAGGGAGCACCCAGTATAAGTCAAAGAAATACCCTTTTGGCATAGAGTGACGAATAAATTATGCAAAAAAGAAAAGCAGAGAACTCTGGGTAGTTCTCAAGTTTAGGTGGAAAGCAGCTCCTGTATGGAGCACTCCCAACACCAGCGACACTCTAGATCTGCTCACCTCAAATGTCTGTTTTTCTATCAAAGTTTTTACGCATGGTATTAGCACAGTGCCATCCACGCCGAGATAGAAAAGGACAAAGTCTTTTGCCATTTGTACAGCAAAGTCTTTAAGCATAGGACTAGCACAGTACTGTCCTTGCCGAGCTGTAAAATGACAAAAGCCAATTACCACTTCAGGCACAGTATTACAGCTTTGAATCGGTAAAATACCAACCAAGCCAACCTGAAATGAGTAAAACCAACCCCTGACACTGAGTTTCGCTCTAATTAGAACTATTCAGAGAGGTATAGCTTTGTCCAGACACAAGGGAGCACCGAGTCTAAGTCAAAGAAATACCCTTTCAGGCATAGAGTGACGAATAAATTATGCAAAAAAGAAAAGCAGAGAACTCTGGGTAGTTCTCAAGTTTAGGTGGAAAGCAGCTCCTGTATGGAGCACTCTCAACACCAGCGACACTCTAGATCTGCTCACCTCAAATGTCTGTTTTTCTATCAAACTTTTTAAGCATGGGATTAGCACAGTGCCATCCACGCCGAGATAGAAAATGACAAAGTCTTTTGCCATTTGTACAGCAAAGTCTTTAAGCATAGGACTAGCACAGTACTGTCCTTGCCGAGCTGTAAAATGATAAAAGCCAATTACCACTTCAGGCACAGTATTACAGCTTTGAATCGGTAAAATACCAACCAAGCCAACCTGAAATGAGTAAAAGCAACCCCTGACACTGTGTTTCGCTCTAATTAGAGCGCTTCAGAGAGGTATAGCTTTGTCCAGACACAAGGGAGCACCCAGTATAAGTCAAAGAAATACCCTTTCAGGCATAGAGTGACGAATAAATTATGCAAAAAAGAAAAGCAGAGAACTCTTGGTAGTTCTCAAGTTTAGGTGGAAAGCAGCTCCTGTATGGAGCACTCTCAACACCAGCAACACTCTAGATCTGCTCACCTCAAATGTCTGTTTTTCTATCAAAGTTTTTAAGCATGGGATTAGCACAGTGCCATCCACGCCGAGATAGAAAAGGTCAAAGTCTTTTGCCATTTGTACAGCAAAGTCTTTAAGCATAGGACTAGCACAGTACTGTCCTTGCCGAGCTGTAAAATGACAAAAGCCAATTATCACTTCAGGCACAGTATTACAGCTTTGAATCGGTAAAATACCAACCAAGCCAACATGAAATGAGTAAAAGCAACCCCTGACACTGTGTTTCGCTTTCATTAGAACTCTTCAGAGAGGTATAGCTTTGTCCAGACACAAGGGAGCACCCAGTATAAGTCAAAGAAATACCCTTTCAGGCATAGAGTGACAAATAAATTATGCAAAAAAGAAAAGCAGAGAACTCTGGGTAGATCTCCAGTTTAGGTGGAAAGCAGCTCCTGTATGGAGCACTCTCAACACCAGCGACACTCTAGTTCTGCTCACCTCAAATGTCTGTTTTTCTATCAAAGTTTTTAAGTATGGGATTAGCACAGTGCCATCCACGCTGAGATAGAAAAGGACAATGTCTTTTGACATTTGTACAGCAAAGTCTTTAAGCATAGGACTTTGCACAGTACTGTCCTTGCCGAGCTGTAAAATGACAAAAGCCAATTACCACTTTAAGCACAGTATTACAGCTTTGAATCGGTAACACACCAACCAAGCCAACCTGAAATGAGTAAAAGCAACCCCTGACACTGTGTTTCGCTCTAATTAGAGCTCTTCAGAGAGGTATAGCTTTGTCCAGACACAAGGGAGCACCCAGTATAAGTCAAAGAAATACCCTTTCAGGCATAGAGTGAGGAATAAATTATGCAAAAAAGAAAAGCAGAGGACTCTGGGTAGTTCTCAAGTTTAGGTGGAAAGCAGCTCCTGTATGGAGCACTCTCAACACCAGCGACACTCTAGATCTCCTCACCCCAAATGTCTGTTTTTCTATCAAAGTTTTTAAGCATGGGATTAGCACAGTGCCATCCACGCCGAGATAGAAAAGGACAAAGTCTTTTGCCCTTTGTACAGCAAAGTCTTTAAGCATAGGACTAGCACAGTACTGTCCTTGGCGAGCTGTAAAATGACAAAAGCCAATTACCACTTCAGGCACAGTATTACAGCTTTGAATCGGTAAAATACCAACCAAGTCAACCTGAAATGAGTAAACGCAACCCCTGACACTGTGTTTCGCTCGAATTAGAGCTCTTCAGAGAGATATAGATTTGTCCAGACACAAGGGAACACCCAGTATAAGTCAAAGAAATACCCTTTCAGGCATAGAGTTACGAATAAATTATGCAAAAAACAAAAGCAGAGAACTCTGGGTAGTTCTCAAGTTTAGGTGGAAAGCAGCTCCTGTATGGAGCACTCTCAACACCAGCGACACTCTAGATCTGCTCACCTCAAATGTCTGTTTTTCTATCAAAGTTTTTAAGCATGGGATTAACAGCGTGCCATCTACGCCGAGTTAGAAAAGGACAAAGTCTTTTGCCATTTGTACAGCAAAGTCTTTAAGCATAGGACTAGCACAGTACTGTCCTTGCCGAGCTGTAAAATGACAAAATCCAATTACCACTTCAGGCACAGTATTACAGCTTTGAATCATTAAAATACCAACCAAGCCAACCTGAGATGAGTAAAAGAAACCCCTGACAATGTGTTTCGCTCTAATTAGAGCTCTTCAGAGAGGTATATCTTTGTCCAGACACAAGGGAGCACCCAGTATAAGTCAAAGAAATACCCTTTAAGGCATAGAGTGACGAATAAATTATGCAAAAAAGAAAAGCAGAGGACTCTGGGTAGTTCTCAAGTTTAGGTGGAAAGCAGCTCCTGTATGGAGCACTCTCAACACCAGCGACACTCTAGATCTGCTCACCTCAAATGTCTGTTTTTCTATCAAAGTTTTTAAGCATGGGATTAGCACAGTGCCATCCACGCCGAGATAGAAAAGGACAAAGTCTTTTGCCATTTGTACAGCAAAGTCTTTAAGCATAGGACTAGCACAGTACTGTCCTTGCCGAGCTGTAAAATGACAAAAGCCAATTACCACTTCAGGCACAGTATTACAGCTTTGAATCGGTAAAATACCAACCAAGTCAACCTAAAATGAGTAAAACCAACCCCTGACACTGTGTTTCGCTCTAATTAGAGCTCTTCAGAGAGGTATAGCTTTGTCCTGACATAAGGGAGCACCCAGTATAAGTCAAAGAAATACCCTTTCAGGCATAGAGTGACGAATAAATTATGCAAAAAAGAAAAGCAGAGAACTCTGGGTAGTTCTCCAGTTTAGGTGGAAAGCAGCTCCTGTATGGAGCACTCTCAACACCATCGACACTCTAGTTCTGCTCACCTCAAATGTCTGTTTTGCTTTCAAAGTTTTTAAGCATGGGATTAGCACAGTGCCATCCACGCTGAGATAGAAAAGGACAAAGTCTTTTGACATTTGTACAGCAAAGTCTTTAAGCATAGGACTTTGCACAGTACTGTCCTTGCCGAACTGTAAAATGACAAAAGCCAATTACCACTTTAGGCACAGTATTACAGCTTTGAATCGGTAACACACCAACCAAGCCAACCTGAAATGAGTAAAAGCAACCCCTGAAACTGTGTTTCGCTCTAATTAGAGCTCTTCAGAGAGGTATAGCTTTGTCCAGACACAAGGGAGCACCCAGTATAAGTCAAAGAAATACCCTTTCAGGCATAGAGTGAGGAATAAATTATGCAAAAAAGAAAAGCAGAGGACTCTGGGTAGTTCTCAAGTTTAGGTGGAAAGCAGCTCCTGTATGGAGCACTCTCAACACCAGCGACACTCTAGATCTCCTCACCCCAAATGTCTGTTTTTCTATCAAAGTTTTTAAGCATGGGATTAGCACAGTGCCATCCACGCCGAGATAGAAAAGGACAAAGTCTTTTGCCCTTTGTACAGCAAAGTCTTTAAGCATAGGACTAGCACAGTACTCTCCTTGGCGAGCTGTAAAATGACAAAAGCCAATTACCACTTCAGGCACAGTATTACAGCTTTGAATCGGTAAAATACCAACCAAGTCAACCTGAAATGAGTAAACGCAACCCCTGACACTGTGTTTCGCTCGAATTAGAGCTCTTCAGAGAGATATAGCTTTGTCCAGACACAAGGGAACACCCAGTATAAGTCAAAGAAATACCCTTTCAGGCATAGAGTTACGAATAAATTATGCAAAAAAGAAAAGCAGAGAACTCTGGGTAGTTCTCAAGTTTAGGTGGAAAGCAGCTCCTGTATGGAGCACTCTCAACACCAGCGACACTCTAGATCTGCTCACCTCAAATGTCTGCTTTTCTATCAAAGTTTTTAAGCATGGGATTAACAGCGTGCCATCTACGCCGAGTTAGAAAAGGACAAAGTCTTTTGCCATTTGTACAGCAAAGTCTTTAAGCATAGGACTAGCACAGTGCTGTCCTTGCCGAGCTGTAAAATGACAAAATCCAATGACCACTTCAAACAGAGTATTACAGCTTTGAATCATTAAAATACCAACCAAGCCAACCTGAAATGAGTAAAAGAAACCCCTGACAATGTGTTTCGCTCTAATTAGAGCTCTTCAGAGAGGTATAGCTTTGTCCAGACACAAGGGAGCACCCAGTATAAGTCAAAGAAATACCCTTTAAGGCATAGAGTGACGAATAAATTATGCAAAAAAGAAAAGCAGAGGACTCTGGGTAGTTCTCAAGTTTAGGTGGAAAGCAGCTCCTGTATGGAGCACTCTCAACACCAGCGACACTCTAGATCTGCTCACCTCAAATGTCTGTTTTTCTATCAAAGTTTTTAAGCATGGGATTAGCACAGTGCCATCCACGCCGAGATAGAAAAGGACAAAGGGGCAGATTTATGAGCCCCTTGCGCCACTTTTGCGTCACTTTTAACATGGGAAAAGTGACGCAAAAGTGGCGCAAGGGGCTCATAAATCTGCCCCAAAGTCTTTTGCCATTTGTACAGCAAAGTCTTTAAGCATAGGACTAGCACAGTACTGTCCTTGCCGAGCTGTAAAATGACAAAAGCCAATTACCACTTCAGGCACAGTATTACAGCTTTGAATCGGTAAAATACCAACCAAGCCAATCTGAAATGAGTAAAAGCAACCCCTGACACTGTGTTTCGCTCTAATTAGAGCTCTTCAGAGAGGTATAGTTTAGTCCAAACACAAGGGAGCACCCAGTATAAGTCAAAGAAATACCCTTTCAGGCATAGAGTGACGAATAAATTATGCAAAAAAGAAAAGCAGAGAACTCTGGGTAGTTCTCAAGTTTAGGTGGAAAGCAGCTCCTGTATGGAGCACTCTCAACACCAGCGACACTCTAGATCTGCTCACCTCAAATGTCTGTTTTTCTATCAAAGTTTTTAAGCATGGGATTAGCACAGTGCCATCCATGCCGAAATAGAAAAGGACAAAGTCTTTTGCCATTTGTACAGCAAAGTCTTTAAGCATAGGACTAGCACAGTACTGTCCTTGCCGAGCTGTAAAATGACAAAAGCCAATTACCACTTCATGCCCAGTATTACAGCTTTGAATCAGTAAAATACCAACCTAGCCAACCTGAAATGAGTAAAAGCAACCCCTGACACTGTGTTTCGCTCTAATTAGAGCTCTTCAGAGATGTATAGCTTTGTCCAGACACAAGGGAGCACCCAGTATAAGTCAAAGAAGTACCCTTTCAGGCATAGAGTGACGAATAAATTATGCAAAAAAGAAAAGCAGAGAACTCTGGGTAGTTCTCAAGTTTAGGTGGAAAGCAGCTCCTGTATGGAGCACTCTCAACACCAGCGACACTCTAGATCTGCTCACCTTAAATGTCTGTTTTTCTATCAAAGTTTTTAAGCATGGGATTAGCACAGTGCCATACACGCCGAGATAGAAAAGGACAAAGTCTTTTGCCATTTGTACAGCAAAGTCTTTAAGCATAGGACTAGCACAGTACTGTCCTTGCCGAGCTGTAAAATGACAAAAGCCAATTACCACTTCAGGCACAGTATTACAGCTTTGAATCGGTAAAATACCAACCAAGCCAACCTGAAATGAGTAAAAGCAACCCCTGACACTGTGTTTCGCTTTAATTAGAGCTCTTCATAGAGGTATAGTTTTGTCCAGACACAAGGGAGCACCCAGTATAAGTCAAAGAAATACCCTTTTGGCATAGAGTGATGAATAAATTATGCAAAAAAGAAAAGCAGAGAACTCTGGGTAGTTCTCAAGTTTAGGTGGAAAGCAGCTCCTGTATGGAGCACTCTCAACACCAGCGACACTCTAGATCTGCTCACCTCAAATGTCTGTTTTTCTATCAAAGTTTTTACGCATGGGATTAGCACAGTGCCATCCACGCCGAGATAGAAAAGGACAAAGTCTTTTGCCATTTGTACAGCAAAGTCTTTAACCATAGGACTAGCACAGTACTGTCCTTGCAGAGCTGTAAAATGACAAAAGCCAATTACCACTTCAGGCACAGTATTACAGCTTTGAATCGGTAAAATACCAACCAAGCCAACTTGAAATGAGTAAAAGAAACCCCTGACACTGTGTTTCGCTCTAATTAGAGCTCTTCAGAGAGGTATAGCTTTGTCCAGACACAAGGGAGCACCCAGTATAAGTCGAAGAAATACCCTTTCAGGCATAGAATGACGAATAAATTATGCAAAAAAGAAAAGCAGAGAACTCTGGGTAGTTCTCAAGTTTAGGTGGAAAGCAATTCCTGTATGGAGCACTTTCAACACCAGCGACACTCTAGATCTGCTCACCTCAAATGTCTGTTTTTCTATCAAAGATTTTAAGCATGGGATTAGCACAGTGCCATCCACACCGAGATAGAAAAGAACAAAGTCTTTTGCCATTTGTACAGCAAAGTCTTTAAGCATAGGACTAGCACAGTACTGTCCTTGCCGAGCTGTAAAATGACAAAAGCCAATTACCACTTCAGGCACAGTATTACAGCTTTGAATTGGTAAAATACCAACCAAGCCGACCTGAAATGAATACAAGCAACCCCTGACACTGTGTTTCGCTCTAATTAGAGCTCTTCAGAGAGGTATAGTTTTGTCCAGACACAAGGGAGCACCCAGTATAAGTCAAAGAAATACCCTTTTGGCATAGAGTGACGAATAAATTATGCAAAAAAGAAAAGCAGAGAACTCTGGGTAGTTCTCAAGTTTAGGTGGAAAGCAGCTCCTGTATGGAGCACTCCCAACACCAGCGACACTCTAGATCTGCTCACCTCAAATGTCTGTTTTTCTATCAAAGTTTTTACGCATGGTATTAGCACAGTGCCATCCACGCCGAGATAGAAAAGGACAAAGTCTTTTGCCATTTGTACAGCAAAGTCTTTAAGCATAGGACTAGCACAGTACTGTCCTTGCCGAGCTGTAAAATGACAAAAGCCAATTACCACTTCATGCCCAGTATTACAGCTTTGAATCAGTAAAATACCAACCTAGCCAACCTGAAATGAGTAAAAGCAACCCCTGACACTGTGTTTCGCTCTAATTAGAGCTCTTCAGAGATGTATAGCTTTGTCCAGACACAAGGGAGCACCCAGTATAAGTCAAAGAAGTACCCTTTCAGGCATAGAGTGACGAATAAATTATGCAAAAAAGAAAAGCAGAGAACTCTGGGTAGTTCTCAAGTTTAGGTGGAAAGCAGCTCCTGTATGGAGCACTCTCAACACCAGCGACACTCTAGATCTGCTCACCTTAAATGTCTGTTTTTCTATCAAAGTTTTTAAGCATGGGATTAGCACAGTGCCATACACGCCGAGATAGAAAAGGACAAAGTCTTTTGCCATTTGTACAGCAAAGTCTTTAAGCATAGGACTAGCACAGTACTGTCCTTGCCGAGCTGTAAAATGACAAAAGCCAATTACCACTTCAGGCACAGTATTACAGCTTTGAATCGGTAAAATACCAACCAAGCCAACCTGAAATGAGTAAAAGCAACCCCTGACACTGTGTTTCGCTTTAATTAGAGCTCTTCAGAGAGGTATAGTTTTGTCCAGACACAAGGGAGCACCCAGTATAAGTCAAAGAAATACCCTTTTGGCATAGAGTGATGAATAAATTATGCAAAAAAGAAAAGCAGAGAACTCTGGGTAGTTCTCAAGTTTAGGTGGAAAGCAGCTCCTGTATGGAGCACTCTCAACACCAGCGACACTCTAGATCTGCTCACCTCAAATGTCTGTTTTTCTATCAAAGTTTTTACGCATGGGATTAGCACAGTGCCATCCACGCCGAGATAGAAAAGGACAAAGTCTTTTGCCATTTGTACAGCAAAGTCTTTAACCATAGGACTAGCACAGTACTGTCCTTGCAGAGCTGTAAAATGACAAAAGCCAATTACCACTTCAGGCACAGTATTACAGCTTTGAATCGGTAAAATACCAACCAAGCCAACTTGAAATGAGTAAAAGAAACCCCTGACACTGTGTTTCGCTCTAATTAGAGCTCTTCAGAGAGGTATAGCTTTGTCCAGACACAAGGGAGCACCCAGTATAAGTCGAAGAAATACCCTTTCAGGCATAGAATGACGAATAAATTATGCAAAAAAGAAAAGCAGAGAACTCTGGGTAGTTCTCAAGTTTAGGTGGAAAGCAATTCCTGTATGGAGCACTTTCAACACCAGCGACACTCTAGATCTGCTCACCTCAAATGTCTGTTTTTCTATCAAAGATTTTAAGCATGGGATTAGCACAGTGCCATCCACACCGAGATAGAAAAGAACAAAGTCTTTTGCCATTTGTACAGCAAAGTCTTTAAGCATAGGACTAGCACAGTACTGTCCTTGCCGAGCTGTAAAATGACAAAAGCCAATTACCACTTCAGGCACAGTATTACAGCTTTGAATCGGTAAAATACCAACCAAGCCGACCTGAAATGAATACAAGCAACCCCTGACACTGTGTTTCGCTCTAATTAGAGCTCTTCAGAGAGGTATAGTTTTGTCCAGACACAAGGGAGCACCCAGTATAAGTCAAAGAAATACCCTTTTGGCATAGAGTGACGAATAAATTATGCAAAAAAGAAAAGCAGAGAACTCTGGGTAGTTCTCAAGTTTAGGTGGAAAGCAGCTCCTGTATGGAGCACTCCCAACACCAGCGACACTCTAGATCTGCTCACCTCAAATGTCTGTTTTTCTATCAAAGTTTTTACGCATGGTATTAGCACAGTGCCATCCACGCCGAGATAGAAAAGGACAAAGTCTTTTGCCATTTGTACAGCAAAGTCTTTAAGCATAGGACTAGCACAGTACTGTCCTTGCCGAGCTGTAAAATGACAAAAGCCAATTACCACTTCAGGCACAGTATTACAGCTTTGAATCGGTAAAATACCAACCAAGCCAACCTGAAATGAGTAAAACCAACCCCTGACACTGTGTTTCGCTTTAATTAGAGCTCTTCAGAGAGGTATAACTTTGTCCAGACACAAGGGAGCACCCAGTATAAGTCAAAGAAATACCCTTTAAGGCATAGAGTGACAAATAAATTATGCAAAAAAGAAAAGCAGAGAACTCTGGGTAGTTCTCAAGTTTAGGTGGAAAGCAGATCCTGTATGGAGCACGCTCAACACCAGCGACACTCTAGATCTGCTCACCTCAAATGTCTGTTTTTCTATCAAAGTTTTTAAGCATGGGATTAGCACAGTGCCATCCACGTCGAGATAGAAAAGGACAAAGACTTTTGCCATTTGTACAGCGAAGTCTTTAAGCATAGGACTAGCACAGTACTGTCCTTGACAAGCTGTAAAATGACAAAAGCCAATTACCACTTCAGGTACAGGATTACAGCTTTGAATCGGTAAAATACCAACCAAGTCAACCTGAAATGAGGAAAACCAACCCCTGACACTGAGTTTCGCTCTAATTAGAACTATTCAGAGAGGTATAGCTTTGTCCAGACACAAGGGAGCACCGAGTCTAAGTCAAAGAAATACCCTTTCAGGCATAGAGTGACGAATAAATTATGCAAAAAAGAAAAGCAGAGAACTCTGGGTAGTTCTCAAGTTTAGGTGGAAAGCAGCTCCTGTATGGAGCACTCTCAACACCAGCGACACTCTAGATCTGCTCACCTCAAATGTCTGTTTTTCTATCAAACTTTTTAAGCATGGGATTAGCACAGTGCCATCCACGCCGAGATAGAAAATGACAAAGTCTTTTGCCATTTGTACAGCAAAGTCTTTAAGCATAGGACTAGCACAGTACTGTCCTTGCCGAGCTGTAAAATGATAAAAGCCAATTACCACTTCAGGCACAGTATTACAGCTTTGAATCGGTAAAATACCAACCAAGCCAACCTGAAATGAGTAAAAGCAACCCCTGACACTGTGTTTCGCTCTAATTAGAGCGCTTCAGAGAGGTATAGCTTTGTCCAGACACAAGGGAGCACCCAGTATAAGTCAAAGAAATACCCTTTCAGGCATAGAGTGACGAATAAATTATGCAAAAAAGAAAAGCAGAGAACTCTTGGTAGTTCTCAAGTTTAGGTGGAAAGCAGCTCCTGTATGGAGCACTCTCAACACCAGCAACACTCTAGATCTGCTCACCTCAAATGTCTGTTTTTCTATCAAAGTTTTTAAGCATGGGATTAGCACAGTGCCATCCACGCCGAGATAGAAAAGGGCAAAGTCTTTTGCCATTTGTACAGCAAAGTCTTTAAGCATAGGACTAGCACAGTACTGTCCTTGCCGAGCTGTAAAATGACAAAAGCCAATTATCACTTCAGGCACAGTATTACAGCTTTGAATCGGTAAAATACCAACCAAGCCAACATGAAATGAGTAAAAGCAACCCCTGACACTGTGTTTCGCTTTCATTAGAACTCTTCAGAGAGGTATAGCTTTGTCCAGACACAAGGGAGCACCCAGTATAAGTCAAAGAAATACCCTTTCAGGCATAGAGTGACAAATAAATTATGCAAAAAAGAAAAGCAGAGAACTCTGGGTAGATCTCCAGTTTAGGTGGAAAGCAGCTCCTGTATGGAGCACTCTCAACACCAGCGACACTCTAGTTCTGCTCACCTCAAATGTCTGTTTTTCTATCAAAGTTTTTAAGTATGGGATTAGCACAGTGCCATCCACGCTGAGATAGAAAAGGACAAAGTCTTTTGACATTTGTACAGCAAAGTCTTTAAGCATAGGACTTTGCACAGTACTGTCCTTGCCGAGCTGTAAAATGACAAAAGCCAATTACCACTTTAAGCACAGTATTACAGCTTTGAATCGGTAACACACCAACCAAGCCAACCTGAAATGAGTAAAAGCAACCCCTGACATTGTGTTTCGCTCTAATTAGAGCTCTTCAGAGAGGTATAGCTTTGTCCAGACACAACGGAGCACCCAGTATAAGTCAAAGAAATACCCTTTCAGGCATAGAGTTACGAATAAATTATGCAAAAAACAAAAGCAGAGAACTCTGGGTAGTTCTCAAGTTTAGGTGGAAAGCAGCTCCTGTATGGAGCACTCTCAACACCAGCGACACTCTAGATCTGCTCACCTCAAATGTCTGTTTTTCTATCAAAGTTTTTAAGCATGGGATTAACAGCGTGCCATCTACGCCGAGTTAGAAAAGGACAAAGTCTTTTGCCATTTGTACAGCAAAGTCTTTAAGCATAGGACTAGCACAGTACTGTCCTTGCCGAGCTGTAAAATGACAAAATCCAATTACCACTTCAGGCACAGTATTACAGCTTTGAATCATTAAAATACCAACCAAGCCAACCTGAGAGGAGTAAAAGAAACCCCTGACAATGTGTTTCGCTCTAATTAGAGCTCTTCAGAGAGGTATATCTTTGTCCAGACACAAGGGAGCACCCAGTATAAGTCAAAGAAATACCCTTTAAGGCATAGAGTGACGAATAAATTATGCAAAAAAGAAAAGCAGAGGACTCTGGGTAGTTCTCAAGTTTAGGTGGAAAGCAGCTCCTGTATGGAGCACTCTCAACACCAGCGACACTCTAGATCTGCTCACCTCAAATGTCTGTTTTTCTATCAAAGTTTTTAAGCATGGGATTAGCACAGTGCCATCCACGCCGAGATAGAAAAGGACAAAGTCTTTTGCCATTTGTACAGCAAAGTCTTTAAGCATAGGACTAGCACAGTACTGTCCTTGCCGAGCTGTAAAATGACAAAAGCCAATTACCACTTCAGGCACAGTATTACAGCTTTGAATCGGTAAAATACCAACCAAGTCAACCTAAAATGAGCAAAACCAACCCCTGACACTGTGTTTCGCTCTAATTAGAGCTCTTCAGAGAGGTATAGCTTTGTCCTGACATAAGGGAGCACCCAGTATAAGTCAAAGAAATACCCTTTCAGGCATAGAGTGACGAATAAATTATGCAAAAAAGAAAAGCAGAGAACTCTGGGTAGTTCTCCAGTTTAGGTGGAAAGCAGCTCCTGTATGGAGCACTCTCAACACCATCGACACTCTAGTTCTGCTCACCTCAAATGTCTGTTTTTCTATCAAAGTTTTTAAGCATGGGATTAGCACAGTGCCATCCACGCTGAGATAGAAAAGGACAAAGTCTTTTGACATTTGAACAGCAAAGTCTTTAAGCATAGGACTTTGCACAGTACTGTCCTTGCCGAGCTGTAAAATGACAAAAGCCAATTACCACTTTAGGCACAGTATTACAGCTTTGAATCGGTAACACACCAACCAAGCCAACCTGAAATGAGTAAAAGCAACCCCTGAAACTGTGTTTCCCTCTAATTAGAGCTCTTCAGAGAGGTATAGCTTTGTCCAGACACAAGGGAGCACCCAGTATAAGTCAAAGAAATACCCTTTCAGGCATAGAGTGAGAAATAAATTATGCAAAAAAGAAAAGCAGAGGACTCTGGGTAGTTCTCAAGTTTAGGTGGAAAGCAGCTCCTGTATGGAGCACTCTCAACACCAGCGACACTCTAGATCTCCTCACCCCAAATGTCTGTTTTTCTATCAAAGTTTTTAAGCATGGGATTAGCACAGTGCCATCCACGCCGAGATAGAAAAGGACAAAGTCTTTTGCCCTTTGTACAGCAAAGTCTTTAAGCATAGGACTAGCACAGTACTCTCCTTGGCGAGCTGTAAAATGACAAAAGCCAATTACCACTTCAGGCACAGTATTACAGCTTTGAATCGGTAAAATACCAACCAAGTCAACCTGAAATGAGTAAACGCAACCCCTGATACTGTGTTTCGCTCGAATTAGAGCTCTTCAGAGAGATATAGCTTTGTCCAGACACAAGGGAACACCCAGTATAAGTCAAAGAAATACCCTTTCAGGCATAGAGTTACGAATAAATTATGCAAAAAAGAAAAGCAGAGAACTCTGGGTAGTTCTCAAGTTTAGGTGGAAAGCAGCTCCTGTATGGAGCACTCTCAACACCAGCGACACTCTAGATCTGCTCACCTCAAATGTCTGTTTTTCTATCAAAGTTTTTAAGCATGGGATTAACAGCGTGCCATCTACGCCGAGTTAGAAAAGGACAAAGTCTTTTGCCATTTGTACAGCAAAGTCTTTAAGCATAGGACTAGCACAGTACTGTCCTTGCCGAGCTGTAAAATGACAAAATCCAATTACCACTTCAGGCACAGTATTACAGCTTTGAATCATTAAAATACCAACCAAGCCAACCTGAGATGAGTAAAAGAAACCCCTGACAATGTGTTTTGCTCTAATTAGAGCTCTTCAGAGAGGTATAGCTTTGTCCAGACACAAGGGAGCACCCAGTATAAGTCAAAGAAATACCCTTTAAGGCATAGAGTGACGAATAAATTATGCAAAAAAGAAAAGCAGAGGACCCTGGGTAGTTCTCAAGTTTAGGTGGAAAGCAGCTCCTGTATGGAGCACTCTCAACACCAGCGACACTCTAGATCTGCTCACCTCAAATGTCTGTTTTTCTATCAAAGTTTTTAAGCATGGGATTAGCACAATGCCATCCACGCCGAGATAGAAAAGGACAAAGTCTTTTGCCATTTGTACAGCAAAGTCTTTAAGCATAGGACTAGCACAGTACTGTCCTTGCCGAGCTGTAAAATGACAAAAGCCAATTTCCACTTCAGGCACAGTATTACAGCTTTGAATCGGTAAAATACCAACCAAGTCAACCTAAAATGAGTAAAACCAACCCCTGACACTGTGTTTCGCTCTAATTAGAGCTCTTCAGAGAGGTATAGCTTTGTCCTAACATAAGGGAGCACCCAGTATAAGTCAAAGAAATACCCTTTCAGGCATAGAGTGACGAATAAATTATGCAAAAAAGAAAAGAAGAGAACTCTGGGTAGGTTCTCAAGTTTAGGTGGAAAGCAGCTCCTGTATGGAGTACTCTCAACACCAGAGACACTCTAGATCTGCTCACCTCAAATGTCTGTTTTTCTATCAAAGTTTTTAAGCATGGGATTAGCACAGTGCCATCCACGCCGAGATAGAAAAGACAAAGTCTTTTGCCATTTGTACAGCAAAGTCTTTAAGCATAGGACTAGCACAGTACTGTCCTTGCCGAGCTGTAAAATGATGAAAGCCAATTACTACTTCAGGCATAGTATTACAGCTTTGAATGGGTAAAATACCAACCAAGCCAACCTGAAATGAGTAAAAGCAACCCCTAACACTGTGTTTCGCTCTAATTAGAGCTCTTCAGAGAGGTATAGCTTTTCCAGACACAAGGGATCACCCAGTATAAGTCAAAGAAATACCCTTTCAGGCATAGAGTGACGAATAAATTATGCAAAAAAAAAAACAGAGAACTCTGGGTAGTTCTCAAGTTTAGGTGGAAAGCAGCTCCTGTATGGAGCACTCTCAACACCAGCGACACTCTAGATCTGCTCACCTCGAATGTCTGTTTTTCTATCAAAGTTTTTAAGCATGGGATTAGCACAGTGCCATCCACGCCGAGATAGAAAAGGACAAAGTCTTTTGCCATTTGTACAGCAAAGTCTTTAAGCATAGGACTAGCACAGTACTGTCCTTGCGGAGCTGTAAAATGACAAAAGCCAATTACCACTTCAGGCACAGTATTACAGTTTTGAATCGGTAAAATACCAACCAAGTTAACCTGAAATGAGTAAAAGCAACCCCTGACACTGTGTTTCTCTCTAATTAGAGCTCTTCAGAGAGGTATAGCTTTGTCCAGACACAAGGGAGCACCCAGTATAAGTCAAAGAAATACCCTTTCAGGCATATAGTGACGAATAAATTATGCAAAAAAGAAAAGCAGAGAACTCTGGGTAGTTCTCAAGTTTAGGTGGAAAGCCGTTCCTGTATGGAGCACTCTCAACACCAGCGACACTCTAGATCTGCTCACCTCAAATGTCTGTTTTTCTATCAAAGATTTTAAGCATGAGATTAGCACAGTGCCATCCACGCCGAGATAGAAAAGAACAAAGTCTTTTGCCATTTGTACAGCAAAGTCTTTAAGCATAGGACTAGCACAGTACTGTCCTTGCCGAGCTGTAAAATGACAAAAGCCAATTACCACTTCAGGCACAGTATTACAGCTTTGAATCAGTAAAATACCAACCAAGCCAACCTGAAATGAGTAAAAGCAACCCCTGACACTGTGTTTCGCTCTAATTCGAACTCTTCAGAGATGTATAGCTTTGTCCAGACACAAGGGAACACCCAGTATAAGTCAAAGAAATACCCTTTCAGGCATAGAGTGATGAATAAATTATGCAAAAAAGAAAAGCAGAGAACTCTGGGTAGTTCTCAAGTTTAGGTGGAAAGCAGCTCCTGTATGGAGCACTCTCAACACCAGCGACACTCTAGATCGGCTCACCTCAAATGTCTGTTTTTCTATCAAAGTTTTTAAGCATGGGATTAGCACAGTGCCAGCCACGCCGAGATAGAAAAGGACAAAGTTTTGACATTTGTACAGCAAAGTCTTTAAGCATAGGACTAGCACAGTACTGTCCTTGCCGAGCTGTAACATGACAAAAGACAATTACCACTTAAGGCACAGTATTACAGCTTTGAATTGGTAAAATACCAACCAAGCCAACCTGAAATGAGTAAAAGCAACCCCTGACACTGTGTTTCGCTCTAATTAAAGCTCTTCAGAGAGGTATAGCTTTGTCCAGACACAAGTGAGCACCCAGTATAAGTCAAAGAAATACCCTTTCAGGCATAGAGTGATGAATAAATTATGCAAAAAAGAAAAGCAGAGAACTCTGGGTAGTTCTCAAGTTTAGGTGGAAAGCAGCTCCTGTATGGAGCATTCTCAACACCAGCGACACTCTAGATCTGCTCACCTCAAATGTCTGTTTTTCTATCAAAGTTTTTAAGCATGGGATTAGCACAGTGCCATCCATGCCGAGATAGAAAAGGACAAAGTCTTTTGCCATTTGTACAGCAAAGTCTTTAAGCATAGAACTAGCACAGTACTGTCCTTGCCGAGCTGTAAAATGACAAAAGCCATTTACCACTTCAAGCACAGTATTACAGCTTTGAATCAGTAAAATACCAACCAAGCCAACCTGAAATGAGTAAAAGCAACCCCTAACACTGTGTTTTGTTCTAATTAGAGCTCTTCAGAGAGGTATAGCTTTGTCCAGACACAAGGGAGCACCCAGTATAAGTCAAAGAAATACCCTTTCAGGCATAGAGTGACGAATAAATTATGCAAAAAAGAAAAGCAGAGAACTCTGGGTAGGTTCTCAAGTTTAGGTGGCAAGCAGCTCCTGTATGGAGCACTCTCAACACCAGCGACACTCTAGATCTGCTCACCTCAAATGTCTGTTTTTCTATCAAAGTTTTTAAGCATGGGATTAGCACAGTGCCATCCACGCCGAGATAGAAAAGACAAAGTCTTTTGCCATTTGTACAGCAAAGTCTTTAGGCATAGGACTAGCACAGTACTGTCTTTGCCGAGCTGTAAAATGATTAAAACCAAATACTACTTCAGGCATAGTATTACAGCTTTGAATGGGTAAAATACCAACCAAGCCAACCTGAAATGAGTAAAAGCAACCCCTGACACTGTGTTTCACTCTAATTAGTGCTCTTCAGAGAGGTATAGCTTTGTCCAAACACAAGGGAGCACCCAGTATAAGTCAAAGAAATACCCTTTCAGGCATAGAGTGACGAATAAATTATGCAAAAAAGAATAGCAGAGAACTCTGGGTAGTTCTCAAGTTTAGGTGGAAAGCAGCTCCTGTATGGAGCACTCTCAACACCAGCGACACTCTAGATCTGCTCACCTCAAATGTCTGTTTTTCTATCAAAGTTTTTAAGCATGGGATTAGCACAGTGCCATCCACGCCGAGATAGAAAAGAACAAAGTCTTTTGCCATTTGTACAGCAAAGTCTTTAAGCATAGGACTAGCACAGTACTGTCCTTGCCGAGCTGTAAAATGACAAAAGCCAATTACCCCTTGAGGCACAGTATTACAGCTTTGAATCGCTAAAATACCAACCAAGCCAATCTGAAATGAATACAAGCAACCCCTGACACTGTGTTTCGCTGTCATTAGAACTATTCAGAGAAGTATAGCTTTTCCAGACAGAAGGGATCACCCAGTATAAGTCAAAGAAATACCCTTTCAGGCATAGAGTGACGAATAAATTATGCAAAAAAGAAAAGCAGAGAACTCTGGGTAGTTCTCAAGTTTAGGTGGAAAGCAGCTCCTGTATGGAACACTCTCAACACCAGCGACACTCTAGATCTGCTCACCTCAAATGTCTGTTTTTCTATCAAAGTTTTTAAGCATGGGATTAGCACAGTGCCATCCACGCCGAGATAGAAAAGGACAAGGTCTTTTGCCATTTGTACAGCAAAGTCTTTAAGCACAGGACTAGCACAGTACTGTCCTTGCCGAGCTGTAAAATGACAAAAGCCAATTACCACTTCAGGCACAGTATTACAGCTTTGAATCGGTAAAATACCAACCAAGTCAACCTGAAATGAGTAAAAGCAACCCCTGACACTGTGTTTCGCTCTAATTAGAGCTCTTCAGAGAGGTATAGCTTTGTCCAGACACAAGGGAGCACCCAGTATAAGTCGAAGAAATACCCTTTCAGGCATAGAATGACGAATAAATTATGCAAAAAAGAAAAGCAGAGAACTCTGGGTAGTTCTCAAGTTTAGGTGGAAAGCAATTCCTGTATGGAGCACTTTCAACACCAGCGACACTCTAGATCTGCTCACCTCAAATGTCTGTTTTTCTATCAAAGATTTTAAGCATGGGATTAGCACAGTGCCATCCACACCGAGATAGAAAAGAACAAAGTCTTTTGCCATTTGTACAGCAAAGTCTTTAAGCATAGGACTAGCACAGTACTGTCCTTGCCGAGCTGTAAAATGACAAAAGCCAATTACCACTTCAGGCACAGTATTACAGCTTTGAATCAGTAAAATACCAACCAAGCCGACCTGAAATGAATACAAGCAACCCCTGACACTGTGTTTCGCTCTCATTAGAACTATTCAGAGAGGTATAGCTTTTCCAGACAGAAGGGATCACCCAGTATAAGTCAAAGAAATACCCTTTCAGGCACAGAGTGACGAATAAATTATGCAAAAAAGAAAAGCAGAGAACTCTGGGTAGTTCTCAAGTTTAGGTGGAAAGCAGCTCCTGTATGGAACACTCTCAACACCAGCGACACTCTAGATCTGCTCACCTCAAATGTCTGTTTTTCTATCAAAGATTTTAAGCATGGGATTAGCACAGTGCCATCCACGCCGAGATAGAAAAGACAAAGTCTTTTGCCATTTGTACAGCAAAGTCTTTAAGCATAGGACTAGCACAGTACTGTCTTTGCCGAGCTGTAAAATGATTAAAACCAAATACTACTTCAGGCATAGTATTACAGCTTTGAATGGGTAAAATACCAACCAAGTCAACCTGAAATGAGTGAAAGCAACCCCTGACACTGTGTTTCGCTTTAATTAGAGCTCTTCAGAGAGGTATAGCTTTGTCCAGACACAAGGGAGCACCCAGTATAAGTCAAAGAAATACCCTTTCAGGCATAGAGTGACGAATAAATTATGCAAAAAAGAAAAGCAGAGAACTCAGGGTAGTTCTCAAGTTTAGGTGGAAAGCAGTTCCTGTATGGAGCACTCTCAACACCAGTGACACTCTAGATCTGCTCACCTCAAATGTCTGTTTTTCTATCAAAGATTTTAAGCATGGGGTTAGCACAGTGCCATCCACGCCGAGATAGAAAAGAACAAAGTCTTTTGCCATTTGTACAGCAAAGTCTTTAAGCATAGGACTAGCACAGTACTGTCCTTGCCGAGCTGTAAAATGACAAAAGCCAATTATCACTTCAGGCACAGTATTACAGCTTTGAATCAGTAAAATACCAACCAAGCCAACCTGAAATGAGTAAAAGCAACCCCTGACACTGTGTTTCGCTCTAATTAGAACTCTTCAGAGATGTATAGCTTTGTCCAGACACAAGGGAACACGTAGTATAAGTCAAAGAAATACCCTTTCAGGCATAGAGTGATGAATAAATTAAGCAAAAAAGAAAAGCAGAGAACTCTGGGTAGTTCTCAAGTTTAGGTGGAAAGCAGCTCCTGTATGGAGCACTCTCAACACCAGCGACACTCTAGATCGGCTCACCTCAAATGTCTGTTTTTCTATCAAAGTTTTTAAGCATGGGATTAGCACAGTGCCAGCCACGCCGAGATAGAAAAGGACAAAGTGTTTTGACATTTGTACAGCAAAGTCTTTAAGCATAGGACTAGCACAGTACTGTCCTTTCCGAGCTATAAAATGACAAAAGCCAATTACCACTTCAGGCACAGTATTACAGCTTTGAATCGGTAAAATACCAACCAAGCCAACCTGAAATGAGTAAAAGCAACCCCTGACACTGTGTTTCGCTCTAATTAGAGCTCTTCAGAGAGGTATAGCTTTGTCCAGAAACAAGGGAGCACCCAGTATAAGTAAAAGAAATACCCTTTCAGGCATAGAGTGACAAATACATTTTGCAAAAAAGAAAAGCAGAGAACTTTGGGTAGTTCTCAAGTTTAGGTGGAAAGCAGCTCCTGTATGGAGCACTCTCAACACCAGCAACACTCTAGATCTGCTCACCTCAAATGTCTGTTCTGCTATCAAAGTTTTTAAGCATGGGATTAGCACAGTGCCATCCACACCGAGATAGAAAAGGACAAAGTCTTTTGCCATTTGTAGAGCAAAGTCTTTAAGCATAGTTCTAGCACAGTACTGTTCTTGCCGAGCTGTAAAATGACAAAAGCCAATTACCACTTCAGGCATAGTATTACAGCTTTGAATCGGTAAAATACCAACCAAGCCAACCTCAAATGAGTAAAAGCAACCCCTGATACTGTGTTTTGCTCTAATTAGAGCTCTTCAGAGAGGTATAGCTTTGTCCAGACACAAGGGAGCACCCAGTATAAGTCAAAGAAATACCCTTTCAGGCATAGAGTGACAAATACATTTTGCAAAAAAGAAAAGCAGAGAACTCTGGGTAGTTCTCAAGTTTAGGTGGAAAGCAGCTCCTGTATGGAGCACTCTCAACACCAGCAACACTCTAGATCTGCTCACCTCAAATGTCTGTTCTGCTATCAAAGTTTTTAAGCATGGGATTAGCACAGTGCCATCCACACCGAGATAGAAAAGGACAAAGTCTTTTGCCATTTGTAGAGCAAAGTCTTTAAGCATAGTTCTAGCACAGTACTGTTCTTGCCGAGCTGTAAAATGACAAAAGCCAATTACCACTTCAGGCATAGTATTACAGCTTTGAATCGGTAAAATACCAACCAAGCCAACCTCAAATGAGTAAAAGCAACCCCAGATACTGTGTTTTGCTCTAATTAGAGCTCTTCAGAGAGGTATAGCTTTGTCCAGACACAAGGGAGCACCCAGTATAAGTCAAAGAAATACCCTTTCAGGCATAGAGTGACGAATAAATTATTCAAAAAAGAAAAGTAGAGAACTCTGGGTAGTTCTCAAGTTTAGGTGAAAAGCAGCTCCTGTATGGAGCACTCTCAACACCAGCGACACTCTAGATCTACTCACCTCAAATGTCTGTTTTTCTATCAAAGTTTTTAAGCATGGGATTAGCACAGTTCCATCCACGCCGACATAGAAAAGGACAAAGTCTTTTGCCATTTGTACAGCAAAGTCTTTAAGCATAGGACTAGCACAGTACTGTCCTTGCCAAACTGTAAAATGATAAAAGCCAATTACCACTTCAAGCACAGTATTACAGCTTTGAATCAGTAAAATGCCAACCTGAAATGAGTAAAAGCAACCCCTGACACTGTGTTTCGCTCTAATTAGAGCTCTTCAGAGAGGTATAGACTTGTCCAGACATAAGGGAGCACCCAGTATAAGTCAAAGAAATACCCTTCAGGAATAGAGTGACGAATAAATTATGCAAAAAAGAAAAGCAGAGAACTCTGGGTAGTTCTCAAATTTAGATGGAAAGCAGCTCCTGTATGGAGCACTCTCAACACCAGCGACACTCTAGATCTGCTCACCTCAAGTGTCTGTTTTTCTATCAAAGTTTTTAAGTATGGGATTAGCACAGTGCCATCCACACCGAGATAGAAAAGGACAAAGTCTTTTGCCATTTGTACAGCAAAGTCTTTAAGCATAGGACTAGCACAATACTGTCCTTGCCGCGCTGTAAAATTACAAAAGCCAATTATCACTTCAGGCAAAGTATTACAGCTTTGAATCGGTAAAATACCAACCAAGCCAACCTGAAATGAGTAAAAGCAACCCCTGACACTGTGTTTCGCTCTAATTAGAGCTCTTCAGAGAGGTATAGCTTTGTCCAGAAACAAGGGAGCACCCAGTATAAGTAAAAGAAATACCCTTTCAGGCATAGAGTGACAAATACATTTTGCAAAAAAGAAAAGCAGAGAACTCTGGGTAGTTCTCAAGTTTAGGTGGAAAGCAGCTCCTGTATGGAGCACTCTCAACACCAGCGACACTCTAGATCTGCTCACCTCAAATGTCTGTTTTTCTATCAAAGTTTTTAAGCATGGGATTAGCACAGTGCCATCCACACCGAGATAGAAAAGGACAAAGTCTTTTGCCATTTGTAGAGCAAAGTCTTTAAGCATAGTTCTAGCACAGTACTGTTCTTGCCGAGCTGTAAAATGACAAAAGCCAATTAACACTTCAGGCATAGTATTACAGCTTTGAATCGGTAAAATACCAACCAAGCCAACCTCAAATGAGTAAAAGCAACCCCTGATACTGTGTTTTGCTCTAATTAGAGCTCTTCAGAGAGGTATAGCTTTGTCCAGACACAAGGGAGCACCCAGTATAAGTCAAAGAAATACCCTTTCAGGCATAGAGTGACAAATACATTTTGCAAAAAAGAAAAGCAGAGAACTCTGGGTAGTTCTCAAGTTTAGGTGGAAAGCAGCTCCTGTATGGAGCACTCTCAACACCAGCAACACTCTAGATCTGCTCACCTCAAATGTCTGTTCTGCTATCAAAGTTTTTAAGCATGGGATTAGCACAGTACCATCCACACCGAGATAGAAAAGGACAAAGTCTTTTGCCATTTGTAGAGCAAAGTCTTTAAGCACAGTTCTAGCACAGTACTGTCCTTGCCGAGCTGTAAAATGACAAAAGCCAATTACCACTTCAGACCCAGTATTACAGCTTTGAATCAGTAAAATACCAACCAAGCCAACCTGAAATGAGTAAAAGCAACCCCTGACACTGTGTTTCTCTCTAATTAGAGCTCTTCAGAGAGGTATAGCTTTATCCAGACACAAGGGAGCACCCAGTATAAGTCAAAGAAATACCCTTTCAGGCATAGAGTGATGAATAAATTATGCAAAAAAGAAAAGCAGAGAACTCTGGGTAGTTTTCAAGTTTAGGTGGAAAGCAGCTCCTGTATGGAGCACTCTCAACACCAGCGACACTCTAGATCTGCTCACCTCAAATATCTGTTTTTCTATCAAAGTTTTTAAGCATGGGATTAGCACAGTGCCATCCACGCCGAGATAGAAAAGGACAAAGTCTTTTGCCATTTGTACAGCAAAGTCTTTAAGCATAGGACTAGCACAGTACTGTCCTTGCCGAGCTGTAAAATGATGAAAGCCAATTACCACTTCAGGCACAGTATTACAGCTTTGAATCGGTAAAATACCAACCAAGCCAACCTGAAATAAGTAAAAGCAACTCCTGACACTGTGTTTCGCTCTAATTAGAGCTCTTCAGAGAGGTATAGCTTTGTTCAGACACAAGTGAGCACCCAGTATAAGTCAAAGAAATACCCTTTCAGGCATAGAGTGACGAATCAATTATACAAAAAAGAAAAGCAGAAAACTCTGGGTAGTTCTCAAGTTTAGGTGGAAAGCAGCTCCTGTATGGAGCACTCTCAACACCAGCAACACTCTAGATCTGCTCACCTCAAATGTCTGTTTTTCTATCAAAGTTTTTAAGCATGGGATTAGCACAGTGCCAGCCACGCCGAGATAGAAAATGACAAAGTCTTTTGACATTTGTACAGCAAAGTCTTTAAGCATAGGACTAGCACAGTACTGTCCTTGCCGAGCTGTAAAATGACAAAAGCCAATTACCACTTCAGGCACAGTATTACAGCTTTAAATCGGTAAAATACCAACCAAGCCAACCTGAAATGAGTAAAAGCAACCCCTGACACTGTGTTTCGCTCTAATTAGAGCTCTTCAGAGAGGTATAGCTTTGTCCAGACACAAGGGAGCACCCAGGATAAGTCAAAGAAATACCCTTTCAGGCATAGAGTGACGAATCAATTATGCAAAAAAGAAAAGCAGAGAACTCTGGGTAGTTCTCAAGTTTAGGTGGAAAGCAGCTCCTGTATGGAGCACTCTCAACACCAGCAACACTCTAGATCTGCTCACCTCAAACGTCTGTTTTTCTATCAATGTTTTTAAGCATGGGATCAGCACAGTGCCATCCACGCCGAGATAGAAAAGGACAAAGTCTTTTGCCATTTGTACAGCAAAGTCTTTAAGCATAGGACTAGCACAGTACTGTCCTTGCCAAGCTGTAAAATGACAAAAGCCAATTACCACTTCAGGCACAGTATTACAGCTTTGAATCAGTAAAATACCAACCATGCCAACCTGAAATGAGTAAAAGCAACCCCTGACACTGTGTTTCGCTCTAATGAGAGCTCTTCAGAGAGGTATAGCTTTGTCCAGACACAAGAGAGCACCTAGTATCAGTCAAAGAAATACCCTTTCAGGCATAGAGTGATGAATAAATTATGCAAAAAAGAAAAGCAGAGAACTCTGGGTAGTTCTCAAGTTTAGGTGGAAAGCAGCTCCTGTATGGAGCACTCTCAACACCAGCGACACTCTAGATCTGCTCACCTCAAATGTCTGTTTTTCTATCAAAGTTTTTAAGCATGGGATTAGCACAGTGCCATCCACACCGAGATAGAAAAGGACAAAGTATTTTGCCATTTGTACTGCAAAGTCTTTATGCATAGGACCAGCACAGTACTGTCCTTGCCGAGCTGTAAAATGACAAAAGCCAATTACCACTTCAGACCCAGTATTACAGCTTTGAATCAGTAAAATACCAACCAAGCCAACCTGAAATGAGTAAAAGCAACCCCTGACACTGTGTTTCTCTCTAATTAGAGCTCTTCAGAGAGGTATAGCTTTATCCAGACACAAGGGAGCACCCAGTATAAGTCAAAGAAATACCCTTTCAGGCATAGAGTGACGAATAAATTATGCAAAAAAGAAAAGCAGAGAACTCTGGGTAGTTTTCAAGTTTAGGTGGAAAGCAGCTCCTGTATGGAGCACTCTCAACACCAGCGACACTCTAGATCTGCTCACCTCAAATATCTGTTTTTCTATCAAAGTTTTTAAGCATGGGATTAGCACAGTGCCATCCACGCCGAGATAGAAAAGGACAAAGTCTTTTGCCATTTATACAGCAAAGTCTTTAAGCATAGGACTAGCACAGTACTGTCCTTGCCGAGCTGTAAAATGACAAAAGCCAATTACCCCTTCAGGCACAGTATTACAGCTTTGAATCGTTAAAATACCAACCAAGCCAACCTGAAATGAGTAAAAGCAACCCCTGACACTGTGTTTCGCTCTAATTAGAGCTCTTCAGAGAGGTATAGCTGTGTCCAGGCACAAGGGAGCACCCAGTTTAAGTCAAAGAAATACCCTTTCAGGCATAGAGTGACGAATAAATTATGCAAAAAAGAAAAGCAGAGAACTCTGGGTAGTTCTCAAGTTTAGGTGGAAAGCAGCTCCTGTATGGAGCACTCTCAACACCAGCGACACTCTAGATCTGCTCACCTCAAATGTCTGTTTTTCTATCAAAGTTTTTAAGCATGGGATTAGCACAGTGCCATCCACGCCGAGATAGAAAAGGACAAAGTCTTTTACCATTTGTACAGCAAAGTCTTTAAGCATAGGACTAGCACAGTACTGTCCTTGCCGAGCTGTAAAATGATGAAAGCCAATTACCACTTCAGGCACAGTATTACAGCTTTGAATCGGTAAAATACCAACCAAGCCAACCTCAAATAAGTAAAAGCAACTCCTGACACTGTGTTTCGCTCTAATTAGAGCTCTTCAGAGAGGTATAGCTTTGTCCAGACACAAGGGAGCACCCAGTATAAGTCAAAGAAATACCCTTTCAGGCATAGAGTGACGAATCAATTATGCAAAAAAGAAAAGCAGAGAACTCTGGGTAGTTCTCAAGTTTAGGTGGAAAGCAGCTCCTGTATGGAGCACTCTCAACACCAGCAACACTCTAGATCTGCTCACCTCAAACGTCTGTTTTTTTATCAAAGTTTTTAAGCATGGGATTAGCACAGTGCCATCCACGCCGAGATAGAAAAGGACAAAGTCTTTTGACATTTGTACAGCAAAGTCTTTAAGCATAGGACTAGCACAGTACTGTCCTTGCCGAGCTGTTAAATGACAAAAGCCAATTACCACTTCAGGCACAGTATTACAGCTTTGAATCAGTAAAATACCAACCATGCCAACCTGAAATGAGTAAAAGCAACCCCTGACACTGTGTTTCGCTCTAATGAGAGCTCTTCAGAGAGGTATAGCTTTGTCCAGACACAAGAGAGCACCCAGTATCAGTCAAAGAAATACCCTTTCAGGCATAGAGTGATGAATAAATTATGCAAAAAAGAAAAGCAGAGAACTCTGGGTAGTTCTCAAGTTTAGGTGGAAAGCAGCTCCTGTATGGAGCACTCTCAACACCAGCGACACTCTAGATCTGCTCACCTCAAATGTCTGTTTTTCTATCAAAGTTTTTAAGCATGGGATTAGCACAGTGCCATCCACACCGAGATAGAAAAAGACAAAGTATTTTGCCATTTGTACTGCAAAGTCTTTAAGCATAGGACTAGCGCAGTACTGTCCTTGCCGAGCTGTAAAATGACAAAAGCCAATTACCACTTCAGGGGCAGTATTACAGCTTTGAATCAGTAAAATACCAACCAAGCCAACCTGAAATGAGTAAAAGCAACCCCTAACACTGTGTTTCGCTCTAATTAGAGCTCTTCAGAGAGGTATATCTTTGTCCAGACACAAGGGAGCACCCAGTATAAGTCAAAGAAATACCCTTTCAGGCATAGAGTGATGAATAAATTATGCAAAAAAGAAAAGCAGAGAACTCTGGGTAGTTCTCAAGTTTAGGTGGAAAGCAGCTCCTGTATGGAGCACTCTCAACACCAGCGACACTCTAGATTTGCTCACCTCAAATGTCTGTTTTTCTATCAAAGTTTTTAAGCATGGGATTAGCACAGTGCCATCCACGCCGAGATAGAAAAGGACAAAGTCTTTTGCCATTTGTACAGCAAAGTCTTTAAGCATAGGACTAGCAATGTACTGTCCTTGCCGAGCTGTAAAATGACAAAAGCCAATTACTACTTCAGGCACAGTATTACAGCTTTGAATCGGTAAAATACCAACCAAGCCAACCTGAAATGAGTAAAAGCAACCCCTGACACTGTGTTTCGCTCTAATGAGAGCTCTTCAGAGAGGTATAGCTTTGTCCAGACACAAGGGAGCACCCAGTATAAGTCAAAGAAATACCCTTTCAGGCATAGAGTGACGAATAAATTATGCAAAAAAGAAAAGCAGAGAACTCTGGGTAGTTCTCAAGTTTAGGTGGAAAGCAGCTCCTGTATGGAGCACACTCAACACCAGCGACACTCTAGATCTGCTCACCTCAAATGTCTGTTTTTCTATCAAAGTTTTTAAGCATGGGATTAGCACAGTGCCATCCACGCCGAGATAGAAAAGGACAAAGTCTTTTGCCATTTGTACAGCAAAGTCTTTAAGCATAGGACTAGCACAGTACTGTCCTTGCCGAGCTGTAACTTAACAAAAGACAATTACCCCTTCAGGCACAGTATTACAGCTTTGAATCGGTAAAATACCAACCAAGCCAACCTGAAATGAGTAAAAGCAACCCCTGACACTGTGTTTCGCTCTAATTAGAGCTCTTCAGAGAGGTATAGCTTTGTCCAGACACAAGGGAGCACCCAGTATAAGTCAAAGAAATACCCTTTCAGGCATAGAGTGACGAATAAATTATGCAAAAAAGAAAAGCGGAGAACTCTGGGTAGTTCTCAAGTTTAGGTGGAAAGAAGCTCCTGTATGGAGCACACTCAACACCAGCGACACTCTAGATCTGCTCACCTCAAATGTCTGTTTTTCTATCAAAGTTTTTAAGCATGGGATTAGCACAGTGCCATCCACGCCGAGATAGAAAAGGACAAAGTCTTTTGCCATTTGTACAGCAAAGTCTTTAAGCATAGGACTAGCACAGTACTGTCCTTGCCGAGCTGTAACTTAACAAAAGACAATTACCCCTTCAGGCACAGTATTACAGCTTTGAATCGGTAAAATACCAACCAAGCCAACCTGAAATGAGTAAAAGCAACCCCTGACACTGTGTTTCGCTCTAATTAGAGCTCTTCAGAGAGGTATAGCTTTGTCCAGACACAAGGGAGCACCCAGTATAAGTCAAAGAAATACCCTTTCAGGCATAGAGTGACGAATAAATTATGCAAAAAAGAAAAGCGGAGAACTCTGGGTAGTTCTCAAGTTTAGGTGGAAAGCAGCTCCTGTATGGAGCACTCTCAACACCAGCGACACTCTAGATCTGCTCACCTCAAATGTCTGTTTTTCTATCAAAGATTTTAAGCATGGGATTAGCACAGTGCCATCCACGCCGAGATAGAAAAGGACAAAATCTTGTGCCATTTGTACAGCAAAGTCTTTAAGCTGAGGACTAGCACAGTACTGTCCTTGCCGAGCTGTAAAATGATAAAAGCCAATTACCACTTCAGGCACAGTATTACAGCTTTGAATCGGTAAAATACCAACCAAGCCAACCTGAAATGAGTAAAAGCAACCCCTGATACTGTGTTTCGCTCTAATTAGAGCTCTTCAGAGAGGTATAGCTTTGTCCAGACACAAGGGAGCACCCAGTATAAGTCAAAGAAATACCCTTTGAGGCATAGAGTGACAAATAAATTATGCAAAAAAGAAAAGCAGAGAACTCTGGGTAGTTCTCAAGTTTAGGTGGAAAGCAGCTTCTGTATGGAGCACTCTCAACACCAGCGACACTCTAGATCTGCTCACCTCAAATGTCTGTTTTTCTATCAAAGTTTTTAAGCATGGGATTAGCACAGTGCCAGCCACGCCGAGATAGAAAAGGACAAAGTCTTTTGACATTTGCACAGCAAAGTCTTTAAGCATAGGACTAGCACAGTACTGTCCTTGCCGAGCTGTAAAATGACAAAAGCCAATTACCACTTCAGGCACAGTATTACAGCTTTGAATCGGTAAAATACCAACCAAGCCAACCTGAAATGAGTAAAAGCAACCCCTGGCACTGTGTTTCGCTTTAATTAGAGCTCTTCAGAGAGGTATAGCTTTGTCCAGACACAAGGGAGCACCCAGGATAAGTCAAAGAAATACCCTTTCAGGCATAGAGTGACGAATCAATTATGCAAAAAAGAAAAGCAGAGAACTCTGGGTAGTTCTCAAGTTTAGGTGGAAAGCAGCTCCTGTATGGAGCACTCTCAACACCAGCAACACTCTAGATCTGCTCACCTCAAACGTCTGTTTTTCTATCAAAGTTTTTAAGCATGGGATTAGCACAGTGCCATCCACGCCGAGATAGAAAAGGACAAAGTCTTTTGCCATTTGTACAGCAAAGTCTTTAAGCATAGGACTAGCACAGTACTGTCCTTGCCAAGCTGTAAAATGACAAAAGCCAATTACCACTTCAGGCACAGTATTACAGCTTTGAATCAGTAAAATACCAACCATGCCAACCTGAAATGAGTAAAAGCAACCCCTGACACTGTGTTTCGCTCTAATGAGAGCTCTTCAGAGAGGTATAGCTTTGTCCAGACACAAGAGAGCACCTAGTATCAGTCAAAGAAATACCCTTTCAGGCATAGAGTGATGAATAAATTATGCAAAAAAGAAAAGCAGAGAACTCTGGGTAGTTCTCAAGTTTAGGTGGAAAGCAGCTCCTGTATGGAGCACTCTCAACACCAGCGACACTCTAGATCTGCTCACCTCAAATGTCTGTTTTTCTATCAAAGTTTTTAAGCATGGGATTAGCACAGTGCCATCCACACCGAGATAGAAAAGGACAAAGTATTTTGCCATTTGTACTGCAAAGTCTTTAAGCATAGGACCAGCACAGTACTGTCCTTGCCGAGCTGTAAAATGACAAAAGCCAATTACCACTTCAGACCCAGTATTACAGCTTTGAATCAGTAAAATACCAACCAAGCCAACCTGAAATGAGTAAAAGCAACCCCTGACACTGTGTTTCTCTCTAATTAGAGCTCTTCAGAGAGGTATAGCTTTATCCAGACACAAGGGAGCACCCAGTATAAGTCAAAGAAATACCCTTTCAGGCATAGAGTGACGAATAAATTATGCAAAAAAGAAAAGCAGAGAACTCTGGGTAGTTTTCAAGTTTAGGTGGAAAGCAGCTCCTGTATGGAGTACTCTCAACACCAGCGACACTCTAGATCTGCTCACCTCAAATATCTGTTTTTCTATCAAAGTTTTTAAGCATGGGATTAGCACAGTGCCATCCACGCCGAGATAGAAAAGGACAAAGTCTTTTGCCATTTATACAGCAAAGTCTTTAAGCATAGGACTAGCACAGTACTGTCCTTGCCGAGAAGTAAAATGACAAAAGCCAATTACCCCTTCAGGCACAGTATTACAGCTTTGAATCGTTAAAATACCAACCAAGCCAACCTGAAATGAGTAAAAGCAACCCCTGACACTGTGTTTCGCTCTAATTAGAGCTCTTCAGAGAGGTATAGCTGTGTCCAGGCACAAGGGAGCACCCAGTTTAAGTCAAAGAAATACCCTTTCAGGCATAGAGTGACGAATAAATTATGCAAAAAAGAAAAGCAGAGAACTCTGGGTAGTTCTCAAGTTTAGGTGGAAAGCAGCTCCTGTATGGAGCACTCTCAACACCAGCGACACTCTAGATCTGCTCACCTCAAATGTCTGTTTTTCTATCAAAGTTTTTAAGCATGGGATTAGCACAGTGCCATCCACGCCGAGATAGAAAAGGACAAAGTCTTTTACCATTTGTACAGCAAAGTCTTTAAGCATAGGACTAGCACAGTACTGTCCTTGCCAAGCTGTAAAATGATGAAAGCCAATTACCACTTCAGGCACAGTATTACAGCTTTGAATCGGTAAAATACCAACCAAGCCAACCTGAAATAAGTAAAAGCAACTCCTGACACTGTGTTTCGCTCTAATTAGAGCTCTTCAGAGAGGTATAGCTTTGTCCAGACACAAGGGAGCACCCAGTATAAGTCAAAGAAATACCCTTTCAGGCATAGAGTGACGAATCAATTATGCAAAAAAGAAAAGCAGAGAACTCTGGGTAGTTCTCAAGTTTAGGTGGAAAGCAGCTCCTGTATGGAGCACTCTCAACACCAGCAACACTCTAGATCTGCTCACCTCAAACGTCTGTTTTTTTATCAAAGTTTTTAAGCATGGGATTAGCACAGTGCCATCCACGCCGAGATAGAAAAGGACAAAGTCTTTTGACATTTGTACAGCAAAGTCTTTAAGCATAGGACTAGCACAGTACTGTCCTTGCCGAGCTGTTAAATGACAAAAGCCAATTACCACTTCAGGCACAGTATTACAGCTTTGAATCAGTAAAATACCAACCATGCCAACCTGAAATGAGTAAAAGCAACCCCTGACACTGTGTTTCGCTCTAATGAGAGCTCTTCAGAGAGGTATAGCTTTGTCCAGACACAAGAGAGCACCCAGTATCAGTCAAAGAAATACCCTTTCAGGCATAGAGTGATGAATAAATTATGCAAAAAAGAAAAGCAGAGAACTCTGGGTAGTTCTCAAGTTTAGGTGGAAAGCAGCTCCTGTATGGAGCACTCTCAACACCAGCGACACTCTAGATCTGCTCACCTCAAATGTCTGTTTTTCTATCAAAGTTTTTAAGCATGGGATTAGCACAGTGCCATCCACACCGAGATAGAAAAAGACAAAGTATTTTGCCATTTGTACTGCAAAGTCTTTAAGCATAGGACTAGCGCAGTACTGTCCTTGCCGAGCTGTAAAATGACAAAAGCCAATTACCACTTCAGGGGCAGTATTACAGCTTTGAATCAGTAAAATACCAACCAAGCCAACCTGAAATGAGTAAAAGCAACCCCTAACACTGTGTTTCGCTCTAATTAGAGCTCTTCAGAGAGGTATATCTTTGTCCAGACACAAGGGAGCACCCAGTATAAGTCAAAGAAATACCCTTTCAGGCATAGAGTGACGAATAAATTATGCAAAAAAGAAAAGCAGAGAACTCTGGGTAGTTCTCAAGTTTAGGTGGAAAGCAGCTCCTGTATGGAGCACTCTCAACACCTGCGACACTCTAGATTTGCTCACCTCAAATGTCTGTTTTTCTATCAAAGTTTTTAAGCATGGGATTAGCACAGTGCCATCCACGCCGAGATAGAAAAGGACAAAGTCTTTTGCCATTTGTACAGCAAAGTCTTTAAGCATAGGACTAGCAATGTACTGTCCTTGCCGAGCTGTAAAATGACAAAAGCCAATTACTACTTCAGGCACAGTATTACAGCTTTGAATCGGTAAAATACCAACCAAGCCAACCTGAAATGAGTAAAAGCAACCCCTGACACTGTGTTTGGCTCTAATGAGAGCTCTTCAGAGAGGTATAGCTTTGTCCAGACACAAGGGAGCACCCAGTATAAGTCAAAGAAATACCCTTTCAGGCATAGAGTGACGAATAAATTATGCAAAAAAGAAAAGCAGAGAACTCTGGGTAGTTCTCAAGTTTAGGTGGAAAGCAGCTCCTGTATGGAGCACACTCAACACCAGCGACACTCTAGATCTGCTCACCTCAAATGTCTGTTTTTCTATCAAAGTTTTTAAGCATGGGATTAGCACAGTGCCATCCACGCCGAGATAGAAAAGGACAAAGTCTTTTGCCATTTGTACAGCAAAGTCTTTAAGCATAGGACTAGCACAGTACTGTCCTTGCCGAGCTGTAAATAAACAAAAGCCAATTACCACTTCAGGCACAGTATTACAGCTTTGAATCGGTAAAATACCAACCAAGCCAACCTGAAATGAGTAAAAGCAACCCCTGACACTGTGTTTCGCTCTAATTAGAGCTCTTCAGAGAGGTATAGCTTTGTCCAGATACAAGGGAGCACCCAGTATAAGTCAAAGAAATACCCTTTCAGGCATAGAGTGACGAATAAATTATGCAAAAAAGAAAAGCGGAGAACTCTGGGTAGTTCTCAAGTTTAGGTGGAAAGCAGCTCCTGTATGGAGCACTCTCAACACCAGCGACACTCTAGATCTGCTCACCTCAAATGTCTGTTTTTCTATCAAAGATTTTAAGCATGGGATTAGCACAGTGTCATCCACGCCGAGATAGAAAAGGACAAAATCTTGTGCCATTTGTACAGCAAAGTCTTTAAGCTGAGGACTAGCACAGTACTGTCCTTGCCGAGCTGTAAAATGATAAAATCCAATTACCACTTCAGGCACAGTATTACAGCTTTGAATCGGTAAAATACCAACCAAGCCAACCTGAAATGAGTAAAAGCAACCCCTGATACTGTGTTTCGCTCTAATTAGAGCTCTTCAGAGAGGTATAGCTTTGTCCAGACACAAGGGAGCACCCAGTATAAGTCAAAGAAATACCCTTTGAGGCATAGAGTGACAAATAAATTATGCAAAAAAGAAAAGCAGAGAACTCTGGGTAGTTCTCAAGTTTAGGTGGAAAGCAGCTTCTGTATGGAGCACTCTCAACACCAGCGACACTCTAGATCTGCTCACCTCAAATGTCTGTTTTTCTATCAAAGTTTTTAAGCATGGGATTAGCACAGTGCCAGCCACGCCGAGATAGAAAAGGACAAAGTCTTTTGACATTTGTACAGCAAAGTCTTTAAGCATAGGACTAGCACAGTACTGTCCTTGCCGAGCTGTAAAATGACAAAAGCCAATTACCACTTCAGGCACAGTATTACAGCTTTGAATCGGTAAAATACCAACCAAGCCAACCTGAAATGAGTAAAAGCAACCCCTGGCACTGTGTTTCGCTTTAATTAGAGCTCTTCAGAGAGGTATAGCTTTGTCCAGACACAAGGGAGCACCCAGTATAAGTCAAAGAAATACCCTTTCAGGCATAGAGTGACGAATAAATTATGCAAAAAACAAAAGCAGAGAACTCTGGGTAGTTCTCAAGTTTAGGTGGAAAGCAGCCCCTGTATGGAGCACTCTCAACACCAGCGACACTCTAGATCTGCTCACCTCAAATGTCTGTTTTTCTATCAAAGTTTTTAAGCATAGTATTAGCACAGTGCCATCCACACCAAGATAGAAAAGGACAAAGTGTTTTGCCATTTGTACAGCAAAGTCTTTAAGCATAGGACTAGCACAGTACTGTCCTTGCCGAGCTGTAAAATGACAAAAGCCAATTACCACTTCAGGCACAGTATTACAGCTTTGAATCGGTAAAATACCAACCAAGCCAACCTGAAATGAGTAAAAGCAACTCCTGACACTGTGTTTTTCTCTAATGAGAACTCTTCAGAGAGGTATAGCTTTGTCCAGACACAAGGGAGCACCCAGTATAAGTCAAAGAAATACCCTTTCAGGCATAGAGTGATGAATAAATTATGCAGAAAAGCAGAGAACTCTGGGTAGTTCTCAAGTTTAGGTGGAAAGCAGCTCCTGTATGGAGCACTCTCAACACCAGCGACACTCTAGATCTGCTCACCTCAAATGTCTGTTTTTCTATCAAAGTTTTTAAGCATGGGATTAGCACAGTGCCATCCACGCCGAGATAGAAAAGGACAAAGTCTTTTGCCATTTGTACAGCAAAGTCTTTAAGCATAGGACTAGCACAGTACTGTCCTTGCCGAGCTGTAAAATGACAAAAGCCAATTACCACTTCAGGCACAGTATTACAGCTTTGAATCGGTAAAATACCAACCAAGCCAACCTGAAATGAGTAAAAGCAACCCCTGACACTGTGTTTCGCTCTAATTAGAGCTCTTCAGAGAGGTATAGCTTTGTCCAGACACAAGGGAGCACCCAGTATAAGTCAAAGAAATACCCTTTCAGGCATAGAGTGACGAATAAATTATGCAAAAAAGAAAAGCAGAGAACTCTGGGTAGTTCTCAAGTTTAGGTGGAAAGCAGCTCCTGTATGGAGCACACTCAACACCAGCGACACTCTAGATCTGCTCACCACAAATGTCTGTTTTTCTATCAAAGTTTTTAAGCATGGGATTAGCACAGTGCCATCCACGCCGAGATAGAAAAGGACAAAGTCTTTTGCCATTTGTACAGCAAAGTCTTTAAGCTGAGGACTAGCACAGTACTGTCCTTGCCGAGCTGTAAAATGATAAAAGCCAATTACCACTTCAGGCACAGTATTACAGCTTTGAATCGGTAAAGTACCAACCAAGCCAACCTGAAATGAGTAAAAGCAACCCCTGATACTGTGTTTCGCTCTAATTAGAGCTCTTCAGAGAGGTATAGCTTTGTCCAGACACAAGGGAGCACCCAGTATAAGTCAAAGAAATACCCTTTGAGGCATAGAGTGACAAATAAATTATGCAAAAAAGAAAAGCAGAGAACTCTGGGTAGTTCTCAAGTTTAGGTGGAAAGCAGCTTCTGTATGGAGCACTCTCAACACCAGCGACACTCTAGATCTGCTCACCTCAAATGTCTGTTTTTTTATCAAAGTTTTTAAGCATGGGATTAGCACAGTGCCAGCCACGCCGAGATAGAAAAGGACAAAGTCTTTTGACAGTTGTACAGCAAAGTCTTTAAGCATAGGACTAGCACAGTACTGTCCTTGCGGAGCTGTAAAATGACAAAAGCCAATTACCCCTTCAGGCACAGTATTACAGCTTTGAATCGTTAAAATACCAACCAAGCCAACCTGAAATGAGTAAAAGCAACCCCTGACACTGTGTTTCGCTCTAATTAGAGCTCTTCAGAGAGGTATAGCTTTGTCCAGGCACAAGGGAGCACCCAGTATAAGTCAAAGAAATACCCTTTCAGGCATAGAGTGACGAATAAATTATGCAAAAAAGAAAAGCAGAGAACTCTGGGTAGTTCTCAAGTTTAGGTGGAAAGCAGCTCCTGTATGGAGCACTCTCAACACCAGCGACACTCTAGATCTGCTCACCTCAAATGTCTGTTTTTCTATCAAAGTTTTTAAGCATGGGATTAGCACAGTGCCATCCACGCTGAGATAGAAAAGGACAAAGTCTTTTGCCATTTGTACAGCAAAGTCTTTAAGCATAGGACTAGCACAGTACTGTCCTTGCCGATCTGTAAAATGATGAAAGCCAATTACCACTTCAGGCACAGTATTACAGCTTTGAAGCTGTAAAATACCAACCAAGCCAACCTGAAATGAGTAAAAGCAACTCCTGACACTGTGTTTCGCTCTAATTAGAGCTCTTCAGAGAGGTATAGCTTTGTCCAGACACAAGGGAGCACCCAGTATAAGTCAAAGAAATACCCTTTCAGGCATAGAGTGACGAATCAATTATGCAAAAAAGAAAAGCAGAGAACTCTGGGTAGTTCTCAAGTTTAGGTGGAAAGCAGCTCCTGTATGGAGCACTCTCAACACCAGCAACACTCTAGATCTGCTCACTTCAAACGTCTGTTTTTCTATCAAAGTTTTTAAGCATGGGATTAGCACAGTGCCATCCACGCCGAGATAGAAAAGGACAAAGTCTTTTGACATTTGTACAGCAAAGTCTTTAAGCATAGGACTAGCACAGTACTGTCCTTGCCGAGCTGTTAAATGACAAAAGCCAATTACCACTTCAGGCACAGTATTACAGCTTTGAATCAGTAAAATACCAACCATGCCAACCTGAAATGAGTAAAAGCAACCCCTGACACTGTGTTTCGCTCTAATGAGAGCTCTTCAGAGAGGTATAGCTTTGTCCAGACACAAGAGAGCACCTAGTATCAGTCAAAGAAATACCCTTTCAGGCATAGAGTGATGAATAAATTATGCAAAAAAGAAAAGCAGAGAACTCTGGGTAGTTCTCAAGTTTAGGTGGAAAGCAGCTCCTGTATGGAGCATTCTCAACACCAGCGACACTCTAGATCTGCTCACCTCAAATGTCTGTTTTTCTATCAAAGTTTTTAAGCATGGGATTAGCACAGTGCCATCCACACCGAGATAGAAAAGGACAAAGTATTTTGCCATTTGTACTGCAAAGTCTTTAAGCATAGAACTAGCACAGTACTGTCCTTGCCGAGCTGTAAAATGACAAAAGCCAATTACCCCTTCAGGCACAGTATTACAGCTTTGAATCGTTAAAATACCAACCAAGCCAACCTGAAATGAGTAAAAGCAACCCCTGACACTGTGTTTTGCTCTAATTAGAGCTCTTCAGAGAGGTATAGCTTTGTCCAGGCACAAGGGAGCACCCAGTATAAGTCAAAGAAATACCCTTTCAGGCATAGAGTGATGAATAAATTATGCAAAAAAGAAAAGCAGAGAACTCTGGGTAGTTCTCAAGTTTAGGTGGAAAGCAGCTCCTGTATGGAGCACTCTCAACACCAGCGACACTCTAGATCTACTCACCTCAAATGTCTGTTTTTCTATCAAAGTTTTTAAGCATGGGATTAGCACAGTGCCATCCACGCCGAGATAGAAAAGGACAAAGTCTTTTGCCATTTGTACAGCAAAGTCTTTAAGCATAGGACTAGCACAGTACTGTCCTTGCCGAGCTGTAAAATGATGAAAGCCAATTACCACTTCAGGCACAGTATTACAGCTTTGAATCGGTAAAATACCAACCAAGCCAACCTGAAATAAGTAAAAGCAACTCCTGACACTGTGTTTCGCTCTAATTAGAGCTCTTCAGAGAGGTATAGCTTTGTCCAGACACAAGGGAGCACCCAGTATAAGTCAAAGAAATACCCTTTCAGGCATAGAGTGACGAATCAATTATGCAAAAAAGAAAAGCAGAGAACTCTGGGTAGTTCTCAAGTTTAGGTGGAAAGCAGCTCCTGTATGGAGCACTCTCAACACCAGCAACACTCTAGATCTGCTCACCTCAAACGCCTGTTTTTCTATCAAAGTTTTTAATCATGGGATTAGCACAGTGCCATCCACGCCGAGATAGAAAAGGACAAAGTCTTTTGACATTTGTACAGCAAAGTCTTTAAGCATAGGACTAGCACAGTACTGTCCTTGCCGAGCTGTTAAATGACAAAAGCCAATTACCACTTCAGGCACAGTATTACAGCTTTGAATCAGTAAAATACCAACCATGCCAACCTGAAATGAGTAAAAGCAACCCCCTGACACTGTGTTTCGCTCTAATGAGAGCTCTTCAGAGAGGTATAGCTTTGTCCAGACACAAGAGAGCACCCAGTATCAGTCAAAGAAATACCCTTTCAGGCATAGAGTGATGAATAAATTATGCAAAAAAGAAAAGCAGAGAACTCTGGGTAGTTCTCAAGTTTAGGTGGAAAGCAGCTCCTGTATGGAGCACTCTCAACACCAGCGACACTCTAGATCTGCTCACCTCAAATGTCTGTTTTTCTATCAAAGTTTTTAAGCATGGGATTAGCACAGTGCCATCCACACCGAGATAGAAAAAGACAAAGTATTTTGCCATTTGTACTGCAAAGTCTTTAAGCATAGGACTAGCACAGTACTGTCCTTGCCGAGCTGTAAAATGACAAAAGCCAATTACCACTTCAGGCGCAGTATTACAGCTTTGAATCAGTAAAATACCAACCAAGCCAACCAGAAATGAGTAAAAGCAACCCCTAACACTGTGTTTCGCTCTAATTAGAGCTCTTCAGAGAGGTATATCTTTGTCCAGACACAAGGGAGCACCCAGTATAAGTCAAAGAAATACCCTTTCAGGCATAGAGTGATGAATAAATTATGCAAAAAAGAAAAGCAGAGAACTCTGGGTAGTTCTCAAGTTTAGGTGGAAAGCAGCTCCTGTATGGAGCACTCTCAACACCAGCGACACTCTAGATTTGCTCACCTCAAATGTCTGTTTTTCTATCAAAGTTTTTAAGCATGGGATTAGCACAGTGCCATCCACGCCGAGATAGAAAAGGACAAAGTCTTTTGCCATTTGTACAGCAAAGTCTTTAAGCATAGGACTAGCAATGTACTGTCCTTGCCGAGCTGTAAAATGACAAAAGCCAATTACTACTTCAGGCACAGTATTACAGCTTTGAATCGGTAAAATACCAACCAAGCCAACCTGAAATGAGTAAAAGCAACCCCTGACACTGTGTTTCGCTCTAATGAGAGCTCTTCAGAGAGGTATAGCTTTGTCCAGACACAAGGGAGCACCCAGTATAAGTCAAAGAAATACCCTTTCAGGCATAGAGTGACGAATAAATTATGCAAAAAAGAAAAGCAGAGAACTCTGGGTAGTTCTCAAGTTTAGGTGGAAAGCAGCTCCTGTATGGAGCACACTCAACACCAGCGACACTCTAGATCTGCTCACCTCAAATGTCTGTTTTTCTATCAAAGTTTTTAAGCATGGGATTAGCACAGTGCCATCCACGCCGAGATAGAAAAGGACAAAGTCTTTTGCCATTTGTACAGCAAAGTCTTTAAGCATAGGACTAGCACAGTACTGTCCTTGCCGAGCTGTAAATTAACAAAAGCCAATTACCACTTCAGGCACAGTATTACAGCTTTGAATCGGTAAAATACCAACCAAGCCAACCTGAAATGAGTAAAAGCAACCCCTGACACTGTGTTTAACTCTAATTAGAGTTCTTCAGAGAGGTATAGCTTTGTCCAGACACAAGGGAGCACCCAGTATAAGTCAAAGAAATACCCTTTCAGGCATAGAGTGACGAATAAATTATGCAAAAAAGAAAAGCGGAGAACTCTGGGTAGTTCTCAAGTTTAGGTGGAAAGCAGCTCCTGTATGGAGCACTCTCAACACCAGCGACACTCTAGATCTGCTCACCTCAAATGTCTGTTTTTCTATCAAAGATTTTAAGCATGGGATTAGCACAGTGCCATCCACGCCGAGATAGAAAAGGACAAAGTCTTTTGCCATTTGTACAGCAAAGTCTTTAAGCATAGGACTAGCACAGTACTGTCCTTGCCGAGCTGTAAAATGATGAAAGCCAATTACCACTTCAGGCACAGTATTACAGCTTTGAATCGGTAAAATACCAACCAAGCCAACCTGAAATGAGTAAAAGCAACTCCTGACACTGTGTTTCGCTCTAATTAGAGCTCTTCAGAGAGGTATAGCTTTGTCCAGACACAAGGGAGCACCCAGTATAAGTCAAAGAAATACCCTTTCAGGCATAGAGTGACGAATCAATTATGCAAAAAAGAAAAGCAGAGAACTCTGGGTAGTTCTCAAGTTTAGGTGGAAAGCAGCTCCTGTATGGAGCACTCTCAACACCAGCGACACTCTAGATCTGCTCACCTCAAACGTCTGTTTTTCTATCAAAATTTTTAAGCATGGGATTAGCACAGTGCCATCCACGCCGAGATAGAAAAGGACAAAGTCTTTTGACATTTGTACAGCAAAGTCTTTAAGCATAGGACTAGCACAGTACTGTCCTTGCCGAGCTGTTAAATGACAAAAGCCAATTACCACTTCAGGCACAGTATTACAGCTTTGAATCAGTAAAATACCAACCATGCCAACCTGAAATGAGTAAAAGCAACCCCTGACACTGTGTTTCGCTCTAATGAGAGCTCTTCAGAGAGGTATAGCTTTGTCCAGACACAAGAGAGCACCTAGTATCAGTCAAAGAAATACCCTTTCAGGCATAGAGTGATGAATAAATTATGCAAAAAAGAAAAGCAGAGAACTCTGGGTAGTTCTCAAGTTTAGGTGGAAAGCAGCTCCTGTATGGAGCACTCTCAACACCAGCGACACTCTAGATCTTCTCACCTCAAATGTCTGTTTTTCTATCAAAGTTTTTAAGCATGGGATTAGCACAGTGCCATCCACACCGAGATAGAAAAGGACAAAGTATTTTGCCATTTGTACTGCAAAGTCTTTAAGCATAGGACTAGCACAGTACTGTCCTTGCCGAGCTGTAAAATGACAAAAGCCAATTACCACTTCAGACCCAGTATTACAGCTTTGAATCAGTAAAATACCAACCAAGCCAACCTGAAATGAGTAAAAGCAACCCCTGACACTGTGTTTCTCTCTAATTAGAGCTCTTCAGAGAGGTATAGCTTTGTCCAGGCACAAGGAAGCACCCAGTATAAGTCAAAGAAATACCCTTTCAGGCATAGAGTGACGAATAAATTATGCAAAAAAGAAAAGCAGAGAACTCTGGGTAGTTCTCAAGTTTAGGTGGAAAGCAGCTCCTGTATGGAGCACTCTCAACACCAGCGACACTCTAGATCTGCTCACCTCAAATGTCTGTTTTTCTATCAAAGTTTTTAAGCATGGGATTAGCACAGTGCCATCCACGCCGAGATAGAAAAGGACAAAGTCTTTTGCCATTTGTACAGCAAAGTCTTTAAGCATAGGACTAGCACAGTACTGTCCTTGCCGAGCTGTAAAATGATGAAAGCCAATTACCACTTCAGGCACAGTATTACAGCTTTGAATCGGTAAATACCAACCAAGCCAACCTGAAATAAGTAAAAGCAACTCCTGACACTGTGTTTCGCTCTAATTAGAGCTCTTCAGAGAGGTATAGCTTTGTCCAGACACAAGGGAGCACCCAGTATAAGTCAAAGAAATACCCTTTCAGGCATAGAGTGACGAATCAATTATGCAAAAAAGAAAAGCAGAGAACTCTGGGTAGTTCTCAAGTTTAGGTGGAAAGCAGCTCCTGTATGGAGCACTCTCAACACCAGCAATACTCTAGATCTGCTCACCTCAAACGTCTGTTTTTCTATCAAAGTTTTTAAGCATGGAATTAGCACAGTGCCATCCACGCCGAGATAGAAAAGGACAAAGTCTTTTGCCATTTGTACAGCAAAGTCTTTAAGCATAGGACTAGCAATGTACTGTCCTTGCCGAGCTGTAAAATGACAAAAGCCAATTACTACTTCAGGCATAGTATTACAGCTTTGAATCGGTAAAATACCAACCAAGCCAACCTGAAATGAGTAAAAGCAACCCCTGACACTGTGTTTCGCTCTAATGAGAGCTCTTCAGAGAGGTATAGCTTTGTCCAGACACAAGGGAGCACCCAGTATAAGTCAAAGAAATACCCTTTCAGGCATAGAGTGACGAATAAATTATGCAAAAAAGAAAAGCAGAGAACTCTGGGTAGTTCTCAAGTTTAGGTGGAAAGCAGCTCCTGTATGGAGCACACTCAACACCAGCGACACTCTAGATCTGCTCACCTCAAATGTCTGTTTTTCTATCAAAGTTTTTAAGCATGGGATTAGCACAGTGCCATCCACGCCGAGATAGAAAAGGACAAAGTCTTTTGCCATTTGTACAGCAAAGTCTTTAAGCATAGGACTAGCACAGTACTGTCCTTGCCGAGCTGTAAATTAACAAAAGCCAGTTACCACTTCAGGCACAGTATTACAGCTTTGAATCGGTAAAATACCAACCAAGCCAACCTGAAATGAGTAAAAGCAACCCCTGACACTGTGTTTCGCTCTAATTAGAGCTCTTCAGAGAGGTATAGCTTTGTCCAGACACAAGGGAGCACCCAGTATAAGTCAAAGAAATACCCTTTCAGGCATAGAGTGACGAATGAATTATGCAAAAAAGAAAAGCGGAGAACTCTGGGTAGTTCTCAAGTTTAGGTGGAAAGCAGCTCCTGTATGGAGCACTCTCAACACCAGCAACACTCTAGATCTGCTCACCTCAAATGTCTGTTTTTCTATCAAAGATTTTAAGCATGGGATTAGCACAGTGCCATCCACGCCGAGATAGAAAAGGACAAAATCTTGTGCCATTTGTACAGCAAAGTCTTTAAGCTGAGGACTAGCACAGTACTGTCCTTGCCGAGCTGTAAAATGATAAAAGCCAATTACCACTTCAGGCACAGTATTACAGCTTTGAATCGGTAAAATTCCAACCAAGCCAACCTGAAATGAGTAAAAGCAACCCCTGATACTGTGTTTCGCTCTAATTAGAGCTCTTCAGAGAGGTATAGCTTTGTCCAGACACAAGGGAGCACCCAGTATAAGTCAAAGAAATACCCTTTGAGGTATAGAGTGACAAATAAATTATGCAAAAAAGAAAAGCAGAGAACTCTGGGTAGATCTCAAGTTTAGGTGGAAAGCAGCTTCTGTATGGAGCACTCTCAACACCAGCGACACTCTAGATCTGCTCACCTCAAATGTCTGTTTTTCTATCAAAGTGTTTAAGCATGGGATTAGCACAGTGCCAGCCACGCCGAGATAGAAAAGGACAAAGTCTTTTGACATTTGTACAGCAAAGTCTTTAAGCATAGGACTAGCACAGTACTGTCCTTGCCGAGCTGTAAAATGACAAAAGCCAATTACCCCTTCAGGCACAGTATTACAGCATTGAATCGTTAAAATACCAACCAAGCCAACCTGAAATGAGTAAAAGCAACCCCTGACACTGTGTTTCGCTCTAATTAGAGCTCTTCAGAGAGGTATAGCTTTGTCCAGGCACAAGGGAGCACCCAATATAACTCAAAGAAATACCCTTTCAGGCATAGAGTGACGAATAAATTATGCAAAAAAGAAAAGCAGAGAACTCTGGGTAGTTCTCAAGTTTAGGTGGAAAGCAGCTCCTGTATGGAGCACTCTCAACACCAGCGACACTCTAGATCTGCTCACCTCAAATGTCTGTTTTTCTATCAAAGTTTTTAAGCATGGGATTAGCACAGTACCATCCACGCCGAGATAGAAAAGGACAAAGTCTTTTGCCATTTGTACAGCAAAGTCTTTAAGCATAGGACTAGCACAGTACTGTCCTTGCCGAGCTGTAAAATGATGAAAGCCAATTACCACTTCAGGCACAGTATTACAGCTTTGAATCGGTAAAATACCAACCAAGCCAACCTGAAATGAGTAAAAGCAACTCCTGACACTGTGTTTCGCTCTAATTAGAGCTCTTCAGAGAGGTATAGTTTTGTCCAGACACAAGGGAGCACCCAGTATAAGTCAAAGAAATACCCTTTCAGGCATAGAGTGACGAATCAATTATGCAAAAAAGAAAAGCAGAGAACTCTGGGTAGTTCTCAAGTTTAGGTGGAAAGCAGCTCCTGTATAGAGCACTCTCAACACCAGCAACACTCTAGATCTGCTCACCTCAAACGTCTGTTTTTCTATCAAAGTTTTTAAGCATGGGATTAGCACAGTGCCATCCACGCCGAGATAGAAAAGGACAAAGTCTTTTGACATTTGTACAGCAAAGTCTTTAAGCATAGGACTAGCACAGTACTGTCCTTGCCGAGCTGTTAAATGACAAAAGCCAATTACCACTTCAGGCACAGTATTACAGCTTTGAATCAGTAAAATACCAACCATGCCAACCTGAAATGAGTAAAAGCAACCCCTGACACTGTGTTTCGCTCTAATGAGAGCTCTTCAGAGAGATATAGCTTTGTCCAGACACAAGAGAGCACCCAGTATCAGTCAAAGAAATACCCTTTCAGGCATAGAGTGATGAATAAATTATGCAAAAAAGAAAAGCAGAGAACTCTGGGTAGTTCTCAAGTTTAGGTGGAAAGCAGCTCCTGTATGGAGCACTCTCAACACCAGCGACACTCTAGATCTGCTCACCTCAAATGTCTGTTTTTCTATCAAAGTTTTTAAGCATGGGATTAGCACAGTGCCATCCACACCGAGATAGAAAAGGACAAAGTATTTTGCCATTTGTACTGCAAAGTCTTTAAGCATAGGACTAGCAATGTACTGTCCTTGCCGAGCTGTAAAATGACAAAAGCCAATTACTACTTCAGGCACAGTATTACAGCTTTGAATCGGTAAAATACCAACCAAGCCAACCTGAAATGAGTAAAAGCAACCCCTGACACTGTGTTTCGCTCTAATGAGAGCTCTTCAGAGAGGTATAGCTTTGGGAGCACCCAGTATAAGTCAAAGAAATACCCTTTCAGGCATAGAGTGACGAATAAATTATGCAAAAAAGAAAAGCAGAGAACTCTGGGTAGTTCTGAAGTTTAGGTGGAAAGCAGCTCCTGTATGGAGCACACTCAACACCAGCGATACTCTAGATCTGCTCACCTCAAATGTCTGTTTTTCTATCAAAGTTTTTAAGCATGGGATTAGCACAGTGCCATCCACGCCGAGATAGAAAAGGACAAAGTCTTTTGCCATTTGTACAGCAAAGTCTTTAAGCATAGGACTAGCACAGTACTGTCCTTGCCGAGCTGTAAATTAACAAAAGCCAATTACCACTTCAGGCACAGTATTACAGCTTTGAATCGGTAAAATACCAACCAAGCCAACCTGAAATGAGTAAAAGCAACCCCTGGCACTGTGTTTCGCTCTAATTAGAGCTCTTCAGAGAGGTATAGCTTTGTCCAGACACAAGGGAGCACCCAGTATAAGTCAAAGAAATACCCTTTCAGGCATAGAGTGACGAATAAATTATGCAAAAAAGAAAAGCGGAGAACTCTGGGTAGTTCTCAAGTTTAGGTGGAAAGCAGCTCCTGTATGGAGCACTCTCAACACCAGCGACACTCTAGATCTGCTCACCTCAAATGTCTGTTTTTCTATCAAAGATTTTAAGCATGGGATTAGCACAGTGCCATCCACGCCGAGATAGAAAAGGACAAAATCTTGTGCCATTTGTACAGCAAAGTCTTTAAGCTGAGGACTAGCACAGTACTGTCCTTGCCGAGCTGTAAAATGATAAAAGCCAATTACCACTTCAGGCACAGTATTACAGCTTTAAATCGGTAAAATACCAACCAAGCCAACCTGAAATGAGTAAAAGCAACCCCTGATACTGTGTTTCGCTCTAATTAGAGCTCTTCAGAGAGGTATAGCTTTGTCCAGACACAAGGGAGCACCCAGTATAAGTCAAAGAAATACCCTTTGAGGCATAGAGTGACAAATAAATTATGCAAAAAAGAAAAGCAGAGAACTCTGGGTAGTTCTCAAGTTTAGGTGGAAAGCAGCTTCTGTATGGAGCACTCTCAACACCAGCGACACTCTAGATCTGCTCACCTCAAATGTCTGTTTTTCTATCAAAGTTTTTAAGCATGGGATTAGCACAGTGCCAGCCACGCCGAGATAGAAAAGGACAAAGTCTTTTGACATTTGTACAGCAAAGTCTTTAAGCATAGGACTAGCACAGTACTGTCCTTGCCGAGCTGTAAAATGACAAAAGCCAATTACCACTTCAGGCACAGTATTACAGCTTTGAATCGGTAAAATACCAACCAAGCCAACGTGAAATGAGTAAAAAAAACCCCTGACACTGTGTTTCGCTCTAATTAGAGCTCTTCAGAGAGGTATAGCTTTGTCCAGACACAAGGGAGCACCCAGTATAAGTCAAAGAAATACCCTTTCAGGCATAGAGTGATGAATAAATTATGCAGAAAAGCAGAGAACTCTGGGTAGTTCTCAAGTTTAGGTGGAAAGCAGCTCCTGTATGGAGCACTCTCAACACCAGCGACACTCTAGATCTGCTCACCTCAAATGTCTGTTTTTCTATCAAAGTTTTTAAGCATGGGATTAGCACAGTGCCATCCACGCCGAGATAGAAAAGGACAAAGTCTTTTGCCATTTGTACAGCAAAGTCTTTAGGCATAGGACTAGCACAGTACTGTCCTTGCCGAGCTGTAAAATGACAAAAGCCAATTACCACTTCAGGCACAGTATTACAGCTTTGAATCGGTAAAATACCAACCAAGCCAACCTGAAATGAGTAAAAGCAACCCCTGGCACTGTGTTTCGCTCTAATTAGAGCTCTTCAGAGAGGTATAGCTTTGTCCAGACACAAGGGAGCACCCAGTATAAGTCAAAGAAATACCCTTTCAGGCATAGAGTGACGAATAAATTATGCAAAGAAGAAAAGCAGAGAACTCTGGGTAGTTCTCAAGTTTAGGTGGAAAGCAGCTCCTGTATGGAGCACACTCAACACCAGCGACACTCTAGATCTGCTCACCTCAAATGTCTGTTTTTCTATCAAAGTTTTTAAGCATGGGATTAGCACAGTGCCAGCCACGCCGAGATAGAAAAGAACAAAGTCTTTTGACATTTGTACAGCAAAGTCTTTAAGCATAGGACTAGCACAGTACTGTCCTTGCCGAGCTGTAAAATGACAAAAGCCAATTACCACTTCAGGCACAGTATTACAGCTTTGAATCGGTAAAATACCAACCAAGCCAACGTGAAATGAGTAAAAGCAACCCCTGACACTGTGTTTCGCTCTAATTAGAGCTCTTCAGAGAGGTATAGCTTTGTCCAGACACAAGGGAGCACCCAGTATAAGTCAAAGAAATACCATTTCAGGCATAGAGTGACGAATAAATTATGCAAAAAAGAAAAGCGGAGAACTCTGGGTAGTTCTCAAGTTTAGGTGGAAAGCAGCTCCTGTATGGAGCACTCTCAACACCAGCGACACTCTAGATCTGCTCACCTCAAATGTCTGTTTTTCTATCAAAGATTTTAAGCATGGGATTAGCACAGTGCCATCCACGCCGAGATAGAAAAGGACAAAATCTTGTGCCATTTGTACAGCAAAGTCTTTAAGCTGAGGACTAGCACAGTACTGTCCTTGCCGAGCTGTAAAATGATAAAAGCCAATTACCACTTCAGGCACAGTATTACAGCTTTGAATCGGTAAAATACCAACCAAGCCAACCTGAAATGAGTAAAAGCAACCCCTGATACTGTGTTTTGCTCTAATTAGAGCTCTTCAGAGAGGTATAGCTTTGTCCAGACACAAGGGAGCACCCAGTATAAGTCAAAGAAATACCCTTTGAGGTATAGAGTGACAAATAAATTATGCAAAAAAGAAAAGCAGAGAACTCTGGGTAGTTCTCAAGTTTAGGTGGAAAGCAGCTTCTGTATGGAGCACTCTCAACACCAGCAACACTCTAGATCTGCTCACCTCAAATGTCTGTTTTTCTATCAAAGTTTTTAAGCATGGGATTAGCACAGTGCCAGCCACGCCGAGATAGAAAAGGACAAAGTCTTTTGACATTTGTACAGCAAAGTCTTTAAGCATAGGACTAGCACAGTACTGTCCTTGCCGAGCTGTAAAATGACAAAAGCCAATTACCCCTTCAGGCACAGTATTACAGCTTTGAATCGTTAAAATACCAACCAAGCCAACCTGAAATGAGTAAAAGCAACCCCTGACACTGTGTTTCGCTCTAATTAGAGCTCTTCAGAGAGGTATAGCTTTGTCCAGGCACAAGGGAGCACCCAATATAACTCAAAGAAATACCCTTTCAGGCATAGAGTGACGAATAAATTATGCAAAAAAGAAAAGCAGAGAACTCTGGGTAGTTCTCAAGTTTAGGTGGAAAGCAGCTCCTGTATGGAGCACTCTCAACACCAGCGACACTCTAGATCTGCTCACCTCAAATGTCTGTTTTTCTATCAAAGTTTTTAAGCATGGGATTAGCACAGTGCCATCCACGCCGAGATAGAAAAGGACAAAGTCTTTTGCCATTTGTACAGCAAAGTCTTTAAGCATAGGACTAGCACAGTACTGTCCTTGCCGAGCTGTAAAATGATGAAAGCCAATTACCACTTCAGGCACAGTATTACAGCTTTGAATTGGTAAAATACCAACCAAGCCAACCTGAAATGAGTAAAAGCAACTCCTGACACTGTGTTTCGCTCTAATTAGAGCTCTTCAGAGAGGTATAGCTTTGTCCAGACACAAGGGAGCACCCAGTATAAGTCAAAGAAATACCCTTTCAGGCATAGAGTGACGAATCAATTATGCAAAAAAGAAAAGCAGAGAACTCTGGGTAGTTCTCAAGTTTAGGTGGAAAGCAGCTCCTGTATAGAGCACTCTCAACACCAGCAACACTCTAGATCTGCTCACCTCAAACGTCTGTTTTTCTATCAAAGTTTTTAAGCATGGGATTAGCACAGTGCCATCCACGCCGAGATAGAAAAGGACAAAGTCTTTTGACATTTGTACAGCAAAGTCTTTAAGCATAGGACTAGCACAGTACTGTCCTTGCCGAGCTGTTAAATGACAAAAGCCAATTACCACTTCAGGCACAGTATTACAGCTTTGAATCAGTAAAATACCAACCATGCCAACCTGAAATGAGTAAAAGCAACCCCTGACACTGTGTTTCGCTCTAATGAGAGCTCTTCAGAGAGGTATAGCTTTGTCCAGACACAAGAGAGCACCCAGTATCAGTCAAAGAAATACCCTTTCAGGCATAGAGTGATGAATAAATTATGCAAAAAAGAAAGGCAGAGAACTCTGGGTAGTTCTCAAGTTTAGGTGGAAAGCAGCTCCTGTATGGAGCACTCTCAACACCAGCGACACTCTAGATCTGCTCACCTCAAATGTCTGTTTTTCTATCAAAGTTTTTAAGCATGGGATTAGCACAGTGCCATCCACACCGAGATAGAAAAGGACAAAGTATTTTGCCATTTGTACTGCAAAGTCTTTAAGCATAGGACTAGCACAGTACTGTCCTTGCCGAGCTGTAAAATGACAAAAGCCAATTACCACTTCAGGCACAGTATTACAGCTTTGAATCGGTAAAATTCCAACCAAGCCAACCTGAAATGAGTAAAAGCAACCCCTGACACTGTGTTTCACTCTAATTAGAGCTCTTCAGAGAGGTATAGCTTTGTCCAGACACAAGGGAGCACCCAGTATAAGTCAAAGAAATACCCTTTCAGGCATAGAGTGACGAATAAATTATGCAAAAAAGAAAAGCAGAGAACTCTGGGTAGTTCTCAAGTTTAGGTGGAAAGCAGCTCCTGTATGGAGCACTCTCAACACCAGCGACACTCTAGATTTGCTCACCTCAAATGTCTGTTTTTCTATCAAAGTTTTTAAGCATGGGATTAGCACAGTGCCATCCACGCCGAGATAGAAAAGGACAAAGTCTTTTGCCATTTGTACAGCAAAGTCTTTAAGCATAGGACTAGCAATGTACTGTCCTTGCCGAGCTGTAAAATGACAAAAGCCAATTACTACTTCAGGCACAGTATTACAGCTTTGAATCAGTAAAATACCAACCAAGCCAACCTGAAATGAGTAAAACCAACCCCTGACACTGTGTTTCGCTCTAATGAGAGCTCTTCAGAGAGGTATAGCTTTGGGAGCACCCAGTATAAGTCAAAGAAATACCCTTTCAGGCATAGAGTGACGAATAAATTATGCAAAAAAGAAAAGCAGAGAACTCTGGGTAGTTCTCAAGTTTAGGTGGAAAGCAGCTCCTGTATGGAGCACACTCAACACCAACGACACTCTAGATCTGCTCACCTCAAATGTCTGTTTTTCTATCAAAGTTTTTAAGCATGGGATTAGCACAGTGCCATCCACGCCGAGATAGAAAAGGACAAAGTCTTTTGACATTTGTACAGCAAAGTCTTTAAGCATAGGACTAGCACAGTACTGTCCTTGCCGAGCTGTAAATTAAAAAAAGCCAATTACCACTTCAGGCACAGTATTACAGCTTTGAATCGGTAAAATACCAACCAAGCCAACCTGAAATGAGTAAAAGCAACCCCAGACACTGTGTTTCGCTCTAATTAGAGCTCTTCAGAGAGGTATAGCTTTGTCCAGACACAAGGGAGCACCCAGTATAAGTCAAAGAAATACCCTTTCAGGCATAGAGTGACGAATAAATTATGCAAAAAAGAAAAGCGGAGAACTCTGGGTAGTTCTCAAGTTTAGGTGGAAAGCAGCTCCTGTATGGAGCACTCTCAACACCAGCGACACTCTAGATCTGCTCACCTCAAATGTCTGTTTTTCTATCAAAGATTTTAAGCATGGGATTAGCACATTGCCATCCACGCCGAGATAGAAAAGGACAAAATCTTGTGCCATTTGTACAGCAAAGTCTTTAAGCTGAGGACTAGCACAGTACTGTCCTTGCCGAGCTGTAAAATGATAAAAGCCAATTACCACTTCAGGCACAGTATTACAGCTTTAAATCGGTAAAATACCAACCAAGCCAACCTGAAATGAGTAAAAGCAACCCCTGATACTGTGTTTCGCTCTAATTAGAGCTCTTCAGAGAGGTATAGCTTTGTCCAGACACAAGGGAGCACCCAGTATAAGTCAAAGAAATACCCTTTGAGGCATAGAGTGACAAATAAATTATGCAAAAAAGAAAAGCAGAGAACTCTGGGTAGTTCTCAAGTTTAGGTGGAAAGCAGCTTCTGTATGGAGCACTCTCAACACCAGCGACACTCTAGATCTTCTCACCTCAAATGTCTGTTTTTCTATCAAAGTTTTTAAGCATGGGATTAGCACAGTGCCAGCCACGCCGAGATAGAAAAGGACAAAGTCTTTTGACATTTGTACAGCAAAGTCTTTAAGCATAGGACTAGCACAGTACTGTCCTTGCCGAGCTGTAAAATGACAAAAGCCAATTACCACTTCAGGCACAGTATTACAGCTTTGAATCGGTAAAATACCAACCAAGCCAACGTGAAATGAGTAAAAGCAACCCCTGACACTGTGTTTCGCTCTAATTAGAGCTCTTCAGAGAGGTATAGCTTTGTCCAGACACAAGGGAGCACCCAGTATAAGTCAAAGAAATACCCTTTCAGGCATAGAGTGACGAATAAATTATGCAAAAAAGAAAAGCAGAGAACTCTGGGTAGTTCTCAAGTTTAGGTGGAAAGCAGCTCCTGTATGGAGCACCCTCAACACCAGCGACACTCTAGATCTGCTCACCTGAAATGTCTGTTTTTCTATCAAAGTTTTTAAGCATAGGATTAGCACAGTGCCATCCACGCCAAGATAGAAAAGGACAAAGTGTTGTGCCATTTGTACAGCAAAGTCTTTAAGCATAGGACTAGCACAGTACTGTCCTTGCCGAGCTGTAAAATGACAAAAGCCAATTACCACTTCAGGCACAGTATTAAAGCTTTGAATCGGTAAAATACCAACCAAGCCAACCTGAAATGAGTAAAAGCAACTCCTGACACTGTGTTTTGCTCTAATGAGAGCTCTTCAGAGAGGTATAGCTTTGTCCAGACACAAGGGAGCACCCAGTATAAGTCAAAGAAATACCCTTTCAGGCATGGAGTGATGAATAAATTATGCAGAAAAGCAGAGAACTCTGGGTAGTTCTCAAGTTTAGGTGGAAAGCAGCTCCTGTATGGAGCACTCTCAACACCAGCGACACTCTAGATCTGCTCACCTCAAATGTCTGTTTTTCTATCAAAGTTTTTAAGCATGGGATTAGCACAGTGCCATCCACGCCGAGATAGAAAAGGACAAAGTCTTTTGCCATTTGTACAGCAAAGTCTTTAAGCATAGGACTAGCACAGTACTGTCCTTGCCGAGCTGTAAAATGACAAAAGCCAATTACCACTTCAGGCACAGTATTACAGCTTTGAATCGGTAAAATACCAACCAAGCCAACCTGAAATGAGTAAAAGCAACCCCTGACACTGTGTTTCGCTCTAATTAGAGCTCTTCAGAGAGGTATAGCTTTGTCCAGACACAAGGGAGCACCCAGTATAAGTCAAAGAAATACCCTTTCAGGCATAGAGTGACGAATAAATTATGCAAAGAAGAAAAGCAGAGAACTCTGGGTAGTTCTCAAGTTTAGGTGGAAAGCAGCTCCTGTATGGAGCACACTCAACACCAGCGACACTCTAGATCTGCTCACCTCAAATGTCTGTTTTTCTATCAAAGTTTTTAAGCATGGGATTAGCACAGTGCCATCCACGCCGAGATAGAAAAGGACAAAGTCTTTTGCCATATATTCAGCAAAGTCTTTAAGCATAGGACTAGCACAGTACTGTCCTTGCCGAGCTGTAAAATGACAAAAGCCAATTATCACTTCAGGCACAGTATTACAGCTTTGAATCGGTAAAATACCAACCAAGCCAACCTGAAATGAGTAAAAGCAACCCATGACACTGTGTTTTGCTCTCATTAGAACTATTCAGAGAGGTATAGCTTTTCCAAACACAAGGGATCACCCAGTATAAGTCAAAGAAATACCCTTTCAGGCATAGAGTGACGAATAAATTATGCAAAAAAGAAAAGCAGAGAACTCTGGGTAGTTCTCAAGTTTAGGTGGAAAGCAGCTCCTGTATAGAGCACTCTCAACACCAGCGACACTCTAGATCTGCTCACCTCAAATGTCTGTTTTTCTATCAAAGTTTTTAAGCATGGGATTAGCACAGTGCCATCCACGCCGAGATAGAAAAGGATAAAGTCTTTTGCCATTCATACAGCAAAGTCTTTAAGCATAGGACTAGCACAGTACTGTCCTTGCCGAGCTGTAAAATGACAAAAGCCAATTACCACTTCAAGCACAGTATTACAGCTTTGAATCAGTAAAATACCAACCAAGCCAACCTGAAATGAGTAAAAGCAACCCCTGACACTGTGTTTCGCTCTAATTAGAGCTCTTCAGAGAGGTATAGCTTTGTCCAGACACAAGGGAGCACCCAGTATAAGTCAAAGAAATACCCTTTCAGGCATAGAGTGACGAATAAATTATGCAAAGAAGAAAAGCAGAGAACTCTGGGTAGTTCTCAAGTTTAGGTGGAAAGCAGCTCCTGTATGGAGCACACTCAACACCAGCGACACTCTAGATCTGCTCACCTCAAATGTCTGTTTTTCTATCAAAGTTTTTAAGCATGGGATTAGCACAGTGCCATCCACGCCGAGATAGAAAAGGACAAAGTCTTTTGCCATATATTCAGCAAAGTCTTTAAGCATAGGACTAGCACAGTACTGTCCTTGCCGAGCTGTAAAATGACAAAAGCCAATTATCACTTCAGGCACAGTATTACAACTTTGAATCGGTAAAATACCAACCAAGCCAACCTGAAATGAGTAAAAGCAACCCATGACACTGTGTTTTGCTCTCATTAGAACTATTCAGAGAGGTATAGCTTTTCCAAACACAAGGGATCACCCAGTATAAGTCAAAGAAATACCCTTTCAGGCATAGAGTGACGAATAAATTATGCAAAAAAGAAAAGCAGAGAACTCTGGGTAGTTCTCAAGTTTAGGTGGAAAGCAGCTCCTGTATAGAGCACTCTCAACACCAGCGACACTCTAGATCTGCTCACCTCAAATGTCTGTTTTTCTATCAAAGTTTTTAAGCATGGGATTAGCACAGTGCCATCCACGCCGAGATAGAAAAGGATAAAGTCTTTTGCCATTCATACAGCAAAGTCTTTAAGCATAGGACTAGCACAGTACTGTCCTTGCCGAGCTGTAAAATGACAAAAGCCAATTACCACTTCAAGCACAGTATTACAGCTTTGAATCAGTAAAATACCAACCAAGCCAACCTGAAATGAGTAAAAGCCACCCCTGACACTGTGTTTCGCTCTAATTAGAGCTCTTCAGAGAGGTATAGCTTTGTCCAGACACAAGGGAGCACCCAGTATAAGTCAAAGAAATACCCTTCAGGAATAGAGTGACGAATAAATTATGCAAAAAAGAAAAGCAGAGAACTATGGGTAGTTCTCAAGTTTAGGTGGAAAGCAGCTCCCGTATGGAGCACTCTCAACACCAGCGACACTCTAGATCTGCTCACCTCAAATGTCTGTTTTTCTATCAAAGATTTTAAGCATGGGGGAGGAGCCTAGCGCGGGACCAAGATGGCTGCGTGAGCACAGAGCTCCCGCGACCCTCGTTCCCTCCGGCAACTATCCTGAAAAAGTACTGTGTCAAATATCCGGAATATTGGAGATGAACCATTGCTGAGGCGAGCGTCGTTGTCCGGACTGAAATTGTATGCCGGAGACCGAAGTTGTGACAAGTGGAAGTTCGCGGCCTATCCCCGGGAGGTGCCCGGGTCTCGCGTAGGCATGGGCCCAGACACTAATTGAACAACAGCGGCCGTGTGTGGTGCAGACCATCGGATGGGGGCTGTTTTCACTTTCACTTTCGTTTTCTTCTACAACTGCGTGCCTCGGCCCGAGAGTGTCTTGGACAACAGTCGCCTGTAGCTCGGCCTGCACATGCATGGGCTTGAATCGGGGTCCCGGATCCAGCGGACCTCGTGCCAATTGTGTGGCTGAGTGGCCTGTCTTTGACGCTGACTGTTCCGGTGTTGAGGATGTCGGCCAAATCGGAAGCCGACAAACAGAAGCCCAAGAATACCAGGCGGGGGGGCTACACTCAAACTAACAATATGGATCGCTATGCCCAGCAAATGGGATCGCCAAGCGGACCGGGGAAGCCACAGGAAATACCGAGAGATGGCTCGGTCCCCGCACCGGAATTGACACTGCAAGACATCATGGGCGCCATTGAGGAGATGAAGTCCTCTATTGGGCAACAGTTCGAGACCCTGGCACACAAAGTGGACATCATCTCAGTTGACGTTAACTTGCTTCGCGCTGACCTGGGGAAAACTAATGAGAGAGTTAAATCATTCGACCAAAAAACCTCTAGCCTCACGGGGGACGTCTCTGATCTGCAAATAGAGGTCCGCACGCTGAAGACTACTAATGACCTCTTTGCCCGCAAGATGGAGGATTTTGAAGGCCGGGCGAGGCGCAATAACGTGCGCATTGTTGGCGTTCCGGAGAAATCGGAGGAGCAATCAGCGGACTTGTTTGTTGAGGACTTGGTGGTTAATCATCTGGCGCCTAAGGGCCTCAGCAAGTTCTTTGCGGTCGAGCGGGCCCACCGAGTCCCGGGTGGGAGGCCCAAGGTGGGAGCCCCCCCGAGACCGATCATCGCCAGGATCTTCAATTTCAGGGACCGCGATGCCATTCTGCAGGCGTCACGAGTGTCCGGACCAGTCACTTTCCAGAACACTGCAGTGAGTTTTTATCCTGACTTCACCCAGGCGGTGCAGAAGCAACGGCAGAGTTTCCTGGGGGTTAAGAGGAGGCTACGTGAGATGGGCCTGAAGTATGCCATGCTCTTCCCAGCCAAGTTGCGCGTCGAGTACGAAGAGCGAACCTTTTTCTTTGACTTGCGAGACGGGGTTGGGGAATGGCTCGACACATTGCCTCAGCGGCGGACTAGCCGGGATCATGCTGGCGGAGCGGAAGGTTGTCATGTCGCAAAAGAGTGAGGACTCCGGTGATTGAACATTCTGGCTAAACTCAGGACAGTGGTTCGCTGATTTGTTTTCATTGCTAGCTATTGTCCGGGGGTGGCGAGGGTACAATGGGATCTCTTTCCTCCTACGGGTTTTCTTCTTGTAGATTAGCTTCTGCTAGGGCGACAGGCACACTGCAAGTTGGGGGGGCTTTTTAGGCTTATGCAGGGGTGCAGGGTGGGGGGTGGTATGGGTTTGTTGGAGTGTTTGTTGTTGTTTTTCATTTTGCAAGGTATCGCAATGCAAGTCTCGTGTGCTGCTCTCGGTGGGGGGCGGGGGTCTCTTGCCATTCTGTGATGGGGGGTAGGGGTTTGAATATACTTAGTTGGAATGTTAATGGCTTGGGGGATCGTATTAAGCGGGGGATTGTTTTGCAATTTCTGAAGAGGTGCTCTCCTGACATAGTCTTGCTGCAAGAGACGCACCTGATAGGCAACACGTGTCATGCTCTCAATAGAAAGGGTTATAAATTTGTTGCGCACTCTGGGGTTTCCTCGGGATCTCGGGGGGCTGGAATACTCGTTAGGACCTCGCTGCCGTTTGAGATTGATTCTACCACTGTCGATGAGAGGGGGCGCTTTGTGGCTGTTGCTGGGAGGTGGGAGGGCAGGACACTGGTTTTGGTTTCTGTTTATGTTCCTCCTGGCCTGCAGACCGCCACATTTGCTGACTTGGGGAGGGCTATGCTGGATCTCCCCGAGGGCGTGTTGTTGGTGGGTGGTGACTTTAATGCAGTTGGTTCCGGATTACCAGACAGACATCCGCCAAGGGACCCCGGGCGGGCGCAGAGATGGCTCCCAGATTTTATCGATACACTAGGTCTGGTTGACTGCTGGAGGCTGCTGCACCCCGCTCAGCGGCAGTACACTTTTCACTCTGGGGCACACGGCAGTCTCGCTAGAATAGATTATGTTCTCACCTTGGCTGCCCAAGCTTCCTTGGTGTCCGAGGCTAGGCACATGGCTAGGGGCATCTCCGATCATTCGCCGGTGTGGATTTGTATGGATTTTGGCCGTGGAGCGGCAGGTAGGGTGGCTCCGATTAACCCCTGGTATTTCCGTGACCCTAGGACTCGTAGCGCGTTGCTGAAAGCGGTCGATCTCTACTTTTCGGAGAATCTTGGCTCGGTTACCTCCGCGGTGTCTTTGTGGGAAGCGTTTAAAACAGTACTGAGAGGGGAGGCCCTCTCCTTGATAGCGGATGTCAAACGTCGGAGAGATGCAGAGGTGGCGCAGATCGAGGCTGATATAGTGGTATTAGAGTCAGTCCTGGAAGACGAGGTTATGGCGGAAACACTGCATAAGTTGAGATTAAAACAGTCTGAATATAAAGCACTGGTGACAAACGCGGCTAAGGTTCTTAGCAGGGAACAACAAGGGCGATTGTATGATGTAGGTGACAAGGCTGGGAAATTAATAGCGTGGTTAGACAGAAAAGAAAGAGTGAATAGAGTTGTGCCAGAAATAGTGACGGTCGGCGGGGATATTGTCACAGAACCCGACGGGATAGTCCAGTGTTTCGCGGACCACTTCCGCATGGTCTATACGTCCGTGTCGGACAAGCCGGAGGAAGACTCGCACGAACTGCTGCGAGATATTGCCCTGCCGTGTCTCTCCGACGTAGACAGGGAAGACCTTGATGGTAACATCACCGCGGATGAGGTTGCAGTTGCTATCCGCTCGCTACACCCGGGCAAGGCCTCGGGCCCGAATGGCTTGCCGATCGAGTTGTATAAACTCAGGCCGGATAAGATTGCTCCGCATTTGCGAGATATGTTTGTAGAGGCGCGGGAGCATGGGTGTCTCCCATTTGACCAACGTCTGGCGACAATAGTGGTTATACACAAAGATGGCAAGCCCCGGAACAGATGTGGATCGTATAGGCCGATCTCCCTACTCAACGCTGAGCCAAAAATCCTCGCCAAACTGTTGGCTAACCGTTTGATCAGGGTCATTGGGGACTTGATCCACCCGGACCAATCCGGGTTTATCCCACACCGCAACACTGCGTTAAACCTCAGGCGACTCCATGGCGTGCTCGCGAGGGTTGGGACGCTGCGGGAGTCGGCCATCTTGGCGTCACTTGATGCCACAATGGCTTTCGTCACTGTGGAATGGCCGTATCTGTGGGCAGCGCTCACAAAATTTGGCTTCGGACCGGGTTTTATAGGCTGGATTAGGCTACTCTATGCGGAACCTTTGGCTAAAATTGCGGTGAACGGTAGGGCGTCATCTCTGTTCGAGCTTGGGAGGGGCACCCGGCAGGGTTGTAATCTGTCGCCACTATTGTTCGCCCTCGCCCATGAGCCGCTGGCGGCATGGATTAGATGGCAGCCAGACATAAAAGGGATCCGATGGTCGCCAGACCACGAGGACCGCATTTCTTTGTATGCAGACGACATTTTGTTATACTTGACCTCACCTAGGAAATCCCTCATAGTGGTCTGTGACGTCTTGAACTCTTTTGGTAGAAACTCGGGTCTCGCCATTAATTGGGGAAAGTCGCATCTATATGTTCTCAGTGGAGACACCCCTATCGTCCCGCGGAATTGCTCCATCCAGATCGCCCAGCAGGGCTTTCTGTACTTGGGGATATATATTTCCACCGATCCCTCTGTCCGATACGAGAAGAACCTACTCCCTCCGTTGTCACGTTTGAGATGGGATGATGCGGGTTGGAGGCGGCTGCCGCTCTCCCTCCTAGGCCGCGCCGCATTGTTTAAAATGATGTCTCTTCCCCGATTTCTCTATGCCCTACAGAACACCCTAGAGTTAGTTCCGGCCTGTTATTTTCGTGAGGTGGAGAGCCTCCAGCGCTCGCTGTTATGGGACGGTCGACCGCGTATAGCTATTGCAAAGTTGACCATTCCATGGTATGACGGGGGGATTGCACTCCCTGACATCAGAAGATATTATTGGGCTACCCAATTGGGAGCGATTAACCACGGTGTTTATGGTCCGGCGTTGAACCCTGGGTTTGCTATGGATCGGTGGTTGTTGCGCGGGGGTAATTATCTTAGGGCGCTGTATTCCAAATCACTGGATGGGTCCCTCACGGGAACAACCAAGACGGCAGTGCATGTGTGGAAGGCGGTTACAAACTCGTTGGGCTGGAAGGACAGACTTACCCAGGCTACTCCGCTTTTCGAATCCGATATATTGGGACAATTATGGCACACGAAAGGGTTTGAGAAGTGGGACCTAATTGGGATTTCTAGAGTTGGGGATTTGCTGACTAAGGGTAAGGTGAAATCGTTTGAGATGCTGCAGACGGAGTACGAATTAGGGGGTACTGAATACTTTCGATGTGCCCAGGTGCGTCACGCTCTGCTATCTGCCTGTGCCGAGGGGGAGGTCGTGCCTGAGTCTTCTCCTTTGGAGGATCGGATTCTGGATGGTCATATGCCGGAGAGTACAATCTCCTTGATTTACAAGAAGCTTGTAAATGTTCGAACCAACATCCTCCTTGATGTGCGAGAACAATGGACTAGGGATGGTCTCGAGCTGGACGATGAGGACTGGCAATATGCCATCTCCTCTCCGAAGGAGGTTGCGATCCCGGCTAGACTGCGGCTGGTGCAGCTTAAGATACTTCACAGGGTTTATGTCACGGGGCCCCGCCTGATTCATATGGGTTTCTCTGATGATGGTTTATGCAAGAGAGGCTGTGGGATGTTGGGCACCTTTCTACACATTATTTGGGAGTGTGGGGAGATGGTAGAGTTCTGGAAACAAATTCATGACGTGATGGAAGAGGTCACGGGTATCGCACTCTTCACGGAGGCAAGACGATGCCTATTGAATGTCTGGGGTCCCACCGACTATGATGCCGCTCAGACCCAATGGGTGACCCTGGGGAATATGGTGGCGAAGCGAGATATTGCGCAGCTGTGGGGATCCCAGAGACCTCCCACCTTGGTAACATGGATGGAAAATATGGACTGGGGCATGTTCCGGGAGAAAACGGTGTTCAGTGCCCGAGGTCCCCCTAAGAAATGGCATAAGATATGGGGGCAATAGAACCATTATAGGGGAGATATTTGTGTGCCCCCGGTTACTGAGATGCTCGATGTGCAACTTTCCCCCTAGCTCTACTCCCAACTTTGGACGTAAAACTGTTCATAACCTGGAGTCCGTACCTCTGCTTTCCCCTCACTTCTTTGGCGTGGTGTACTGCTCCGCTGATGGGGGTGGGACCTCGCCCCAGCTGAGAACTAGCGCATGCTTATTATATGCTCTGCCTTGCTTGTGTTTTTAATTTTTTGGTTTACATTAAAACTAAACCTTTGTTACTCCTGATGTATAGCTATGGACCTTCCTACGTATTGTTCTCATCGTGCTGCCGGACCTCCGGGATGTCGGCTGAATAGCTGTGTACCATGTTGACGTAAATAAAGGTTTTATAAAAATAAAAAAAAAAGATTTTAAGCATGGGATTAGCACAGTGCCAGTCAAAGAAATACCCTTTCAGGCATAGAGTGATGAATAAATTATGCAAAAAAGAAAAGCAGAGAACTCTGGGTAGTTCTCAAGTTTAGGTGGAAAGCAGCTCCTGTATGGAGCACTCTCAACACCAGCGGCACTCTAGATATGCTCACCTCAAATGTCTGTTTTTCTATCAAAGTTTTTAAGCATGGGATTAGCACAGTGCCAGCCACGCCGAGATAGAAAAGGACAAAGTCTTTTGACATTTGTACAGCAAAGTCTTTAAGCATAGGACTAGCACAGTACTGTCCTTGCCGAGCTGTAAAATGACAAAAGCCAATTACCACTTCAGGCACAGTATTACTGCTTTGAATCGGTAAAATACCAACCAAGCCAACCTGAAATAAGTAAAAGCAACCCCTGACACTGTGTTTTGCTCTAATTAGAGCTCTTCAGAGAGGTATAGCTTTGTCCAGACACAAGGGAGCACCCAGTATAAGTCAAAGAAATACCCTTTCAGGCATAGAGTGACAAATAAATTATGCAAAAAAGAAAAGCAGAGAACTCTGGGTAGTTCTCAAGTTTAGGTGGAAAGCAGCTCCTGTATGGAGCACTCTCAACACCAGCGACACTCTAGATCTGCTCACCTCAAATGTCTGTTTTTCTATCAAAGATTTTAAGCATGGGATTAGCACAGTGCCATCCACGCCGAGATAGAAAAGGACAAAATCTTGTGCCATTTGTACAGCAAAGTCTTTAAGCTGAGGACTAGCACAGTACTGTCCTTGCCGAGCTGTAAAATGATAAAAGCCAATTACCACTTCAGGCACAGTATTACAGCTTTGAATCGGTAAAATACCAACCAAGCCAACCTGAAATGAGTAAAAGCAACCCCTGATACTGTGTTTCGCTCTAATTAGAGCTCTTCAGAGAGGTATAGCTTTGTCCAGACACAAGGGAGCACCCAGTATAAGTCAAAGAAATACCCTTTGAGGCATAGAGTGACAAATAAATTATGCAAAAAAGAAAAGCAGAGAACTCTGGGTAGTTCTCAAGTTTAGGTGGAAAGCAGCTTCTGTATGGAGCACTCTCAACACCAGCGACACTCTAGATCTGCTCACCTCAAATGTCTGTTTTTCTATCAAAGTTTTTAAGCATGGGATTAGCACAGTGCCAGCCACGCCGAGATAGAAAAGGACAAAGTCTTTTGACATTTGTACAGCAAAGTCTTTAAGCATAGGACTAGCACAGTACTGTTCTTGCCGAGCTGTAAAATGACAAAAGCCAATTACCACTTCAGGCACAGTATTACAGCTTTGAATCGGTAAAATACCAACCAAGCCAACCTGAAATGAGTAAAAGCAACTCCTGACACTGTGTTTTGCTCTAATGAGAGCTCTTCAGAGAGGTATAGCTTTGTCCAGACACAAGGGAGCACCCAGTATAAGTCAAAGAAATACCCTTTCAGGCATAGAGTGATGAATAAATTATGCAGAAAAGCAGAGAACTCTGGGTAGTTCTCAAGTTTAGGTGGAAAGCAGCTCCTGTATGGAGCACTCTCAACACCAGCGACACTCTAGATCTGCTCATCTCAAATGTCTGTTTTTCTATCAAAGTTTTTAAGCATGGGATTAGCACAGTGCCATCCACGCCGAGATAGAAAAGGACAAAGTCTTTTGCCATTTGTACAGCAAAGTCTTTAAGCATAGGACTAGCACAGTACTGTCCTTGCCGAGCTGTAAAATGACAAAAGCCAATTACCACTTCAGGCACAGTATTACAGCTTTGAATCGGTAAAATACCAACCAAGCCAACCTGAAATGAGTAAAAGCAACCCCTGACACTGTGTTTCGCTCTAATTAGAGCTCTTCAGAGAGGTATAGCTTTGTCCAGACACAAGGGAGCACCCAGTATAAGTCAAAGAAATACCCTTTCAGGCATAGAGTGACGAATAAATTATGCAAAGAAGAAAAGCAGAGAACTCTGGGTAGTTCTCAGGTTTAGGTGGAAAGCAGCTCCTGTATGGAGCACACTCAACACCAGCGACACTCTAGATCTGCTCACCTCAAATGTCTGTTTTTTTATCAAAGTTTTTAAGCATGGGATTAGCACAGTGCCATCCACGCCGAGATAGAAAAGGACAAAGTCTTTTGCCATTTGTACAGCAAAGTCTTTAAGCATAGGACTAGCACAGTACTGTCCTTGCCGAGCTGTAAAATGACAAAAGCCAATTACCCCTTCAGGCACAGTATTACAGCTTTGAATCGGTAAAATACCAACTAAGCCAACCTGAAATGAGTAAAAGCAACCCCTGACACTGTGTTTCGCTCTAATGAGAGCTCTTCAGAGAGGTATAGCTTTGTCCAGACACAAGGGAGCACCCAGTATAAGTCAAAGAAATACCCTTTCAGGCATAGAGTGACGAATAAATTATGCAAAAAAGAAAAGCAGAGAACTCTGGGTATTTCTCAAGTTTAGGTGGAAAGCAGCTCCTGTATGGAGCACTCTCAACACCAGCGACACTCTAGATCTGCTCACCTCAAATGTCTGTTTCTCTATCAAAGTTTTTAGCATGGGATTAGCACAGTGCCATCCACGCCGAGATAGAAAAGGACAAAGTCTTTTGCCATTTATACAGCAAAGTCTTTAAGCATAGGACTAGCACAGTACTGTCCTTGCCGAGCTGTAAAATGATAAAAGCCAATTACCGCTTCAGGCACAGTATTACAGCTTTGAATCTGTAAAATACCAACCAAGCCGACCTGAAATGAGTAAAAGCAACCCCTGACACTGTGTTTCGCTCTAATTAGAGCTCTTCAGAGAGGTATAGCTTTGTACAGACACAAGGGAGCACCCAGCATAAATCAAAGAAATACCCTTTCAGGCATAGAGTGACGAATAAATTATGCAAAAAAGAAAAACAGAGAACTCTGGGTAGTTCTCAAGTTTAGGTGGAAATCAGCTCCTGTATAGAGCACTCTCAACACCAGCGACACTCTAGATCTGCTCACCTCAAATGTCTGTTTTTCTATCAAAGTTTTTAAGCATGGGATTAGCACAGTGCCATCCACGTCGAGATAGAAAAGGACAAAGTCTTTTGCCATTTGTACAGCAAAGTCTTTAAGCATAGGACTAGCACAGTACTGTCCTTGCCGAGCTGTAAAATGACAAAAGCCAATTACCACTTCAGGCACAGTATTACAGCTTTGAATCGGTAAAATACCAACCAAGCCAACCTGAAATGAGGAAAAGCAACCCCTGACACTGTGTTTCGCTCTAATTAGAACTCTTCAGAGAGGTATAGCTTTGTCCAGACACAAGGGAACACCCAGTATAAGTCAAAGAAATACCCTTTCAGGCATAGAGTGATGAATAAATTATGCAAAAAAGAAAAGCAGAGAACTCTAGGTAGTTCTCAAGTTTAGGTGGAAAGCAGCTCCTGTATGGAGCACTCTCAACACCAGCGACACTCTAGATCTGCTCACCTCAAATGTCTGTTTTTCTATCAAAGTTTTTAAGCATGCGATTAGCACAGTGCCATCCACACCGAGATAGAAAAGGACAAAGTCTTTTGCCATTTGTACTGCAAAGTCTTTAAACATAGGACTAGCACAGTACTGTCCTTGCCGAGCTGTAAAATGAGAAAAGCCAATTACCAATTCAGGCACAGTATTACAGCTTTGAATCGGTAAAATACCAACCAAGCCAACTTGAAATGAGTAAAAGCAACTCCTGACACTGTGTTTCGCTCTCATTAGAACTATTCAGAGAGGTATAGCTTTTCCAGACACAAGGGATCACCCAGTATGAGTCAAAGAAATACCCTTTCAGGCATAGAGTGACGAATAAATTATGCAAAAAAGAAAAGCAGAGAACTCTGGGTAGTTCTCAAGTTTAGGTGGAAAGCAGCTCCTGTATGGAGCACTCTCAACACCAGCGACACTCTAGATCTGCTCACCTCAAATGTCTGTTTCTCTATCAAAGTTTTTAGCATGGGATTAGCACAGTGCCATCCACGCCGAGATAGAAAAGGACAAAGTCTTTTGCCATTTATACAGCAAAGTCTTTAAGCATAGGACTAGCACAGTACTGTCCTTGCCGAGCTGTAAAATGATAAAAGCCAATTACCGCTTCAGGCACAGTATTACAGCTTTGAATCTGTAAAATACCAACCAAGCCGACCTGAAATGAGTAAAAGCAACCCCTGACACTGTGTTTCGCTCTAATTAGAGCTCTTCAGAGAGGTATAGCTTTGTACAGACACAAGGGAGCACCCAGCATAAATCAAAGAAATACCCTTTCAGGCATAGAGTGACGAATAAATTATGCAAAAAAGAAAAACAGAGAACTCTGGGTAGTTCTCAAGTTTAGGTGGAAATCAGCTCCTGTATAGAGCACTCTCAACACCAGCGACACTCTAGATCTGCTCACCTCAAATGTCTGTTTTTGTATCAAAGTTTTTAAGCATGGGATTAGCACAGTGCCATCCACGTCGAGATAGATAAGGACAAAGTCTTTTGCCATTTGTACAGCAAAGTCTTTAAGCATAGGACTAGCACAGTACTGTCCTTGCCGAGCTGTAAAATGACAAAAGCCAATTACCACTTCAGGCACAGTATTACAGCTTTGAATCGGTAAAATACCAACCAAGCCAACCTGAAATGAGGAAAAGCAACCCCTGACACTGTGTTTCGCTCTAATTAGAACTCTTCAGAGAGGTATAGCTTTGTCCAGACACAAGGGAACACCCAGTATAAGTCAAAGAAATACCCTTTCAGGCATAGAGTGATGAATAAATTATGCAAAAAAGAAAAGCAGAGAACTCTAGGTAGTTCTCAAGTTTAGGTGGAAAGCAGCTCCTGTATGGAGCACTCTCAACACCAGCGACACTCTAGATCTGCTCACCTCAAATGTCTGTTTTTCTATCAAAGTTTTTAAGCATGCGATTAGCACAGTGCCATCCACACCGAGATAGAAAAGGACAAAGTCTTTTGCCATTTGTACTGCAAAGTCTTTAAACATAGGACTAGCACAGTACCTTCCGTGCCGAGCTGTAAAATGACAAATGCCAATTACCACTTCAGGCCCAGTATTACAGCTTTGAAACAGTAAAATACCAACCAAGCCAATCTGAAATGAGTAAAAGCAACCCCTGACACTGTGTTTCGCTATAATTAGAGCTCTTCAGAGAGGTATAGCTTTGTCCAGACACAAGGGAGCACCCAGTATAAGTCAAAGAAATACCCTTTCAGGCATAGAGTAACGAATAAATTATGCAAAAAAGAAAAGCAGAGAACTCTGGGTAGTTCTCAAGTTTAGGTGGAAAGCAGCTCCTGTATGGAGCACTCTCAACACCAGCGACACTCTAGATCTGCTCACCTCAAATGTCTGTTTTTCTATCAAAGTTTTTAAACATGGGATTAGCACAGTGCCATCCACGCCGAGATAGAAAAGGACAAAGTCTTTTGCCATTTATACAGCAAAGTCTTTAAGAATGGGACTAGCACAGTACTGTCCTTGCCGAGCTGTAAAATGAGAAAAGCCAATTACCAATTCAGGCACAGTATTACAGCTTTGAATCGGTAAAATACCAACCAAGCCAACCTGAAATGAGTAAAAGCAACTCCTGACACTGTGTTTCGCTCTCATTAGAACTATTCAGAGAGGTATAGCTTTTCCAGACACAAGGGATCACCCAGTATAAGTCAAAGAAATACCCTTTCAGGCATAGAGTGACGAATAAATTATGCAAAAAAGAAAAGCAGAGAACTCTGGGTAGTTCTCAAGTTTAGGTGGAAAGCAGCTCCTGTATGGAGCATTCTCAACACCAGCGACACTCTAGATCTGCTCACCTCAAATGTCTGTTTTTCTATCAAAGTTTTTAAGCATGGGATTAGCACAGTGCCATCCACACCGATATAGAAAAGAACAAAGTCTTTTGCCATTTGTACAGCAAAGTCTTTAAGCATAGGACTAGCACAGTACTGTCCTTGCCGAGCTGTAAAATGACAAAAGCCAATTACCACTTCAGGCACAGTATTACAGCTTTGAATCGGTAAAATACCAACCAAGCCAACCTGAAATGTGTAAAAGCAACCCCTGACACTGTGTTTCGCTCTAATTAGAACTCTTCAGAGAGGTATAGCTTTGTCCAGACACAAGAGAACACCCAGTATAAGTCAAAGAAATACCCTTTCAGGCATAGAGTGATGAATAAATTATGCAAAAAAGAAAAGCAGAGAACTCTGGGTAGTTCTCAAGTTTAGGTGGAAAGTAGCTCCTGTATGGAGCACTCTCAACACCAGCGACACTCTAGATCTGCTCACCTCAAATGTCTGTTTTTCTATCAAAGTTTTTAAGCATGGGATTAGCACAGTGCCAGCCACGCCGAGATAGAAAAGGACAAAGTCTTTTGACATTTGTACAGCAAAGTCTTTAAGTATAGGATAAGCACAGTACTGTCCTTGCCGAGCTGTAAAATGACAAAAGCCAATTACCACTTCAGGCACAGTATTACAGCTTTGAATCGGTAAAATGCCAACCTGAAATGAGTAAAAACAACCCCTGACACTGTGTTTCGCTCTAATTAGAGCTCTTCAGAGAGGTATAGCTTTGTCCAGACACAAGGGAGCACCCAGTATAAGTCAAAGAAATACCCTTTCAGGCATAGAGTGGCGAATAAATTATGCAAAAAAGAAAAGCAGAGAACTCTGGGTAGTTCTCAAGTTTAGGTGGAAAGCAGCTCCTGTATGGAGCACTCTCAACACCAGCGACACTCTAGATCTGCTCACCTCAAATGTCTGTTTTTCTATCAAAGTTTTTAAGCATGGGATTAGCACAGTGCCATGCACGCCGAGATAGAAAAGGACAAAGTCTTTTGCCATTTGTACAGCAAAGTCTTTAAGCAAAGGACTAGCACAGTACTGTCCTTGCCCAGCTGTAAAATGACAAAAGCCAATTACCACTTCAGACACAGTATTACAGCTTTGAATCGGTAAAATACCAACCAAGCCAACCTGAAATGAGTAAAAGCAACCCCTGACACTGTGTTTCGCTCTAATTAGAGCTCTTCAGAGAGGTATAGCTTTGTCCAGACACAAGGGAGCACCCAGTATAAGTCAAAGAAATACCCTTTCAGGCATAGAGTGGCGAATAAATTATGCAAAAAAGAAAAGCAGAGAACTCTGGGTAGTTCTCAAGTTTAGGTGGAAAGCAGCTCCTGTATGGAGCACTCTCAACACCAGCGACACACTCAATCTGCTCACCTCAAATGTCTGTTTTTCTATCAAAGTTTTGAAGCATGGGATTAGCACAGTGCCATCCACACCAATATAGAAAAGGACAAAGTCTTTTGCCATTTGTAAAGCAAAGTCTTTAAGCATAGGACTAGTACAGTACTGTCCTTGCCGAGCTGTAAAAATGACAAAAGCCAATTACCACTTCAGGCACAGTATTACAGCTTTGAATCGGTAAAATACCAACCAAGCCAACCAGAAATGAGTAAAAGCAACCCCTGACACTGTGTTCCCCTCTAATTAGAACTCTTCAGAGAGGTATAGCATTGTCCAGACACAAGGGAACACCCAGTATAAGTCAAAGAAATACCCTTTCAGGCATAGAGTGACGAATAAATTATGCAAAAAAGAAAAGCAGAGAACTCTGGGTAGTTCTCAAGTTAAGGTGGAAAGCAGCACCTGTATGGAGCACTCTCAACACCAGCGACACTCTAGATCTGCTCACCTCAAATGTCTGTTTTTCTATCAAAGTTTTTAAGCATGGGATTAGCACAGTGCCAGCCACGCCGAGATAGAAAAGGACAAAGTCTTTTGACATTTGTACAGCAAAGTCTTTAAGCATAGGACTAGCACAGTACTGTACTTGCCGAGCTGTAAAATGACAAAAGCCAATTACCACTTCAGGCACAGTATTACAGCTTTGAATCGGTAAAATGCCAACCTGAAATGAGTAAAAGCAACCCCTGACACTGTGTTTCGCTCTAATTAGAGCTCTTCAGAGAGGTATAGCTTTGTCCAGACACAAGGGAGCACCCATTATAAGTCAAAGAAATACCCTTTCAGGCATAGAGTGACGAATAAATTATGCAAAAAAGAAAAGCAGAGAACTCTGGGTAGTTCTCAAGTTTAGGTGGAAAGCAGCTCCTGTATGGAGCACTCACAACACCAGCGACACTCTAGATCTGCTCACCTCAAATGTCTGTTTTTCTATCAAAGTTTTTAAGCATGGGATTAGCACAGTGCCATCCACGCCGAGATAGAAAAGGACAAAGTCTTTTGCCATTTGTACAGCAAAGTCTTTAAGCAAAGGACTAGCACAGTACTGTCCTTGCCGAGCTGTAAAATGACAAAAGCCAATTACCACTTCAGACACAGTATTACAGCTTTGAATCGGTAAAATACCAACCAAGCCAACCTGAAATGAGTAAAAGCAATCCCTGACACTGTGTTTCGCTCTAATTAGAGCTCTTCAGAGAGGTATAGCTTTGTCCAGACACAAGAGAGCACCCAGTATAAGTAAAAGAAATACCCTTTCAGGCATAGAGTGGCGAATAAATTATGCAAAAAAGAAAAGCAGAGAACTCTGGGTAGTTCTCAAGTTTAGGTGGAAAGCAGCTCCTGTATGGAGCACTCTCAACACCAGCGACACACTCGATCTGCTCACCTCAAATGTCTGTTTTTCTGTCAAAGTTTTGAAGCATGGGATTAGCACAGTGCCATCCACGCCGAGATAGAAAAGGACAAAATCTTTTGACATTTGTACAGCAAAGTCTTTAAGCATAGGACCAGCACATTACTGTCATTGCCGAGCTGTAAAATGACAAAAGCCAATTACCACTTCAGGCACAGTATTACAGCTTTGAATCGGTAAAATACCAACCAAGTCAACCTGAAATGAGTAAAAGCAACCCCTGACACTGTGTTTCGCTCTAATTAGAGCTCTTCAGAGAGATACAGATTTGTCCAGACACAAGGGAGCACCCAGTATAAGTCAAAGAAATACCCTTTCAGGCATAGAGTGACGAATAAATTATGCAAAAAAGAAAAGCAGAGAACTCTGGGTAGTTCTCAAGTTTAGGTGGAAAGCAGCTCCTGTATGGAGCATTCTCAACACCAGCGACACTCTAGATCTGCTCACCTCAAATGTCTGTTTTTCTATCAAAGTTTTTAAGCATGGGATTAGCACAGTGCCATCCACGCCGAGATAGAAAAGGACAAAGTCTTTTGCCATTTGTACAGCAAAGTCTTTAAGCATAGGACTAGTACAGTACTGTCCTTGCCGAGCTGTAAAAATGACAAAAGCCAATTACCACTTCAGGCACAGTATTACAGCTTTGAATCGGTAAAATACCAACCAAGCCAACCTGAAATGAGTAAAAGCAACCCCTGACACTGTGTTTCGCTCTAATTAGAACTCTTCAGAGAGGTATAGCTTTGTCCAGACACAAGGGAACACCCAGTATAAGTCAAAGAAATACCCTTTCAGGCATAGAGTGATGAATAAATTATGCAAAAAAGAAAAGCAGAGAACTCTAGGTAGTTCTCAAGTTTAGGTGGAAAGCAGCTCCTGTATGGAACACTCTCAACACCAGCGACACTCTAGATCTGCTCACCTCAAATGTCTGTTTTTCTATCAAAGTTTTTAAGCATGCGATTAGCACAGTGCCATCCACACCGAGATAGAAAAGGACAAAGTCTTTTGCCATTTGTACTGCAAAGTCTTTAATCATAGGACTAGAACAGTACCTTCCGTGCCGAGCTGTAAAATGACAAAAGCCAATTACCACTTCAGGCCCAGTATTACAGCTTTGAATTGGTAGAATACCAACCAAGCCAACCTGAAATGAGTAAAAGAACCCCTGACACTGTGTTTCGCTCTAATTAGAGCTCTTCAGAGAGGTATAGCTTTGTCCAGACACAAGGGAGCACCCAGTATAAGTCAAAGAAATACCCTTTCAGGCATAGAGTGGCGAATAAATTATGCAAAAAAGAAAAGCAGAGAACTCTGGGTAGTTCTCAAGTTTAGGTGGAAAGCAGCTCCTGTATGGAGCACTCTCAACACCAGCGACACTCTAGATCTGCTCACCTCAAATGTCTGTTTTTCTATCAAAGTTTTTAAGCATGGGATTAGCACAGTGCCATCCACGCCGAGATAGAAAAGGACAAAGTCTTTTGCCATTTGTACAGCAAAGTCTTTAAGCAAAGGACTAGCACAGTACTGTCCTTGCCCAGCTGTAAAATGACAAAAGCCAATTACCACTTCAGACACAGTATTACAGCTTTGAATCGGTAAAATACCAACCAAGCCAACCTGAAATGAGTAAAAGCAACCCCTGACACTGTGTTTCGCTCTAATTAGAGCTCTTCAGAGAGGTATAGCTTTGTCCAGACACAAGGGAGCACCCAGTATAAGTCAAAGAAATACCCTTTCAGGCATAGAGTGGCGAATAAATTATGCAAAAAAGAAAAGCAGAGAACTCTGGGTAGTTCTCAAGTTTAGGTGGAAAGCAGCTCCTGTATGGAGCACTCTCAACACCAGCCACACACTCAATCTGCTCACCTCAAATGTCTGTTTTTCTATCAAAGTTTTGAAGCATGGGATTAGCACAGTGCCATCCACACCAATATAGAAAAGGACAAAGTCTTTTGCCATTTGTACAGCAAAGTCTTTAAGCATAGGACTAGTACAGTACTGTCCTTGCCGAGCTGTAAAAATGACAAAAGCCAATTACCACTTCAGGCACAGTATTACAGCTTTGAATCGGTAAAATACCAACCAAGCCAACCAGAAATGAGTAAAACCAACCCCTGACACTGTGTTCCGCTCTAATTAGAACTCTTCAGAGAGGTATAGCATTGTCCAGACACAAGGGAACACCCAGTATAAGTCAAAGAAATACCCTTTCAGGCATAGAGTGACGAATAAATGATGCAAAAAAGAAAAGCAGAGAACTCTGGGTAGTTCTCAAGTTAAGGTGGAAAGCAGCACCTGTATGGAGCACTCTCAACACCAGCGACACTCTAGATCTGCTCACCTCAAATGTCTGTTTTTCTATCAAAGTTTTTAAGCATGGGATTAGCACAGTGCCAGCCACGCCGAGATAGAAAAGGACAAAGTCTTTTGACATTTGTACAGCAAAGTCTTTAAGCATAGGACTAGCACAGTACTGTACTTGCCGAGCTGTAAAATGACAAAAGCCAATTACCACTTCAGGCACAGTATTACAGTTTTGAATCGGTAAAATGCCAACCTGAAATGAGTAAAAGCAACCCCTGACACTGTGTTTCGCTCTAATTAGAGCTCTTCAGAGAGGCATAGCTTTGTCCAGACACAAGGGAGCACCCATTATAAGTCAAAGAAATACCCTTTCAGGCATAGAGTGACGAATAAATTATGCAAAAAAGAAAAGCAGAGAACTCTGGGTAGTTCTCAAGTTTAGGTGAAAAGCAGCTCCTGTATGGAGCACTCACAACACCAGCGACACTCTAGATCTGCTCACCTCAAATGTCTGTTTTTCTATCAAAGTTTTTAAGCATGGGATTAGCACAGTGCCATCCACGCCGAGATAGAAAAGGACAAAGTCTTTTGCCATTTGTACAGCAAAGTCTTTAAGCAAAGGACTAGCACAGTACTGTCCTTGCCGAGCTGTAAAATGACAAAAGCCAATTACCACTTCAGACACAGTATTACAGCTTTGAATCGGTAAAATACCAACCAAGCCAACCTGAAATGAGTAAAAGCAACCCCTGACACTGTGTTTCGCTCTAATTAGAGCTCTTCAGAGAGGTATAGCTTTGTCCAGACACAAGAGAGCACCCAGTATAAGTAAAAGAAATACCCTTTCAGGCATAGAGTGGCGAATAAATTATGCAAAAAAGAAAAGCAGAGAACTCTGGGTAGTTCTCAAGTTTAGGTGGAAAGCAGCTCCTGTATGGAGCACTCTCAACACCAGCGACACACTCGATCTGCTCACCTCAAATGTCTGTTTTTCTATCAAAGTTTTGAAGCATTGGATTAGCACAGTGCCATCCACGCCGAGATAGAAAAGGACAAAATCTTTTGACATTTGTACAGCAAAGTCTTTAAGCATAGGACCAGCACATTACTGTCCTTGCCGAGCTGTAAAATGACAAAAGCCAATTACCACTTCAGGCACAGTATTACAGCTTTGAATCGGTAAAATACCAACCAAGCCAACCTGAAATGAGTAAAAGCAACCCCTGACACTGTGTTTCGCTCTAATTAGAACTCTTCAGAGAGGTATAGCTTTGTCCAGACACGAGGGAACACCCAGTATAAGTCAAAGAAATACCCTTTCAGGCATAGAGTGATGAATAAATTATGCAAAAAAGAAAAGCAGAGAACTCTGGGTAGTTCTCAAGTTTAGGTGGAAAGCAGCTCCTGTATGGAGCACTCTCAACACCAGCGACACTCTAGATCTGCTCACCTCAAATGTCTGTTTTTCTATCAAAGTTTTTAAGCATGGGATTAGCAGAGTGCCAGCCACGCCGAGATAGAAAAGGACAAAGTCTTTTGACATTTGTACAGCAAAGTCTTTAAGTATAGGATTAGCACAGTACTGTCCTTGCCGAGCTGTAAAATGACAAAAGCCAATTACCACTTCAGGCACAGTATTACAGCTTTGAATCGGTAAAATGCCAACCTGAAATGAGTAAAAGCAACCCCTGACACTGTGTTTCGCTCTAATTAGAGCTCTTCAGAGAGGTAGAGCTTTGTCCAGACACAAGGGAGCACCCAGTATAAGTCAAAGAAATACCCTTTCAGGCATAGAGTGACGAATAAATTATGCAAAAAAGAAAAGCAGAGAACTCTGGGTAGTTCTCAAGTTTAGGAGGAAAGCAGCTCCTGTATGGAGCACTCTCAATACCAGCGACACTCTAGATCTGCTCACCTCAAATGTCTGTTTTTCTATCAAAGTTTTTAAGCATGGGTTTAGCACAGTGCCATCCACACCGATATAGAAAAGGACAAAGTCTTTTGCCATTTGTACAGCAAAGTCTTTAAGCATAGGACTCGTACAGTACTGTCCTTGCCGAGCTGTAAAAATGACAAAAGCCAATTACCACTTCAGGCACAGTATTACAGCTTTGAATCGGTAAAATACCAACCAAGCCAACCTGAAATGAGTAAAAGCAACCCCTGACACTGTGTTTCGCTCTAATTAGAACTCTTCAGAGTGGTATAGCTTTGTCCAGACACAAGGGAACACCCAGTATAAGTCAAAGAAATACCCTTTCAGGCATAGAGTGATGAATAAATTATGCAAAAAAGAAAAGCAGAGAACTCTGGGTAGTTCTCAAGTTTAGGTGGAAAGCAGCTCCTGTATGGAGCACTCTCAACACCAGCGACACTCTAGATCTGCTCACCTCAAATGTCTGTTTTTCTATCAAAGTTTTGAAGCATGCGATTAGCACAGTGCCATCCACACCGAGATAGAAAAGGACAAAGTCGTTTGCCATTTGTACTGCAAAGTCTTTAAACATAGGACTAGCACAGTACCTTCCTTGCCGAGCTGTAAAATGACAAAAGCCAATTACCACTTCAGGCCCAGTATTACAGCTTTGAAACAGTAAAATACCAACCAAGCCAACCTGAAATGAGTAAAAGCAACCCCTGACACTGTGTTTCGCTCTAATTAGAGCTCTTCAAAGAGGTATAGCTTTGTCCAGACACAAGGGAGCACCCAGTATATGTCAAAGAAATACCCTTTCAGGCATAGAGTGACGAATAAATTATGCAAAAAAGAAAAGCAGAGAACTCTGGGTAGTTCTCAAGTTTAGGTGGAAAGCAGCTCCTGTATGGAGCACTCTCAACACCAGCGACACTCTAGATCTGCTCACCTCAAATGTCTGTTTTTCTATCAAAGTTTTTAAGCATGGGATTAGCACAGTGCCAGCCACGCCGAGATAGAAAAGGACAAAGTCTTTTGACATTTGTACAGCAAAGTCTTTAAGCATAGGACTAGCACAGTCCTTGCCGAGCTGTAAAATGACAAAAGCCAATTGCCACTTCAGGCACAGTGTTACAGCTTTGAATCGGTAAAATGTCAACCTGAAATGAGTAAAAGCAACCCCTGACACTGTGTTTCGCTCTAATTAGAGCTCTTCAGAGAGGTATAGCTTTGTCCAGACACAAGGGAGCACCCAGTATAAGTCAAAGAAATACCCTTTCAGGCATAGAGTGGCGAATAAATTATGCAAAAAAGAAAAGCAGAGAACTCTGGGTATTTCTCAAGTTTAGGTGGAAAGCAGCTCCTGTATGGAGCACTCTCAACACCAGCGACACTCTAGATCTGCTCACCTCAAATGTCTGTTTTTCCATCAAAGTTTTGAAGCATGGGATTAGCACAGTGCCATCCACACCGATATAGAAAAGGACAAAGTCGTTTGCCATTTGTACAGCAAAGTCTTTAAGCATAGGACTAGTACAGTACTGTCCTTGCCGAGCTGTAAAAATGACAAAAGCCAATTACCACTTCAGGCACAGTATTACAGCTTTGAATCGGTAAAATACCAACCAAGCCAACCTGAAATTAGTAAAAGCAACCCCTGACACTGTGTTTCGCTCTAATTAGAACTCTTCAGAGAAGTATAGCTTTGTCCAGACACAAGGGAACACCCAGTATAAGTCAAAGAAATACCCTTTCAGGCATAGAGTGATGAATAAATTATGCAAAAAAGAAAAGCAGAGAACTCTAGGTAGTTCTCAAGTTTAGGTGGAAAGCAGCTCCTGTATGGAGCACTCTCAACACCAGCGACACTCTAGATCTGCTCACCTCAAATGTCTGTTTTTCTATCAAAGTTTTTAAGCATGCGATTAGCACAGTGCCATCCACACCGAGATAGAAAAGGACAAAGTCTTTTGCCATTTGTACTGCAAAGTCTTTAAACATAGGACTAGCACAGTACCTTCCGTGCCGAGCTGTAAAATGACAAAAGCCAATTACCACTTCAGTCCCAGTATTACAGCTTTGAAACAGTAAAATACCAACCAAGCCAACCTGAAATGAGTAAAAGCAACCCCTGACACTGTGTTTCGCTATAATTAGAGCTCTTCAGAGAGGTATAGCTTTGTCCAGACACAAGGGAGCACCCAGTATAAGTCAAAGAAATACCCTTTCAGGCATAGAGTGACGAATAAATTATGCAAAAAAGAAAAGCAGAGAACTCTGGGTAGTTCTCAAGTTTAGGTGGAAAGCAGCTCCTGTATGGAGCACTCTCAACACCAGCGACACTCTAGATCTGCTCACCTCAAATGTCTGTTTTTCTATCAAAGTTTTTAAGCATGGGATTAGCACAGTGCCATCCACGCCGAGATAGAAAAGGACAAAGTCTTTTGCCATTTATACAGCAAAGTCTTTAAGAATGGGACTAGCACATTACTGTCCTTGCCGAGCTGTAAAATGACAAAAGCCAATTACCACTTCAGGCACAGTATTACAGCTTTGAATCGGTAAAATACCAACCAAGCCAACCTGAAATGAGTAAAAGCAACCCCTGACACTGTGTTTCGCTCTCATTAGAACTATTCAGAGAGGTATAGCTTTTCCAGACACAAGGGATCACCCAGTATAAGTCAAAGAAATACCCTTTCAGGCATAGAGTGACGAATAAATTATGCAAAAAAGAAAAGCAGAGAACTCTGGGTAGTTCTCAAGTTTAGGTGGAAAGCAGCTCCTGTATGGAGCATTCTCAACACCAGCGACACTCTAGATCTGCTCACCTCAAATGTCTGTTTTTCTATCAAAGTTTTTAAGCATGGGATTAGCACAGTGCCATCCACACCGATATAGAAAAGGACAAAGTCTTTTGCTATTTGTACAGCAAAGTCTTTAAGCATAGGACTAGCACAGTACTGTCCTTGCCGAGCTGTAAAATGACAAAAGCCAATTACCACTTCAGGCACAGTATTACAGCTTTGAATCGGTAAAATACCAACCAAGCCAACCTGAAATGTGTAAAAGCAACCCCTGACACTGTGTTTCGCTCTAATTAGAACTCTTCAGAGAGGTATAGATTTGTCCAGACACAAGGGAACACCCAGTATAAGTCAAAGAAATACCCTTTCAGGCATAGAGTGATGAATAAATTATGCAAAAAAGAAAAGCAGAGAACTCTGGGTAGTTCTCAAGTTTAGGTGGAAAGCAGCTCCTGTATGGAGCACTCTCAACACCAGCGACACTCTAGATCTGCTCACCTCAAATGTCTGTTTTTCTATCAAAGTTTTTAAGCATGGGATTAGCACAGTGCCAGCCACGCCGAGATAGAAAAGGACAAAGTCTTTTGACATTTGTACAGCAAAGTCTTTAAGTATAGGATTAGCACAGTACTGTCCTTGCCGAGCTGTAAAATGACAAAAGCCAATTACCACTTCAGGCACAGTATTACAGCTTTGAATCGGTAAAATGCCAACCTGAAATGAGTAAAAGCAACCCCTGACACTGTGTTTTGCTCTAATTAGAGCTCTTCAGAGAGGTATAGCTTTGTCCAGACACAAAGGAGCACCCAGTATAAGTCAAAGAAATACCCTTTCAGGCATAGAGTGACGAATAAATTATGCAAAAAAGAAAAGCAGAGAACTCTGGGTAGTTCTCAAGTTTAGGTGGAAAGCAGCTCCTGTATGGAGCACTCTCAACACCAGCGACACTCTAGATCTGCTCACCTCAAATGTCTGTTTTTCTATCAAAGTTTTTAAGCATGGGATTAGCACAGTGCCATCCACGCCGAGATAGAAAAGGACAAAGTCTTTTGCCATTTGTACAGCAAAGTCTTTAAGCATAGGACTAGCACAGTACTGTCCTTGCCGAGCTGTAAAATGACAAAAGCCAATTACCACTTCAGGCACAGTATTACAGCTTTGAATCGGTAAAATACCAACCAAGCCAACCTGAAATGAGTAAAAGCAACCCCTGACACTGTGTTTCGCTCTAATTAGATCTCTTCAGAGAGGTATAGCTTTGTCCAGACACAAGGGAGCACCCAGTATAAGTCAAAGAAATACCCTTTCAGGCATAGAGTGACGAATAAATTATGCAAAAAAGAAAAGCAGAGAACTCTGGGTAGTTCTCAAGTTTAGGTAGAAAGCAGCTCCTGTATGGAGCACTCTCAACACCAGCGACACTCTAGATCTGCTCACCTCAAATGTCTGTTTTTCTATCAAAGTTTTTAAGCATGGGATTAGCACAGTGTCATCCACACCGATATAGAAAAGGACAAAGTCTTTTGCCATTTGTACAGCAAAGTCTTTAAGCATAGGACTAGTACAGTACTGTCCTTGCCGAGCTGTAAAAATGACAAAAGCCAATTACCACTTCAGGCACAGTATTACAGCTTTGAATCGGTAAAATACCAACCAAGCCAACCTGAAATGAGTAAAAGCAACCCCTGACACTGTGTTTCGCTCTAATTAGAACTCTTCAGAGAGGTATAGCTTTGTCCAGACACAAGGGAACACCCAGTATAAGTCAAAGAAATACCCTTTCAGGCATAGAGTGATGAATAAATTATGCAAAAAAGAAAAGCAGAGAACTCTGGGTAGTTCTCAAGTTTAGGTGGAAAGCAGCTCCTGTATGGAGCACTCTCAACACCAGCGATTCTCTAGATCTGCTCACCTCAAATGTCTGTTTTTCTATCAAAGTTTTTAAGCATGCGATTAGCACAGTGCCATCCACACCGAGATAGAAAAGGACAAAATCTTTTGCCATTTGTACTGCAAAGTCTTTAAATATAGGAATAGCACAGTACCTTCCTTACCGAGCTGTAAAATGACAAAAGCCAATTACCACTTCAGGCACAGTATTACAGCTTTGAAACAGTAAAATACCAACCAAACCAACCTGAAATGAGTAAAACCAACCCCTGACACTGTGTTTCGCTCTAATTAGAGCTCTTCAGAGAGGTATAGCTTTGTCCAGACACAAGGGAGCACCCAGTATAAGTCAAAGAAATACCCTTTCAGGCATAGAGTGAAGAATAAATTATGCAAAAAAGAAAAGCAGAGAACTCTGGGTAGTTCTCAACTTTAGGTGGAAAGCAGCTCCTGTATGGAGCACTCTCAACACCTGCGACACTCTAGATCTGCTCACCTCAAATGTCTGTTTTTCTATCAAAGTTTTTAAGCATGGGATTAGCACAGTGCCATCCACGCCGAGATAGAAAAGGACAAAGTCTTTTGCCATTTATACAGGAAAGTCTTTAAGAATGGGACTAGCACAGTACTGTCTTTGCCGAGCTGTAAAATGACAAAAGCCAATTACCACTTCAGGCACAGTATTACAGCTTTGAATCAGTAAAATACCAACCAAGCCAACCTGAAATGAGTAAAAGCAACCCCTGACACTGTGTTTCGCTCTAATTAGAACTCTTCAGAGAGGTATAGCTTTGTCCAGACACAAGGGATCACCCAGTATAAGTCAAAGAAATACCCTTTCAGGCATAGAGTGACGAATAAATTATGCAAAAAAGAAAAGCAGAGAACTCTGGGTAGTTCTCAAGTTTAGGTGGAAAGCAGCTCCTGTATGGAGCATTCTCAACACCAGCGACACTCTAGATCTGCTCACCTCAGATGTCTGTTTTTCTATCAAAGTTTTGAAGCATGGGATTAGCACAGTGCCATCTACACCGATATAGAAAAGGACAAAGTCTTTTGCCATTTGTACAGCAAAGTCTTTAAGCATAGGACTAGTACAGTACTGTCCTTGCCGAGCTGTAAAAATGACAAAAGCCAATTACCACTTCAGGCACAGTATTACAGCTTTGAATCGGTAAAATACCAACCAAGCCAACCTAAAATGAGTAAAAGCAACGCCTGACACTGTGTTTCGCTCTAATTAGAACTCTTCAGAGAGGTATAGCTTTGTCCAGACACAAGGGAACACCCAGTATAAGTCAAAGAAATACCCTTTCAGGCATAGAGTGATGAATAAATTATGCAAAAAAGAAAAGCAGAGAACTCTAGGTAGTTCTCAAGTTTAGGTGGAAAGCAGCTCCTGTATGGAGCACTCTCAACGCCAGCGACACTCTAGATCTGCTCACCTCAAATGTCTGTTTTTCTATCAAAGTTTTTAAGCATGCGATTAGCACAGTGCCATCCACACCGAGATAGAAAAGGACAAAGTCTTTTGCCATTTGTACTGCAAAGTCTTTAAACATAGGACTAGCACAGTACCTTCCGTGCCGAGCTGTAAAATGACAAAAGCCAATTACCACTTCAGGCCCAGTATTACAGCTTTGAAACAGTAAAATACCAACCAAGCCAACCTGAAATGAGTAAAAGCAACCCCTGACACTGTGTTTCGCTATAATTAGAGCTCTTCAGAGAAGTATAGCTTTGTCCAGACACAAGGGAGCACCCAGTATAAGTCAAAGAAATACCCTTTCAGGCATAGCGTGACGAATAAATTATGCAAAAAAGAAAAGCAGAGAACTCTGGGTAGTTCTCAAGTTTAGGTGGAAAGCAGCTCCTGTATGGAGCACTCTCAACACCAGCGACACTCTAGATCTGCTCACCTCAAATGTCTGTTTTTCTATCAAAGTTTTTAAGCATGGGATTAGCACAGTGCCATCCACGCCGAGATAGAAATGGACAAAGTCTTTTGCCATTTATACAGCAAAGTCTTTAAGAATGGGACTAGCACAGTACTGTCCTTGCCGAGCTGTAAAATGACAAAAGCCAATTACCACTTCAGGCACAGTATTACAGCTTTGAATCGGTAAAATACCAACCAAGCCAACCTGAAATGAGTAAAAGCAACCCCTGACACTGTGTTTCGCTCTCATTAGAACTATTCAGAGAGGTATAGCTTTTCCAGACACAAGGGATCACCCAGTATAAGTCAAAGAAATACCCTTTCAGGCATAGAGTGACGAATAAATTATGCAAAAAAGAAAAGCAGAGAACTCTGGGTAGTTCTCAAGTTTAGGTGGAAAGCAGCTCCTGTATGGAGCATTCTCAACACCAGCGACACTCTAGATCTGCTCACCTCAAATGTCTGTTTTTCTATCAAAGTTTTTAAGCATGGGATTAGCAGAGTGCCATCCACACCGATATAGAAAAGGACAAAGTCTTTTGCCATTTGTACAGCAAAGTCTTTAAGCATAGGACTAGCACAGTACTGTCCTTGCCGAGCTGTAAAATGACAAAAGCCAATTACCACTTCAGGCACAGTATTACAGCTTTGAATCGGTAAAATGCCAACCTGAAATGATTAAAAGCAACCCCTGACACTGTGTTTCGCTCTAATTAGAGCTCTTCAGAGAGGTATAGCTTTGTCCAGACACAAGGGAGCACCCAGTATAAGTCAAAGAAATACCCTTTCAGGCATAGAGTGACGAATAAATTATGCAAAAAAGAAAAGCAGAGAACTCTGGGTAGTTCTCAAGTTTAGGTGGAAAGCAGCTCCTGTATGGAGCACTCTCAACACCAGCGACACTCTAGATCTGCTCACCTCAAATGTCTGTTTTTCTATCAAAGTTTTTAAGCATTGGATTAGCACAGTGCCATCCACACCGATATAGAAAAGGACAAAGTCTTTTGCCATTTGTACAGCAAAGTCTTTAAGCATAGGACTAGTACAGTACTGTCCTTGCCGAGCTGTAAAAATGATGAAAGCCAATTACCACTTCAGGCACAGTATTACAGCTTTGAATCGGTAAAATACCAACCAAGCCAACCTGAAATGAGTAAAAGCAACCCCTGACACTGTGTTTCGCTCTAATTAGAACTCTTCAGAGAGGTATAGCTTTGTCCAGACACAAGGGAACACCCAGTATAAGTCAAAGAAATACCCTTTCAGGCATAGAGTGATGAATAAATTATGCAAAAAAGAAAAGCAGAGAACTCTGGGTAGTTCTCAAGTTTAGGTGGAAAGCAGCTCCTGTATGGAGCACTCTCAACACCAGCGATTCTCTAGATCTGCTCACCTCAAATGTCTGTTTTTCTATCAAAGTTTTTAAGCATGCGATTAGCACAGTGCCATCCACACCGAGATAGAAAAGGACAAAATCTTTTGCCATTTGTACTGCAAAGTCATTAAACATAGGATTAGCACAGTACCTTCCTTACCGAGCTGTAAAATGACAAAAGCCAATTACCACTTCAGGCCCAGTATTACAGCTTTGAAACAGTAAAATACCAACCAAACCAACCTGAAACGAGTAAAAGCAACCCCTGACACTGTGTTTCGCTCTAATTAGAGCTCTTCAGAGAGGTATAGCTTTGTCCAGACACAAGGGAGCACCCAGTATAAGTAAAAGAAATACCCTTTCAGGCATAGAGTGACGAATAAATTATGCAAAAAAAAAAAGCAGAGAACTCTGGGTAGTTCTCAAGTTTAGGTGGAAAGCAGCTCCTGTATGGAGCACTCTCAACACCTGCGACACTCTAGATCTGCTCACCTCAAATGTCTGTTTTTCTATCAAAGTTTTTAAGCATGGGATTAGCACAGTGCCAGCCACGCCGAGATAGAAAAGGACAAAGTCTTTTGACATTTGTACAGCAAAGTCTTTAAGCATAGGACTAGCACAGTACTGTCCTTGCCGAGCTGTAAAATGACAAAAGCCAATTACCACTTCAGGCACAGTATTACAGCTTTGAATCGGTAAAATGCCAACCTGAAATGAGTAAAAGCAACCCCTGACACTGTGTTTCGCTCTAATTAGAGCTCTTCAGAGAGGTATAGCTTTGTCCAGACACAAGGGAGCACCCAGTATAAGTCAAAGAAATATTCTTTCAGGCACAGAGTGACGAATAAATTATGCAAAAAAGAAAAGCAGAGAACTCTGGGTAGTTCTCAAGTTTAGGTGGAAAGCAGCTCCTGTATGGAGCACTCTCAACACCAGCGACACACTCGATCTGCTCACCTCAAATGTCTGTTTCTCTATCAAAGTTTTGAAGCATGGGATTAGCACAGTGCCATCCACAACGATATAGAAAAGGAAAAAGTCTTTTGCCATTTGTACAGCAAAGTCTTTAAGCATAGGACTAGTACAGTACTGTCCTTGCCGAGCTGTAAAAATGACAAAAGCCAATTACCACTTCAGGCACAATATTACAGCTTTGAATCGGTAAAATACCAACCAAGCCAACCTGAAATGAGTAAAAGCAACCCCTGACATTGTGTTTCGCTCTAATTAGAACTCTTCAGAGAGGTATAGCTTTGTCCAGACACAAGGGAACACCCAGTATAAGTCAAAGAAATACCCTTTCAGGCATAGAGTGATGAATAAATTATGCAAAAATGAAAAGCAGAGAACTCTGGGTAGTTCTCAAGTTTAGGTGGAAAGCAGCTCCTGTATGGAGCACTCTCAACACCAGCGATTCTCCAGATCTGCTCACCTCAAATGTCTGTTTTTCTATCAAAGTTTTTAAGCATGCGATTAGCACAGTGCCATCCACACCGAGATAGAAAAGGACAAAATCTTTTGCCATTTGTACTGCAAAGTCTTTAAACATAGGAATAGCACAGTACCTTCCTTACCGAGCTGTAAAATGACAAAAGCCAATTACCACTTCAGGCCCAGTATTACACCTTTGAAACATTAAAATACCAACCAAAGCAACCCCTGACACTGTGTTTCGCTCTAATTAGAGCTCTTCAGAGAGGTATAGCTTTGTCCAGACACAAGGGAGCACCCAGTATAAGTCAAAGAAATACCCTTTCAGGCATAGAGTGAAGAATAAATTATGCAAAAAAGAAAAGCAGAGAACTCTGGGTAGTTCTCAACTTTAGGTGGAAAGCAGCTCCTGTATGGAGCGCTCTCAACACCTGCGACACTCTAGATCTGCTCACCTCAAATGTCTGTTTTTCTATCAAAGTTTTTAAGCATGGGATTAGCACAGTGCCATCCACGCCGAGATAGAAAAGGACAAAGTCTTTTGCCATTTATACAGCAAAGTCTTTAAGAATGGGACTAGCACAGTACTGTCCTTGCCGAGCTGTAAAATGACAAAAGCCAATTACCACTTCAGGCACAGTATTACAGCTTTGAATCGGTAAAATACCAACCAAGCCAACCTGAAATGAGTAAAAGCAACCCCTGACACTGTGTTTCGCTCTCATTAGAACTATTCAGAAAGGTATAGCTTTTCCAGACACAAGGGATCACCCAGTATAAGTCAAAGAAATACCCTTTCAGGCATAGAGTGACGAATAAATTATGCAAAAAAGAAAAGCAGAGAACTCTGGGTAGTTCTCAAGTTTAGGTGGAAAGCAGCTCCTGTATGGAGCATTCTCAACACCAGCGACACTCTAGATCTGCTCACCTCAAATGTCTGTTTTTCTATCAAAGTTTTGAAGCATGGGATTAGCACAGTGCCATCCACACCGATATAGAAAAGGACAAAGTCTTTTGCCATTTGTACAGCAAAGTCTTTAAGCATAGGACTAGTACAGTACTGTCCTTGCCGAGCTGTAAAAATGACAAAAGCCAATTACCACTTCAGGCACAGTATTACAGCTTTGAATCGGTAAAATACCAACCAAGCCAACCTGAAATGAGTAAAAGCAACCCCTGACACTGTGTTTTGCTCTAATTAGAACTCTTCAGAGAGGTATAGCTTTGTCCAGACACAAGGGAACACCCAGTATAAGTCAAAGAAATACCCTTTCAGGCATAGAGTGATGAATAAATTATGCAAAAAAGAAAAGCAGAGAACTCTAGGTAGTTCTCAAGTTTAGGTGGAAAGCAGCTCCTGTATGGAGCACTCTCAACACCAGCGACACTCTAGATCTGCTCACCTCAAATGTCTGTTTTTCTATCAAAGTTTTTAAGCATGCGATTAGCACAGTGCCATCCACACCGAGATAGAAAAGGACAAAGTCTTTTGCCATTTGTACTGCAAAGTCTTTAAACATAGGACTAGCACAGTACCTTCCGTGCCGAGCTGTAAAATGACAAAAGCCAATTACCACTTCAGGCCCAGTATTACAGCTTTGAAACAGTAAAATACCAACCAAGCCAACCTGAAATGAGTAAAAGCAACCCCTGACACTGTGTTTCGCTATAATTAGAGCTCTTCAGAGAGGTATAGCTTTGTCCAGACACAAGGGAGCACCCAGTATAAGTCAAAGAAATACCCTTTCAGGCATAGAGTGACGAATAAATTATGCAAAAAAGAAAAGCAGAGAACTCTGGGTAGTTCTCAAGTTTAGGTGGAAAGCAGCTCCTGTATGGAGCACTCTCAACACCAGCGACACTCTAGATCTGCTCACCTCAAATGTCTGTTTTTCTATCAAAGTTTTTAAGCATGGGATTAGCACAGTGCCATCCACGGCGAGATAGAAAAGGACAAAGTCTTTTGCCATTTATACAGCAAAGTCTTTAAGAATGGGACTAGCACAGTACTGTCCTTGCCGAGCTGTAAAATGACAAAAGCCAATTACCACTTCAGGCACAGTATTACAGCTTTGAATCGGTAAAATACCAACCAAGCCAACCTGAAATGAGTAAAAGCAACCCCTGACACTGTGTTTCGCTCTCATTAGAACTATTCAGAGAGGTATAGCTTTTCCAGACACAAGGGATCACCCAGTATAAGTCAAAGAAATACCCTTTCAGGCATAGAGTGACGAATAAATTATGCAAAAAAGAAAAGCAGAGAACTCTGGGTAGTTCTCAAGTTTAGGTGGAAAGCAGCTCCTGTATGGAGCACTCTCAACACCAGCGACACTCTAGATCTGCTCACCTCAAATGTCTGTTTTTCTATCAAAGTTTTTAAGCATGGGATTAGCACAGTGCCATCCACACCGATATAGAAAAGGACAAAGTCTTTTGCCATTTGTACAGCAAAGTCTTTAAGCATAGGACTAGCACAGTACTGTCCTTGCCGAGCTGTAAAATGACAAAAGCCAATTACCACTTCAGGCACAGTATTACAGCTTTGAATCGGTAAAATACCAACCAAGCCAACCTGAAATGAGTAAAAGCAACCCCATACACTGTGTTTCGCTCTAATTAGAACTCTTCAGAGAGGTATAGCTTTGTCCAGACACAAGGGAACACCCAGTATAAGTCAAAGAAATACCCTTTCAGGCATAGAGTGATGAATAAATTATGCAAAAAAGAAAAGCAGAGAACTCTGGGTAGTTCTCAAGTTTAGGTGGAAAGCAGCTCCTGTATGGAGCACTCTCAACACCAGCGACACTCTAGATCTGCTCACCTCAAATGTCTGTTTTTCTATCAAAGTTTTTAAGCATGGGATTAGCACAGTGCCAGCCACGCCGAGATAGAAAAGGACAAAGTCTTTTGACATTTGTACAGCAAAGTCTTTAAGTATAGGATTAGCACAGTACTGTCCTTGCCGAGCTGTAAAATGACAAAAGCCAATTACCACTTCAGGCACAGTATTACAGCTTTGAATCGGTAAAATGCCAACCTGAAATGAGTAAAAGCAACCCCTGACACTGTGTTTCGCTCTAATTAGAGCTCTTCAGAGAGGTATAGCTTTGTCCAGACACAAGGGAGCACCCAGTATAAGTCAAAGAAATACCCTTTCAGGCATAGAGTGACGAATAAATTATGCAAAAAAGAAAAGCAGAGAACTCTGGGTAGTTCTCAAGTTTAGGTGGAAAGCAGCTCCTGTATGGAGCACTCTCAACACCAGCGACACTCTAGATCTGCTCACCTCAAATGTCTGTTTTTCTATCAAAGTTTTTAAGCATGGGATTAGCAGAGTGCCATCCACGCCGAGATAGAAAAGGACAAAGTCTTTTGCCATTTGTACAGCAAAGTCTTTAAGCATAGGACTAGCACAGTACTGTCCTTGCCGAGCTGTAAAATGACAAAAGCCAATTACCACTTCAGGCACAGTATTACAGCTTTGAATCGGTAAAATACCAACCAAGCCAACCTGAAATGAGTAAAAGCAACCCCTGACACTGTGTTTCGCTCTAATTAGATCTCTTCAGAGAGGTATAGCTTTGTCCAGACACAAGGGAGCACCCAGTATAAGTCAAAGAAATACCCTTTCAGGCATAGAGTGATGAATAAATTATGCAAAAAAGAAAAGCAGAGAACTCTGGGTAGTTCTCAAGTTTAGGTAGAAAGCAGCTCCTGTATGGAGCACTCTCAACACCAGCGACACTCTAGATCTGCTCACCTCAAATGTCTGTTTTTCTATCAAAGTTTTTAAGCATGGGATTAGCACAGTGCCATCCACACCGATATAGAAAAGGACAAAGTCTTTTGCCATTTGTACAGCAAAGTCTTTAAGCATAGGACTAGTACAGTACTGTCCTTGCCGAGCTGTAAAAATGACAAAAGCCAATTACCACTTCAGGCACAGTATTACAGCTTTGAATCGGTAAAATACCAACCAAGCCAACCTGAAATGAGTAAAAGCAACCCCTGACACTGTGTTTCCCTCTAATTAGAGCTCTTCAGAGAGGTATAGCTTTGTCCAGACACAAGGGAGCACCCAGTATAAGTCAAAGAAATACCCTTTCAGGCATAGAGTGACGAATAAATTATGCAAAAAAAAAAGCAGAGAACTCTGGGTAGTTCTCAAGTTTAGGTGGAAAGCAGCTCTTGTATGGAGCACTCTCAACACCTGCGACACTCTAGATCTGCTCACCTCAAATGTCTGTTTTTCTATCAAAGTTTTTAAGCATGGGATTAGCACAGTGCCAGCCACGCCGAGATAGAAAAGGACAAAGTCTTTTGACATTTGTACAGCAAAGTCTTTAAGCATAGGACTAGCACAGTACTGTCCTTGCCGAGCTGTAAAATGACAAAAGCCAATTACCACTTCAGGCACAGTATTACAGCTTTGAATCGGTAAAATGCCAACCTGAAATGAGTAAAAGCAACCCCTGACACTGTGTTTCGCTCTAATTAGAGCTCTTCAGAGAGGTATAGCTTTGTCCAGACACAAGGGAGCACCCAGTATAAGTCAAAGAAATACACTTTCAGGCATAGAGTGGCGAATAAATATGCAAAAAAGAAAAGCAGAGAACTCTGGGTAGTTCTCAAGTTTAGGTGGAAAGCAGCTCCTGTATGGAGCACTCTCAACACCAGCGACACTCTAGATCTGCTCACCTCAAATGTCTGTTTTTTTATCAAAGTTTTGAAGCATGGGATTAGCACAGTGCCATCCACACCGATATAGAAAAGGACAAAGTCTTTTGCCATTTGTACAGCAAAGTCTTTAAGCATAGGACTAGTACAGTACTGTCCTTGCCGAGCTGTAAAAATGACAAAAGCCAATTACCACTTCAGGCACAGTATTACAGCTTTGAATCAGTAAAATACCAACCAAGCCAACCAGAAATGAGTAAAAGCAACCCCTGACACTGTGTTTCGCTATAATTAGAGCTCTTCAGAGAGGTATAGCTTTGTCCAGACACAAGGGAGCACCCAGTATAAGTCAAAGAAATACCCTTTCAGGCATAGAGTGACGAATAAATTATGCAAAAAAGAAAAGCAGAGAACTCTGGGTAGTTCTCAAGTTTAGGTGGAAAGCAGCTCCTGTATGGAGCACTCTCAACACCAGCGACACTCTAGATCTGCTCACCTCAAATGTCTGTTTTTCTATCAAAGTTTTTAAGCATGGGATTAGCACAGTGCCAGCCACGCCGAGATAGAAAAGGACAAAGTCTTTTGACATTTGTACAGCAAAGTCTTTAAGCATAGGACTAGCACAGTACTGTCCTTGCCGAGCTGTAAAATGACAAAAGCCAATTACAACTTCAGGCACAGTATTACAGCTTTGAATCGGTAAAATGCCAACCTGAAATGAGTAAAAGCAACCCCTGACACTGTGTTTCGCTCTAATTAGAGCTCTTCAGAGAGGTATAGCTTTGTCCAGACACAAGGGAGCACCCAGTATAAGTCAAAGAAATACTCTTTCAGGCATAGAGTGACGAATAAATTATGCAAAAAAGAAAAGCAGAGAACTCTGGGTAGTTCTCAAGTTTAGGTGGAAAGCAGCTCCTGTATGGAGCACTCTCAACACCAGCGACACTCTAGATCTGCTCACCTCAAATGTCTGTTTTTCTATCAAAGTTTTTTTTTTTTTTTTTTTTTAAAACCTTTATTTCAAAATTCAGGACACAGCTATTCAGCCGACAGCCCGAAGGTTCGGCAGCATTACAAGTTAGATACAGTGATGTGTCCCCAATGCAGTTCAAAGAATAATGCAAAAGGTTCAATTTTAAATAAACACAGAAAAAACTAACAACAAACCCCAGCAAGGCAAGGACATTGTGAGCCCATGGCGGAGGCCCCCAGGGGAGACCGGACCCCACTCGTCTACTAAGTACAAGACTGTGTACGGAGGAAGAAGGGGAACAGCAGAGGCCCAGAACAGTTACTAAAACCAAGCTGTGCTGGAAAGTAGGTCAGGGGGAAAGCTGTTCCTCGGGAGGTTCCAGGTCCGGGGCAAGACATATTCCCCCCCTGTATTGGTTCCACCGCCCCCAGATGGCATGCCACTTCCGGGGGCGACCTCTAGAGCAGTAGACCGTCTTCTCCCTAAACATGCTCCAATCCATGTTTTCCTTCCACGCGGTCAGTGTACGGGGTCCCGAGGAGCCCCATAGCCGCGCGATATCCCTTTTTGCTACCATGTTACCCAGAGTCACCCATTGGGTCTGCGCCTCATCGAGGTCAGTGGGCCCCCAGACGTTCAGGAGGCAGCACCGCGCCTCCGGCTGTACCACAATGCCCGTCACCTCCCCCATAACTGCATGGACTCTCCTCCAGAACTCCACAATGACACCACATTCCCAGATGATGTGCAGGAAAGTGCCCACCATACCACATCCCCTTCTGCACAGGCCGTCCTCCGAGAATCCCATGCGGACCAGCCTTGGCCCCGTCACATACACCCGGTGCAGTATTTTAAGCTGCACCAGCCTCAGACGCAACGGGATCGCAACCTCCTTAGGCGAAGAAACCGCTGACTGCCAGTCCTCATTATCCAACTCAAGACCATCCCTGGTCCACTGTTCTCTCAGCCCCAATAGCAAGTCTGCCCGGACGTTTATCAACTTCTTATATATGAGCGAGATCGTGCTCTCGGGCATATGACCATCAAGGACTCGGTCCTCAAGGGGAGAGGACTCCGGCACCTTCTCACCCTCAACAAGGACTGATCGGAGGACGTGACGCAGCTGGATATACCTGAAATACTCTGAGGGCCCTAGCTCAAACTCAGTCTGCAACTCCTCGAAAGACTTCACCCTCCCCTTATGCAGTACATCTCCCACCTTGGATATACCTATCAGATCCCACTTATCAAAGCCCTTCGTGTGTCAGAGTCTTCCCAATCTTTCCGATTCAAACAATGGGGTAGCGAGGGTTAGCCTATCCTTCCAGCCCAACGAGTCAGTCGCCATCTTCCATACGCGCACCGCCACACCTGTGGGCCCCGTGAGGGACGAGTCTAAGGACCGCGAATACAACGCCCTGTAGTAGTTGCCGCCGCGCAGCAGCCACCTATCCATGGCAAACCCAGGGCTGAGGGCAGGGCCATAAAACCCATGGTTGATCGCGCTCAGCTGCGTGGCCCAATAGTACCGTCGGATGTCTGGGAGCGCGATGCCCCCATCGTACCATGGGAGCGTCAACTTTGAAATAGCTATTCGCGGCCGCCCATCCCACAGCAACGTCCTTTGGAGGCCTTCGACCTCCCGAAAGTATTTGGCCGGTACCCAGTCCAGGGTGTTCTGGAGAGCGTAGAGGAAGCGGGGAAGAGACATCATTTTAAACAGGGCCGCACGCCCAACGAGGGAGAGCGGCAGCCTCCGCCAACCTTCCACATCTCGCCTCAAGCGTGCCAAGGGGGGGAGCAGATTCCTCTCATAGCGCACAGCAGGATCCAAGGATATAAAAATCCCCAAATACACAAAACCCTGCTGGGCAACCTGTATCGAACATGTTCTAGGGATCGGTGGGACCTCGCCACTAAGAACGTACAAGTACGATTTGCCCCAATTAATCACAAGCCCCGAGTTCCTACCGAACGATGCGAGTACGTCACAGACCACTATAAGTGACTTCTTAGGTGAGGCAAGATACAGCAGGATATCATCGGCATAGAGCGAAATACGATCCTCATGATCAGACGACCACCGAAGGCCCCGTATATCCGGGTGCCAACGTATCCACACAGCCAACGGTTCAAGGGCGAGGGCGAACAACAGAGGCGACAGGGGGCAGCCCTGCCGGGTACCCCTACCAAGCTGAAACGGAGTAGATGCCCGTCCATTCACCACCACATTCGCTAGTGGCCCCTCGTACAGCAACCGAACCCAACTCACAAAACCGCGACCGAAACCAAACTTGGCCAGCACGGCCCATAAATATGCCCACTCCACCGTGTCAAAGGCCATCGTGGCATCAAGAGATGCCACAACAGCCGGTTCACGCAGCGTGCCCGCCCTGGCGATGACGCCATGAAGACGCCTAAGGTTCAATGCTGTATTTCGGTGCGGGATAAAGCCAGATTGATCCGGGTGGACCAAATCGCCAAGTACCCTAATCAAACGGGTAGCCAGGAGTTTGGCCAGAATTTTCGGCTCAGCGTTGAGGAGTGAAATGGGCCGATAGGAGGAGCATCTATCTCGGGGTTTACCCTCTTTATGTATGACCACGATCGACGCCAGCCGCTGGTCCAACGGAAGGATCCCATCCCCCCGCGCCTCCAAAAACATGGCGCGCAGATGAGGGGCGACCCTATCCGGAAACAGTTTGTACAGGTCGATCGGCAGTCCATTCGGTCCAGAGGCCTTACCCGAGTTCAACGCGCGAATCGCCCCCGCCACCTCGTCAACCGTGATGTCACCATCCAAATCGTCCCTATCTATGTCAGAGAGGCAGGGCAACTCGATATCTCGGAGGAGATCAGACGAGTCCTCGGGCGGCCTGTCCGACACAGAGGAATAAACCCTATGAAAATATTCCGCGAAACACTTCACAATCCCCTCCGGTTCCACGATCGCCTCTCCCCCCTCTCCAATCAACTCTGGCACCACTCTATTGACCCGTTCTTTCCTCTCCAGCCACGCCAGGAGTTTCCCTGCCTTATCCCCAACGTCATACAGGCAGCCCTGTTGTTCCCTGCTGAGGGTCTTAGCGGCGTTCGTCACCAGGTCCCTATACTCCGCCTGCTTCAGGCAAAGCTCATGCAATGAGGACTCTGTAACCTCCTCCTCCATATCCTCCTCAAGGGCCGCAATCTCCTCCTCCACCTGCCGCACCTCGCCATCCCTCCGATTCTTGGCAGCCACCATCTATCAAAGTTTTTAAGCATGGGATTAGCACAGTGCCATCCACGCCGAGATAGAAAAGGACAAAATCTTTTGCCATTTATACAGCAAAGTCTTTAAGAATGGGACTAGCACAGTACTGTCCTTGCCAAGCTGTAAAATGACAAAAGCCAATTACCACTTCAGGCACAGTATTACAGCTTTGAATCGGTAAAATACCAACCAAGCCAACCTGAAATGAGTAAAAGCAACCCCTGACACTGTGTTTCGCTCTCATTAGAACTATTCAGAGAGGTATAGCTTTTCCAGACACAAGGGATCACCCAGTATAAGTCAAAGAAATACCCTTTCAGGCATAGAGTGACGAATAAATTATGCAAAAAAGAAAAGCAGAGAACTCTGGGTAGTTCTCAAGTTTAGGTGGAAAGCAGCTCCTGTATGGAGCATTCTCAACTACAGCGACACTCTAGATCTGCTCACCTCAAATGTCTGTTTTTCTATCAAAGTTTTTAAGCATGGGATTAGCACAGTGCCATCCACACCGATATAGAAAAGGACAAAGTCTTTTGCCATTTGTACAGCAAAGTCTTTAAGCATAGGACTTGCACAGTACTGTCCTTGCCGAGCTGTAAAATGACAAAAGCCAATTACCACTTCAGGCACAGTATTACAGCTTTGAATCGGTAAAATACCAACCAAGCCAACCTGAAATTAGTAAAAGCAACCCCTGACACTGTGTTTCGCTCTAATTAGAACTCTTCAGAGAGGTATAGCTTTGTCCAGACACAAGGAAACACCCAGTATAAGTCAAAGAAATACCCTTTCAGGCATAGAGTGATGAATAAATTATGCAAAAAAGAAAAGCAGAGAACTCTGGGTAGTTCTCAAGTTTAGGTGGAAAGCAGCTCCTGTATGGAGCACTCTCAACACCAGCGACACTCTAGATCTGCTCACCTCAAATGTCTGTTTTTCTATCAAAGATTTTAAGCATGGGATTAGCACAGTGCCAGCCACGCCGAGATAGAAAAGGACAAAGTCTTTTGACATTTGTACAGCAAAGTCTTTAAGTATAGGATTAGCACAGTACTGTCCTTGCCGAGCTGTAAAATGACAAAAGCCAATTACCACTTCAGGCACAGTATTACAGCTTTGAATCGGTAAAATGCCAACCTGAAATGAGTAAAAGCAACCCCTGATACTGTGTTTCGCTCTAATTAGAGCTCTTCAGAGAGGTATAGCTTTGTCCAGACACAAGGGAGCACCCAATATAAGTCAAAGAAATACCCTTTCAGGCATAGAGTGACGAATACATTATGCAAAAAAGAAAAGCAGAGAACTCTGGGTAGTTCTCAAGTTTAGGTGGAAAGCAGCTCCTGTATGGAGCACTCTCAGCACCAGCGACACTCTAGATCTGCTCACCTCAAATGTCTGTTTTTCTATCAAAGTTTTTAAGCATGGGATTATCACAGTGCCATCCACGCCGAGATAGAAAAGGACAAAGTATTTTGCCATTTGTACAGCAAAGTCTTTAAGCATAGGACTAGCACAGTACTGTCCTTGCCGAGCTGTAAATTGACAAAAGCCAATTACCACTTCAGGCACAGTATTACAGCTTTGAAACAGTAAAATACCAACCAAGCCAACCTGAAATGAGTAAAAGCAACCCCTGACACTGTGTTTCGCTCTAATTAGAGCTCTTCAGAGAGGTATAGCTTTGTCCAGGCACAAGGGAGCACCCAGTATAAGTCAAAGAAATACCCTTTCAGGCATAGAGTGACAAATAAATTATGCAAAAAAGAAAAGCAGAGAACTCTGGGTAGTTCTCAAGTTTAGGTGGAAAGCAGCTCCTGTATGGAGCACTCTCAACACCAGCGACACTCTAGATCTGCTCACCTCAAATGTCTGTTTTTCTATCAAAGTTTTTAAGCATGGGATTAGCACAGTGCCAGCCACGCCGAGATAGAAAAGGACAAAGTCTTTTGACATTTGTACAGCAAAGTCTTTAAGCATAGGATTAGCACAGTACTGTCCTTGCCGAGCTGTAAAATGACAAAAGCCAATTACCACTTCAGGCACAGTATTACAGCTTTGAATCGGTAAAATACCAACCTGAAATGAGTAAAAGCAACCCCTGACACTGTGTTTCGCTCTAATTAGAGCTCTTCAGAGAGGTATAGCTTTGTCCAGACACAAGGGAGCACCCAGTATAAGTCAAAAAAATACCCTTTCAGGCATAGAGTGGCGAATAAATTATGCAAAAAAGAAAAGCAGAGAACTCTGGGTAGTTCTCAAGTTTAGGTGGAAAGCAGCTCCTGTATGGAGCACTCTCAACACCAGCGACACTCTAGATCTGCTCACCTCAAATGTCTGTTTTTCTATCAAAGTTTTTAAGCATGCGATTAACACAGTGCCATCCACACCGAGATAGAAAAGGACAAAGTCTTTTGCCATTTGTACTGCAAAGTATTTAAACATAGGACTAGCACAGTACCTTCCTTGCCGAGCTGTAAAATGACAAAAGCCAATTACCACTTCAGGCCCAGTATTACAGCTTTGAAACAGTAAAATACCAACTAAGCCAACCTGAAATGAGTAAAAGCAATCCCTGACACTGTGTTTCGCTCTAATTAGAGCTCTTCAGAGAGTTATAGCTTTGTCTAGACACAAGGGAGCACCCAGTATAAGTCAAAGAAATACCCTTTCAGGCATAGAGTGACAAATAAATTATGCAAAAAAGAAAAGCAGAGAACTCTGGGTAGTTCTCAAGTTTAGGTGGAAAGCAGCTCCTGTATGGAGCACTCTCAACACCAGCGGCACTCTAGATCTGCTCACCTCAAATGTCTGTTTTTCTATCAAAGTTTTTAAGCATGGGATTAGCACAGTGCCATCCACACCGATATAGAAAAGGACAAAGTCTTTTGCCATTTGTACAGCAAAGTCTTTAAGCATAGGACTAGTACAGTACTGTCCTTGCCGAGCTGTAAAAATGACAAAAGCCAATTACCACTTCAGGCACAGTATTACAGCCTTGAATCGGTAAAATACCTACCAAGCCAACCTGAAATGAGTAAAAGCAACCCCTGACACTGTGTTTCGCTCTAATTAGAACTCTTCAGAGAGGTATAGCTTTGTCCAGACACAAGGGAACACCCAGTATAAGTCAAAGAAATACGCTTTCAGGCATAGAGTGATGAATAAATTATGCAAAGGAAAAGCAGAGAACTCTGGGTAGTTCTCAAGTTTAGGTGGAAAGCCGCTCCTGTATGGAGCACTCTCAACACCAGCGATACTCTAGATCTGCTCACCTCAAATGTCTGTTTTTCTATCAAAGTTTTTAAGCATGGGATTGGCACAGTGCCAGCCACGCCGAGATAGAAAAGGACAAAGTCTTTTGACATTTGTACAGCAAAGTCTTTAAGAATGGGACTAGCACAGTACTATCCTTGCCGAGCTGTAAAATGACAAAAGCCAATTACCACTTCAGGCACAGTATTACAGCTTTGAATCGGTAAAATACCAACTAAGCCAACCTGAAATGAGTAAAAGCAATCCCTGACACTGTGTTTCGCTCTAATTAGAGCTCTTCAGAGAGTTATAGCTTTGTCCAGACACAAGGGAGCACCCAGCATAAGTCAAAGAAATACCCTTTCAGGCATAGAGTGACGAATAAATTATGCAAAAAAGAAAAGCAGAGAACTCTGGGTAGTTCTCAAGTTTAGGTGGAAAGCAGCTCCTGTATGGAGCACTCTCAACACCAGCGACACTCTAGATCTGCTCACCTCAAATGTCTGTTTTTCTATCAAAGTTTTTAAGCATGGGATTAGCACAGTGCCATCCACACCGATATAGAAAAGGACAAAGTCTTTTGCCATTTGTACAGCAAAGTCTTTAAGCATAGGACTAGTACAGTACTGTCCTTGCCGAGCTGTAAAAATGACAAAAGCCAATTACCACTTCAGGCACAGTATTACAGCCTTGAATCGGTAAAATACCTACCAAGCCAACCTGAAATGAGTAAAAGCAACCCCTGACACTGTGTTTCGCTCTAATTAGAACTCTTCAGAGAGGTATAGCTTTGTCCAGACACAAGGGAACACCCAGTATAAGTCAAAGAAATACGCTTTCAGGCATAGAGTGATGAATAAATTATGCAAAAAGGAAAAGCAGAGAACTCTGGGTAGTTCTCAAGTTTAGGTGGAAAGCAGCTCCTGTATGGAGCACTCTCAACACCAGCGACACTCTAGATCTGCTCACCTCAAATGTCTGTTTTTCTATCAAAGTTTTTAAGCATGGGATTGGCACAGTGCCAGCCACGCCGAGATAGAAAAGGACAAAGTCTTTTGACATTTGTACAGCAAAGTCTTTAAGAATGGGACTAGCACAGTACTGTCCTTGCCGAGCTGTAAAATGACAAAAGCCAATTACCACTTCAGGCACAGTATTACAGCTTTGAATCGGTAAAATACCAACCAAGCCAACCTGAAATGAGTAAAAGCAACCCCTGACACTGTGTTTCGCTCTCATTAGAACTATTCAGAGAGGTATAGCTTTTCCAGACACAAGGGATCACCCAGTATAAGTCAAAGAAATACCCTTTCAGGCATAGAGTGACGAATAAATTATGCAAAAAAGAAAAGCAGAGAACTCTGGGTAGTTCTCAAGTTTAGGTGGAAAGCAGCTCCTGTATGGAGCACTCTCAACACCAGCGACACTCTAGATCTGCTCACCTCAAATGTCTGTTTTTCTATCAAAGTTATTAAGCATGGGATTAGCACAGTGCCAGCCACGCCGAGATAGAAAAGGACAAAGTCTTTTGACATTTGTACAGCAAAGTCTTTATGTATAGGATTAGCACAGTACTGTCCTTGCCGAGCTGTAAAATGACAAAAACCAATTACCACTTCAGGCACAGTATTACAGCTTTGAATCGGTAAAATGCCAATCTGAAATGAGTAAAAGCAACCCCTGACACTGTGTTTCGCTCTAATTAGAGCTCTTCATAGAGGTATAGCTTTGTCCAGACACAAGGGAGCACCCAGTATAAGTAAAAAAAAATACCCTTTCAGGCATAGAGTGGCGAATAAATTATGCAAAAAAGAAAAGCAGAGAACTCTGGGTAGTTCTCAAGTTTAGGTGGAAAGCAGCTCCTGTATGGAGCACTCTCAACACCAGCGACACTCTAGATCTGCTCACCTCAAATGTCTGTTTTTCTATCAAAGTTTTTAAGCATGAGATTAGCACAGTGCCATCCACACCGAGATAGAAAAGGACAAAGTCTTTTGCCATTTGTACTGCAAAGTCTTTAAACATAGGACTAGCACAGTACCTTCCTTGCCGAGCTGTAAAATGACAAAAGCCAATTACCACTTCAGGCCCACTATTACAGCTTTGAAACAGTAAAATACCAACCAAGCCAACCTGAAATGAGTAAAAGCAACCCCTGACACTGTGTTTCACTCTAATTAGAGCTCTTCAGAGAGGTATAGCTTTGTCCAGACACAAGGGAGCACCCAGTATAAGTCAAAGAAATACCCTTTCAGGCATAGAGTGACAAATAAATTATGCAAAAAAGAAAAGCAGAGAACTCTGGGTAGTTCTCAAGTTTAGGTGGAAAGCAGCTTCTGTATGGAGCACTCTCAACACCAGCGACACTCTAGATCTGCTCACCTCAAATGTCTGTTTTTCTATCAAAGTTTTTAAGCATGGGATTAGCACAGTGACATCCACGCCGAGATAGAAAAGGACAAAGTCTTTTGCCATTTGTACAGCAAAGTCATTAAGCATAGGACTAGCACAGTACTGTCCTTGCCGAGCTGTAAAATGACAAAAGCCAATTACCACTTCAGGCACAGTATTACAGCTTTGAATCGGTAAAATACCAACTAAGCCAACCTGAAATGAGTAAAAGCAATTCCTGACACTGTGTTTCGCTCTAATTAGAGCTCTTCAGAGAGGTATTTCTTTGTCCAGACACAAGGGAGCACCCAGTATAAGTCAAAGAAATACCCTTTCAGGCATAGAGTGACGAATAAATTATGCAAAAAAGAAAAGCAGAGAACTCTGGGTAGTTCTCAAGTTTAGGTGGAAAGCAGCTCCTGTATGGAGCACTCTCAACACCAGCGACACTCTAGATCTGCTCACCTCAAATGTCTGTTTTTCTATCAAAGTTTTTAAGCATGCGATTAGCACAGTGCCATCCACACCGAGATAGAAAAGGACAAAGTCTTTTGCCATTTGTACTGCAAAGTCTTTAAACATAGGACTAGCACAGTACCTTCCTTGCCGAGCTGTACAATGACAAAAGCCAATTACCACTTCAGGCCCAGTATTACAGCTTTGAAACAGTAAAATACCAACCAAGCCAACCTGAAATGAGTAAAAGCAACCCCTGACACTGTGTTTCGCTCTAATTAGAGCTCTTCAGAGAGGTATAGCGTTGTCCAGGCACAAGGGAGCACCCAGTATAAGTCAAAGAAATACCCTTTCAGGCATAGAGTGACGAATAAATTATGCAAAAAAGAAAAGCAGAGAACTCTGGGTAGTTCTCAAGTTTAGGTGGAAAGCAGCTCCTGTGTGGAGCACTCTCAACACCAGCGACACTCTAGATCTGCTCACCTCAAATGTCTGTTTTTCTTTTTTTTTTTTTTTTTTTTTTGAAACCGTTTATTGCAATCTCAAATATATACAGGTACGGGCCTACAACCTTCCGGCCGGCCGCTAAAATGACAGGAATAAATGACATATATTCAATAAGGCACTTGGCGTTACAGAGACGCTAAAGCAGGAGGTATCAGCACCGTGGGCCACATGACTCTGAGCCCACAATACGGTTTCGTTTTATACAACACAACAACATAAAACCACACCCGCAAGGCAACCCGAGAGCGAAAATGACAACATACGCTCCTCGAATGGGGGGACCCCAACCATACACTAAAATCGAAGGAGGGGAAGGGGAATAGGTCTGGGACTGGGAAAACTCTGTGTCCGGGATTGAGGGAGGGGGTCATCTAGGGGGACGGAGCTGGTGAAGCGGGAGGCAACAATGGCGGCTCGCAAATACCCCCGCGGTAGGCGTTCCAGGGGCCCCACACCTTCAGCCACGCCCCAGGCTTACCCCGCGCCACATACACCACCTTCTCCCGGAACATACACCAATCCATGTGTTCTTTCCAGGCCGACACTGCCGGGGGCCTCTGGGATCCCCACAGTTGAGCGATGTCACGTTTAGCAATCATATAACCCAGCGTCACCCATCGCGTCTGCGGAACCGAGTAGTCGGTCGGTTCCCACACATTCAGCAGGCATCTCCTCGCTTCAGGCACCAGCGCTACATGCGTAACCGCTCGCAGGACCTCATGCACACCACGCCAGAATCGCTCCACCCTCGGACATTCCCACAGAATATGTAAAAAGGTCGCCAATGCACCGCACCCACGCTTACACAGCCCATCCTCGGCATAGCCCATACGCAGAAGCCCCGGCCCCGTCACGTACACCCGGTGAAGTATCTTAAGCTGGACGAAGCGAAGGCGAGCCGGGATGGCCACCTCCTTCGGGGAGGCCACCGCGGAAATCCAGTCCTCGTCGTCCAGCTCCAACCCATCGGCAACCCAAGCCTCGCGGAGCCCAGTCAGTAAGCCCGAGCGGTCATTAATCAACTTCTTGTAGATGAGGGAGATCGTGCTGTCCGGAACGTGGCCGTCTAGCACTCTATCCTCCAGTGGGGAGGACTCCGGAATGGTGGCCACGTCTGGGAAGACAGAGCCCAGTGCGTGACGGACCTGCAGGTATCGAAAGTATTCACTGCCCTGCAGCTGAAACTCCGCCTGCAGTGTCTCGAAAGTTTTGAATCCTCCCCTCGTCCAGAGGTCCCCCACTGTACTAATGCCTATCGTGTCCCACCTATCGAAGCCCTTCGAGGTCCATAGGGAGCCCAACCTCTCAGACGCATACAACGGTGACGCCCGGGTCAAACGGTCCTTCCATCCCATAGCTGCATTGGCCGCGTGCCATACTCGTACCATGACACACGTGGGTCCCGTCAGGCGGGAGTCGGGCACGCTAGTGTAGAGCGCTCGATTGTAATCGCCACCGGGCAGGAGCATCTTGTCCATTTCAAATGCCGGGTTTAAGGCGGGCCCGTAGAGGCCGTGATTAATTGCAGCTAATTGGGAGGCCCAGTAATACCGCTTAATATCCGGGAGGGCAATCCCTCCGTCATACCACGGGAGCGTCAACTTTGCCAGGGCTATACGCGGCCTCCCGTCCCAGAACAGGCGGCGCTGCAAACTCTCCACCTCACGGAAGTAACGCGCCGGGACCAGGTCCATCGAGTTCTGGAGGGCTTACAGAAAGCGCGGTAACGACATCATCTTGAACAATGCCGCCCGGCCGAGCGACGAAAGCGGCAAGCGCCGCCAGCGCGCGACGTCCTCCTTCAAGCGCTGGAGGGGGGGAAGCAAATTCCGCTCGTAGCGGGCCACTGGGTCCAGCGTAATATAGACGCCCAGGTAACGAAACCCCTGCGAGGCAATCTGGATCGAGCAGCCCCGCGGGAGAACAGGAGCCTCCCCGGAAAGCACATAGACACAGGATTTAGCCCAGTTGATGACAAGACCTGAGTTACGGCCGAAGGAGCGCAGAACATCGACCAGGACAATCAGTGATTTACGCGGGGAGGCTAAGTACAACAGGATGTCGTCGGCGTAGAGGGACACGCGGTCCTCATACTCAGGGGTCCAACGGAGACCACGGATAGAGGGGTGCCACCGCAGCCATTCCGCCAGGGGTTCCAAGGCCAGTGCAAACAGGAGCGGCGACAGGGGGCAACCCTGTCGCGTGCCCCGTCCCAGCACGAATGGGGCCGAGACTCGACCATTCACCACCACCTGCGCCAATGGGTCAGAGTACAACAATTTGACCCAGCTGATGAATCCCGGGCCAAATCCAAATTTCGCCAACATCGCCCAGATGTACGGCCACTCGAGCGTGTCAAACGCCATGGTGGCGTCCAAGGACGCCAAGATGGCCGGCTCCCGCATGAATGGAACACGCGCGAGCACCCCGTGCAAGCGCCGCAGGTTAAGGGCCGTGTTGCGATGGGGAATAAAGCCGGACTGGTCTTGGTGGACCAGATCGCCCACCACGCCGACCAGCCGGTTGGCAAGCACCTTGGCGAGGATTTTAGGCTCCGCATTGAAGAGCGAGATCGGCCGATAGGATGTAACCCGGTCCCGCGGTCTCCCCTCCTTGTGGATAACCACGATGGTAGCTAGACGCTGGTCCGGCGGGAGGGAGCCCCGCGAGTGGGCCGCAAGGAACATCGCGCGGAGGTGAGGTGCCAGTACATCCGGTCGCAGCTTGTACAATTCGATAGGAAGGCCATTCGGGCCCATGGCCTTGCCCGAGGCGACCGAGCGTATGGCGAGGGCGATTTCATCCGAGGTGGGAGCGGCATCCAACGAATCCCTGTCCTCCACTGAAAGCGAGGGCAGCGCGATGTCCCGCAGCAGGGCATGGGAATCCTCCTCCGGTTAGGGAGAGACCGGAGAATATACCTCGCGGAAATGATCCGCGAAGCAAGAAACAATGCCTTCCGGCTCAGTAATTCATACACCATCCATCCTCTCAATCAGCGGGACCACACGACTAGCTCTCTCCTTCTTATCCAACCACGCAATCAGTTTGCCAGCCTTATCACCCACATCGTACAGTCGCCCCTGTTGCTCTCTGCTAAGGCCCCTGGCCGCCTCCGTGACGAGGGCCCTATAGGCCGCCTGTTTAAGGTGTAGAACATGCAGCGCCGCGTCAGTCACCCCACTCCCCAGACCACCCTCCAATTCAGTAATTTCGGCCTCCACCCGGGTCACCTCCTCCTGTGCGCGTCTGCGGGCATGGGAGATAAAGGAGAGGGCCTCCCCTCTGAGAACTGTTTTAAAGGCTTCCCACAGGGAGATAGCCGACGGAACGGACCCCACATTCTCCTCGAAATACCGTTGCAATGATTTAATCAGATCAGAACGAATAGTGGGGTCACGCAGGTACCAAGCATTGATTGGGGCTACCCTGCCCTCTCCCCTCGGGAAGACACCCAAGTGCAGTAGGAGCGGGGAATGATCCGAAATACCCCGCGCCAGATGGCGCACCTCTCCCACCCTCCCAGCATAAGCCGCAGGGACAAGGACATAATCAAGCCGCGAGAGGCTACCATGGGCACCCGAATGGAAGGTGTACTGCAGCTGGGTGGGATGCTTTAAACGCCAGCAGTCCACCAATCCCAGTGCGTCTAAAAGGCCCGCTAACCACGCCTGTGCCCGGGGGAGGGCCCTAGGGGGATGACGATCCATAGTCCCAGAAGCCACCGCATTGAAATCCCCCCCAACCACCAGAAGCCCCCCCGGGAGGTCAAGGAGGAGGCGCCCCAGTTCTGCAAAGGTGGTGGACTGTAGCCCCGGTGGGACGTACACAGAGACAAAGACAACTACCTTGCCCTCCATCCTCCCCACCAAGACAGTGTAGCGTCCCCTCTCATCATGGCGCACCTCGTCTATTTCCAACGGGAGCGAGTTCTTCACCATGATGCCCACCCCCCGCGAGCCCGACGTGAAGCCCGAGTGGGCCACCAAGCGATAGCCACGCCGATTCATGGCACAAAAGGAATTACCAATAAGGTGTGTCTCCTGCAGAAAGACCACATCAGGCGAAATCCGTTTCAGATACTGCAGGACCACACCCCGCTTGATCCTATCACCCAGTCCGTTAACATTCCAGGACAACAATGTCAAATCCCTACCCCCCATCACATAACAAAGCCATCAGTTGTCCCCCCCAGAGCATCTCAAAAACAACAATACAATAACGGGTTTGCCTTGCGGTAAAAAAGAACCACACCCCACCCCAACCCACCCAACCCAACAGAACTCCCCCCACCCTGCACCCCTGCATGAGCCCAAACAGCCCCCCCAAAGTGCAGTGTGCCTGTCGCCCCATAGATAAGAAAACTAACTAGTCCCCCAGAGGAGGAGGGAGATCCCCCAAGAGACCCCACACGACCTCCACAGGAGGGGAACTTACCCTAACAGTCAATAGTGACAACAACGCAGTCCAGAGCAAGGCCTACCATTAGTCCCTCAGTCCTGATCCGGCGGGCCCTCCCCACCAACCGCACCCCCCCCACCCCCCCGGCCCCGATCTCCGGGCAAAGTGTCTAGCCAGTCCCCGGCCACCTCGGGTCGGCCAAAAAAGTGCGTGTGGCCATCCACCTCCACTCTCAGCTTAGCTGGAAAAAGCATCGCATATTTGAGATTCAGGTCCCTTAGGCGACGTTTAACACCAAGAAAGCTCAGCCTCTGCTTTTGGACTGCCGGAGTGAAGTCAGGATAGAAATTGATGTCCATATTGTCAAGTTTGACCGGCCCTTGTAGCCTGGAAGTCTGTAGGATGGCGTCTCTATCCCGAAAATTGAAGATCCGGGCGATGAGAGGCCTCGGAGGGGCTCCAACCTTAGGCCTACCCCCGGGGACCCTGTGGGCACGCTCCACCGCAAAGAATTTACTCAGCCCCCGAGGCCGGAGATGGGTGAGAACCAGGTCCTCCACAAATAGATCCGCCGCCTCCGCCTCGCGTCCCTCCGGCACCCCGATAATGCGAACGTTGTTCCTCCGGGCCCGACCCTCGGAATCCTCCAGCCGACGATTCATCAGGGCGCTCGCCTGGCCAAGCCTGCGCACCTCCTGTTGGAGGGCCGCCACGTCCGTTGTGAGGCCCGTGGTAGAGTGGGCCAAAGAGTCGACCCGGTCGTTGGTTTTAGACAAATCAGCCCTCACGAGGCCCACGTCCACGAGGACCGAGTCAATCTTCTGGGCCAGAGTGTCGAAGCGCTGGTCCACCGAGGCCTTCATCTCGGCGATGGCGCCCATGACGTCTCGGAGGGTCAGGTCCGTGGGCAGAGCGGAAGCATCAGTCGGGCCCGTAGGGGACCTACGCGGCGCCTCTGGGGATCCCTTCTGTAGGGTGTAGCGGTCCATACTGTTGGATTGCTGGGCCGCGCCACGGCGGGTCGATTTTATCTTAGCCCGATCGCCATCTTGTTTTGTGGACATGGTTTCGATCCCCAAGACGAGTCAGTCTCCTCAAGAAAAGGGGGGGGCCGGCAATCCAGTTCAAGGGGTCCAGGGGGGAGCGACCACCGCTCCGCAGGACGGACCGCAGCTGGCGGACCGGCAGGGCACCCCAGCGAGACCACACCACCGCACACCGCCCCGCAACCCAACCTCGCCTAGCAGCAAGGAGGGCGCAAAAGCGAAAGTGAAAGTGCAGGGTACGCGAGTCACCCAGCCTTGCCCGCCGCTGTTGTTCACTTTGTGTCCGGATCGCCCCACAACTCCAGTACGGGGGGCCCGTGTGGAGAAGGCCGCAAACCTCAATCGATACTCCTGCCGGTGTCCGAGGTCCGATTTAAAAACGGAAAACGGGCGTCACCTCTGCTCGGGCTCACAAACACAGTCCCCTCATCTGGGACAGGATTCTGTCAGGATTTATGCAGGAGGTTGCGGAGGTCCTCGGGAGCCTCGCACCTACGCGGCCATCTTGGTTGCGCGCTAGGCTCCTCCCCCCCTGTTTTTCTATCAAAGTTTTTAAGCATGGGATTAGCACAGTGCCAGCCACGCCGAGATAGAAAAGGACAAAGTCTTTTGACATTTGTACAGCAAAGTCTTTAAGCATAGGACTAGCACAGTACTGTCCTTGCCGAGCTGTAAAATGACAAAAGCCAATTACCACTTCAGGCACAGTATTACAGCTTTGAATCGGTAAAATACCAACCTGAAATGAGTAAAAGCAACCCCTGACACTGTGTTTCGCTCTAATTAGAGCTCTTCAGAGAGGTATAGCTTTGTCCAGACACAAGGGAGCACCCAGTATAAGTAAAAAAAAATACCCTTTCAGGCATAGAGTGGCGAATAAATTATGCAAAAAAGAAAAGCAGAGAACTCTGGGTAGTTCTCAAGTTTAGGTGGAAAGCAGCTCCTGTATGGAGCACTCTCAACACCAGCGACACTCTAGATCTGCTCACCTCAAATGTCTGTTTTTCTATCAAAGTTTTTAAGCATGCGATTAGCACAGTGCCATCCACACCGAGATAGAAAAGGACAAAGTCTTTTGCCATTTGTACTGCAAAGTCTTTAAACATAGGACTAGCACAGTACCTTCCTTGCCGAGCTGTAAAATGACAAAAGCCAATTACCACTTCAGGCCCAGTATTACAGCTTTGAAACAGTAAAATACCAACCAAGCCAACCTGAAATGAGTAAAAGCAACCCCTGACACTGTGTTTCACTCTAATTAGAGCTCTTCAGAGAGGTATAGCTTTGTCCAGACACAAGGGAGCACCCAGTATAAGTCAAAGAAATACCCTTTCAGGCATAGAGTGACGAATAAATTATGCAAAAAAGAAAAGCAGAGAACTCTGGGTAGTTCTCAAGTTTAGGTGGAAAGCAGCTCCTGTATGGAGCACTCTCAACACCAGCGACACTCTAGATCTGCTCACCTCAAATGTCTGTTTTTCTATCAAAGTTTTTAAGCATGGGATTAGCACAGTGCCATCCACGCCGAGATAGAAAAGGACAAAGTCTTTTGCCATTTATACAGCAAAGTCTTTAAGAATGGGACTAGCAAAGTACTGTCCTTGCCGAGCTGTAAAATGACAAAAGCCAATTACCACTTCAGGCACAGTATTACAGCTTTGAATCGGTAAAATACCAACCAAGCCAACCTGAAATGAGTAAAAGCAACCCCTGACACTGTGTTTCGCTCTCATTAGAACTATTCAGAGAGGTATAGCTTTTCCAGACACAAGGGATCACCCAGTATAAGTCAAAGAAATACCCTTTCAGGCATAGAGTGACGAATAAATTATGCAAAAAAGAAAAGCAGAGAACTCTGGGTAGTTCTCAAGTTTAGGTGGAAAGCAGCTCCTGTATGGAGCATTCTCAACACCAGCGACACTCTAGATCTGCTCACCTCAAATGTCTGTTTTTCTATCAAAGTTTTTAAGCATGGGATTAGCACAGTGCCATCCACACCGATATAGAAAAGGACAAAGTCTTTTGCCATTTGTACAGCAAAGTCTTTAAGCATAGGACTAGCACAGTACTGTCCTTACCGAGCTGTAAAATGACAAAAGCCAATTACCACTTCAGGCACAGTATTACAGCTTTGAATCAGTAAAATGCCAACCTGAAATGAGTAAAAGCAACCCCTGACACTGTGTTTTGCTCTAATTAGAGCTCTTCAGAGAGGTATAGCTTTGTCCAGACACAAGGGAGCACCCAGTATAAGTCAAAGAAATACCCTTTCAGGCATAGAGTGACAAATAAATTATGCAAAAAAGAAAAGCAGAGAACTCTGGGTAGTTCTCAAGTTTAGGTGGAAAGCAGCTCTTGTATGGAGCACTCTCAACACCAGCGACACTCTAGATCTGCTCACCTCAAATGTCTGTTTTTCTATCAAAGTTTTTAAGCATGGGATTAGCACAGTGCCATCCACGCCGAGATAGAAAAGGACAAAGTCTTTTGCCATTTATACAGCAAAGTCTTTAAGAATGGGACTAGCACAGTACTGTCCTTGCCGAGCTGTAAAATGACAAAAGCCAATTACCACTTCAGGCACAGTATTACAGCTTTGAATCGGTAAAATACCAACCAAGCCAACCTGAAATGAGTAAAAGCAACCCCTGACACTGTGTTTCGCTCTAATTAGAACTCTTCAGAGAGGTATAGCTTTGTCCAGACACAAGGGAACACCCAGTATAAGTCAAAGAAATACCCTTTCAGGCATAGAGTGATGAATAAATTATGCAAAAAAGAAAAGCAGAGAACTCTGGGTAGTTCTCAAGTTTAGGTGGAAAGCAGCTCCTGTATGGAGCACTCTCAACACCAGCGACACTCTAGATCTGCTCACCTCAAATGTCTGTTTTTCTATCAAAGTTTTTAAGCATGGGATTAGCACAGTGCCATCCACGCCGAGATAGAAAAGGACAAAATCTTTTGCCATTTGTACAGCAAAGTCATTAAGCATAGGACTAGCACAGTACTGTCCTTGCCGAGCTGTAAAATGACAAAAGCCAATTACCACTTCAGGCACAGTATTACAGCTTTGAATCGGTAAAATACCAACTAAGCCAACCTGAAATGAGTAAAAGCAATCCCTGACACTGTGTTTCGCTCTAATTAGAGCTCTTCAGAGAGGTATAGCTTTGTCCAGACACAAGGGAGCACCCAGTATAAGTCAAAGAAATACCCTTTCAGGCATAGAGTGACGAATAAATTATGCAAAAAAGAAAAGCAGAGAACTCTGGGTAGTTCTCAAGTTTAGGTGGAAAGCAGCTCCTGTATGGAGCACTCTCAACACCAGCGACACTCTAGATCTGCTCACCTCAAATGTCTGTTTTTCTATCAAAGTTTTTAAGCATGGGATTAGCACAGTGCCATCCACACCGATATAGAAAAGGACAAAGTCTTTTGCCATTTGTACAGCAAAGTCTTTAAGCATAGGACTAGTACAGTACTGTCCTTGCCGAGCTGTAAAAATAACAAAAGCCAATTACCACTTCAGGCACAGTATTACAGCTTTGAATCGGTAAAATACCAACCAAGCCAACCTGAAATGAGTAAAATCAACCCCTGACACTGTGTTTCGCTCTAATTAGAACTCTTCAGAGAGGTATAGCTTTGTCCAGACACAAGGGAACACCCAGTATAAGTCAAAGAAATACCCTTTCAGGCATAGAGTGATGAATAAATTATGCAAAAAAGAAAAGCAGAGAACTCTGGGTAGTTCTCAAGTTTAGGTGGAAAGCAGCTCCTGTATGGAGCACTCTCAACACCAGCGACACTCTAGATCTGCTCACCTCAAATGTCTGTTTTTCTATCAAAGTTTTTAAGCATGGGATTGGCACAGTGCCAGCCACGCCGAGATAGAAAAGGACAAAGTTTTTTGACATTTGTACAGAAAGTCTTTAAGCATAGGACTAGCACAGTACTGTCCTTGCCGAGCTGTAAAATGACAAAAGCCAATTACCACTTCAGGCACAGTATTACAGCTTTGAATTGGTAAAATACCAACCAAGCCAACCTGAAAGGAGTAAAAGCAACCCCTGACACTGTGTTTCGCTCTAATTAAAGCTCTTCAGAGAGGTATAGCTTTGTCCAGACACAAGGGAGCACCCAGTATAAGTCAAAGAAATACCCTTTCAGGCATAGAGTGATGAATAAATTATGCAAAAAAGAAAAGCAGAGAACTCTGGGTAGTTCTCAAGTTTAGGTGGAAAGCAGCTCCTGTATGGAGCACTCTCAACACCAGCGACACTCTAGATCTGCTCACCTCAAATGTCTGTTTTTCTATCAAAGTTTTTAAGCATGGGATTAGCACAGTGCCATCCACGCCGAGAAAGAAAAAGACAAAATCTTTTGCCATTTGTACAGCAAAATCTTTAAGCATAGGACTAGCACAGTACTGTCCTTGCCGAGCTGTAAAATGACAAAAGCCGTTTACCACTTCAGGCATAGTATTACAGCTTTGAATCGGTAAAATACCAACCAATCCAACCTGAAATGAGTAAAAGCAACCCCTGACACTGTGTTTCGCTCTAATTAGAGCTCTTCAGAGCGGTATAGCTTTGTCCAGACACAAAGGAGCACCCAGTATAAGTCAAAGAAATACCCTTTCAGGCATAGAGTGACGAATAAATTATGCAAAAAAGAAAAGCAGAGAACTCTGGGTAGTTCTCTGGTTTAGGTGGAAAGCAGCTCCTGTATGGAGCACTCTCAACACCAGCGACACTCTAGATCTGCTCACCTCAAATGTCTGTTTTTCTATCAAAGTTTTTAAGCATGCGATTAGCACAGTGCCATCCACACCGAGATAGAAAAGGAAAAAGTATTTTGCCATTTGTACTGCAAAGTCTTTAAACATAGGACTAGCACAGTACCTTCCTTGCCGAGCTGTAAAATGACAAAAGCCAATTACCACTTCAGGCACAGTATTACAGCTTTGAATCGGTAAAATACCAACTAAGCCAACCTGAAATGAGTAAAAGCAATCCCTGACACTGTGTTTCGCTCTAATTAGAGCTCTTCAGAGAGGTATAGCTTTGTCCAGACACAAGGGAGCACCCAGTATAAGTCAAAGAAATACCCTTTCAGGCATAGAGTGACGAATAAATTATGCAAAAAAGAAAAGCAGAGAACTCTGGGTAGTTCTCAAGTTTAGGTGGAAAGCAGCTCCTGTATGGAGCACTCTCAACACCAGCGACACTCTAGATCTGCTCACCTCAAATGTCTGTTTTTCTATCAAAGTTTTTAAGCATGGGATTAGCACAGTGCCATCCACACCGATATAGAAAAGGACAAAGTCTTTTGCCATTTGTACAGCAAAGTCTTTAAGCATAGGACTAGTACAGTACTGTCCTTGCCGAGCTGTAAAAATTACAAAAGCCAATTACCACTTCAGGCACAGTATTACAGCTTTGAATCGGTAAAATACCAACCAAGCCAACCTGAAATGAGTAAAAGCAACCCCTGACACTGTGTTTCGCTCTAATTAGAACTCTTCAGAGAGGTATAGCTTTGTCCAGACACAAGGGAACACCCAGTATAAGTCAAAGAAATACCCTTTCAGGCATAGAGTGATGAATAAATTATGCAAAAAAGAAAAGCAGAGAACTCTGGGTAGTTCTCAAGTTTAGGTGGAAAGCAGCTCCTGTATGGAGCACTCTCAACACCAGCGACACTCTAGATCTGCTCACCTCAAATGTCTGTTTTTCTATCAAAGTTTTTAAGCATGGGATTAGCACAGTGCCAGCCACGCCGAGATAGAAAAGGACAAAGTTTTTTGACATTTGTACAGAAAGTCTTTAAGCATAGGACTAGCACAGTACTGTCCTTGCCGAGCTGTAAAATGACAAAAGCCAATTACCACTTCAGGCACAGTATTACAGCTTTGAATTGGTAAAATACCAACCAAGCCAACCTGAAAGGAGTAAAAGCAACCCCTGACACTGTGTTTCGCTCTAATTAAAGCTCTTCAGAGAGGTATAGCTTTGTCCAGACACAAGGGAGCACCCAGTATAAGTCAAAGAAATACCCTTTCAGGCATAGAGTGATGAATAAATTATGCAAAAAAGAAAAGCAGAGAACTCTGGGTAGTTCTCAAGTTTAGGTGGAAAGCAGCTCCTGTATGGAGCACTCTCAACACCAGCGACACTCTAGATCTGCTCACCTCAAATGTCTGTTTTTCTATCAAAGTTTTTAAGCATGGGATTAGCACAGTGCCATCCACGCCGAGAAAGAAAAAGACAAAATCTTTTGCCATTTGTACAGCAAAATCTTTAAGCATAGGACTAGCACAGTACTGTCCTTGCCGAGCTGTAAAATGACAAAAGCCGTTTACCACTTCAGGCATAGTATTACAGCTTTGAATCGGTAAAATACCAACCAAGCCAACCTGAAATGAGTAAAAGCAACCCCTGACACTGTGTTTCGCTCTAATTAGAGCTCTTCAGAGAGGTATAGCTTTGTCCAGACACAAAGGAGCACCCAGTATAAGTCAAAGAAATACCCTTTCAGGCATAGAGTGACGAATAAATTATGCAAAAAAGAAAAGCAGAGAACTCTGGGTAGTTCTCTGGTTTAGGTGGAAAGCAGCTCCTGTATGGAGCACTCTCAACACCAGCGACACTCTAGATCTGCTCACCTCAAATGTCTGTTTTTCTATCAAAGTTTTTAAGCATGGGATTAGCACAGTGCTATCCACGCCGAGATAGAAAAGGACAAAGTCTTTTGCCATTTGTACTGTAAAGTCTTTAAACATAGGACTAGCACAGTACCTTCCTTGCCGAGCTGTAAAATGACAAAAGCCAATTACCACTTCAGGCCCAGTATTACAGCTTTGAAACAGTAAAATACCAACCAAGCCAACCTGAAATGAGTAAATGCAACCCCTGACACTGTGTTTCGCTCTAATTAGAGCTCTTCAGAGAGGTATAGCTTTGTCCAGACACAAGGGAGCACCCAGTATAAGTCAAAGAAATACCCTTTCAGGCATAGAGTGACGAATAAATTATGCAAAAAAGAAAAGCAGAGAACTCTGGATAGTTCTCAAGTTTAGGTGGAAAGCAGCTCCTGTATGGAGCACTCTCAACACCAGCGACACTCTAGATCTGCTCACCTCAAATGTCTGTTTTTCTATCAAAGTTTTTAAGCATGGGATTAGCACAGTGCCAGCCACGCCGAGATAGAAAAGGACAAAGTTTTTTGACATTTGTACAGAAAGTCTTTAAGCATAGGACTAGCACAGTACTGTCCTTGCCGAGCTGTAAAATGACAAAAGCCAATTACCACTTCAGGCACAGTATTACAGCTTTGAATTGGTAAAATACCAACCAAGCCAACCTGAAAGGAGTAAAAGCAACCCCCTGACACTGTGTTTCGCTCTAATTAAAGCTCTTCAGAGAGGTATAGCTTTGTCCAGACACAAGGGAGCACCCAGTATAAGTCAAAGAAATACCCTTTCAGGCATAGAGTGATGAATAAATTATGCAAAAAAGAAAAGCAGAGAACTCTGGGTAGTTCTCAAGTTTAGGTGGAAAGCAGCTCCTGTATGGAGCACTCTCAACACCAGCGACACTCTAGATCTGCTCACCTCAAATGTCTGTTTTTCTATCAAAGTTTTTAAGCATGGGATTAGCACAGTGCCATCCACGCCGAGAAAGAAAAAGACAAAATCTTTTGCCATTTGTACAGCAAAATCTTTAAGCATAGGACTAGCACAGTACTGTCCTTGCCGAGCTGTAAAATGACAAAAGCCGTTTACCACTTCAGGCATAGTATTACAGCTTTGAATCGGTAAAATACCAACCAAGCCAACCTGAAATGAGTAAAAGCAACCCCTGACACTGTGTTTCGCTCTAATTAGAGCTCTTCAGAGAGGTATAGCTTTGTCCAGACACAAAGGAGCACCCAGTATAAGTCAAAGAAATACCCTTTCAGGCATAGAGTGACGAATAAATTATGCAAAAAAGAAAAGCAGAGAACTCTGGGTAGTTCTCTGGTTTAGGTGGAAAGCAGCTCCTGTATGGAGCACTCTCAACACCAGCGACACTCTAGATCTGCTCACCTCAAATGTCTGTTTTTCTATCAAAGTTTTTAAGCATGGGATTAGCACAGTGCCATCCACACCGAGATAGAAAAGGACAAAGTCTTTTGCCATTTGTACTGCAAAGTCTTTAAACATAGGACTAGCACAGTACCTTCCTTGCCGAGCTGTAAAATGACAAAAGCCAATTACCACTTCAGGCCCAGTATTACAGCTTTGAAACAGTAAAATACCAACCAAGCCAACCTGAAATGAGTAAAAGCAACCCCTGACACTGTGTTTCACTCTAATTAGAGCTCTTCAGAGAGGTATAGCTTTGTCCAGACACAAGGGAGCACCCAGTATAAGTCAAAGAAATACCCTTTCAGGCATAGAGTGACGAATAAATTATGCAAAAAAGAAAAGCAGAGAACTCTGGGTAGTTCTCAAGTTTAGGTGGAAAGCAGCTCCTGTATGGAGCACTCTCAACACCAGCGACACTCTAGATCTGCTCACCTCAAATGTCTGTTTTTCTATCAAAGTTTTTAAGCATGGGATTAGCACAGTGCCATCCACGCCGAGATAGAAAAGGACAAAGTCTTTTGCCATTTATACAGCAAAGTCTTTAAGAATGGGACTAGCAAAGTACTGTCCTTGCCGAGCTGTAAAATGACAAAAGCCAATTACCACTTCAGGCACAGTATTACAGCTTTGAATCGGTAAAATACCAACCAAGCCAACCTGAAATGAGTAAAAGCAACCCCTGACACTGTGTTTCGCTCTCATTAGAACTATTCAGAGAGGTATAGCTTTTCCAGACACAAGGGATCACCCAGTATAAGTCAAAGAAATACCCTTTCAGGCATAGAGTGACGAATAAATTATGCAAAAAAGAAAAGCAGAGAACTCTGGGTAGTTCTCAAGTTTAGGTGGAAAGCAGCTCCTGTATGGAGCATTCTCAACACCAGCGACACTCTAGATCTGCTCACCTCAAATGTCTGTTTTTCTATCAAAGTTTTTAAGCATGGGATTAGCACAGTGCCATCCACACCGATATAGAAAAGGACAAAGTCTTTTGCCATTTGTACAGCAAAGTCTTTAAGCATAGGACTAGCACAGTACTGTCCTTGCCGAGCTGTAAAATGACAAAAGCCAATTACCACTTCAGGCACAGTATTACAGCTTTGAATCGGTAAAATGCCAACCTGAAGTGAGTAAAAGCAACCCCTGACACTGTGTTTTGCTCTAATTAGAGCTCTTCAGAGAGGTATAGCTTTGTCCAGACACAAGGGAGCACCCAGTATAAGTCAAAGAAACACCCTTTCAGGCATAGAGTGACGAATAAATTATGCAAAAAAGAAAAGCAGAGAACTCTGGGTAGTTCTCAAGTTTAGGTGGAAAGCAGCTCCTGTATGGAGCACTCTCAACACCAGCGACACTCTAGATCTGCTCACCTCAAATGTCTGTTTTTCTATCAAAGTTTTTAAGCATGGGATTAGCACAGTGCCATCCACGCCGAGATAGAAAAGGACAAAGTCTTTTGCCATTTATACAGCAAAGTCTTTAAGAATGGGACTAGCACAGTACTGTCCTTGCCGAGCTGTAAAATGACAAAAGCCAATTACCACTTCAGGCACAGTATTACAGCTTTGAATCGGTAAAATACTAGGGGTGGGCGGAATTTGCGGAATTAACCTTCGCAAATTATCGCGAGAATGTTTAAAATTATCGCAAACAAGCAGAAATATCGCGAAGATGCGGAAGTTTTTTTCCGGCATGTTCGCGCGATTTTCTGCATGGTTGCGGGTCGCCAACTTACCCATGTGGCTGCTTGCGGGCGCGGCCATCTTGTTTTGAGTTGTTCTCGCGGTGCATGATCACGAGAAGAAAGACGTGATCGCGCGACGCATGACGTCACTGCGGGCGCGAACTGTCGCGAGACAGCGCAAATGGCTAAAAACAATACAACATCTCATGGAGAACGCGACCGGATCAAGAAAACTTGTCGGCGAACGCAGGGATTCAGGTAAGGCGATCGCGCGCGCGCGAGAATGTATCATTTTACAGCGCGAGCAAGAAACAAATTATCGCCAAGCTGCGGAAACCGGAATTTTTGACATTTTCGCGCTCTCCGCGGAACGCAAAAATGTCAAATTATCGCAATTTCCGCGAACGGAACGAAATTTTTGCCCAGGCCTATAAAATACCAACCAAGCCAACCTGAAATGAGTAAAAGCAACCCCTGACACTGTGTTTCGCTCTAATTAGAACTCTTTAGAGAGGTATAGCTTTGTCCAGACACAAGGGATCACCCAGTATAAGTCAAAGAAATACCCTTTCAGGCATAGAGTGACGAATAAATTATGCAAAAAAGAAAAGCAGAGAACTCTGGGTAGTTCTCAAGTTTAGGTGGAAAGCAGCTCCTGTATGGAGCATTCTCAACACCAGCGACACTCTAGATCTGCTCACCTCAAATGTCTGTTTTTCTATCAAAGTTTTTAAGCATGGGATTAGCACAGTGCCATCCACACCGATATAGAAAAGGACAAAGTCTTTTGCCATTTGTACAGCAAAGTCTTTAAGCATAGGACTAGCACAGTACTGTCCTTGCCGAGCTGTAAAATGACAAAAGCCAATTACCACTTCAGGCACAGTATTACAGCTTTGAATCGGTAAAATGCCAACCTAAAATGAGTAAAAGCAACCCCTGACACTGTGTTTTGCTCTAATTAGAGCTCTTCAGAGAGGTATAGTTTTGTCCAGACACAAGGGAGCACCCAGTATAAGTCAAAGAAACACCCTTTCAGGCATAGAGTGACGAATAAATTATGCAAAAAAGAAAAGCAGAGAACTCTGGGTAGTTCTCAAGTTTAGGTGGAAAGCAGCTCCTGTATGGAGCACTCTCAACACCAGCGACACTCTAGATCTGCTCACCTCAAATGTCTGTTTTTCTATCAAAGTTTTTAAGCATGGGATTAGCACAGTGCCATCCACGCCGAGATAGAAAAGGACAAAGTCTTTTGCCATTTATACAGCAAAGTCTTTAAGCATAGGACTAGCACAGTACTGTCCTTGCTTAGCTGTAAAATGACAAAAGCCAATTACCACTTCAGGCACAGTATTACAGCTTTGAATCGGTAAAATACCAACCAAGCCAACCTGAAATGAGCAAAAGCAACCCCTGACACTGTGTTTCGCTCTAATTAGAACTCTTTAGAGAGGTATAGCTTTGTCCAGACACAAGGGAACACCCAGTATAAGTCAAAGAAATACCCTTTCAGGCATAGAGTGATGAATAAATTATGCAAAAAAGAAAAGCAGAGAACTCTGGGTAGTTCTCAAGTTTAGGTGGAAAGCAGCTCCTGTATGGAGCACTCTCAACACCAGCGACACTCTAGATCTGCTCACCTCAAATGTCTGTTTTTCTATCAAAGTTTTTAAGCATGGGATTAGCACAGTGCCATCCACGCCGAGATAGAAAAGGACAAAGTCTTTTGCCATTTGTACAGCAAAGTCATTAAGCATAGGACTAGCACAGTACTGTCCTTGCAGAGCTGTAAAATGACAAAAGCCAATTACCACTTCAGGCACAGTATTACAGCTTTGAATCGGTAAAATACCAACTAAGCCAACCTGAAATGAGTAAAAGCAACCCCTGACACTGTGTTTCGCTCTAATTAGAACTCTTTAGAGAGGTATAGCTTTGTCCAGACACAAGGGAACACCCAGTATAAGTCAAAGAAATACCCTTTCAGGCATAGAGTGACGAATAAATTATGCAAAAAAGAAAAGCAGAGAACTCTGGGTAGTTCTCTGGTTTAGGTGGAAAGCAGCTCCTGTATGGAGCACTCTCAACACCAGCGACACTCTAGATCTGCTCACCTCAAATGTCTGTTTTTCTATCAAAGTTTTTAAGCATGGGATTAGCACAGTGCCATCCACACCGAGATAGAAAAGGACAAAGTCTTTTGCCATTTGTACTGCAAAGTCTTTAAACATAGGACTAGCACAGTACCTTCCTTGCCGAGCTGTAAAATGACAAAAGCCAATTACCACTTCAGGCCCAGTATTACAGCTTTGAAACAGTAAAATACCAACCAAGCCAACCTGAAATGAGTAAAAGCAACCCCTGACACTGTGTTTCGCTCTAATTAGAGCTCTTCAGAGAGGTATAGCGTTGTCCAGGCACAAGGGAGCACCCAGTATAAGTCAAAGAAATACCCTTTCAGGCATAGAGTGACGAATAAATTATGCAAAAAAGAAAAGCAGAGAACTCTGGGTAGTTCTCAAGTTTAGGTGGAAAGCAGCTCCTGTGTGGAGCACTCTCAACACCAGCGACACTCTAGATCTGCTCACCTCAAATGTCTGTTTTTCTATCAAAGTTTTTAAGCATGGGATTAGCACAGTGCCAGCCACGCCGAGATAGAAAAGGACAAAGTCTTTTGACATTTGTACAGCAAAGTCTTTAAGCATAGGACTAGCACAGTACTGTCCTTGCCGAGCTGTAAAATGACAAAAGCCAATTACCACTTCAGGCACAGTATTACAGCTTTGAATCGGTAAAATACCAACCTGAAATGAATAAAAGCAACCCCTGACACTGTGTTTCGCTCTAATTAGAGCTCTTCAGAGAGGTATAGCTTTGTCCAGACACAAGGGAGCACCCAGTATAAGTAAAAAAAAATACCCTTTCAGGCATAGAGTGGCGAATAAATTATGCAAAAAAGAAAAGCAGAGAACTCTGGGTAGTTCTCAAGTTTAGGTGGAAAGCAGCTCCTGTATGGAGCACTCTCAACACCAGCGACACTCTAGATCTGCTCACCTCAAATGTCTGTTTTTCTATCAAAGTTTTTAAGCATGCGATTAGCACAGTGCCATCCACACCGAGATAGAAAAGGACAAAGTCTTTTGCCATTTGTACTGCAAAGTCTTTAAACATAGGACTAGCACAGTACCTTCCTTGCCGAGCTGTAAAATGACAAAAGCCAATTACCACTTCAGGCCCAGTATTACAGCTTTGAAACAGTAAAATACCAACCAAGCCAACCTGAAATGAGTAAAAGCAACCCCTGACACTGTGTTTCACTCTAATTAGAGCTCTTCAGAGAGGTATAGCTTTGTCCAGACACAAGGGAGCACCCAGTATAAGTCAAAGAAATACCCTTTCAGGCATAGAGTGACGAATAAATTATGCAAAAAAGAAAAGCAGAGAACTCTGGGTAGTTCTCAAGTTTAGGTGGAAAGCAGCTCCTGTATGGAGCACTCTCAACACCAGCGACACTCTAGATCTGCTCACCTCAAATGTCTGTTTTTCTATCAAAGTTTTTAAGCATGGGATTAGCACAGTGCCATCCACGCCGAGATAGAAAAGGACAAAGTCTTTTGCCATTTATACAGCAAAGTCTTTAAGAATGGGACTAGCAAAGTACTGTCCTTGCCGAGCTGTAAAATGACAAAAGCCAATTACCACTTCAGGCACAGTATTACAGCTTTGAATCGGTAAAATACCAACCAAGCCAACCTGAAATGAGTAAAAGCAACCCCTGACACTGTGTTTCGCTCTCATTAGAACTATTCAGAGAGGTATAGCTTTTCCAGACACAAGGGATCACCCAGTATAAGTCAAAGAAATACCCTTTCAGGCATAGAGTGACGAATAAATTATGCAAAAAAGAAAAGCAGAGAACTCTGGGTAGTTCTCAAGTTTAGGTGGAAAGCAGCTCCTGTATGGAGCATTCTCAACACCAGCGACACTCTAGATCTGCTCACCTCAAATGTCTGTTTTTCTATCAAAGTTTTTAAGCATGGGATTAGCACAGTGCCATCCACACCGATATAGAAAAGGACAAAGTCTTTTGCCATTTGTACAGCAAAGTCTTTAAGCATAGGACTAGCACAGTACTGTCCTTGCCGAACTGTAAAATGACAAAAGCCAATTACCACTTCAGGCACAGTATTACAGCTTTGAATCGGTAAAATGCCAACCTGAAGTGAGTAAAAGCAACCCCTGACACTGTGTTTTGTTCTAATTAGAGCTCTTCAGAGAGGTATAGCTTTGTCCAGACACAAGGGAGCACCCAGTATAAGTCAAAGAAACACCCTTTCAGGCATAGAGTGACGAATAAATTATGCAAAAAAGAAAAGCAGAGAACTCTGGGTAGTTCTCAAGTTTAGGTGGAAAGCAGCTCCTGTATGGAGCACTCTCAACACCAGCGACACTCTAGATCTGCTCACCTCAAATGTCTGGTTTTCTATCAAAGTTTTTAAGCATGGGATTAGCACAGTGCCATCCACGCCGAAATAGAAAAGGACAAAGTCTTTTGCCATTTATACAGCAAAGTCTTTAAGAATGGGACTAGCATAGTACTGTCCTTGCCGAGCTGTAAAATGACAAAAGCCAATTACCACTTCAGGCACAGTATTACAGCTTTGAATCGGTAAAATACCAACCAAGCCAACCTGAAATGAGTAAAAGCAACCCCTGACACTGTGTTTCGCTCTAATTAGAACTCTTTAGAGAGGTATAGCTTTGTCCAGACACAAGGGATCACCCAGTATAAGTCAAAGAAATACCCTTTCAGGCATAGAGTGACGAATAAATTATGCAAAAAAGAAAAGCAGAGAACTCTGGGTAGTTCTCAAGTTTAGGTGGAAAGCAGCTCCTGTATGGAGCATTCTCAACACCAGCGACACTCTAGATCTGCTCACCTCAAATGTCTGTTTTTCTATCAAAGTTTTTAAGCATGGGATTAGCACAGTGCCATCCACACCGATATAGAAAAGGACAAAGTCTTTTGCCATTTGTACAGCAAAGTCTTTAAGCATAGGACTAGCACAGTACTGTCCTTGCCGAGCTGTAAAATGACAAAAGCCAATTACCACTTCAGGCACAGTATTACAGCTTTGAATCGGTAAAATGCCAACCTGAAATGAGTAAAAGCAACCCCTGACACTGTGTTTTGCTCTAATTAGAGCTCTTCAGAGAGGTATAGTTTTGTCCAGACACAAGGGAGCACCCAGTATAAGTCAAAGAAACACCCTTTCAGGCATAGAGTGACGAATAAATTATGCAAAAAAGAAAAGCAGAGAACTCTGGGTAGTTCTCAAGTTTAGGTGGAAAGCAGCTCCTGTATGGAGCACTCTCAACACCAGCGACACTCTAGATCTGCTCACCTCAAATGTCTGTTTTTCTATCAAAGTTTTTAAGCATGGGATTAGCACAGTGCCATCCACGCCGAGATAGAAAAGGACAAAGTCTTTTGCCATTTATACGGCAAAGTCTTTAAGAATGGGACTAGCACAGTACTGTCCTTGCCGAGCTGTAAAATGACAAAAGCCAATTACCACTTCAGGCACAGTATTACAGCTTTGAATCGGTAAAATACCAACCAAGCCAACCTGAAATGAGTAAAAGCAACCCCTGACACTGTGTTTCGCTCTAATTAGAACTCTTTAGAGAGGTATAGCTTTGTCCAGACACAAGGGAACACCCAGTATAAGTCAAAGAAATACCCTTTCAGGCATAGAGTGATGAATAAATTATGCAAAAAAGAAAAGCAGAGAACTCTGGGTAGTTCTCAAGTTTAGGTGGAAAGCAGCTCCTGTATGGAGCACTCTCAACACCAGCGACACTCTAGATCTGCTCACCTCAAATGTCTGTTTTTCTATCAAAGTTTTTAAGCATGGGATTAGCACAGTGCCATCCACGCCGAGATAGAAAAGGACAAAGTCTTTTGCCATTTGTACAGCAAAGTCATTAAGCATAGGACTAGCACAGTACTGTCCTTGCCGAGCTGTAAAATGACAAAAGCCAATTACCACTTCAGGCACAGTATTACAGCTTTGAATCGGTAAAATACCAACTAAGCCAACCTGAAATGAGTAAAAGCAATCCCTGACACTGTGTTTCGCTCTAATTAGAGCTCTTCAGAGAGGTATAGCTTTGTCCAGACACAAGGGAGCACCCAGTATAAGTCAAAGAAATACCCTTTCAGGCATAGAGTGACGAATAAATTATGCAAAAAAGAAAAGCAGAGAACTCTGGGTAGTTCTCAAGTTTAGGTGGAAAGCAGCTCCTGTATGGAGCACTCTCAACACCAGCGACACTCTAGATCTGCTCACCTCAAATGTCTGTTTTTCTATCAAAGTTTTTAAGCATGGGATTAGCACAGTGCCATCCACACCGATATAGAAAAGGACAAAGTCTTTTGCCATTTGTACAGCAAAGTCTTTAAGCATAGGACTAGTACAGTACTGTCCTTGCCGAGCTGTAAAAATTACAAAAGCCAATTACCACTTCAGGCACAGTATTACAGCTTTGAATCGGTAAAATACCAACCAAGCCAACCTGAAATGAGTAAAAGCAACCCCTGACACTGTGTTTCGCTCTAATTAGAACTCTTCAGAGAGGTATAGCTTTGTCCAGACACAAGGGAACACCCAGTATAAGTCAAAGAAATACCCTTTCAGGCATAGAGTGATGAATAAATTACGCAAAAAAGAAAAGCAGAGAACTCTGGATAGTTCTCAAGTTTAGGTGGAAAGCAGCTCCTGTATGGAGCACTCTCAACACCAGCGACACTCTAGATCTGCTCACCTCAAATGTCTGTTTTTCTATCAAAGTTTTTAAGCATGGGATTGGCACAGTGCCAGCCACGCTGAGATAGAAAAGGACAAAGTCTTTTGACATTTGTACAGAAAGTCTTTAAGCATAGGACTAGCACAGTACTGTCCTTGCCGAGCTGTAAAATGACAAAAGCCAATTACCACTTCAGGCACAGTATTACAGCTTTGAATTGGTAAAATACCAACCAAGCCAACCTGAAATGAGTAAAAGCAACCCCTGACACTGTGTTTCGCTCTAATTAAAGCTCTTCAGAGAGGTATAGCTTTGTCCAGACACAAGGGAGCACCCAGTATAAGTCAAAGAAATACCCTTTCAGGCATAGAGTGATGAATAAATTATGCAAAAAAGAAAAGCAGAGAACTCTGGGTAGTTCTCAAGTTTAGGTGGAAAGCAGCTCCTGTATGGAGCACTCTCAACACCAGCGACACTCTAGATCTGCTCACCTCAAATGTCTGTTTTTCGATCAAAGTTTTTAAGCATGGGATTAGCACAGTGCCATCCACGCCGAGAAAGAAAAAGACAAAATCTTTAAGCATAGGACTAGCACAGTACTGTCCTTGCCGAGCTGTAAAATGACAAAAGCCGTTTACCACTTCAGGCATAGTATTACAGCTTTGAATCGGTAAAATACCAACCAAGCCAACCTGAAATGAGTAAAAGCAACCCCTGACACTGTGTTTCGCTCTAATTAGAGCTCTTCAGAGAGGTATAGCTTTGTCCAGACACAAAGGAGCACCCAGTATAAGTCAAAGAAATACCCTTTCAGGCATAGAGTGACGAATAAATTATGCAAAAAAGAAAAGCAGAGAACTCTTGGTAGTTCTCTGGTTTAGGTGGAAAGCAGCTCCTGTATGGAGCACTCTCAACACCAGCGACACTCTAGATCTGCTCACCTCAAATGTCTGTTTTTCTATCAAAGTTTTTAAGCATGGGATTAGCACAGTGCCATCCACGCCGAGATAGAAAAGGACAAAGTCTTTTGCCATTTGTACAGCAAAGTCTTTAAGCATAGGACTAGCACAGTACTGTCCTTGCCGAGCTGTAAAAGGACAAAAGCCAATTACCACTTCAGGCACAGTATTACAGCTTTGAATCGGTAAAATACCAACCAAGCCAACCTGAAATGAGTAAAAGCAACCCCTGACACTGTGTTTCGCTCTAATTAGAGCTCTTCAGAGAGGTATAGCTTTGTCCAGACACAAGGGAGCACCCAGTATAAGTCAAAGAAATACCCTTTCAGGCATAGAGTGACGAATAAATTATGCAAAAAAGAAAAGCAGAGAACTCTGGGTAGTTCTCAAGTTTAGGTGGAAAGCAGCTCCTGTATGGGGAACTCTCAACACCAGCGACACTCTAGATCTGCTCACCTCAAATGTCTGTTTTTCTATCAAAGTTTTTAAGCATGGGATTAGCACAGTGCCATCCACGCCGAGATAAAAAATGACAAAGTCTTTTGCCATTTGTACAGCAAAGTCTTTAAGCATAGGACTAGCACAGTACTGTCCTTGCCGAGCTGTAAAATGACAAAAGCCAATTACCACTTCAGGCATAGTATTACAGCTTTGAATCGGTAAAATACCAACCAAGCCAACCTGAAATGAGTAAAAGCAACCCCTGACACTGTGTTTTGCACTAATTAGAGCTCTTCAGAGAGGTATAGCTTTGTCCAGACACAAGGCAGCACCCAATATAAGTCAAAGAAATACCCCTTCAGGCATAGAGTGACGAATAAATTATGCAAAAAAGAAAAGCAGAGAACTCTGGGTAGTTCTCAAGTTTAGGTGGAAAGCAGCTCCTGTATGGAGCACTCTCAACACCAGCGACACTCTAGATCTGCTCACCTCAAATGTCTGTTTTTCTATCAAAGTTTTTAAGCATGGGATTAGCACAGTGCCATCCACGCCGAGATAGAAAAGGACAAAGTCTTTTGCCATTTGTACAGCAAAGTCTTTAAGCATAGGACTAGCACAGTACTGTCCTTGCCGAGCTGTAAAATGACAAAAGCCAATTACCACTTCAGGCACAGTATTACAGCTTTGAATCGTTAAAATACCAACCAAGCCAACCTGAAATGAGTAAAAGCAACCCCTGACACTGTGTTTCATTCTAATTAGAGCTCTTCAGAGATGTATAGCTTTGTCCAGACACAAGGGAGCACCCACTGTAAGTCAAAGAAATACCCTTTCAGGCATAGAGTGATGAATAAATTATGCAAAAAAGAAAAGCAGAGAACTCTGGGTAATTCTCAAGTTTAGGTGGAAAGCAGTTCCTGTATGGAACACTCTCAACACCAGCAACACTCTAGATCTGCTCACCTCAAATGTCTGTTTTCCTATCAAAGTTTTTAAGCATGGGATTAGCACAGTGCCATCCACGCCGAGATAAAAAAGGACAAAGTTTTTTGCCATTTGTACAGCAAAGTCTTTAAGCATAGGACTAGCACAGTACTGTCCTTGCCGAGCTGTAAAATGACATTAGCCAATTACCACTTCAGGCACAGTATTACAGCTTTGAATCGGTAAAATACCAACCAAGCTAACCTGAAATGAGTAAAACCAACCACTGACACTGTGTTTCGCTCTAATTGGAGCTCTTCAGAGAGGTATAGCTTTGTCCAGACACAAGGGAGCACCCAGTATAAGTCAAAGAAATACCCTTTCAGGCATAGAGTGATGAATAAATTATGCAAAAAAGAAAAGCAGAGAACTCTGGGTAGTTCTCAAGTTTAGGTGGAAAGCAGCTGCTGTATGGAGCACTCTCAACACCAGCGACACTCTAGATCTGCTCACCTCAAATATCTGTTTTTCTATCAAAGTTTTTAAGCATGGGATTAGCACAGTGCCATCCACGCCGAGATAGAAAAGTTCAAAGTCTTTTGCCATTTGTACAGCAAAGTCTTTAAGCATAGGACTAGCACAGTACTGTCCTTGCCGAGCTGTAAAATGACAAAAGCCAATTACCACTTCAGGCACAGTATTACAGCTTTGAATCGGTAAACTTGAGAACTACCCAGAGTTCTCTGCTTTTCTTTTTTGCATAATGTATTCGTCACTCTATGCCTGAAAGGGTATTTCTTTGACTTATCCTGGGTGCTCCCTTGTGTCTGGACAAAGCTATACCTCTCTGAAGAGCTCTAATTAGAGTGAAACACAGTGTCAGGAGTTGCTATTACTCTTTTCAGGTTGGCTTGGTTGGTATTTTACTGATTCAAAGCTGTAATACTGTGCCTGAAGTGGTAATTGGCTTTTCTCATTTTACAGCTCGGCAAGGATAGTACTGTGCTAGTCCTATGCTTAAAGACTTTGCTGTACAAATGGCAAAAGACTTTGTTCTTTTCTATCTCGGTGTGGTTTGCAATGTGCTAATCCCATGTTTAAAAACTTTGATAGAAAAACAGACATTTGAGGTGAGCAGATCTAGAGTGTTGCTGGTGTTGAGAGTGCTCTATACAGGAGCTGCGTTCCACCTAAACTTGAAAACTACCCAGAGTTCTCCGCTTTTCTTTTTTGCATAATTTATTCGTCACTCTATGCCTGAAAGGGTATTTCTTTGACTTATACTGGGTGCTCCCTTGTGTCTGGACAAAGCTATACCTCTCTGAAGAGCTCTAATTAGAGCGAAACACAGTGTCAGGGGTTGCTTTTACTCATTTCAGGTTGGCTTGGTTGGTATTTTACCGATTCAAAGCTGTAATACTGTGCCTGAAGTGGTAATTGGCTTTTGTCATTTTACAGCTTGGGAAGAACAGTACTGTGCTAGTACTATGCTTAAAGACTTTGCTGTACAAATGGCAAAAGACTTTGTCCTTTTCTATCTCGGCGTGGATTACACTGTGCTAATCCCATGCTTAAAAACTTTGATAGAAAAACAGACATTTGAGGTGAGCAGATCTAGAGTGTCGCTGGTGTTGAGAGTGCTCTATACAGGAGCTGCTTTCCACCTAAACTTGAAAACTACTCAGAGTTCTCCGCTTTTCTTTTTTGCATAATTTACTCGTCACTCTATGCCTGAAAGGGTATTTCTTTGACTTATACTGGGTGCTCCCTTGTGTCTGGACAAAGCTATACCTCTCTGAAGAGCTCTAATTAGAGCGAAACACAGTGTTAGGGGTTGCTTTTACTCATTTCAGGTTGGCTTGGTTGGTATTTTACCGATTCAAAGCTGTAATACTGTGCTTGAAGTGGTAATTGGCTTTTGTCATTTTACAGCTCGGCAAGGACAGTACTGTGCTAGTCCTATGCTTAAAGACTTTGCTGTACAAATGGCAAAAGACTTTGTCATTTTCTATCTCGGCGTGGATGGCACTGTGCTAATCCCATGCTTAAAAACTTTGATAGAAAAACAGACATTTGAGGTGAGCAGATCTAGAGTGTTGCTGGTGTTGAGAGTGCTCCATACAGGAACTGCTTTCCACCTAAAATTGAGAACTACCCAGAGTTCTCTGCTTTTCTTTTTTGCATAATTTATTCGTCACTCTATGCCGGAAAGGGTATTTCTTTGACTTATACTGGGTGCTCCCTTGTGTCTGGGCAAAGCTATACCTCTCTGAAGAGCTCTAATTAGAGCGAAACACAGTGTCAGGGGTTGCTTTTACTCATTTCAGGTTGGCTTTGTTGGTATTTAACCGATTCAAAGCTGTAATACTGTGCCTGAAGTGGTAATTGGCTTTTGTCATTTTACAGCTCGGCAAGGACAGTACTGTGCTAGTCCTATGCTTAAAGACTTTGCTGTACAAATGGCAAAATACTTAGTCCTTTTCTATCTCGGCGTGGATGGCACTGTGATAATCCCATGCTTAAAAACTTTGATAGAAAAACAGACATTTGAGGTGAGCAGATCTAGAGTGTCGCTGGTGCTGAGAGTGCTCCATACAGGAGCTGCTTTCCACCTAAACTTGAGAACTACCCAGAGTTCTCTGCTTTTCTTTTTTGCATAATGTATTCGTCACTCTATGCCTGAAAGGGTATTTCTTTGACTTATACTGGTTGCTCCCTTGTGTCTGGACAAAGCTATACCTCTCTGAAGAGCTCTAATTAGAGCGAAACACAGTGTCAGGGGTTGCTTTTACTCATTTCAGGTTGGCTTGGTTGGTATTTTACGGATTCAAAGCTGTAATACTGTGCCTGAAGTGGTAATTGGCTTTTGTCATTTTACAGCTAGGCAAAGACAGTACTGTGCTAGTCCTATGCTTAAAGACTTTGCTGTACATATGGCAAAAGACTTTGTCCTTTTCTATCTCAGCGTGGATGGCACTGTGCTAATCCCATGCTTAAAAACTTTGATAGAAAAACAGCCATTTGAGGTGAGCAGATCTAGAGTGTCGCTGGTGTTGAGAGTGCTCCATACAGGAGCTGCTTTCCACCTAAACTTGAGAACTATCCAGAGTTCTCTGCTTTTCTTTTTTGCATAATTTATTCGTCACTCTATGCCTGAAAGGGTATTTCTTTGACTTATACTGGGTGCTCCCTTGTGTCTGGACAAAGCTATACCTCTCTGAAGAGCTCTAATTAGAGCAAAACACAGTGTCAGGGGTTGCTTTTACTCATTTCAGGTTGGCTTGGTTGGTATTTTACCGATTCAAAGCTGTAATACTGTGCCTGAAGTGGTAATTGGCTTTTGTCATTTTACAGCTCGGCAAGGACAATACTGTGCTAGTCCTATGCTTAAAGACTTTGCTGTACAAATGGCAAAAGACTTTGACCTTTTCTATCTCGCGTGGATGGCACTGTGCTAATCCCATGCTTAAAAAATTTGATAGAAAAACAGATATTTGAGATGAGCAGATCTAAAGTGTCGCTGGTGTTGAGAGTGCTCCATACAGGAGCTGCTTTCCACCTAAACTTGAGAGCTACCCAGAGTTCTCCGCTTTTCTTTTTTGCATAATTTATTCGTCACTCTATGCCTGAAAGGGTATTTCTTTGACTTATACTGGGTGCTCCCTTGTGTCTGGACAAAGCTATACCCATCTGAAGAGTTCTAATTTAAGCGAAACACAGTGTTAGGGGGTGCTTTTACTCATTTCAGGTTGGCTTGGTTGGTATTTTACCGATTCAAAGCTGTAATACTGTGCCTAAAGTGGTAATTGGCTTTTGTCATTTTACAGCTCGGCAAGAACAGTACTGTGCTAGTACTATGCTTAAAGACTTTGCTGTACAAATGGCAATAGACTTTGTCCTTTTCTATCTCGGCGTGGATTACACTGTGCTAATCCCATGCTTAAAAACTTTGATAGAAAAACAGACATTTGAGGTGAGCAGATCTAGAGTGTCGCTGGTGTTGAGAGTGCTCTATACAGGAGCTGCTTTCCACCTAAACTTGAAAACTACTCAGAGTTCTCCGCTTTTCTTTTTTGTATAATTTACTCGTCACTCTATGCCTGAAAGGGTATTTCTTTGACTTATACTGGGTGCTCCCTTGTGTCTGGACAAAGCTATACCTCTCTGAAGAGCTCTAATTAGAGCGAAACACAGTGTTAGGGGTTGCTTTTACTCATTTCAGGTTGGCTTGGTTGGTATTTTACCGATTCAAAGCTGTAATACTGTGCTTGAAGTGGTAATTGGCTTTTGTCATTTTACAGCTCGGCAAGGACAGTACTGTGCTAGTCCTATGCTTAAAGACTTTGCTGTACAAATGGCAAAAGACTTTGTCATTTTCTATCTCGGATGGCACTGTGCTAATCCCATGCTTAAAAACTTTGATAGAAAAACAGACATTTGAGGTGAGCAGATCTAGAGTGTTGCTGGTGTTGAGAGTGCTCCATACAGGAACTGCTTTCCACCTAAAATTGAGTACTACCCAGAGTTCTCTGCTTTTCTTTTTTGCATAATTTATTCGTCACTTTATGCCGGAAAGGGTATTTCTTTGACTTATACTGGGTGCTCCCTTGTGTCTGGGCAAAGCTATACCTCTCTGAAGAGCTCTAATTAGAGCGAAACACAGTGTCAGGGGTTGCTTTTACTCATTTCAGGTTGGCTTTGTTGGTATTTAACCGATTCAAAGCTGTAATACTGTGCCTGAAGTGGTAATTGGCTTTTGTCATTTTACAGCTCGGCAAGGACAGTACTGTGCTAGTCCTATGCTTAAAGACTTTGCTGTACAAATGGCAAAATACTTAGTCCTTTTCTATCTCGGCGTGGATGGCACTGTGATAATCCCATGCTTAAAAACTTTGATAGAAAAACAGACATTTGAGGTGAGCAGATCTAGAGTGTCGCTGGTGCTGAGAGTGCTCCATACAGGAGCTGCTTTCCACCTAAACTTGAGAACTACCCAGAGTTCTCTGCTTTTCTTTTTTGCATAATGTATTCGTCACTCTATGCCTGAAAGGGTATTTCTTTGACTTATACTGGTTGCTCCATTGTGTCTGGACAAAGCTATACCTCTCTGAAGAGCTCTAATTAGAGCGAAACACAGTGTCAGGGGTTGCTTTTACTCATTTCAGGTTGGCTTGGTTGGTATTTTACGGATTCAAAGCTGTAATACTGTGCCTGAAGTGGTAATTGGCTTTTGTCATTTTACAGCTCGGCAAAGACAGTACTGTGCTAGTTCTATGCTTAAAGACTTTGCTGTACATATGGCAAAAGACTTTGTCCTTTTCTATCTCAGCGTGGATGGCACTGTGCTAATCCCATGCTTAAAAACTTTGATAGAAAAACAGCCTTTTGAGGTGAGCAGATCTAGAGTGTCGCTGGTGTTGAGAGTGCTCCATACAGGAGCTGCTTTCCACCTAAACTTGAGAACTATCCAGAGTTCTCTGCTTTTCTTTTTTGCATAATTTATTCGTCACTCTATGCCTGAAAGGGTATTTCTTTGACTTATACTGGGTGCTCCCTTGTGTCTGGACAAAGCTATACCTCTCTGAAGAGCTCTAATTAGAGCGAAACACAGTGTCAGGGGTTGCTTTTACTCATTTCAGGTTGGCTTGGTTGGTATTTTACCGATTCAAAGCTGTAATACTGTGCCTGAAGTGGTAATTGGCTTTTGTCATTTTACAGCTCGGCAAGGACAATACTGTGCTAGTCCTATGCTTAAAGACTTTGCTGTACAAATGGAAAAAGACTTTGAACTTTTCTATCTCGGCGTGGATGGCACTGTGCTAATCCCATGCTTAAAAAATTTGATAGAAAAACAGATATTTGAGGTGAGCAGATCTAAAGTGTCGCTGGTGTTGAGAATGCTCCATACAGGAGCTGCTTTCCACCTAAACTTGAGAGCTACCCAGAGTTCTCCGCTTTTCTTTTTTGCATAATTTATTCGTCACTCTATGCCTGAAAGGGTATTTCTTTGACTTATACTGGGTGCTCCCTTGTGTCTGGACAAAGCTATACCCATCTGAAGAGTTCTAATTTAAGCGAAACACAGTGTTAGGGGGTGCTTTTACTCATTTCAGGTTGGCTTGGTTGGTATTTTACCGATTCAAAGCTGTAATACTGTGCCTAAAGTGGTAATTGGCTTTTGTCATTTTACAGCTCGGCAAGAACAGTACTGTGCTAGTACTATGCTTAAAGACTTTGCTGTACAAATAGCAATAGACTTTGTCCTTTTCTATCTCGGCGTGGATTACACTGTGCTAATCCCATGCTTAAAAACTTTGATAGAAAAACAGACATTTGAGGTGAGCAGATCTAGAGTGTCGCTGGTGTTGAGAGTGCTCTATACAGGAGCTGCTTTCCACCTAAACTTGAAAACTACTCAGAGTTCTCCGCTTTTTTTTTTGTATAATTTACTCGTCACTCTATGCCTGAAAGGGTATTTCTTTGACTTATACTGGGTGCTCCCTTGTGTCTGGACAAAGCTATACCTCTCTGAAGAGCTCTAATTAGAGCGAAACACAGTGTTAGGGGTTGCTTTTACTCATTTCAGGTTGGCTTGGTTGGTATTTTACCGATTCAAAGCTGTAATACTGTGCTTGAAGTGGTAATTGGCTTTTGTCATTTTACAGCTCGGCAAGGACAGTACTGTGCTAGTCCTATGCTTAAAGACTTTGCTGTACAAATGGCAAAAGACTTTGTAATTTTCTATCTCGGCGTGGATGGCACTGTGCTAATCCCATGCTTAAAAACTTTGATAGAAAAACAGACATTTGAGGTGAGCAGATCTAGAGTGTTGCTGGTGTTGAGAGTGCTCCATACAGGAACTGCTTTCCACCTAAAATTGAGTACTACCCAGAGTTCTCTGCTTTTCTTTTTTGCATAATTAATTCGTCACTTTATGCCGGAAAGGGTATTTCTTTGACTTATACTGGGTGCTCCCTTGTGTCTGGGCAAAGCTATACCTCTCTGAAGAGCTCTAATTAGAGCGAAACACAGTGTCAGGGGTTGCTTTTACTCATTTCAGGTTGGCTTTGTTGGTATTTAACCGATTCAAAGCTGTAATACTGTGCCTGAAGTGGTAATTGGCTTTTGTCATTTTACAGCTCGGCAAGGACAGTACTGTGCTAGTCCTATGCTTAAAGACTTTGCTGTACAAATGGCAAAAGACTTTGTCCTTTTCTATCTCGGCGTGGATGGCACTGTGCTAATCCCATGCTTAAAAACTTTTATATAAAAACAGACATTTGAGGTGAGCAGATCTAGAGTGTCGCTGGTGTTGAGAGTGCTCCATACAGGAACTGCTTTCCACCTAAACTTGAGAACTACCCAGAGTTCTCTGCTTTTCTTTTTTGCATAATTTATTCGTCACTCTATGCCTGAAGGGTATTTCTTTGACTTATACTGGTTGCTCCATTGTGTCTGGACAAAGCTATACCTCTCTGAAGAGCTCTAATTAGAGCGAAACACAGTGTCAGGGGTTGCTTTTACTCATTTCAGGTTGGCTTGGTTGGTATTTTACGGATTCAAAGCTGTAATACTGTGCCTGAAGTGGTAATTGGCTTTTGTCATTTTACAGCTCGGCAAAGACAGTACTGTGCTAGTTCTATGCTTAAAGACTTTGCTGTACATATGGCAAAAGACTTTGTCCTTTTCTATCTCAGCGTGGATGGCACTGTGCTAATCCCATGCTTAAAAACTTTGATAGAAAAACAGCCTTTTGAGGTGAGCAGATCTAGAGTGTCGCTGGTGTTGAGAGTGCTCCATACAGGAGCTGCTTTCCACCTAAACTTGAGAACTATCCAGAGTTCTCTGCTTTTCTTTTTTGCATAATTTATTCGTCACTCTATGCCTGAAAGGGTATTTCTTTGACTTATACTGGGTGCTCCCTTGTGTCTGGACAAAGCTATACCTCTCTGAAGAGCTCTAATTAGAGCGAAACACAGTGTCAGGGGTTGCTTTTACTCATTTCAGGTTGGCTTGGTTGGTATTTTACCGATTCAAAGCTGTAATACTGTGCCTGAAGTGGTAATTGGCTTTTGTCATTTTACAGCTCGGCAAGGACAATACTGTGCTAGTCCTATGCTTAAAGACTTTGCTGTACAAATGGAAAAAGACTTTGAACTTTTCTATCTCGGCGTGGATGGCACTGTGCTAATCCCATGCTTAAAAAATTTGATAGAAAAACAGATATTTGAGGTGAGCAGATCTAAAGTGTCGCTGGTGTTGAGAATGCTCCATACAGGAGCTGCTTTCCACCTAAACTTGAGAGCTACCCAGAGTTCTCCGCTTTTCTTTTTTGCATAATTTATTCGTCACTCTATGCCTGAAAGGGTATTTCTTTGACTTATACTGGGTGCTCCCTTGTGTCTGGACAAAGCTATACCCATCTGAAGAGTTCTAATTTAAGCGAAACACAGTGTTAGGGGGTGCTTTTACTCATTTCAGGTTGGCTTGGTTGGTATTTTACCGATTCAAAGCTGTAATACTGTGCCTAAAGTGGTAATTGGCTTTTGTCATTTTACAGCTCGGCAAGAACAGTACTGTGCTAGTACTATGCTTAAAGACTTTGCTGTGCAAATAGCAATAGACTTTGTCCTTTTCTATCTCGGCGTGGATTACACTGTGCTAATCCCATGCTTAAAAACTTTGATAGAAAAACAGACATTTGAGGTGAGCAGATCTAGAGTGTCGCTGGTGATGAGAGAGTGCTCTATACAGGAGCTGCTTTCCACCTAAACTTGAAAACTACTCAGAGTTCTCCGCTTTTTTTTTTGTATAATTTACTCGTCACTCTATGCCTGAAAGGGTATTTCTTTGACTTATACTGGGTGCTCCCTTGTGTCTGGACAAAGCTATACCTCTCTGAAGAGCTCTAATTAGAGCGAAACACAGTGTTAGGGGTTGCTTTTACTCATTTCAGGTTGGCTTGGTTGGTATTTTACCGATTCAAAGCTGTAATACTGTGCTTGAAGTGGTAATTGGCTTTTGTCATTTTACAGCTCGGCAAGGACAGTACTGTGCTAGTCCTATGCTTAAAGACTTTGCTGTACAAATGGCAAAAGACTTTGTAATTTTCTATCTCGGCGTGGATGGCACTGTGCTAATCCCATGCTTAAAAACTTTGATAGAAAAACAGACATTTGAGGTGAGCAGATCTAGAGTGTTGCTGGTGTTGAGAGTGCTCCATACAGGAACTGCTTTCCACCTAAAATTGAGTACTACCCAGAGTTCTCTGCTTTTCTTTTTTGCATAATTAATTCGTCACTTTATGCCGGAAAGGGTATTTCTTTGACTTATACTGGGTGCTCCCTTGTGTCTGGGCAAAGCTATACCTCTCTGAAGAGCTCTAATTAGAGCGAAACACAGTGTCAGGGGTTGCTTTTACTCATTTCAGGTTGGCTTTGTTGGTATTTAACCGATTCAAAGCTGTAATACTGTGCCTGAAGTGGTAATTGGCTTTTGTCATTTTACAGCTCGGCAAGGACAGTACTGTGCTAGTCCTATGCTTAAAGACTTTGCTGTACAAATGGCAAAAGACTTTGTCCTTTTCTATCTCGGCGTGGATGGCACTGTGCTAATCCCATGCTTAAAAACTTTTATATAAAAACAGACATTTGAGGTGAGCAGATCTAGAGTGTCGCTGGTGTTGAGAGTGCTCCATACAGGAACTGCTTTCCACCTAAACTTGAGAACTACCCAGAGTTCTCTGCTTTTCTTTTTTGCATAATTTATTCGTCACTCTATGCCTGAAGGGTATTTCTTTGACTTATACTGGGTGCTCACTTGTGTCTGGACAAAGCTATACCTCTCTGAAGAGCTCTAATTAGAGCGAAACACAGTGTCAGGGGTTGCTTTTACTCATTTCAGGTTGGCTTGGTTGGTATTTTACCGATTCAAAGCTGTAATACTGTGCCTGAAGTGGTAATTGGCTTTTGTCATTTTACAGCTCGGCAAGGACAGTACTGTGCTAGTCCTATGCTTAAAGACTTTGCTGTACAAATGGCAAAAGACTTTGTCCTTTTCTATCTCAGCGTGGATGGCACTGTGCTAATCCCATACTTAAAAACTTTGATAGAAAAACAGCCATTTGAGGTGAGCAGATCTAGAGTGTCGCTGGTGTTGAGAGTGCTCCATACAGGAGCTGCTTTCCACCTAAACTTGAGAACTATCCAGAGTTCTCTGCTTTTCTTTTTTGCATAATTTATTCGTCACTCTATGCCTGAAAGGGTATTTCTTTGACTTATACTGGGTGCTCCCTTGTGCCTGAACAAAGCTATACCTCTCTGAAGAGCTCTAATTAGAGCGAAACACAGTGTCAGGGGTTGCTTTTACTCATTTCAGGTTGGCTTGGTTGGTATTTTACCGATTCAAAGCTGTAATACTGTGTCTGAAGTGGTAATTGGCTTTTGTCATTTTACAGCTCGGCAAGGACAGTACTGTGCTAGTCCTATGCTTAAAGACTTTGCTGTACAAATGGCAAAAGACTTTGACCTTTTCTATCTCGGCGTGGATGGCACTGTGCTAATCCCATGCTTAAAAACTTTGATAGAAAAACAGACATTTGAGGTGAGCAGATCTAAAGTGTCGCTGGTGTTGAGAGTGCTCCATACAGGAGCTGCTTTCCACCTAAACTTGAGAACTACCCAGAGTTCTCCGCTTTTCTTTTTTGCATAATTTATTCGTCACTCTATGCCTGAAAGGGTATTTCTTTGACTTATACTGGGTGCTCCCTTGTGTCTGGACAAAGCTATACCTCTCTGAAGAGTTCTAATTAGAGCGAAACACAGTGTTAGGGGTTGCTTTTACTCATTTCAGGTTGGCTTGGTTGGTATTTTACCGATTCAAAGCTGTAATACTGTGGCTGAAGTGGTAATTGGCTTTTGTCATTTTACAGCTCGGCAAGGACAGTACTGTGCTAGTCCTATGCTTAAAGACTTTGCTGTACAAATGGCAAAAGACTTTGTCCTTTTCTATCTCGGCGTGGATGGCACTGTGCTAATCCCATGCTTAAAAACTTTGATAGTAAAACAGACATTTGAGGTGAGCAGATCTAGAGTGTCACTGGTGTTGAGAGTGCTCCATACAGGAGCTGCTTTCCACCTAAACCAGAGAACTACTCAGAGATCTCTGCTTTTCTTTTTTGCATAATTTATTCGTCACTCTATGCCTGAAAGGGTATTTCTTTGACTTATACTGGGTGCTCCCTTGTGTCTGGACAAAGCTATACCTCTCTGAAGAGCTCTAATTAGAGCGAAACACAGTGTCAGGGGTTGCTTTTATTCATTTCAGGTTGGCTTGGTTGGTATTTTACCGATTCAAAGCTGTAATACTGTGCCTGAAGTGGTAATTGGCTTTTGTCATTTTACAGCTCGGCAAGGACAGTACTGTGCTAGTCCTATGCTTAAAGACTTTGCTGTACAAATGGCAAAAGACTTTGTCCTTTTCTATCTCGGCGTGGATGGCACTGTGCTAAACCCATGCTTAAAAACTTTGATAGAAAAACAGACATTTGAGGTGAGCAGATCTAGAGTGTCGCTGGTGTTGAGAGTGCTCCATGCAGAAGCTGCTTTCCATCTAAACTTGAGAACTACCCAGAGTTCTCTGCTTTTCGTTTTTGCATAATTTATTCGTCACTCTATGCCTGAAAGGGTATTTCTTTGACTTATACTGGGTGCTCCCTTGTGTCTGGACAAAGCTATACCTCTCTGAAGAGCTCTAATTAGAGCGAAACACAGTGTCAGGGGTTGCTTTTACTCATTTCAGGTTGGCTTTGTTGGTATTTTACCGATTCAAATCTGTAATACTGTGCCTGAAGTGTTAATTGGCTTTTGTCATTTTACAGCTAAGCAAGGACAGTACTGTGCTAGTCCTATGCTTAAAGACTTTGCTGTACAAATGGCAAAAGACTTTGTCCTTTTCTATCTCGGCGTGGATGGCATTGTGATAATCCCATGGCTAAAAACTTTGATAGAAAAACAGACATTTGAGGTGAGCAGATCTAGAGAGTCGCTGGTGTTGAGAGTGCTCCATACAGGAGCTGCTTTCCACGTAAACCAGAGAACTACCCAGAGTTCTCTGCTTTTCATTTTTGCATAATTTATTCGTCACTCTATGCCTGAAAGGGTATTTCTTTGACTTATACTGGGTGGTCCCTTGTGTCTGGACAAAGCTATACCTCTCTGAAGAGCTCTAATTAGAGCGAAACACAGTGTCAGGGGTTGCTTTTACTCCTTTTAGGTTGGCTTGGTTGGTATTTTACCGATTCAAAGCTGTAATACTGTGCCTGAAGTGGTAATTGGCTTTTGTCATTTTACAGCTCGGCAAGGACAGTACTGTGCTAGTCCTATGCTTAAAGATTTTGCTGTACAAATGGCAAAAGACTTTGTCCTTTTCTATCTCGGCGTGGATGGCACTGTGCTAATCCCATGCTTAAAAACTTTGATAGAAAAACAGACATTTGAGGTGAGCAGATCTAGAGAGTCGCTGGTGCTGAGAGTGCTCCATACAGGAGCTGCTTTCCACCTAAACTTGAGAACTACCCAGAGTTCTCCGCTTTTCTTTTTTGCATAATTTATTCGTCACTCTATGCCTGAAAGGGTATTTCTTTGACTTATACTGGGTGCTCCCTTGTGTCTGGACAAAGCTATACCTCTCTGAAAAGTTCTAATTAGAGCGAAACACAGTGTTAGGGGTTGCTTTTACTCATTTCAGGTTGGCTTGGTTGGTATTTTACCGATTCAAAGCTGTAATACTATGCCTGAAGTGGTAATTGACTTTTGTCATTTTACAGCTCGGCAAGGACAGTACTGTGCTAGTCCTCTGTTTAAAGACTTTGCTGTACAAATGGCAAAAGACTTTGTTCTTTTCTATCTCGGCGTGGATGGTACTGTGCTAATCCCATGCTTAAAAACTTTGATAGAAAAACAGACAATTGAGGTGAGCAGATCTAGAGTGTCGCTGGTGTTGAGAGTGCTCCATACAGGAGCTGCTTTCCACCTAAACTTGAGAACTACCCAGAGTTCTCTGCTTTTCTTTTTTGCATAATTTATTCGTCACTCTATGCCTGAAAGGGTATTTCTTTGACTTATACTGGGTGGTCCCTTGTGTCTGGACAAAGCTATACCTCTCTGAAGAGCTCTAATTAGAGCGAAACACAGTGTCAGGGGTTGCTTTTACTCATTTCAGGTTGGCTTGGTTGGTATTTTACAGATTCAAAGCTGTAATACTGTGCCTGAAGTGGTAATTGGCTTTTGTCATTTTATAGCTCGGCAAGGACAGTACTGTGCTAGTCCTATGCTTAAAGACTTTGCTGTACAAATGGCAAAAGACTTTGTCCTTTTCTATCTCGGCGTGGATGGCACTGTGCTAATCCCATGCTTAAAAACTTTGATAGAAAAACAGACATTTGAGGTGAGCAGATCTAGAGTGTCGCTGGTGTTGAGAGTGTTCCATACAGGAGCTGCTTTCCACCTAAACCAGAGAACTACCCAGAGTTCTCTGCTTTTCTTTTTTGCATAATTTATTCGTCACTCTATGCCTGAAAGGGTATTTCTTTGAATTATACTGGGTGCTCCCTTGTGTCTGGACAAAGCTATACCTCTCTGAAGAGCTCTAATTAGAGCGAAACACAGTGTCAGGGGTTGCTTTTACTCATTTCAGGTTGGCTTGGTTGGTATTTTACCGATTCAAAGCTGTAATACTGTGTCTGAAGTGGTAATTGGCTTTTGTCATTTTACAGCTCGGCAAGGACAGTACTGTGCTAGTCCTATGCTTAAAGACTTTGCTGTACAAACGGCAAAAGACTTTGACCTTTTCTATCTCGGCGTGGATGGCACTGTGCTAATCCCATGCTTAAAAACTTTGATAGAAAAACAGACATTTGAGGTGAGCAGATCTAAAGTGTCGCTGGTGTTGAGAGTGCTCCATACAGGAGCTGCTTTCCACCTAAACTTGAGAACTACCCAGAGTTCTCCGCTTTTCTTTTTTGCATAATTTATTCGTCACTCTATGCCTGAAAGGGTATTTCTTTGACTTATACTGGGTGCTCCCTTGTGTCTGGGCAAAGCTATACCTCTCTGAAGAGCTCTAATTAGAGCGAAACACAGTGTCAGGGGTTGCTTTTACTCATTTCAGGTTGGCTTTGTTGGTTTTTAACCGATTCAAAGCTGTAATACTGTGCCTGAAGTGGTAATTGGCTTTTGTCATTTTACAGCTCGGCAAGGACAGTACTGTGCTAGTCCTATGCTTAAAGACTTTGCTGTACAAATGGCAAAATACTTAGTCCTTTTCTATCTCGGCGTGGATGGCACTGTGATAATCCCATGCTTAAAAACTTTGATAGAAAAACAGACATTTGAGGTGAGCAGATCTAGAGTGTCGCTGGTGCTGAGAGTGCTCCATACAGGAGCTGCTTTCCACCTAAACTTGAGAACTACCCAGAGTTCTCTGCTTTTCTTTTTTGCATAATGTATTCGTCACTCTATGCCTGAAAGGGTATTTCTTTGACTTATACTGGTTGCTCCATTGTGTCTGGACAAAGCTATACCTCTCTGAAGAGCTCTAATTAGAGCGAAACACAGTGTCAGGGGTTGCTTTTACTCATTTCAGGTTGGCTTGGTTGGTATTTTACGGATTCAAAGCTGTAATACTGTGCCTGAAGTGGTAATTGGCTTTTGTCATTTTACAGCTCGGCAAAGACAGTACTGTGCTAGTTCTATGCTTAAAGACTTTGCTGTACATATGGCAAAAGACTTTGTCCTTTTCTATCTCAGCGTGGATGGCACTGTGCTAATCCCATGCTTAAAAACTTTGATAGAAAAACAGCCTTTTGAGGTGAGCAGATCTAGAGTGTCGCTGGTGTTGAGAGTGCTCCATACAGGAGCTGCTTTCCACCTAAACTTGAGAACTATCCAGAGTTCTCTGCTTTTCTTTTTTGCATAATTTATTCGTCACTCTATGCCTGAAAGGGTATTTCTTTGACTTATACTGGGTGCTCCCTTGTGTCTGGACAAAGCTATACCTCTCTGAAGAGCTCTAATTAGAGCGAAACACAGTGTCAGGGGTTGCTTTTACTCATTTCAGGTTGGCTTGGTTGGTATTTTACCGATTCAAAGCTGTAATACTGTGCCTGAAGTGGTAATTGGCTTTTGTCATTTTACAGCTCGGCAAGGACAATACTGTGCTAGTCCTATGCTTAAAGACTTTGCTGTACAAATGGCAAAAGACTTTGAACTTTTCTATCTCGGCGTGGATGGCACTGTGCTAATCCCATGCTTAAAAAATTTGATAGAAAAACAGATATTTGAGGTGAGCAGATCTAAAGTGTCGCTGGTGATGAGAGTGCTCCATACAGGAGCTGCTTTCCACCTAAACTTGAGAGCTACCCAGAGTTCTCCGCTTTTCTTTTTTGCATAATTTATTCGTCACTCTATGCCTGAAAGGGTATTTCTTTGACTTATACTGGGTGCTCCCTTGTGTCTGGACAAAGCTATACCCATCTGAAGAGTTCTAATTTAAGCGAAACACAGTGTTAGGGGGTGCTTTTACTCATTTCAGGTTGGCTTGGTTGGTATTTTACCGATTCAAAGCTGTAATACTGTGCCTAAAGTGGTAATTGGCTTTTGTCATTTTACAGCTCGGCAAGAACAGTACTGTGCTAGTACTATGCTTAAAGACTTTGCTGTACAAATGGCAATAGACTTTGTCCTTTTCTATCTCGGCGTGGATTACACTGTGCTAATCCCATGCTTAAAAACTTTGATAGAAAAACAGACATTTGAGGTGAGCAGATCTAGAGTGTCGCTGGTGTTGAGAGTGCTCCATACAGGAACTGCTTTCCACCTAAAATTGAGTACTACCCAGAGTTCTCTGCTTTTCTTTTTTGCATAATTTATTCGTCACTTTATGCCGGAAAGGGTATTTCTTTGACTTATACTGGGTGCTCCCTTGTGTCTGGGGAAAGCTATACCTCTCTGAAGAGCTCTAATTAGAGCGAAACACAGTGTCAGGGGTTGCTTTTACTCATTTCAGGTTGGCTTTGTTGGTATTTAACCGATTCAAAGCTGTAATACTGTGCCTGAAGTGGTAATTGGCTTTTGTCATTTTACAGCTCGGCAAGGACAGTACTGTGCTAGTCCTATGCTTAAAGACTTTGCTGTACAAATGGCAAAAGACTTTGTCCTTTTCTATCTCGGCGTGGATGGCACTGTGCTAATCCCATGCTTAAAAACTTTTATATAAAAACAGACATTTGAGGTGAGCAGATCTAGAGTGTCGCTGGTGTTGAGAGTGCTCCATACAGGAACTGCTTTCCACCTAAACTTGAGAACTACCCAGAGTTCTCTGCTTTTCTTTTTTGCATAATTTATTCGTCACTCTATGCCTGAAGGGTATTTCTTTGACTTATACTGGGTGCTCACTTGTGTCTGGACAAAGCTATACCTCTCTGAAGAGCTCTAATTAGAGCGAAACACAGTGTCAGGGGTTGCTTTTACTCATTTCAGGTTGGCTTGGTTGGTATTTTACCGATTCAAAGCTGTAATACTGTGCCTGAAGTGGTAATTGGCTTTTGTCATTTTACAGCTCGGCAAGGACAGTACTGTGCTAGTCCTATGCTTAAAGACTTTGCTGTACAAATGGCAAAAGACTTTGTCCTTTTCTATCTCAGCGTGGATGGCACTGTGCTAATCCCATGCTTAAAAACTTTGATAGAAAAACAGCCATTTGAGGTGAGCAGATCTAGAGTGTCGCTGGTGTTGAGAGTGCTCCATACAGGAGCTGCTTTCCACCTAAACTTGAGAACTATCCAGAGTTCTCTGCTTTTCTTTTTTGCATAATTTATTCGTCACTCTATGCCTGAAAGGGTATTTCTTTGACTTATACTGGGTGCTCCCTTGTGCCTGAACAAAGCTATACCTCTCTGAAGAGCTCTAATTAGAGCGAAACACAGTGTCAGGGGTTGCTTTTACTCATTTCAGGTTGGCTTGGTTGGTATTTTACCGATTCAAAGCTGTAATACTGTGTCTGAAGTGGTAATTGGCTTTTGTCATTTTACAGCTCGGCAAGGACAGTACTGTGCTAGTCCTATGCTTAAAGACTTTGCTGTACAAATGGCAAAAGACTTTGACCTTTTCTATCTCGGCGTGGATGGCACTGTGCTAATCCCATGCTTAAAAACTTTGATAGAAAAACAGACATTTGAGGTGAGCAGATCTAAAGTGTCGCTGGTGTTGAGAGTGCTCCATACAGGAGCTGCTTTCCACCTAAACTTGAGAACTACCCAGAGTTCTCCGCTTTTCTTTTTTGCATAATTTATTCGTCACTCTATGCCTGAAAGGGTATTTCTTTGACTTATACTGGGTGCTCCCTTGTGTCTGGACAAAGCTATACCTCTCTGAAGAGTTCTAATTAGAGCGAAACACAGTGTTAGGGGTTGCTTTTACTCATTTCAGGTTGGCTTGGTTGGTATTTTACCGATTCAAAGCTGTAATACTGTGCCTGAAGTGGTAGTTGGCTTTTGTCATTTTACAGCTCGGCAAGGACAGTACTGTGCTAGTCCTATGCTTAAAGACTTTGCTGTACAAATGGCAAAAGACTTTGTCCTTTTCTATCTCGGCGTGGATGGCACTGTGCTTATCCCATGCTTAAAAACTTTGATAGAAAAACAGACATTTGAGGTGAGCAGATCTAGAGAGTCGCTGGTGTTGAGAGTGCTCCATACAGGAGCTGCTTTTCACCTAAACCAGAGAACTACCCAGAGTTCTCTGCTTTTCTTTTTTGCATAATTTATTCGTCACTCTATGCCTGAAAGGGTATTTCTTTGACTTATACTGGGTGGTCCCTTGTGCCTGGACAAAGCTATACCTCTCTGAAGAGCTCTAATTAGAGCGAAACACAGTGTCAGGGGTTGCTTTTACTCATTTCAGGTTGGCTTGGTTGGTATTTTACCGATTCAAAGCTGTAATACTGTGGCTGAAGTGGTAATTGGCTTTTGTCATTTTACAGCTCGGCAAGGACAGTACTGTGCTAGTCCTATGCTTAAAGACTTTGCTGTACAAATGGCAAAAGACTTTGTCCTTTTCTATCTCGGCGTGGATGGCACTGTGCTAATCCCATGCTTAAAAACTTTGATAGTAAAACAGACATTTGAGGTGAGCAGATCTAGAGTGTCACTGGTGTTGAGAGTGCTCCATACAGGAGCTGCTTTCCACCTAAACCAGAGAACTACTCAGAGATCTCTGCTTTTCTTTTTTGCATAATTTATTCGTCACTCTATGCCTGAAAGGGTATTTCTTTGACTTATACTGGGTGCTCCCTTGTGTCTGGACAAAGCTATACCTCTCTGAAGAGCTCTAATTAGAGCGAAACACAGTGTCAGGGGTTGCTTTTACTCATTTCAGGTTGGCTTGGTTGGTATTTTACCGATTCAAAGCTGTAATACTGTGCCTGAAGTGGTAATTGGCTTTTGTCATTTTACAGCTCGGCAAGGACAGTACTGTGCTAGTCCTATGCTTAAAGACTTTGCTGTACAAATGGCAAAAGACTTTGTCCTTTTCTATCTCGGCGTGGATGGCACTGTGCTAAACCCATGCTTAAAAACTTTGATAGAAAAACAGACATTTGAGGTGAGCAGATCTAGAGTGTCGCTGGTGTTGAGAGTGCTCCATGCAGAAGCTGCTTTCCATCTAAACTTGAGAACTACCCAGAGTTCTCTGCTTTTCGTTTTTGCATAATTTACTCGTCACTCTATGCCTGAAAGGGTATTTCTTTGACTTATACTGGGTGCTCCCTTGTGTCTGGACAAAGCTATACCTCTCTGAAGAGCTCTAATTAGAGCGAAACACAGTGTCAGGGGTTTCTTTTACTCATTTCAGGTTGGCTTTGTTGGTATTTTACCGATTCAAATCTGTAATACTGTGCCTGAAGTGGTAATTGGCTTTTGTCATTTTACAGCTAAGCAAGGACAGTACTGTGCTAGTCCTATGCTTAAAGACTTTGCTGTACAAATGGCAAAAGACTTTGTCCTTTTCTATCTCGGCGTGGATGGCATTGTGATAATCCCATGGCTAAAAACTTTGATAGAAAAACAGACATTTGAGGTGAGCAGATCTAGAGAGTCGCTGGTGTTGAGAGTGCTCCATACAGGAGCTGCTTTCCACGTAAACCAGAGAACTACCCAGAGTTCTCTGCTTTTCATTTTTGCATAATTTATTCGTCACTCTATGCCTGAAAGGGTATTTCTTTGACTTATACTGGGTGGTCCCTTGTGTCTGGACAAAGCTATACCTCTCTGAAGAGCTCTAATTAGAGCGAAACACAGTGTCAGGGGTTGCTTTTACTCCTTTTAGGTTGGCTTGGTTGGTATTTTACCGATTCAAAGCTGTAATACTGTGCCTGAAGTGGTAATTGGCTTTTGTCATTTTACAGCTCGGCAAGGACAGTACTGTGCTAGTCCTATGCTTAAAGATTTTGCTGTACAAATGGCAAAAGACTTTGTCCTTTTCTATCTCGGCGTGGATGGCACTGTGCTAATCCCATGCTTAAAAACTTTGATAGAAAAACAGACATTTGAGGTGAGCAGATCTAGAGAGTCGCTGGTGCTGAGAGTGCTCCATACAGGAGCTGCTTTCCACCTAAACTTGAGAACTACCCAGAGTTCTCCGCTTTTCTTTTTTGCATAATTTATTCGTCACTCTATGCCTGAAAGGGTATTTCTTTGACTTATACTGGGTGCTCCCTTGTGTCTGGACAAAGCTATACCTCTCTGAAAAGTTCTAATTAGAGCGAAACACAGTGTTAGGGGTTGCTTTTACTCATTTCAGGTTGGCTTGGTTGGTATTTTACCGATTCAAAGCTGTAATACTATGCCTGAAGTGGTAATTGACTTTTGTCATTTTACAGCTCGGCAAGGACAGTACTGTGCTAGTCCTCTGTTTAAAGACTTTGCTGTACAAATGGCAAAAGACTTTGTCCTTTTCTATCTCGGCGTGGATGGTACTGTGCTAATCCCATGCTTAAAAACTTTGATAGAAAAACAGACAATTGAGGTGAGCAGATCTAGAGTGTCGCTGGTGTTGAGAGTGCTCCATACAGGAGCTGCTTTCCACCTAAACTTGAGAACTACCCAGAGTTCTCTGCTTTTCTTTTTTGCATAATTTATTCGTCACTCTATGCCTGAAAGGGTATTTCTTTGACTTATACTGGGTGGTCCCTTGTGTCTGGACAAAGCTATACCTCTCTGAAGAGCTCTAATTAGAGCGAAACACAGTGTCAGGGGTTGCTTTTACTCATTTCAGGTTGGCTTGGTTGGTATTTTACAGATTCAAAGCTGTAATACTGTGCCTGAAGTGGTAATTGGCTTTTGTCATTTTACAGCTCGGCAAGGACAGTACTGTGCTAGTTCTATGCTTAAAGACTTTGCTGTACAAATGGCAAAAGACTTTGTCCTTTTCTATCTCGGCGTGGATGGCACTGTGCTAATCCCATGCTTAAAAACTTTGATAGAAAAACAGACATTTGAGGTGAGCAGATCTAGAGTGTCGCTGGTGTTGAGAGTGTTCCATACAGGAGCTGCTTTCCACCTAAACCAGAGAACTACCCAGAGTTCTCTGCTTTTCTTTTTTGCATAATTTATTCGTCACTCTATGCCTGAAAGGGTATTTCTTTGACTTATACTGGGTGCTCCCTTGTGTCTGGACAAAGCTATACCTCTCTGAAGAGCTCTAATTAGAGCGAAACACAGTGTCAGGGGTTGCTTTTACTCATTTCAGGTTGGCTTGGTTGGTATTTTACCGATTCAAAGCTGTAATACTGTGTCTGAAGTGGTAATTGGCTTTTGTCATTTTACAGCTCGGCAAGGACAGTACTGTGCTAGTCCTATGCTTAAAGACTTTGCTGTACAAACGGCAAAAGACTTTGACCTTTTCTATCTCGGCGTGGATGGCACTGTGCTAATCCCATGCTTAAAAACTTTGATAGAAAAACAGACATTTGAGGTGAGCAGATCTAAAGTGTCGCTGGTGTTGAGAGTGCTCCATACAGGAGCTGCTTTCCACCTAAACTTGAGAACTACCCAGAGTTCTCCGCTTTTCTTTTTTGCATAATTTATTCGTCACTCTATGCCTGAAAGGGTATTTCTTTGACTTATACTGGGTGCTCCCTTGTGTCTGGACAAAGCTATACCTCTCTGAAGAGTTCTAATTAGAGCGAAACACAGTGTTAGGGGTTGCTTTTACTTATTTCTGGTTGGCTTGGTTGGTATTTTACCGATTCAAAGCTGTAATACTGTGCCTGAAGTGGTAGTTGGCTTTTGTCATTTTACAGCTCGGCAAGGACAGTACTGTGCTAGTCCTATGCTTAAAGACTTTGCTGTACAAATGGCAAAAGACTTTGTCCTTTTCTATCTCGGCGTGGATGGCACTGTGCTAATCCCATGCTTAAAAACTTTGATAGAAAAACAGACATTTGAGGTGAGCAGATCTAGAGAGTCGCTGGTGTTGAGAGTGCTCCATACAGGAGCTGCTTTTCACCTAAACCAGAGAACTACCCAGAGTTCTCTGCTTTTCTTTTTTGCATAATTTATTCGTCACTCTATGCCTGAAAGGGTATTTCTTTGAGTTATACTGGGTGGTCCCTTGTGCCTGGACAAAGCTATACCTCTCTGAAGAGCTCTAATTAGAGCGAAACACAGTGTCAGGGGTTGCTTTTACTCATTTCAGGTTGGCTTGGTTGGTATTTTACCGATTCAAAGCTGTAATACTGTGCCTGAAGTGGTAATTGGCTTTTGTCATTTTGCAGCTCGGCAAGGACAGTACTGTGCTAGTCCTATGCTTAAAGACTTTGCTGTACAAATGGCAAAAGACTTTGTCCTTTTCTATCTCGGCGTGGATGGCACTGTGCTAATCCCATGCTTAAAAACTTTGATAGTAAAACAGACATTTGAGGTGAGCAGATCTAGAGTGTCACTGGTGTTGAGAGTGCTCCATACAGGAGCTGCTTTCCACCTAAACCAGAGAACTACTCAGAGTTCTCTGCTTTTCTTTTTTGCATAATTTATTCGTCACTCTATGCCTGAAAGGGTATTTCTTTGACTTATACTGGGTGCTCCCTTGTCTCTGGACAAAGCTATACGTCTCTGAAGAGCTCTAATTAGAGCGAAACACAGTGTCAGGGGTTGCTTTTACTCATTTCAGGTTGGCTTGGTTGGTATTTTACCGATTCAAAGCTGTAATACTGTGCCTGAAGTGGTAATTGGCTTTTGTCATTTTACAGCTCGGCAAGGACAGTACTGTGCTAGTCCTATGCTTAAAGACTTTGCTGTACAAATTGCAAAAGACTTTGTCCTTTTCTATCTCGGCGTGGATGGCACTGTGCTAAACCCATGCTTAAAAACTTTGATAGAAAAACAGACATTTGAGGTGAGCAGATCTAGAGTGTCGCTGGTGTTGAGAGTGCTCCATGCAGGAGCTGCTTTCCATCTAAACTTGAGAACTACCCAGAGTTCTCTGCTTTTCTTTTTTGCATAATTTATTCGTCACTCTATGCCTGAAAGGGTATTTCTTTGACTTATACTGGGTGCTCCCTTGTGTCTGGACAAAGCTATACCTCTCTGAAGAGCTCTAATTAGAGCGAAACACAGTGTCAGGGGTTGCTTTTACTCATTTCAGGTTAGCTTGGTTGGTATTTTACCGATTCAAAGCTGTAATACTGTGCCTGAAGTGGTAATTGGCTAATGTCATTTTACAGCTCGGCTAGGACAGTACTGTGCTAGTCCTATGCTTAAAGACTTTGCTGTACAAATGGCAAAAAACTTTGTCCTTTTTTATCTCGGCGTGGATGGCACTGTGCTAATCCCATGCTTTAAAACTTTGATAGAAAAACAGACATTTGAGGTGAGCAGATCTAGAGAGTCGCTGGTGCTGAGAGTGCTCCATACAGGAGCTGCTTTCCACCTAAACTTGAGAACTACCCAGAGTTCTCCGCTTTTCTTTTTTGCATAATTTATTCGTCACTCTATGCCTGAAAGGGTATTTCTTTGACTTATACTGGGTGCTCCCTTGTGTCTGGACAAAGCTATACCTTTCTGAAAAGTTCTAATTAGAGCGAAACACAGTGTTAGGGGTTACTTTTACTCATTTCAGATTGGCTTGGTTGGTATTTTACCGATTCAAAGCTGTAATACTATGCCTGAAGTGGTAATTGACTTTTGTCATTTTACAGCTCGGCAAGGACAGTACTGTGCTAGTCCTCTGTTTAAAGACTTTGCTGTACAAATGGCAAAAGACTCTGTCCTTTTCTATCTCGGCGTGGATGGTTCTGTGCTAATCCCATGCTTAAAAACTTTGATAGAAAAACAGACAATTGAGGTGAGCAGATCTAGAGTGTCGCTGGTGTTGAGAGTGCTCCATACAGGAGCTGCTTTCCACCTAAACTTGAGAACTACCCAGAGTTCTCTGCTTTTCTTTTTTGCATAATTTATTCGTCACTCTATGCCTGAAAGGGTATTTCTTTGACTTATACTGGGTGGTCCCTTGTGTCTGGACAAAGCTATACCTCTCTGAAGAGCTCTAATTAGAGCGAAACACAGTGTCAGGGGTTGCTTTTACTCATTTCAGGTTGGCTTGGTTGGTATTTTACAGATTCAAAGCTGTAATACTGTGCCTGAAGTGGTAATTGGCTTTTGTCATTTTACAGCTCGGCAAGGACAGTACTGTGCTAGTCCTATGCTTAAAGACTTTTCTGTACAAATGGCAAAAGACTTTGTCCTTTTCTATCTCGGCGTAGATGGCACTGTGCTAATCCCACGCTTAAAAACTTTGATAGAAAAACAGACATTTGAGGTGAGCAGATCTAGAGTGTCGCTGGTGTTGAGAGTGTTCCATACAGGAGCTGCTTTCCACCTAAACCAGAGAACTACCCAGAGTTCTCTGCTTTTCTTTTTTGCATAATTTATTCGTCACTCTATGCCTGAAAGGGTATTTCTTTGACTTATACTGGGTGCTCCCTTGTGTCTGGACAAAGCTATACCTCTCTGAAGAGCTCTAATTAGAGCGAAACACAGTGTCAGGGGTTGCTTTTACTCATTTCAGGTTGGCTTGGTTGGTATTTTACCGATTCAAAGCTGTAATACTGTGCCTGAAGTGGTAATTGGCTTTTGTCATTTTACAGCTCGGCAAGGACAGTACTGTGCTAGTCCTATGGTTAAAGACTTTGCTGTACAAATGGCAAAAGACTTTGTCCTTTTCTATCTCAGCGTGGATGGCACTGTGCTAATCCCATGCTTAAAAACTTTGATAGAAAAACAGCCATTTGAGGTGAGCAGATCTAGAGTGTCGCTGGTGTTGAGAGTGCTCCATACAGGAGCTGCTTTCCACCTAAACTTGAGAACTATCCAGAGTTCTCTGCTTTTCTTTTTTGCATAATTTATTCGTCACTCTATGTCTGAAAGGGTATTTCTTTGACTTATACTGGGTGCTCCCTTGTGTCTGGACAAAGCTATACCTCTCTGAAGAGCTCTAATTAGAGCGAAACACAGTGTCAGGGGTTGCTTTTACTCATTTCAGGTTGGCTTGGTTGGTATTTTACCGATTCAAAGCTGTAATACTGTGTCTGAAGTGGTAATTGGCTTTTGTCATTTTACAGCTCGGCAAGGACAGTACTGTGCTAGTCCTATGCTTAAAGACCTTGCTGTACAAACGGCAAAAGACTTTGACCTTTTCTATCTCGGCGTGGATGGCACTGTGCTAATCCCATGCTTAAAAACTTTGATAGAAAAACAGACATTTGAGGTGAGCAGATCTAAAGTGTTGCTGGTGTTGAGAGTGCTCCATACAGGAGCTGCTTTTCACCTAAACTTGAGAACTACCCAGAGTTCTCCGCTTTTCTTTTTTGCATAATTTATTCGTCACTCTATGCCTGAAAGGGTATTTCTTTGACTTATACTGGGTGCTCCCTTGTGTCTGGACAAAGCTATACCTCTCTGAAGAGTTCTAATTAGAGCGAAACACAGTGTTAGGGGTTGCTTTTACTCATTTCAGGTTGGCTTGGTTGGTATTTTACCGATTCAAAGCTGTAATACTGTGTCTGAAGTGGTAATTGGCTTTTGTCATTTTACAGCTCGGCAAGGACAGTACTGTGCTAGTCCTATGCTTAAAGACTTTGCTGTACAAATGGCAAAAGACTTTGTCCTTTTCTATCTCGGCGTGGATGGCACTGTGCTAATCCCATGCTTAAAAACTTTGTAAGAAAAACAGACATTTGAGGTGAGCAGATCTAGAGAGTCGCTGGTGTTGAGAGTGCTCCATACAGGAGCTGCTTTTCACCTAAACCAGAGAACTACCCAGAGTTCTCTGCTTTTCTTTTTTGCATAATTTATTCGTCACTCTATGCCTGAAAGGGTATTTCTTTGACTTATACTGGGTGGTCCCTTGTGTCTGGACAAAGCTATACCTCTCTGAAGAGCTCTAATAAGAGCGAAACACCGTGTCAGGGGTTGCTTTTACTTATTTCAGGTTGGCTTGGTTGGTATTTTACCGATTCAAAGCTGTAATACTGTGCCTGAAGATGTAATTGGCTTTTGTCATATTACAGCTCGGCAAGGACAGTATTGTGCTAGTCCTATGCTTAAAGACTTTGCTGTACAAATGGCAAAAGACTTTGTCCTTTTTTATCTCGGCGTGGATGGCACTGTGCTAATCCCATGCTTAAAAACTTTGATAGGAAAACAGACATTTGAGGTGAGCAGATCTAGAGAGTCGCTGGTGTTGAGAGTGCTCCATACAGGAGCTGCTTTCCACCTAAACCAGAGAACTACCCAGAGTTCTCTGCTTTTCTTTTTTGCATAATTTATTCGTCACTCTATGCCTGAAAGGGTATTTCTTTGACTTATACTGGGTGCTCCCTTGTGTCTGGACAAAGCTATACCTCTCTGAAGAGCTCTAATTAGAGCGACACACAGTGTCAGGGGTTGCTTTTACTCATTTTAGGTTGGCTTGGTTGGTATTTTACCGATTCAAAGCTGTAATACTGTGCCTGAAGTGGTAATTGGCTTTTGTCATTTTACAGCTCGGCAAGGACAGTACTGTGCTAGTCCTATGCTTAAAGATTTTGCTGTACAAATGGCAAAAGACTGTCCTTTTCTATCTCGGCGTGGATGGCACTGTGCTAATCCCATGCTTAAAAACTTTGATAGAAAAACAGACAATTGAGGTGAGCAGATCTAGAGTGTCGCTGGTGTTGAGAGTGCTCCATACAGGAGCTGCTTTCCACCTAAACTTGAGAACTACCCAGAGTTCTCTGCTTTTCTTTTTTGCATAATTTATTCGTCACTCTATGCCTGAAAGGGTATTTCTTTGACTTATACTGGGTGGTCCCTTGTGTCTGGACAAAGCTATACCTCTCTGAAGAGCTCTAATTAGAGCGAAACACAGTGTCAGGGGTTGCTTTTACTCATTTCAGGTTGGCTTGGTTGGTATTTTACAGATTCAAAGCTGTAATACTGTGCCTGAAGTGGTAATTGGCTTTTGTCATTTTACAGCTCGGCAAGGACAGTACTGTGCTAGTCCTATGCTTAAAGACTTTTCTGTACAAATGGCAAAAGACTTTGTCCTTTTCTATCTCGGCGTAGATGGCACTGTGCTAATCCCACGCTTAAAAACTTTGATAGAAAAACAGACATTTGAGGTGAGCAGATCTAGAGTGTCGCTGGTGTTGAGAGTGTTCCATACAGGAGCTGCTTTCCACCTAAACCAGAGAACTACCCAGAGTTCTCTGCTTTTCTTTTTTGCATAATTTATTCGTCACTCTATGCCTGAAAGGGTATTTCTTTGACTTATACTGGGTGCTCCCTTGTGTCTGGACAAAGCTATACCTCTCTGAAGAGCTCTAATTAGAGCGAAACACAGTGTCAGGGGTTGCTTTTACTCATTTCAGGTTGGCTTGGTTGGTATTTTACCGATTCAAAGCTGTAATACTGTGCCTGAAGTGGTAATTGGCTTTTGTCATTTTACAGCTCGGCAAGGACAGTACTGTGCTAGTCCTATGGTTAAAGACTTTGCTGTACAAATGGCAAAAGACTTTGTCCTTTTCTATCTCAGCGTGGATGGCACTGTGCTAATCCCATGCTTAAAAACTTTGATAGAAAAACAGCCATTTGAGGTGAGCAGATCTAGAGTGTCGCTGTTGTTGAGAGTGCTCCATACAGGAGCTGCTTTCCACCTAAACTTGAGAACTATCCAGAGTTCTCTGCTTTTCTTTTTTGCATAATTTATTCGTCACTCTATGTCTGAAAGGGTATTTCTTTGACTTATACTGGGTGCTCCCTTGTGTCTGGACAAAGCTATACCTCTCTGAAGAGCTCTAATTAGAGCGAAACACAGTGTCAGGGGTTGCTTTTACTCATTTCAGGTTGGCTTGGTTGGTATTTTACCGATTCAAAGCTGTAATACTGTGTCTGAAGTGGTAATTGGCTTTTGTCATTTTACAGCTCGGCAAGGACAGTACTGTGCTAGTCCTATGCTTAAAGACCTTGCTGTACAAACGGCAAAAGACTTTGACCTTTTCTATCTCGGCGTGGATGGCACTGTGCTAATCCCATGCTTAAAAACTTTGATAGAAAAACAGACATTTGAGGTGAGCAGATCTAAAGTGTTGCTGGTGTTGAGAGTGCTCCATACAGGAGCTGCTTTTCACCTAAACTTGAGAACTACCCAGAGTTCTCCGCTTTTCTTTTTTGCATAATTTATTCGTCACTCTATGCCTGAAAGGGTATTTCTTTGACTTATACTGGGTGCTCCCTTGTGTCTGGACAAAGCTATACCTCTCTGAAGAGTTCTAATTAGAGCGAAACACAGTGTTAGGGGTTGCTTTTACTCATTTCAGGTTGGCTTGGTTGGTATTTTACCGATTCAAAGCTGTAATACTGTGTCTGAAGTGGTAATTGGCTTTTGTCATTTTACAGCTCGGCAAGGACAGTACTGTGCTAGTCCTATGCTTAAAGACTTTGCTGTACAAATGGCAAAAGACTTTGTCCTTTTCTATCTCGGCGTGGATGGCACTGTGCTAATCCCATGCTTAAAAACTTTGTAAGAAAAACAGACATTTGAGGTGAGCAGATCTAGAGAGTCGCTGGTGTTGAGAGTGCTCCATACAGGAGCTGCTTTTCACCTAAACCAGAGAACTACCCAGAGTTCTCTGCTTTTCTTTTTTGCATAATTTATTCGTCACTCTATGCCTGAAAGGGTATTTCTTTGACTTATACTGGGTGGTCCCTTGTGTCTGGACAAAGCTATACCTCTCTGAAGAGCTCTAATAAGAGCGAAACACCGTGTCAGGGGTTGCTTTTACTTATTTCAGGTTGGCTTGGTTGGTATTTTACCGATTCAAAGCTGTAATACTGTGCCTGAAGATGTAATTGGCTTTTGTCATATTACAGCTCGGCAAGGACAGTATTGTGCTAGTCCTATGCTTAAAGACTTTGCTGTACAAATGGCAAAAGACTTTGTCCTTTTTTATCTCGGCGTGGATGGCACTGTGCTAATCCCATGCTTAAAAACTTTGATAGGAAAACAGACATTTGAGGTGAGCAGATCTAGAGAGTCGCTGGTGTTGAGAGTGCTCCATACAGGAGCTGCTTTCCACCTAAACCAGAGAACTACCCAGAGTTCTCTGCTTTTCTTTTTTGCATAATTTATTCGTCACTCTATGCCTGAAAGGGTATTTCTTTGACTTATACTGGGTGCTCCCTTGTGTCTGGACAAAGCTATACCTCTCTGAAGAGCTCTAATTAGAGCGACACACAGTGTCAGGGGTTGCTTTTACTCATTTTAGGTTGGCTTGGTTGGTATTTTACCGATTCAAAGCTGTAATACTGTGCCTGAAGTGGTAATTGGCTTTTGTCATTTTACAGCTCGGCAAGGACAGTACTGTGCTAGTCCTATGCTTAAAGATTTTGCTGTACAAATGGCAAAAGACTGTCCTTTTCTATCTCGGCGTGGATGGCACTGTGCTAATCCCATGCTTAAAAACTTTGGTAGAAAAACAGACATTTGAGGTGAGCAGATCTAGAGAGTCGCTGGTGCTGAGAGTGCTCCATACAGGAGCTGCTTTCCACCTAAACTTGAGAACTACCCAGAGTTCTCCGCTTTTCTTTTTTGCATAATTTATTCGTCACTCTATGCCTAAAAGGGTATTTCTTTGACTTATACTGGGTGCTCCCTTGTGTCTGGACAAAGCTATACCTCTCTGAAAAGTTCTAATTAGAGCGAAACACAGTGTTAGGGGTTGCTTTTACTCATTTCAGGTTGGCTTGGTTGGTATTTTACCGATTCAAAGCTGTAATACTATGCCTGAAGTGGTAATTGACTTTTGTCATTTTACAGCTCGGCAAGGACAGTACTGTGCTAGTCCTCTGTTTAAAGTCTTTGCTGTACAAATGGCAAAAGACTTTGTCCTTGTCTATCTCGGCGTGGATGGTTCTGTGCTAATCCCATGCTTAAAAACTTTGATAGAAAAACAGACAATTGAGGTGAGCAGATCTAGAGTGTCGCTGGTGTTGAGAGTGTTCCATACAGGAGCTGCTTTCCACCTAAACCAGAGAACTACCCAGAGTTCTCTGCTTTTCTTTTTTGCATAATTTTTTTGTCACTCTATGCCTGAAAGGGTATTTCTTTGACTTATACTGGGTGCTCCCTTGTGTCTGGACAAAGCTATACCTCTCTGAAGAGCTCTAATTAGAGCGAAACACAGTGTTAGGGGTTGCTTTTACTCATTTCAGGTTGGCTTGGTTGGTATTTTACCGATTCAAAGCTGTAATACTGTGCCTGAAGGGGTAATTGGCTTTTGTCATTTTACAGCTCGGCAAGGACAGTACTGTGCTAGTCCTATGGTTAAAGACTTTGCTGTACAAATGGCAAAAGACTTTGTCCTTTTCTATCTCAGCGTGGATGGCACTGTGCTAATCCCATGCTTAAAAACTTTGATAGAAAAACAGCCATTTGAGGTGAGCAGATCTAGAGTGTCGCTGGTGTTGAGAGTGCTCCATACAGGAGCTGCTTTCCACCTAAACTTGAGAACAATCCAGAGTTCTCTGCTTTTCTTTTTTGCATAATTTATTCGTCACTCTATGCCTGAAAGGGTATTTCTTTGACTTATACTGGGTGCTCCCTTGTGTCTGGACAAAGCTATACCTCTCTGAAGAGCTCTAATTAGAGCGAAACACAGTGTCAGGGGATTGCTTTTACTCATTTCAGGTTGGCTTGGTTGGTAGTTTACCGATTCAAAGCTGTAATACTGTGTCTGAAGTGGTAATTGGCTTTTGTCATTTTACAGCTCGGCAAGGACAGTACTGTGCTAGTCCTATGCTTAAAGACTTTGCTGTACAAACGGCAAAAGACTTTGACCTTTTCTATCTCGGCGTGGATGGCACTGTGCTAATCCCATGCTTAAAAACTTTGATAGAAAAACAGACATTTGAGGTGAGCAGATCTAAAGTGTCGCTGGTGTTGAGAGTGCTCCATACAGGAGCTGCTTTCCACCTAAACTTGAGAACTACCCAGAGTTCTCCGCTTTTCTTTTTTGCATAATTTATTCGTCACTCTATGCCTGAAAGGGTATTTCTTTGACTTATACTGGGTGCTCCCTTGTGTCTGGACAAAGCTATACCTCTCTGAAGAGTTCTAATTAGAGCGAAACACAGTGTTAGGGGTTGCTTTTACTCATTTCAGGTTGGCTTGGTTGGTATTTTACCGATTCAAAGCTGTAATACTGTGCCTGAAGTGGTAATTGGCTTTTGTCATTTTACAGCTCGGCAAGGACAGTACTGTGCTAGTCCTATGCTTAAAGACTTTGCTGTACAAATGGCAAAAGACTTTGTCCTTTTCTATCTCGGCGTGGATGGCACTGTGCTAATCCCATGCTTAAAAACTTTGTAAGAAAAACAGACATTTGAGGTGAGCAGATCTAGAGAGTCGCTGGTGTTGAGAGTGCTCCATACAGGAGCTGCTTTTCACCTAAACCAGAGAACTACCCAGAGTTCTCTGCTTTTCTTTTTTGCATAATTTATTCGTCACTCTATGCCTGAAAGGGTATTTCTTTGACTTATACTGGGTGGTCCCTTGTGTCTGGACAAAGCTATACCTCTCTGAAGAGCTCTAATTAGAGCGAAACACAGTGTCAGGGGTTGCTTTTACTTATTTCAGGTTGGCTTGGTTGGAATTTTACCGATTCAAAGCTGTAATACTGTGCCTGAAGATGTAATTGGCTTTTGTCATATTACAGCTCGGCAAGGACAGTACTGTGCTAGTCCTATGCTTAAAGACTTTGCTGTACAAATGGCAAAAGACTTTGTCCTTTTCTATCTCGGCGTGGATGGCACTGTGCTAATCCCATGCTTAAAAACTTTGATAGAAAAACAGACATTTGAGGTGAGCAGATCTAGAGTGTCGCTGGTGTTGAGAGTGCTCCATACAGGAGCTGCTTTCCACCTAAACCAGAGAACTACTCAGAGTTCTCTGCTATTCTTTTTTGCATAATTTATTCGTCACTCTATGCCTGAAAGGGTATTTCTTTGACTTATACTGGGTGCTCCCTTGTGTCTGGACAAAGCTATACCTCTCTGAAGAGCTCTAATTAGAGCGACACACAGTGTCAGGGGTTGCTTTTACTCATTTCAGGTTGGCTTGGTTGGTATTTTACCGATTCAAAGCTGTAATACTGTGCCTGAAGTGGTAATTGGCTTTTGTCATTTTACAGCTCGGCAAGGACAGTACTGTGCTAGTCCTATGCTTAAAGACTTTGCTGTACAAATGGCAAAAGACTTTGTCCTTTTCTATCTCAGCGTGGATGGCACTGTGCTAATCCCATGCTTAAAAACTTTGATAGAAAAACAGCCATTTGAAGTGAGCAGATCTAGAGTGTCGTTGGTGTTGAGAGTGCTCCATACAGGAGCTGCTTTCCACCTAAACTTGAGAACTATCCAAAGTTCTCTGCTTTTCTTTTTTGCATAATTTATTCGTCACTCTATGCCTAAAAGGGTATTTCTTTGACTTATACTGGGTACTCCCTTGTGTCTGGACAAAGCTATACCTCTCTGAAGAGCTCTAATTAGAGCGAAACACAGTGTCAGGGGTTGCATTTACTCATTTCAGGTTGGCTTGGTTGGTATTTTACCGATTCAAAGCTGTAATACTGTGCCTGAAGTGGTAATTGGCTTTTGTCATTTTACAGTTCGGCAAGGACAGTACTGTGCTAGTCCTATGCTTAAAGACTTTGCTGTACAAAGGGCAAAAGACTTTGTCCTTTTCTATCTCGGCATGGATGGCACTGTGCTAATCCCATGCTTAAAACCTTTGATAGAAAAACAGACATTTGAGGTGAGCAGATCTAGAGTGTCGCTGGTGTTGAGAGTGCTCCATTCAGGAGCTGCTTTCCACCTAAACTTGAGAACAACCCAGTGTTCTCTGATTTTCTTTTTTGCATAATTTATTCGTCACTCTATGCCTGAAAGGGTATTTCTTTGACTTATACTGGGTGCTCCCTTGTGTCTGGACAAAGCTATACCTCTCTGAAGAGCTCTAATTAGAGCGAAACACAGTGTCAGGGGTTGCTTTTACTCATTTCAGGTTGGCTTGGTTGGTATTTTACTGATTCAAAGCTGTAATACTGTGCCTGAAGTGGTAATTGGCTTTTGTCATTTTACAGCTCGGCAAGGACAGTACTGTGCTAGTCCTATGCTTAAAGACTTTGCTGTACAAATGGCAAAAGACTTTGTCCTTTTCTATCTCGGCGTGGATGGCACTGTGCTAATCCCATGTTTAAAAACTTTGATAGAAAAACAGACATTTGAGGTGAGCAGATCTAGAGTGTCGCTGGTGTTGAGAGTGCTCCATGCAGGAGCTGCTTTCCATCTAAACTTGAGAACTACCCAGAGTTCTCTGCTTTTCTTTTTTGCATAATTTATTTGTCACTCTATGCCTGAAAGGGTATTTCTTTGACTTATACTGGGTGCTCCCTTCTTTCTGGACAAAGCTATACCTCTCTGAAGAGCTCTAATTAGAGCGAAACACAGTGTCAGGGGTTGCTTTTACTCATTTCAGGTTGGCTTGGTTGGTATTTTACCGATTCAAAGCTGTAATACTGTTCCTGAAGTGGTAATTGGCTTTTGTCATTTTACAGCTCGGCAAGGACAGTACTGTGCTAGTCCTATGGTTAAAGACTTTGCTGTACAAATGGCAAAAGACTTTGTCCTTTTCTATCTCAGCGTGGATGGCACTGTGCTAATCCCATGCTTAAAAACTTTGATTGAAAAACAGCCATTTGAGGTGAGCAGATCTAGAGTGTCGCAGGTGTTGAGAGTGCTCCATACAGGAGCTGCTTTCCACCTAAACTTGAGAACTATCCAGAGTTCTCTGCTTTTCTTTTTTGCATAATTTATTCGTCACTCTATGCCTGAAAGGGTATTTCTTTGACTTATACTGGGTGCTCCCTTGTGTCTGGACAAAGCTATACCTCTCTGAAGAGCTCTAATTAGAGCGAAACACAGTGTCAGGGGTTGCTTTTACTCATTTCAGGTTGGCTTGGTTGGTATTTTACCGATTCAAAGCTGTAATACTGTGTCTGAAGTGGTAATTGGCTTTTGTCATTTTACAGCTCGGCAAGGACAGTACTGTGCTAGTCCTATGCTTAAAGACTTTGCTGTACAAATGGCAAAAGACTTTGTCCTTTTCTATCTTGGCGTGGATGGCACTGTGCTAATCCCATGCTTAAAAACTTTGATAGAAAAACAGACATTTGAGGTGAGCAGATCTAGAGTGTCGCTGGTGTTGAGAGTGCTCCATACAGGAGCTGCTTTCCACCTAAACCAGAGAACTACTCAGAGTTCTCTGCTTTTCTTTTTTGCATAATTTATTTGTCACTCTATGCCTGAAAGGGTATTTCTTTGACTTATACTGGGTGCTCCCTTGTGTCTGGACAAAGCTATACCTCTCTGAAGAGCTCTAATTAGAGCGAAACACAGTGTCAGGGGTTGCTTTTACTCATTTCAGGTTGGCTTGGTTGGTATTTTACCGATTCAAAGCTGTAATACTGTGCCTGAAGTGGTAATTGGCTTTTGTCATTTTACAGCTCGGCAAGGACAGTACTGTGCTAGTCCTATGCTTAAAGACTTTGCTGTACAAATGGCAAAAGACTTTGTCCTTTTCTATCTCAGCGTGGATGGCACTGTGCTAATCCCATGCTTAAAAACTTTGATAGAAAAACAGCCATTTGAGGTGAGCAGATCTAGAGTGTCGCTGGTGTTGAGAGTGCTCCATACAGGAGCTGCTTCCCACCTAAACTTGAGAACTATCCAGAGTTCTCTGCTTTTCTTTTTTGCATAATTTATTCGTCACTCTATGCCTGAAAGGGTATTTCTTTGACTTATACTGGGTGCTCCCTTGTGTCTGGACAAAGCTATACCTCTCTGAAGAGCTCTAATTAGAGCGAAACACAGTGTCAGGGTTTGCATTTACTCATTTCAGGTTGGCTTGGTTGGTATTTTACCGATTCAAAGCTGTAATACTGTGCCTGAAGTGGTAATTGGCTTTTGTCATTTTACAGCTCGGCAAGGACAGTACTGTGCTAGTCCTATGCTTAAAGACTTTGCTGTACAAATGGCAAAAGACTTTGTCCTTTTCTATCTCGGCGTGGATGGCACTGTGCTAATCCCATGCTTAAAAACTTTGATAGAAAAACAGACATTTGAGGTGAGCAGATCTAGAGTGTCGCTGGTGTTGAGAGTGCTCCATACAGGAGCTGCTTTCCACCTAAACTTGAGAACTACCCAGAGTTCTCTGCTTTTCTTTTTTGCATAATTTATTCATCACTATATGCCTGAAAGGGTATTTCTTTGACTTATACTGGGTGCTCCCTTGTGTCTGGACAAAGCTATACCTCTCTGAAGAGGTCTAATTAGAGCGAAACACAGTGTCAGGGGTTGCTTTTACTCATTTCAGGTTGGCTTGGTTGGTATTTTACTGCTTCAAAGCTGTAATACTGTGCCTGAAGTGGTAATTGGCTTTTGTCATTTTACAGCTCGGCAAGGACAGTACTGTGCTAGTCCTATGCTTAAAGACTTTGCTGTACAAATGGCAAAAGACTTTGTCCTTATCTATCTCGGCGTTGATGGCACTGTGCTAATTCCATGCTTAAAACATTTGATAGAAAAACATACATTTGAGGTGAGGAGCTCTAGAGTGTCGCTGGTGTTGAGAGTGCTCCATACAGGAGCTGCTTTCCACCTAAACTTGAGAACTACCCAGAGTTCTCCGCTTTTCTTTTTTGCATAATTTATTCGTCACTCTATGCCTGAAAGGGTATTTCTTTGACTTATACTGAGTGCTCCCTTGTGTCTGGACAAAGCTATACCTCTCCGAAGAGCTCTAATTAGAGCGAAACACAGTGTTAGGAGTTGCTTTTACTCATTTCAGGTTGGCTTGGTTGGTATTTTACCGATTCAAAGCTGTAATACTGTGCCTGAAGTGGTAATTGGCTTTTGTCATTTTACAGCTCGGCAAGGACAGTACTGTGCTAGTCCTATGTTCAAAGACTTTGCTGTACAAATGGCAAAAGACTTTGTCCTTCTCTATCTCGGCGTGGATGGCACTGTGCTAATCCCATGCTTAAAAACTTTGATAGAAAAACAGACATTTGAGGTGAGCAGATCTAGAGTGTCGCTGGTGTTGAGAGTGCTCCATACAGGAGCTGCTTTCCACCTAAACTTGAGAACTACCCAGAGTTCTCTGCTTTTCTTTTTTGCATAATTTATTCGTCACTCTATGCCTGAAAGGGTATTTCTTTGACTTATACTGGGTGCTCCCTTTTGTCTGGACAAAGCCATACCTCTCTGAAGAGCTCTAATTAGAGCGAAACACAGTGTCAGGGGTTGCTTTTGCTCATTTCAGGTTGGTTTGGTTGGTATTTTACCGATTCAAAGCTGTAATACTGTGCCTGAAGTGGTAATTAGCTTTTGTCATTTTACAGCTCGGCAAGGACAGTACTGTGCTAGTCCTATGCTTAAAGACTTTGCTGTACAAATGGCAAAAGACTTTGTCCTTTTCTATCTCGGCGTGGATGGCACTGTGCTAATCCCATGCTTAAAAACTTTGATAGAAAAACAGCCATTTGAGGTGAGCAGATCTAGAGTGTCGCTGGTGTTGAGAGTGCTCCATACAGGAGCTGCTTTCCACCGAAACTTGAGAACTATCCAGAGTTCTCTGCTTTTCTTTTTTGCATAATTTATTCGTCACTCTATGCCTGAAAGGGTATTTCTTTGACTTATACTGGGTGCTCCCTAGTGTCTGGACAAAGCTATAGCTCTCTGAAGAGGTCTAATTAGAGCGAAACACAGTGTCAGGGGTTGCATTTACTCATTTCAGGTTGGCTTGGTTGGTATTTTACCGATTCAAAGCTGTAATACTGTGCCTGAAGTGGTAATTGGCTTTTGTCATTTTACAGCTCGGCAAGGACAGTACTGTGCTAGTCCTATGCTTAAAGACTTTGCTGTACAAATGGCAAAAGACTTTGTCCTTTTCTATCTCGGCATGGATGGCACCGTGCTAATCCCATGCTTAAAACCTTTGATAGAAAAACAGACATTTGAGGTGAGCAGATCTAGAGTGTCGCTGGTGTTGAGAGTGCTCCATTCAGGAGCTGCTTTCCACCTAAACTTGAGAACAACCCAGTGTTCTCTGCTTTTCTTTTTTGCATAATTTATTCGTCACTATATGCCTGAAAGGGTATTTCTTTGACTTATACTGGGTGCTCCCTTGTGTCTGGACAAAGCTATAACTCTCTGAAGAGCTCTAATTGGAGCGAAACACAGTGTCAGGGGTTGCTTTTACTCATTTCAGGTTGGCTTGGTTGGTATTTTACCGATTCAAAGCTGTAATACTGGGCCTGAAGTGGTAATTGGCTTTTGTCATTTTACAGCTCGGCAAGGACAGTACTGTGCTAGTCCTATGCTTAAAGACTTTGCTGTACAAATGGCAAAAGACTTTGTCCTTTTCTATCTCGGCGTGGATGGCACTGTGCTAATCCCATGCTTAAAAACTTTGATAGAAAAACAGACATTTGAGGTGAGCAGATCTAGAGTGTCGCTGGTGTTGAGAGTGCTCCATACAGGAGCTGCTTTCCACCTAATCTTGAGAACTACCCAGAGTTCTCTGCTTTTCTTTTTTGCATAATTTATTCATCACTATATGCCTGAAAGGGTATTTCTTTGACTTATACTGGGTGCTCCCTTGTGTCTGGACAAAGCTATAGCTCTCTGAAGAGGTCTAATTAGAGCGAAACACAGTGTCAGGGGTTGCTTTTACTCATTTCAGGTTGGCTTGGTTGGTATTTTACTGCTTCAAAGCTGTAATACTGTGCCTGAAGTGGTAATTGGCTTTTGTCATTTTACAGCTCGGCAAGGACAGTACTGTGCTAGTCCTATGCTTAAAGACTTTGCTGTACAAATGGCAAAAGACTTTGTTCTTTTCTATCTCGGCGTGGATGGCACTGTGCTAATCCCATGCTTAAAAACTTTGATAGAAAAACAGACATTTGAGGTGAGCAGATCTAGAGTGTCGCTGGTGTTGAGAGTGCTCCATACAGGAACTGCTTTCCACCTAAACTTGAGAACTACCCAGAGTTCTCCGCTTTTCTTTTTTGCATAATTTATTCGTCACTCTATGCCTGAAAGGGTATTTCTTTGACTTATACTGGGTGCTCCCTTGTGTCTGGACAAAGCTATACCTCTCTGAAGAGCTCTAATTAGAGCGAAACACAGTATCAGGGGTTGCTTTTACTCATTTCAGGTTGGTTTGGTTGGTATTTTACTGATTCAAAGCTTTAATACTGTGCCTGAAGTGGTAATTGGCTTTTGTCATTTTACAGCTTGGCAAGGACAGTACTGTGCTAGTCCTATGCTTAAAGACTTTGCTGTACAAATGGCAAAAGACTTTGTCCTTTTCTATCTCGGCGTGGATGGCACTGTGCTAATCCCATGCTTAAAAACTTTGATAGAAAAATAGACATTTGAGGTGAGCAGATCTAGAGTGTCGCTGGTGTTGAGAGTGCTCCATGCAGGAGCTGCTTTCCATCTAAACTTGAGAACTACCCAGAGTTCTCTGCTTTTCTTTTTTGCATAATTTATTCGTCACTCTATGCCTGAAAGGGTATTTCTTTGAATTATACTGGGTGCTCCCTTGTGTCTGGACAAAGCTATACCTCTCTGAAGAGCTCTAATTAGAGCGAAACACAGTGTCAGGGGTTGCTTTTACTCATTTCAGGTTGGCTTGGTTGGTATTTTACCGATTCAAAGCTGTAATACTGTGCCTGAAGTGGTAATTGGCTTTTGTCATTTTACAGCTCGGCAAGGACAGTACTGTGTTAGTCCTATGCTTAAAGACTTTGCTGTACAAATGGCAAAAGACTTTGTCCTTTTCTATCTCAGCGTGGATGGCACTGTGCTAATCCCATGCTTAAAAACTTTGATAGAAAAACAGCCATTTGAGGTGAGCAGATCTAGAGTGTCGCTGGTGTTGAGAGTGCTCCATACAGGAGCTGCTTTCCACCTAAACTTGAGAACTATCCAGAGTTCTCTGCTTTTCTTTTTTGCATAATTTATTTGTCACTCTATGCCTGAAAGGGTATTTCTTTGACTTATACTGGGTGCTCCCTTGTGTCTGGACAAAGCTATACCTCTCTGAAGAGCTCTAATTAGAGCGAAACACAGTGTCATGGGTTGCATTTACTCATTTCAGGTTGGCTTGGTTGGTATTTTACCGATTCAAAGCTGTAATACTGTGCCTGAAGTGGTAATTGGCTTTTGTCATTTTACAGCTCGGCAAGGACAGTACTGTGCTAGTCCTATGCTTAAAGACTTTGCTGTACAAATGGCAAAAGACTTTGTCCTTTTCTATCTCGGCATGGATGGCACCGTGCTAATCCCATGCTTAAAACCTTTGATAGAAAAACAGACATTTGAGGTGAGCAGATCTAGAGTGTCGCTGGTGTTGAGAGTGCTCCATTCAGGAGCTGCTTTCCACCTAAACTTGAGAACAACCCAGTGTTCTCTGCTTTTCTTTTTTGCATAATTTATTCGTCACTCTATGCCTGAAAGGGTATTTCTTTGACTTATACTGGGTGGTCCCTTGTGTCTGGACAAAGCTATACCTCTCTGAAGAGCTCTAATTGGAGCGAAACACAGTGTCAGGGGTTGCTTTTACTCATTTCAGGTTGGCTGTGTTGGTATTTTACCGATTCAAAGCTGTAATACTGTGCCTGAAGTGGTAATTGGCTTTTGTCATTTTACAGCTCGGCAAGGACAGTACTGTGCTAGTCCTATGCTTAAAGACTTTGCTGTACAAATGGCAAAAGACTTTGTCCTTTTCTATCTCGGCGTGGATGGCACTGTGCTAATCCCATGCTTAAAAACTTTGATAGAAAAACAGACATTTGAGGTGAGCAGATCTAGAGTGTCGCTGGTGTTGAGAGTGCTCCATACAGGAGCTGCTTTCCACCTAAACTTGAGAACTACCCAGAGTTCTCTGCTTTTCTTTTTTGCATAATTTATTCATCACTATATGCCTGAAAGGGTATTTCTTTGACTTATACTGGGTGCTCCCTTGTGTCTGGACAAAGCTATAGCTCTCTGAAGAGGTCTAATTAGAGCGAAACACAGTGTCAGGGGTTGCTTTTACTCATTTCAGGTTGGCTTGGTTGGTATTTTACTGCTTCAAAGCTGTAATACTGTGCCTGAAGTGGTAATTGGCTTTTGTCATTTTACAGCTCGGCAAGGACAGTACTGTGCTAGTCCTATGCTTAAAGACTTTGCTGTACAAATGGCAAAAGACTTTGTTCTTTTCTATCTCGGCGTGGATGGCACTGTGCTAATCCCATGCTTAAAAACTTTGATAGAAAAACAGACATTTGAGGTGAGCAGATCTAGAGTGTCGCTGGTGTTGAGAGTGCTCCATACAGGAACTGCTTTCCACCTAAACTTGAGAACTACCAAGAGTTCTCTGCTTTTCTTTTTTGCATAATTTATTCGTCACTCTATGCCTGAAAGGGTATTTTTTTGACTTATACTGGGTGCTCCCTTGTGTCTGGACAAAGCTATACCTCTCTGAAGAGCTCTAATTAGAGCGAAACACAGTGTCAGGGGTTGCTTTTACTCATGGTTGGCTTAGTTGGTATTTTACCGATTCAAAGCTGTAATACTGTGCCTGAAGTGGTAATTGGCTTTCATCATTTTATAGCTCGGCAAGGACAGTAGTGTGCTAGTCCTATGCTTAAAGACTTTGCTGTACAAATGGCAAAAGACTTTGTCCTTATCTATCTCGGCGTGGATGGCACTGTGCTAATCCCATGCTTAAAACATTTGATAGAAAAACATACATTTGAGGTGGGGAGCTCTAGAGTGTCGCTGGTGTTGAGAGTGCTCCATACAGGAGCTGCTTTCCACCTAAACTTGAGAACTACCCAGAGTTCTCCGCTTTTCTTTTTTGCATAATTTATTCGTCACTCTATGCCTGAAAGGGTATTTCTTTGACTTATACTGGGTGCTCCCTTGTGTCTGGACAAAGCTATACCTCTCTGAAGAGCTCTAATTAGAGCGAAACACAGTATCAGGGGTTGCTTTTACTCATTTCAGGTTGGCTTGGTTGGTATTTTACTGATTCAAAGCTGTAATACTGTGCCTGAAGTGGTAATTGGCTTTTGTCATTTTACAGCTTGGCAAGGACAGTACTGTGCTAGTCCTATGCTTAAAGACTTTGCTGTACAAATGGCAAAAGACTTTGTCCTTTTCTATCTCGGCGTGGATGGCACTGTGCTAATCCCATGCTTAAAAACTTTGATAGAAAAATAGACATTTGAGGTGAGCAGATCTAGAGTGTCGCTGGTGTTGAGAGTGCTCCATGCAGGAGCTGCTTTCCATCTAAACTTGAGAACTACCCAGAACTCTCTGCTTTTCTTTTTTGCATAATTTATTCGTCACTCTATGCCTGAAAGGGTATTTCTTTGACTTATACTGGGTGCTCCCTTGTGTCTGGACAAAGCTATACCTCTCTGAAGAGCTCTAATTAGAGCGAAACACAGTGTCAGGGGTTGCTTTTACTCATTTCAGGTTGGCTTGGTTGGTATTTTACCGATTCAAAGCTGTAATACTGTGCCTGAAGTGGTAATTGGCTTTTGTCATTTTACAGCTCGGCAAGGACAGTACTGTGCTAGTCCTATGCTTAAAGACTTTGCTGTACAAATGGCAAAAGACTTTGTCCTTTTCTATCTCAGCGTGGATGGCACTGTGCTAATCCCATGCTTAAAAACTTTGATAGAAAAACAGGCATTTGAGGTGAGCAGATCTAGAGTGTCGCTGGTGTTGAGAGTGCTCCATACAGGAGCTGCTTTCCACCTAAACCAGAGAACTACCCAGAGTTCTCTGCTTTTCTTTTTTGCATAATTTATTTGTCACTCTATGCCTGAAAGGGTATTTCTTTGACTTATACTAGGTGCTCCCTTGTGTCTGGACAAAGCTATACCTCTCTGAAGAGCTCTAATTGGAGCGAAACACAGTGTCAGGGGTTGCTTTTACTCATTTCAGGTTGGCTTGGTTGGTATTTTACCGATTCAAAGCTGTAATACTGTGCCTGAAGTGGTAATTGGCTTTTGTCATTTTACAGCTCGGCAAGGACAGTACTGTGCTAGTCCTATGCTTAAAGACTTTGCTGTACAAATGGCAAAAGACTTTGTCCTTTTCTATCTCGGCGTGGATGGCACTGTGCTAATCCCATGCTTAAAAACTTTGATAGAAAACAGACATTTGAGGTGAGCAGATCTAGAGAGTCGCTGGTGTTGAGAGTGCTCCATACAGGAGCTGCTTTCCACCTAAACCAGAGAACTACTCAGAGTTCTCTGCTTTTCTTTTTTGCATAATTTATTTGTCACTCTATGCCTGAAAGGGTATTTCTTTGACTTATACTGGGTGCTCCCTTGTGTCTGGACAAAGCTATACCTCTCTGAAGAGCTCTAATTAGAGCGAAACACAGTGTCAGGGGTTGCTTTTACTCATTTCAGGTTGGCTTGGTTGGTATTTTACCGATTCAAAGCTGTAATACTGTGCCTGAAGTGGTAATTGGCTTTTGTCATTGTACAGCTCGGCAAGGACAGTACTGTGCTAGTCCTATGGTTAAAGACTTTGCTGTACAAATGGCAAAAGACTTTGTCCTTTTCTATCTCAGCGTGGATGGCACTGTGCTAATCCCATGCTTAAAAACTTTGATAGAAAAACAGCCATTTGAGTTGAGCAGATCTAGAGTGTCGCTGGTGTTGAGAGTGCTCCATACAGGAGCTGCTTTCCACCTAAACTTGAGAACTATCCAGAGTTCTCTGCTTTTCTTTTTTGCATAATTTATTCATCACTCTATGCCTGAAAGGGTATTTTTTTGACTTATACTGGGTGCTCCCTTGTGTCTGGACAAAGCTATACCTCTCTGAAGAGCTCTAATTGGAGCGAAACACAGTGTCAGGGGTTGCTTTTACTCATTTCAGGTTGGCCTGGTTGGTATTTTACCGATTCAAAGCTGTAATACTGTGCCTGAAGTGGTAATTGGCTTTTGTCATTTTACAGCTCGGCAAGGACAGTACTGTGCTAGTCCTATGCTTAAAGACTTTGCTGTACAAATGGCAAAAGACTTTGTCCTTTTCTATCTCTGCGTGGATGGCACTGTGCTAATCCCATGCTTAAAACCTTTGATAGAAAAACATACATTTGAGGTGAGAAGATCTAGAGTGTTGCTGGTGTTGAGAGTGCTCCATACAGGAGCTGCTTTCCACCTAAACTTGAGAACTACCCAGAGTTCTCCCCTTTTCTTTTTTGCATAATTTATTCGTCACTCTATGCCTGAAAGGGTATTTCTTTGAATTATACTGGGTGCTCCCTTGTGTCTGGACAAAGCTATATCTCTCTGAAGAGCTCTAATTAGAGCAAAACACAGTGTTAGGAGTTGTTTTTACTCATTTTAGGTTGGCTTGGTTGGTATTTTACCGATTCAAAGCTGTAATACTGTGCCTGAAGTGGTAATTGGCTTTTGTCATTTTACAGCTCGGCAAGGACAGTACTGTGCTAGTCTTATGTTTAAAGACTTTGCTGTACAAATGGCAAAAGACTTTGTCCTTTTCTATCTCGGCGTGGATGGCATTGTGCTAATCCCATGCTTAAAAACTTTGATAGAAAAACAGACATTTGTGGTGAGCAGATCTAGAGTGTCGCTGGTGTTGAGAGTGCTCCATACAGGAGCTGCTTTCCACCTAAACTTGAGAACTACCCAGAGTTCTCTGCTTTTCTTTTTTGCATAATTTATTCGTCACTCTATGCCTGAAAGGGTATTTCTTTGACTTATACTGGGTGCTCCCTTGTGTCTGGACAAAGCCATACCTCTCTGAAGAGCTCTAATTAGAGCGAAGCACAGTGTTAGGAGTTGCTTTTACTCATTTCAGGTTGGCTTGGTTGGTATTTTACCGATTCAAAGCTGCAATAATGTGCCTAAAGTGGTAATTGGCTTTTGTCATTTTACAGCTCGGCAAGGACAGTACTGTGCTAGTCCTATGTTCAAAGACTTTGCTGTACAAATGGCAAAAGACTTTGTCCTTCTCTATCTCGGCGTGGATGGCACTGTGCTAATCCCATGCTTAAAAACTTTGATAGAAAAACAGACCTTTGAGGTGAGCAGATCTAGAGTGTCGCTGGTGTTGAGAGTGCTCCATACAGGAGCTGCTTTCCACCTAAACTTGAGAACTACCCAGAGTTCTCTGCTTTTCTTTTTTGCATAATTTATTCGTCACTCTATGCCTGAAAGGGTATTTCTTTGACTTATACTGGGTGCTCCCTTGTGTCTGGACAAAGCCATACCTCTCTGAATAGCTCTAATTAGAGCGAAACACAGTGTATGGGGTTTCTTTTGCTCATTTCAGGTTGGTTTGGTTGGTATTTTACCGATTCAAAGCTGTAATACTGTGCCTGAAGTGGTAATCAGCTTTTGTCATTTTACAGCTCGGCAAGGACAGTACTGTGCTAGTCCTATGCTTAAAGACTTTGCTGTACAAATGGCAAAAGACTTTGTCCTTTTCTATCTCGGCGTGGATGGCACTGTGCTAATCCCATGCTTAAAAACTTTGATAGAAAAACAGACATTTGAGATGAGCAGATCTAGAGAGTCGCTGGTGTTGAGAGTGCTCCATACAGGAGCTGCTTTCCACCTAAACCAGAGAACTACCCAGAGTTCTCTGCTTTTCTTTTTTGCATAATTTATTTGTCACTCTATGCCTGAAAGGGTATTTCTTTGACTTATACTGGGTGGTCCCTTGTGTCTGGACAAAGCTATACCTCTCTGAAGAGCTCTAATTAGAGCGAAACACAGTGTCAGGGGTTGCTCTTACTCATTTCAGGTTGGCTTGGTTGGTATTTTACCGATTCAAAGCTGTAATACTGTGCCTGAAGTGGTAATTGGCTTTTGTCATTTTACAGCTCGGCAAGGACAGTACTGTGCTAGTCCTATGCTTAAAGACTTTGCTGTACAAATGGCAAAAGACTTTGTCCTTTTCTATCTCGGCGTGGATGGCACTGTGCTAATCCCATGCTTAAAAACTTTGATAGAAAAACAGACATTTGAGGTGAGCAGATCTAGAGTGTCGCTGGTGTAGAGAGTGCTCCATACAGGAGCTGCTTTCCACCTAAACCAGAGAACTAAACAGAGTTCTCTGCTTTTCTTTTTTGCATAATTTATTCGTCACTCTATGCCTGAAAGGGTATTTCTTTGATTTATACTGGGTGCTCCCTTGTGTCTGGACAAAGCTATACCTCTCTGAAGAGCTCTAATTAGAGCGAAACACAGTGTTAGGAGTTGCTTTTACTCATTTCAGGTTGGCTTGGTTGGTATTTTACCGATTCAAAGCTGTAATACTGTGCCTGAAGTGGTAATTGGCTTTTGTCATTTTACAGCTCGGCAAGGACAGTACTGTGCTAGTCCTATGTTTAAAGACTTTGCTGTACAAATGGCAAAAGACTTTGTCCTTTTCTATCTCGGCGTGGATGACTTTGTGCTAATCCCATGCTTAAAAACTTTGATTTAAAAACAGACATTTGAGGTGAGCAGATCTAGAGTGTCGCTGGTGTTGAGAGTGCTCCATACAGGAGCTGCTTTCCACCTAAACTTGAGAACTACCCAGAGTTCTCTGCTTTTCTTTTTTGCATAATTTATTCGTCACTCCATGCCTGAAAGGGTATTTCTTTGACTTATACTGGGTGGTCCCTTGTGTCTGGACAAAGCTATACCTCTCTGAAGAGCTCTAATTAGAGCGAAACACAGTGTCAGGGGTTGCTTTTACTCATTTCAGGTTGGCTTGGTTGGTATTTTACCGATTCAAGGCTGTAATACTGTGCCTGAAGTGGTAATTGGCTTTTGTCATTTTACAGCTCGGCAAGGACAGTACTGTGCTAGTCCTATGCTTAAAGACTTTGCTGTACAAATGGCAAAAGACTTTGTCCTTTTCTATCTCGGCGTGGATGGCACTGTGCTAATCCCATGCTTAAAAACTTTGATAGAAAAACAGACATTTTAGGTGAGCAGATCTAGAGTGTCGCTGGTGTTGAGAGTGCTCCATACAGGAGCTGCTTTCCACCTAAACCAGAGAACTACCCAGAGTTCTCTGCTTTTCTTTTTTGCATAATTTATTCGTCACTCTATGCCTGAAAGGGTATTTCTTTGACTTATACTGGGTGCTCCCTTGTGTCTGGACAAAACCATACCTCTCTGAAGAGCTCTAATTAGATCGAAACACAGTGTCAGGTATTGCTTTTACTCATTTCAGGCTGGCTTGGTTGGTATTTTACCGATTCAAAGCTGTAATACTATGCCTGAAGTGGTAAACGGCTTTTGTCATTTTACAGCTCGGCAAGGACAGTACTGTGCTAGTCCTATGCTAAAAGATTTTGCTGTACAAATGGCAAAAGATTTTGTCCTTTTCTTTCTCGGCGTGGATGGCACTGTGCTAATCCCATGCTTAAAAACTTTGATAGAAAAACAGACATTTGAAGTGAGCAGATCTAGAGTGTCGCTGGTGTTGAGAGTGCTCCATACAGGAGCTGCTTTCCACCTAAACTTGAGAACTACCCAGAGTTCTCTGCTTTTCTTTTTTGCATAATTTATTCATCACTCTATGCCTGAAAGGGTATTTCTTTGACTTATAATGGGTGCTCCCTTGTGTCTGGAGAAAGCTATACCTCTCTGAAGAGCTCTAATTAGAGCCAAACACAGTGTCAGGGGTTGCTTTTACTCATTTCAGGTTGGCTTGGTTGGTATTTTACCGATTCAAAGCTGTAATACTGTGCCTGAAGTGGTAATTGGCTTTTGTCATTGTTCAGCTCGGCAAGGACAGTACTGTGCTAGTCCTATGCTTAAAGACTTTGCTGTACAAATGGCAAAAGACTTTGTCCTTTTCTTTCTCGGCGTGGATGGCACTGTGCTAATCCCATGCTTAAAAACTTTGATAGAAAAACAGACATTTGGGGTGAGCAGATCTAGAGTGTCGCTGGTGTTGAGAGTGCTCCATACAGGAGCTGCTTTCCACCTAAACTTGAGAACTACCCAGAGTTCTCTGCTTTTTCTTTTTTGCATAATTTATTCGTCAATCTATGCCTGAAAGGGTATTTCTTTGACTTATACTGGGTGCTCCCTTGTGTCTGGACAAAGCTATATCTCTCTGAAAAGCTCTAATTAGAGAGAAACACAGTGTCAGGATTTTTTATTTTTTTACTCATTTCAGGTTGGCTTGGTTGGTATTTTACCGATTCAAAGCTGTAATACTTTGCCTGAAGTGATAATTGGCTTTTGTCATTTTACAGCTCGGCAAGGACAGTACTGTGCTAGTCCTATGCTTAAAGACTTTGCTGTACAAATGGCAAAAGACTTTGTCCTTTTCTATCTCGGCGTGGATGGCACTGTGCTAATCCCATGCTTAAAAACTTTGATAGAAAAACAGACATTTGAGGTGAGCAGATCTAGAGTGTTGCTGGTGTTGAGAGTGCTCCATACAGGAGCTGCTTTCCACCTAAACTTGAGAACTATCCAGAGTTCTCTGCTTTTCTTTTTTGCATAATTTATTCGTCACTCCATGCCTGAAAGGGTATTTATTTGACTTATACTGGGTGCTCCCTTGTGTCTGGACAAAGCTATACCTCTCTGAGGAGCTCTAATTAGAGCGAAACACAGTGTCAGGGGTTGCTTTTGCTCATTTCAGGTTGGCTTGGTTGGTATTTTACCGATTCAAAGCTGTAATACTGTGCCTGAAGTGGTAATTGGCTTTTGTCATTTTACAGCTCGGGAAGGACAGTACTGTGCTAGTCCTATGCTTAAAGACTTTGCTGTACAAATGGCAAAAGACTTTGTCCTTTTCTATCTCGGCGTGGATGGCACTGTGCTAATCCTATGCTTAAAAACTTTGATAGAAAAACAGACATTTGTGGTGAGCAGATCTAGAGTGTCGCTGGTGTTGAGAGTGCTCCATACAGGAGCTGCTTTCCACCTAAACTTGAGAACTATCCAGAGTTCTCTGCTTTTCTTTTTTGCATAATTTATTTGTCACTCTATGCCTGAAAGGGTATTTCTTTGACTTATACTGGGTGCTCCCTTGTGTCTGGACAAAGCTATACCTCTCTGAAGAGCTCTCATTAGAGCGAAACACAGTGTCAGGGGTTGCTTTTGCTCATTTCAGGTTGGCTTGGTTGGCATTTTACCGATTCAAAGCTGTAATACTGTGCCTGAAGAGGTAATTGGCTTTCATCATTTTACAGCTCAGCAAGAACAGTACTGTGCTAGTCCTATGTTTAAAGACTTTGCTGTACAAATGGCAAAAGACTTTGTCCTTCTCTATCTCGGCGTGGATGGCACTGTGCTAATCCCATGCTTAAAAACTTTGATAGAAAAACAGACATTTGAGGTGAGCAGATCTAGAGTGTCGCTGGTGTTGAGAGTGCTCCATACAGGAATTGCTTTCCACCTAAACTTGAGAACAACCCAGAGTTCTCTGCTTTTCTTTTTTGGATAATTTATTTGTCACTCTATGCCTGAAAGGGTATTTCTTTGACTTATACTGGGTGCTCCCTTGTGTCTGGACAAAGCTATACCTCTCTGAAGAGCTCTAATTAGAGTGAAGCACAGTGTTAGGAGTTGCTTTTACTCATTTCAGGTTGGCTTGGTTGGTATTTTACCGATTCAAAGCTGTAATAATGTGCCTGAAGTGGTAATTGGCTTTTGTCATTTTATAGCTCGGCAAGGACAGTAGTGTGCTAGTCCTATGCTTAAAGACTTTGCTGTACAAATGGCAAAAGACTTTGTCCTTTTCTATCTCGGCGTGGATGGCACTGTGCTAATCCCATGCTTAAAACCTTTGATAGAAAAACAGACATTTGAGGTGAGCAGATCTACAGTGTCGCTGGTGTTGAGAGTGCTCCATACAGGAGCTGCTTTCCACCTAAACCAGAGAACTACCCAGAGTTCTCTGCTTTTCTTTTTTGCATAATTTATTCGTCACTCTATGCCTGAAAGGGTATTTCTTTGACTTATACTGGGTGCTCCCTTGTGTCTGGACAAAACCATACCTCTCTGAAGAGCTCTAATTAGAGCGAAACACAGTATCAGGCGTTGCTTTTACTCATTTCAGGCTGGCTTGGTTGGTATTTTACCGATTCAAAGCTGTAATACTATGCCTGAAGTGGTAAACTGCTTTTGTCATTTTACAGCTCGGCAAGGACAGTACTGTGCTAGTCCTATGCTAAAAGATTTTGCTGTACAAATGGCAAAAGATTTTGTCCTTTTCTATCTCGGCGTGGATGGCACTGTGCTAATCCCATGCTTAAAAACTTTGATAGAAAAACAGACATTTGAGATGAGCAGATCTAGAGAGTCGCTAGTGTTGAGAGTGCTTCATAGAGGAGCTGCTTTCCACCTAAACCAGAGAACTACCCAGAGTTCTCTGCTTTTCTTTTTTGCATAATTTATTCGTCACTCTATGCCTGAAAGGGTATTTCTTTGACTTATACTGGGTGCTCCCTTGTGTCTGGACAAAGCTATACCTCTCTGAAGAGGTTTAATTAGAGCGAAACACAGTGTCAGGGGTTGCTTTTACTCATTTCAGGTTGGCTTGGTTGGTATTTTACCGATTCAAAGCTGTAATACTGTGCCTGAAGTGGTAATTGGCTTTTGTCATTTTACAGCTCGGCAAGGACAGTGCTGTGCTAGTCCTATGCTTAAAGACTTTGCTGTACAAATGGCAAAAGACTTTGGGGAATATCAACAACAACCGGCGATAATTATCGCTCAGCGCTCTTAGCGTGAGGATAATTATCGCCGGCTAGCGTGAATTTTTATCGCTGAGATAGCGTGCTATTAGCAACGCTTATCTCAATAGCGATGAATATCTACACGCTAACAGGCTAACGTGTGATTATCGCTGGAAACCCAGCGATAATCACACGTTACCTTGTTGATAGGGACAGGCAAACTTAGCCATGATATCCTCCTTCCATAGGATATCATGGCTAAGTCTGAAAATTAGCAGACGTAAAAAAGCAGCGTTAACCGCGGTTAGCGCTGCTTTTTTTGTCTCTAACAGGGTTAGCGACATTCTTGATAATAGGAGAGATGTCGCTTAGCGACATTTCTCCTATTATTTTACTCTGGAACGCCCCCTTTGCATCTCATTAGAGATGCAAGGGGAAGCGTAGAGTAAAAGGGTGCTAACATGCAAATTTGCGTGTTAGCACCCTGTTGTTGATAGGGCGCTAGTTTTATCTCTGCTTTTTTGGCTTTTAAAGCCAAAAAAGCAGAGATAAAGCCCTTGTTGATATGCCCCTTTGTTCTTTTCTATCTCGGCGTGGATGGCACTGTGCTAATCCCATGCTTAAAAACTTTTATAGAAAAACAGACATTTGAGGTGAGCAGATCTAGAGTGTCGCTGGTGTTGAGAGTGCTCCATAGAGGAACTGCTTTCCACCTAAACTTGAGAACTACCCAGAGTTCTCTGCTTTTCTTTTTTGCATAATTTATTCGTCACTCTATGCCTGAAAGGGTATTTCTTTGACTTATACTGGGTGCTCCCTTGTGTCTGGACAAAACTATATCTCTCTGAAGAGCTCTAATTAGAGCGAAACACAGTGTCAGGGTTTTTTTTTACACTCATTTCAGGTTGGCTTGGTTGGTATTTTACCGATTCAAAGCTGTAATACTGTGCCTGAAGGGGTAATTGGCTTTTGTCATTTTACAGCTCGGCAAGGACAGTACTGTGCTAGTCCTATGCTTAACGACTTTGCTGTACAAATGGCAAAAGACTGTGTCCTTTTCTATCTCGGCGTGGGTCGCACTGTGCTAATCCCATGCTGAAAAACTTTGATAGAAAAACAGACATTTGAGGTGAGCAGATCTAGAGTGTCGCTGGTGTTGAGAGTGCTCCATACAGGAGCTGCTTTCCACCTAAACTTGAGAACTACCCAGAGTTCTCTGCTTTTCTTTTTTGCATAATTTATTCGTCACTCTATGCCTGAAAGGGTATTTCTTTGACTTATAATGGCTGCTCCCTTGTGTCTGGAGAAAGCTATACCTCTCTGAAGAGCTCTAATTAGAGCCAAACACAGTGTCAGGGGTTGCTTTTACTCATTTCAGGTTGGCTTGGTTGGTATTTTACCGATTCAAAGCTGTAATACTGTGCCTGAAGTGGTAATTGGCTTTTGTCATTGTTCAGCTCGGCAAGGACAGTACTGTGCTAGTCCTATGCTTAAAGACTTTGCTGTACAAATGGCAAAAGACTTTGTCCTTTTCTTTCTCGGCGTGGATGGCACTGTGCTAATCCCATGCTTAAAAACTTTGATAGAAAAACAGACATTTGAGGTGAGCAGATCTAGAGTGTCGCTGGTGTTGAGAGTGTTCCATACAGGAGCTGCTTTCCACCTAAACTTGAGAACTACCCAGAGTTCTCTGCTTTTTCTTTTTTGCATAATTTATTCGTCAATCTATGCCTGAAAGGGTATTTCTTTGACTTATACTGGGTGCTCCCTTGTGTCTGGACAAAGCTATATCTCTCTGAAAAGCTCTAATTAGAGCGAAACACAGTGTCAGGATTTTTTTTTTTTTTTACTCATCTCAGGTTGGCTTGGTTGGTATTTTACCGATTCAAAGCTGTAATACTTTGCCTGAAGTGGTAATTGACTTTTGTCATTTTACAGCTCGGCAAGGACAGTACTGTGCTAGTCCTATGCTTAAAGACTTTGTCCTTTTCTTTCTCGGCGTGGATGGCTTTGTGCTAATCCCATGCTTAAAAACTTTGATAGAAAAACAGACATTTGAGGTGAGCAGATCTAGAGTGTCGCTGGTGTTGAGAGTGCTCCATACAGGAGCTGCTTTCCACCTAAACTTGAGAACTACCCAGAGTTCTCTGCTTTTCTTTTTTGCATAATTTATTCGTCACTCCATGCCTGAAAGGGTATTTCTTTGACTTATACTGGGTGGTCCCTTGTGTCTGGACAAAGCTATACCTCTCTGAAGAGCTCTAATTAGAGCGAAACACAGTGTCAGGGGTTGCTTTTACTCATTTCAGGTTGGCTTGGTTGGTATTTTACCGATTCAAAGCTGTAATACTGTGCCGGAAGTGGTAATTGGCTTTTGTCATTTTACAGCTCGGCAAAGACAGTACTGTGCTAGTCCTATGCTTAAAGACTTTGCTGTACAAATGGCAAAAGACTTTGTCCTTTTCTATCTCGGCGTGGATGGCACTGTGCTAATCCCATGCTTAAAAACTTTGATAGAAAAACAGTCATTTTAGGTGAGCAGATCTAGAGTGTCGCTGGTGTTGAGAGTGCTCCATACAGGAGCTGCTTTCCACCTAAACCAGAAAACTACCCAGAGTTCTCTGCTTTTCTTTTTTGCATAATTTATTCGTCACTCTATGCCTGAAAGGGTATTTCTTTGACTTATACTGGGTGCTCCCTTGTGTCTGGACAAAACCATACCTCTCTGAAGAGCTCTAATTAGATCAAAACACAGTGTCAGGTGTTGCTTTTACTCATTTCAGGCTGGCTTGGTTGGTATTTTATCGATTCAAAGCTGTAATACTATGCCTGAAGTGGTAAACGGCTTTTGTCATTTTACAGCTCGGCAAGGACAGTACTGTGCTAGTCCCATGCTAAAAGATTTTGCTGTACAAATGGCAAAAGATTTTGTCCTTTTTTTTCTTGGCGTGGATGGCACTGTGCTAATCCCATGCTTAAAAACTTTGATAGAAAAACAGACATTTGAAGTGAGCAGATCTAGAGTGTCGCTGGTGTTGAGAGTGCTCCATACAGGAGCTGCTTTCCACCTAAACTTGAGAACTACCCAGAGTTCTCTGCTTTTCTTTTTTGCATAATTTATTCATCACTCTATGACTGAAAGGGTATTTCTTTGACTTATAATGGGTGCTCCCTTGTGTCTGGAGAAAACTATACCTCTCTGAAGAGCTCTAATTAGAGCCAAACACAGTGTCAGGGGTTGCTTTTACTCATTTCAGGTTGGCTTGGTTGGTATTTTACCGATTCAAAGCTGTAATACTGTGCCTGAAGTGGTAATTGGCTTTTGACAATGTTCAGCTCGGCAAGGACAGTACTGTGCTAGTCCTATGCTTAAAGACTTTGCTGTACAAATGGCAAAAGACTTTGTCCTTTTCTTTCTCGGCGTGGATGGCACTGTGCTAATCCCATGCTTAAAAACTTTGATAGAAAAACAGACATTTGAGGTGAGCAGATCTAGAGTGTCGCTGGTGTTGAGAGTGCTCCATACAGGAGCTGCTTTCCACCTAAACTTGAGAACTACCCAGAGTTCTCTGCTTTTTCTTTTTTGCATAATTTATTCGTCAATCTATGCCTGAAAGGGTATTTCTTTGACTTATACTGGGTGCTCCCTTGTGTCTGGACAAAGCTATATCTCTCTGAAAAGCTCTAATTAGAGAGAAACACAGTGTCAGGATTTTTTTTTTTTTTTACTCATTTCAGGTTGGCTTGGTTGGTATTTTACCGATTCAAAGGTGTAATACTTTGCCTGAAGTGATAATTGGCTTTTGTCATTTTACAGCTCGGCAAGGACAGTACTGTGCTAGTCCTATGCTTAAAGACTTTGCTGTACAAATGGCAAAAGACTTTGTCCTTTTCTATCTCGGCGTGGATGGCACTGTGCTAATCCCATGCTTAAAAACTTTGATAGAAAAACAGACATTTGAGGTGAGCAGATCTAGAGTGTTGCTGGTTTTGAGAGTGCTCCATACAGGAGCTGCTTTCCACCTAAACTTGAGAACTACCCAGAGTTCTCTGCTTTTCTTTTTTGCATAATTTATTCGTCACTCCATGCCTGAAAGGGTATTTCTTTGACTTATACTGGGTGGTCCCTTGTGTCTGGACAAAGCTATACCTCTCTGAAGAGCTCTAATTAGAGCGAAACACAGTGTCAGGGGTTGCTTTTACTCATTTCAGGTTGGCTTGGTTGGTATTTTACCGATTCAAAGCTGTAATACTGTGCCTGAAGTGGTAATTGGCTTTTATCATTTTACAGCTCGGCAAGGACAGTACTGTGCTAATCCTATGCTTAAAGACTTTGCTGTACAAATGGCAAAAGACTTTGTCCTTTTCTATCTCAGCGTGGATGGCACTGTGCTAATCCTATGCTTAAAAACTTTGATAGAAAAACAGACATTTGTGGTGAGCAGATCTAGAGTGTCGCTGGTGTTGAGAGTGCTCCATACAGGAGCTGCTTTCCACCTAAACTTGAGAACTATCCAGAGTTCTCTGCTTTTCTTTTTTGCATAATTTATTTGTCACTCTATGCCTGAAAGGGTATTTCTTTGACTTATACTGGGTGCTCCCTTGTGTCTGGACAAAGCTATACCTCTCTGAAGAGCTCTAATTAGAGCGAAACACAGTGTCAGGAGTTGCTTTTACTCATTTCAGGTTGGCTTGGTTGGTATTTTACCGATTCAAAGCTGTAATACTGTGCCTGAAGAGGTAATTGGCTTTCATCATTTTACAGCTCAGCAAGGACAGTACTGTGCTAGTCCTATGTTTAAAGACTTTGCTGTACAAATGGCAAAAGACTTTGTCCTTCTCTATCTCGGTGTGGATGGCACTGTGCTAATCCCATGCTTAAAAACTTTGATAGAAAAACAGACATTTGAGGTGAGCAGATCTAGAGTGTCGCTGCTGTTGAGAGTGCTCCATACAGGAATTGCTTTCCACCTAAACTTGAGAACAACCCAGAGTTCTCTGCTTTTCTTTTTTGGATAATTTATTCGTCACTCTATGCCTGAAAGGGTATTTCTTTGACTTATACTGGGTGCTCCCTTGTGTCTGGACAAAGCTATACCTCTCTGAAGAGCTCTAATTAGAGCGAAGCACAGTGTTAGGAGTTGCTTTTACTCATTTCAGGTTGGCTTGGTTGGTATTTTACCGATTCAAAGCTGTAATAATGTGCCTGAAGTGGTAATTGGCTTTTGTCATTTTATAGCTCGGCAAGGACAGTAGTGTGCTAGTCCTATGCTTAAAGACTTTGCTGTACAAATGGCAAAAGACTTTGTCCTTTTCTATCTCGGCGTGGATGGCACTGTGCTAATCCCATGCTTAAAACCTTTGATAGAAAAACAGACATTTGAGGTGAGCAGATCTAGAGTGTCGCTGGTGTTGAGAGTGCTCCATACAGGAGCTGCTTTCCACCTAAACCAGAGAACTACCCAGAGTTCTCTGCTTTTCTTTTTTGCATAATTTATTCGTCACTCTATGCCTGAAAGGGTATTTCTTTGACTTATACTGGGTGCTCCCTTGTGTCTGGACAAAACCATACCTCTCTGAAGAGCTCTAATTAGAGCGAAACACAGTATCAGGCGTTGCTTTTACTCATTTCAGGCTGGCTTGGTTGGTATTTTACCGATTCAAAGCTGTAATACTATGCCTGAAGTGGTAAACTGCTTTTGTCATTTTGCAGCTCGGCAAGGACAGTACTGTGCTAGTCCTATGCTAAAAGATTTTGCTGTACAAATGGCAAAAGATTTTGTCCTTTTCTATCTCGGCGTGGATGGCACTGTGCTAATCCCATGCTTAAAAACTTTGATAGAAAAACAGACATTTGAGATGAGCAGATCTAGAGAGTTGCTAGTGTTGAGAGTGCTCCATAGAGGAGCTGCTTTCCACCTAAACCAGAGAACTACCCAGAGTTCTCTGCTTTTCTTTTTTGCATAATTTATTCGTCACTCTATGCCTGAAAGGGTATTTCTTTGACTTATACTGGGTGCTCCCTTGTGTCTGGACAAAGCTATACCTCTCTGAAGAGGTCTAATTAGAGCGAAACACAGTGTCAGGGGTTGCTTTTACTCATTTCAGGTTGGCTTGGTTGGTATTTTACCGATTCAAAGCTGTAATACTGTGCCTGAAGTGGTAATTGGCTTTTGTCATTTTACAGCTCGGCAAGGACAGTGCTGTGCTAGTCCTATGCTTAAAGACTTTGCTGTACAAATGGCAAAAGACTTTGGGGAATATCAACAACAACCGGCGATAATTATCGCTCAGCGCTCTTAGCGTGAGGATAATTATCGCCGGCTAGCGTGAATTTTTATCGCTGAGATAGCGTGCTATTAGCAACGCTTATCTCAATAGCGATGAATATCTACACGCTAACAGGCTAACGTGTGATTATCGCTGGAAACCCAGCGATAATCACACGTTACCTTGTTGATAGGGACAGGCAAACTTAGCCATGATATCCTCCTTCCATAGGATATCATGGCTAAGTCTGAAAATTAGCAGACGTAAAAAAGCAGCGTTAACCGCGGTTAGCGCTGCTTTTTTTGTCTCTAACAGGGTTAGCGACATTCTTGATAATAGTTGAGATGTCGCTTAGCGACATTTCTCCTATTATTTTACTCTGGAACGCCCCCTTTGCATCTCATTAGAGATGCAAGGGGAAGCGTAGAGTAAAAGGGTGCTAACATGCAAATTTGCGTGTTAGCACCCTGTTGTTGATAGGGCGCTAGTTTTATCTCTGCTTTTTTGGCTTTTAAAGCCAAAAAAGCAGAGATAAAGCCCTTGTTGATATGCCCCTTTGTTCTTTTCTATCTCGGCGTGGATGGCACTGTGCTAATCCCATGCTTAAAAACTTTTATAGAAAAACAGACATTTGAGGTGAGCAGATCTAGAGTGTCGCTGGTGTTGAGAGTGCTCCATACAGGAACTGCTTTCCACCTAAACTTGAGAACTACCCAGAGTTCTCTGCTTTTCTTTTTTGCATAATTTATTCGTCACTCTATGCCTGAAAGGGTATTTCTTTGACTTATACTGGGTGCTCCCTTGTGTCTGGACAAAACTATATCTCTCTGAAGAGCTCTAATTAGAGCGAAACACAGTGTCAGGGTTTTTTTTTACACTCATTTCAGGTTGGCTTGGTTGGTATTTTACTGATTCAAAGCTGTAATACTGTGCCTGAAGTGGTAATTGGTTTTTGTCATTTTACAGCTCGGCAAGGACAGTACTGTGCTAGTCCTATGCTTAACGACTTTGCTGTACAAATGGCAAAAGACTGTGTCCTTTTCTATCTCGGCGTGGGTCGCACTGTGCTAATCCCATGCTTAAAAACTTTGATAGAAAAACAGACATTTGAGGTGAGCAGATCTAGAGTGTCGCTGGTGTTGAGAGTGCTCCATACAGGAGCTGCTTTCCACCTAAACTTGAGAACTACCCAGAGTTCTCTGCTTTTCTTTTTTGCATAATTTATTCGTCACTCTATGCCTGAAAGGGTATTTCTTTGACTTATAATGGCTGCTCCCTTGTGTCTGGAGAAAGCTATACCTCTCTGAAGAGCTCTAATTAGAGCCAAACACAGTGTCAGGGGTTGCTTTTACTCATTTTAGGTTGGCTTGGTTGGTATTTTACCGATTCAAAGCTGTAATACTGTGCCTGAAGTGGTAATTGGCTTTTGTCATTGTTCAGCTCGGCAAGGACAGTACTGTGCTAGTCCTATGCTTAAAGACTTTGCTGTACAAATGGCAAAAGACTTTGTCCTTTTCTTTCTCGGCGTGGATGGCACTGTGCTAATCCCATGCTTAAAAACTTTGATAGAAAAACAGACATTTGAGGTGAGCAGATCTAGAGTGTCGCTGGTGTTGAGAGTGTTCCATACAGGAGCTGCTTTCCACCTAAACTTGAGAACTACCCAGAGTTCTCTGCTTTTTCTTTTTTGCATAATTTATTCGTCAATCTATGCCTGAAAGGGTATTTCTTTGACTTATACTGGGTGCTCCCTTGTGTCTGGACAAAGCTATATCTCTCTGAAAAGCTCTAATTAGAGCGAAACACAGTGTCAGGGTTTTTTTTTTACTCATTTCAGGTTGGCTTGGTTGGTATTTTACCGATTCAAAGCTGTAATACTTTGCCTGAAGTGGTAATTGGCTTTTGTCATTTTACAGCTCGGCAAGGACAGTACTGTGCTAGTCCTATGCTTAAAGACTTTGCTGTACAAATGGCAAAAGACTTTCTCCTTTTCTATCTCGGCGTGGATGGCACTGTGCTAATCCCATGCTTAAAAACTTTGGGGCATATCAACAAGGGCTTTATCTCTGCTTTTTTGGCTTTAAAAGCCAAAAAAGCAGAGATAAAACTAGCACCCTATCAACAACAGGGTGCTAACACGCAAATTTGCATGTTAGCACCCTTTTACTCTACGCTTCCCCTTGCATCTCTAATGAGATGCAAAGGGGGCGTTCTAGAGTAAAATAATAGGAGAAATGTCGCTAAGCGACATTTCTCCTATTATCAAGAATGTCGCTAACCCTGTTAGAGACAAAAAAAGCAGTGCTAACCGCGGTTAACGCTGCTTTTTTACATCTGCTAATTTTCAGACTTAGCCATGATATCCTATGGAAGGAGGATATCATGGCTAAGTTTGCCTGTCCCTATCAACAAGGTAACGTGTGATTATCGCTGGGTTTCCAGCGATAATCTCACGTTAGCCTGTTAGCGTGTAGATTTTTATCGCTATTGAGATAAGCGTTGCTAATAGCACGCTATCTCAGCGATAAAAACTCACGCTAGCCGGCGATAATTATTCTCACGCTAAGAGCGCTGAGCGATAATTATCGCCGGTTGTTGTTGATATTCCCCTTTGATAGAAAAACAGACATTTGAGGTGAGAAGATCTAGAGTGTTGCTGGTGTTGAGAGTGCTCCATACAGGAGCTGCTTTCCACCTAAACTTGAGAACTATCCAGAGTTCTCTGCTTTTCTTTTTTGCATAATTTATTCGTCACTCCATGCCTGAAAGGGTATTTCTTTGACTTATACTGGGTGCTCCCTTTTGTCTGGACAAATCTATACCTCTCTGAGGAGCTCTAATTAGAGCGAAACACAGTGTCAGGGGTTGCTTTTACTCATTTCAGGTTGGCTTGGTTGGTATTTTACCGATTCAAAGCTGTAATACTGTGCCTGAAGTGGTAATTGGCTTTTGTCATTTTACAGCTCGGCAAGGACAGTACTGTGCTAGTCCTATGCTTAAAGACTTTGCTGTACAAATGGCAAAAGACTTTGTCCTTTTCTATCTCGGCGTGGATGGCACTGTGCTAATCCTATGCTTAAAAACTTTGATAGAAAAACAGACATTTGTGGTGAGCAGATCTAGAGTGTCGCTGGTGTTGAGAGTGCTCCATACAGGAGCTGCTTTCCACCAAAACTTGAGAACTATCCAGAGTTCTCTGCTTTTCTTTTTTGCATAATTTATTTGTCACTCTATGCCTGAAAGGGTATTTCTTTGACTTATACTGGGTGCTCCCTTGTGTCTGGACAAAGCTATACCCCTCTGAAGAGCTTTAATTAGAGCGAAACACAGTGTCAGGAGTTGCTTTTACTCATTTCAGGTTGGCTTGGTTGGTATTTTACCGATTCAAAGCTGTAATACTGTGCCTGAAGTGGTAATTGGCTTTCATCATTTTACAGCTCAGCAAGGACAGTACTGTGCTAGTCCTATGCTTAAAGACTTTGCTGTACAAATGGCAAAAGACTTTGTCCTTTTCTATCTCGGCGTGGATGGCACTGTGCTAATCCCATGCTTAAAAACTTTGATAGAAAAACAGACATTTGAGGTGAGCAGATCTAGAGTGTCGCTGTTGTTGAGAGTGCTCCATACAGGAGCTGCTTTCCACCTAAACCAGAGAACTACCCAGAGTTCTCTGCTTTTCTTTTTTGCATAATTTATTCGTCACTCTATGCCTGAAAGGGTATTTCTTTGACTTATACTGGGTGCTCCCTTGTGTCTGGACAAAACCATACCTCTCTGAAGAGCTCTAATTAGAGCGAAACACAGTGTCAGGGGTTGCTTTTACTCATTTCAGGCTGGCTTGGTTGGTATTTTACCGATTCAAAGCTGTAATACTATGCCTGAAGTGGTAAACGGCTTTTGTCATTTTACAGCTCGGCAAGGACAGTACTGTGCTAGTCCTATGCTAAAAGATTTTGCTGTACAAATGGCAAAAGATTTTGTCCTTTTCTCTCTCGGCGTGGATGGCACTGTGCTAATCCCATGCTTAAAAACTTTGATAGAAAAACAGACATTTGAAGTGAGCAGATCTAGAGTGTCGCTGGTGTTGAGAGTGCTCCATACAGGAGCTGCTTTCCACCTAAACTTGAGAACCACCCAGAGTTCTCTGCTTTTCTTTTTTGCATAATTTATTCATCACTCTATGCCTGAAAGGGTATTTCTTTGACTTATATTGGGTGCTCCCTTGTGTCTGGACAAAGCTATACCTCTCTGAAGAGGTCTAATTAGAGCGAAACACAGTGTCAGGGGTTGCTTTTACTCATTTCAGGTTGGCTTGGTTGGTATTTTACCGATTCAAAGCTGTAATACTGTGCCTGAAGTGGTAATTGGCTTTTGTCATTTTACAGCTTGGCAAGGACAGTACTTTGCTAGTCCTATGCTTAAAGACTTTCCTGTACAAATGGCAAAAGACTTTGTCCTTTTCTATCTCGGCGTGGATGGCACTGTGCTAATCCCATGCTTAAAAACTTTGATAGAAAAACAGACATTTGAGGTGAGCAGATCTAGAGTGTCGCTGGTGTTGAGAGTGCTCCATACAGGAGCTGCTTTCCACCTAAACTTGAGAACTACCCAGAGTTCTCTGCTTTTCTTTTTTGCAAAATGTATTTGTCACTCTATGCCTGAAATGGTATTTCTTTGACTTATACTGGGTGCTCCCTTATGCCTGGACAAGTCTATACCTCTCTGAAGAGCTCTAATTAGAGCGAAACACAGTGTCAGGGGTTGCTTTTGCTCATTTCAGGTTGGTTTGGTTGGTATTTTACCGATTCAAAGCTGTAATACTGTGCCTGAAGTGGTAATTGGCTTTTGTCATTTTACAGCTCGGTAAGGACAGTACTGTGCTAGTCCTATGTTTAAAGACTTTGCTGTACAAATGGCAAAAGACTTTGTCCTTTTCTATCTCGGCGTGGATGGCACTGTGCTAATCCCATGCTTAAAAACTTTGATAGAAAAACAGACATTTGAGGTGAGCAGATCTAGAGTGTCGCTGGTGTTGAGAGTGCTCCATACAGGAGCTGCTTTCCACCTAAACTTGAGAACTACCCAGAGTTCTCTGCTTTTATTTTTTGCATAATTTATTCGTCACTCTATGCCTGAAAGGGTATTTCTTTGACTTATACTGGGTGCTCCCTTGTGTCTGGACAAAGCCATACCTCTCTGAAGAGCTCTAATTAGAGCGAAACACAGTGTCAAGGATTGCTTTTGCTCATTTCAGGTTGGTTTGGTTGGTATTTTACCGATTCAAAGCTGTAATACTGTGCCTGAAGTGGTAATTGGCTTTTGTCATTTTACAGCTCGGCAAGGACAGTACTGTGCTAGTCCTATGCTTAAAGACTTTGCTGTACAAATGGCAAAAGACTTTGTCCTTTTCTATCTCGGCGTGGATGGCACTGTGCTAATCCCGTGCTTAAAAACTTTGATAGAAAAACAGACATTTGAGATGAGCAGATCTAGAGAGTCGCTGGTGTTGAGAGTGCTCCATAGAGGAGCTGCTTTCCACCTAAACCAGAGAACTACCCAGAGTTCTCTGCTTTTATTTTTTGCATAATTTATTCGTCACTCTATGCCTGAAAGGGTATTTCTTTGACTTATACTGGGTGGTCCGTTGTGTCTGGACAAAGCTATACCTCTCTGAAGAGCTCTAATTAGAGCAAAACACAGTGTCAGGGGTTGCTTTTACTCATTTCAGGTTGGCTTGGTTGGTATTTTACCGATTCAAAGCTGTAATAATGTGCCTGAAGTGGTAATTGGCTTTTGTCATTTTACAGCTCGGCAAGGACAGTACTGTGCTAGTCCTATGCTTAAAGACTTTGCTGTAAAAATGGCAAAAGAATTTGTCCTTTTCTATCTCGGCGTGGATGGCACTGTGCTAATCCCATGCTTAAAAACTTTGATAGAAAAACAGACATTTGAGGTGAGCAGATCTAGAGTGTCGCTGGTGTTGAGAGTGCTCCATACAGGAGCTGCTTTCCACCTAAACTTGAGAACTACCCAGAGTTCTCTGCTTTTCTTTTTTACATAATTTATTCGTCACTCTCTGCCTGAAAGGGTATTTCTTTGACTTATACTGGGTGTTCCCTTGTGTCTGGACAAAGCTATACCTCTCTGAAGAGCTCTAATTAGAGCGAAACACAGTGTCAGGGGTTGCTTTTACTCATTTCAGGTTTGCTTGGTTGGTATTTTACCAATTCAAAGCTGTAATACTGTGTCTGAAGTGGTAATTGGTTTTTGTCATTTTACAGCTCGGCAAGGACAGTACTGTGCTAGTCCTATGCTTCAAGACTTTGCTGTACAAATGGCAAAATACTTTGTCCTTTTCTATCTCGGCGTGGATGGCACTGTGCTAATCCCATGCTTAAAAACTTTGATAGAAAAACAGACATTTGAGGTGAGCAGATCTAGAGTGTCGCTGGTGTTGAGAGTGCTCCATACAGGAGCTGCTTTCCACCTAAACTTGAGAACAACCCAGAGTTCTCTGCTTTTCTTTTTTGCATAATTTATTCGTCACTCTATGCCTGAAAGGGTATTTCTTTGACTTATACTGGGTGCTCCCTTGTGTCTGGACAAAATTATACCTCTCTGAAGAGCTCTAATTAGAGCGAAACACAGTGTCAGGGGTTGCTTTTACTCATTTCAGGGTGGCTTGGTTGGTATTTTACCGATTCAAAGCTGTAATACTGTGCCTGAAGTGGTAATTGGCTTTTGTCGTTTTACAGCTCGGCAAGGACAGTACTGTGCTAGTCCTATGCTTAAAGACTTTGCTGTACAAATAGCAAAAGACTTTGTCCTTTTCTATCTCGGCGTGGATGGCACTGTGCTAATCCCATGCTTAAAAACTTTGATAGAAAAACAGACATTTGAGGTGAGCAGATCTAGAGAGTCGCTGGTGTTGAGAGTGCTCCATACAGGAGCTGCTTTCCACCTAAACCAGAGAACTACCCAGAGTTCTCTGCTTTTCTTTTTTGCATAATTTATTCGCCACTCTATGCCTGAAAGGGTATTTCTTTGACTTATACTGGGTGGTCCCTTGTGTCTGGACAAAGCTATACCTCTCTGAAGAGTTCTAATTAGAGCGAAACACAGTGTCAGGGGTTGCTTTTACTCATTTCAGGTTGGCTTGGTTGGTATTTTACCGATTCAAAGCTGTAATACTGTGCCTGAAGTGGTAATTGGCTTTTGTTATTTTATAGCTCGGCAAGGACAGTAGTGTGCTAGTCCTATGCTTAAAGACTTTGCTGTACAAATGGCAAAAGACTTTGTCCTTTTCTATCTCGGCGTGGATGGTACTGTGCTAATCCCATGCTTAAAACCTTTGATAGAAAAACATACATTTGAGGTGAGGAGATCTAGAGTGTCGCTGGTGTTGAGAGTGCTCCATACAGGAGCTGCTTTCCACCTAAACTTGAGAACTACCCAGAGTTCTCCGCTTTTCTTTTTTACATAATTTATTCGTCACTCTATGCCTGAAAGGGTATTTCTTTGACTTATACTGGGTGCTCCCTTGTGTCTGGACAAAGCTATACCTCTCTGAAGAGCTCTAATTAGAGCGAAACACAGTGTTAGGAGTTGCTTTTACTCATTTCAGGTTGGCTTGGTTGGTATTTTACCGATTCAAAGCTGTAATACTGTGCCTGAAGTGGTAATTGGCTTTTGTCATTTTACAGCTCGGCAAGGACAGTACTGTGCTAGTCCTATGTTTAAAGACTTTGCTGTACAAATGGCAAAAGACTTTGTCCTTTTCTATCTCGGCGTGGATGGCACTGTGCTAATCACATGCTTAAAAACTTTGATAGAAAAACTGACATTTGAGGTGAGCAGATCTAGTGTGTCGCTGGTGTTGAGAGTGCTCCATACAGGAGCTGCTTTCCACCTAAACTTGAGAACTACCCAGAGTTCTCTGCTTTTATTTTTTGCATAATTTATTTGTCACTCTATGCCTGAAAGGGTATTCCTTTGACTTATACTGGGTGCTCCCTTGTGTCTGGACAAAGCTATACCTCTCTGAAGAGCTCTAATTAGAGCGAAACACAGTGTCAGGGGTTGCTTTTACTCATTTCAGGTTGGCTTGGTTGGTATTTTACCGATTCAAAGCGGTAATACTGTGCCTGAAGTGGTAATTGGCTTTTGTCATTTTACAGCTCGGCAAGGACAGTACTGTGCTAGTCCTATGCTTAAAGACTTTGCTGTGCAAATGACTTTGTCCTTTTTTATCTCGGCGTGGATGGCACTGTGCTAATCCCATGCTTAAAAACTTTGATGGAAAAACAGACATTTGAGGTGAGCAGATCTAGAGTGTCGCTGGTGTTGAGAGTGCTCCATACAGGAGCTGCTTTCCACCTAAACTTGAGAACTACCCAGAGTTCTCTGCTTTTCTTTGTTGCATAATTTATTCGTCACTCTAAGCCTGAAAGGGTATTTCTTTGACTTATACTGGGTGCTCCCTTGTGTCTGGACAAAACCATACCTCTCTGAAGAGCTCTAATTAGAGCGAAACACAGTGTCAGGGTTTTTTTTTTTTTACTCATTTCAGGTTGGCTTGGTTGGTATTTTACTGATTCAAAGCTGTAATACTGTGCCTGAAGTGGTAATTGGCTTTTGTCATTTTACAGCTCGGCAAGGATAGTACTGTGCTAGTCCTATGCTTAAAGACTTTGCTGTACAAATGGCAAAAGACTTTGTCCTTTTCTATCTCGGCGTGGATGGCACTGTGCTAATCCCATGCTTAAAAACTTTGATAGAAAAACAGACATTTGAGGTGAGCAGATCTAGAGTGTCGCTGGTGTTGAGAGTGCTCCTTACAGGAGCTGCTTTCCACCTAAACTTGAGAACTACCCAGAGTTCTCTGCTTTTCTTTTTTACATAATTTATTCGTCACTCTCTGCCTGAAAGGGTATTTCTTTGACTTATACTGGGTGCTCCCTTGTGTCTGGACAAAGCTATACCTCTCTGAAGAGCTCTAATTAGAGCGAAACACAGTGTCAGGGGTTGCTTTTACTCATTTCAGGTTTGCTTGGTTGGTATTTTACCAATTCAAAGCTGTAATACTGTGGCTGAAGTGGTAATTGGTTTTTGTCATTTTACAGCTCGGCAAGGACAGTACTGTGCTAGTCCTATGCTTAAAGACTTTGCTGTACAAATGGCAAAAGACTTTGTCCATTTCTATCTCGGCGTGGATGGCACTGTGCTAATCCCATGCTTAAAAACTTTGATAGAAAAACAGACATTTGAGGTGAGCAGATCTAGAGTGTCGCTGGTGTTGAGAGTGCTCCATACAGGAGCTGCTTTCCACCTAAACTTGAGACCTACCCAGAGTTCTCTGCTTTTCTTTTTTGCATAATTTATTCGTCACTCTATGCCTGAAAGGGTATTTCTTTGACTTATACTGGGTGCTCCCATGTGTCTGGACAAAGCTATACCTCTCTGAAGAGCTCTAATTAGAGCGAAACACAGTGTCAGGGGTTGCTTTTACTCATTTCAGGTTGGCTTGGTTGGTGTTTTACCGATTCAAAGCTGTAATACTGTGCCTGAAGTGGTAATTGGCTTTTGTCATTTTACAGCTCGGCAAGGACAGTACTGTGCTAGTCCTATGCTTAAAGACTTTGCTGTACAAATGGCAAAAGACTTTGGGGCAGATTTATGTTAACTGGCGCATCCCTGCATATCAGCAGGGATGCGCCAATTATTATGTGCCACAGCTGCGCCACCATGGATGCGCCGCATTTATAATGCGGCGCACCATGGGGCAAAAACGGCACAGATGCGTGACGCATCTGTGCCGTAAAAGTGACGCATTGCTGGAGTTGCGTCGCAAGCACGACGCAGCTCCAGCAATGTTCTGGGGGGCCCTATCTGTACAATGCTGCGTCAATCCTTACGCCTGCTTCAAGCAGGCGCAGGGTTTTGACGCAGCATGGGCCTAAGAGTGACTGAGTGAAATCTTGTAGATTTCACTCAGCCACTTTTAGGAGGCGTTCCTGCGCCGGAACGCCTCCACCTGCCCTGGAACGCCTACATGTGGCGCAGGGCTTTACAACGTGACGCATCTCCCAGATGCGTCACGTTGTGAATACCTCGCACCATGGCGCAGGATTTGCGCCGCTGCTGCGTCACAAAAGTGACGCAACGGCGGCGCAAAAGTGGCGCAAGTGCAACATAAATCTGCCCCTTTGTCCTTTTCTATCTCGGCGTGGATGGCACTGTGCTAATCCCATGCTTAAAAACTTTGATAGAAAAACAGACATTTGAGGTGAGCAGATCTAGAGTGTCGCTGGTGTTGAGAGTGCTCCATACAGGAGCTGCTTTCCACCTAAACCAGAGAACTACCCAAAGTTCTCTGCTTTTCTTTTTTGCATAATTTATTTGTCACTCCATGCCTGAAAGGGTATTTCTTTGACTTATACTGGGTGCTCCCTTGTGTCTGGACAAAGCTATACCTCTCTGAAGAGCTCTAATTAGAGCGAAACACAGTGTCAGGGGTTGCTTTTACTCATTTCAGGTTGGCTTGGTTGGTATTTTACCGATTCAAAGCTGTAATACTGTGCCTGAAGTGGTAATTGGCTTTTGTCATTTTATAGCTCGGCAAGGACAGTACTGTGCTAGTTCTATGCTTAAAGACTTTGCTGTACAAATGGCAAAAGACTATGGGGCAGATTTATGACGACTGGCGCATCCCTGCATATCAGCAGGGATGTGCCAGTTATTATGCGCCACAGCTGCGCCACCATGGATGCGCCGCATTTATAATGCGGCGCACCATGGGGCAAAAACGGCACAGATGCGTGACGCATCTGTGCCGAAAAGTGGCGCATTGCTGGAGTTGCGTCGCAAGTGCGACGCAGCTCCAGCAATGATTTGGGGGGCCCTATCTTTACAATGCTGCGTCAATCCTTACGCCTGCTTCAAGCAGGTGCAGGGTTTTGACGCAGCATGGGCCTAAAAGTGACTGAGTGAAATCTTGTAGATTTCACTCAGCCACTTTTAGGAGGCGTTCCTGCGTCGGAACGCCCCCACCTGCCCTGGAACGCCTACATGTGGCGCAGGGCTTTACAACGTGACGCATCTCCCAGATGCGTCACGTTGTAAATACCCCGCACCATAGCGCAGGATTTGCTCCGCTGCTGCGTCACAAAAGTGACGCAACGGCGGCGCAAAAGTGGCGCAAGTGCAACATAAATCTGCCCCTTTGTCCTTTTCTATCTCGGCGTGGATGGCACTGTGCTAATCCCATGCTTAAAACCTTTGATAGAAAAACAGACATTTGAGGTGAGCAGATCTAGAGTGTCGCTGGTGTTGAGAGTGCTCCATACAGGAGCTGCTTTCCACCAATTTGAGAACAACCCAGTGTTCTCTGCTTTTCTTTTTTGCATAATTTATTCGTCACTCTATGCCTGAAAGGGTATTTCTTTGACTTATACTGGGTGCTCCCTTGTGTCTGGACAAAACTATACCTCTCTGAAGAGCTCTAATTAGAGCGAAACACAGTGTCAGGGGTTGCTTTTACTCATTTCAGGGTGTCTTGGTTGGTATTTTACCGATTCAAAGCTGTAATACTGTGCCTGAAGAGATAATTGGCTTTTGTCGTTTTACAGCTTGGCAAGGACAGTACTGTGCTAGTCCTATGCTTAAAGACTTTGCTGTACAAATGGCAAAAGACTTTGTCCTTTTCTATCTCGGCGTGGATGGCACTGTGCTAATCCCATGCTTAAAAACTTTGATAGAAAAACAGACATTTGAGGTGAGCAGATCTAGAGAGTCGCTGGTGTTGAGAGTGCTCCATACAGGAGCTGCTTTCCACCTAAACCAGAGAACTACCCAGAGTTCTCTTCTTTTCTTTTTTGCATAATTTATTCGTCACTCTATGCCTGCAAGGGTATTTCTTTGACTTATACTGGGTGCTCCCTTGTGTCTGGACAAAGCTATACCTCTCTGAAGAGCTCTAATTAGAGCGAAACACAGTGTCAGGGGTTGCTTTTACTCATTTCAGGTTGGCTTGGTTGGTATTTTACCGATTCAAAGCTGTAATACTGTGCCTGAAGTGGTAATTGGCTTTTGTCATTTTATAGCTCGGCAAGGACAGTAGTGTGCTAGTCCTATGATTAAAGACTTTGCTGTACAAATGGCAAAAGACTTTGTCCTTTTCTATCTCGGCGTGGATGGTACTGTGCTAATCCCATGCTTAAAACCTTTGATAGAAAAACATACATTTGAGGTGAGGAAATCTAGAGTGTCGCTGGTGTTGAGAGTGCTCCATACAGGAGCTGCTTTCCACCTAAACTTGAGAACTACCCAGAGTTCTCCGCTTTTCTTTTTTACATAATTTATTCGTCACTCTATGCCTGGAAGGGTATTTCTTTGACTTATACTGGGTGCTCCCTTGTGTCTGGACAAAGCTATACCTCTCTGAAGAGCTCTAATTAGAGCGAAACACAGTGTTAGGAGTTGCTTTTACTCATTTCAGGTTGGCTTGGTTGGTATTTTACCGATTCAAAGCTGTAATACTGTGCCTGCAGTGATAATTGGCTTTTGTCATTTTACAGCTCGGCAAGGACAGTACTGTGCTAGTCCTATGTTTAAAGACTTTGCTGTACAAATGGCAAAAGACTTTGTCCTTTTCTATCTCGGCGTGGATGGCACTGTGCTAATCCCATGCTTAAAAACTTTGATAGAAAAACCGACATTTGAGGTGAGCAGATCTAGTGTGTCGCTGGTGTTGAGAGTGCACCATACAGGAGCTGCTTTCCACCTAAACTTGAGAACTACCCAGAGTTATCTGCTTTTATTTTTTGCATAATTTATTTGTCACTCTATGCCTGAAAGGGTATTCCTTTGACTTATACTGGGTGCTCCCTTGTGTCTGGACAAAGCTATACCTCTCTGAAGAGCTCTAATTAGAGCGAAACACAGTGTCAGGGGTTGCTTTTACTCATTTCAGGTTGGCTTGGTTGGTATTTTACCGATTCAAAGCGGTAATACTGTGCCTGAAGTGGTAATTGGCTTTTGTCATTTTACAGCTCGGCAAGGACAGTGCTGTGCTAGTCCTATGCTTAAAGACTCTGCTGTACAAATGGCAAAATACTTTGTCCTTTTTTATCTCGGCGTGGATGGCACTGTGCTAATCCCATGCTTAAAAACTTTGATGGAAAAACAGACATTTGAGGTGAGCAGATCTAGAGTGTCGCTGGTGTTGAGAGTGCTCCATACAGGAGCTGCTTTCCACCTAAACTTGAGAACTACCCAGAGTTCTCTGCTTTTCTTTGTTGCATAATTTATTCGTCACTCTATGCCTGAAAGGGTATTTCTTTGACTTATACTGGGTGCTCCCTTGTGTCTGGACAAAACCATACCTCTCTGAAGAGCTCTAATTAGAGCGAAACACAGTGTCAGGGTTTTTTTTTTTTACTCATTTCAGGTTGGCTTGGTTGGTATTTTACCGATTCAAAGCTGTAATACTGTGCCAGAAGTGGTAATTGGCTTTTGTCATTTTACAGCTCGGCAAGGACAGTACTGTGCTAGTCCTATGCTTAAAGACTTTGCTGTACAAATGGCAAAAGACTTTGTCCTTTTCTATCTCGGCGTGGATGGCACTGTGCTAATCCCATGCTTAAAAACTTTGATAGAAAAACAGACATTTGAGGTGAGCAGATCTAGAGTGTCACTGGTGTTGAGAGTGCTCCATACAGGAGCTGCTTTCCACCTAAACTTGAGAACTACCCAGAGTTCTCTGTTTTTCTTTTTTACATAATTTATTCGTCACTCTCTGCCTGAAAGGGTATTTCTTTGACTTATACTGGGTGCTCCCTTGTGTCTGGACAAAGCTATATCTCTCTAAAGAGCTCTAATTAGAGCGAAACACAGTGTCAGGGGTTGCTTTTACTCATTTCAGGTTTGCTTGGTTGGTATTTTACCAATTCAAAGCTGTAATACTGTGGCTGAAGTGGTAATTGGTTTTTGTCATTTTACAGCTCGACAAGGACAGTACTGTTCTAGTCCTATGCTTAAAGACTTTGCTGTACAAATGGCAAAAGACTTTGTCCATTTCTATCTCGGCGTGGATGGCACTGTGCTAATCCCATGCTTAAAAACTTTGATAGAAAAACAGACATTTAAGGTGAGCAGATCTAGAGTGTCGCTGGTGTTGAGAGTGCTCCATACAGGAACTGCTTTCCACCTAAACTTGAGAACTACCCAGAGTTCTCTGCTTTTCTTTTTTGCATAATTTATTCGTCACTCTATGCCTGCATGGGCATTTCTTTGACTTATACTGGGTGCTCCCTTGTGTCTGGACAAAGCTATACCTCTCTGAAGAGCTCTAATTAGAGCGAAACACAGTGTCAGGGGTTGCTTTTACTCATTTAGGTTGGCTTGGTTGGTATTTTACCGATTCAAAGCTGTAATACTGTGCCTGAAGTGGTAATTGGCTTTAGTCATTTTATAGCTCGGCAAGGACAGTAGTGTGCTAGTCCTATGCTTAAAGACTTTGCTGTACAAATGGCAAAAGACTTTGTCCTTTTCTATCTCGGCGTGGATGGCACTGTGCTAATCCCATGCTTAAAAACTTTGATAGAAAAACAGACATTTGAGGTGAGGAAATCTAGAGTGTCGCTGGTGTTGAGAGTGCTCCATACAGGAGCTGCTTTCCACCTAAACTTGAGAACTACCCAGAGTTCTCCGCTTTTCTTTTTTACATAATTTATTCGTCACTCTATGCCTGGAAGGGTATTTCTTTGACTTATACTGGGTGCTCCCTTGTGTCTGGACAAAGCTATACCTCTCTGAAGAGCTCTAATTAGAGCGAAACACAGTGTTAGGAATTGCTTTTACTCATTTCAGGTTGGCTTGGTTGGTATTTTACCGATTCAAAGCTGTAATACTGTGCCTGAAGTGATAATTGGCTTTTGTCATTTTACAGCTCGGCAAGGACAGTACTGTGCTAGTCCTATGTTTAAAGACTTTGCTGTACAAATGGCAAAAGACTTTGTCCTTTTCTATCTCTGCGTGGATGGCACTGTGCTAATCCCATGCTTAAAAACTTTGATAGAAAAAACTGACATTTGAGGTGAGCAGATCTAGTGTGTCGCTGGTGTTGAGAGTGCTCCATACAGGAGCTGCTTTCCACCTAAACTTGAGAACTACCCAGAGTTCTCTGCTTTTATTTTTTGCATAATTTATTTGTCACTCTATGCCTGAAAGGGTATTCCTTTGACTTATACTGGGTGCTCCCTTGTGTCTGGACAAAGCTATACCTCTCTGAAGAGCTCTAATTAGAGCGAAACACAGTGTCAGGGGTTGCTTTTACTCATTTCAGGTTGGCTTGGTTGGTATTTTACCGATTCAAAGCGGTAATACTGTGCCTGAAGTGGTAATTGGCTTTTGTCATTTTACAGCTCGGCAAGGACAGTACTGTGCTAGTCCTATGCTTAAAGACTTTGCTGTACAAATGGCAAAAGACTTTGTCCTTTTTTATCTCGGCGTGGATGGCACTGTGCTAATCCCATGCTTAAAAACTTTGATGGAAAAACAGACATTTGAGGTGAGCAGATCTAGAGTGTCGCTGGTGTTGAGAGTGCTCCATACAGGAGCTGCTTTCCACCTAAACTTGAGAACTACCCAGAGTTCTCTGCTTTTCTTTGTTGCATAATTTATTCGTCACTCTATGCCTGAAAGGGTATTTCTTTGACTTATACTGGGTGCTCCCTTGTGTCTGGACAAAACCATACCTCTCTGAAGAGCTCTATTTAGAGCGAAACACAGTGTCAGGGTTTTTTTTTACTTCTCATTTCAGGTTGGCTTGGTTGGTATTTTACCGATTCAAAGCTGTAATACTGTGCCAGAAGTGGTAATTGGCTTTTGTCATTTTACAGCTCGGCAAGGACAGTACTGTGCTAGTCCTATGCTTAAAGACTTTGCTGTACAAATGGCAAAAGACTTTGTCCTTTTCTATCTCGGCGTGGATGGCACTGTGCTAATCCCATGCTTAAAAACTTTGATGGAAAAACAGACATTTGAGGTGAGCAGATCTAGAGTGTCGCTGGTGTTGAGAGTGCTCCATACAGGAGCTGCTTTCCACCTAAACTTGAGAACTACCCAGAGTTCTCTGCTTTTCTTTGTTGCATAATTTATTCGTCACTCTATGCCTGAAAGGGTATTTCTTTGACTTATACTGGGTGCTCCCTTGTGTCTGGACAAAACCATACCTCTCTGAAGAGCTCTAATTAGAGCGAAACACAGTGTCAGGGTTTTTTTTTACTTCTCATTTCAGGTTGGCTTGGTTGGTATTTTACCGATTCAAAGCTGTAATACTGTGCCAGAAGTGGTAATTGGCTTTTGTCATTTTACAGCTCGGCAAGGACAGTACTGTGCTAGTCCTATGCTTAAAGACTTTGCTGTACAAATGGCAAAAGACTTTGTCCTTTTCTATCTCGGCGTGGATGGCACTGTGCTAATCCCATGCTTAAAAACTTTGATAGAAAAACAGACATTTGAGGTGAGCAGATCTAGAGTGTCACTGGTGTTGAGAGTGCTCCATACAGGAGCTGCTTTCCACCTAAACTTGAGAACTACCCAGAGTTCTCTGCTTTTCTTTTTTACATAATTTATTCGTCACTCTCTGCCTGAAAGGGTATTTCTTTGACTTATACTGGGTGCTCCCTTGTGTCTGGACAAAGCTATATCTCTCTAAAGAGCTCTAATTAGAGCGAAACACAGTGTCAGGGGTTGCTTTTACTCATTTCAGGTTTGCTTGGTTGGTATTTTACCAATTCAAAGCTGTAATACTGTGGCTGAAGTGGTAATTGGTTTTTGTCATTTCACAGCTCGGCAAGGACAGTACTGTGCTAGTCCTATGCTTAAAGACTTTGCTGTACAAATGGCAAAAGACTTTGTCCATTTCTATCTCGGCGTGGATGGCACTGTGCTAATCCCATGCTTAAAAACTTTGATAGAAAAACAGACATTTGAGGTGAGCAGATCTAGAGTGTCGCTGGTGTTGAGAGTGCTCCATACAGGAACTGCTTTCCACCTAAACTTGAGAACTACCCAGAGTTCTCTGCTTTTCTTTTTTGCATAATTTATTCGTCACTCTATGCCTGCAAGGGTATTTCTTTGACTTATACTGGGTGCTCCCTTGTGTCTGGACAAAGCTATACCTCTCTGAAGAGCTCTAATTAGAGAGAAACACAGTGTCAGGGGTTGCTTTTACTAATTTCAGGTTGGCTTGGTTGGTATTTTACCGACTCAAAGCTGTAATACTGTGCCTGAAGTGGTAATTGGCTTTTGTCATTTTATAGCTCGGCAAGGAGAGTAGTGTGCTAGTCCTATGCTTAAAGACTTTGCTGTACAAATGGCAAAAGACTTTGTCCTTTTCTATCTCTGCGTGGATGGCACTGTGCTAATCCCATGCTTAAAAACTTTGATAGAAAAACTGACATTTGAGGTGAGCAGATCTAGTGTGTCGCTGGTGTTGAGAGTGCTCCATACAGGAGCTGCTTTCCACCTAAACTTGAGAACTACCCAGAGTGCTCTGCTTTTATTTTTTGCATAATTTATTTGTCACTCTATGCCTGAAAGGGTATTCCTTTGACTTATACTGGGTGCTCCCTTGTGTCTGGACAAAGCTATACCTCTCTGAAGAGCTCTAATTAGAGCGAAACACAGTGTCAGGGGTTGCTTTTACTCATTTCAGGTTGGCTTGGTTGGTATTTTACCGATTCAAAGCGGTAATACTGTGCCTGAAGTGGTAATTGGCTTTTGTCATTTTACAGCTCGGCAAGGACAGTACTGTGCTAGTCCTATGCTTAAAGTCTTTGCTGTACAAATGGCAAAAGACTTTGTCCTTTTTTATCTCGGCGTGGATGGCACTGTGCTAATCCCATGCTTAAAAACTTTGATGGAAAAACAGACATTTGAGGTGAGCAGATCTAGAGTGTCGCTGGTGTTGAGAGTGCTCCATACAGGAGCTGCTTTCCACCTAAACTTGAGAACTACCCAGAGTTCTCTGCTTTTCTTTGTTGCATAATTTATTCGTCACTCTATGCCTGAAAGGGTATTTCTTTGACTTATACTGGGTGCTCCCTTGTGTCTGGACAAAACCATACCTCTCTGAAGAGCTCTATTTAGAGCGAAACACAGTGTCAGGGTTTTTTTTTACTTCTCATTTCAGGTTGGCTTGGTTGGTATTTTACCGATTCAAAGCTGTAATACTGTGCCAGAAGTGGTAATTGGCTTTTGTCATTTTACAGCTCGGCAAGGACAGTACTGTGCTAGTCCTATGCTTAAAGACTTTGCTGTACAAATGGCAAAAGACTTTGTCCTTTTCTATCTCGGCGTGGATGGCACTGTGCTAATCCCATGCTTAAAAACTTTGATGGAAAAACAGACATTTGAGGTGAGCAGATCTAGAGTGTCGCTGGTGTTGAGAGTGCTCCATACAGGAGCTGCTTTCCACCTAAACTTGAGAACTACCCAGAGTTCTCTGCTTTTCTTTGTTGCATAATTTATTCGTCACTCTATGCCTGAAAGGGTATTTCTTTGACTTATACTGGGTGCTCCCTTGTGTCTGGACAAAACCATACCTCTCTGAAGAGCTCTATTTAGAGCGAAACACAGTGTCAGGGTTTTTTTTTACTTCTCATTTCAGGTTGGCTTGGTTGGTATTTTACCGATTCAAAGCTGTAATACTGTGCCAGAAGTGGTAATTGGCTTTTGTCATTTTACAGCTCGGCAAGGACAGTACTGTGCTAGTCCTATGCTTAAAGACTTTGCTGTACAAATGGCAAAAGACTTTGTCCTTTTCTATCTCGGCGTGGATGGCACTGTGCTAATCCCATGCTTAAAAACTTTGATAGAAAAACAGACATTTGAGGTGAGCAGATCTAGAGGGTCACTGGTGTTGAGAGTGCTCCATACAGGAGCTGCTTTCCACCTAAACTTGAGAACTACCCAGAGTTCTCTGCTTTTCTTTTTTACATAATTTATTCCTCACTCTCTGCCTGAAAGGGTATTTCTTTGACTTATACTGGGTGCTCCCTTGTGTCTGGACAAAGCTATATCTCTCTAAAGAGCTCTAATTAGAGCGAAACACAGTGTCAGGGGTTGCTTTTACTCATTTCAGGTTTGCTTGGTTGGTATTTTACCAATTCAAAGCTGTAATACTGTGGCTGAAGTGGTAATTGGTTTTTGTCATTTCACAGCTCGGCAAGGACAGTACTGTGCTAGTCCTATGCTTAAAGACTTTGCTGTACAAATGGCAAAAGACTTTGTCCATTTCTATCTCGGCGTGGATGGCACTGTGCTAATCCCATGCTTAAAAACTTTGATAGAAAAACAGACATTTGAGGTGAGCAGATCTAGAGTGTCGCTGGTGTTGAGAGTGCTCCATACAGGAACTGCTTTCCACCTAAACTTGAGAACTACCCAGAGTTCTCTGCTTTTCTTTTTTGCATAATTTATTCGTCACTCTATGCCTGCAAGGGTATTTCTTTGACTTATACTGGGTGCTCCCTTGTGTCTGGACAAAGCTATACCTCTCTGAAGAGCTCTAATTAGAGAGAAACACAGTGTCAGGGGTTGCTTTTACTCATTTCAGGTTGGCATTTTACCGATTCAAAGCTGTAATACTGTGCCTGAAGTGGTAATTGGCTTTTGTCATTTTATAGCTCGGCAAGGACAGTAGTGTGCTAGTCCTATGCTTAAAGACTTTGCTGTACAAATGGCAAAAGACTTTGTCCTTTTCTATCTCGGCGTGGATGGTACTGTGCTAATCCCATGCTTAAAACCTTTGATAGAAAAACATACATTTGAGGTGAGGAGATCTAGAGTGTCGCTGGTGTTGAGAGTGCTCCATACAGGAGCTGCTTTCCACCTAAACTTGAGAACTACCCAGAGTTCTCCGCTTTTCTTTTTTACATAATTTATTCGTCACTCTATGCCTGGAAGGGTATTTCTTTGACTTATACTGGGTGCTCCCTTGTGTCTGGACAAAGCTATACCTCTCTGAAGAGCTCTAATTAGAGCGAAACACAGTGTTAGGAGTTGCTTTTACTCATTTCAGGTTGGCTTGGTTGGTATTTTACCGATTCAAAGCTGTAATACTGTGCCTGAAGTGGTAATTGGCTTTTGTCATTTTACAGCTCGGCAAGGACAGTACTGTGCTAGTCCTATGTTTAAAGACTTTGCTGTACAAATGGCAAAAGACTTTGTCCTTTTCTATCTCGGCGTGGATGGCACTGTGCTAATCCCATGCTTAAAAACTTTGATAGAAAAACCGACATTTGAGGTGAGCAGATCTAGTGTGTCGCTGGTGTTGAGAGTGCTCCATACAGGAGCTGCTTTCCACCTAAACTTGAGAACTACCCAGAGTTCTCTGCTTTTATTTTTTGCATAATTTATTTGTCACTCTATGCCTGAAAGGGTATTCCTTTGACTTATACTGGGTGCTCCCTTGTGTCTGGACAAAGCTATACCTCTCTGAAGAGCTCTAATTAGAGCGAAACACAGTATCAGGGGTTGCTTTTACTCATTTCAGGTTGGCTTGGTTGGTATTTTACCGATTCAAAGCGGTAATACTGTGCCTGAAGTGGTAATTGGCTTTTGTCATTTTACAGCTCGGCAAGGACAGTACTGTGCTAGTCCTATGCTTAAAGACTTTGCTGTACAAATGGCAAAAGACTTTGTCCTTTTTTATCTCGGCGTGGATGGCACTGTGCTAATCCCATGCTTAAAAACTTTGATGGAAAAACAGACATTTGAGGTGAGCAGATCTAGAGTGTCGCTGGTGTTGAGAGTGCTCCATACAGGAGCTGCTTTCCACCTAAACTTGAGAACTACCCAGAGTTCTCTGCTTTTCTTTGTTGCATAATTTATTCGTCACTCTATGCCTGAAAGGGTATTTCTTTGACTTATACTGGGTGCTCCCTTGTGTCTGGACAAAACCATACCTCTCTGAAGACCTCTAATTAGAGCGAAACACAGTGTCAGGGTTTTTTTTCTTTTTACTCATTTAAGGTTGGCTTGGTTGGTATTTTACCGATTCAAAGCTGTAATACTGTGCCAGAAGTGGTAGTTGGCTTTTGTCATTTTACAGCTCGGCAAGGACAGTACTGTGCTAGTCCTATGCTTAAAGACTTTGCTGTACAAATGGCAAAAGACTTTGTCCTTTTCTATCTCGGCGTGGATGGCACTGTGCTAATCCCATGCTTAAAAACTTTGATAGAAAAACAGACATTTGAGGTGAGGAAATCTAGAGTGTCGCTGGTGTTGAGAGTGCTCCATACAGGAGCTGCTTTCCACCTAAACTTGAGAACTACCCAGAGTTCTCCGCTTTTCTTTTTTACATAATTTATTCGTCACTCTATGCCTGGAAGGGTATTTCTTTGACTTATACTGGGTGCTCCCTTGTGTCTGGACAAAGCTATACCTCTCTGAAGAGCTCTAATTAGAGCGAAACACAGTGTTAGGAATTGCTTTTACTCATTTCAGGTTGGCTTGGTTGGTATTTTACCGATTCAAAGCTGTAATACTGTGCCTGAAGTGATAATTGGCTTTTGTCATTTTACAGCTCGGCAAGGACAGTACTGTGCTAGTCCTATGTTTAAAGACTTTGCTGTACAAATGGCAAAAGACTTTGTCCTTTTCTATCTCTGCGTGGATGGCACTGTGCTAATCCCATGCTTAAAAACTTTGATAGAAAAACTGACATTTGAGGTGAGCAGATCTAGTGTGTCGCTGGTGTTGAGAGTGCTCCATACAGGAGCTGCTTTCCACCTAAACTTGAGAACTACCCAGAGTTCTCTGCTTTTATTTTTTGCATAATTTATTTGTCACTCTATGCCTGAAAGGGTATTCCTTTGACTTATACTGGGTGCTCCCTTGTGTCTGGACAAATCTATACCTCTCTGAAGAGCTCTAATTAGAGCGAAACACAGTGTCAGGGGTTGCTTTTACTCATTTCAGGTTGGCTTGGTTGGTATTTTACCGATTCAAAGCGGTAATACTGTGCCTGAAGTGGTAATTGGCTTTTGTCATTTTACAGCTCGGCAAGGACAGTACTGTGCTAGTCCTATGCTTAAAGACTTTGCTGTACAAATGGCAAAAGACTTTGTCCTTTTTTATCTCGGCGTGGATGGCACTGTGCTAATCCCATGCTTAAAAACTTTGATGGAAAAACAGACATTTGAGGTGAGCAGATCTAGAGTGTCGCTGGTGTTGAGAGTGCTCCATACAGGAGCTGCTTTCCACCTAAACTTGAGAACTACCCAGAGTTCTCTGCTTTTCTTTGTTGCATAATTTATTCGTCACTCTATGCCTGAAAGGGTATTTCTTTGACTTATACTGGGTGCTCCCTTGTGTCTGGACAAAACCATACCTCTCTGAAGAGCTCTATTTAGAGCGAAACACAGTGTCAGGGTTTTTTTTTACTTCTCATTTCAGGTTGGCTTGGTTGGTATTTTACCGATTCAAAGCTGTAATACTGTGCCAGAAGTGGTAATTGGCTTTTGTCATTTTACAGCTCGGCAAGGACAGTACTGTGCTAGTCCTATGCTTAAAGACTTTGCTGTACAAATGGCAAAAGACTTTGTCCTTTTCTATCTCGGCGTGGATGGCACTGTGCTAATCCCATGCTTAAAAACTTTGATGGAAAAACAGACATTTGAGGTGAGCAGATCTAGAGTGTCGCTGGTGTTGAGAGTGCTCCATACAGGAGCTGCTTTCCACCTAAACTTGAGAACTACCCAGAGTTCTCTGCTTTTCTTTGTTGCATAATTTATTCGTCACTCTATGCCTGAAAGGGTATTTCTTTGACTTATACTGGGTGCTCCCTTGTGTCTGGACAAAACCATACCTCTCTGAAGAGCTCTAATTAGAGCGAAACACAGTGTCAGGGTTTTTTTTTACTTCTCATTTCAGGTTGGCTTGGTTGGTATTTTACCGATTCAAAGCTGTAATACTGTGCCAGAAGTGGTAATTGGCTTTTGTCATTTTACAGCTCGGCAAGGACAGTACTGTGCTAGTCCTATGCTTAAAGACTTTGCTGTACAAATGGCAAAAGACTTTGTCCTTTTCTATCTCGGCTTGGATGGCACTGTGCTAATCCCATGCTTAAAAACTTTGATAGAAAAACAGACATTTGAGGTGAGCAGATCTAGAGTGTCACTGGTGTTGAGAGTGCTCCATACAGGAGCTGCTTTCCACCTAAACTTGAGAACTACCCAGAGTTCTCTGCTTTTCTTTTTTACATAATTTATTCGTCACTCTCTGCCTGAAAGGGTATTTCTTTGACTTATACTGGGTGCTCCCTTGTGTCTGGACAAAGCTATATCTCTCTAAAGAGCTCTAATTAGAGCGAAACACAGTGTCAGGGGTTGCTTTTACTCATTTCAGGTTTGCTTGGTTGGTATTTTACCAATTCAAAGCTGTAATACTGTGGCTTAAGTGGTAATTGGTTTTTGTCATTTCACAGCTCGGCAAGGACAGTACTGTGCTAGTCCTATGCTTAAAGACTTTGCTGTACAAATGGCAAAAGACTTTGTCCATTTCTATCTCGGCGTGGATGGCACTGTGCTAATCCCATGCTTAAAAACTTTGATAGAAAAACAGACATTTGAGGTGAGCAGATCTAGAGTGTCGCTGGTGTTGAGAGTGCTCCATACAGGAACTGCTTTCCACCTAAACTTGAGAACTACCCAGAGTTCTCTGCTTTTCTTTTTTGCATAATTTATTCGTCACTCTATGCCTGCAAGGGTATTTCTTTGACTTATACTGGGTGCTCCCTTGTGTCTGGACAAAGCTATACCTCTCTGAAGAGCTCTAATTAGAGAGAAACACAGTGTCAGGGGTTGCTTTTACTCATTTCAGGTTGGCTTGGTTGGTATTTTACCGATTCAAAGCTGTAATACTGTGCCTGAGGTGGTAATTGGCTTTTGTCATTTTATAGCTCGGCAAGGACAGTAGTGTGCTAGTCCTATGCTTAAAGACTTTGCAGTACAAATGGCAAAAGACTTTGTCCTTTTCTATCTCGGCGTGGATCGTACTGTGCTAATCCCATGCTTAAAACCTTTGATAGAAAAACATACATTTGAGGTGAGGAGATCTAGAGTGTCGCTGGTGTTGAGAGTGCTCCATACAGGAGCTGCTTTCCACCTAAACTTGAGAACTACCCAGAGTTCTCCGCTTTTCTTTTTTACATAATTTATTCGTCACTCTATGCCTGGAAGGGTATTTCTTTGACTTATACTGGGTGCTCCCTTGTGTCTGGACAAAGCTATACCTCTCTGAAGAGCTCTAATTAGAGTGAAACACAGTGTTAGGAGTTGCTTTTACTCATTTCAGGTTGGCTTGGTTGGTATTTTACCGATTCAAAGCTGTAATACTGTGCCTGAAGTGGTAATTGGCTTTTGTCATTTTACAGCTCGGCAAGGACAGTACTGTGCTAGTCCTATGTTTAAAGACTTTGCTGTACAAATGGCAAAAGACTTTGTCCTTTTCTATCTCGGCGTGGATGGCACTGTGCTAATCCCATGCTTAAAAACTTTGATAGAAAAACCGACATTTGAGGTGAGCAGATCTAGTGTGTCGCTGGTGTTGAGAGTGCTCCATACAGGTGCTGCTTTACACCTAAACTTGAGAACTACCCAGAGTTCTCTGCTTTTATTTTTTGCATAATTTATTTGTCACTCTATGCCTGAAAGGGTATTCCTTTGACTTATACTGGGTGCTCCCTTGTGTCTGGACAAAGCTATACCTCTCTGAAGAGCTCTAATTAGAGCGAAACACAGTATCAGGGGTTGCTTTTACTCATTTCAGGTTGGCTTGGTTGGTATTTTACCGATTCAAAGCGGTAATACTGTGCCTGAAGTGGTAATTGGCTTTTGTCATTTTACAGCTCGGCAAGGACAGTACTGTGCTAGTCCTATGCTTAAAGACTTTGCTGTACAAATGGCAAAAGACTTTGTCCTTTTTTATCTCGGCGTGGATGGCACTGTGCTAATCCCATGCTTAAAAACTTTGATGGAAAAACAGACATTTGAGGTGAGCAGATCTAGAGTGTCGCTGGTGTTGAGAGTGCTCCATACAGGAGCTGCTTTCCACCTAAACTTGAGAACTACCCAGAGTTCTCTGCTTTTCTTTGTTGCATAATTTATTCGTCACTCTATGCCTGAAAGGGTATTTCTTTGACTTATACTGGGTGCTCCCTTGTGTCTGGACAAAACCATACCTCTCTGAAGAGCTCTAATTAGAGCGAAACACAGTGTCAGGGTTTTTTTTCTTTTTACTCATTTCAGGTTGGCTTGGTTGGTATTTTACCGATTCAAAGCTGTAATACTGTGCCAGAAGTGGTAATTGGCTTTTGTCATTTTACAGCTCGGCAAGGACAGTACTGTGCTAGTCCTATGCTTAAAGACTTTGCTGTACAAATGGCAAAAGACTTTGTCCTTTTCTATCTCGGCGTGGATGGCACTGTGCTAATCCCATGCTTAAAAACTTTGATAGAAAAACAGACATTTGAGGTGAGCAGATCTAGAGTGTCACTGGTGTTGAGAGTGCTCCATACAGGAGCTGCTTTCCACCTAAACTTGAGAACTACCCAGAGTTCTCTGCTTTTCTTTTTTACATAATTTATTTGTCACTCTCTGCCTGAAAGGGTATTTCTTTGACTTATACTGGGTGCTCCCTTGTGTCTGGACAAAGCTATCTCTCTCTAAAGAGCTCTAATTAGAGCGAAACACAGTGTCAGGGGTTGCTTTTACTCATTTCAGGTTTGCTTGGTTGGTATTTTACCAATTCAAAGCTGTAATACTGTGGCTGAAGTGGTAATTGGGTTTTGTCATTTTACAGCTCGGCAAGGACAGTACTGTGCTAGTCCTATGCTTAAAGACTTTGCTGTACAAATGGCAAAAGACTTTGTCCATTTCTATCTCGGCGTGGATGGCACTGTGCTAATCCCATGCTTAAAAACTTTGATAGAAAAACAGACATTTGAGGTGAGCAGATCTAGAGTGTCGCTGGTGTTGAGAGTGCTCCATACAGGAGCTGCTTTCCACCTAAACTTGAGAACTACCCAGAGTTCTCTGCTTTTCTTTTTTGCATAATTTATTCGTCACTCTATGCCTGAAAGGGTATTTCTTTGACTTATACTGGGTGCTCCCATGTGTCTGGACAAAGCTATACCTCTCTGAAGAGCTCTAATTAGAGCGAAACACAGTGTCAGGGGTTGCTTTTACTCATTTCAGGTTGGCTTGGTTGGTGTTTTACCGATGCAAAGCTGTAATACTGTGCCTGAAGTGGTAATTGGCTTTTGTCATTTTACAGCTCGGCAAGGACAGTACTGTGCTAGTCCTATGCTTAAAGACTTTGCTGTACAAATGGCAAAAGACTTTGTCCTTTTCTATCTCGGCGTGGATGGCACTGTGCTAATCCCATGCTTTAAAACTTTGATAGAAAAACAGACATTTGAGGTGAGCAGATCTAGAGTGTCGCTGGTGTTGAGAGTGCTCCATACAGGAGCTGCTTTCCACCTAAACTTGAGAACTACCCAGAGTTCTCTGCTTTTCTTTTTTACATAATTTATTCGTCACTCTCTGCCTGAAAGGGTATTTCTTTGACTTATACTGGGTGCTCCCTTGTGTCTGGACAAAGCTATACCTCTCTGAAGAGCTCTAATTAGAGCGAAACACAGTGTCAGGGGTTGCTTTTACTCATTTCAGGTTTGCTTGGTTGGTATTTTACCAATTCAAAGCTGTAATACTGTGGCTGAAGTGGTAATTGGTTTTTGTCATTTTACAGCTCGGCAAGGACAGTACTGTGCTAGTCCTATGCTTAAAGACTTTGCTGTACAAATGGCAAAAGACTTTGTCCATTTCTATCTCGACGTGGATGGCACTGTGCTAATCCCATGCTTAAAAACTTTGATAGAAAAACAGACATTTGAGGTGAGCAGATCTAGAGTGTCGCTGGTGTTGAGAGTGCTCCATACAGGAGCTGCTTTCCACCTAAACTTGAGAACTACCCAGAGTTCTCCGCTTTTCTTTTTTACATAATTTATTCGTCACTCTATGCCTGAAAGGGTATTTCTTTGACTTATACTGGGTGCTCCCTTGTGTCTGGACAAAGCTATACCTCTCTGAAGAGCTCTAATTAGAGCGAAACACAGTGTTAGGAGTTGCTTTTACTCATTTCAGGTTGGCTTGGTTGGTATTTTACCGATTCAAAGCTGTAATACTGTGCCTGAAGTGGTAATTGGCTTTTGTCATTTTACAGCTCGGCAAGGACAGTACTGTGCTAGTCCTATGTTTAAAGACTTTGCTGTACAAATGGCAAAAGACTTTGTCCTTTTCTATCTCGGCGTGGATGGCACTGTGCTAATCACATGCTTAAAAACTTTGATAGAAAAACTGACATTTGAGGTGAGCAGATCTAGTGTGTCGCTGGTGTTGAGAGTGCTCCATACAGGAGCTGCTTTCCACCTAAACTTGAGAACTACCCAGAGTTCTCTGCTTTTATTTTTTGCATAATTTATTTGTCACTCTATGCCTGAAAGGGTATTCCTTTGACTTATACTGGGTGCTCCCTTGTGTCTGGACAAAGCTATACCTCTCTGAAGAGCTCTAATTAGAGCGAAACACAGTGTCAGGGGTTGCTTTTACTCATTTCAGGTTGGCTTGGTTGGTATTTTACCGATTCAAAGCGGTAATACTGTGCCTGAAGTGGTAATTGGCTTTTGTCATTTTACAGCTCGGCAAGGACAGTACTGTGCTAGTCCTATGCTTAAAGACTTTGCTGTGCAAATGACTTTGTCCTTTTTTATCTCGGCGTGGATGGCACTGTGCTAATCCCATGCTTAAAAACTTTGATGGAAAAACAGACATTTGAGGTGAGCAGATCTAGAGTGTCGCTGGTGTTGAGAGTGCTCCATACAGGAGCTGCTTTCCACCTAAACTTGAGAACTACCCAGAGTTCTCTGCTTTTCTTTGTTGCATAATTTATTCGTCACTCTAAGCCTGAAAGGGTATTTCTTTGACTTATACTGGGTGCTCCCTTGTGTCTGGACAAAACCATACCTCTCTGAAGAGCTCTAATTAGAGCGAAACACAGTGTCAGGGTTTTTTTTTTTTTACTCATTTCAGGTTGGCTTGGTTGGTATTTTACTGATTCAAAGCTGTAATACTGTGCCTGAAGTGGTAATTGGCTTTTGTCATTTTACAGCTCGGCAAGGATAGTACTGTGCTAGTCCTATGCTTAAAGACTTTGCTGTACAAATGGCAAAAGACTTTGTCCTTTTCTATCTCGGCGTGGATGGCACTGTGCTAATCCCATGCTTAAAAACTTTGATAGAAAAACAGACATTTGAGGTGAGCAGATCTAGAGTGTCGCTGGTGTTGAGAGTGCTCCTTACAGGAGCTGCTTTCCACCTAAACTTGAGAACTACCCAGAGTTCTCTGCTTTTCTTTTTTACATAATTTATTCGTCACTCTCTGCCTGAAAGGGTATTTCTTTGACTTATACTGGGTGCTCCCTTGTGTCTGGACAAAGCTATACCTCTCTGAAGAGCTCTAATTAGAGCGAAACACAGTGTCAGGGGTTGCTTTTACTCATTTCAGGTTTGCTTGGTTGGTATTTTACCAATTCAAAGCTGTAATACTGTGGCTGAAGTGGTAATTGGTTTTTGTCATTTTACAGCTCGGCAAGGACAGTACTGTGCTAGTCCTATGCTTAAAGACTTTGCTGTACAAATGGCAAAAGACTTTGTCCATTTCTATCTCGGCGTGGATGGCACTGTGCTAATCCCATGCTTAAAAACTTTGATAGAAAAACAGACATTTGAGGTGAGCAGATCTAGAGTGTCGCTGGTGTTGAGAGTGCTCCATACAGGAGCTGCTTTCCACCTAAACTTGAGAACTACCCAGAGTTCTCTGCTTTTCTTTTTTGCATAATTTATTCGTCACTCTATGCCTGAAAGGGTATTTCTTTGACTTATACTGGGTGCTCCCATGTGTCTGGACAAAGCTATACCTCTCTGAAGAGCTCTAATTAGAGCGAAACACAGTGTCAGGGGTTGCTTTTACTCATTTCAGGTTGGCTTGGTTGGTGTTTTACCGATTCAAAGCTGTAATACTGTGCCTGAAGTGGTAATTGGCTTTTGTCATTTTACAGCTCGGCAAGGACAGTACTGTGCTAGTCCTATGCTTAAAGACTTTGCTGTACAAATGGCAAAAGACTTTGGGGCAGATTTATGTTAACTGGCGCATCCCTGCATATCAGCAGGGATGCGCCAATTATTATGTGCCACAGCTGCGCCACCATGGATGCGCCGGATTTATAATGCGGCGCACCATGGGGCAAAAACGGCACAGATGCGTGACGCATCTGTGCCGTAAAAGTGACGCATTGCTGGAGTTGCGTCGCAAGCACGACGCAGCTCCAGCAATGTTCTGGGGGGCCCTATCTGTACAATGCTGCGTCAATCCTTACGCCTGCTTCAAGCAGGCGCAGGGTTTTGACGCAGCATGGGCCTAAGAGTGACTGAGTGAAATCTTGTAGATTTCACTCAGCCACTTTTAGGAGGCGTTCCTGCGCCGGAACGCCTCCACCTGCCCTGGAACGCCTACATGTGGCGCAGGGCTTTACAACGTGACGCATCTCCCAGATGCGTCACGTTGTGAATACCTCGCACCATGGCGCAGGATTTGCGCCGCTGCTGCGTCACAAAAGTGACGCAACGGCGGCGCAAAAGTGGCGCAAGTGCAACATAAATCTGCCCCTTTGTCCTTTTCTATCTCGGCGTGGATGGCACTGTGCTAATCCCATGCTTAAAAACTTTGATAGAAAAACAGACATTTGAGGTGAGCAGATCTAGAGTGTCGCTGGTGTTGAGAGTGCTCCATACAGGAGCTGCTTTCCACCTAAACCAGAGAACTACCCAAAGTTCTCTGCTTTTCTTTTTTGCATAATTTATTTGTCACTCCATGCCTGAAAGGGTATTTCTTTGACTTATACTGGGTGCTCCCTTGTGTCTGGACAAAGCTATACCTCTCTGAAGAGCTCTAATTAGAGCGAAACACAGTGTCAGGGGTTGCTTTTACTCATTTCAGGTTGGCTTGGTTGGTATTTTACCGATTCAAAGCTGTAATACTGTGCCTGAAGTGGTAATTGGCTTTTGTCATTTTATAGCTCGGCAAGGACAGTACTGTGCTAGTTCTATGCTTAAAGACTTTGCTGTACAAATGGCAAAAGACTATGGGGCAGATTTATGACGACTGGCGCATCCCTGCATATCAGCAGGGATGCGCCAGTTATTATGCGCCACAGCTGCGCCACCATGGATGCGCCGCATTTATAATGCGGCGCACCATGGGGCAAAAACGGCACAGATGCGTGACGCATCTGTGCCGAAAAGTGGCGCATTGCTGGAGTTGCGTCGCAAGTGCGACGCAGCTCCAGCAATGATTTGGGGGGCCCTATCTTTACAATGCTGCGTCAATCCTTATGCCTGCTTCAAGCAGGTGCAGGGTTTTGACGCAGCATGGGCCTAAAAGTGACTGAGTGAAATCTTGTAGATTTCACTCAGCCACTTTTAGGAGGCGTTCCTGCGTCGGAACGCCCCCACCTGCCCTGGAACGCCTACATGTGGCGCAGGGCTTTACAACGTGACGCATCTCCCAGATGCGTCACGTTGTAAATACCCCGCACCATAGCGCAGGATTTGCTCCGCTACTGCGTCACAAAAGTGACGCAACGGCGGCGCAAAAGTGGCGCAAGTGCAACATAAATCTGCCCCTTTGTCCTTTTCTATCTCGGCGTGGATGGCACTGTGCTAATCCCATGCTTAAAACCTTTGATAGAAAAACAGACATTTGAGGTGAGCAGATCTAGAGTGTCGCTGGTGTTGAGAGTGCTCCATACAGGAGCTGCTTTCCACCAATTTGAGAACAACCCAGTGTTCTCTGCTTTTCTTTTTTGCATAATTTATTCGTCACTCTATGCCTGAAAGGGTATTTCTTTGACTTATACTGGGTGCTCCCTTGTGTCTGGACAAAACTATACCTCTCTGAAGAGCTCTAATTAGAGCGAAACACAGTGTCAGGGGTTGCTTTTACTCATTTCAGGGTGTCTTGGTTGGTATTTTACCGATTCAAAGCTGTAATACTGTGCCTGAAGAGATAATTGGCTTTTGTCGTTTTACAGCTTGGCAAGGACAGTACTGTGCTAGTCCTATGCTTAAAGACTTTGCTGTACAAATGGCAAAAGACTTTGTCCTTTTCTATCTCGGCGTGGATGGCACTGTGCTAATCCCATGCTTAAAAACTTTGATAGAAAAACAGACATTTGAGGTGAGCAGATCTAGAGAGTCGCTGGTGTTGAGAGTGCTCCATACAGGAGCTGCTTTCCACCTAAACCAGAGAACTACCCAGAGTTCTCTTCTTTTCTTTTTTGCATAATTTATTCGTCACTCTATGCCTGCAAGGGTATTTCTTTGACTTATACTGGGTGCTCCCTTGTGTCTGGACAAAGCTATACCTCTCTGAAGAGCTCTAATTAGAGCGAAACACAGTGTCAGGGGTTGCTTTTACTCATTTCAGGTTGGCTTGGTTGGTATTTTACCGATTCAAAGCTGTAATACTGTGCCTGAAGTGGTAATTGGCTTTTGTCATTTTATAGCTCGGCAAGGACAGTAGTGTGCTAGTCCTATGATTAAAGACTTTGCTGTACAAATGGCAAAAGACTTTGTCCTTTTCTATCTCGGCGTGGATGGTACTGTGCTAATCCCATGCTTAAAACCTTTGATAGAAAAACATGCATTTGAGGTGAGGAAATCTAGAGTGTCGCTGGTGTTGAGAGTGCTCCATACAGGAGCTGCTTTCCACCTAAACTTGAGAACTACCCAGAGTTCTCCGCTTTTCTTTTTTACATAATTTATTCGTCACTCTATGCCTGGAAGGGTATTTCTTTGACTTATACTGGGTGCTCCCTTGTGTCTGGACAAAGCTATACCTCTCTGAAGAGCTCTAATTAGAGCGAAACACAGTGTTAGGAGTTGCTTTTACTCATTTCAGGTTGGCTTGGTTGGTATTTTACCGATTCAAAGCTGTAATACTGTGCCTGCAGTGATAATTGGCTTTTGTCATTTTACAGCTCGGCAAGGACAGTACTGTGCTAGTCCTATGTTTAAAGACTTTGCTGTACAAATGGCAAAAGACTTTGTCCTTTTCTATCTCGGCGTGGATGGCACTGTGCTAATCCCATGCTTAAAAACTTTGATAGAAAAACCGACATTTGAGGTGAGCAGATCTAGTGTGTCGCTGGTGTTGAGAGTGCACCATACAGGAGCTGCTTTCCACCTAAACTTGAGAACTACCCAGAGTTCTCTGCTTTTATTTTTTGCATAATTTATTTGTCACTCTATGCCTGAAAGGGTATTCCTTTGACTTATACTGGGTGCTCCCTTGTGTCTGGACAAAGCTATACCTCTCTGAAGAGCTCTAATTAGAGCGAAACACAGTGTCAGGGGTTGCTTTTACTCATTTCAGGTTGGCTTGGTTGGTATTTTACCGATTCAAAGCGGTAATACTGTGCCTGAAGTGGTAATTGGCTTTTGTCATTTTACAGCTCGGCAAGGACAGTACTGTGCTAGTCCTATGCTTAAAGACTCTGCTGTACAAATGGCAAAATACTTTGTCCTTTTTTATCTCGGCGTGGATGGCACTGTGCTAATCCCATGCTTAAAAACTTTGATGGAAAAACAGACATTTGAGGTGAGCAGATCTAGAGTGTCGCTGGTGTTGAGAGTGCTCCATACAGGAGCTGCTTTCCACCTAAACTTGAGAACTACCCAGAGTTCTCTGCTTTTCTTTGTTGCATAATTTATTCGTCACTCTATGCCTGAAAGGGTATTTCTTTGACTTATACTGGGTGCTCCCTTGTGTCTGGACAAAACCATACCTCTCTGAAGAGCTCTAATTAGAGCGAAACACAGTGTCAGGGTTTTTTTTTTTTACTCATTTCAGGTTGGCTTGGTTGGTATTTTACCGATTCAAAGCTGTAATACTGTGCCAGAAGTGGTAATTGGCTTTTGTCATTTTACAGCTCGGCAAGGACAGTACTGTGCTAGTCCTATGCTTAAAGACTTTGCTGTACAAATGGCAAAAGACTTTGTCCTTTTCTATCTCGGCGTGGATGGCACTGTGCTAATCCCATGCTTAAAAACTTTGATAGAAAAACAGACATTTGAGGTGAGCAGATCTAGAGTGTCACTGGTGTTGAGAGTGCTCCATACAGGAGCTGCTTTCCACCTAAACTTGAGAACTACCCAGAGTTCTCTGCTTTTCTTTTTTACATAATTTATTCATCACTCTCTGCCTGAAAGGGTATTTCTTTGACTTATACTGGGTGCTCCCTTGTGTCTGGACAAAGCTATATCTCTCTAAAGAGCTCTAATTAGAGCGAAACACAGTGTCAGGGGTTGCTTTTACTCATTTCAGGTTTGCTTGGTTGGTATTTTACCAATTCAAAGCTGTAATACTGTGGCTGAAGTGGTAATTGGTTTTTGTCATTTTACAGCTCGACAAGGACAGTACTGTTCTAGTCCTATGCTTAAAGACTTTGCTGTACAAATGGCAAAAGACTTTGTCCATTTCTATCTCGGCGTGGATGGCACTGTGCTAATCCCATGCTTAAAAACTTTGATAGAAAAACAGACATTTGAGGTGAGCAGATCTAGAGTGTCGCTGGTGTTGAGAGTGCTCCATACAGGAACTGCTTTCCACCTAAACTTGAGAACTACCCAGAGTTCTCTGCTTTTCTTTTTTGCATAATTTATTCGTCACTCTATGCCTGCATGGGCATTTCTTTGACTTATACTGGGTGCTCCCTTGTGTCTGGACAAAGCTATACCTCTCTGAAGAGCTCTAATTAGAGCGAAACACAGTGTCAGGGGTTGCTTTTACTCATTTCAGGTTGGCTTGGTTGGTATTTTACCGATTCAAAGCTGTAATACTGTGCCTGAAGTGGTAATTGGCTTTTGTCATTTTATAGCTCGGCAAGGACAGTAGTGTGCTAGTCCTATGCTTAAAGACTTTGCTGTACAAATGGCAAAAGACTTTGTCCTTTTCTATCTCGGCGTGGATGGTACTGTGCTAATCCCATGCTTAAAACCTTTGATAGAAAAACATACATTTGAGGTGAGGAGATCTAGAGTGTCGCTGGTGTTGAGAGTGCTCCATACAGGAGCTGCTTTCCACCTAAACTTGAGAACTACCCAGAGTTCTCCGCTTTTCTTTTTTACATAATTTATTCGTCACTCTATGCCTGGAAGGGTATTTCTTTGACTTATACTGGGTGCTCCCTTGTGTCTGGACAAAGCTATACCTCTCTGAAGAGCTCTAATTAGAGCGAAACACAGTGTTAGGAGTTGCTTTTACTCATTTCAGGTTGGCTTGGTTGGTATTTTACCGATTCAAAGCTGTAAAACTGTGCCTGAAGTGGTAATTGGCTTTTGTCATTTTACAGCTCGGCAAGGACAGTACTGTGCTAGTCCTATGTTTAAAGACTTTGCTGTACAAATGGCAAAAGACTTTGTCCTTTTCTATCTCGGCGTGGATGGCCCTTTACTAATCCCATGCTTAAAAACTTTGATAGAAAAACCGACATTTGAGGTGAGCAGATCTAGTGTGTCGCTGGTGTTGAGAGTGCTCCATACAGGAGCTGCTTTCCACCTAAACTTGAGAACTACCCAGAGTTCTCTGCTTTTATTTTTTGCATAATTTATTTGTCACTCTATGCCTGAAAGGGTATTCCTTTGACTTATACTGGGTGCTCCCTTGTGTCTGGACAAAGCTATACCTCTCTGAAGAGCTCTAATTAGAGCGAAACACAGTATCAGGGGTTGCTTTTACTCATTTCAGGTTGGCTTGGTTGGTATTTTACCGATTCAAAGCGGTAATACTGTGCCTGAAGTGGTAATTGGCTTTTGTCATTTTACAGCTCGGCAAGGACAGTACTGTGCTAGTCCTATGCTTAAAGACTTTGCTGTACAAATGCCAAAAGACTTTGTCCTTTTTTATCTCGGCGTGGATGGCACTGTGCTAATCCCATGCTTAAAAACTTTGATGGAAAAACAGACATTTGAGGTTAGCAGATCTAGAGTGTCGCTGGTGTTGAGAGTGCTCCATACAGGAGCGGCTTTCCACCTAAACTTGAGAACTACCCAGAGTTCTCTGCTTTTCTTTGTTGCATAATTTATTCGTCACTCTATGCCTGAAAGGGTATTTCTTTGACTTATACTGGGTGCTCCCTTGTGTCTGGACAAAACCATACCTCTCTGAAGACCTCTAATTAGAGCGAAACACAGTGTCAGGGTTTTTTTTCTTTTTACTCATTTCAGGTTGGCTTGGTTGGTATTTTACCGATTCAAAGCTGTAATACTGTGCCAGAAGTGGTAATTGGCTTTTGTCATTTTACAGCTCGGCAAGGACAGTACTGTGCTAGTCCTATGCTTAAAGACTTTGCTGTACAAATGGCAAAAGACTTTGTCCTTTTCTATCTCGGCGTGGATGGCACTGTGCTAATCCCATGCTTAAAAACTTTGATAGAAAAACAGACATTTGAGGTGAGGAAATCTAGAGTGTCGCTGGTGTTGAGAGTGCTCCATACAGGAGCTGCTTTCCACCTAAACTTGAGAACTACCCAGAGTTCTCCGCTTTTCTTTTTTACATAATTTATTCGTCACTCTATGCCTGGAAGGGTATTTCTTTGACTTATACTGGGTGCTCCCTTGTGTCTGGACAAAGCTATACCTCTCTGAAGAGCTCTAATTAGAGCGAAACACAGTGTTAGGAATTGCTTTTACTCATTTCAGGTTGGCTTGGTTGGTATTTTACCGATTCAAAGCTGTAATACTGTGCCTGAAGTGATAATTGGCTTTTGTCATTTTACAGCTCGGCAAGGACAGTACTGTGCTAGTCCTATGTTTAAAGACTTTGCTGTACAAATGGCAAAAGACTTTGTCCTTTTCTATCTCTGCGTGGATGGCACTGTGCTAATCCCATGCTTAAAAACTTTGATAGAAAAAACTGACATTTGAGGTGAGCAGATATAGTGTGTCGCTGGTGTTGAGAGTGCTCCATACAGGAGCTGCTTTCCACCTAAACTTGAGAACTACCCAGAGTTCTCTGCTTTTATTTTTTGCATAATTTATTTGTCACTCTATGCCTGAAAGGGTATTCCTTTGACTTATACTGGGTGCTCCCTTGTGTCTGGACAAAGCTATCCCTCTCTGAAGAGCTCTAATTAGAGCGAAACACAGTGTCAGGGGTTGCTTTTACTCATTTCAGGTTGGCTTGGTTGGTATTTTACCGATTCAAAGCGGTAATACTGTGCCTGAAGTGGTAATTGGCTTTTGTCATTTTACAGCTCGGCAAGGACAGTACTGTGCTAGTCCTATGCTTAAAGACTTTGCTGTACAAATGGCAAAAGACTTTGTCCTTTTTTATCTCGGCGTGGATGGCACTGTGCTAATCCCATGCTTAAAAACTTTGATGGAAAAACAGACATTTGAGGTGAGCAGATCTAGAGTGTCGCTGGTGTTGAGAGTGCTCCATACAGGAGCTGCTTTCCACCTAAACTTGAGAACTACCCAGAGTTCTCTGCTTTTCTTTGTTGCATAATTTATTCGTCACTCTATGCCTGAAAGGGTATTTCTTTGACTTATACTGGGTGCTCCCTTGTGTCTGGACAAAACCATACCTCTCTGAAGAGCTCTATTTAGAGCGAAACACAGTGTCAGGGTTTTTTTTTACTTCTCATTTCAGGTTGGCTTGGTTGGTATTTTACCGATTCAAAGCTGTAATACTGTGCCAGAAGTGGTAATTGGCTTTTGTCATTTTACAGCTCGGCAAGGACAGTACTGTGCTAGTCCTATGCTTAAAGACTTTGCTGTACAAATGGCAAAAGACTTTGTCCTTTTCTATCTCGGCGTGGATGGCACTGTGCTAATCCCATGCTTAAAAACTTTGATGGAAAAACAGACATTTGAGGTGAGCAGATCTAGAGTGTCGCTGGTGTTGAGAGTGCTCCATACAGGAGCTGCTTTCCACCTAAACTTGAGAACTACCCAGAGTTCTCTGCTTTTCTTTGTTGCATAATTTATTCGTCACTCTATGCCTGAAAGGGTATTTCTTTGACTTATACTGGGTGCTCCCTTGTGTCTGGACAAAACCATACCTCTCTGAAGAGCTCTAATTAGAGCGAAACACAGTGTCAGGGTTTTTTTTTACTTCTCATTTCAGGTTGGCTTGGTTGGTATTTTACCGATTCAAAGCTGTAATACTGTGCCAGAAGTGGTAATTGGCTTTTGTCATTTTACAGCTCGGCAAGGACAGTACTGTGCTAGTCCTATGCTTAAAGACTTTGCTGTACAAATGGCAAAAGACTTTGTCCTTTTCTATCTCGGCGTGGATGGCACTGTGCTAATCCCATGCTTAAAAACTTTGATAGAAAAACAGACATTTGAGGTGAGCAGATCTAGAGTGTCACTGGTGTTGAGAGTGCTCCATACAGGAGCTGCTTTCCACCTAAACTTGAGAACTACCCAGAGTTCTCTGCTTTTCTTTTTTACATAATTTATTAGTCACTCTCTGCCTGAAAGGGTATTTCTTTGACTTATACTGGGTGCTCCCTTGTGTCTGGACAAAGCTATATCTGTCTAAAGAGCTCTAATTAGAGCGAAACACAGTGTCAGGGGTTGCTTTTACTCATTTCAGGTTTGCTTGGTTGGTATTTTACCAATTCAAAGCTGTAATACTGTGGCTGAAGTGGTAATTGGTTTTTGTCATTTCACAGCTCGGCAAGGACAGTACTGTGCTAGTCCTATGCTTAAAGACTTTGCTGTACAAATGGCAAAAGACTTTGTCCATTTCTATCTCGGCGTGGATGGCACTGTGCTAATCCCATGCTTAAAAACTTTGATAGAAAAACAGACATTTGAGGTGAGCAGATCTAGAGTGTCGCTGGTGTTGAGAGTGCTCCATACAGGAACTGCTTTCCACCTAAACTTGAGAACTACCCAGAGTTCTCTGCTTTTCTTTTTTGCATAATTTATTCGTCACTCTATGCCTGCAAGGGTATTTCTTTGACTTATACTGGGTGCTCCCTTGTGTCTGGACAAAGCTATACCTCTCTGAAGAGCTCTAATTAGAGAGAAACACAGTGTCAGGGGTTGCTTTTACTCATTTCAGGTTGGCTTGGTTGGTATTTTACCGATTCAAAGCTGTAATACTGTGCCTGAAGTGGTAATTGGCTTTTGTCATTTTATAGCTCGGCAAGGACAGTAGTGTGCTAGTCCTATGCTTAAAGACTTTGCTGTACAAATGGCAAAAGACTTTGTCCTTTTCTATCTCTGCGTGGATGGCACTGTGCTAATCCCATGCTTAAAAACTTTGATAGAAAAACTGACATTTGAGGTGAGCAGATCTAGTGTGTCGCTGGTGTTGAGAGTGCTCCATACAGGAGCTACTTTCCACCTAAACTTGAGAACTACCCAGAGTTCTCTGTTTTTATTTTTTGCATAATTTATTTGTCACTCTATGCCTGAAAGGGTATTCCTTTGACTTATACTGGGTGCTCCCTTGTGTCTGGACAAAGCTATACCTCTCTGAAGAGCTCTAATTAGAGCGAAACACAGTGTCAGGAGTTGCTTTTACTCATTTCAGGTTGGCTTGGTTGGTATTTTACCGATTCAAAGCGGTAATACTGTGCCTGAAGTGGTAGTTGGCTTTCGTCATTTTACAGCTCGGCAAGGACAGTACTGTGCTAGTCCTATGCTTAAAGACTTTGCTGTACAAATGGCAAAAGACTTTGTCCTTTTTTATCTCGGCGTGGATGGCACTGTGCTAATCCCATGCTTAAAAACTTTGATGGAAAAACAGACATTTGAGGTGAGCAGATCTAGAGTGTCGCTGGTGTTGAGAGTGCTCCATACAGGAGCTGCTTTCCACCTAAACTTGAGAACTACCCAGAGTTCTCTGCTTTTCTTTGTTGCATAATTTATTCGTCACTCTATGCCTGAAAGGGTATTTCTTTGACTTATACTGGGTGCTCCCTTGTGTCTGGACAAAACCATACCTCTCTGAAGAGCTCTATTTAGAGCGAAACACAGTGTCAGGGTTTTTTTTTACTTCTCATTTCAGGTTGGCTTGGTTGGTATTTTACCGATTCAAAGCTGTAATACTGTGCCAGAAGTGGTAATTGGCTTTTGTCATTTTACAGCTCGGCAAGGACAGTACTGTGCTAGTCCTATGCTTAAAGACTTTGCTGTACAAATGGCAAAAGACTTTGTCCTTTTCTATCTCGGCGTGGATGGCACTGTGCTAATCCCATGCTTAAAAACTTTGATGGAAAAACAGACATTTGAGGTGAGCAGATCTAGAGTGTCGCTGGTGTTGAGAGTGCTCCATACAGGAGCTGCTTTCCACCTAAACTTGAGAACTACCCAGAGTTCTCTGCTTTTCTTTGTTGCATAATTTATTCGTCACTCTATGCCTGAAAGGGTATTTCTTTGACTTATACTGGGTGCTCCCTTGTGTCTGGACAAAACCATACCTCTCTGAAGAGCTCTAATTAGAGCGAAACACAGTGTCAGGGTTTTTTTTTACTTCTCATTTCAGGTTGGCTTGGTTGGTATTTTACCGATTCAAAGCTGTAATACTGTGCCAGAAGTGGTAATTGGCTTTTGTCATTTTACAGCTCGGCAAGGACAGTACTGTGCTAGTCCTATGCTTAAAGACTTTGCTGTACAAATGGCAAAAGACTTTGTCCTTTTCTATCTCGGCGTGGATGGCACTGTGCTAATCCCATGCTTAAAAACTTTGATAGAAAAACAGACATTTGAGGTGAGCAGATCTAGAGTGTCACTGGTGTTGAGAGTGCTCCATACAGGAGCTGCTTTCCACCTAAACTTGAGAACTACCCAGAGTTCTCTGCTTTTCTTTTTTACATAATTTATTCCTCACTCTCTGCCTGAAAGGGTATTTCTTTGACTTATACTGGGTGCTCCCTTGTGTCTGGACAAAGCTATATCTCTCTAAAGAGCTCTAATTAGAGCGAAACACAGTGTCAGGGGTTGCTTTTACTCATTTCAGGTTTGCTTGGTTGGTATTTTACCAATTCAAAGCTGTAATACTGTGGCTGAAGTGGTAATTGGTTTTTGTCATTTCACAGCTCGGCAAGGACAGTACTGTGCTAGTCCTATGCTTAAAGACTTTGCTGTACAAATGGCAAAAGACTTTGTCCATTTCTATCTCGGCGTGGATGGCACTGTGCTAATCCCATGCTTAAAAACTTTGATAGAAAAACAGACATTTGAGGTGAGCAGATCTAGAGTGTCGCTGGTGTTGAGAGTGCTCCATACAGGAACTGCTTTCCACCTAAACTTGAGAACTACCCAGAGTTCTCTGCTTTTCTTTTTTGCATAATTTATTCGTCACTCTATGCCTGCAAGGGTATTTCTTTGACTTATACTGGGTGCTCCCTTGTGTCTGGACAAAGCTATACCTCTCTGAAGAGCTCTAATTAGAGAGAAACACAGTGTCAGGGGTTGCTTTTACTCATTTCAGGTTGGCTTGGTTGGTATTTTACCGATTCAAAGCTGTAATACTGTGCCTGAAGTGGTAATTGGCTTTTGTCATTTTATAGCTTGGCAAGGACAGTAGTGTGCTAGTCCTATGCTTAAAGACTTTGCTGTACAAATGGCAAAAGACTTTGTCCTTTTCTATCTCGGCGTGGATGGTACTGTGCTAATCCCATGCTTAAAACCTTTGATAGAAAAACATACATTTGAGGTGAGGAGATCTAGAGTGTCGCTGGTGTTGAGAGTGCTCCATACAGGAGCTGCTTTCCACCTAAACTTGAGAACTACCCAGAGTTCTCCGCTTTTCTTTTTTACATAATTTATTCGTCACTCTATGCCTGGAAGGGTATTTCTTTGACTTATACTGGGTGCTCCCTTGTGTCTGGACAAAGCTATACCTCTCTGAAGAGCTCTAATTAGAGCGAAACACAGTGTTAGGAGTTGCTTTTACTCATTTCAGGTTGGCTTGGTTGGTATTTTACCGATTCAAAGCTGTAATACTGTGCCTGAAGTGGTAATTGGCTTTTGTCATTTTACAGCTCGGCAAGGACAGTACTGTGCTAGTCCTATGTTTAAAGACTTTGCTGTACAAATGGCAAAAGACTTTGTTCTTTTCTATCTCGGCGTGGATGGCACTGTGCTAATCCCATGCTTAAAAACTTTGATAGAAAAACCGACATTTGAGGTGAGCAGATCTAGTGTGTCGCTGGTGTTGAGAGTGCTCCATACAGGAGCTGCTTTCCACCTAAACTTGAGAACTACCCAGAGTTCTCTGCTTTTATTTTTTGCATAATTTATTTGTCACTCTATGCCTGAAAGGGTATTCCTTTGACTTATACTGGGTGCTCCCTTGTGTCTGGACAAAGCTATACCTCTCTGAAGAGCTCTAATTAGAGCGAAACACAGTATCAGGGGTTGCTTTTACTCATTTCAGGTTGGCTTGGTTGGTATTTTACCGATTCAAAGCGGTAATACTGTGCCTGAAGTGGTAATTGGCTTTTGTCATTTTACAGCTCGGCAAGGACAGTACTGTGCTAGTCCTATGCTTAAAGACTTTGCTGTACAAATGGCAAAAGACTTTGTCCTTTTTTATCTCGGCGTGGATGGCACTGTGCTAATCCCATGCTTAAAAACTTTGATGGAAAAACAGACATTTGAGGTGAGCAGATCTAGAGTGTCGCTGGTGTTGAGAGTGCTCCATACAGGAGCTGCTTTCCACCTAAACTTGAGAACTACCCAGAGTTCTCTGCTTTTCTTTGTTGCATAATTTATTCGTCACTCTATGCCTGAAAGGGTATTTCTTTGACTTATACTGGGTGCTCCCTTGTGTCTGGACAAAACCATACCTCTCTGAAGACCTCTAATTAGAGCGAAACACAGTGTCAGGGTTTTTTTTCTTTTTACTCATTTAAGGTTGGCTTGGTTGGTATTTTACCGATTCAAAGCTGTAATACTGTGCCAGAAGTGGTAGTTGGCTTTTGTCATTTTACAGCTCGGCAAGGACAGTACTGTGCTAGTCCTATGCTTAAAGACTGTGCTGTACAAATGGCAAAAGACTTTGTCCTTTTCTATCTCGGCGTGGATGGCACTGTGCTAATCCCATGCTTAAAAACTTTGATAGAAAAACAGACATTTGAGGTGAGGAAATCTAGAGTGTCGCTGGTGTTGAGAGTGCTCCATACAGGAGCTGCTTTCCACCTAAACTTGAGAACTACCCAGAGTTCTCCGCTTTTCTTTTTTACATAATTTATTCGTCACTCTATGCCTGGAAGGGTATTTCTTTGACTTATACTGGGTGCTCCCTTGTGTCTGGACAAAGCTATACCTCTCTGAAGAGCTCTAATTAGAGCGAAACACAGTGTTAGGAATTGCTTTTACTCATTTCAGGTTGGCTTGGTTGGTATTTTACCGATTCAAAGCTGTAATACTGTGCCTGAAGTGATAATTGGCTTTTGTCATTTTACAGCTCGGCAAGGACAGTACTGTGCTAGTCCTATGTTTAAAGACTTTGCTGTACAAATGGCAAAAGACTTTGTCCTTTTCTATCTCTGCGTGGATGGCACTGTGCTAATCCCATGCTTAAAAACTTTGATAGAAAAACTGACATTTGAGGTGAGCAGATCTAGTGTGTCGCTGGTGTTGAGAGTGCTCCATACAGGAGCTGCTTTCCACCTAAACTTGAGAACTACCCAGAGTTCTCTGCTTTTATTTTTTGCATAATTTATTTGTCACTCTATGCCTGAAAGGGTATTCCTTTGACTTATACTGGGTGCTCCCTTGTGTCTGGACAAAGCTATACCTCTCTGAAGAGCTCTAATTAGAGCGAAACACAGTGTCAGGGGTTGCTTTTACTCATTTCAGGTTGGCTTGGTTGGTATTTTACCGATTCAAAGCGGTAATACTGTGCCTGAAGTGGTAATTGGCTTTTGTCATTTTACAGCTCGGCAAGGACAGTACTGTGCTAGTCCTATGCTTAAAGACTTTGCTGTACAAATGGCAAAAGACTTTGTCCTTTTTTATCTCGGCGTGGATGGCACTGTGCTAATCCCATGCTTAAAAACTTTGATGGAAAAACAGACATTTGAGGTGAGCAGATCTAGAGTGTCGCTGGTGTTGAGAGTGCTCCATACAGGAGCTGCTTTCCACCTAAACTTGAGAACTACCCAGAGTTCTCTGCTTTTCTTTGTTGCATAATTTATTCGTCACTCTATGCCTGAAAGGGTATTTCTTTGACTTATACTGGGTGCTCCCTTGTGTCTGGACAAAACCATACCTCTCTGAAGAGCTCTATTTAGAGCGAAACACAGTGTCAGGGTTTTTTTTTACTTCTCATTTCAGGTTGGCTTGGTTGGTATTTTACCGATTCAAAGCTGTAATACTGTGCCAGAAGTGGTAATTGGCTTTTGTCATTTTACAGCTCGGCAAGGACAGTACTGTGCTAGTCCTATGCTTAAAGACTTTGCTGTACAAATGGCAAAAGACTTTGTCCTTTTCTATCTCGGCGTGGATGGCACTGTGCTAATCCCATGCTTAAAAACTTTGATGGAAAAACAGACATTTGAGGTGAGCAGATCTAGAGTGTCGCTGGTGTTGAGAGTGCTCCATACAGGAGCTGCTTTCCACCTAAACTTGAGAACTACCCAGAGTTCTCTGCTTTTCTTTGTTGCATAATTTATTCGTCACTCTATGCCTGAAAGGGTATTTCTTTGACTTATACTGGGTGCTCCCTTGTGTCTGGACAAAACCATACCTCTCTGAAGAGCTCTAATTAGAGCGAAACACAGTGTCAGGGTTTTTTTTTACTTCTCATTTCAGGTTGGCTTGGTTGGTATTTTACCGATTCAAAGCTGTAATACTGTGCCAGAAGTGGTAATTGGCTTTTGTCATTTTACAGCTCGGCAAGGACAGTACTGTGCTAGTCCTATGCTTAAAGACTTTGCTGTACAAATGGCAAAAGACTTTGTCCTTTTCTATCTCGGCGTGGATGGCACTGTGCTAATCCCATGCTTAAAAACTTTGATAGAAAAACAGACATTTGAGGTGAGCAGATCTAGAGTGTCACTGGTGTTGAGAGTGCTCCATACAGGAGCTGCTTTCCACCTAAACTTGAGAACTACCCAGAGTTCTCTGCTTTTCTTTTTTACATAATTTATTCGTCACTCTCTGCCTGAAAGGGTATTTCTTTGACTTATACTGGGTGCTCCCTTGTGTCTGGACAAAGCTATATCTCTCTAAAGAGCTCTAATTAGAGCGAAACACAGTGTCAGGGGTTGCTTTTACTCATTTCAGGTTTGCTTGGTTGGTATTTTACCAATTCAAAGCTGTAATACTGTGGCTGAAGTGGTAATTGGTTTTTGTCATTTCACAGCTCGGCAAGGACAGTACTGTGCTAGTCCTATGCTTAAAGACTTTGCTGTACAAATGGCAAAAGACTTTGTCCATTTCTATCTCGGCGTGGATGGCACTGTGCTAATCCCATGCTTAAAAACTTTGATAGAAAAACAGACATTTGAGGTGAGCAGATCTAGAGTGTCGCTGGTGTTGAGAGTGCTCCATACAGGAACTGCTTTCCACCTAAACTTGAGAACTACCCAGAGTTCTCTGCTTTTCTTTTTTGCATAATTTATTCGTCACTCTATGCCTGCAAGGGTATTTCTTTGACTTATACTGGGTGCTCCCTTGTGTCTGGACAAAGCTATACCTCTCTGAAGAGCTCTAATTAGAGAGAAACACAGTGTCAGGGGTTGCTTTTACTCATTTCAGGTTGGCTTGGTTGGTATTTTACCGATTCAAAGCTGTAATACTGTGCCTGAGGTGGTAATTGGCTTTTGTCATTTTATAGCTCGGCAAGGACAATAGTGTGCTAGTCCTATGCTTAAAGACTTTGCAGTACAAATGGCAAAAGACTTTGTCCTTTTCTATCTCGGCGTGGATGGTACTGTGCTAATCCCATGCTTAAAACCTTTGATAGAAAAACATACATTTGAGGTGAGGAGATCTAGAGTGTCGCTGGTGTTGAGAGTGCTCCATACAGGAGCTGCTTTCCACCTAAACTTGAGAACTACCCAGAGTTCTCCGCTTTTCTTTTTTACATAATTTATTCGTCACTCTATGCCTGGAAGGGTATTTCTTTGACTTATACTGGGTGCTCCCTTGTGTCTGGACAAAGCTATACCTCTCTGAAGAGCTCTAATTAGAGTGAAACACAGTGTTAGGAGTTGCTTTTACTCATTTCAGGTTGGCTTGGTTGGTATTTTACCGATTCAAAGCTGTAATACTGTGCCTGAAGTGGTAATTGGCTTTTGTCATTTTACAGCTCGGCAAGGACAGTACTGTGCTAGTCCTATGTTTAAAGACTTTGCTGTACAAATGGCAAAAGACTTTGTCCTTTTCTATCTCGGCGTGGATGGCACTGTGCTAATCCCATGCTTAAAAACTTTGATAGAAAAACCGACATTTGAGGTGAGCAGATCTAGTGTGTCGCTGGTGTTGAGAGTGCTCCATACAGGAGCTGCTTTACACCTAAACTTGAGAACTACCCAGAGTTCTCTGCTTTTATTTTTTGCATAATTTATTTGTCACTCTATGCCTGAAAGGGTATTCCTTTGACTTATACTGGGTGCTCCCTTGTGTCTGGACAAAGCTATACCTCTCTGAAGAGCTCTAATTAGAGCGAAACACAGTATCAGGGGTTGCTTTTACTCATTTCAGGTTGGCTTGGTTGGTATTTTACCGATTCAAAGCGGTAATACTGTGCCTGAAGTGGTAATTGGCTTTTGTCATTTTACAGCTCGGCAAGGACAGTACTGTGCTAGTCCTATGCTTAAAGACTTTGCTGTACAAATGGCAAAAGACTTTGTCCTTTTTTATCTCGGCGTGGATGGCACTGTGCTAATCCCATGCTTAAAAACTTTGATGGAAAAACAGACATTTGAGGTGAGCAGATCTAGAGTGTCGCTGGTGTTGAGAGTGCTCCATACAGGAGCTGCTTTCCACCTAAACTTGAGAACTACCCAGAGTTCTCTGCTTTTCTTTGTTGCATAATTTATTCGTCACTCTATGCCTGAAAGGGTATTTCTTTGACTTATACTGGGTGCTCCCTTGTGTCTGGACAAAACCATACCTCTCTGAAGAGCTCTAATTAGAGCGAAACACAGTGTCAGGGTTTTTTTTCTTTTTACTCATTTCAGGTTGGCTTGGTTGGTATTTTACCGATTCAAAGCTGTAATACTGTGCCAGAAGTGGTAATTGGCTTTTGTCATTTTACAGCTCGGCAAGGACAGTACTGTGCTAGTCCTATGCTTAAAGACTTTGCTGTACAAATGGCAAAAGACTTTGTCCTTTTCTATCTCGGCGTGGATGGCACTGTGCTAATCCCATGCTTAAAAACTTTGATAGAAAAACAGACATTTGAGGTGAGCAGATCTAGAGTGTCACTGGTGTTGAGAGTGCTCCATACAGGAGCTGCTTTCCACCTAAACTTGAGAACTACCCAGAGTTCTCTGCTTTTCTTTTTTACATAATTTATTTGTCACTCTCTGCCTGAAAGGGTATTTCTTTGACTTATACTGGGTGCTCCCTTGTGTCTGGACAAAGCTATATCTCTCTAAAGAGCTCTAATTAGAGCGAAACACAGTGTCAGGGGTTGCTTTTACTCATTTCAGGTTGGCTTGGTTGGTATTTTACCAATTCAAAGCTGTAATACTGTGGCTGAAGTGGTAATTGGGTTTTGTCATTTTACAGCTCGGCAAGGACAGTACTGTGCTAGTCCTATGCTTAAAGACTTTGCTGTACAAATGGCAAAAGACTTTGTCCATTTCTATCTCGGCGTGGATGGCACTGTGCTAATCCCATGCTTAAAAACTTTGATAGAAAAACAGACATTTGAGGTGAGCAGATCTAGAGTGTCGCTGGTGTTGAGAGTGCTCCATACAGGAGCTGCTTTCCACCTAAACTTGAGAACTACCCAGAGTTCTCTGCTTTTCTTTTTTGCATAATTTATTCGTCACTCTATGCCTGAAAGGGTATTTCTTTGACTTATACTGGGTGCTCCCATGTGTCTGGACAAAGCTATACCTCTCTGAAGAGCTCTAATTAGAGCGAAACACAGTGTCAGGGGTTGCTTTTACTCATTTCAGGTTGGCTTGGTTGGTGTTTTACCGATGCAAAGCTGTAATACTGTGCCTGAAGTGGTAATTGGCTTTTGTCATTTTACAGCTCGGCAAGGACAGTACTGTGCTAGTCCTATGCTTAAAGACTTTGCTGTACAAATGGCAAAAGACTTTGTCCTTTTCTATCTCGGAGTGGATGGCACTGTGCTAATCCCATGCTTAAAAACTTTGATAGAAAAACAGACATTTGAGGTGAGCAGATCTAGAGTGTCGCTGGTGTTGAGAGTGCTCCATACAGGAGCTGCTTTCCACCTAAACTTGAGAACTACCCAGAGTTCTCTGCTTTTCTTTTTTACATAATTTATTCGTCACTCTCTGCCTGAAAGGGTATTTCTTTGACTTATACTGGGTGCTCCCTTGTGTCTGGACAAAGCTATACCTCTCTGAAGAGCTCTAATTAGAGCGAAACACAGTGTCAGGGGTTGCTTTTACTCATTTCAGGTTTGCTTGGTTGGTATTTTACCAATTCAAAGCTGTAATACTGTGGCTGAAGTGGTAATTGGTTTTTGTCATTTTACAGCTCGGCAAGGACAGTACTGTGCTAGTCCTATGCTTAAAGACTTTGCTGTACAAATGGCAAAAGACTTTGTCCATTTCTATCTCGACGTGGATGGCACTGTGCTAATCCCATGCTTAAAAACTTTGATAGAAAAACAGACATTTGAGGTGAGCAGATCTAGAGTGTCGCTGGTGTTGAGAGTGCTCCATACAGGAGCTGCTTTCCACCTAAACTTGAGAACTACCCAGAGTTCTCTGCTTTTCTTTTTTGCATAATTTATTCGTCACTCTATGCCTGAAAGGGTATTTCTTTGACTTATACTGGGTGCTCCCATGTGTCTGGACAAAGCTATACCTCTCTGAAGAGCTCTAATTAGAGCGAAACACAGTGTCAGGGGTTGCTTTTACTCATTTCAGGTTGGCTTGGTTGGTGTTTTACCGATTCAAAGCTGTAATACTGTGCCTGAAGTGGTAATTGGCTTTTGTCATTTTACATCTCGGCAAGGACAGTACTGTGCTCGTCCTATGCTTAAAGACTTTGCTGTACAAATGGCAAAAGACTTTGGGGCAGATTTATGTTAACTGGCGCATCCCTGAATATCAGCAGGGATGCGCCAATTATTATGCGCCACCATGGATGCGCCGCATTTATAATGCGGCGCACCATGGGGCAAAAACGGCACAGATGCGTGACGCATCTGTGCCGTAAAAGTGGCGCATTGCTGGAGTTGCGTCGCAAGCACGACGCAGCTCCAGCAATGTTCTCCGGGGCCCTATCTGTACAATGCTGCGTCAATCCTTACGCCTGCTTCAAGCAGGCGCAGGGTTTTGACGCAGCATGGGCCTAAAAGTGACTGAGTGAAATCTTGTAGATTTCACTCAGCCACTTTTAGGAGGCGTTCCTGCGCCGGAACGCCTCCACCTGCCCTGGAACGCCTACATGTGGCGCAGGGCTTTACAACGTGACGCATCTCCCAGATGCGTCACGTTGTGAATACCTCGCACCATGGAGCAGGATTTGCGCCGCTGCTGCGTCACAAAAGTGACGCAACGGCGGCGCAAAAGTGGCGCAAGTGCAACATAAATCTGCCCCTTTGTCCTTTTCTATCTCGGCGTGGATGGCACTGTGCTAATCCCATGCTTAAAAACTTTGATAGAAAAACAGACATTTGAGGTGAGCAGATCTAGAGTGTCGCTGGTGTTGAGAGTGCTCCATACAGGAGCTGCTTTCCACCTAAACCAGAGAACTACCCAAAGTTCTCTGCTTTTCTTTTTTGCATAATTTATTTGTCACCCCATGCCTGAAAGGGTATTTCTTTGACTTATACTGGGTGCTCCCTTGTGTCTGGACAAAGCTATACCTCTCTGAAGAGCTCTAATTAGAGCGAAACACAGTATCAGGGGTTGCTTTTACTCATTTCAGGTTGGCTTGGTTGGTATTTTACCGATTCAAAGCGGTAATACTGTGCCTGAAGTGGTAATTGGCTTTTGTCATTTTACAGCTCGGCAAGGACAGTACTGTTCTAGTCCTATGCTTAAAGACTTTGCTGTACAAATGGCAAAAGACTTTGTCCATTTCTATCTCGGCGTGGATGGCACTGTGCTAATCCCATGCTTAAAAACTTTGATAGAAAAACATACATTTGAGGTGAGGAGATCTAGAGTGTCGCTGGTGTTGAGAGTGCTCCATACAGGAGCTGCTTTCCACCTAAACTTGAGAACTACCCAGAGTTCTCCGCTTTTCTTTTTTACATAATTTATTCGTCACTCTATGCCTGGAAGGGTATTTCTTTGACTTATACTGGGTGCTCCCTTGTGTCTGGACAAAGCTATACCTCTCTGAAGAGCTCTAATTAGAGCGAAACACAGTGTTAGGAGTTGCTTTTACTCATTTCAGGTTGGCTTGGTTGGTATTTTACCGATTCAAAGCTGTAATACTGTGCCTGAAGTGGTAATTGGCTTTTGTCATTTTACAGCTCGGCAAGGACAGTACTGTGCTAGTCCTATGTTTAAAGACTTTGCTGTACAAATGGCAAAAGACTTTGTCCTTTTCTATCTCGGCGTGGATGGCACTGTGCTAATCCCATGCTTAAAAACTTTGATAGAAAAACCGACATTTGAGGTGAGCAGATCTAGTGTGTCGCTGGTGTTGAGAGTGCTCCATACAGGAGCTGCTTTCCACCTAAACTTGAGAACTACCCAGAGTTCTCTGCTTTTATTTTTTGCATAATTTATTTGTCACTCTATGCCTGAAAGGGTATTCCTTTGACTTATACTGGGTGCTCCCTTGTGTCTGGACAAAGCTATACCTCTCTGAAGAGCTCTAATTAGAGCGAAACACAGTATCAGGGGTTGCTTTTACTCATTTCAGGTTGGCTTGGTTGGTATTTTACCGATTCAAAGCGGTAATACTGTGGCTGAAGTGGTAATTGGCTTTTGTCATTTTACAGCTCGGCAAGGACTGTACTGTGCTAGTCCTATGCTTAAAGACTTTGCTGTACAAATGGCAAAAGACTTTGTCCTTTTTTATCTCGGCGTGGATGGCACTGTGCTAATCCCATGCTTAAAAACTTTGATGGAAAAACAGACATTTGAGGTGAGCAGATCTAGAGTGTCGCTGGTGTTGAGAGTGCTCCATACAGGAGCTGCTTTCCACCTAAACTTGAGAACTACCCAGAGTTCTCTGCTTTTCTTTGTTGCATAATTTATTCGTCACTCTATGCCTGAAAGGGTATTTCTTTGACTTATACTGGGTGCTCCCTTGTGTCTGGACAAAACCATACCTCTCTGAAGAGCTCTAATTAGAGCGAAACACAGTGTCAGGGTTTTTTTTCTTTTTACTCATTTCAGGTTGGCTTGGTTGGTATTTTACCGATTCAAAGCTGTAATACTGTGCCAGAAGTGGTAATTGGCTTTTGTCATTTTACAGCTCGGCAAGGACAGTACTGTGCTAGTCCTATGCTTAAAGACTTTGCTGTACAAATGGCAAAAGACTTTGTCCTTTTCTATCTCGGCGTGGATGGCACTGTGCTAATCCCATGCTTAAAAACTTTGATAGAAAAACAGACATTTGAGGTGAGGAAATCTAGAGTGTCGCTGGTGTTGAGAGTGCTCCATACAGGAGCTGCTTTCCACCTAAACTTGAGAACTACCCAGAGTTCTCCGCTTTTCTTTTTTACATAATTTATTCGTCACTCTATGCCTGGAAGGGTATTTCTTTGACTTATACTGGGTGCTCCCTTGTGTCTGGACAAAGCTATACCTCTCTGAAGAGCTCTAACTAGAGCGAAACACAGTGTTAGGAGTTGCTTTTACTCATTTCAGGTTGGCTTGGTTGGTATTTTACCGATTCAAAGCTGTAATACTGTGCCTGAAGTGATAATTGGCTTTTGTCATTTTACAGCTCGGCAAGGACAGTACTGTGCTAGTCCTATGTTTAAAGACTTTGCTGTACAAATGGCAAAAGACTTTGTCCATTTCTATCTCGGCGTGGATGGCACTGTGCTAATCCCATGCTTAAAAACTTTGATAGAAAAACAGACATTTGAGGTGAGCAGATCTAGAGTGTCGCTGGTGTTGAGAGTGCTCCATACAGGAACTGCTTTCCACCTAAACTTGAGAACTACCCAGAGTTCTCTGCTTTTCTTTTTTGCATAATTTATTCGTCACTCTATGCCTGCAAGGGTATTTCTTTGACTTATACTGGGTGCTCCCTTGTGTCTGGACAAAGCTATACCTCTCTGAAGAGCTCTAATTAGAGAGAAACACAGTGTCAGGGGTTGCTTTTACTCATTTCAGGTTGGCTTGGTTGGTATTTTACCGATTCAAAGCTGTAATACTGTGCCTGAAGTGGTAATTGGCTTTTGTCATTTTATAGCTCGGCAAGGACAGTAGTGTGCTAGTCCTATGCTTAAAGACTTTGCAGTACAAATGGCAAAAGACTTTGTCCTTTTCTATCTCGGCGTGGATGGTACTGTGCTAATCCCATGCTTAAAACCTTTGATAGAAAAACATACATTTGAGGTGAGGAGATCTAGAGTGTCGCTGGTGTTGAGAGTGCTCCATACAGGAGCTGCTTTCCACCTAAACTTGAGAACTACCCAGAGTTCTCCGCTTTTCTTTTTTACATAATTTATTCGTCACTCTATGCCTGGAAGGGTATTTCTTTGACTTATACTGGGTGCTCCCTTGTGTCTGGACAAAGCTATACCTCTCTGAAGAGCTCTAATTAGAGTGAAACACAGTGTTAGGAGTTGCTTTTACTCATTTCAGGTTGGCTTGGTTGGTATTTTACCGATTCAAAGCTGTAATACTGTGCCTGAAGTGGTAATTGGCTTTTGTCATTTTACAGCTCGGCAAGGACAGTACTGTGCTAGTCCTATGTTTAAAGACTTTGCTGTACAAATGGCAAAAGACTTTGTCCTTTTCTATCTCGGCGTGGATGGCACTGTGCTAATCCCATGCTTAAAATCTTTGATAGAAAAACCGACATTTGAGGTGAGCAGATCTAGTGTGTCGCTGGTGTTGAGAGTGCTCCATACAGGAGCTGCTTTCCACCTAAACTTGAGAACTACCCAGAGTTCTCTGCTTTTATTTTTTGCATAATTTATTTGTCACTCTATGCCTGAAAGGGTATTCCTTTGACTTATACTGGGTGCTCCCTTGTGTCTGGACAAAGCTATACCTCTCTGAAGAGCTCTAATTAGAGCGAAACACAGTATCAGGGGTTGCTTTTACTCATTTCAGGTTGGCTTGGTTGGTATTTTACCGATTCAAAGCGGTAATACTGTGCCTGAAGTGGTAATTGGCTTTTGTCATTTTACAGCTCGGCAAGGACAGTACTGTGCTAGTCCTATGCTTAAAGACTTTGCTGTACAAATGGCAAAAGACTTTGTCCTTTTTTATCTCGGCGTGGATGGCACTGTGCTAATCCCATGCTTAAAAACTTTGATGGAAAAACAGACATTTGAGGTGAGCAGATCTAGAGTGTCGCTGGTGTTGAGAGTGCTCCATACAGGAGCTGCTTTCCACCTAAACTTGAGAACTACCCAGAGTTCTCTGCTTTTCTTTGTTGCATAATTTATTCGTCACTCTATGCCTGAAAGGGTATTTCTTTGACTTATACTGGGTGCTCCCTTGTGTCTGGACAAAACCATACCTCTCTGAAGAGCTCTATTTAGAGCAAAACACAGTGTCAGGGTTTTTTTTTACTTCTCATTTCAGGTTGGCTTGGTTGGTATTTTACCGATTCAAAGCTGTAATACTGTGCCAGAAGTGGTAATTGGCTTTTGTCATTTTACAGCTCGGCAAGGACAGTACTGTGCTAGTCCTATGCTTAAAGACTTTGCTGTACAAATGGCAAAAGACTTTGTCCTTTTCTATCTCGGCGTGGATGGCACTGTGCTAATCCCATGCTTAAAAACTTTGATGGAAAAACAGACATTTGAGGTGAGCAGATCTAGAGTGTCGCTGGTGTTGAGAGTGCTCCATACAGGAGCTGCTTTCCACCTAAACTTGAGAACTACCCAGAGTTCTCTGCTTTTCTTTGTTGCATAATTTATTCGTCACTCTATGCCTGAAAGGGTATTTCTTTGACTTATACTGGGTGCTCCCTTGTGTCTGGACAAAACCATACCTCTCTGAAGAGCTCTAATTAGAGCGAAACACAGTGTCAGGGTTTTTTTTTACTTCTCATTTCAGGTTGGCTTGGTTGGTATTTTACCGATTCAAAGCTGTAATACTGTGCCAGAAGTGGTAATTGGCTTTTGTCATTTTACAGCTCGGCAAGGACAGTACTGTGCTAGTCCTATGCTTAAAGACTTTGCTGTACAAATGGCAAAAGACTTTGTCCTTTTCTATCTCGGCGTGGATGGCACTGTGCTAATCCCATGCTTAAAAACTTTGATAGAAAAACAGACATTTGAGGTGAGCAGATCTAGAGTGTCACTGGTGTTGAGAGTGCTCCATACAGGAGCTGCTTTCCACCTAAACTTGAGAACTACCCAGAGTTCTCTGCTTTTCTTTTTTACATAATTTATTCGTCACTCTCTGCCTGAAAGGGTATTTCTTTGACTTATACTGGGTGCTCCCTTGTGTCTGGACAAAGCTATATCTCTCTAAAGAGCTCTAATTAGAGCGAAACACAGTGTCAGGGGTTGCTTTTACTCATTTCAGGTTTGCTTGGTTGGTATTTTACCAATTCAAAGCTGTAATACTGTGGCTGAAGTGGTAATTGGTTTTTGTCATTTCACAGCTCGGCAAGGACAGTACTGTGCTAGTCCTATGCTTAAAGACTTTGCTGTACAAATGGCAAAAGACTTTGTCCATTTCTATCTCGGCGTGGATGGCACTGTGCTAATCCCATGCTTAAAAACTTTGATAGAAAAACAGACATTTGAGGTGAGCAGATCTAGAGTGTCGCTGGTGTTGAGAGTGCTCCATACAGGAACTGCTTTCCACCTAAACTTGAGAACTACCCAGAGTTCTCTGCTTTTCTTTTTTGCATAATTTATTCGTCACTCTATGCCTGCAAGGGTATTTCTTTGACTTATACTGGGTGCTCCCTTGTGTCTGGACAAAGCTATACCTCTCTGAAGAGCTCTAATTAGAGAGAAACACAGTGTCAGGGGTTGCTTTTACTCATTTCAGTTGGCTTGGTTGGTATTTTACCGATTCAAAGCTGTAATACTGTGCCTGAAGTGGTAATTGGCTTTTGTCATTTTACAGCTCGGCAAGGACAGTACTGTGCTAGTCCTATGTTTAAAGACTTTGCTGTACAAATGGCAAAAGACTTTGTCCTTTTCTATCTCGGCGTGGATGGCACTGTGCTAATCCCATGCTTAAAATCTTTGATAGAAAAACCGACATTTGAGGTGAGCAGATCTAGTGTGTCGCTGGTGTGGAGAGTGCTCCATACAGGAGCTGCTTTCCACCTAAACTTGAGAACTACCCAGAGTTCTCTGCTTTTATTTTTTGCATAATTTATTTGTCACTCTATGCCTGAAAGGGTATTCCTTTGACTTATACTGGGTGCTCCCTTGTGTCTGGACAAAGCTATACCTCTCTGAAGAGCTCTAATTAGAGCGAAACACAGTATCAGGGGTTGCTTTTACTCATTTCAGGTTGGCTTGGTTGGTATTTTACCGATTCAAAGCGGTAATACTGTGCCTGAAGTGGTAATTGGCTTTTGTCATTTTACAGCTCGGCAAGGACAGTACTGTGCTAGTCCTATGCTTAAAGACTTTGCTGTACAAATGGCAAAAGACTTTGTCCTTTTTTATCTCGGCGTGGATGGCACTGTGCTAATCCCATGCTTAAAAACTTTGATGGAAAAACAGACATTTGAGGTGAGCAGATCTAGAGTGTCGCTGGTGTTGAGAGTGCTCCATACAGGAGCTGCTTTCCACCTAAACTTGAGAACTACCCAGAGTTCTCTGCTTTTCTTTGTTGCATAATTTATTCGTCACTCTATGCCTGAAAGGGTATTTCTTTGACTTATACTGGGTGCTCCCTTGTGTCTGGACAAAACCATACCTCTCTGAAGAGCTCTAATTAGAGCGAAACACAGTGTCAGGGTTTTTTTTCTTTTTACTCATTTCAGGTTGGCTTGGTTGGTATTTTACCGATTCAAAGCTGTAATACTGTGCTAGAAGTGGTAATTGGCTTTTGTCATTTTACAGCTCGGCAAGGACAGTACTGTGCTAGTCCTATGCTTAAAGACTTTGCTGTACAAATGGCAAAAGACTTTGTCCTTTTCTATCTCGGCGTGGATGGCACTGTGCTAATCCCATGCTTAAAAACTTTGATAGAAAAACAGACATTTGAGGTGAGCAGATCTAGAGTGTCACTGGTGTTGAGAGTGCTCCATACAGGAGCTGCTTTCCACCTAAACTTGAGAACTACCCAGAGTTCTCTGCTTTTCTTTTTTACATAATTTATTCGTCACTCTCTGCCTGAAAGGGTATTTCTTTGACTTATACTGGGTGCTCCCTTGTGTCTGGACAAAGCTATATCTCTCTAAAGAGCTCTAATTAGAGCGAAACACAGTGTCAGGGGTTGCTTTTACTCATTTCAGGTTTGCTTGGTTGGTATTTTACCAATTCAAAGCTGTAATACTGTGGCTGAAGTGGTAATTGGTTTTTGTCATTTTACAGCTCGGCAAGGACAGTACTGTGCTAGTCCTATGCTTAAAGACTTTGCTGTACAAATGGCAAAAGACTTTGTCCATTTCTATCTCGGCGTGGATGGCACTGTGCTAATCCCATGCTTAAAAACTTTGATAGAAAAACAGACATTTGAGGTGAGCAGATCTAGAGTGTCGCTGGTGTTGAGAGTGCTCCATACAGGAGCTGCTTTCCACCTAAACTTGAGAACTACCCAGAGTTCTCTGCTTTTCTTTTTTGCATAATTTATTCGTCACTCTATGCCTGAAAGGGTATTTCTTTGACTTATACTGGGTGCTCCCATGTGTCTGGACAAAGCTATACCTCTCTGAAGAGCTCTAATTAGAGCGAAACACAGTGTCTGGGGTTGCTTTTACTCATTTCAGGTTGGCTTGGTTGGTGTTTTACCGATGCAAAGCTGTAATACTGTGCCTGAAGTGGTAATTGGCTTTTGTCATTTTACAGCTCGGCAAGGACAGTACTGTGCTAGTCCTATGCTTAAAGACTTTGCTGTACAAATGGCAAAAGACTTTGGGGCAGATTTATGTTAACTGGCGCATCCCTGCATATCAGCAGGGATGCGCCAATTATTATGCGCCACAGCTGCGCCACCATGGATGCGCCGCATTTATAATGCGGCGCACCATGGGGCAAAAACGGCACAGATGCGTGACGCATCTGTGCCGTAAAAGTGGCGCATTGCTGGAGTTGCGTCGCAAGCACGACGCAGCTCCAGCAATGTTCTGGGGGGCCCTATCTGTACAATGCTGCGTCAATCCTTACGCCTGCTTCAAGCAGGCGCAGGGTTTTGACGCAGCATGGGCCAAAAAGTGACTGAGTGAAATCTTGTAGATTTCACTCAGCCACTTTTAGGAGGCGTTCCTGCGCCGGAACGCCTCCACCTGCCCTGGAACGCCTACATGTGGCGCAGGGCTTTACAACGTGACGCATCTCCCAGATGCGTCACGTTGTGAATACCTCGCACCATGGCGCAGGATTTGCGCCGCTGCTGCGTCACAAAAGTGACGCAACGGCGGCGCAAAAGTGGCGCAAGTGCAACATAAATCTGCCCCTTTGTCCTTTTCTATCTCGGCGTGGATGGCACTGTGCTAATCCCATGCTTAAAAACTTTGATAGAAAAACAGACATTTGAGGTGAGCAGATCTAGAGTGTCGCTGGTGTTGAGAGTGCTCCATACAGGAGCTGCTTTCCACCTAAACCAGAGAACTACCCAAAGTTCTCTGCTTTTCTTTTTTGCATAATTTATTTGTCACTCCATGCCTGAAAGGGTATTTCTTTGACTTATACTGGGTGCTCCCTTGTGTCTGGACAAAGCTATACCTCTCTGAAGAGCTCTAATTAGAGCGAAACACAGTGTCAGGGGTTGCTTTTACTCATTTCAGGTTGGCTTGGTTGGTATTTTACCGATTCAAAGCTGTAATACTGTGCCTGAAGTGGTAATTGGCTTTTGTCATTTTATAGCTCGGCAAGGACAGTACTGTGCTAGTTCTATGCTTAAAGACTTTGCTGTACAAATGGCAAAAGACTTTGTCCTTTTCTATCTCGGCGTGGATGGCACTGTGCTAATCTCATGCTTAAAACGTTTGATAGAAAAACAGACATTTGAGGTGAGCAGATCTAGAGTGTCGCTGGTGTTGAGAGTGCTCCATACAGGAGCTGCTTTCCTCCTAAACTTGAGAACAACCCAGTGTTCTCTGCTTTTCTTTTTTGCATAATTTATTCGTCACTCTATGCCTGAAAGGGTATTTCTTTGACTTATACTGGGTGCTCCCTTGTGTCTGGACGAAACTATACCTCTCTGAAGAGCTCTAATTAGAGCGAAACACAGTGTCAGGGGTTGCTTTTACTCATTTCAGGGTGGCTTGGTTGGTATTTTACCGATTCAAAGCTGTAATACTGTGCCTGAAGTGGTAATTGGCTTTTGTCGTTTTACAGCTCGGCAAGGACAGTACTGTGCTAGTCCTATGCTTAAAGACTTTGCTGTACAAATGGCAAAAGACTTTGGGGCAGATTTATGAGCCCCTTGCGCCACTTTTGCGTCACTTTTCCCATGTTAAAAGTGACGCAAGTGGCGCAAGGGGCTCATAAATCTGCCCCTTTGTCCTTTTCTATCTCGGCGTGGATGGCACTGTGCTAATCCCATGCTTAAGAACTTTGGGGCATATCAACAACAACCGGCGATAATTATCGCTAAGCGCACTTAGCGCTAGGATAATTATCGCCGGCTAGCGTTGATTTTTATCGCTGAGATAGCGTGCTATTAGCAATGCTCATCTCAATAGCGATAAAAATCCTCACGCTAAGAGGCTAACGTGAGATTATCGCTGGAAACCCAGCGATAATCTTACGTTAGCTTGTTGATAGGGACAGACAAACTTAGCCATGATATCCTCCTTCCATAGGATATCATGGCTAAGTCAGAAAAATACCAGACGTAAAAAAGCAGCGTTAACCGCGGTTAGCGCTGCTTTTTTTGTCTCTAACAGGGTTAGCGATATTCTTGATAATAGGAGAAATGTTGCTTAGCGACATTTCTCCTATTATTTTACTCTGGAACGCCCCCTTTGCATCTCATTAGAGATGCAAGGGGAAGCATAGAGTAAAAGGGTGCTAACATGCAAATTTGCATGTTAGCACCCTGTTGTTGATAGGGTGCTAGTTTTATCTCTGCTTTTTTGGCTTTTAAAGCCAAAAACGCAGAGATAAAGCCCTTGTTGATATGCCCCTTTGATAGAAAAACAGACATTTGAGGTGAGCAGATCTAGAGAGTCGCTGGTGTTGAGAGTGCTCCATACAGGAGCTGCTTTCCACCTAAACCTGAGAACTACCCAGAGTTCTCTGCTTTTCTTTTTTGCATAATTTATTCGCCACTCTATGCCTGAAAGGGTATTTCTTTGACTTATACTGGGTGGTCCCTTGTGTCTGGACAAAGCTATACCTCTCTGAAGAGTTCTAATTAGAGCGAAACACAGTGTCAGGAGTTGCTTTTACTCATTTTAGGTTGGCTTGGTTGGTATTTTACCGATTCAAAGCTGTAATACTATGCCTGAAGTGGTAATTGGCTTTTGCCATTTTGCAGCTCGGCAAGGACAGTACTGTGCTAGTCCTATGCTTAAAGATTTTGCTTTACAAATGGCAAAAGATTTTGTCCTTTTCTTTCTCGGCGTGGATGGCACTGTGCTAATCCCATGCTTAAAAACTTTGATAGAAAAACAGACATTTGAGGTGAGCAGATCTAGAGTGTCGCTGGTGTTGAGAGTGCTCCATACAGGAACTGCTTTCCACCTAAACTTGAGAACTACCCAGAGTTCTCTGCTTTTCTTTTTTGCATAATTTATTCGTCACTCTATGCCTGCAAGGGTATTTCTTTGACTTATACTGGGTGCTCCCTTGTGTCTGGACAAAGCTATACCTCTCTGAAGAGCTCTAATTAGAGCGAAACACAGTGTCAGGGGTTGCTTTTACTCATTTCAGGTTGGCTTGGTTGGTATTTTACCGATTCAAAGCTGTAATGCTGTGCCTGAAGTGGTAATTGGTTTTTGTCATTTTATAGCTCGGCAAGGACAGTAGTGTGCCAGTCCTATGCTTAAAGACTTTGCTGTACAAATGGCAAAAGACTTTGGGGCAGATTTATGAAGAGTGACGCATCGCTGCCGCACCGCAGCGATGCGTCAAAAAACTTGCGGCACCACTGCGACAACGCAAGTCAAAAGACATGCGCCATATCAACAAGGCGTCGGAGCGTGGCGCAACGTGGTAACCTGCGTCAGAAAAAATGACGCAGGTGTCGCAAAGGTGCCGCAAGTTAATCCGACGCAACCACGTGAAAAGTCACGCAAGGATGCCTTACGACACGCAACGCCATTCTGAAGAGACTGCGTGGACGCACACTGCGTGAAGCAAGAATAATCGACCCGGAAAGCGACGCAAATCTGCTGAAACACATAACTCAGAACAGAGGAGCCAAAAATGGAAGCTGAAGGTGACACCAGCACCCAGGACCCACACGCAAACCCTGGCAGCAGAAGTCCTGATGGCCAGGCTGAACCAGTGGCCAAACGCAAGCGGAAGTCAAACTTCAGCCATGAAGAGAACGAAATCCTGGTGACGGAGGTCACCAACCACCAGCACCAGCTGTTTGTCAACTCCAAGCTGCCCATTTAAAAAAAAGAGGCAATCTGGCAGCGAATAGTCACAAAAATCAACTGTGTGGGACAGGCGAAGCGGACCGTGCTGGACTGCAAAAAAAGGTGGCATGATTACAAGCGGCGCACCAAAGAAAAACTTGCTGCAAACCGCAAGGCCGCACTACAAACCGGAGGAGGCAGCCCAGCACATCAGGAGTCACTTGATGACTTGGAGGAGCGGGTGGCACGAGTCATCCCAGAGGAGATAGTGAGTGGAATCTCTGGACAGGACAGTGCCGCAAGAGAAACAGAACAGCAGACAACTGGTAAGTAACAAAAAATTCACAATAGTAATGAAGGGGTCATGTTGGGCATAGCAGATAGAAATTTCACTGTGCCGTAGTCTGACGTCTGCATATTGTTGACCACATATTACTCCACAAGTACAAACCTCCACAATGTCAGTCCCACACATATGTCAATCACACATTTCTAATGTCAGAAATGCACCACCATGTCCATATCTGATTGAGCACACATACTGGACATCATTTATGTAGGGACTTGCACCACCGGCATCTCACCTTTATGAATATCCAAAGTGAAGATCTTGCAGTGCAAGGAGTACATAAAATATGTGCACAAGGTCATGCATATGCATACTTGCGTTATGTAGCCAATAAGGTGCAAACATGTGCTACATCTTGCCTGTATGGCCTTGAGGTGTGCCAGGAGGTGTGGGCAGGTTTTGAACTGTGGGTGGAGGACGTGTGCAGCGGGGTCATACAGTGAAAGTGTAGGCGTAGTGCTGTGGCCCAGGGAGTCCATGATAACCGAATAGATGGCCACAACACCTTTGGGATGTGTATCAATGATGGTGGTGCTGTATGCTGGGCATGTTGAACAAGTGACACACACAATGAGGGTTGGTCCACGTCAATATGGTGGTGTGGCTGAAGTTCAATACGTCTACTGTGGAGGAGATGTGCCTGTCAACGTCTTGAGCAATGTTGCTTGGTGTTGGCAATAGCTCTCTCAGTCTGATGCCAGATATTTCACCAAGTAGCCAATGGTGTCCTGGTCACGGGTGTTGTGCATGTGGAACCAGAGTCCCTGAAGTAGGAAAGTGTGGGGGGGAGCCTGGTGTGCAAGGACGTCTACAATGGCATTGTTGAAAGGGTGCACATGTCCCGGGTGGCCTGCAAATGAAGGGAGCAAAGTGAATGTTGCCTTGCCGGGTCTGGCCGTGTTAACGTGATTAGCACCATGGTTAATGCTGGGTCATTTAAGTGCATGTCCATTGTAAGTGTTCACCTTCCTTGTAGGATATGGCAATGCCTCATCCTTGATGGATGTGGTGGACCCTGTGGGAATGAAGTAGCTGTCAATTATGTTGATGGTGATTACAGGTCCACAATGAACGTTGGTGTATGTGTATGTGAAGCAGGTGACATATGAAGAGTCAACAGCAAGGTTGGGTGACATCTCTGTAGTGGGCATGTGTACTGCCAGCAGTGTTTTGAGGATGTATGTGATCTGGTTGTGTGTAGTGGTGTTTTGCTGGGTGGCACACGGCACTGGTGTCCTGATGTGTAACAAGGTCCGTCCTGAGATTACACTTGTGCAGGGGCCAAGATAAGCATATTGTAATGCAAGATGGCAGGGGTGGTTGCGTACAGGGTGGATGTCGAGGTGGGTGGCCATGTTCCAGCAGAGGAGTGTAGATGAGGAATTGTCTGAGCTGGTGTGTGTGGTCCTGGGCCAAATGACTGCATATGATTTTAGCCATAGCTACCCTCCCTCATGCTAGATGTACATTACAACACAGTCATCACATTTCAATGTCAATACCAAGTAACCACAGCCTTGCATTTGCCTTCACATGACATGTGAAATCAGTGCATCGTGATGCAACAAATGGGAGTTCCATCCATCAAAGCATATGTAAATATTTCCTTCCTGACATAGCAATGTAAGCATAGTATTCTTGAGAAAGAATTATCAATATTGTGATTCATGTTGAGAGAAAAAAGGGACAATAGTCGCTTCTCTATGTGGTCACAAGCTAAACAGGATGCCGTCACTGGCCAGTAAAATTGTAAATCGTGTGTTTTCTGGGGTCAAACATTGCTATCTGTGCGTCGAGTGTGGGGTCCAATTGAAAATAGGGGGCTATGGTGGACAGAAAATAGACATAGGGTGCCACTTGGGGGCAAGAAATTAATTGTTACACATTGTATTATTTGTGGCGACAAATATACCACAGGCCGACATATTGGGGCAATTCATGACAAAATTGTGTCTGTCGGGGGCAATCCATAACAATAGTGTATTGTATGCACCAAATGTGCTATCTACTGTTAGTGGGGTGGGTCTGAGATGGATCACAGTTAGCTTGCGTCATGTGTAACAAGTGTCCCTTTGAGGGTTGCAATCACTTCAGTAGATACAGTAATTCACAACGCTATCCTAGCCAGCTCTCAATACACAGTTGTAACATGAGACCCATTGGTATGCATCATAACTGTAAGAAATGAATAGTATGCCATGCAACAAAAGACATCTTGTGTAAGTTCATAACAGGTCTGCATGATGCACAGGGCTGCACAGCATCTGGCACTGACAAATTATGTAGGGGGCACTGGACAGCTGTCTAGAGAACTAATGCAGAAAATACACTGGAGGGGGCATGGATGTGGGGGTGGTTGTAAGTGTGTGCCTTACATCACATCACAAATGAAAATGTGTGACAAGGCCTGGCCATGTGTAAACTGTGCACCTGGGACTATGAGTCTGCCTCAAGGGACAGGAACCAGCCTTGCTCCCTCACCTAAGTCAATCACAGGGCTGCAATGTGGTCTTGTGATTGCTCATGCACGCAGGGACAGTGCGTTCTGACAGGGGCTTGATGGGTGGCCATGTACTCAATGCAAGCTTTAATGCTGTCTGCATTGTGAACATGGAAGTGCACATGAATGTCTGTGCCAGACTGAGAGGACAAATGACCAGACATTGTGCACTTCATTAGGCATACTACTGAGTCATGGGCCGAAATCTGACTCAAGCAGACCCAATCTCCCTCACACACAGAAAGGAAATGTAGCAACAGTACATAGATATTTGACCATCATGGTAGTTGCTTCACTGTTTAGCACCACTCAAAATCATGGACCAAAATCTCAATATCCATAAAGGATATTCCCCCATTGGGTGTCCTGCACCCACAGGCATTACCCCTGCTCACTACCATGTCATGGCCATCCTACACTACACATCACACCCTGCACTCCCTTGGACATCCACACAGTGGTGATACCTGATGCACATTGATAATGTTGGTTAATCAGACAGCAGGATCCTCTGCTAGGTGGACTTACCCAGGCCTGGGTTGAGCATGTCCTGCAAAGACAGCTGGCCAAGGACACAATGACGGGGATGCTACATGCATCCCTCATGTTTGTAACTTGAGTGCCAATGATTCATACGTGAGATTCAGCTCAGGGTCAAAACCCTCCACAGCGTCGGGCCATCGACCCATCCTGTGGCCTAGGGTGCAGATATGCGTTGAACACCATTGCCAATATACCTTGTGTAGCTCAGTGCACTGTTGGGCCATGGTATGCAATGTCTCACACCATCGGTAGTTACCCCTGAGAACAGGTAACATTCACAAATGCATGGGGTTACAGGGTGTCTTCACACACAAGTCTGAAGCATGCCACCATGCAACCATGCTGGCTCCAACAACAGGTACAGGTGACCACCAATGCCTCAATTACCAACAACAGAGCCCACCAAATAGACAGCACCTCCGTAGCCCAGGTTGACTCACTAATAGCAGGCCAGCAATGGCACCATGAGCCATGAAGCCATTGTTGCCTACATGGGTTTGTATGCCATTGTGTAGTACGATTGCCCAATTAGATGTGATGCACAATGGTCGTGCCCATCCAACTGCATGTACTCAGTGGTGTATCCTCATACTTAAGCAGTTTCCCTTGCTTCCTGGATTTGCAAGGCATTTGGCGGGGTGTGTGAGAGTAGGATCTGGTTCACATGGGTACCCCCACTTTTTGCTGGTGTCACACTGTCTCCCCAACCTTAGTCTGGCTGTGTCCCTGATAATCAGGACCAATGCCTAGCTGCGTCCTCTCGCCCCCACGATATGCAATACTATGTACCTAGGGCATAGGTACCTCACAGGCATACCAAGGTCTGAAGCATGTATGATCCCACCCCTGGGAACCATTGACAAATGGCCACACATGTAGGCTACTGCAGTCTGGCTAAGGGTGTGCTTGCACCTCTCACTGTGGTATAGTCTACCTATATAACTACTATTTGACTGACGCATATAAACCTATACGCCACTCCTATGGCAGGACTTGACAATCCTGAAGGTAGAGTGCGTGGTGTAATGTGAGAGGGTGCCCAAGCGTGAGATGAGCCTTCATGCAGCTTGTGGGAATACATCCGTACGGCTGTCATGTGATACAGCCATACCATATACACTTAAGTGCATTATTACCTTGTGGTAAATGCCAACTTTGGAATGTGTGCCTCGAAACATGTTGGGTGTTGTCAACCGCATTGGAATTCTTCTCCCCCTCAAGTACTGTCTGTGGGGGTAGCATTCCACCATTCGAGAGGGAGAGACATGGTCACACTGGGTAAACCTGGTCGGACCTCCCTGAGCCCTGGCATCATAAAAAGTAATTCCCAGACACAGACACGGGTCTGCCCTACTCGTGCTGACCAAAAGTCCTGCAGGGGATGGCTGGACAATAGCTTCATTTTGAGGGGAGGAGTGTCCACATCGCCAGACAGGCAGGTGTGTATTGTATCTGAGCGGGACCACTCTCGGGTGCATTGAAGTCCTGGTGTGGGTGTACGTTTGCTGACCATGTGGATAGGCCACTTTTGAACGCTTGCAGGGTTTAACTGCCCCTGCACTTGCATGAAACAGGACTAAGGAAATGGTTGTAACCACCCCTCACTCAAACACCACATATAGGTGGGTCTTTACAGTAAGTCCATCCCCTAAAACCACTATAAGTATAGGAATCCTGTCACTAGGACTTGAGATTACCCTTGATGAAAATAGGTTCCATATATCTCCTGTACCTTGGAATTTCTATCACAACTAGAATTCAGAATAAAGACCCCTTGTGGTCAAGGAGTGACTCCCCAGCTCGTCTGCCACCCCAAAAACAAAATAACTGTCTGCTTTGCTGAAGCTCCTGCCAGATGCAAAAGTCAGTGCATCACCAGAGGTGGAATTCCAGACTTCCCCAAGGCTACCCTGAGTCCACAGCAAAATCTGAGGCCCGTGGGTGATGTGAAGCAGTGACCCCTGGACCCCGTCATCTTTTGCAGCAACAGCAACTTCCTGATCCTCCTCGAAGATGTGGTTTGGGCTCCCACTAGCCCCAGCCGTGAGCACCACCTGCAACAAAAGTTGCTGGCCTCCACTCCACGAGGGACCCGTGTGCCAGCTGAAAGTGCGCCTGCTCCATGCACCTTTGCAAACACTAGCCTGTTGGTTAGCAGGTGGCCACAAAGGCAAATCCTCTTCTACTTGGCCTTTCCTGGTTGCCCCAGATGTGCCCTGACTTACCCTTGCTGGGTGAGTCCCTCAGATCTTGCAGGTCTGCACTGCAGTCCCTCCTCTAAATTCCATTGACTTGCCGGTGACAAGGCTTGTTGGGTTCTCACTCGCCACAAAAAATGCAGCAACCAACAGACTTCGGGGCACATCTCAAATTGCGCACGTGGACTTCTTCAATGCCTCAAGGACATCGCGGATGAAGAGTCAAGACACACATCAACTCACATGAAGCACAACACATAAGTGGTCAGTGTTCCATCTTGTCCTAGGTCACGGGCAAGTGACCAACACTCTGTCCACTATGCTTTCTGGTTCCTTACATCATAGAACCAGGTTTGGATCTCGCAAGACATGTCTCCTCTTCACGGCAGATGAAGTACTTAGCAGCCTCACATTGAAATGGATGCAACAAGCCAACACCAAAAGACACCTGTGCACCCTGATTCCCTGGGTGGGCAAACTCAAGTACCCTGGTGGCCATGTGTGTGCGAGTCCCAGAATATCTGAACTCAAAAAGGCTTTGTTCCGGACTTGACCAGAAGACCCCCTAATCTTCAAATTTACAAACACGACATTGCACATTGAAGATTATGTGAACCTGTGGTTGTGGTCTCACACTGCATACAGTCCCCATGTGTCCCATATGTCACTCTGTTGGGTGGTCCCTTGGGCTCCCAGAGATTATACAGGTTGTGTCTAGTGCAGGTGTGATTGAAATATCAATGTATTGGTATATGTATTGGAACTCCCCTAGGGCCAAAACGTGTAATACTGATATCGCTGGTGATTGTTATCCTGCAACTTAAGTATTTTCAACTCTAGGCCCATAAATAGACTAGAGGGGTGTGCATAAACCTAAAGACATATATTAGAAACATATACCTGGTGCGTTATTCCTTCCATGTGGAAATTCCAGACATCATACACTGGTTAAAAATTCCTGCTTCACAGTCCTTCTAAAATTCCCATTAAGTCTTCTCTCCATACCTACCACTAGGATAGCTTTCAACAAAGGCTGTCTTCATACTACCATCAGAAGGTGTCTTTCGGAATGGTACAAGCTGCACAGTTCAACTAGTGGACAGCATATATCAGGCCACCGTCTCACCAGGGAACCTTGCAGATTTGATGCCCTGTGAGGTACTGGGCACAGGCTAATACATGTAGCATTATAACCAATGTTAGCTTAATATCCCACATTGTAGGTTGACTCACAGGCCAAGTTACACACAGTTGATGCAAGATTAATTCTCGCTGAATATATTTAGCATTTGCCTATAATCTTTTTACAACTACACTCATTGCTTGCCAATGGTGTGATTAGTAATGATATCGTTGCAGTATTCCTGGCAGTCTTTATTGAGGACAACAGCAAATCTTGCCACGTCACACTGTATTGTAAGAGCTGGAGGAACAGTGTGTCCTTAGTGGGTGATAGGCTGACACAAACACAACTCATGCTAACTAGTGTGTGTCGTAGATGGCACACATGGTCCGTAATGTAACAGGAATGTGCAGGGACACATCTCATTTGTTTGTGTGTTGAAAGGAGGACAACACACTTGAATCACATACAAATTTACACTTGCAGTGTTGGCATGAAATGTCAGCTACCACTAATAGTAAGATTACAATTGTGGTGTAAGTACACAGGTCAGCATCAATGCATATCGATCAACAGCCAGACTAATGTAATGATAAGTGGTGCTTAGTCCATTCAAGTGGCTCTGAGTATGAAGAATATGTGTGCCTAAGGACAGAGATCGCTAGAATGTGCCACAAAGATCACCTTGGAAAAGACACATGTGATGCCTCACACTAAACAGCTAGACAATACAACATGCAAACACCACTAACAGATTTGCATCTTACTTTTACAGATAATGCTGCTTCCACATCACAACAGGTGGATGACAGCAATCTGTTGGACGACATTGAAGACAACCCTCTCTCCATAGACAATGGCACACTTGAGGAGCCCATTGAAACTCTGCGCTCACCTACACCACCTCCAGAGCCTGACAACCGTGGGCTTGCTGATCAAGTGGAAAACCCAGCCCCACCAGATCCTGCACCCACAAACATAAGCACAGAGTGGGAGGACACCCAGCGTGAATTTCAACAAACTGCTGTCTCTCTACAGCGTGACCTCCTCAATGAGGTACACGTTGGTGTGTTGAGCATGGGTGGCACACTGCAAGCAATCCTACAAAGCCTAAATCCAGAGTTGGTGAACATCAGCCCTGAGCAAGGCAGCTCAAACCAAACACCGGGGATTGCACAATCGCTGGCAAACATTTCGAACATTATGAGCCAGAGGCATGTGCAAATAACAACACAAAGTGCCACCAGGGATGTAGCCCAGCACCTCCAAAGTATTGATAACCAAATGAGAGAGATGCACCAACGTCAGGAACAATACATGTCAACACTCACAGCATTTCATGCAGAGTTGCTGACGGTGATTAAAAATCAGCAACTGATGCTGAATGCTCTAACGGTGAGATTTATGTCACCTGAACATGTGTTCCCACACACATCCACTGCCACAGCTGGTGGTAGCAGTGGGACAGCATGGCCAGCACTAAACCCAGAAACCAACACACACACTGAAGACTCCGAGGATGAATTTGCAACACATGTACAGAGGAAGACATCCCAATAAATTACTGTAACTCACAGTTGTCGGATGACAACCACCAACCATTCACTGCTATGAGAACAATGTCTGCCACACAAGAGTCTCCAGATAAATATAACAACTGTGTCATACTACATGTTTTTGTATTACAAAATATGAATTAAGAAACATTGTGACTATAACAATGTATGAAAATAAAACCAACTTCAAAAATAAGATATCTTGTTCACAACACCCTCAAACATGTCAACTACTGTTGTTTCCACACTTGATTGTCAAGGACAATGGGCCCTTGTGTCCGGTTGGTACCACTCAACATTACCAGTGTGTTTAATGTATGATTGCTAATCCAGACACACGTGGAATAGTGCATAAGTACAAGCTAAAGGTTTGTAAGCATGAGTAATTAGATGGGAAAAGACATGCTGTCACATGTAGCAATTATTGAATGTCACTCATCAATGTGCTGCACCGCATCACCACAGTCCCCTCCCTAACACAGAAACCCCACACATAGTCAAAGTACCATCTGCATTCCTGTGCTCTCCCCTGTGCTGGTGCTGAGCCCTCTGCCATGTTCCGGTGTATGCACCCTAGCAGCATGCCTGCGTCATGGTGGGTGAATATTTTGGGCATGAATGTACACCTCTACACACACAATTTATCCCTGAAGGCTTACATCTGAAATGACTGCATGCTGTACACTGCAGCAAAAATTCAACATCACAAAAACTTGGATTCTGTCAAAGCATGGTCATCAATGTGCCACTAACTGCCACACCTAGTGAGGCATAGCATGCGGATGCATTAGCAGGAATAGGAATCCTTGGAACGCTTGAATGCTGTCTCCTTACACTGTTTAGAGTTGTGAACACCAACAGTAACCCACATGGTACACAACTTTCACAAATACAGCTTATCTACAAAAGTATGGAGTGTAAACTGCAGGATTGGATGAGGTACGTATTTTGACCCTGGTCCCATGTGATCTTTGTGCTGCTTTCGACAGGGTGTCCAAACAGATCTCACTGCTAAGGTTCGAGTAGGCAGACAAAGTGGCCATTGCAATGGACTGGTTCACCTTTGGAGAGGAGCTTCCATGTTAAGAATCCCCCTATCATCTCCATGCCTCACACTAATGAAGAGGGTGTGCCACAGGGGTCAGCTCTGACCCCAACACATCTTGATGCAGTTCTCCAACTGTCACCTGCGCTGTCCATGTGGTGAGAGTTCACAGTAGTGGCACATGCCGATGATATGCACTTGCAAGTTACACTTTGCAATAACTGTGTGCCGGATGTACCCAATTTCGTGATTAAATCAGCAGATGTTGCAGGGTGGATGACTGCAAAGTGCTTCTAGCTCCATGCCAGCAAGTCAGAGGTGTTGCTGGTGATGAAAGATCATAAGCTGTGGAGTGAATGCTGGTGGCCTTCTAAATTTGTGTGTGCACTCACACATAAGCAGGTGCTGAAAGACATGTGTGTCAGTGGAGACTCTGCTGGCATCCTCCAGGCTTAGACTAACAAAGTGGCAGGAATGTGCCTTGGTATATTAAGGGGGTTCAGACTGCTGTTGGTAGTCATTGTTGTCAAGCCATACATCACTCAGGTTATTGTCCATGAATCTATTTTCCAACAAAACCTATTACTGCACCTTTCTGTAGCTGGGGACCAACAATTCTGAGATTGTGAGACTGGCCAGGGTCACAAACACAGCTGCCAGGACTCAAATAGATCCCTATAGAACCAGCTCCAATGTCAGCCCCAGTTCTTGCCATCATTGGCTTGCGTCAGCCAGAGTAGTGAGTACAAGGCTCTCAGATTTGCGTATAACATATTCAAATCATCCCCTCCTGGCATCTTGCCCCACATGCTGTCACAATACACCACCACTTGCAAAATCAGAGCAAAAGGTCAACAGCTAGTGGTTGTCGCATGGGTAAGGAGGGTGTGAGCTTTAGTGTGCAACTCCTTCACAATAGCAGCTCAAGTCTTGAACTTATTCACTACACACATTAACATCATGGAGTATACTCTGGGCTGTTGTGAGGTTTTCAAGATTCACCTCTTCACTTACATCCGGGACTCCTACTGTCACCGGCCACCTGTTGTGTTTCCTACAAGTGCGGGGAGGGACCTTTGCTGGGGAAGGTGTGTGCAACATGAGACGTCTACACAGTACAAAACTTAAGCAAATCTCCACACAGTGGATGGTTGAATCTCTGTCAAAATGGGGCTGAGAAAAGCTCTGCCAGTGTGTCACAAAAACACACTTCCTGGCTGCAAACTATGATTTCGAGACAGCACATCGCCATTGATGACGTTGTGTCTAACAATATTGTTGTCCTGCCCCAACTAAATGGCCAGAAATTTTAACCACGTTACTTCATACAACATCCATAAGTCGTAAATACGTCTGTATACAGACAGTGTGTTGTACAGTCATATGAGCTAGCCACTTGTAACACAATGACCACTTGCACATGAACATGGTGTAGCTATTACAACACGGAGGGATCAGATGTGTGGTGAGTACATTCAGTACATCTGTGTAAGATAAAAGCTGTATTTCACATACATATGTCAACATGGTACCCAGCAGAGACAGAATATTGCTAAATTTTCATGCAGAGGTTGGCAGAAAACTCATGATTAGAATCCAAAACGTATGTATGTGTCAGACCAATATTGGCTACCAACAAAAGCAAAGCACAGGTGTTCCATGAACATGTACATCTAGTCAGACATGTAGCACAAACCGACCTGAATGTACTAATATGATGCACTCAAACAGGAACCGGTGGTCACAGTCCATGTGCCCACCAACTCACACATACCACATATGAAATGCGGAATGACATAGAATATAGTCCAATGTATGTTAAGAAAGGTTTATAAAATAAGAATGGTGATCAAGATTTACATTACATAACACACTAACTTATCTAAACAACTAATCTAAAAAGCAAAACCTATCTAAACTAACTAATCTTACACTAACGAACTTAACTCTATTAACCTAACCTAAACTATGATCACGCAGACAAGTAGACATCATCCCCCCACCCCCCCTTAAGACATCAATGCACAATAGACATACACATACTTAAACTACACATTTACTAACTATAACACCATACTAAAACAAATATATATATATATATTTTTTTTTTTTCCATAAACATTAACACACATAACATTACCCCCCACCCCTAAAAGTATTTAAAAAACCCCTATGATAAAAACCTTAAAACTACATCTACATCTAAAAACCTATCTCAACTAACTATGCCTACATATACTACAAAATCTACAATCACTAACAAAATGATACTTACAAAATAATAATATTAACAAACACAATAACTGTAAACCATATTTCTATTAGCCCCTAGATTTGGCTAATCAAATATTCCAGTCTCTGGTGGACCGTGTCCAATTTCTCCTCCAACTTCTCTATTTTCCTGTCCATGGAATCAAGTCTGGACATCAGGGTGTCCATTGCCTGCTCCGGTATGGCCTGTGGAGCAGACGATCCAGAGGCTGCTCCACTGGGGACAACAGCGGCTGATGAGGTCGATGGGGCCACGGGAGTGGGAGGATGCTGTTGTGGCTGCATGCCATCCCTTGAGGCGGGGTCGGTGGTCCACGTGTCGGTAGCCCGCTGCTTCTCATACTGGCGGGAGGTCCAGCGGAAGCCCTTTGCCACGGAGAGGATGTGTAGATATCGGGCCTTCCTTATGCGGAAAGCCCGCTCATCCTCTGCATTCATGTTATCTGTATGAAAAGGTGGACATGTGTCAGTTCACCAGAACATGCCGGACATTAAATCATAGGAAATGCATGCTGTCAGGTGTAATGTAAAACACATTTGGGCAAATCATCTTTTCCATTTGTTGCCCACACACACCAATACATAAGTACTGATTTAGCTCGGCACATACTGTGCGGTCAACTGAATGTCATGGTTGCATGGTAATCCTTGGCACACTTGACATAGTAACTAATTAATGATGAGCCATATGAATGTAAGAACCAGTCAACAGGCATCACGACATGTGATCATTTCCCCACAAAAATGACATCTGGCTCGCCTTGTATCAGGCATGGAGTCATGTGGACATGAATCTGCAATGGACGCTAGGTTCTGACAGTGTCACAGTTTGTCATGGAAGAAGAACTCCTTCCCTTGCATATTTACCACTAGCCCGTTCATTTCACACTCCAACAGAGGAATGCACTGAAGTGGCAATTGCATATTGGAACACAGAGATGTGTTTGCTGTCTACACACCAAGGAGACTCATAATTCATAACAATACTAAAATTGGATGGCATGCAGCATGCCATGTAGTACTAGCAGGGTGCAATTAACGTCAGCTTGGCGTTCACAGCATACATGCTACAAGCACTTACATGTAGCCCATGGTTTTTGTGGGTATTGTCCAATCTCCAAAACACAGTAACAAATCTACCATATCTTGCAGCAACTCAGTCATCATGACAAAGGATCAAGGATGCGTCACAGCATCATGACATAAGTCTTATGTTGTCATGAATGTGAATATAACATTATCAGACAGGATGTGCCACACTTGTGTGTTGAAATACGTTCGTAGTGTCACCTACCCTGTGCACTAAAGCACGTCACAGCAATGTCAACATCATCCCTTATCTGTTCCATAGGAAAAAAGGGACAATCAAGTACTACAGTTCCAAGGGTCACATCAGAAGGACACATGACTAGCTGTTGAAGTGTGTGGACTGCAGAAATGCTCACCTGCAGTCCATGCATTAACTGCTAATGCAACCATGCTGGGCCGGGTCATCCTGGCCATCGGCCATCTCATTGATTGTGCCATACACATCCAATCATCTGTGGGACACACATTGTAAGTCCTGTACCAACATTAATTGTGAAAGTGGGTCTGTGATACGTCTAGACATGAGATGAGGCTGTCAGCAAAATAATCAAATAGGAGGCTGATTCCTGTCCCACAAACAAATGGCTGTGGACTACAAATTTCTAAAAGCCACCCTAGGCTTGAAATATTCCGTGTGGAATTCCATGAGGACGAACCACGCATGGGCTCCCATCTGTTGTGTTACACGTAGGAAAAGTCAATGCATGGACACTACACCCGCTTTGGTACACATATATTGACATCATCCTGGAAACTGATTGGATTGAATAAGCCTTTTCACTACATTATGGAAGACATGCATACTTGACACATAGCTTTGCTCTCATTCTGTGCATATGGTACATAGTGTCATCTATACTCCGTTGTAGGAATATTGCATACCTATCCAAGGTGGGTGGGTCCACGAGCACAATGGAACCACATGAGAAATGTGATGACCGACAGATTGAATGCCAACTACATGACTCACAGACATATTGATGTGCAGCTTGCAAGGCATATCCACAGGAATTTTCCATACATTACAAATTGACCTTTTCATTGACCCAGCACAAGGCGAAACACATTCAAATACACCATATGCTATACACAGTACGCAAACACCCCATCCAACTCGTGGACACAAGCCATACATCTTCCACGGATGTTGCCTTCCTGGGGGAGACATGTCTGAAGGCCTCCTCCATGCCCGACGTTGCCATAGCAATTCTGGACGGCTACAAGAACACTGGCAGGGACCGCAACAACGGAGTAGGAGGTGGACTTGGCATTGTCATGGTCAACCACAAAACCCTCTGGGCCTCACACATCAATGACCACACCCTCAGCACCGCCAAACTCATGCACTTGAAGAGCCACACATACCACAACCCCATTCTCAGAGGAACCCTCGTCTACAGAACCCCTGGACCCTGGCCTCAATTCTGTGACACCATTGCCAATTGGTTCTGCACGCATGACTACATCCTCCTGGTACACCTGAACCTCCACCTCAAGAACCACAAACACAACAACTCCTCCACCCTGGTAGTCAACCTCGGACTCAGTCAGCTCGTCAAAACGCACACCCACTCCGCCAGACGCACGCTTGACCAAGATCCTCGGCTACCTCCCATGTCCCTTTCAGCCACACCACCAAACTGGACTGGCCATTGGTGCATCCACTACACCTTCAAGACAAATCACCACACCCCAACACATTCAACACATCACATGCAGCAGCCAGATCAAAGACAACAATGAACAGCTTGACAACACCCTTGCCCAGAGCCCACACGCCAACCCAAACTACACTGACTGCGCCACATGCAAATGCAGGCAATTGATCAATGACTGCCACAACACTGTCACCCCGATCACAGAACCCTCCAACAGACACATTGACAAGAAGGCTGCCTGGTTCACTGTGGACATACGGCCCTCCATACACACATGCCAGAAAGTACATAAAACATTGCACCCCAAACAGACACCAGACAGTATGTGGGCCACAAGAACGGCATCCTCAGACACCATCACCTCATCTGAACTGCTTCAAGGGCCACCACCAAGGACTGCATAGATAACAGCGCCCCCAATAACAATGAGATATTCAACATCATTAAGGTACCCTCCAACCCTGGCTCCAAGACCAATGACATCCCACAACTGCAAGACCTGTGATACACCCTTGCCACACTCTTCCATTGCAATATTGCAGACATCCACAACAGCTACCACAACCCGTACACCTTGACAGGCACCAACACCTCAGACACCCCGGCCACCATCCACACTGACCCCCCTGCTCACCTGGAGCAATGTGAAGGACAACATCAAAATGAGGTACACCATCCACTCCATCTCACCGTCTGACACATTTGCGCACCACATGTGCAGCAAAGCTAGCCCCACCATTGCAACCCATCTCCTCAAGGCCATCAACATCTCCTTCGAGAGTGCGAGCTTCCCAGCAAATTTTGATGCACGCCGAGATCAACGCCTCACTCCAGGAATCCAAGGTGGATGCAAGAGGCCTCAAGAACTTCCAGACAATTTCCCTGCTCCCATTCCTGCTAAAGGGCATGCACAAGATTGCAAACAAACAACTGACCGGCTACCTCGAGAAGTACACCATCCTGGACCTGTCACACTCCGACATCTGCAGGAATCCCAGTATTGACAATGGCCTCATTGCCGACACCAATGGCATCTGGCCCCTGATGTACAATGATGAAAGGGCGCCACACATCTGCCATGACCTCTCAGCCGCCTTCAACAATGTCTGTCAACGCACCCTACGCACATGCCTCAAACACGCAGGAATCCAAAGCAAGGCTCTGGAGTGGACCACCTCCTTCCTCTCTGGCAGCAGCCAGAGCCTCCGCCTACCCTCATTCTGCTCCCAAGCCTCAAAGATCATCAGCGGCAGAACACAAAGATCATCCCTCTGCACAACATTGTTCATCATCTCCATGGGCACGCTTGCACACGTTGCACAACTGCACCACCTCCACATCATCTCCTACGCTGACAACACACAGCTGATCCTTTCCCTCACCAAGGACAACCTCAACACCAAAACCAACATCCACAAAGGAATGACTGCCGTTGACGAGTGGATGACGAACAAATGACTGAAGCCAAACTCACCCAAGACGGGGGTCCTCTTCTTTGGATCCACCCCCTCAGCCAGGGACAACTCCTGGTGGACAACTACACTGAGAGCAGCACCGGCAGACACCAACCATGCAAGCAACCTGGGGGTCAACCTCGAATCAACACTCACCATGACCAGGCAGGTCAACGTCGTCTCATCCGCCAGCTACAACACCTTCCGCATGCTCAGCAAGATGTACAAGTGGATCCCCACTGCAACCAGTAGAAGCTTCACCCTTGGCCTCGTCTGCATCAGGCTGCACCATTGACATGCAGACAATGTGGGAGCCACTGCCAAACTCCGTAAACGTCCGCAACACATACAGAACGCTTCTGCACACCTTGTGCACAACTCCTCTTGCCACAGCCACATCACACCCCATCTGGGATCCCTGCATTGGCTCACCGTCAACAAGAGGATCGCCTACAAGCTTCTCACCCATGCACACAGAGCACTCCCCCACACCGGTCAAACATACCTCAACAGGATAATCACCGTCTACTACCAGAATTGCCAGTGCCCTTTCAGTGACCTTGCCCTTGCCACTGTCCCCCACATCCAAAGACCTACCAGCGGCAGGAGTTTGTACTGCCAACATGCCGCAAAGACCTGGAACACCCTCCTACAGCTCAGCCTGGTCCTCCTTGCCTTCATGAGGGCACTCAAGAACAGGCTGTTCGAACAATAGCAGCACACCTCCCCCCGCGCATTGAGACCCTCACGTGTGAGTAGAGCAATTTACAAAAGTAATGATTGATTGATTGATTAATAAGTCTGACTGCCATTCCTATGGCTCATCCATATACAAATGTTTTGGGGCTAGGGATGTTGATGGTAATTGCACTGACAATGTTTCCAAAGCATGATACATTGGCTAATTAATGCAAGGATGACATTAAACTGTCACTACAATATACTTGAACTTCTCCAAATTGTTCACGGACGTGAAGGATCAAATGTCATTTTTTGGGATGAGCGCACACTTATATGACACATGAATCATTGATTTGCGGTACGCGTGCACTGTTGCTAATGTACCAGCAGGCCATATATGTAGTAAGTATGGAGTGGCCGAGACCGTGAAGATTGACTAGGAGTGCAACCTGATGATAGGATGTGTGAATTGTATCCTTGGACCTATTTGGTTACGTGTGCGTATTTTCAGAATCATGGCTGGCGTCGCAAATGTTGAAAGGAAGGAGATGATATCAAAGAATCGAGGTGAACATAGCAAAACTTCTTGCCACGTAGTGTGTTCAAGAATATGAACTTTGGACATTTGTCCATGTATGTGTTAGCATAAGATGGTACACCCAGGAAACCCATGGAAGTTGTGTTTAACTGTATGTACAGATTCTCATTCCAGTTACAATTGCTATTGTGTACACAGATTTTAAATTGTCGTGGAATTCAACATTTAGATGCATTCAAAAGTGCAATTCAAATTGTAAGACCATTCCATGCTTCAACTCCATTGGCATGTGGTATGTATGTCAAAATTGCCACACATCAATGGTGCCCAAAATTAAACTTCAACTAAATTCATCATTGACTGTCTTCAGGCTTCATAAGACATCCATTATATCATCTACATAAATTGTCACACTCTTGTTATTGTTCTTGTGCAACTCATTTTGATCACTCAGAAGTTCTGGTGTGCTACAGCTTGCTTCCATAGCGTCATGTCCATTTCCAAAGTGCTTGGAACTATTGGAATGTAGATTGTAATCCTCGTGATAGTCATGGGTTTTTTTCTATTTCATTTGTTACATTCACCAGTGGTGAGGGGAGCACGGTGTATTCACATGCCATACTAGTGTTCATCTACATATCTGATCACAGGTGTGCTACCTTATTAATCGTTATTCTTTTCTCAACACAGTATACCCCTGATGAAGGGACACAGCCTCACAAATTTGCATTGGGTGTCACAGTGATCTCTTTTCTCACATTAAATATGAAATGTGGATCATCTTGGCTTGTTCATGGTAACAATCGTACAGCACGACCTTGCATGCATACTGAACATTATCTGTTGTCTATCTGGCCTTGCTAATTTTTGTAATAAAAAATATTTTTAACATGTAGGCGCATTCATTTTCTTTGCAGGTCTGAGTCCTAGTCACCTTTCATGCTCTAGGGCAATCAGTGCACTGACGTGAAGAGCCATGTGACAAGCATGGACACTGAGCATGGCCACTTATTGGCTGGTTGTTCTCTGTGTCACCACATTGAATCAATATTGAGAGGCATGTCAAGCCATGTACATCCATAGACCAGCTGACTCTGACCTTGCACCCCCACTGCAACCCTGGAATCACGCCCTGTACAACAATTGGTGAATGCTACATCCCCAACATGTAGTGAGCACTGTGCCCAGCATGCACTCCTCTCCTTCTCGCAGGGTTCAGATGCTGTTTTATCAACTTGGCTTCGGCTACTCCAGTCCCAGTGGCAATGGCCACTCCATTTTGCCTTGTGGATAGTGGCAAGGAGTGTCGGACAGTGTTGTGGCTTCTGATCTGTCCACACATGTCCACACGTAGTACAACGGTCACAACATGTTACATCATGTAGTTTGGAATTTTGATGCAAAAGATAAGTTCTGACTGCAGCAGGAAGTTGTGATTGTACCATAGTTGCACTCATACACAGTTTTGCTTCCATCCTCGCACTTGATACACATCAAATTATATGAACATGGATACTCACTGGTGGCATTTGGGTCTTCAAAGCTGTCGACCTCCCCCTGTGTATATGGCCGTGGGCCACCTACAAGAAGAGTAACAGAAGTACAAATTGGTATAGAATCACATCATATGTACATGCAAATTTAGACCAAAACATTATTTAGCGTGACACATGCATGGAAATAACAGGACGTGTCACTCCTTTTACATTGAGTGCAGCCATATTTTTCCTAACACACATGGACAGTGGAAACACTGGATTGCTTCCACATCAATGTTCACTGAGTGTGGAACACACATGTGTGCCATCCCTGTGATTTTGCACATGCATCAACAGATTCAACACACATGCCCTTATGCAGACACTGTTGCTGACTGCTGTAAGGATTGCTGTTTCAAAAACGTGTTTATGCACATGCACATGTGTAAGCATTTATTAGCCACAGACACTGACAACGCTTCTTCGACTCTCAACATTCCCACAGCATGTTAAGCTCTATCATGTTCACTGATTGCACACTGATATGATCTTGCAGATGACTGTTGCATAGTGGCTCACACATGACTAGGGTTACATTTGGCTGCCTGCTTCACACTCCGTTCGGGATGCTGATTCACCTGAAGTGCATCCACCCTGACGTATACAGCATTCAAGGTGTACATCCATGATACATTCAAGCGAACATGTAGTTTGATGCATGTACACACTGCAGATGAACAGTATCGGACCATCAGCCAAAGCCATCTTTACCCAGCAACAAGCCCAAACTCAATCATTGGACATGCCTCTACACAATCCATCAGCTCAAACTTGGATCACTTTGTATGGACTGTACCAGTGGCAAATCTACACGCTACGCAAATTACACAGCCAGCAACACCCATGGACAGTAATCCAGACTACAATGCACCCTGGCGTACACCACCAAGTACACGCACACTACGTACACACAAAACTACACCAACTCTGGATCATGACATGCATCGCCATCAAAGTGTCCACCCTTTGAAGACTAGCCATGGAGATCTGTATCATCCGCAAAAAGACTAGCAACAGATGGAGCGTTACTCACAGGAATCATGGTAAACGCTACCTTTCCATCCCAAGTTAGCAGATGACTCACCAATCAATCATCCCATTTCATGATTAGTCTACAACAACTGTCTGGTGTGTGCATATGCCATTGCACTCAATAGGTACATCTACATCACAAAGTGAAGCACAAGCCATTGCACGCTCAACATCAAACGACTAAGTGCACAGATCCAGGTCAGAACAAGGACAACACCCCTGTGGGAACCTCGTCCAAATACCTACATGCCCCTGAGGTGTGTACACAACCCACATCACATACATCATTGCGCAACATGCATTCGCATACATGTTCCACAGACTTGTGACATAGCTCAACTCACATCTTGACTACAGACGTGCCAACAGGTTAGCAAAATGCATTGACAAGCTTGTAGACATCACACAGTAGCAACTGGCCACAAGGCACAGCCACAAGGACGGTGGCAACATCAACACATCCACCACACCAAGACCACATACCCCCATGGCCTGACCGTTCTGACGTACACCTCCTGTCAACCATACAGCTGCATCCATATGTAACAATTAGCACCCCACACAGAAATTACAGATTCTTGACAACTAACAACTATAATGAGCCACAAACCAAAATGCCAACAACACCTTGCACTACACAAGCTTGGTTCTCAATGGACCACACAGATGGTTATCGTAATGTCTAGATGATTTTGCTACAGTCTCCAACACAGACACACAGCAGCACAGGAAGTCAACACGGATCGCATACAGACCACATCATTAGTGAGACACATGCAGACACCATTTTGCAACGATGAAGGACGGGGACGCTAAGACACCATCAATCCCCTTGATAAGGATCCAAAGCAAGGACACCATCTCAACAATCCACACACACATCAAGATTTTACAAGGGCAAATGACTCACCCAATCAATCCTCAGCAACTCCAGAAATGCTACACTAAGAATCCACTTCACGAGTTACATTGGCAGAGCTAGCATTGGGCATGTGGACATGTCCCCCTCACAGGATCACTACAACAAGCGCTGCTCATATTTCCACACAGATGTCATGTGCCTCCAGGATCATTGACATTTTCAGACACAGGTCAATGTAAACATATATCTTCATGCAAAACCTGCTACCCCTCCATCTCATCTTTGACAACATTGAGCACCACAGACAGCGCATCTACCATGATACTCATCCTTTGATGATCACAAATGTACCCCTGTCACCAACCTCTCCTACCAATCTGGCACACACGTCACTCCAGCATTCAGCGTTTACAATGAAGCTGGGTGTGTAATAGTGAGCTTATGCACCTTAAGTGGACTAGCGCATGCTTACGACCCACATGCAATGAGCTGACAACAAACATCCTGCGCAGACCACACCGTGCACCTCTCCTTTTCAAATGTATGTAACAGACTCTGCAACTGCAGCTGGATTGCGACCCTCACATGTGAGTAGGCTAATCCTGATGATGATGCCTGCTTGATTCATCTATTGATGCCGCATGCTTACATACGCAACCAGAGTCATGTATATCGTGACATATGCACAGGGTATGGACTGAAATACAAGATAGTGCAGGAATGATGCAACCCCAGACCTTTGTCTGCACCACACTGTTTGAAATTCCAAGCAATGGAATACAACATTGACATTTTAAATATTCCTTGTTCCAACAGTACTTCACTATATTCTACATCCTGGTGGTGCTGATTCATGCTTAACATTGACAATGAACTGCAAATCCAGCAAGCGTGTTTTACCATGCACTTGTGAATATGCAAAATTTGCACTCAGTTTTTAAAAGGCTTGCTATGTTGCATGTTGTTAGATGTGGATGTTCACACACAACACCCATAGCCACTGATGCATGGCCAGACTTACAGAGTGGCAATTAACTGGGAAACCATCAGGATGGCACTCCACCCTAAGGCTGGCCTACTGTGTCTCGAAAAAGGGACTATTTAATCATTTCATTTGTCATTGCTCAATGCATGCTGCATTTGATTACACACATTGGAGGAGAGAATCATGACATTTGTGACCTTGGGGTGTGTTAGACCTGTCAGCCCTAGGGTGGTCCCCCCTTCTATTTGTGATCGTGCCTAATTTTTGTCCACCATCATTTTTGTGTTGGACTAGGTCTCCGGGCGCCTTTTCATTGCCAATCAGTGTTAAGGTGCAGGTGCTCCCTTCTCCCAAGATGGCTGCCACAGACCCCTGCTACTGCAGAGTGGTCTTTCATAGTAGCACCCTAGCTGCCAGGAGCTGGCTGGGACCCCACAACAATGTGGCGACACCAGCCCGCCTTTTGTCCCATGGGTAGAATGGGGAAGCTCCTGGAATGTGCTGGAACCTTCTAGGAGGGAGGTGGCGTTTTACTTTAGCCGCCTTGGCTAGAGGTCACCTGACCTAGGGCTACTTAAGTGAGGAAGGGTACTTTTTGTGGTGAGTTGGCCAGTGGGGTACAGCAGAGCTGGAGAATCCACGCAGGAGTGTAGGCGGTTGGGCCTAGCCAGGGACTTATGCCTCTGAGAGTGACAGGATTTAGGTGCTGCCTCTTAAGTGAGTGAGGGACCCTGTGAAACCCTCTGATCTTGCACAGCAGTAGTAGGACCAAAAGAACCTCTGCCCAGCCTGACTAGGAAGGACCTAGTCGTTAACTCCATCCCTACCCCCCTGTAACAGAACCCCCTTAAGGGCGCCAGAGCCATCTGCGCCAACAAGACTTCATCTAACACCTGAGAACAGTAACTGAATGCTGAGACTGCGTGTCCTGACTGACCCCCGAAACCCTATGCAAAGCAGATTGAAGAACCACCGGGGATCGACCAGGTACTAGCGCTGTGACCCCTGCGCTCCCTGACCTGGCCTGGGTCCCTCGGCAGCGTGCTCCGCTGAGCGCGGAGCTCCCCTCCTTAATTTCAGCCCCCCCCCTGTGGCGTGGAAGCAAGCGCGCTCACCGCAGCGGGCGGAAGGCCGGAAGAAGTGCCCTTCAGTGTCACGAGGCCCGTGGAGAAGCCCGGGGACCCGTTGCTGCCGTCGCAGCTGTGCAAGAAGGTGCGCCAGGCCGAGGACCATTTCCCACATCGCCAATGGAGCGGACGCCATCCGACGTCAAGAGCAAGGTAAGCCCGGATGCTGTGATTGACGCCGGTGCGCCCCCTGATGTTTGGGAGCCGCAACACACCCTGAGCCCGGGTTTCCTCTCCGTGGGAGTCCCCCTGGTCACCACGACTGAGAGACCCCGCCAAGGGATCCTTTCCTTGTGCCCCCCGTGACTGTACTGAAGCGTGGTGCCCTACAAACTGCACCGGAGCCCGAGAGACTCGCTCCGCAAGTCCGGTGCGCTCCCTGCTACTAGCTCCGTGTGTAGAGATTCACTGTTACTGATTACGAGTAGCACTATGCTCTTCATGTTCCGTTCTGAAGTGCTGAATGTCATTGCTTACGAGTTGCACTCTGTTATTCATGTTCCATTCTGAAGTATTCCTTGCAAATGATTCCGAATGGCGCTCGGTTTTAAATGCTCCAGTCTGAAGTATTCCTTGCGAATGATGATGATAGGGCTCTGTTTCAAATGCTCCGTTATGACAAATGCATGGCTATTGATTACGAGCAGCGCTCTGTGTTAAATGCTCCGTTCCAAAGTGTTCCCTGTTGGCAACTACGAGCAGCGCTCTGGTCTAGATGCCCCGTTCTGAAGTAGTCATTGCCAGTTAATCATGAGTAGCACTCTGTGGAAATAGGCGCTGTTCTGAGGTATTCACCGCTCAGCGCGTAAAGCGCGGGAATCGCCACTGAGGTGCTACAGATAACCAAAGTAGCGGTGTGCCCACGAGTTCTGCCCTGGGTCCCTGCACGCCCTAGGAGTGGCGCTACAGTCCCCAAACCCTACCCTGAGAAGTGAGATACACTAGGGTGGCCTAGAGCCTTTAGAAACCTACTGGTGCATGACGTGCTGGTGAATATGGGGCGGGTGAATCCACTGCTAATCTAAGTGAAGCTTGCATTGATATCTGAGGAACTGCATTTACATCTCATGAATTGCATTTATATCGCATGAACTGCATTTACATCTCATGAATTGCATTTATATCACATGAACTGCATTTATCTCGAACTACTTGGATAAACTTGAATTATTTGCATGAACCTTTACAGTGTGGCGTACCTTATTGTGTGTGTTCCCCATTCCATGCGAGGTGCGTGTTGTATGGTTGCTTTACACACAGGCCTTTGGGTGCCCAGCCGCTCGTGTCACGTTACCGTCCTTAGGGACTGGAGACCCCGGTTTCCTACAGGGTGCATGAAGGTGTCCCTTCATGAACAGACACTACTGCCCCACGACGCAGGCAGCCATGTACATGTTAGCAAGTTTGCCTGCACCTGCACATGGTGGCAGTTTGTGTACCAGCACAGGGCTTGGCACCGTGATTACACATCATGGGGCAGATTTATGTTTGACTTGCGCCTCATTTACGCCGCCGTTGCGTCACTTTTGTGACGCAGCAGCGGCGCAAATCCTGCGCCATGGTGCGGGGTATTTACAACGTGACGCATATGGGAGATGCGTCACGTTGTAAAGCCCTGCGCCACATGTAGGCGTTCCAGGGCAGGTGTGGGCGTTCCGGCGCAGGAACGCCTCCTAAAAGTGGCTGAGTGAAATCGACAAGATTTCACTCAGTCACTTTTTCAGCCATGCTGCGTCACATCCCTGCGCCTGCTTGAAGCAGGCGTAAGGATTGACGCAGCATTTTAGGGATAGGGGCACCCAGAGCCTTGCTGGAGCTGCGTCGCGGTTGCACAGCAACTCCAGCAATGCACCATCCATACGACGGCAGATGCGTCACGCATCTGCCCATCCGAGTGCCACGGTGCGCCGCATCATGAATGCGGGGCATCAATGGTGGCGCACAAGTGGGCAGATGCGTGGCAACTCCTCTGGCGCATCTCTGCTGATTAGCAGAGATGCGCCAGACGTCATGAATCTGCCCCTTTGTATCCAAATCATCCTCCCCTTTGTTCACAGAATGACTATGAAAAATCAATTTATTTAACTGGTGCATGTGTCTGTGTGAATAGAGAAAATTTCTATGTCAACATCATATATATTTGGGCCGATTGATGTTTCCTGGCGCATCCCTGCAAATCAGCAAGGATGCGCCAGGAGAGATGGGTCACACAAGTTTACCCTTGCGCCACCCATGATGCGCAGCATTTGCAATGCGGCGCATCATGGCGCAGGAATTAACAGATGCGTGACGCATTCGATGGCGTAAGGTTGCCGCAGTGCTTAAGTTGTGTTGCAAGCGCAACGCAACTCCAGCACTGTTCCAACCTGCCCATCCCTAACATGGTCTGTCAAGCCTTACGCCTGCTTCAAGCAGGTGCAGGGTTTTGATGCCTCATTGTCGGAAAAGTGAGTCAGTCACATATTATAGATTTGACTGAGTCACTTTTCCGAGGGTTATTTCCGCCGTTACACCCACCCTGCGCTACATTAAACCTGACGCAGGTTTAATGTAGCGCAGAGCTTTACAGCGTGACACATCTCCATTGATGCGTCACGATGTGAATATGGCGCAAACTGGCGCAGGGTTTACACCACCGCTGCGTCACAAAAGTGACGCTACGGCGGCATCTAAGGGGCACAAGTCCCTCATAAATCTGCCCCATGGTTTCCAACATATGTGTCTGTGGCCACAGAACAGTCTTTTGTATTGCATGCGCTCATATGTACATCCATACAGACCATTGCAACGCCAATTGATTGGTCATACGATTTGTGCAGAGGGAGATATGGCATAGATTAGCACCTCTGAAGAGAATAAATGAGTGACAAGAAACATTGACTTACCAACTGGACCACCAACTTCCAGGCCAAGATGATCGAGCAGGTCAGCCTCCCTGCTGATGACGTCCTGCCAGCGGTGCTTTATCTGGTGGGTTGTCCGCTGGATCTGGAATAGACGCCCCATATGTTGCTGCACAGTGGTCCACCGGCGCTTGCGCCCTGCTGTGTCATACCCCTGACTGACCCTGCCCCCCATGCTGATCATCCGGGGCAGGTAGTGGAATATTAGCCATATCATCCCGCCAAACTGTCGATCGGTCAAATTTCGAGACCTTCCCGACATGATTTAGGATGACGTAAAGGAAACTTAATAAATTCGACAAAGGAAACTTATTTAAGATTGACCTAATATGTACTATAAAATAACCCACCCCTATATAAAGCCTTAAAACTCACTACCCCAATCGACAAACACCCCACAATACTAATGTTACAAGACTCACAAATCACTAAAGACATAAAAACACACCTCAAAAGACACAGGGGACAGACAAAAGACACTTTGAAAGGCAAATCAGGACACCACAGACTCCAAACAACTCCACCAGCAAGCACACACCGAAAGCAAGTAAGGGAAAGTGAAAGTAACTGTGCACTTCCTAGTTTGGGAGGTTCTGGAATCATTGCATCATTTCCTGCTTCGATGCGACACGTTTTGACGTTTTGCGTCACGCTTCCGTTGATGCGTAGATTGTCACTTATTGCATTTAGGCTCAGGTATGCATGCGTGACGCTTATTTGTTTGGCGTGTTGCATCATGAATTAATAATTACGAAGCGTGACGTAAGTCACAGTGCGTCGTGCATTATTGGGATGCTACTCGTTTGTGTGCATTTGCGAGACTTTCCTGTAGAAGCGATACTTTACGTGTAAAAGCGTCACTTTTCATGTTGTTATTGCTGCAGAATGTAAAAATTATCCACGCTTTGCTACTTGCGACACTTTACATTGAGATGCAACACTCTTCTATTGTGTGAGTGACTCAATCATGATTTGCCACTGTATAGATGTGTATGTGTGAGGGCAGAACTACCAGGAACTGTAGCATCGTAGCAGCATTTGCATTTTGCACTCCTGAATGCGCAGGTGTGCCACGTATTCACAGAAATATGTTGCATATCCATGCTTCACCCTGCACTGGTGCAACAACTTGAGGCATGCAGTGGGCCAGGACCCTTGGAGCCTGGTGCATGGGTGCGTACGTCACCAGATATTATCTGTGTGCATGCATTATCCCCTTGAAATTAGTGTTGTGGACTGCAGCACAGATATGGAGCGGGATAAGGCACGGCGTACATACAAAGTGGTAAAAGTACAATCCCATTACGCCATATTTAGCGCACCGTTACATCACTTTTGTGATGCAGTGGCGGGGCGAAGACAGTGCCATGCTTTTGGCTATTTACAATGTGACACATCTAGTGAGATGTGTCACGTTGTTGAGCCCTGCGCAAGATGTTGGTGATCCTGGCAGGGGGGGACGTGGGGGGGGTGGTGGCCTTTCAGTGCAGGAACGCCTCAGACAAGTGGCTGAGTGACATGTACAATATTACACTCAGTCACTTTGACGTCCATGCAGCATCAAAAGCCTGCGCCTTCTTGAAGCATGTATAAGTATTAATGCAGCATGTTTGCGATAGGGCCAAGATCATACTTGCTGGACCTACGTTTCATTTGCAACGCAACTCCAGCAATGCACCGCATTTGCACAGGGGGATGCGACACGCATCTGCACATCCATGCGCAACGGTGCACCACATTGTACATGCGGCACATCTGTGTTTGCGCACGGGTGGGCAGATGGCTCGATACTTCTGGTGCATCCCTGTTGATTGACAGAGATGCACAGGAAGTCCGTAATCTTGCACGGAATGTCTCCTTTTTTGCAAATGATTACGCCACCTCCAGGGTGGTTTAGTATTCAGTTGCATCTCCATGCTTTCACTCATTTGGTCAATCTGGATATGTATCTTGTTCCATGTGTGTTGTGTGTCAACTACCACCACAACGTACATGGCACTCATAATCTCCGCTAAGTGCTGTGTGTAAAGTGTTTGGGGCAGAATTACAAGCCCCTTGCGTCACTTTCGCACCGTCCTTGCATCACTTTTGTGACGCAGCGGCTGCGTAAAAGTTGCTGCCCATTAACAACGTGACGCATCTAGGGAGATGCGTCACGTTGTGAAGCCCTGCGCCACATTACACCTGCGTCAGGTTTAATGTGTACAGGGTGGGCGTTCTGTCGCAGGAAGCCCCGTATAAGTGACCCAGTGAAATCTACAAGATTTCAATGAGTCACTTTTACATCCATGCTGCGTCAACACCCTGCGCCTGCTTGAAGCAGGCGTTAGTATTGATGCAGCATGTTAGGCATATGGCGGCCCTGGGCATTGCTGGAGTTGCGTCGTGCTTGCGACACGACTCCAGCAATACGTGATTTTTCCGTCAACAGATGCGTCAGAATTTCTGACGCATCTGTCAATCCTTGCGCCATGGTTCGCCGTGCATCCATGGTGAGGCAAGGATTTGGCAAGTAGGTGCAGGGAAAGTGACGCATCTCTACAGATGCGTCACTTTCTTGTAAATCTGCCCCTATGTATTTGGAAGGAGATGTGAAGTCACACAGGGTGGGTTTCCCGCTCCCTGTACATATGGATGGTCCCCATGCACCACCAGTCCGTCAGACAAAGTGATGTTCTGGTGGCACAGGGGGCTTGTCATTGTACCCCATGTTGTTGTTCGAGGGATGTTTCACATATGGTACATGTGTGTCACCTGTGTCGACATGTTGCCTTATTGCATGTTGACTTGTGTGGCTTCTTCTCACCAACGTTTCCTTCTGTAAAATGATATGTGTATATATTCGGAGTGAATAAGGATTGATCTGTGAGTGGTACTTCCAACTTGCACAGCAGCTGACTGACATTACATCACACATTGTTGCCAGTGCCTGCATGTCATTGCTTGAGCTGTGACTCTGCACAGACATGTATGTATTTTTTTTATCCACGGCGGAAATGCTGCATCACTTTTCACATGTCCATATGTGGGACATCAGCATCCCAAGGAGCTTTTGCACAAGTTTTTCCATGCGTGATATTTGTGGCCACTTTCAGCAGCTATGCTTGTCAGGACCACCACACACACATAGCTTACTCAGGGTGCAAGTGTGCATGATTCACTGCATGCCATCTATTCATGCAAAAGAAGGTTGCACATGACTATGAAACATGTTTTTGATAGGATGTTGCTTTCCTGTGCTATGGCAGTGCCACAGCTTGTCACAACCAAGGTCCTTCCACTGCCATGCAGCAGCAGTTTGATGTACATCTGCACATGTATATATCTATGATTTGAACTTGAACGTTAATGGACACAAAGTTGAGGATGCAACTTGAAATTGTGTAATGTTCTTTATTGTACATTTTATTGACTTCAATTTTCTACATCATGAGAAAAATTGAGTCACTATGTGTGATCGACGTCGTATCCCTGCTGCTGTGTGGTGGATGTCTTGCACTTGGGGTTGCACATGTTCATCATCATCCACCTGTCCAGGCTGCTGGTCCTCCTCCTCCCAGGGCACATTAGTTTTGACACACATGTTGTGGAGTATCGCACATGTAAGTATTATTTTGCAAACAGTTTCTGGTGAATAAAGTAGCCTTCCACCTGATACGTCAAGGCAACGGAACCTTGACTTCAGGATTCCGAAGCTGCGTTCAATAATGTTCCTTGTCCGGCAATGGGCATGGTTGTATGCCTTCTGTTGGTCAGTGCTTGGATTTCCAAATGGTGTCATAACCCAACTCTGGACTCCATATCCTTGATCAGCTGTAATTGGGAGGTAATAGATACGTGTTACTTTAGGCTGACATCAGTATACATGGCATGTGTCCTATGTCTACCTGCGCAAACTTTGAAACTACTCAAGTCCATGTTTATGGTGTTCCTGTGTGTGGTGGGTAGACGGTGTGTGGCCTTGACTGCTCTGATGTGTGCACGCTACGCGGGGGGATGGGCAGTTGCTTTTTGCAACTCATATCATGTAGCAGACAATTTTACAGGGCTCATGCAGAACATGGGTGATTGTTTGCCGGACACTGTGAAACAGGGGCAGAGGGCCCTGCCCTTCAAGGACTCTGGCAAATTGTGCTGTACCTTCATATTCCAACAGGCATCCTCCCAGGGGTACTCAAAACAGCATGCCGTGGTTGGATGGGGGGCTTGACAGGGCCAAACCTTGATGTCCCATATGCACGTGACATCGCAGTATCCATGTGTGAGGTATTAGTTCACTGTGGGACCAGGGGCGACTGTCTGTTTGGCAGACAAAGGGTATGACTGATATTGTGGATTGGTCTAAGGATGGCGTGCTCCTTCCCTTTGCTGACCTACCTGAGCAATGTGGCCCCTGAACAGGTCAGTTTATCAGATGGTGCACCAATACATGCTTACGGTGTGTAATTGCTATGTGCACGTGTATACACATTGTTGCACATTCTAATAGTATTACTTAGCTATTTACATGCATTTCGTACTGCACCTTTCAATGGTTAATTTGAGTTAGATGCCATGGGGCACATTCATGAGGTTTTGCCATAGGGAAGCGCAGCAGGCCTTCCTGCTGCGCTTCCCTACGGCAATTTAAAATGGCAGGGATGCGCCGTATCTATTACATGAGGCGAATTCCTGTCCTTTTTCCCTGCGCAGGCGCACAATGGGCTGCCTGCGCCAACGCAGGCACCTCTGCACCATGGTGCTAGGGTGGCTGCGTTGCGGGGATGAATATTGTTGTACAGGAAGGGTAACCTTTCTGTACAACAATAATCACATGAGGTTTTTTCACTTTCTATCTGTGCTGCAGAAGGCAGCACACATAGAAAAAGCACAAACGAGGAGAAATAAAGATATTTCTCCCCGTGTTGTTTTTTTTTAAACAAATTATTATTCTGTTTTTGCATATACAGGACCATTGAAGTACAGTATGCATGAAACACAATACTTTTACATATGAACTAACGATATAGCATATATATCCGAGGCAACCTTACACGTCGTGCCACATAGTTGGCAATGCCGACCAAATAAAACATACGAGAGCTTGATAGTACCTCAGTCAAGCACATTACTTTGTATCCAACCATGCCCCTGCGCTACGTTCCCAATATTCAAGATTCGATATCTATGGGGGCTCTGCCTCCCAAACAACCCTCCAACTCCCTACCCACCCCAACCCACCCAATTAACCCAACACTTGCCACGATTTTCAGTCTGAGGGTCACAGATCCTTGACCTCGGGAGGGGAATGGGAGTGGGCGGACCCAGACTTCAAGTGCGGAGTCGGGGAAGGATAGAGGCCGAATACATCGGCCAGAGTGGGGACTGTGATGGTTCCGGACAGGCATAACAGAGGGGGGGAAGGCTTGTATCATCACCCACCAGGATATGGCCTCAGTCAGACAGGAGATTACAACCCTCAGCCCCACTGGACTGGCTCCAGCTACTACCAGACTCAACCGTTGGCATACACCCTGTTTCACGCTGGGGTCCTCCGTGGACTGTGCCCCGCAGCCTCCTCACATTCCTCCACCTCACCCTTAAATAGCTCAGTCAGATGTGCCCATTCTAGAGATATGGGACACTTTCGCAGCCCTCGACTCTCTTCACGGTGCAAAGCTTCTCACTCCACCACTGACCCCCTCAATACCTCCTCCCCCCAGACCTCCACCCGCGGCAGGGCTCAAGACTTCCACCGCTGGGTTATCAGGCGCTTTGCCAGCATTAATGGCAGATTGGCAAAGCGACGCAACTGTTTTGCCTTCAGGGGGAGCGGCAGCAGTCACAATGGGCAAGCTTCTGCTGTGTCCCAGGAGGGGCGTTCAGTAATTATATTTAATACGTGCATTATCCTATCCCAGTATCAAGATATTTCTCCCTGTTGCGCCTCCCTTCTGCCTCCCCTGGGGAGGCGTAAGCTTTTGGCGCTGCCTCAGATTTCCGATTTCTCGAATATCAGAGGCAGTGTCAAAAGGGCATGGATGTTGCTGGTAACGTCCCCAGCAACACCCATTGGACGCCCCTTTTACGCGGAACACTGCGTTGAAGGGACTGATATTTATGATGCAACATTAAGCCGAAAAAAGTGGCTCAGTGCTGCCTGATTAATATCACGCTGGCTTCTGCGCCACGGAACGTCACAAAAAGTTGCGTTCCGATGGTGCTAGGGGCCTCATTAATGAGGCCCCATGTGTGCATATGTTGTCAGTGTGACTTGGTGATCAACAAAGTTTGATGTGTGATATTTCCATGCATTCCTATCAGGTGTCCCTTGGCCCTTTACGTTATGCTGCTATTTGGGTCTGCAGGTTTGTCCAATATGTTGTGTGGTTATAGTGTATATGTGGCAATGCATTTCCACATTGATGCATTGCATCATTTGGACCTAAGGGCATGTCATGTGGATGTAATGTGGCATTGTAGAAGCAGCTGTTGCATAATATATTTTGATATACATTTATTGGTGCTTACCTACAAGAAGTCCGTTGCCATATTGCCCATTTTCGAAACGTTGATTGATTATGCTGTTTCTGAAAATGTAGAGTCATGCACACTGCCAGGGTATGTCGCCAGGACATTGAGAAATTGTCCCCGATGGTCCACAATGGCCTGGACATTGATTGAGTGTGTGTGTTTTCGGTTGCGGTAAAGGTGTTCCGTAGCTGCAGGTGGTACGAGCTGTACATGCGTGCAGTCCATTGCTCCAAGCACATGAGGGAATCCAGCAATAGCATAGAATCCTTCTTTGATGTCCATCTGCAGCTGCTGTGTGTTGGGAAAATGTATATACTGTGGGGAGAGCTGGAGAATGGCATCCAGGACCGTAGGGAGGAAGCCGGAGTAAGATGACTGCGACACTCCAGCCACTTGTGCAGCTGTTGTTTGGAACGATCCAGAGGCCAACATATGCAATACCGCCAGTAGCTTTGTCAGGGGTGGGATGTTGTTACCCCTTTCAGTTGGTGCCTGTAGCTGTGGTGAGATCTGCCGCAACAGATTTAGTATGGACGCTTTCCTGATCCGATACAGTTTGATGACTTGTTCGTCCCGGAGTCCAATGAGGGTGGTCCTTGGACGGAAGATGCGCTCCTTTCTCCTGCGCTGCCTTTGTGGTAATGGTGGAGGCTGCGGTAGTGGGATTGGTGGTGGTGGTCTTTGTGCAACTCCCAGCTGGAGGATTAGCAGGTCCATTTTGCTTGCTATGCTTCCAAATTGCTATGTGGCACTTTCAATCAAGTTCTGGTGAACTTGCGTCGTTATTTGCGCGTGGGTTTATGGGGCGCAGGTTTTCTGACGCATTCACGCATTTGCGTGACGCATTATGTAGATGCGTCGACGCAGGGAAATGACATAAATATGCCTGCGTCAGTAATGCGTTGCTTTTTGCTTGGGAACGCCTACCTTGCATATATTAAAAGTGACACGACGCAGCCGTTTCTGACGCAAATTAATTCCGTCGCATCTTGGATTACGTGACGCATATCCGTAGATGCGTCACAATATAAATTTTGCATAAAAAAAAGAACCGCCGCAGCGTCACATAAGTGACGCAACGGCGGTGTTAAAGTGGCGCAAGCCCAACATAAATCTGCCCCTTTGTCCTTTTCTATCTCGGCGTGGATGGTACGGTGCTAATCCCATGCTTAAAACCTTTGATAGAAAAACATACATTTGAGGTGAGGAGATCTAGAGTGTCGCTGGTGTTGAGAGTGCTCCATACAGGAGCTGCTTTCCACCTAAACTTGAGAACTACCCAGAGTTTTCCGCTTTTCTTTTTTACATAATTTATTCGTCACTCTATGCCTGAAAGGGTACTTCTTTGACTTATACTGGGTGCTCCCTTGTGTCTGGACAAAGCTATACCTCTCTGAAGAGCTCTAATTAGAGCGAAACACAGTGTTAGGAGTTGCTTTTACTCATTTCAGGTTGGCTTGGTTGGTATTTTACCTATTCAAAGCTGTAATACTGTGCCTGAAGTGGTAATTGGCTTTTGTCATTTTACAGCTCGGCAAGGACAGTACTGTGCTAGTCCTATGTTTAAAGACTTTGCTGTACAAATTGCAAAAGACTTTGTCCTTTTCTATCTCGGCGTGGATGGCACTGTGTTAATCCCTTGCGTAAAAACTTTGATAGAAAAACAGACATTTGAGGTGAGCAGATGTGGAGTGTCGCTGGTGTTGAGAGTGCTCCATACAGGAGCTGCTTTCCACCTAAACTTGAGAACTACCCAGAGTTCTCTGCTTTTTTTTTTTGCATAATTTATTCGTCACTCTATGCCTGAAAGGGTATTTCTTTGACTTATACTGGGTGCTCCCTTGTGTCTGAACAAAGCCATACCTCTCTGAAGAACTCTAATTAGAGCGAAACACAGTGTCAGGGGTTGCTTTTGCTCATTTCAGGTTGGTTTGGTTGGTATTTTACTGATTCAAAGCTGTAATACTGTGCCTGAAGCGGTAATTGGCTTTTGTCATTTTACAGCTCGGCAAGGACAGTACTGTGCTAGTCCTATGCTTGAAGACGGTGCTGTACAAATGGCAAAAGACTTTGTCCTTTTCTATCTCGGCGTGGATGGCACTGTGCTAATCCCATGCTTAAAAACTTTGATAGAAAAACAGACATTTGAGATGAGCAGATCTAGAGAGTCGCTGGTGTTGAGAGTGCTCCATACAGGAGCTGCTTTCCACCTAAACCAGAGAACTACCCAGAGTTCTCTGCTTTTCTTTTTTGCATAATTTATTCGTCACTCTATGCCTGAAAGGGTATTTCTTTGACTTATACTGGGTGGTCCCTTGTGTCTGGACAAAGCTATACCGCTCTGAAGAGCTCTAATTAGAGCGAAACACAGTGTCAGGAGTTGCTTTTACTCATTTCAGGTTGGCTTGGTTGGTATTTTACCGATTCAAAGCTGTAATACTGTGCCTGAAGTGGTAATTGGCTTTTGTCATTTCACAGCTCGGCAAGGACAGTACTGTGCTAGTCCTATGCTTAAAGACTTTGTCCTTTTCTATCTCGGCGTGGATGGCACTGTGCTAATCCCATGCTTAAAAACTTTGATAGAAAAACCGACATTTGAGGTGAGCAGATCTAGTGTGTCGCTGGTGTTGAGAGTGCTCCATACAGGAGCTGCTTTCCCACTAAACTTGAGAACTACCCAGAGTTCTCTGCTTTTCTTTTTTGCATAATTTATTCGTCACTCCATGCCTGAAAGGGTATTTCTTTGACTTATACTGGGTGCTCCCTTGTGTCTGGACAAAGCTATACCTCTCTGAAGAGCTCTAATTAGAGCGAAACACAGTGTCAGGGGTTGCTTTTACTCATTTCAGGTTGGATTGGTTGGTATTTTACCGATTCAAAGCTGTAATACTGTGCCTGAAGTGGTAATTGGCTTTTGTCATTTTACAGCTCGGCAAGGACAGTACTGTGCTAGTCCTATGCTTAAAGACTTTGCTGTACAAATGGCAAAAGACTTTGTCCTTTTCTATCTCGGCGTGGATGGCACTGTGCTAATCCCATGCTTAAAAACTTTGATTGAAAAACAGACATTTGTGGTGAGCAGATCTAGAGTGTCGCTGGTGTTGAGAGTGCTCCATACAGGAGCTGCTTTCCACCTAAACTTGAGAACTATCCAGAGTTCTCTGCTTTTCTTTTTTCCATAATTTATTTGTCACTCTATGCCTGAAAGGGTATTTCTGTGACTTATACTGGGTGCTCCCTTGTGTCTGGACAAAGCTATATCTCTCTGAAGAGCTCTAATTAGAGCGAAATACAGTGTCAGGGGTTGCTTTTACTCATTTCAGGTTGGCTTGGTTGGTATTTTACTGATTCAAAGCTGTAATACTGTGCCTGAAGTGGTAATTGGCTTTTGTCATTTCACAGCTCGGCAAGGACAGTACTGTGCTAGTCCTATGCTTAAAGACTTTGCTGTACAAATGGCAAAAGACTTTGTCCTTTTCTATCTCGGCGTGGATGGCACTGTGCTAATCCCATGCTTAAAAACTTTGATAGAAAAACCGACATTTGAGGTGAGCAGATCTAGTGTGTCGCTGGTGTTGAGAGTGCTCCATACAGGAGCTGCTTTCCCACTAAACTTGAGAACTACCCAGAGTTCTCTGCTTTTATTTTTTGCATAATTTATTTGTCACACTATGCCTGAAAGGGTATTTCTTTGACTTATACTGGGTGCTCCCTTGTGTCTGGACAAAGCTATACCTCTCTGAAGAGCTCTAATTAGAGCGAAACACAGTGTCAGGGGTTGCTTTTACTCATTTCAGGTTGGCTTGGTTGGTATTTTACCGATTCAAAGCGGTAATACTGTGCCTGAAGTGGTAATTGGCTTTTGTCATTTTACAGCTCGGCAAGGACAGTACTGTGCTAGTCCTATGCTTAAAGACTTTGCTGTACAAATGGCAAAAGACTTTGTCCTTTTTTATCCCAGCGTGGATGGCACTGTGCTAATCCCATGCTTAAAAACTTTGATGAAAAAACAGACATTTGAGGTGAGCAGATCTAGAGTGTCGCTGGTGTTGAGAGTGCTCCATACAGGAGCTGCTTTCCACCTAAACTTGAGAACTACCCAGAGTTCTCTGCTTTTCTTTGTTGCATAATTTATTCGTCACTCTATGCCTGAAAGGGTATTTCTTTGACTTATACTGGGTGCTCCCTTGTGTCTGGACAAAACCATACCTCTCTGAAGAGCTCTAATTAGAGTGAAACACAGTGTCAGGGTTTTTTTTTTTTTTTTACTCATTTCAGGTTGGCTTGGTTGGTATTTTACTGATTCAAAGCTGTAATACTGTGCCTGAAGTGGTAATTGGCTTTTGTCATTTTACAGCTCGGCAAGGACAGTACTGTGCTAGTCCTATGCTTAAAGACTTTGCTGTACAAATGGCAAAAGACTTTGTCCTTTTCTATCTCGGCGTGGATGGCACTGTGCTAATCCCATGCTTAAAAACTTTGATAGAAAAACAGACATTTGAGGTGAGCAGATCTAGAGTGTCGCTGGTGTTGAAAGTGCTCCATACAGGAGCTGCTTTCCACCTAAACTTGAGAACTACCCAGAGTTCTCTGCTTTTCTTTTTTGCATAATTTATTTGTCACTCTGTGCCTGAAAGGGTATTTCTTTGACTTATACTGGGTGCTCCCTTGTGTCTGGACAAAACTATACCTCTCTGAAGAGCTCTAATTAGAGCGAAACACAGTGTCAGGGGTTGCTTTTACTCATTTCAGGGTGGCTTGGTTGGTATTTTACCGATTCAAAGCTGTAATACTGTGCCTTAAGTGGTAATTGGCTTTTGTCGTTTTACAGCTCGGCAAGAACAGTACTGTGCTAGTCCTATGCTTAAAGAGTTTGCTGTACAAATGGCAAAAGACTTTGTCCTTTTCTATCTCGGCGTGGATGGCACTGTGCTAATCCCATGCTTCAAAACTTTGATAGAAAAACAGACATTTGAGATGAGCAGATCTAGAGAGTCGCTGGTGTTGAGAGTGCTCCATACAGGAGCTGCTTTCCACCTAAACCAGAGAACTACCCAGAGTTCTCTGCTTTTCTTTTTTGCATAATTTATTCGTCACTCTATGCCTGAAAGGGTATTTCTTTGACTTATACTGGGTGGTCCCTTGTGTCTGGACAAAGCTATACCTCTCTGAAGAGCTCTAATTAGAGCGAAACACAGTGTCAGGAATTGCTTTTACTCATTTCAGGTTGGCTTGGTTGGTATTTTACCGATTCAAAGCTGTAATACTGTGCCTGAAGTGGTAATTGGCTTTTGTCATTTTACAGCTCGGCAAGGACAGTACTGTGCTAGTCCTATGCTTAAAGACTTTGCTGTACAAATGGCAAAAGACTTTGTCCTTTTCTATCTCGGCGTGGATGGCACTGTGCTAATCCCATGCTTAAAAACTTTGATAGAAAAACAGACATTTGAGGTGAGCAGATCTAGAGTGTTGCTGGTGTTGGGAGTGCTCCATACAGGAGCTGCTTTCCACCTAAACTTGAGAACTATCCAGAGTTCTCTGCTTTTCTTTTTTGCATAATTTATTCGTCACTCCATGCCTGAAAGGGTATTTCTTTGACTTATACTGGGTGCTCCCTTGTGTCTGGACAAAGCTATACCTCTCTGAAGAGCTCTAATTAGAGCGAAACACAGTGTCAGGGGTTGCTTTTACTCATTTCAGGTTGGCTTGGTTGGTATTTTACTGATTCAAAGCTGTAATACTGTGCCTGAAGTGGTAATTGGCTTTTGTCATTTCACAGCTCGGCAAGGACTGTACTGTGCTAGTCCTATGCTTAAAGACTTTGCTGTACAAATGGCAAAAGACTTTGTCCTTTTCTATCTCGGCGTGGATGGCACTGTGCTAATCCCATGCTTAAAAACTTTGATAGAAAAACCGACATTTGAGGTGAGCAGATCTAGTGTGTCGCTGGTGTTGAGAGTGCTCCATACAGGAGCTGCTTTCCCACTAAACTTGAGAACTACCCAGAGTTCTCTGCTTTTATTTTTTGCATAATTTATTTGTCACACTATGCCTGAAAGGGTATTTCTTTGACTTATACTGGGTGCTCCCTTGTGTCTGGACAAAGCTATACCTCTCTGAAGAGCTCTAATTAGAGCGAAACACAGTGTCAGGGGCTGCTTTTACTCATTTCAGGTTGGCTTGGTTGGTATTTTACCGATTCAAAGCGGTAATACCGTGCCTGAAGTGGTAATTGGCTTTTGTCATTTTACAGCTCGGCAATGACAGTACTGTGCTAGTCCTATGCTTAAAGACTTTGCTGTACAAATGGCAAAAGACTTTGTCCTTTTTTATCTCAGCGTGGATGGCACTGTGCTAATCCCATGCTTAAAAACTTTGATGAAAAAACAGACATTTGAGGTGAGCAGATCTAGAGTGTCGCTGGTGTTGAGAGTGCTCCATACAGGAGCTGCTTTCCACCTAAACTTGAGAACTACCCAGAGTTCTCTGCTTTTCTTTGTTGCATAATTTATTCGTCACTCTATGCCTGAAAGGGTATTTCTTTGACTTATACTGGGTGCTCCCTTGTGTCTGGACAAAACCATACCTCTCTGAAGAGCTCTAATTAGAGCGAAACACAGTGTCAGGTTTTTTTTTTTTTTTTACTCATTTCAGGTTGGCTTGGTTGGTATTTTACTGATTCAAAGCTGTAATACTGTGCCTGAAGTGGTAATTGGCTTTTGTCATTTTACAGCTCGGCAAGGACAGTACTGTGCTAGTCCTATGCTTAAAGACTTTGCTGTACAAATGGCAAAAGACTTTGTCCTTTTCTATCTCGGCGTGGATGGCACTGTGCTAATCCCATGCTTAAAAACTTTGATAGAAAAACAGACATTTGAGGTGAGCAGATCTAGAGTGTCGCTGGTGTTGAGAGTGCTCCATACAGGAGCTGCTTTCCACCTAAACTTGAGAACTACCCAGAGTTCTCTGCTTTTCTTTTTTACATAATTTATTCGTCACTCTCTGCCTGAAAGGGTATTTCTTTGACTTATACTGGGTGCTCCCTTGTGTCTGGACAAAGCTATACCTCTCTGAAGAGCTCTAATTAGAGCGAAACACAGTGTCAGGGGTTGCTTTTACTCATTTCAGGTTTGCTTGGTTGGTATTTTACCGATTCAAAGCTGTAATACTGTGGCTGAAGTGGTAATTGGTTTTTGTCATTTTACAGCTCGGCAAGGACAGTACTGTGCTAGTCCTATGCTTAAAGACTTTGCTGTACAAATGGCAAAAGACTTTGTCCTTTTCTATCTCGGCGTGGATGGCACTGTGCTAATCCCATGCTTAAAAACTTTGATAGAAAAACAGACATTTGAGGTGAGCAGATCTAGAGTGTCGCTGGTGTTGCGAGTGCTCCATACAGGAGCTGCTTTCCACCTAAACTTGAGAACTACCCAGAGTTCTCTGCTTTTCTTTTTTGCATAATTTATTCGTCACTCTATGCCTGAAAGGGTATTTCTTTGACTTATACTGGGTGCTCCCATGTGTCTGGACAAAGCTATACCTCTCTGAAGAGTTCTAATTAGAGCGAAACACAGTGTCAGGGGTTGCTTTTACTCATTTCAGGTTGGCTTGGTTTGTGTTTTACCCATTCAAAGCTGTAATACTGTGCCTGAAGTGGTAATTGGCTTTTGTCATTTTACAGCTCGGCAAGGACAGTACTGTGCTAGTCCTATGCTTAAAGACTTTGCTGTACAAATGGCAAAAGACTTTGGGGCAGATTTATGTTAACTGGCGCATCCCTGCATATCAGCAGGGATGCGCCAATTATTATGCGCCACAGCTGCGCCACCATGGATGCGCCGCATTTGTAATGCGGCGCACCATGGGGCAAAAACGCCACAGATGCGTGACGCATCTGTGCCGAAAAAGTGGCGCATTGCTGGAGTTGCGTCGCAAGCACGACGCAGCTCCAGCAATATTCTGGGGGGCCCTATCTGTACAATGCTGCGTCAATCCTTACGCCTGCTTCAAGCAGGCGCAGGGTTTTGACGCAGCATGGGCCTAAAAGTGACTGAGTGAAATCTTGTAAATTTCACTCAGCCACTTTTAGGAGGCGTTCCTGCGCCGGAACGCCTCCACCTGCCCTGGAACGCCTACGTGTGGCGCAGGGCTTTACAACGTGACGCATCTCCCAGATGCGTCACGTTGTGAATACCCTGCACCATGGCACAGGACTTGCGCCGCTGCTGCGTCACAAAAGTGACGCAACGGCGGCGCAAAAGTGGTGCAAGTGCAACATAAATCTGCCCCTTTGTCCTTTTCTATCTCGGTTGGCTTGGTTGGTATTTTACCGATTCAAAGCTGTAATACTATGCCTGAAGTGGTAATTGGCTTTTGTCATTTTGCAGCTCGGCAAGGACAGTACTGTGCTAGTCCTATGCTTAAAGATTTTGCTGTACAAATGGCAAAAGATTTTGTCCTTTTCTTTCTCGGCGTGGATGGCACTGTGCTAATCCCATGCTTAAAAACTTTGATAGAAAAACAGACATTTGAGGTGAGCAGATCTAGAGTGTCGCTGGTGTTGAGAGTGCTCCATACAGGAACTGCTTTCCACCTAAACTTGAGAACTACCCAGAGTTCTCTGCTTTTATATTTTGCATAATTTATTCGTCACTCTATGCCTGAAAGGGTATTTCTTTGTCTTATACTGGGTGCTCCCTTGTGTCTGGACAAAGCTATACCTCTCTGAAGAGCTCTAATTAGAGCGAAACACAGTGTTAGGAGTTGCTTTTACTCATTTCAGGTTGGCTTGGTTGGTATTTTACCGATTCAAAGCTGTAATACTGTGCCTGAAGTGGTAATTGGCTTTTGTCATTTTGCAGCTCGGCAAGGACAGTACTGTGCTAGTCCTATGTTTAAAGACTTTGCTGTACAAATGGCAAAAGACTTTGTCCTTTTCTATCTCGGCGTGGATGGCACTGTGCTAATCCCATGCTTAAAAACTTTGATAGAAAAACCGACATTTGAGGTGAGCAGATCTAGTGTGTTGCTGGTGTTGAGAGTGCTCCATACAGGAGCTGCTTTCCACGTAAACTTGAGAACTACCCAGAGTTCTCTGCTTTTATTTTTTGCATAATTTATTTGTCACTCTATGCCTGAAAGGGTATTTCTTTGACTTATACTGGGTGCTCCCTTGTGTCTGGACAAAGCTATACCTCTCTGAAGAGCTCTAATTAGAGCGAAACACAGTGTCAGGGGTTGCTTTTACTCATTTCAGGTTGGCTTGGTTGGTATTTTACCGATTCAAAGCGGTAATACTGTGCCTGAAATGGTAATTGGCTTTTGTCATTTTACAGCTCGGCAAGGACAGTACTGTGCTAGTCCTATGCTTAAAGACTTTGCTGTACAAATGGCAAAAGACTTTGTCCTTTTTTATCTCGGCGTGGATGGCACTGTGCTAATCCCATGCTTAAAAACTTTGATGGAAAAACAGACGTTTGAGGTGAGCAGATCTAGAGTGTCGCTGGTGTTGAGAGTGCTCCATACAGGAGCTGCTTTCCACCTAAACTTGAGAACTATCCAGAGTTCTCTGCTTTTCTTTGTTGCATAATTTATTCGTCACTCTATGCCTGAAAGGGTATTTCTTTGACTTATACTGGGTGCTCCCTTGTGTCTGGACAAAACCATACCTCTCTGAAGAGCTCTAATTAGAGCGAAACACAGTGTCAGGGTTTTTTTTTTTTACTCATTTCAGGTTGGCTTGGTTGGTATTTTACCGATTCAAAGCTGTAATACTGTGCCTGAAGTGGTAATTGGCTTTTGTCATTTTACAGCTCGGCAAGGACAGTACTGTGCTAGTCCTATGCTTAAAGACTTTGCTGTACAAATGGCAAAAGACTTTGGGGCAGATTTATGTTAACTGGCGCATCCCTGCATATCAGCAGGGATGCGCCAATTATTATGCGCCACAGCTGCGCCACCATGGATGCGCCGCATTTATAATGCGGCGCACCATGGGGCAAAAACGCCACAGATGCGTGACGCATCTGTGCCGTAAAAGTGGTGCATTGCTGGAGTTGCGTCGCAAGCACGACGCAGCTCCAGCAATGTTCTGGGGGGCCCTATCTGTACAATGCTGCGTCAATCCTTACGCCTGCTTCAAGCAGGCGCAGGGTTTTGACGCAGCATGGGCCTAAAAGTGACTGAGTGAAATCTTGTAAATTTCACTCAGCCACTTTTAGGAGGCGTTCCTGCGCCGGAACGCCTCCACCTGCCCTGGAACGCCTACATGTGGCGCAGGGCTTTACAACGTGACGCATCTCCCAGATGCGTCACGTTGTGAATACCCCGCACCATGGCACAGGATTTGCGCCGCTGCTGCGTCACAAAAGTGACGCAACGGCGGCGCAAAAGTGGTGCAAGTGCAACATAAATCTGCCCCTTTGTCCTTTTCTATCTCGGCGTGGATGGCACTGTGCTAATCCCATGCTTAAAAACTTTGATAGAAAAACAGACATTTGAGGTGAGCAGATCTAGAGTGTTGCTGGTGTTGAGAGTGCTCCATACAGGAGCTGCTTTCCACCTAAACCAGAGAACTACCCAAAGTTCTCTGCTTTTCTTTTTTGCATAATTTATTTGTCACTCCATGCCTGAAAGGGTATTTCTTTGACTTATACTGGGTGCTCCCTTGTGTCTGGACAAAGCTATACCTCTCTGAAGAGCTCTAATTAGAGCGAAACACAGTGTCAGGAATTGCTTTTACTCATTTCAGGTTGGCTTGGTTGGTATTTTACCGATTCAAAGCTGTAATACTGTGCCTGAAGTGGTAATTGGCTTTTGTCATTTTACAGCTCGGCAAGGACAGTACTGTGCTAGTCCTATGCTTAAAGACTTTGCTGTACAAATGGCAAAAGACTTTGTCCTTTTCTATCTCGGCGTGGATGGCACTGTGCTAATCCCATGCTTAAAAACTTTGATAGAAAAACTGACATTTGAGGTGAGCAGATCTAGAGTGTTGCTGGTGTTGGGAGTGCTCCATACAGGAGCTGCTTTCCACCTAAACTTGAGAACTATCCAGAGTTCTCTGCTTTTCTTTTTTGCATAATTTATTCGTCACTCCATGCCTGAAAGGGTATTTCTTTGACTTATACTGGGTGCTCCCTTGTGTCTGGACAAAGCTATACCTCTCTGAAGAGCTCTAATTAGAGCGAAACACAGTGTCAGGGGTTGCTTTTACTCATTTCAGGTTGGCTTGGTTGGTATTTTACTGATTCAAAGCTGTAATACTGTGCCTGAAGTGGTAATTGGCTTTTGTCATTTCACAGCTCGGCAAGGACAGTACTGTGCTAGTCCTATGCTTAAAGACTTTGCTGTACAAATGGCAAAAGACTTTGTCCTTTTCTATCTCGGCGTGGATGGCACTGTGCTAATCCCATGCTTAAAAACTTTGATAGAAAAACCGACATTTGAGGTGAGCAGATCTAGTGTGTCGCTGGTGTTGAGAGTGCTCCATACAGGAGCTGCTTTCCCACTAAACTTGAGAACTACCCAGAGTTCTCTGCTTTTATTTTTTGCATAATTTATTTGTCACACTATGCCTGAAAGGGTATTTCTTTGACTTATACTGGGTGCTCCCTTGTGTCTGGAAAAAGCTATACCTCTCTGAAGAGCTCTAATTAGAGCGAAACACAGTGTCAGGGGTTGCTTTTACTCATTTCAGGTTGGCTTGGTTGGTATTTTACCGATTCAAAGCGGTAATACTGTGCCTGAAGTGGTAATTGGCTTTTGTCATTTTACAGCTCGGCAAGGACAGTACTGTGCTAGTCCTATGCTTAAAGACTTTGCTGTACAAATGGCAAAAGACTTTGTCCTTTTTTATCTCAGCGTGGATGGCACTGTGCTAATCCCATGCTTAAAAACTTTGATGAAAAAACAGACATTTGAGGTGAGCAGATCTAGAGTGTCGCTGGTGTTGAGAGTGCTCCATACAGGAGCTGCTTTCCACCTAAACTTGAGAACTACCCAGAGTTCTCTGCTTTTCTTTGTTGCATAATTTATTCGTCACTCTATGCCTGAAAGGGTATTTCTTTGACTTATACTGGGTGCTCCCTTGTGTCTGGACAAAACCATACCTCTCTGAAGAGCTCTAATTAGAGCGAAACACAGTGTCAGGTTTTTTTTTTTTATTACTCATTTCAGGTTGGCTTGGTTGGTATTTTACTGATTCAAAGCTGTAATACTGTGCCTGAAGTGGTAATTGGCTTTTGTCATTTTACAGCTCGGCAAGGACAGTACTGTGCTAGTCCTATGCTTAAAGACTTTGCTGTACAAATGGCAAAAGACTTTGTCCTTTTCTATCTCGGCGTGGATGGCACTGTGCTAATCCCATGCTTAAAAACTTTGATAGAAAAACAGACATTTGAGGTGAGCAGATCTAGAGTGTCGCTGGTGTTGAGAGTGCTCCATACAGGAGCTGCTTTCCACCTAAACTTGAGAACTACCCAGAGTTCTCTGCTTTTCTTTTTTACATAATTTATTCGTCACTCTCTGCCTGAAAGGGTATTTCTTTGACTTATACTGGGTGCTCCCTTGTGTCTGGACAAAGCTATACCTCTCTGAAGAGCTCTAATTAGAGCGAAACACAGTGTCAGCGGTTGCTTTTGCTCATTTCAGGTTGGCTTGGTTTGTGTTTTACCCATTCAAAGCTGTAATACTGTGCCTGAAGTGGTAATTGGCTTTTGTCATTTTACAGCTCGGCAAGGACAGTACTGTGCTAGTCCTATGCTTAAAGACTTTGCTGTACAAATGGCAAAAGACTTTGGGGCAGATTTATGTTAACTGGCGCATCCCTGCATATCAGCAGGGATGCGCCAATTATTATGCGCCACAGCTGCGCCACCATGGATGCGCCGCATTTATAATGCGGCGCACCATGGGGCAAAAACGCCACAGATGCGTGACGCATCTGTGCCGTAAAAGTGGCGCATTGCTGGAGTTGCGTCGCAAGCACGACGCAGCTCCAGCAATGTTCTGGGGGGCCCTATCTGTACAATGCTGCATCAATCCTTACGCCTGCTTCAAGCAGGCGCAGGGTTTTGACGCAGCATGGGCCTAAAAGTGATCTTGTAAATTTCACTCAGCCACTTTTAGGAGGCGTTCCTGCGCCGGAACGCCTCCACCTGCCCTGGAACGCCTACATGTGGCGCAGGGCTTTACAACGTGACGCATCTCCCAGATGCGTCACGTTGTGAATACCCTGCACCATGGCACAGGATTTGCGCCGCTGCTGCGTCACAAAAGTGACGCAACGGCGGCGCAAAAGTGGTGCAAGTGCAACATAAATCTGCCCCTTTGTCCTTTTCTATCTCGGTTGGCTTGGTTGGTATTTTACCGATTCAAAGCTGTAATACTATGCCTGAAGTGGTAATTGGCTTTTGTCATTTTGCAGCTCGGCAAGGACAGTACTGTGCTAGTCCTATGCTTAAAGACTTTGCTGTACAAATGGCAAAAGACTTTGTCCTTTTCTATCTCGGCGTGGATGGCACTGTGCTAATCCCATGCTTAAAACCTTTGATAGAAAAACAGACATTTGAGGTGAGCAGATCTAGAGTGTCGCTGGTGTTGAGAGTGCTCCATACAGGAGCTGCTTTCCACCTAAACTTGAGAACAACCCAGTGTTCTCTTCTTTTCTTTTTTGCATAATGTATTCGTCACTCTTTGCCTGAAAGGGTATTTCTTTGACTTATACTGGGTGCTCCCTTGTGTCTGGACAAAACTATACCTCTCTGAAGAGCTCTAATTAGAGCGAAACACAGTGTCAGGGGTTGCTTTTACTCATTTCTGGTTGGCTTGGTTGGTATTTTACCGATTCAAAGCTGTAATACTGTGCCTGAAGTGGTAATTGGCTTTTGTCGTTTTACAGCTCGGCAAGGACAGTACTGTGCTAGTCCTATGCTTAAAGACTTTGCTGTACAAATGGCAAAAGACTTTGTCCTTTTCTATCTCGGCGTGGATGGCACTGTGCTAATCCCATGCTTAAAAACTTTGATAGAAAAACAGACATTTGAGGTGAGCAGATCTAGAGAGTCGCTGGTGTTGAGAGTGCTCCATACAGGAGCTGCTTTCCACCTAAACCAGAGAACTACCCAGAGTTCTCTGCTTTTCTTTTTTGCATAATTTATTCGCCACTCTATGCCTGAAAGGGTATTTCTTTGACTTATACTGGGTGGTCCCTTGTGTCTGGACAAAGCTATACCTCTCTGAAGAGTTCTAATTAGAGCGAAACACAGTGTCGGGAGTTGCTTTTACTCATTTTAGGTTGGCTTGGTTGGTATTTTACTGATTCAAAGCTGTAATACTATGCCTGAAGTGGTAATTGGCTTTTGTCATTTTGCAGCTCGGCAAGGACAGTACTGTGCTAGTCCTATGCTTAAAGATTTTGCTGTACAAATGGCAAAAGATTTTGTCCTTTTCTTTCTCGGCGTGGATGGCACTGTGCTAATCCCATGCTTAAAAACTTTGATAGAAAAACAGACATTTGAGGTGAGCAGATCTAGAGTGTCGCTGGTGTTGAGAGTGCTCCATACAGGAACTGCTTTCCACCTAAACTTGAGAACTACCCAGAGTTCTCTGCTTTTCTTTTTTGCATAATTTATTCGTCACTCTATGCCTGCAAGGGTATTTCTTTGACTTATACTGGGTGCTCCCTTGTGTTTGGACAAAGCTATATCTCTCTGAAGAGCTCTAATTAGAGCAAAACACAGTGTCAGGGGTTGCTTTTACTCATTTCAGGTTGGCTTGGTTGGTATTTTACCGATTCAAAGCTGTAATACTGTGCCTGAAGTGGTAATTGGCTTTTGTCATTTTATAGTTCGGCAAGGACAGTAGTGTGCTAGTCCTATGCTTAAAGACTTTGCTGTACAAATGGCAAAAGACTTTGACCTTTTCTATCTCGGCGTGGATGGTACTGTGCTAATCCCATGCTTAAAACCTTTGATAGAAAAACATACATTTGAGGTGAGGAGATCTAGAGTGTCGCTGGTGTTGAGAGTGCTCCATACAGGAGCTGCTTTCCACCTAAACTTGAGAACTACCCAGAGTTCTCCGCTTTTCTTTTTTACATAATTTATTTGTCACTCTATGCCTGAAAGGGTATTTCTTTGACTTAGACTGGGTGCTCCCTTGTGTCTGGACAAAGCTATACCTCTTTGAAGAGCTCTAATTAGAGCGAAACACAGTGTTAGGAGTTGCTTTTACTCATTTCAGGTTGGCTTGGTTGGTATTTTACCTATTCAAAGCTGTAATACTGTGCCTGAAGTGGTTATTGGCTTTTGTCATTTTACAGTTCTGCAAGGACAGTACTGTGCTAGTCCAATGTTTAAAGACTTTGCTGTACAAATGGCAAAAGACTTTGTCCTTTTCTATCTCGGCGTGGATGGCACTGTGCTAATCCCTTGCTTAAAAACTTTGATAGAAAAACAGACATTTGAGGTGAGCAGATCTAGAGTGTCGCTGGTGTTGAGAGTGCTCCATACAGGAGCTGCTTTCCACCTAAACTTGAGAACTACCCAGAGTTCTCTGCTTTTCTTTTTTGCATAATTTATTCGTCACTCTATGCCTGAAAAGGTATTTCTTTGACTTATACTGGGTGCTCCCTTGTGTCTGGACAAAGCCATACCTCTCTGAAGAACTCTAATTAGAGCGAAACACAGTGTCAGGGGTTGCTTTTGCTCATTTCAGGTTGGTTTGGTTGGTATTTTACTGATTCAAAGCTGTAATACTGTGCCTGAAGTGGTAATTGGCTATTGTCATTTTACAGCTCGGCAAGGACAGTACTGTGCTAGTCCTATGCTTGAAGACTGTGCTGTACAAATGGCAAAAGACTTTGTCCTTTTCTATCTCGGCGTGGTTGGCACTGTGCTAATCCCATGCTTAAAAACTTTTATAGAAAAACAGACATTTTAGGTGAGCAGATCTAGAGTGTCGCTGGTGTTGAGAGTGCTCCATACAGGAACTGCTTTCCACCTAAACTTGAGAACTACCCAGAGTTCTCTGCTTTTCTTTTTTGCATAATTTATTTGTCACTTTATGCCTGGAAGGGTATTTCTTTGACTTATACTGGGTGCTCCCTTGTGTCTGGACAAAACTATGGGGCATATCAATAAGGGCTTTATCTCTGCTTTTTTGGCTTTAAAAGCCAAAAAAGCAGAGATAAAACTAGCGCTCTATCAACAACAGGGTGCTAACATGCAAATTTGCATGTTAGCACCCTTTTACTCTACGCTTCCCCTTGCATCTCTAATGAGATGCAAAGGGGGCGTTCCAGAGTAAAATAATAGGAGACATGTCGCTAAGCGACATTTCTCCTATTATCAAGAATATCGCTAACCCTGTTAGAGACAAAAAAAGCAGCGCTAACCGCGGTTAACGCTGCTTTTTTACGTCTGGTATTTTTCTGACTTAGCCATGATATCCTATGGAAGGAGGATATCATGGCTAAGTTTGTCTGTCCCTATCAACAAGCTAACGTGAGATTATCGCTGGGTTTCCAGCGATAATCTCACGTTAGCCACTTAGCGTGATGATTTTTATCGCTATTGAGATAAGCGTTGCTAATAGCACGTTATCTCAGCGATAAAAATCAACGCTAGCTGGCGATAATTATCCTAGCGCTAAGTGCGCTTAGCGATAATTATCGCCGGTTGTTGTTGATATGCCCCCAAATCTCTCTGAAGAGCTCTAATTAGAGCGAAACACAGTGTCAGGGTTTTTTTTTTTTTTACTCATTTCAGGTTGGCTTGGTTGGTATTTTACCGATTCAACGCTGTAATACTGTGCCAGAAGTGGTAATTGGCTTTTGTCATTTTAAGCTCGGCAAGGACAGTACTGTGCTAGTCCTATGCTTAAAGACTTTGCTGTACAAATGGCAAAAGACTATGGGGCAGATTTATGACGACTGGCGCATCCCTGCATATCAGCAGGGATGCACCAGTTATTATGCGCCACAGCTGCGCCACCATGGATGCGCCGCATTTATAATGCGGCGCACCATGGGGCAAAAACGGCACAGATGCGTGACGCATCTGTGCCGAAAAGTGGCGCATTGCTGGAGTTGCGTCGCAAGCGCGACGCAGCTCCAGCAATGATCTGGGGGGCCCTATCTGTACAATGCTGCGTCAATCCTTACGCCTGCTTCAAGCAGGCGCAGGGTTTTGACGCAGCATGGGCCTAAAAGTGACTGAGTGAAATCTTGTAGATTTCACTCAGCCACTTTTAGGAGGCGTTCCTGCGCCGGAACGCCCCCACCTGCCCTGGAACGCCTACATGTGGCGCAGGGCTTTACAACGTGACGCATCTGGGAGATGCGTCACGTTTGTAAATGCCCCGCACCATGGCGCAGGATTTGCGCCGCTGCTGCGTCACAAAAGTGAAGCAACGGCGGCGCAAAAGTGCCGCAAGTGCAACATAAATCTGCCCCTTTGTCCTTTTCTATCTCGGCGTGGATGGCACTGTGCTAATCCCATGCTTAAAAACTTTGATAGAAAATCAGACATTTGAGGTGAGCAGATCTAGAGTGTTGCTGGTGTTGAGAGTGCTCCATACAGGAGCTGCTTTCCACCTAAACTTGAGAACTATCCAGAGTTCTCTGCTTTTCTTTTTTGCATAATCTATTCGTCACTCCATGCCTGAAAGGGTATTTCTTTGACTTATACTGGGTGCTCCCTTGTGTCTGGACAAAGCTATACCTCTCTGAAGAGCTCTAATTAGAGCGAAACACAGTGTCAGGGGTTGCTTTTACTCATTTCAGGTTGGCTTGGTTGGTATTTTACCGATTCAAAGCTGTAATACTGTGCCTGAAGTGGTAATTGGCTTTTGTCATTTTACAGCTCGGCAAGGACAGTACTGTGCTAGTCCTATGCTTAAAGACTTTGCTGTACAAATGGCAAAAGACTTTGGGCCTCATTTATGAAAAGTGACGCATCACTGCGTGAAAACAGTGATGCGCCACTTTTTACTGCGCCCTCCCTGCGACTCCATTGATGCGTCATATTTACAGTATGACTCATCATGTCGCAAGGAGTCACAGATACGTCAGTATTTCTGACGTATCTGTAGGCGCAAAAGTGACGCAACTCCAGCAATGTGTCCTTTCACATGGGGCAAGCCCCATGTGAAAGGGCCTGCGTCAGTCTTACGCCTGCCGTGAGGCAGGCGCAAGAAATTGACGCATTTGCACCCTAGAAGTGGCGCAGTGAAATCTCGTAGATTTCACTGCGTAACTTCTACGACCCTTTGTTGCGTCAAAATGCCCCCCTTGCATACATTATACCTGGCGCAGGTATAATGTGGCGCAGGGGTTTACAAAGTGACGCATCTACCTAGATGCGTCACTTTGTAAATATGGCGCAACATGGCACATGTTTTACGCCACTGGTGCGTCACAAAAAGTGACGCACCGGCGGCGCAAAAGTGACGCAGGGGCTCATAAATTAGCCCCTTTGTCCTTTTCTATCTCGGCGTGGATGGCACTGTGCTAATCCCATGCTTAAAAATTTTGATAGAAAAACAGACATTTGTGGTGAGCATATCTAGAGTGTTGCTGGTGTTGAGAGTGCTCCATACAGCAGCTGCTTTCCACCTAAACTTGAGAACTATCCAGAGTTCTCTGCTTTTCTTTTTTGCATAATTTATTCGTACTCTATGCCTGAAAGGGTATTTCTTTGACTTATACTGGGTGCTCCCTTGTGTCTGGACAAAGCTATATCTCTCTGAAAAGCTCTAATTAGAACGAAACACAGTGTCAGGATTTTTTTTTCCTCTCATTTCAGGTTGGCTTGGTTGGTATTTTACTGATTCAAAGCTGTAATACTGTGCCTGAAGTGGTAATTGACTTTTGTCATTTTACAGCTCGGCAAGGACAGTACTGTGCTAGTCCTATGCTTAAAGACTTTGCTGTACAAATGGCAAAAGACTTTGTCCTTTTCTATCTCGGCGTGGATGGCACTGTGCTAATCCCATGCTTAAAAACTTTGATAGAAAAACCGACATTTGAGGTGAGCAGATCTAGTGTGTCGCTTGTGTTGAGAGTGCTCCATACAGGAGCTGCTTTCCACCTAAACTTGAGAACTACCCAGAGTTCTCTGCTTTTCTTTTTTGCATAATTTATTCGTCACTCTATGCCTGAAAGGGTATTTCTTTGACTTATACTGGGTGCTACCTTGTGTCTGGACAAAGCTATACCTCTCTGAAGAGCTCTAATTAGAGCGAAACACAGTGTCAGGGGTTGCTTTTACTCATTTCAGGTTGGCTTGGTTGGTATTTTACCGATTCAAAGTTGTAATACTGTGTCTGAAGTGGTAATTGGCTTTTGTCATTTTACAGCTCGGCAAGGACAGTACTGTGCTAGTCCTATGCTCAAAGACTTTGCTGTACAAATGGCAAAAGTCTTTGTCCTTTTCTATCTCAGCGTGGATGGCACTGTGCTAATCCCATGCTTAAAAACTTTGATAGAAAAACAGACATTTGAGGTGAGCAGATCTAGAGAGTCGCTGGTGTTGAGAGTGCTCCATACAGGAGCTGCTTTCCACCTAAACCAGAGAACTACCCAGAGTTCCCTGCTTTTCTTTTTTGCATAATTTATTCGTCACTCTATGCCTGAAAGGGTATTTCTTTGACTTATACTGGGTGCTCCCTTGTGTCTGGACAAAACCATACCTCTCTGAAGGGCTCTAATTAGAGCAAAACACAGTGTCAAGCTTTTTTTTTTTTTTTTTTACTCATTTCAGGTTGGCTTAGTTGGTATTTTACCGATTCTAAGCTGTAATACTGTGCCTGAAGTGGTAATTGGCTTTTGTCAATTTACAGCTCGGCAAGGACAGTTTTTGCTAGTCCTATACTTAAAGACTTTGCTGTACAAATGGCAAAAGACTATGTCCTTTTCTATCTCTGCGTGGATGGCACTGTGATAATCCCATGCTTAAAAACTTTGATGAAAAAACAGACATTTGAGGTGAGCAGATCTAGAGTGTCGCTGGTGTTGAGAGTGCTCCATACAGGAGCTGCTTTCCACCTAAACTTGAGAACTACCCAGAGTGCTCTGCTTTTCTTTTTTGCATAATTTATTCGTCACTCTATGCCTGAAAGGGTATTTCTTTGACTTATACTGGGTGCTCCCTTGTGTCTGGACAAAACCATACCTCTCTGAAGAGCTCTAATTAGAGCGAAACACAGTGTCAGGGGTTGCTTTTACTCATTTCAGGTTGGATTGGTTGGTATTTTACTGATTCAAAGCTGTAATACTGTGCCTGAAGTGGTAATTGGCTTTTGTCATTTTACAGCTCGGCAAGGACAGTACTATGCTAGTTCTATGCTTAAAGACTTTGTTGTACAAATGGCAAAAGACTTTGGGGCAGATTTATGAGCCACTTGCGCCACTTTTGCGTCACTTTTAACATGGGAAAAGTGACGCAAAAGTGGCGCAAGGGGCTCATAAATCTGCCCCTTTGTTCTTTTCTATCTCGGCATGGATGGCACTGTGCTAATCCCATGCTTAAAAACTTTGATAGAAAAACAGACATTTGAGGTGAGCAGATCTAGAGAGTCGCTGGTGTTGAGAGTGCTCCATACAGGAGCTGCTTTCCACCTAAACCAGAGAACTACCCAGAGTTCCCTGCTTTTCTTTTTTGCATAACTTATTCGTCACTCCATGCCTGAAAGGGTATTTCTTTGACTTATACTGGGTGCTCCCTTGTGTCTGGACAAAGCTATACCTCTCTGAAGAGCTCTAATTAGAGCGAAACACAGTGTCAGGGGTTGCTTTTACTCATTTCAGGTTGGCTTGGTTGGTATTTTACCGATTCAAAGCTGTAATACTGTGCCTGAAGTGGTAATTGGCTTTTGTCATTTTACAGCTCGGCAAGGACAGTACTGTGCTAGTCCTATGCTTAAAGACTTTGCTGTACAAATGGCAAAAGACTTTGGGCCTCATTTATGAAAAGTGACGCATCACTGCGTGAAAACAGTGATGCGCCACTTTTCACTGCGCCCTCCCTGCGACTCCAGTGATGCGTCATATTTACAGTATGACGCATCATGTCGCAAGGAGTCACAGATACGTCAGTATTTCTGACGTATCTGTAGGCGCAAAAGTGACGCAACTCCAGCAATGTGTCCTTTCACATGGGGCAAGCCCCATGTGAAAGGGCCTGCGTCAGTCTTACGCCTGCCGTGAGGCAGGCGCAAGAAATTGACGCATTTGCACCCTAGAAGTGGCGCAGTGAAATCTCGTAGATTTCACTGCGTAACTTCTACGACCCTTTGTTGCGTCAAAACGCCCCCCCTTGCATACATTATACCTGGCGCAGGTATAATGTGGCGCAGGGGTTTACAAAGTGACGCATCTACCTAGATGCGTCACTTTGTAAATATGGCGCAACATGGCACATGTTTTACGCCACTGGTGCGTCACAAAAAGTGACGCACCGGCGGCGCAAAAGTGACGCAGGGGCTCATAAATTAGCCCCTTTGTCCTTTTCTATCTCGGCGTGGATGGCACTGTGCTAATCCCATGCTTAAAAACTTTGATAGAAAAACAGACATTTGTGGTGAGCAGATCTAGAGTGTCGCTGGTGTTGAGAGTGCTCCATACAGGAGCTGCTTTCCACCTAAACTTGAGAACTATCCAGAGTTCTCTGCTTTTCTTTTTTGCATAATTTATTCGTCACTCTATGCCTGAAAGGGTATTTCTTTGACTTATACTGGGTGCTCCCTTGTGTCTGGACAAAGCTATATCTCTCTGAAAAGCTCTAATTAGAGCGAAACACAGTGTCAGGATTTTTTTTTTTTTACTCATTTCAGGTTGGCTTGGTTGGTATTTTACCGATTCAAAGCTGTAATACTGTGCCTGAAGTGGTAATTGGCTTTTGTCATTTTCCAGCTCGGCAAGGACAGTACTGTGCTAGTCCTATGCTTAAAGACTTTGCTGTACAAATGGCAAAAGACTTTGTCCTTTTCTATCTCGGTGTGGATGGCACTGTGCTAATCCCATGCTTAAAAAATTTGATAGAAAATCAGACATTTGAGGTGAGCAGATCTAGAGTGTTGCTGGTGTTGAGAGTGCTCCATACAGGAGCTGCTTTCCACCTAAACTTGAGAACAATCCAGAGTTCTCTGCTTTTCTTTTTTGCATAATTTATTTGTCACTCCATGCCTGAAAGGGTATTTCTTTGACTTATACTGGGTGCTCCCTTGTGTCTGGACAAAGCTATACCTCTCTGAAGAGCTCTAATTAGAGCGAAACACAGTGTCAGGGGTTGCTTTTACTCATTTCAGGTTGGCTTGGTTGGTATTTTACCGATTCAAAGCTGTAATACTGTGCCTGAAGTGGTAATTGACTTTTGTCATTTTACAGCTCGGCAAGGACAGTACTGTGCTAGTCCTATGCTTAAAGACTTTGCTGTACAAATGGCAAAAGACTTTGTCCTTTTCTATCTCGGCGTGGATGGCACTGTGCTAATCCCATGCTTAAAAACTTTGATAGAAAAACCGACATTTGAGGTGAGCAGATCTAGTGGGTCGCTGGTGTTGAGAGTGCTCCATACAGGAGCTGCTTTCCACCTAAACTTGAGAACTACCCAGAGTTCTCTGCTTTTCTTTTTTGCATAATTTATTCATCACTCTATGCCTGAAAGGGTATTTCTTTGACTTATACTGGGTGCTACCTTGTGTCTGGACAAAGCTATACCTCTCTGAAGAGCTCTAATTAGAGCGAAACACAGTGTCAGGGGTTGCTTTTACTCATTTCAGGTTGGCTTGGTTGGTATTTTACCGATTCAAAGTTGTAATACTGTGTCTGAAGTGGTAATTGGCTTTTGTCATTTTACAGCTCGGCAAGGACAGTACTGTGCTAGTCCTATGCTTAAAGACTTTGCTGTACAAATGGCAAAAGTCTTTGTCCTTTTCTATCTCGGCGTGGATGGCACTGTGCTAATCCCATGCTTAAAAACTTTCATAGAAAAACAGACATTTGAGGTGAGCAGATCTAGAGAGTCGCTGGTGTTGAGAGTGCTCCATACAGGAGCTGCTTTCCACCTAAACCAGAGAACTACCCAGAGTTCCCTGCTTTTCTTTTTTGCATAATTTATTCGTCACTCTATGCCTGAAAGGGTATTTCTTTGACTTATACTGGGTGCTCCCTTGTGTCTGGACAAAACCATACCTCTCTGAAGAGCTCTAATTAGAGCAAAACACAGTGTCAGGGTTTTTTTTTTTTTTTACTCATTTCAGGTTGGCTTGGTTGGTATTTTACTGATTCAAAGCTGTAATACTGTGCCTGAAGTGGTAATTGGCTTTTGTCGTTTTACAGCTCGGCAAGGACAGTACTGTGCTAGTCCTATGCTTAAAGACTTTGCTGTACAAATGGCAAAAGACTTTGTCCTTTTCTATCTCGGCGTGGATGGCACTGTGCTAATCCCATGCTTAAAAACTTTGATAGAAAAACAGACATTTGAGGTGAGCAGATTTAGAGTGTCGCTGGTGTTAAGAGTGCTCCATACAGGAGTTGCTTTCCACCTAAACTTGAGAACTACCCAGAGTTCTCTGCTTTTCTTTTTTGCATAATTTATTCGTCACTCTATGCCTGAAAGGGTATTTCTTTGACTTATACTTTGTGCTCCCTTGTGTCTGGACAAAACCATACCTCTCTGAAGAGCTCTAATTAGAGCGAAACACAGTGTCAGGGTTTTTTTTTTTTTTTTTTTACTCATTTCAGTTTGGCTTGGTTGGTATTTTACCGATTCAAAGTTGTAATACTGTGCCTGAAGTGGTAATTGGCTTTTGTCATTTTACAGCTCGGCAAGGACAGTACTGTGCTAGTCCTATGCTTAAAGACTTTGCTCTACAAATGGCAAAAGACTTTGTCCTTTTCTATCTCGGTGTGGATGGCACTGTGCTAATCCCATGCTTAAAAAATTTGATAGAAAATCAGACATTTGAGGTGAGCAGATCTAGAGTGTTGCTGGTGTTGAGAGTGCTCCATACAGGAGCTGCTTTCCACCTAAACTTGAGAACAATCCAGAGTTCTCTGCTTTTCTTTTTTGCATAATTTATTTGTCACTCCATGCCTGAAAGGGTATTTCTTTGACTTATACTGGGTGCTCCCTTGTGTCTGGACAAAGCTATACCTCTCTGAAGAGCTCTAATTAGAGCGAAACACAGTGTCAGGGGTTGCTTTTACTCATTTCAGGTTGGCTTGGTTGGTATTTTACCGATTCAAAGCTGTAATACTGTGCCTGAAGTGGTAATTGACTTTTGTCATTTTACAGCTCGGCAAGGACAGTACTGTGCTAGTCCTATGCTTAAAGACTTTGCTGTACAAATGGCAAAAGACTTTGTCCTTTTCTATCTCGGCGTGGATGGCACTGTGCTAATCCCATGCTTAAAAACTTTGATAGAAAAACCGACATTTGAGGTGAGCAGATCTAGTGGGTCGCTGGTGTTGAGAGTGCTCCATACAGGAGCTGCTTTCCACCTAAACTTGAGAACTACCCAGAGTTCTCTGCTTTTCTTTTTTGCATAATTTATTCATCACGCTATGCCTGAAAGGGTATTTCTTTGACTTATACTGGGTGCTACCTTGTGTCTGGACAAAGCTATACCTCTCTGAAGAGCTCTAATTAGAGCGAAACACAGTGTCAGGGGTTGCTTTTACTCATTTCAGGTTGGCTTGGTTGGTATTTTACCGATTCAAAGTTGTAATACTGTGTCTGAAGTGGTAATTGGCTTTTGTCATTTTACAGCTCGGCAAGGACAGTACTGTGCTAGTCCTATGCTTAAAGACTTTGCTGTACAAATGGCAAAAGTCTTTGTCCTTTTCTATCTCGGCGTGGATGGCACTGTGCTAATCCCATGCTTAAAAACTTTCATAGAAAAACAGACATTTGAGGTGAGCAGATCTAGAGAGTCGCTGGTGTTGAGAGTGCTCCATACAGGAGCTGCTTTCCACCTAAACCAGAGAACTACCCAGAGTTCCCTGCTTTTCTTTTTTGCATAATTTATTCGTCACTCTATGCCTGAAAGGGTATTTCTTTGACTTATACTGGGTGCTCCCTTGTGTCTGGACAAAACCATACCTCTCTGAAGAGCTCTAATTAGAGCAAAACACAGTGTCAGGGTTTTTTTTTTTTTTTACTCATTTCAGGTTGGCTTGGTTGGTATTTTACTGATTCAAAGCTGTAATACTGTGCCTGAAGTGGTAATTGGCTTTTGTCGTTTTACAGCTCGGCAAGGACAGTACTGTGCTAGTCCTATGCTTAAAGACTTTGCTGTACAAATGGCAAAAGACTTTGTCCTTTTCTATCTCGGCGTGGATGGCACTGTGCTAATCCCATGCTTAAAAACTTTGATAGAAAAACAGACATTTGAGGTGAGCAGATTTAGAGTGTCGCTGGTGTTAAGAGTGCTCCATACAGGAGTTGCTTTCCACCTAAACTTGAGAACTACCCAGAGTTCTCTGCTTTTCTTTTTTGCATAATTTATTCGTCACTCTATGCCTGAAAGGGTATTTCTTTGACTTATACTGGGTGCTCCCTTGTGTCTGGACAAAACCATACCTCTCTGAAGAGCTCTAATTAGAGCGAAACACAGTGTCAGGGTTTTTTTTTTTTTTTTTTTACTCATTTCAGTTTGGCTTGGTTGGTATTTTACCGATTCAAAGTTGTAATACTGTGCCTGAAGTGGTAATTGGCTTTTGTCATTTTACAGCTCGGCAAGGACAGTACTGTGCTAGTTCTATGCTTAAAGACTTTGCTGTACAAATGGCAAAAGACTTTGGGGCAGATTTATGAGCCACTTGCGCCACTTTTGCGTCACTTTTAACATGGGAAAAGTGACGCAAAAGTGGCGCAAGGGGCTCATAAATCTGCCCCTTTGTTCTTTTCTATCTCGGCGTGGATGGCACTGTGCTAATCCCATGCTTAAAAACTTTGATAGAAAAACAGACATTTGAGGTGAGCAGATCTAGAGAGTCGCTGGTGTTGAGAGTGCTCCATACAGGAGCTGCTTTCCACCTAAACCAGAGAACTACCCAGAGTTTACTGCTTTTCTTTTTTGCATAATTTATTCGTCACTCTATGCCTGAAAGGGTATTTCTTTGACTTATACTGGGTGCTCCCTTGTGTCTGGACAAAACCATACCTCTCTGAAGAGCTCTAATTAGAGCAAAACACAGTGTCAGGGTTTTTTTTTTTTTTTTTTACTCATTTCAGGTTGGCTTGGTTGGTATTTTACCTATTCAAAGATGTAATACTGTGCCTGAAGTGGTAATTGGCTTTTGTCGTTTTACAGCTCGGCAAGGACAGTACTGTGCTAGTCCTATGCTTAAAGACTTTGCTGTACAAATGGCAAAAGACTTTGTTCTTTTCTATCTCGGCGTGGATGGCACTGCGCTAATCCCATGCTTAAAAACTTTGATAGAAAAACAGACATTTGAGGTGAGCAGATTTAGAGTGTCGCTGGTGTTAAGAGTGCTCCATACAGGAGTTGCTTTCCACCTAAACTTGAGAACTACCCAGAGTTCTCTGCTTTTCTTTTTTGCATAATTTATTCGTCACTCTATGCCTGAAAGGGTATTTCTTTGACTTATACTGGGTGCTCCCTTGTGTCTGGACAAAGCTATATCTCTCTGAAGAGCTCTAATTAGAGCGAAACACAGTGTCAGGGGTTGCTTTTACTCGTTTCAGGTTGGCTTAGTTGGTATTTTACCGATTCTAAGCTGTAATACTGTGCCTGAAGTGGTAATTGGCTTTTGTCAATTTACAGCTCGGCAAGGACAGTACTGTGCTAGTCCTATGCTTAAAGACTTTGCTGTACAAATGGCAAAAGACTTTGTCCTTTTCTATCTCTGCGTGGATGGCACTGTGATAATCCCATGCTTAAAAACTTTGATGAAAAAACAGACATTTGAGGTGAGCAGATCTAGAGTGTCGCTGGTGTTGAGAGTGCTCCATACAGGAGCTGCTTTCCACCTAAACTTGAGAACTACCCAGAGTGCTCTGCTTTTCTTTTTTGCATAATTTATTCATCACTCTATGCCTGAAAGGGTATTTCTTTGACTTATACTGGGTGCTCCCTTGTGTCTGGACAAAACCATACCTCTCTGAAGAGCTCTAATTAGAGCGAAACACAGTGTCAGGGTTTTTTTTTTTTTTACTCATTTCAGGTTGGCTTGGTTGGTATTTTACCGATTCAAAGTTGTAATACTGTGCCTGAAGTGGTACTTGGCTTTTGTCATTTTACAGCTCGGCAAGGACAGTACTGTGCTAGTTCTATGCTTAAAGACTTTGCTGTACAAATGGCAAAAGACTTTAGGGCAGATTTATGAGCCACTTGCGCCACTTTTGAGTCACTTTTAACATGGGAAAAGTGACGCAAAAGTGGCGCAAGGGGCTCATAAATCTGCCCCTTTGTTCTTTTCTATCTCGGCGTGGATGGCACTGTGCTAATCCCATGCTTAAAAACTTTGATAGAAAAACAGACATTTGAGGTGAGCAGATCTAGAGTGTCGCTGGTGTTGAGAGTGCTCCATACAGGAATTGCTTTCCACCTAAACTTGAGAACTACCCAGAGTTCTCTGCTTTTCTTTTTTGCATAATTTATTCATCACTCTATGCCTGAAAGGGTATTTCTTTGACTTATACTGGGTGCTCCCTTGTGTCTGGACAAAGCTATACCACTCTGAAGAGCTCTAATTAGAGCGAAGCACAGTGTTAGGAGTTGCTTTTACTCATTTCAGGTTGGCTTGGTTGGTATTTTACCGAGTCAAAGCTGTAATACTGTGCCTGAAGTGGTAATTGGCTTTTGTCATTTTATAGCTCGGCAAGGACAGTAGTGTGCTAGTCCTATGCTTAAAGACTTTGCTGTACAAATGGCAAAAGACTTTGTCCTTTTCTATCTCGGCGTGGATGGCACTGTGCTAATCCCATGCTTAAAAACTTTGATAGAAAAACAGACATTTGAGGTGAGCAGATCTAGTGGGTCGCTGGTGTTGAGAGTGCTCCATACAGGAGCTGCTTTCCACCTAAACTTGAGAACTACCCAGAGTTCTCTGCTTTTCTTTTTTGCATAATTTATTCATCACGCTATGCCTGAAAGGGTATTTCTTTGACTTATACTGGGTGCTACCTTGTGTCTGGACAAAGCTATACCTCTCTGAAGAGCTCTAATTAGAGCGAAACACAGTGTCAGGGGTTGCTTTTACTCATTTCAGGTTGGCTTGGTTGGTATTTTACCGATTCAAAGTTGTAATACTGTGTCTGAAGTGGTAATTGGCTTTTGTCATTTTACAGCTCGGCAAGGACAGTACTGTGCTAGTCCTATGCTTAAAGACTTTGCTGTACAAATGGCAAAAGTCTTTGTCCTTTTCTATCTCGGCGTGGATGGCACTGTGCTAATCCCATTCTTAAAAACTTTCATAGAAAAACAGACATTTGAGGTGAGCAGATCTAGAGAGTCGCTGGTGTTGAGAGTGCTCCATACAGGAGCTGCTTTCCACCTAAACCAGAGAACTACCCAGAGTTCCCTGCTTTTCTTTTTTGCATAATTTATTCGTCACTCTATGCCTGAAAGGGTATTTCTTTGACTTATACTGGGTGCTCCCTTGTGTCTGGACAAAACCATACCTCTCTGAAGAGCTCTAATTAGAGCAAAACACAGTGTCAGGGTTATTTTTTTTTTTTTTACTTACTCATTTCAGGTTGGCTTGGTTGGTATTTTACTGATTCAAAGCTGTAATACTGTGCCTGAAGTGGTAATTGGCTTTTGTCGTTTTACAGCTCGGCAAGGACAGTACTGTGCTAGTCCTATGCTTAAAGACTTTGCTGTACAAATGGCAAAAGACTTTGTCCTTTTCTATCTCGGCGTGGATGGCACTGTGCTAATCCCATGCTTAAAAACTTTGATAGAAAAACAGACATTTGAGGTGAGCAGATTTAGAGTGTCGCTGGTGTTAAGAGTGCTCCATACAGGAGTTGCTTTCCACCTAAACTTGAGAACTACCCAGAGTTCTCTGCTTTTCTTTTTTGCATAATTTATTCGTCACTCTATGCCTGAAAGGGTATTTCTTTGACTTATACTGGGTGCTCCCTTGTGTCTGGACAAAACCATACCTCTCTGAAGAGCTCTAATTAGAGCGAAACACAGTGTCAGGGTTATTTTTTTTTTTTTTTTTTACTTATTTCAGTTTGGCTTGGTTGGTATTTTACCGATTCAAAGTTGTAATACTGTGCCTGAAGTGGTAATTGGCTTTTGTCATTTTACAGCTCGGCAAGGACAGTACTGTGCTAGTTCTATGCTTAAAGACTTTGCTGTACAAATGGCAAAAGACTTTGGGGCAGATTTATGAGCCACTTGCGCCACTTTTGCGTCACTTTTAACATGGGAAAAGTGACGCAAAAGTGGCGCAAGGGCCTCATAAATCTGCCCCTTTGTTCTTTTCTATCTCGGCGTGGATGGCACTGTGCTAATCCCATGCTTAAAAACTTTGATAGAAAAACAGACATTTGAGGTGAGCAGATCTAGAGAGTCGCTGGTGTTGAGAGTGCTCCATACAGGAGCTGCTTTCCACCTAAACCAGAGAACTACCCAGAGTTTACTGCTTTTCTTTTTTGCATAATTTATTCGTCACTCTATGCCTGAAAGGGTATTTCTTTGACTTATACTGGGTGCTCCCTTGTGTCTGGACAAAACCATACCTCTCTGAAGAGCTCTAATTAGAGCAAAACACAGTGTCAGGGTTTTTTTTTTTTTTTTACTCATTTCAGGTTGGCTTGGTTGGTATTTTACCGATTCAAAGCTGTAATACTGTGCCTGAAGTGGTAATTGGCTTTTGTCGTTTTACAGCTCGGCAAGGACAGTACTGTGCTAGTCCTATGCTTAAAGACTTTGCTGTACAAATGGCAAAAGACTTTGTTCTTTTCTATCTCGGCGTGGATGGCACTGCGCTAATCCCATGCTTAAAAACTTTGATAGAAAAACAGACATTTGAGGTGAGCAGATTTAGAGTGTTGCTGGTGTTAAGAGTGCTCCATACAGGAGTTGCTTTCCACCTAAACTTGAGAACTACCCAGAGTTCTCTGCTTTTCTTTTTTGCATAATTTATTCGTCACTCTATGCCTGAAAGGGTATTTCTTTGACTTATACTGGGTGCTCCCTTGTGTCTGGACAAAGCTATATCTCTCTGAAGAGCTCTAATTAGAGCGAAACACAGTGTCAGGGGTTGCTTTTACTCGTTTCAGGTTGGCTTAGTTGGTATTTTACCGATTCTAAGCTGTAATACTGTGCCTGAAGTGGTAATTGGCTTTTGTCAATTTACAGCTCGGCAAGGACAGTACTGTGCTAGTCCTATGCTTAAAGACTTTGCTGTACAAATGGCAAAAGACTTTGTCCTTTTCTATCTCTGCGTGGATGGCACTGTGATAATCCCATGCTTAAAAACTTTGATGAAAAAACAGACATTTGAGGTGAGCAGATCTAGAGTGTCGGTGGTGTTGAGAGTGCTCCATACAGGAGCTGCTTTCCACCTAAACTTGAGAACTACCCAGAGTGCTCTGCTTTTCTTTTTTGCATAATTTATTCATCACTCTATGCCTGAAAGGGTATTTCTTTGACTTATACTGGGTGCTCCCTTGTGTCTGGACAAAACCATACCTCTCTGAAGAGCTCTAATTAGAGCGAAACACAGTGTCAGGGTTTTTTTTTTTACTACTCATTTCAGGTTGGCTTGGTTGGTATTTTACCGATTCAAAGTTGTAATACTGTGCCTGAAGTGGTAATTGGCTTTTGTCATTTTACAGCTCGGCAAGGACAGTACTGTGCTAGTTCTATGCTTAAAGACTTTGCTGTACAAATGGCAAAAGACTTTGGGGCAGATTTATGAGCCACTTGCGCCACTTTTGCGTCACTTTTAACATGGGAAAAGTGACGCAAAAGTGGCGCAAGGGGCTCATAAATCTGCCCCTTTGTTCTTTTCTATCTCGGCGTGGATGGCACTGTGCTAATCCCATGCTTAAAAACTTTGATAGAAAAACAGACATTTGAGGTGAGCAGATCTAGAGTGTCGCTGGTGTTGAGAGTGCTCCATACAGGAATTGCTTTCCACCTAAACTTGAGAACTACCCAGAGTTCTCTGCTTTTCTTTTTTGCATAATTTATTCATCACTCTATGCCTGAAAGGGTATTTCTTTGACTTATACTGGGTGCTCCCTTGTGTCTGGACAAAGCTATACCACTCTGAAGAGCTCTAATTAGAGCGAAGCACAGTGTTAGGAGTTGCTTTTACTCATTTCAGGTTGGCTTGGTTGGTATTTTACCGAGTCAAAGCTGTAATACTGTGCCTGAAGTGGTAATTGGCTTTTGTCATTTTATAGCTCGGCAAGGACAGTAGTGTGCTAGTCCTATGCTTAAAGACTTTGCTGTACAAATGGCAAAAGACTTTGTCCTTTTCTATCTCGGCGTGGATGGCACTGTGCTAATCCCATGCTTAAAAACTTTGATAAAAAAACCGACATTTGAGGTGAGCAGATCTAGTGTGTCGCTGGTGTTGAGAGTGCTCCATACAGGAGCTGCTTTCCACCTAAACCAGAGAACTACCCAGAGTTCTCTGCTTTTCTTTTTTGCATAATTTATTCGTCACTCTATGCCTGAAAGGGTATTTCTTTGACTTATACTGGGTGGTCCCTTGTGTCTGGACAAAGCTATACCTCTCTGAAGAGCTCTAATTAGAGCGAAACACAGTGTCAGGGGTTGCTTTTACTCATTTCAGGTTGGCTTGTTTGGTATTTTACCGATTCAAAGCTGTAATACTGTGCCTGAAGTGGTAATTGGCTTTTGTCATTTTACAGCTCGGCAAGGACAGTACTGTGCTAGTCCTATGCTTAAAGACTTTGCTGTACAAATGGTAAAAGACTTTGTCCTTTTCTATCTTGGCGTGGATGGCACTGTGCTAATCCCATGCTTAAAAACTTTGATAGAAAAACAGACATTTGAGGTGAGCAGATCTAGAATGTCGCTGGTGTTGAGAGTGCTCCATACAGGAGCTGCTTTCCACCTAAACCAGAGAACTACCCAGAGTTCTCTGCTTTTCTTTTTTGCATAATTTATTCGTCACTCTATGCCTGAAAGGGTATTTCTTTGACTTATACTGGGTGCTCCCTTGTGTCTGGACAAAACCATACCTCTCTGAAAAGCTCTAATTAGAGCGAAACACGGTGTCAGGGGTTGCTTTTACTCATTTCAGGCTGGCTTGGTTGGTATTTTACCGATTCAAAGCTGTAATACTATGCCTGAAGTGGTAAACGGCTTTTGTCATTTTACAGCTCGGCAAGGACAGTACTGTGCTAGTCCTATGCTAAAAGATTTTGCTGTACAAATGGCAAAAGATTTTGTCCTTTTCTTTCTCGGCGTGGATGGCACTGTGCTAATCCCATGCTTAAAAACTTTGATAGAAAAACAGACATTTGAGGTGAGCAGATCTAGAATGTCGCTGGTGTTGAGAGTGCTCCATACAGGAGCTGCTTTCCACCTAAACCAGAGAACTACCCAGAGTTCTCTGCTTTTCTTTTTTGCATAATTTATTCGTCACTCTATGCCTGAAAGGGTATTTCTTTGACTTATACTGGGTGCTCCCTTGTGTCTGGACAAAGCTATACCACTCTGAAGAGCTCTAATTAGAGCGAAGCACAGTGTTAGGAGTTGCTTTTACTCATTTCAGGTTGGCTTGGTTGGTATTTTACCGAGTCAAAGCTGTAATACTGTGCCTGAAGTGGTAATTGGCTTTTGTCATTTTATAGCTCGGCAAGGACAGTAGTGTGCTAGTCCTATGCTTAAAGACTTTGCTGTACAAATGGCAAAAGACTTTGTCCTTTTCTATCTCGGCGTGGATGGCACTGTGCTAATCCCATGCTTAAAAACTTTGATAGAAAAACAGACATTTGAGGTGAGCAGATCTAGTGGGTCGCTGGTGTTGAGAGTGCTCCATACAGGAGCTGCTTTCCACCTAAACTTGAGAACTACCCAGAGTTCTCTGCTTTTCTTTTTTGCATAATTTATTCATCACGCTATGCCTGAAAGGGTATTTCTTTGACTTATACTGGGTGCTACCTTGTGTCTGGACAAAGCTATACCTCTCTGAAGAGCTCTAATTAGAGCGAAACACAGTGTCAGGGGTTGCTTTTACTCATTTCAGGTTGGCTTGGTTGGTATTTTACCGATTCAAAGTTGTAATACTGTGTCTGAAGTGGTAATTGGCTTTTGTCATTTTACAGCTCGGCAAGGACAGTACTGTGCTAGTCCTATGCTTAAAGACTTTGCTGTACAAATGGCAAAAGTCTTTGTCCTTTTCTATCTCGGCGTGGATGGCACTGTGCTAATCCCATTCTTAAAAACTTTCATAGAAAAACAGACATTTGAGGTGAGCAGATCTAGAGAGTCGCTGGTGTTGAGAGTGCTCCATACAGGAGCTGCTTTCCACCTAAACCAGAGAACTACCCAGAGTTCCCTGCTTTTCTTTTTTGCATAATTTATTCGTCACTCTATGCCTGAAAGGGTATTTCTTTGACTTATACTGGGTGCTCCCTTGTGTCTGGACAAAACCATACCTCTCTGAAGAGCTCTAATTAGAGCAAAACACAGTGTCAGGGTTATTTTTTTTTTTTTTACTTACTCATTTCAGGTTGGCTTGGTTGGTATTTTACTGATTCAAAGCTGTAATACTGTGCCTGAAGTGGTAATTGGCTTTTGTCGTTTTACAGCTCGGCAAGGACAGTACTGTGCTAGTCCTATGCTTAAAGACTTTGCTGTACAAATGGCAAAAGACTTTGTCCTTTTCTATCTCGGCGTGGATGGCACTGTGCTAATCCCATGCTTAAAAACTTTGATAGAAAAACAGACATTTGAGGTGAGCAGATTTAGAGTGTCGCTGGTGTTAAGAGTGCTCCATACAGGAGTTGCTTTCCACCTAAACTTGAGAACTACCCAGAGTTCTCTGCTTTTCTTTTTTGCATAATTTATTCGTCACTCTATGCCTGAAAGGGTATTTCTTTGACTTATACTGGGTGCTCCCTTGTGTCTGGACAAAACCATACCTCTCTGAAGAGCTCTAATTAGAGCGAAACACAGTGTCAGGGTTATTTTTATTTTTTTTTTTTACTTATTTCAGTTTGGCTTGGTTGGTATTTTACCGATTCAAAGTTGTAATACTGTGCCTGAAGTGGTAATTGGCTTTTGTCATTTTACAGCTCGGCAAGGACAGTACTGTGCTAGTTCTATGCTTAAAGACTTTGCTGTACAAATGGCAAAAGACTTTGGGGCAGATTTATGAGCCACTTGCGCCACTTTTGCGTCACTTTTAACATGGGAAAAGTGACGCAAAAGTGGCGCAAGGGCCTCATAAATCTGCCCCTTTGTTCTTTTCTATCTCGGCGTGGATGGCACTGTGCTAATCCCATGCTTAAAAACTTTGATAGAAAAACAGACATTTGAGGTGAGCAGATCTAGAGAGTCGCTGGTGTTGAGAGTGCTCCATACAGGAGCTGCTTTCCACCTAAACCAGAGAACTACCCAGAGTTTACTGCTTTTCTTTTTTGCATAATTTATTCGTCACTCTATGCCTGAAAGGGTATTTCTTTGACTTATACTGGGTGCTCCCTTGTGTCTGGACAAAACCATACCTCTCTGAAGAGCTCTAATTAGAGCAAAACACAGTGTCAGGGTTTTTTTTTTTTTTATACTCATTTCAGGTTGGCTTGGTTGGTATTTTACCGATTCAAAGCTGTAATACTGTGCCTGAAGTGGTAATTGGCTTTTGTCGTTTTACAGCTCGGCAAGGACAGTACTGTGCTAGTCCTATGCTTAAAGACTTTGCTGTACAAATGGCAAAAGACTTTGTTCTTTTCTATCTCGGCGTGGATGGCACTGCGCTAATCCCATGCTTAAAAACTTTGATAGAAAAACAGACATTTGAGGTGAGCAGATTTAGAGTGTTGCTGGTGTTAAGAGTGCTCCATACAGGAGTTGCTTTCCACCTAAACTTGAGAACTACCCAGAGTTCTCTGCTTTTCTTTTTTGCATAATTTATTCGTCACTCTATGCCTGAAAGGGTATTTCTTTGACTTATACTGGGTGCTCCCTTGTGTCTGGACAAAGCTATATCTCTCTGAAGAGCTCTAATTAGAGCGAAACACAGTGTCAGGGGTTGCTTTTACTCGTTTCAGGTTGGCTTAGTTGGTATTTTACCGATTCTAAGCTGTAATACTGTGCCTGAAGTGGTAATTGGCTTTTGTCAATTTACAGCTCGGCAAGGACAGTACTGTGCTAGTCCTATGCTTAAAGACTTTGCTGTACAAATGGCAAAAGACTTTGTCCTTTTCTATCTCTGCGTGGATGGCACTGTGATAATCCCATGCTTAAAAACTTTGATGAAAAAACAGACATTTGAGGTGAGCAGATCTAGAGTGTCGGTGGTGTTGAGAGTGCTCCATACAGGAGCTGCTTTCCACCTAAACTTGAGAACTACCCAGAGTGCTCTGCTTTTCTTTTTTGCATAATTTATTCATCACTCTATGCCTGAAAGGGTATTTCTTTGACTTATACTGGGTGCTCCCTTGTGTCTGGACAAAACCATACCTCTCTGAAGAGCTCTAATTAGAGCGAAACACAGTGTCAGGGTTTTTTTTTTTTACTACTCATTTCAGGTTGGCTTGGTTGGTATTTTACCGATTCAAAGTTGTAATACTGTGCCTGAAGTGGTAATTGGCTTTTGTCATTTTACAGCTCGGCAAGGACAGTACTGTGCTAGTTCTATGCTTAAAGACTTTGCTGTACAAATGGCAAAAGACTTTGGGGCAGATTTATGAGCCACTTGCGCCACTTTTGCGTCACTTTTAACATGGGAAAAGTGACGCAAAAGTGGCGCAAGGGGCTCATAAATCTGCCCCTTTGTTCTTTTCTATCTCGGCGTGGATGGCACTGTGCTAATCCCATGCTTAAAAACTTTGATAGAAAAACAGACATTTGAGGTGAGCAGATCTAGAGTGTCGCTGGTGTTGAGAGTGCTCCATACAGGAATTGCTTTCCACCTAAACTTGAGAACTACCCAGAGTTCTCTGCTTTTCTTTTTTGCATAATTTATTCATCACTCTATGCCTGAAAGGGTATTTCTTTGACTTATACTGGGTGCTCCCTTGTGTCTGGACAAAGCTATACCACTCTGAAGAGCTCTAATTAGAGCGAAGCACAGTGTTAGGAGTTGCTTTTACTCATTTCAGGTTGGCTTGGTTGGTATTTTACCGAGTCAAAGCTGTAATACTGTGCCTGAAGTGGTAATTGGCTTTTGTCATTTTATAGCTCGGCAAGGACAGTAGTGTGCTAGTCCTATGCTTAAAGACTTTGCTGTACAAATGGCAAAAGACTTTGTCCTTTTCTATCTCGGCGTGGATGGCACTGTGCTAATCCCATGCTTAAAAACTTTGATAGAAAAACCGACATTTGAGGTGAGCAGATCTAGTGTGTCGCTGGTGTTGAGAGTGCTCCATACAGGAGCTGCTTTCCACCTAAACCAGAGAACTACCCAGAGTTCTCTGCTTTTCTTTTTTGCATAATTTATTCGTCACTCTATGCCTGAAAGGGTATTTCTTTGACTTATACTGGGTGGTCCCTTGTGTCTGGACAAAGCTATACCTCTCTGAAGAGCTCTAATTAGAGCGAAACACAGTGTCAGGGGTTGCTTTTACTCATTTCAGGTTGGCTTGTTTGGTATTTTACCGATTCAAAGCTGTAATACTGTGCCTGAAGTGGTAATTGGCTTTTGTCATTTTACAGCTCGGCAAGGACAGTACTGTGCTAGTCCTATGCTTAAAGACTTTGCTGTACAAATGGTAAAAGACTTTGTCCTTTTCTATCTTGGCGTGGATGGCACTGTGCTAATCCCATGCTTAAAAACTTTGATAGAAAAACAGACATTTGAGGTGAGCAGATCTAGAATGTCGCTGGTGTTGAGAGTGCTCCATACAGGAGCTGCTTTCCACCTAAACCAGAGAACTACCCAGAGTTCTCTGCTTTTCTTTTTTGCATAATTTATTCGTCACTCTATGCCTGAAAGGGTATTTCTTTGACTTATACTGGGTGCTCCCTTGTGTCTGGACAAAACCATACCTCTCTGAAAAGCTCTAATTAGAGCGAAACACAGTGTCAGGGGTTGCTTTTACTCATTTCAGGCTGGCTTGGTTGGTATTTTACCGATTCAAAGCTGTAATACTATGCCTGAAGTGGTAAACGGCTTTTGTCATTTTACAGCTCGGCAAGGACAGTACTGTGCTAGTCCTATGCTAAAAGATTTTGCTGTACAAATGGCAAAAGATTTTGTCCTTTTCTTTCTCGGCGTGGATGGCACTGTGCTAATCCCATGCTTAAAAACTTTGATAGAAAAACAGACATTTGAAGTGAGCAGATCTAGAGTGTCGCTGGTGTTGAGAGTGCTCCATACAGGAGCTGCTTTCCACCTAAACTTGAGAACTACCCAGAGTTCTCTGCTTTTCTTTTTTGCATAATTTATTCATCACTCTATGCCTGAAAGGGAATTTCTTTGACTTATACTGGGTGCTCCCTTGTGTCTGGACAAAGCTATACCTCTCTGAAGAGGTCTAATTAGAGCGAAACACAGTGTCAGGGGTTGCTTTTACTCATTTCAGGTTGGCTTGGTTGGTATTTTACCGATTCAAAGCTGTAATACTGTGCCTGAAGTGGTAATTGGCTTTTGTTATTTTACAGCTCGGCAAGGACAGTGCTGTGCTAGTCCTATGCTTAAAGACTTTGCTGTACAAATGGCAAAAGACTTTGTCCTTTTCTTTCTCGGCGTGGATGGCACTGTGCTAATCCCATGCTTAAAAACTTTGATAGAAAAACAGACATTTGAAGTGAGCAGATCTAGAGTGTCGCTGGTGTTGAGAGTGCTCCATACAGGAGCTGCTTTCCACCTAAACTTGAGAACTACCCAGAGTTCTCTGCTTTTCTTTTTTGCATAATTTATTCATCACTCTATGCCTGAAAGGGAATTTCTTTGACTTATACTGGGTGCTCCCTTGTGTCTGGACAAAGCTATAGCTCTCTGAAGAGGTCTAATTAGAGCGAAACACAGTGTCAGGGGTTGCTTTTACTCATTTCAGGTTGGCTTGGTTGGTATTTTACCGATTCAAAGCTGTAATACTGTGCCTGAAGTGGTAATTGGCTTTTGTTATTTTACAGCTCGGCAAGGACAGTGCTGTGCTAGTCCTATGCTTAAAGACTTTGCTGTACAAATGGCAAAAGACTTTGGGGAATATCTACAACAACCGGCGATAATTATCGCTCAGCGCTCTTAGCGTGAGGATAGTTATCGCCGGCTAGCGTGAATTTTTATCGCTGAGATAGCGTGCTATTAGCAACGCTTATCTCAATAGCGATGAAAATCTACACGCTAACAGGCTAACGTGTGATTATCGCTGGAAACCCAGCGATAATCACACGTTACCTTGTTGATAGGGACAGGCAAACTTAGCCATGATATCCTCCTTCCATAGGATATCATGGCTAAGTCTGAAAATTAGCAGATGTAAAAAAGCAGCGTTAACCGCGGTTAGCGCTGCTTTTTTTGTCTCTAACAGGGTTAGCGACATTCTTGATAATAGGAGAAATGTCGCTTAGCGACATTTCTCCTATTATTTTACTCTGGAACGCCCCCTTTGCATCTCATTAGAGATGCAAGGGGAAGCGTAGAGTAAAAGGGTGCTAACATGCAAATTTGCGTGTTAGCACCCTGTTGTTGATAGGGTGCTAGTTTTAGCTCTGCTTTTTTGGCTTTTAAAGCCAAAAAAGCAGAGATAAAGCCCTTGTTGATATTTTCCTTTGTTCTTTTCTATCTCGGCGTGGATGGCACTGTGCTAATCCCATGCTTAAAAACTTTTATAGAAAAACAGACATTTGAGGTGAGCAGATCTAGAGTGTCGCTGGTGTTGAGAGTGCTCCATACAGGAACTGCTTTCCACCTAAACTTGAGAACTACTGTAATGACGAGACGACAGAGAGAATAAAGTAAGCGACCAGCTTTATTCAAATTACATATCGGAATGCCGTTGGAATAACGGCTTACGCACAAGCATCCCCAACATTCCAAACGCGCGCCGGGGAACACGCGCACCGACACACAGGGCAGGACGGGGGCGGGGAAGGGACAAGACAGGGAAGGGTCACAGCATGTTACATCTTCTCCCGTTTTTCATAAGTAACTCTGGAATACATAGTTTCAAAACAAGCAAAGGAAACACATACTTTTATGCTTTCCCTAGAAGAGCTAATACATTGCGTAATCCTTGAATCTTACAGGCGGAACAATTGTTCTCCTATCACGAATGGTATCAACAGGACCAGTGGCCACACCAGGAAGAGATACTCTGGGAATATCCTCTATTGACACAGGAGTAGTTTTCCCCCCACATGCTCCACCCAGGCACAACTCAGCAGAGGAGACCAGACCAGCGTCCTGCGAGCCACTGGGCCTGCTCACAGGCTCAGATATCCTGCTTCTTGCAACTTTCGACCCATTCCACCATTGACCATTGTCTAGGAGAACGGCAGTACCCTTTGTTTTGACCACGCGCCTGGGTTCACTATACTTGCTCATATTGGCCCCCTTCCTGGGATACTTCACTCTCACCACGTCACCTTCTTTCACGGACATCTTTCGTACAGCATTTCTTGTGTCATAATTAGTGCGAATGCGCTTCTGGCGCTCATCTACCAGACTTCTCATCTTACTCTCTTTTTCTTTATGGTTTTCATTTTCCCATTTTTTACAAGCCAATGACCAATGTGGTTGCAAACGTGTGATCGCTGCCCTGCCCCTGATGAGTTCAAATGGGATTCTACCAGTGGTACTGTGGGGGGTGGTACGGTATGACCACAACCTGGTGCGTAGTGCTGCCTCAACAGGAATATGAGACTTCAAAGCCATTTGGATGGTTTCTTTAATCAGGCGATTGGCCCGTTCTACTTGACCATTGCCCTGTGGATGATATAAAGAGGATTTTACGTGCTCTATGCCATTTTTTTTAAAGAATGAGACTAACTCAGGGCATACAAACTGCACTCCATTGTCGGAGACCAGTTGATGAGGAAAACCTTCTCTGCAAAATAACTCCTTCAGGAAGTTAATTACCTCACGTGTAGTGGGTTGAGACACAAACTTGACTTCCACCCACTTGCTGAAATAATCAATCAGCATTATGGCATAACGCAATTCTAGACTCAGGGCATTCATGGGACCTATGAAGTCAATACCAACTTTGATCCAAGGACCTTCTGGCAGTTCAACGGAGGTCATGGGGCAATGGCGTGTCGTCAAAGTTTTGTCAGCTTCATTGCACATTGAGCAGTGAGTAACAAACATATCGACGTCACGATCCATGGAGGGCCACCAGTATCCTTCCCTCAACCTCTGTTTGGTGCCTGTCATTCCTACATGCCCTTCGTGGGATAAAGCCACCAACCTGCTTCTCATGGACATTGGTGCTATTAAAGTTCCACCCCGGAGAATGACATCTTCAACAACACCAATATCATCCTTAATTTTCCAGTAGGGTCTGAGTGCTTCATCAAGTACCCTCTCGCGTGGCCAACCTTTGATCACATATTTTTTAAGTGTTTCTAACACTGTGTCATCTTTTATAGCTTCTAACCATTCTGATTTAGTAATGGTACCATTTGAATCATGACCTTCAAATAAGCACGCAACAAGTACATCATCATCATCCATTTCGCATTCAGAATCATCCTCGCTCGGGGCACGTGATAAATAATCTGCCGATATATTCACACGGCCGGGTATGTATTCCATCTTAACTTGATGCTCCTGCAATTTGCATGCCAACTTCGCAATTCTTGGCGAACGCTGGCTAGAACCTTTTCCCTCAAGTATACTGACCAACGGTTTGTGGTCGGTGCGAATAGTAAATTCCTTGCCCCACAGGAAACTTTTAAACTTTGTTACTGCCCAAACACAAGCCAATAATTCACGTTCAATTACTGAGTACTTTGTCTCCGGGCCCCTTAGCTTCCTGGACGCAAATGCGATGATTTTCTCCCCGTTCTCAGTCATTTGGCTAAGCATAGCCCCCAACCCGATCTGGCTGGCGTCTGTTGTTACAGTGCTTTTCAACTTCTCGTCGAATGACTGCAGAGACGGTGCTTGCTCAAGTTCCATCTTAATGGTCTTTATGCTTCGTTCACATTCTTCATTCCAAATGAACTCCGCATCCTTCTTCACCATCTTCCGAAGCGGTTCGACCTTGGCTGCATAATGTTGTATGAATTTGGAATGGAACTCACACATGCCCAAGAAAGATGCCAGTTCATCCTTATTTTTTGGATTTGGTGAACACGAAATTGCAGAAATCAAGGAGGGTTTTGGTCGTACCCCATTTCCATCGATGAGATGTCCCAAGTACTCTACAGTTTCTTTTTGGAATTTGCACTTGTCTTTTTGCAGTGTAAGACCACTGTCCTGTATCCTCTGAAGAACTTTCCTCAGGATGACCAGGTGTTCCTCTTTTGTCTCGCTGTAAATCAGAACATCGTCCTGGAACGATCTGACTCCTTCCATGCCTTTGAATAACTGGTTCATTATGCGTTGAAATACAGCCGAAGCCGAACACAATCCGAAGGGCAACCTGCGAAATTGATACGCTCCTTCTGGTGTGATGAACGCCGTGTATTTTTTTGATTCATCTTGCAATTGTATTTGATGGTAGGCAGCGCTGAAGTCTAGTGTTGTGAAGATCTTCGCTTTACCTAACATCATCACCATTTCGTTAATCAAGGGCAGAGGTTGGCAATCAGCTACTACGTGGCGGTTCAGCTCGCGAAGGTCAATGCACAAACGGATCTTTCCGTTCCTTTTCCTCGCGATAACCATTGGCGACAACCACTCAGATGCATTGATTGGTTCAATAATACCATCCTTGCACCACTTCTCCAGGATTGTCTTGACTTCGGTGCGAGCTGATAAGGGTATATTCCTGACTTTCTGTTTCACTGGATATGCTTTACTCTTCAGGATAATCTGATGTTCAAAGTTCTTTAGGCATCCTAATTGTTCGTTGAACACCCCCTCAAATTCCTTGAGAATAGTCTCCAGGCCATCCTCTTGAATGCTGAATACATACGGTGGTTGACAAGGATTAATCATCATTTTAAGTTTTTGTTGTTCCAGCCAACCCAGAATGTTTACATTGTAGTCCACTACAAAAACCTTTGTGGAGGTGTTCTGTCCCTTAAACGACAAATCCGCCTTGAAGACCCCTTCTAATGTTATCTTGTATCCGCCATATGCTCCTGGAATGATTCTGCTAGATTCCAACGGTGTCTTGTACTTGAGTCCGCTGTATGTGTCCTTAGACAGAATTGTTATTCTTGACCCGGTATCCACCAACATCTCGACATCTTCACCATTCACACCAACATCACACCTGGGTTGGTTTTGTGCATCTTCACCGTTGATGATGGCGACCAGCAGCACCAGGTTCTCCAGTAGCTCACTTTCATCTGAGTCTACATCAGTCTTTGACTCGCTTACCGTGTAAATTTTCTTAGAACGTGAAGTTCTGCAAACCTTAAGGAAATGTCCCATTTTTCCACATCCTTGACAGATCCTGCCCCTCGCAGGACATTCTTTGCTAGTTGCCATATGCGCGTTGGATCCGCAACGATAACAATTCGGCCTTCCAACATGGGTACTGGGGTTCCTAGGCCAAGTGAAATTCTTGCGTGGTTTGTTGGATGCGGACTCCTCCTCCTTTCGCACAAGATTGACACTCACTTGTTGATTATCTGGTTTGCGCAGCAATTTAACACCTTTGGCTGACCTTTCCATGCTTTTGATGGTAGAAACCACTTTTTCTAGGTTCGGATTCTTGTGGCATAACAATTTCTCCTACGCCTTCACGCACGTGGTACGCATCACCACCTGATCCCGTATCATTTCATCTGCATCTTTGAATGCACACGTTGTAGCTAACATTCTCAATGTTGCGACGTAAGACTCAATCGCCTCACCTGGTGCTTGGTACCTGTAGTAGAAGTTATATCTCTCCATTATCACGCTCATAGTGGTGTCAAAATAGTATTTCATTCTCAATTTGGCCTCCTTAAATACATCCCATTCTTCATCCCCTTCCTCTTTTTCGATTGGAGTTATGTGGTCGAATAATCTCCTTCCTTCTGCCCCCAAACAATTGTACATCATTGCTTGTTTTCTCATAGGATTATATTCAGTCCCATCAATTGCCTCCAAATGTTTCTCAAAACATTTTACCCACTGTGTCCAATTTTCCGCGGGTGGCCCAGGGACTTCTAGGAAGGTGCTGGGCATTGCCACCGTATTCATTATTCCAGTCATTTTGACACAGTGCAGGTACTAGTTGGGAAGATGCTTTAAATCTCAAGAAGCAAAGATTAAGAAGGCGTTAGGCTCCCTCCGGTGGCCGTTTATGGTATTTTTTTAGTTGACAGACAATTTTCACTTCACTCACGTTTCGTTGCAGCTCCTGCCCGGGGCTGACAAGGTTGAAGGAAGGCAAATGGTGTGAGGCGAAGGGGTTAATGGGCGTCACACAGAGGCGGAGCGAAGAGAGGAAGTCCGCCTCACAAAACACTCGGTGGAAGAGTGTACAGGACTTCAGGAGCCTCTGGTGATCTGCCGTGATCCAGTGACAGGTCCTGATCCCGTGTTCGTCGCCAAAATTAAGATGTAATGACGAGACGACAGAGAGAATAAAGTAAGCGACCAGCTTTATTCAAATTACATATCGGAATGCCGTTGGAATAACGGCTTACGCACAAGCATCCCCAACATTCCAAACGCGCGCCGGGGAACACGCGCACGGACACACAGGGCAGGACGGGGGCGGGGAAGGGACAAGACAGGGAAGGGTCACAGCATGTTACACTACCCAGAGTTCTCTGCTTTTGTTTTTTGCATAATTTATTCGTCACTCTATGCCTGAAAGGGTATTTCTTTGACTTATACTGGGTGCTCCCTTGTGTCTGGACTAAACTATATCTCTCTGAAGAGCTCTAATTAGAGCGAAACACAGTGTCAGGGTTTTTTTTTTTTACTCATTTCAGGTTGGCTTGGTTGGTATTTTACCGATTCAAAGCTGTAATACTGTGACTGAAGTGGTAATTGGCTTTTGTCATTTTACAGCTCGGCAAGGACAGTACTGTGCTAGTCCTATGCTTAACGACTTTGCTGTACAAATGGCAAAAAACTTTGTCCTTTCCTATCTCGGCGTGGGTCGCACTGTGCTAATCCCATGCTTAAAAACTTTGATAGAAAAACAGACATTTGAGGTGAGCAGATCTAGAGTGTCGCTGGTGTTGAGAGTGCTCCATACAGGAGCTGCTTTCCACCTAAACTTGAGAACTACCCAGAGTTCTCTGCTTTTCTTTTTTGCATAATTTACTCGTCACTCTATGCCTGAAAGGGTATTTCTTTGACTTATAATGGGTGCTCCCTTGTGTCTGGAGAAAGCTATACCTCTCTGAAGAGCTCTAATTAGAGCCAAACACAGTGTCAGGGGTTGCTTTTACTCATTTCAGGTTGGCTTGGTTGGTATTTTACCGATTCAATGCTATAATACTATGCCTGAAGTGGTAATTGGCTTTTGTCATCTTACAGCTCGGCAAGAACAGTACTGTGCTAGTCCTATGCTTAAAGACTTTGCTGTACAAATGGCAAAAGACTTTGTCCTTTTCTATCTCGGCGTGGATGGCACTGTGCTAATCCCATGCTTAAAAACTTTGATAGAAAAACCGACATTTGAGGTGAGCAGATCTAGTGTGTCGCTGGTGTTGAGAGTGCTCCATACAGGAGCTGCTTTCCACCTAAACTTGAGAACTACCCAGAGTTCTCTGCTTTTATTTTTTGCATAATTTATTTGTCACTCTATGCCTGAAAGGGTATTTCTTTGACTTATACTGGGTGCTCCCTTGTGTCTGGACAAAGCTATACCTCTCTGAAGAGCTCTAATTAGAGCGAAACACAGTGGCAGGGGTTGCTTTTACTCATTTCAGGTTGGCTTGGTTGGTATTTTACCGATTCAAAGCGGTAATACTGTGCCTGAAGTGGTAATTGGCTTTTGTCATTTTACAGCTCGGCAAGGACAGTACTGTGCTAGTTCTATGCTTAAAGACTTTGCTGTACAAATGGCAAAAGACTTTGTCCTTTTTTATCTCGGCGTGGATGGCACTGTGCTAATCCCATGCTTAAAAACTTTGATGGAAAAACAGACATTTGAGGTGAGCAGATCTAGAGTGTCGCTGGTGTTGAGAGTGCTCCATACAGGAGCTGCTTTCCACCTAAACTTGAGAACTACCCAGAGTTCTCTGCTTTTCTTTGTTGCATAATTTATTCGTCACTCTATGCCTGAAAGGGTATTTCTTTGACTTATACTGGGTGCTCCCTTGTGTCTGGACAAAACCATACCTCTCTGAAGAGCTCTAATTAGAGCGAAACACAGTGTCAGGGTTTTTTTTTTTTTTTTACTCATTTCAGGTTGGCTTGGTTGGTATTTTACCGATTCAAAGCTGTAATACTGTGCCTGAAGTGGTAATTGGCTTTTATCATTTTACAGCTCGGCAAGGACAGTACTGTGCTAGTCCTATGCTTAAAGACTTTGCTGTACAAATGGCAAAAGACTTTGTCCTTTTCTATCTCGGCGTGGATGGCACTGTGCTAATCCCATGCTTAAAAACTTTGATCGAAAAACAGACATTTGAGGTGAGCAGATCTAGAGTGGCGCTGGTGTTGAGAGTGCTCCATACAAGAGCTGCTTTCCACCTAAACTTGAAACCTACCCAGAGTTCTCTGCTTTTCTTTTTTACATAATTTATTCGTCACTCTCTGCCTGAAAGGGTATTTCTTTGACTTATACTGGGTGCTCCCTTGTGTCTGGACAAAGCTATACCTCCCTGAAGAGCTCTAATTAGAGCGAAACACAGTGTCAGGGGTTGCTTTTACTCATTTCAGGGTGCCTTGGTTGGTATTTTACCGATTCAAAGCTGTAATACTGTGCCTGAAGTGGTATTTGGCTTTTGTCGTTTTACAGCTCGGCAAGGACAGTACTGTGCTAGTCCTATGCTTAAAGACTTTGCTATACAAATGGCAAAAGACTTTGTCCTTTTCTATCTCGGCGTGGATGGCACTGTGCTAATCCCATGCTTAAAAACTTTGATAGAAAAACAGACATTTGAGGTGAGCAGATCTAGAGAGTCGCTGGTGTTGAGAGTGCTCCATACAGGACCTGCTTTCCACCTAAACCAGAGAACTACCCAGAGTTCTCTGCTTTTCTTTTTTGCATAATTTATTCGCCACTCTATGCCTGAAAGGGTATTTCTTTGACTTATACTGGGTGCTCCCTTGTGTCTGGACAAAACCATACCTCTCTGAAGAGCTCTAATTAGAGCGAAACACAGTGTCAGGGTTTTTTTTTTTTTACTCATTTCAGGTTGGCTTGGTTGGTATTTTACCGATTCAAAGCTGTAATACTGTGCCTGAAGTGGTAATTGGCTTTTGTCATTTTACAGCTCGGCAAGGACAGTACTGTGCTAGTCCTATGCTTAAAGACTTTGCTGTACAAATGGCAAAAGACTTTGTCCTTTTCTATCTCGGCGTGGATGGCACTGTGCTAATCCCATGCTTAAAAACTTTGATAGAAAAACAGACATTTGAGGTGAGCAGATCTAGAGTGTCGCTGGTGTTGAGAGTGCTCCATACAGGAGCTGCGTTCCACCTAAACTTGAGAACTACCCAGAGTTCTCTGCTTTTCTTTTTTGCATAATTTATTCGTCACTCTCTGCCTGAAAGGGTATTTCTTTGACTTATATTGGGTGCTCCCTTGTGTCTGGACAAAGCTATACCTCTCTGAAGAGCTCTAATTAGAGCGAAACACAGTGTCAGGGGTTGCTTTTACTCATTTCAGGTTTGCTTGGTTGGTATTTTACCAATTCAAAGCTGTAATACTGTGGCTGAAGTGGTAATTGGTTTTTGTCATTTTACAGCTCGGCAAGGACAGTACTGTGCTAGTCCTATGCTTAAAGACTTTGCTGTACAAATGGCAAAAGACTTTGTCCTTTTCTATCTCGGCGTGGATGGCACTGTGCTAATCCCATGCTTAAAAACTTTGATAGAAAAACAGACATTTGAGGTGAGCAGATCTAGAGTGTCGCTGGTGTTGAGAGTGCTCCATACAGGAGCTGCTTTCCACCTAAACTTGAGAACTACCCAGAGTTCTCTGCTTTTCTTTTTTGCATAATTTATTCGTCACTCTATGCCTGAAAGGGTATTTCTTTGACTTATACTGGGTGCTCCCATGTGTCTGGACAAAGCTATACCTCTCTGAAGAGCTCTAATTAGAGCGAAAAACAGTGTCAGGGGTTGCTTTTACTCATTTCAGGTTGGCTTGGTTGGTGTTTTACCGATTCAAAGCTGTAATACTGTGCCTGAAGTGGTAATTGGCTTTTGTCATTTTACAGCTCGGCAAGGACAGTACTGTGCTAGTCCTATGCTTAAAGACTTTGGGGCAGATTTATGTTAACTGGCGCATCCCTGCATATCAGCAGGGATGCGCCAATTATTATGCGCCACAGCTGCGCCACCATGGATGCGCCGCATTTATAATGCGGCGCACCATGGGGCAAAAACGGCACAGATGCGTGACGCATCTGTGCCGTAAAAGTGGCGCATTGCTGGAGTTGCGTCGCAAGCACGACGCAGCTCCAGCAATGTTCTGGGGGGCCCTATCTGTACAATGCTGCGTCAATCCTTACGCCTGCTTCAAGCAGGCGCAGGGTTTTGACGCAGCATGGGCCTAAAAATGACTGAGTGAAATCTTGTAGGAGGCGTTCCTGCGCCGGAACGCCTCCACCTGCCCTGGAACGCCTACATGTGGCGCAGGGCTTTACAACGTGACGCATCTCCCAGATGTGTCACGTTGTGAATACCCCGCACCATGGCGCAGGATTTGCGCCGCTGTTGCGTCACAAAAGTGACGCAACGGCGGCGCAAAAGTGGCGCAAGTGCAACATAAATCTGCCCCTTTGTCCTTTTCTATCTCGGCGTGGATGGCACTGTGCTAATCCCATGCTTAAAAACTTTGATAGAAAAACAGACATTTGAGGTGAGCAGATCTAGAGTGTCGCTGGTGTTGAGAGTGCTCCATACAGGAGCTGCTTTCCACCTAAACCAGAGAACTACCCAAAGTTCTCTGCTTTTCTTTTTTGCATAATTTATTTGTCACTCCATGCCTGAAAGGGTATTTCTTTGACTTATACTGGGTGCTCCCTTGTGTCTGGACAAAGCTATACCTCTCTGAAGAGCTCTAATTAGAGTGAAACACAGTGTCAGGGGTTGCTTTTACTCATTTCAGGTTGGCTTGGTTGGTATTTTACCGATTCAAAGCTGTAATACTGTGCCTGAAGTGGTAATTGGCTTTTGTCATTTTATAGCTCGGCAAGGACAGTACTGTGCTAGTTCTATGCTTAAAGACTTTGCTGTACAAATGGCAAAAGACTTTGTCCTTTTCTATCTCGGCGTGGATGGCACTGTGCTAATCCCATGCTTAAAAACTTTGATAGAAAAACAGACATTTGAGGTGAGCAGATCTAGAGACTCGCTGGTGTTGAGAGTGCTCCATACAGGAGCTGCTTTACACCTAACCCAGAGAACTACCCAGAGTTCTCTGCTTTTCTTTTTTGCATAATTTATTCGCCACTCTATGCCTGAAAGGGTATTTCTTTGACTTATACTGGGTGGTCCCTTGTGTCTGGACAAAGCTATACCTCTCTGAAGAGTTCTAATTAGAGCGAAACACAGTGTCAGGAGTTGCTTTTACTCATTTTAGGTTGGCTTGGTTGTTATTTTAACGATTCAAAGCTGTAATACTATGCCTGAATTGGTAATTGGCTTTTGTCATTTTGCAGCTCGGCAAGGACAGTACTGTGGTAGTCCTATGCTTAAAGATTTTGCTGTACAAATGGCAAAAGATTTTGTCTTTTTCTTTCTCGGCGTGGATGGCACTGTGCTAATCCCATGCTTACAAACTTTGATAGAAAAACAGACATTTGAGGTGAGCAGATCTAGAGTGTCGCTGGTGTTGAGAGTGCTCCATACAGGAACTGCTTTCCACCTAAACTTGAGAACTACCCAGAGTTCTCTGCTTTTCTTTTTTGCATAATTTATTCGTCACTCTATGCCTGCAAGGGTATTTCTTTGACTTATACTGGGTGGTCCCTTGTGTCTGGACAAAGCTATACCTCTCTGAAGAGTTCTAATTAGAGCGAAACACAGTGTCAGGAGTTGCTTTTACTCATTTTAGGTTGGCTTGGTTGGTATTTTAACGATTCAAAGCTGTAATACTATGCCTGAATTGGTAATTGGCTTTTGTCATTTTGCAGCTCGGCAAGGACAGTACTGTGGTAGTCCTATGCTTAAAGACTTTGCTGTACAAATGGCAAAAGACTTTGTCCTTTTCTATCTCGGCGTGGATGGCACTGTGCTAATCCCATGCTTACAAACTTTGATAGAAAAACAGACATTTGAGGTGAGCAGATCTAGAGTGTCGCTGGTGTTGAGAGTGCTCCATACAGGAACTGCTTTCCACCTAAACTTGAGAACTACCCAGAGTTCTCTGCTTTTCTTTTTTGCATAATTTATTCGTCACTCTATGCCTGCAAGGGTATTTCTTTGACTTATACTGGGTGCTCCCTTGTGTCTGGACAAAGCTATACCTCTCTGAAGAGCTCTAATTAGAGCGAAACACAGTGTCAGGGGTTGCTTTTACTCATTTCAGGTTGGCTTGGTTGGTATTTTACCGATTCAAAGCTGTAATACTGTGCCTGAAATGGTAATTGGCTTTTGTCATTTTACAGCTCGGCAAGGACAGTACTGTGCTAGTCCTATGCTTAATGACTTTGCTGTACAAATGGCAAAAGACTTTGTCCTTTTCTATCTCGGCGTGGATGGCACTGTGCTAATCCCATGCTTAAAAACTTTGATAGAAAAACAGACATTTGAGGTGAGCAGATCTAGAGTGTCGCTGGTGTTGAGAGTGCTCCATACAGGAGCTGCTTTCCACCTAAACTTGAGAACTACCCAGAGTTCTCTGCTTTTCTTTTTTGCATAATTTATTCGTCACTCTATGCCTGAAAGGGTATTTCTTTGACTTATACTGGGTGCTCCCTTGTGTCTGGACAAACCTATACCTCTCTGAAGAGCTCTAATTAGAGCGAAACACAGTGTCAGGGGTTGCTTTTACTCATTTCAGGGTGGCTTGGTTGGTATTTTACCGATTCAAAGCTGTAATACTGTGCCTGAAGTGGTAATTGGCTTTTGTCGTTTTACAGCTCGGCAAGGACAGTACTGTGCTAGTCCTATGCTTAAAGACTTTGCTGTACAAATGGCAAAAGACTTTGTTCTTTTCTATTTCGGCGTGGATGGCACTGTGCTAATCCCATGCTTAAAAACTTTGATAGAAAAACAGACATTTGAGGTGAGTAGATCTAGAGAGTCGCTGGTGTTGAGAGTGCTCCATACAGGAGCTGCTTTCCACCTAAACCAGAGAACTACCCAGAGTTCTCTGCTTTTCTTTTTTGCATAATTTATTTGCCACTCTATGCCTGAAAGGGTATTTCTTTGACTTATACTGGGTGGTCCCTTGTGTCTGGACAAAGCTATACCTCTCTGAAGAGTTCTAATTAGAGCGAAACACAGTGTCTGGAGTTGCTTTTACTCATTTTAGGTTGGCTTGGTTGGTATTTTACCGATTCAATGCTGTAATACTATGCCTGAAGTGGTAATTGGCTTTTGTCATTTTGCAGCTCGGCAAGGACAGTACTGTGCTAGTCCTATGCTTAAAGATTTTGCTGTACAAATGGCAAAAGATTTTGTCCTTTTCTTTCTCGGCGTGGATGGCACTGTGCTAATCCCATGCTTAAAAACTTTGATAGAAAAACAGACATTTGAGGTGAGCAGATCTAGAGTGTCGCTGGTGTTGAGAGTGCTCCATACAGGAACTGCTTTCCACCTAAACTTGAGAACTACCCAGAGTTCTCTGCTTTTCTTTTTTGCATAATTTATTCGTCACTCTATGCCTGCAAGGGTATTTCTTTGACTTATACTGGGTGCTCCCTTGTGTCTGGACAAAGCTATACCTCTCTGAAGAGCTCTAATTAGAGCGAAACACAGTGTCAGGGGTTGCTTTTACTCATTTCAGGTTGGCTCGGTTGGTATTTTACCGATTCAAAGCTGTAATACTGTGCCTGAAGTGGTAATTGGCTTTTGTCATTTTATAGCTCGGCAAGGACAGTAGTGTGCTAGTCCTATGCTTAAAGACTTTGCTGTACAAATGGCAAAAGACTTTGTCCTTTTCTATCTCGGCGTGGATGGTACTGTGCTAATCCCATGCTTAAAACCTTTGATAGAAAAACAGACATTTGAGGTGAGCAGATCTAGAGAGTCGCTGGTGTTGAGAGTGCTCCATACAGGAGCTGCTTTCCACCTAAACCAGAGAACTACCCAGAGTTCTCTGCTTTTCTTTTTTGCATAATTTATTCGCCACTCTATGCCTGAAAGGGTATTTCTTTGACTTATACTGGGTGGTCTCTTGTGTCTGGACAAAGCTATACCTCTCTGAAGAGTTCTAATTAGAGCGAAACACAGTGTCAGGAGTTGCTTTTACTCATTTTAGGTTGGCTTGGTTGGTATTTTACCGATTCAAAGCTGTAATACTATGCCTGAAGTGGTAATTGGCTTTTGTCATTTTGCAGCTCGGCAAGGACAGTACTGTGCTAGTCCTATGCTTAAAGATTTTGCTGTACAAATGGCAAAAGACTTTGTCCTTTTCTATCTCGGCGTGGATGGCACTGTGCTAATCCCATGCTTAAAAACTATGATAGAAAAACAGACATTTGAGGTGAGCAGATCTAGAGTGTCGCTGGTGTTGAGAGTGCTCCATACAGGAGCTGCTTTCCACCTAAACTTGAGAACTACCCAGAGTTCTCTGCTTTTCTTATTTACATAATTTATTCGTCACTCTCTGCCTGAAAGGGTATTTCTTTGAGTTATACTGGGTGCTCCCTTGTGTCTGGACAAAGCTATACCTCTCTGAAGAGCTCTAATTAGAGCGAAACACAGTGTCAGGGGTTGCTTTTACTCATTTCAGGTTAGCTTGGTTGGTATTTTACCAATTCAAAGCTGTAATACTGTGGCTGAAGTGGTAATTGGTTTTTGTCATTTTACAGCTCGGCAAGGACAGTACTGTGCTAGTCCTATGCTTAAAGACTTTGCTGTACAAATGGCAAAAGACTTTGTCCTTTTCTATCTCGGCGTGGATGGCACTGTGCTAATCCCATGCTTAAAAACTTTGATAGAAAAACAGACATTTGAGGTGAGCAGATCTAGAGTGTCGCTGGTGTTGAGAGTGCTCCATACAGGAGCTGCTTTCCACCTAAACTTGAGAACTACCCAGAGTTCTCTGCTTTTCTTTTTTGCATAATGTATTCGTCACTCTATGCCTGAAAGGGTATTTCTTTGACTTATACTGGGTGCTCCCTTGTGTCTGGACAAAACTATACCTCTCTGAAGAGCTCTAATTAGAGCGAAACACAGTGTCAGTGGTTGCTTTTACTCATTTCAGGCTGGCTTGGTTGGTATTTTACTGATTCAAAGCTGTAATACTGTGCCTGAAGTGGTAATTGGTTTTTGTCGTTTTACAGCTCGGCAAGGACAGTACTGTGCTAGTCCTATGCTTAAAGACTTTGCTGTACAAATGGCAAAAGACTTTGTCCTTTTCTATCTCGGCGTGGATGGCACTGTGCTATTCCCGTACTTAAAAACTTTGATAGAAAACCAGACATTTGAGGTGAGCAGATCTAGAGAGTTGCTGGTGTTGAGAGTGCTCCATACAGGAGCTGCTTTCCACCTAAACCAGAGAACTACCCAGAGTTCTGTGCTTTTCTTTTTTGCATAATTTATTCGCCACTCTATGCCTGAAAGGGTATTTCTTGGACTTATACTGGGTGGTCCCTTGTGTCTGGACAAAGCTATACCTCTCTGAAGAGTTCTAATTAGAGCGAAACACAGTGTCAGGAATTGCTTTTACTCATTTTAGGTTGGCTTGGTTGGTATTTTACCGATTCAAAGCTGTAATACTATGCCTGAAGTGGTAATTGGCTTTTGTCATTTTGCAGCTCGGCAAGGACAGTAGTGTGCTAGTCCTATGCTTAAAGACTTTGCTGTACAAATGGCAAAAGACTTTGGGGCAGATTTATGAGCCCCTTGCGCCACTTTTGCGTCACTTTTCCCATGTTAAAAGTGACGCAAAAGTGGCGCAAGGGGCTCATAAATCTGCCCCTTTGTCCTTTTCTATCTCGGCGTGGATGGTACTGTGCTAATCCCATGCTTAAAACCTTTGATAGAAAAACATACATTTGAGGTGATGAGATCTAGAGTGTCGCTGGTGTTGAGAGTGCTCCATGCAGGAGCTGCTTTCCACCTAAACTTGAGAACTACCCAGAGTTCTCCGCTTTTCTTTTTTACATAATTTATTCGTCACTCTATGCCTGAAAGGGTATTTCTTTGACTTATACTGGGTGCTCCCTTGTGTCTGGACAAAGCTATACCTCTCTGAAGAGCTCTAATTAGAACGAAACACAGTGTTAGGAGTTGCTTTTACTCATTTCAGGTTGGCTTGGTTGGTATTTTACCGATTCAAAGCTGTAATACTGTGCCTGAAGTGGTAATTGGCTTTTGTCATTTTACAGCTTGACAAGGACAGTACTGTGCTAGTCCTATGTTTAAAGACTTTGCTGTACAAATGTCAAAAGACTTTGTCCTTTTCTATCTCGGCGTGGCTGGCACTGTGCTAATCCCATGCTTAAAAACTTTGATAGAAAAACAGACATTTGAGGTGAGCAGATCTAGAGAGTCGCTGGTGTTGAGAGTGCTCCATACAGGAGCTGCTTTCCACCTAAACCAGAGAACTACCCAGAGTTCTCTGCTTTTCTTTTTTGCATAATTTATTCGCCACTCTATGCCTGAAAGGGTATTTCTTTGACTTATACTGGGTGGTCCCTTGTGTCTGGACAAAGCTATATCTCTCTGAAGAGTTCTAATTAGAGCGAAACACAGTGTCAGGAGTTGCTTTTACTCATTTTAGGTTGGCTTGGTTGGTATTTTACCGATTCAAAGCTGTAATACTATGCCTGAAGTGGTAATTGGCTTTTGTCATTTTGCAGCTCGGCAAGGACAGTACTGTGCTAGTCCTATGCTTAAAGATTTTGCTGTACAAATGGCAAAAGATTTTGTCCTTTTCTTTCTCTGCGTGGATGGCACTGTGCTAATCCCATGCTTAAAAACTTTGATAGAAAAACAGACATTTGAGGTGAGCAGATCTAGAGTGTTGCTGGTGTTGAGAGTGCTCCATACAGGAACTGCTTTCCACCTAAACTTGAGAACTACCCAGAGTTCTCTGCTTTTCTTTTTTGCATAATTTATTCGTCACTCTATGCCTGCAAGGGTATTTCTTTGACTTATACTAGGTGCTCCCTTGTGTCTGGACAAAGCTATACCTCTCTGAAGAGCTCTAATTAGAGCGAAACACAGTGTCAGGGGTTGCTTTTACTCATTTCAGGTTGGCTTGGTTGGTATTTTACCGATTCAAAGCTGTAATACTGTGCCTGAAGTGGTAATTGGCTTTTGTCATTTTACAGCTCGGCAAGGACAGTACTGTGCTAGTCCTATGCTTAAAGACTTTGCTGTACAAATGGCAAAAGACTTTGTCCTTTTCTATCTCGGCGTGGATGGCACTGTGCTAATCCCATGCTTAAAAACTATGATAGAAAAACAGACATTTGAGGTGAGCAGATCTAGAGTGTCGCTGGTGTTGAGAGTGCTCCATACAGGAGCTGCTTTCCACCTAAACTTGAGAACTACCCAGAGTTCTCTGCTTTTCTTTTTTACATAATTTATTCGTCACTCTCTGCCTGAAAGGGTATTTCTTTGACTTATACTGGGTGCTCCCTTGTGTCTGGACAAAGCTATACCTCTCTGAAGAGCTCTAATTAGAGCGAAACACAGTGTCAGGGGTTGCTTTTACTCATTTCAGGTTAGCTTGGTTGGTATTTTACCAATTCAAAGCTGTAATACTGTGGCTGAAGTGGTAATTGGTTTTTGTCATTTTACAGCTCGGCAAGGACAGTACTGTGCTAGTCCTGTGCTTAAAGACTTTGCTGTACAAATGGCAAAAGACTTTGTCCTTTTCTATCTCGGCGTGGATGGCACTGTGCTAATCCCATGCTTAAAAACTTTGATAGAAAAACAGACATTTGAGGTGAGCAGATCTAGAGTGTCGCTGGTGTTGAGAGTGCTCCATACAGGAGCTGCTTTCCACCTAAACTTGAGAACTACCCAGAGTTCTCTGCTTTTCTTTTTTGCATAATTTATTCGTCACTCTATGCCTGAAAGGGTATTTCTTTGACTTATACTGGGTGCTCCCTTGTGTCTGGACAAAACTATACCTCTCTGAAGAGCTCTAATTAGAGCGAAACACAGTGTCAGGGGTTGCTTTTACTCATTTCAGGTTGGCTTGGTTGGTATTTTACCGATTCAAAGCTGTAATACTGTGCCTGAAGTGGTAATTGGCTTTTGTCATTTTATAGCTCGGCAAGGACAGTAGTGTGCTAGTCCTATGCTTAAAGACTTTGCTGTACAAATGGCAAAAGACTTTGTCCTTTTCTATCTCGGCGTGGATGGTACTGTGCTAATCCCATGCTTAAAACCTTTGATAGAAAAACATACATTTGAGGTGAGGAGATCTAGAGTGTCGCTGGTGTTGAGAGTGCTCCATGCAGGAGCTGCTTCCCACCTAAACTTGAGAACTACCCAGAGTTCTCCGCTTTTCTTTTTTACATAATTTATTCGTCACTCTATGCCTGAAAGGGTATTTCTTTGACTTATACTGGGTGCTCCCTTGTGTCTGGACAAAGCTATACCTCTCTGAAGAGCTCTAATTAGAGCGAAACACAGTGTTAGGAGTTGCTTTTACTCATTTCAGGTTGGCTTGGTTGGTATTTTACCGATTCAAAGCTGTAATACTGTGCCTGAAGTGGTAATTGGCTTTTGTCATTTTACAGCTCGACAAGGACAGTACTGTGCTAGTCCTATGTTTAAAGACTTTGCTGTACAAATGTCAAAAGACTTTGTCCTTTTCTATCTCGGCGTGGCTGGCACTGTGCTAATCCCATGCTTAAAAACTTTGATAGAAAAACAGACATTTGAGGTGAGCAGATCTAGAGAGTCGCTGGTGTTGAGAGTGCTCCATACAGGAGCTGCTTTCCACCTAAACCAGAGAACTACCCAGAGTTCTCTGCTTTTCTTTTTTGCATAATTTATTCGCCACTCTATGCCTGAAAGGGTATTTCTTGGACTTATACTGGGTGGTCCCTTGTGTCTGGACAAAGCTATACCTCTCTGAAGAGTTCTAATTAGAGCGAAACACAGTGTCAGGAATTGCTTTTACTCATTTTAGGTTGGCTTGGTTGGTATTTTACCGATTCAAAGCTGTAATACTATGCCTGAAGTGGTAATTGGTTTTTGTCATTTTGCAGCTCGGCAAGGACAGTAGTGTGCTAGTCCTATGCTTAAAGACTTTGCTGTACAAATGGCAAAAGACTTTGGGGCAGATTTATGAGCCCCTTGCGCCACTTTTGCGTCACTTTTCCCATGTTAAAAGTGACGCAAAAGTGGCGCAAGGGGCTCATAAATCTGCCCCTTTGTCCTTTTCTATCTCGGCGTGGATGGTACTGTGCTAATCCCATGCTTAAAAACTTTGATAGAAAAACAGACATTTGAGGTGAGCAGATCTAAAGTGTTGCTGGTGTTGAGAGTGCTCCATACAGGAACTGCTTTCCACCTAAACTTGAGAACTACCCAGAGTTCTCTGCTTTTCTTTTTTGCATAATTTATTCGTCACTCTATGCCTGCAAGGGTATTTCTTTGACTTATACTAGGTGCTCCCTTGTGTCTGGACAAAGCTATACCTCTCTGAAGAGTTCTAATTAGAGCGAAACACAGTGTCAGGGGTTGCTTTTACTCATTTCAGGTTGGCTTGGTTGGTATTTTACCGATTCAAAGCTGTAATACTGTGCCTGAAGTGGTAATTGGCTTTTGTCATTTTACAGCTCGGCAAGGACAGTACTGTGCTAGTCCTATGTTTAAAGGCTTTGCTGTACAAATGGCAAAAGACTTTGTCCTTTTCTATCTTGGCGTGGATGGCACTGTGCTAATCCCATGCTTAAAAACTATGATAGAAAAACAGACATTTGAGGTGAGCAGATCTAGAGTGTCGCTGGTGTTGAGAGTGCTCCATACAGGAGCTGCTTTCCACCTAAACTTGAGAACTACCCAGAGTTCTCTGCTTTTCTTTTTTACATAATTTATTCGTCACTCTCTGCCTGAAAGGGTATTTCTTTGACTTATACTGGGTGCTCCCTTGTGTCTGGACAAAGCTATACCTCTCTGAAGAGCTCTAATTAGAGCGAAACACAGTGTCAGGGGTTGCTTTTACTCATTTCAGGTTAGCTTGGTTGGTATTTTACCAATTCAAAGCTGTAATACTGTGGCTGAAGTGGTAATTGGTTTTTGTCATTTTACAGCTCGGCAAGGACAGTACTGTGCTAGTCCTGTGCTTAAAGACTTTGCTGTACAAATGGCAAAAGACTTTGTCCTTTTCTATCTCGGCGTGGATGGCACTGTGCTAATCCCATGCTTAAAAACTTTGATAGAAAAACAGACATTTGAGGTGAGCAGATCTAGAGTGTCGCTGGTGTTGAGAGTGCTCCATACAGGAGCTGCTTTCCACCTAAACTTGAGAACTACCCAGAGTTCTCTGCTTTTCTTTTTTGCATAATTTATTCGTCACTCTATGCCTGAAAGGGTATTTCTTTGACTTATACTGGGTGCTCCCTTGTGTCTGGACAAAACTATACCTCTCTGAAGAGCTCTAATTAGAGCGAAACACAGTGTCAGGGGTTGCTTTTACTCATTTCAGGTTGGCTTGGTTGGTATTTTACCGATTCAAAGCTGTAATACTGTGCCTGAAGTGGTAATTGGCTTTTGTCATTTTATAGCTCGGCAAGGACAGTAGTGTGCTAGTCCTATGCTTAAAGACTTTGCTGTACAAATGGCAAAAGACTTTGTCCTTTTCTATCTCGGCCTGGATGGTACTGTGCTAATCCCATGCTTAAAACCTTTGATAGAAAAACATACATTTGAGGTGAAGAGATCTAGAGTGTCGCTGGTGTTGAGAGTGCTCCATGCAGGAGCTGCTTTCCACCTAAACTTGAGAACTACCCAGAGTTCTCCGCTTTTCTTTTTTACATAATTTATTCGTCACTCTATGCCTGAAAGGGTATTTCTTTGACTTATACTGGGTGCTCCCTTGTGTCTGGACAAAGCTATACCTCTCTGAAGAGCTCTAATTAGAGCGAAACACAGTGTTAGGAGTTGCTTTTACTCATTTCAGGTTGGCTTGGTTGGTATTTTACCGATTCAAAGCTGTAATACTGTGCCTGAAGTGGTAATTGGCTTTTGTCATTTTACAGCTCGACAAGGACAGTACTGTGCTAGTCCTATGTTTAAAGACTTTGCTGTACAAATGTCAAAAGACTTTGTCCTTTTCTATCTCGGCGTGGCTGGCACTGTGCTAATCCCATGCTTAAAAACTTTGATAGAAAAACAGACATTTGAGGTGAGCAGATCTAGAGAGTCGCTGGTGTTGAGAGTGCTCCATACAGGAGCTGCTTTCCACCTAAACCAGAGAACTACCCAGAGTTCTCTGCTTTTCTTTTTTGCATAATTTATTTGCCACTCTATGCCTGAAAGGGTATTTCTTTGACTTATACTGGGTGGTCCCTTGTGTCTGGACAAAGCTATACCTCTCTGAAGAGTTCTAATTAGAGCGAAACACAGTGTCAGGAGTTGCTTTTACTCATTTTAGGTTGGCTTGGTTGGTATTTTACCGATTCAAAGCTGTAATACTATGCCTGAAGTGGTAATTGGCTTTTGTCATTTTGCAGCTCGGCAAGGACAGTACTGTGCTAGTCCTATGCTTAAAGATTTTGCTGTACAAATGGCAAAAGATTTTGTCCTTTTCTTTCTCGGCGTGGATGGCACTGTGCTAATCCCATGCTTAAAAACTTTGATAGAAAAACAGACATTTGAGGTGAGCAGATCTAGAGTGTTGCTGGTGTTGAGAGTGCTCCATACAGGAACTGCTTTCCACCTAAACTTGAGAACTACCCAGAGTTCTCTGCTTTTCTTTTTTGCATAATTTATTCGTCACTCTATGCCTGCAAGGGTATTTCTTTGACTTATACTAGGTGCTCCCTTGTGTCTGGACAAAGCTATACCTCTCTGAAGAGCTCTAATTAGAGCGAAACACAGTGTCAGGGGTTGCTTTTACTCATTTCAGGTTGGCTTGGTTGGTATTTTACCGATTCAAAGCTGTAATACTGTGCCTGAAGTGGTAATTGGCTTTTGTCATTTTACAGCTCGGCAAGGACAGTACTGTGCTAGTCCTATGCTTAAAGACTTTGCTGTACAAATGGCAAAAGACTTTGTCCTTTTCTATCTCGGCGTGGATGGCACTGTGCTAATCCCATGCTTAAAAACTATGATAGAAAAACAGACATTTGAGGTGAGCAGATCTAGAGTGTCGCTGGTGTTGAGAGTGCTCCATACAGGAGCTGCTTTCCACCTAAACTTGAGAACTACCCAGAGTTCTCTGCTTTTCTTTTTTACATAATTTATTCGTCACTCTCTGCCTGAAAGGGTATTTCTTTGAGTTATACTGGGTGCTCCCTTGTGTCTGGACAAAGCTATACCTCTCTGAAGAGCTCTAATTAGAGCGAAACACAGTGTCAGGGGTTGCTTTTACTCATTTCAGGTTAGCTTGGTTGGTATTTTACCAATTCAAAGCTGTAATACTGTGCCTGAAGTGGTAATTGGCTTTTGTCATTTTACAGCTCGGCAAGGACAGTACTGTGCTAGTCCTATGCTTAAAGACTTTGGGGCAGATTTATGTTAACTGGCGCATCCCTGCATATCAGCAGGGATGCGCCAATTAATATGCGCCACAGCTGCGCCACCAAGGATGCGCCGCATTTATAATGCGGCGCACCATGGGGCAAAAACGGCACAGATGCGTGACGCATCTGTGCCGTAAAAGTGGCGCATTGCTGGAGTTGCGTCGCAAGCACGACGCAGCTCCAGCAATGTTCTGGGGGGCCCTATCTGTACAATGCTGCGTCAATCCTTACGCCTGCTTCAAGCAGGCGCAGGGTTTTCACGCATCATGGGCCTAAAAATGACTGAGTGAAATCTTGTAGGAGGCGTTCCTGCGCCGGAACGCCTCCACCTGCCCTGGAACGCCTACATGTGGCGCAGGGCTTTACAACGTGACGCATCTCCCAGATGTGTCACGTTGTGAATACCCCGCACCATGGCGCAGGATTTGCGCCGCTGTTGCGTCACAAAAGTGACGCAACGGCGGCGCAAAAGTGGCGCAAGTGCAACATAAATCTGCCCCTTTGTCCTTTTCTATCTCGGCGTGGATGGCACTGTGCTAATCCCATGCTTAAAAACTTTGATAGAAAAACAGACATTTGAGGTGAGCAGATCTAGAGTGTCGCTGGTGTTGAGAGTGCTCCATACAGGAGCTGCTTTCCACCTAAACCAGAGAACTACCCAAAGTTCTCTGCTTTTCTTTTTTGCATAATTTATTTGTCACTCCATGCCTGAAAGGGTATTTCTTTGACTTATACTGGGTGCTCCCTTGTGTCTGGACAAAGCTATACCTCTCTGAAGAGCTCTAATTAGAGTGAAACGCAGTGTCAGGGGTTGCTTTTACTCATTTCAGGTTGGCTTGGTTGGTATTTTACCGATTCAAAGCTGTAATACTGTGCCTGAAGTGGTAATTGGCTTTTGTCATTTTATAGCTCGGCAAGGACAGTACTGTGCTAGTTCTATGCTTAAAGACTTTGCTGTACAAATGGCAAAAGACTTTGTCCTTTTCTATCTCGGCGTGGATGGCACTGTGCTAATCCCATGCTTAAAAACTTTGATAGAAAAACAGACATTTGAGGTGAGCAGATCTAGAGAGTCGCTGGTGTTGAGAGTGCTCCATACAGGAGCTGCTTTACACCTAAACCAGAGAACTACCCAGAGTTCTCTGCTTTTCTTTTTTGCATAATTTATTCGCCACTCTGTGCCTGAAAGGGTATTTCTTTGACTTATACTGGGTGGTCCCTTGTGTCTGGACAAAGCTATACCTCTCTGAAGAGTTCTAATTAGAGCGAAACACAGTGTCAGGAGTTGCTTTTACTCATTTTAGGTTGGCTTGGTTGGTATTTTAACGATTCAAAGCTGTAATACTATGCCTGAATTGGTAATTGGCTTTTGTCATTTTGCAGCTCGGCAAGGACAGTACTGTGCTAGTCCTATGCTTAAAGATTTTGCTGTACAAATGGCAAAAGATTTTGTCCTTTTCTTTCTCGGCGTGGATGGCACTGTGCTAATCCCATGCTTACAAACTTTGATAGAAAAACAGACATTTGAGGTGAGCAGATCTAGAGTGTCGCTGGTGTTGAGAGTGCTCCATACAGGAACTGCTTTCCACCTAAACTTGAGAACTACCCAGAGTTCTCTGCTTTTCTTTTTTGCATAATTTATTCGTCACTCTATGCCTGCAAGGGTATTTCTTTGACTTATACTGGGTGCTCCCTTGTGTCTGGACAAAGCTATACCTCTCTGAAGAGCTCTAATTAGAGCGAAACACAGTGTCAGGGGTTGCTTTTATTCATTTCAGGTTGGCTTGGTTGGTATTTTACCGATTCAAAGCTGTAATACTGTGCCTGAAGTGGTAATTGGCTTTTGTCATTTTACGGCTCGGCAAGGACAGTACTGTGCTAGTCCTATGCTTAAAGACTTTGCTGTACAAATGGCAAAAGACTTTGTCCTTTTCTATCTCGGCGTGGATGGCACTGTGCTAATCCCATGCTTAAAAACTTTGATAGAAAAACAGACATTTGAGGTGAGCAGATCTAGAGTGTCGCTGGTGTTGAGAGTGCTCCATACAGGAGCTGCTTTCCACCTAAACTTGAGAACTACCCAGAGTTCTCTGCTTTTCTTTTTTGCATACTTTATTCGTCACTCTATGCCTGAAAGGGTATTTCTTTGACTTATACTGGGTGTTCCCTTGTGTCTGGACAAAGCTATACCTCTCTGAAGAGCTCTAATTAGAGCGAAACACAGTGTCAGGGGTTGCTTTTACTCATTTCAGGGTGGCTTGGTTGGTATTTTACCGATTCAAAGCTGTAATACTGTGCCTGAAGTGGTAATTGGCTTTTGTCGTTTTACAGCTCGGCAAGGACAGTACTGTGCTAGTCCTATGCTTAAAGACTTTGCTGTACAAATGGCAAAAGACTTTGTTCTTTTCTATTTCGGCGTGGATGGCACTGTGCTAATCCCATGCTTAAAAACTTTGATAGAAAAACAGACATTTGAGGTGAGCAGATCTAGAGAGTCGCTGGTGTTGAGAGTGCTCCATACAGGAGCTGCTTTACACCTAAACCAGAGAACTACCCAGAGTTCTCTGCTTTTCTTTTTTGCATAATTTATTCGCCACTCTATGCCTGAAAGGGTATTTCTTTGACTTATACTGGGTGGTCCCTTGTGTCTGGACAAAGCTATACCTCTCTGAAGAGTTCTAATTAGAGCGAAACACAGTGTCAGGAGTTGCTTTTACTCATTTTAGGTTGGCTTGGTTGGTATTTTAACGATTCAAAGCTGTAATACTATGCCTGAATTGGTAATTGGCTTTTGTCATTTTGCAGCTCGGCAAGGACAGTACTGTGCTAGTCCTATGCTTAAAGATTTTGCTGTACAAATGGCAAAAGATTTTGTCCTTTTCTTTCTCGGCGTGGATGGCACTGTGCTAATCCCATGCTTACAAACTTTGATAGAAAAACAGACATTTGAGGTGAGCAGATCTAGAGTGTCGCTGGTGTTGAGAGTGCTCCATACAGGAACTGCTTTCCACCTAAACTTGAGAACTACCCAGAGTTCTCTGCTTTTCTTTTTTGCATAATTTATTCGTCACTCTATGCCTGCAAGGGTATTTCTTTGACTTATACTGGGTGCTCCCTTGTGTCTGGACAAAGCTATACCTCTCTGAAGAGCTCTAATTAGAGCGAAACACAGTGTCAGGGGTTGCTTTTATTCATTTCAGGTTGGCTTGGTTGGTATTTTACCGATTCAAAGCTGTAATACTGTGCCTGAAGTGGTAATTGGCTTTTGTCATTTTACGGCTCAGCAAGGACAGTACTGTGCTAGTCCTATGCTTAAAGACTTTGCTGTACAAATGGCAAAAGACTTTGTCCTTTTCTATCTCGGCGTGGATGGCACTGTGCTAATCCCATGCTTAAAAACTTTGATAGAAAAACAGACATTTGAGGTGAGCAGATCTAGAGTGTTGCTGGTGTTGAGAGTGCTCCATACAGGAGCTGCTTTCCACCTAAACTTGAGAACTACCCAGAGTTCTCTGCTTTTCTTTTTTGCATAATTTATTCGTCACTCTATGCCTGAAAGGGTATTTCTTTGACTTATACTGGGTGCTCCCTTGTGTCTGGACAAACCTATACCTCTCTGAAGAGCTCTAATTAGAGCGAAACACAGTGTCAGGGGTTGCTTTTACTCATTTCAGGGTGGCTTGGTTGGTATTTTACCGATTCAAAGCTGTAATACTGTGCCTGAAGTGGTAATTGGCTTTTGTCGTTTTACAGCTCGGCAAGGACAGTACTGTGCTAGTCCTATGCTTAAAGACTTTGCTGTACAAATGGCAAAAGACTTTGTTCTTTTCTATTTCGGCGTGGATGGCACTGTGCTAATCCCATGCTTAAAAACTTTGATAGAAAAACAGACATTTGAGGTGAGTAGATCTAGAGAGTCGCTGGTGTTGAGAGTGCTCCATACAGGAGCTGCTTTCCACCTAAACCAGAGAACTACCCAGAGTTCTCTGCTTTTCTTTTTTGCATAATTTATTCGCCACTCTATGCCTGAAAGGGTATTTCTTTGACTTATACTGGGTGGTCCCTTGTGTCTGGACAAAGCTATACCTCTCTGAAGAGTTCTAATTAGAGCGAAACACAGTGTCTGGAGTTGCTTTTACTCATTTTAGGTTGGCTTGGTTGGTATTTTACCGATTCAATGCTGTAATACTATGCCTGAAGTGGTAATTGGCTTTTGTCATTTTGCAGCTCGGCAAGGACAGTACTGTGCTAGTCCTATGCTTAAAGATTTTGCTGTACAAATGGCAAAAGATTTTGTCCTTTTCTTTCTCGGCGTGGATGGCACTGTGCTAATCCCATGCTTAAAAACTTTGATAGAAAAACAGACATTTGAGGTGAGCAGATCTAGAGTGTCGCTGGTGTTGAGAGTGCTCCATACAGGAACTGCTTTCCACCTAAACTTGAGAACTACCCAGAGTTCTCTGCTTTTCTTTTTTGCATAATTTATTCGTCACTCTATGCCTGCAAGGGTATTTCTTTGACTTATACTGGGTGCTCCCTTGTGTCTGGACAAAGCTATACCTCTCTGAAGAGCTCTAATTAGAGCGAAACACAGTGTCAGGGGTTGCTTTTACTCATTTCAGGTTGGCTCGGTTGGTATTTTACCGATTCAAAGCTGTAATACTGTGCCTGAAGTGGTAATTGGCTTTTGTCATTTTATAGCTCGGCAAGGACAGTAGTGTGCTAGTCCTATGCTTAAAGACTTTGCTGTACAAATGGCAAAAGACTTTGTCCTTTTCTATCTCGGCGTGGATGGTACTGTGCTAATCCCATGCTTAAAACCTTTGATAGAAAAACATACATTTGAGGTGAGGAGATCTAGAGTGTCGCTGGTGTTGAGAGTGCTCCATGCAGGAGCTGCTTTCCACCTAAACTTGAAAACTACCCAGAGTTCTCCGCTTTTCTTTTTTACATAATTTATTCGTCACTCTATGCCTGAAAGGGTATTTCTTTGACTTATACTGGGTGCTCCCTTGTGTCTGGACAAAGCTATACCTCTCTGAAGAGCTCTAATTAGAGCGAAACACAGTGTTAGGAGTTGCTTTTACTCATTTCAGGTTGGCTTGGTTGGTATTTTACCGATTCAAAGCTGTAATACTGTGCCTGAAGTGGTAATTGGCTTTTGTCATTTTACAGCTCGACAAGGACAGTACTGTGCTAGTCCTATGTTTAAAGACTTTGCTGTACAAATGTCAAAAGACTTTGTCCTTTTCTATCTCGGCGTGGCTGGCACTGTGCTAATCCCATGCTTAAAAACTTTGATAGAAAAACAGACATTTGAGGTGAGCAGATCTAGAGAGTCGCTGGTGTTGAGAGTGCTCCATACAGGAGCTGCTTTCCACCTAAACCAGAGAACTACCCAGAGTTCTCTGCTTTTCTTTTTTGCATAATTTATTCGCCACTCTATGCCTGAAAGGGTATTTCTTTGACTTATACTGGGTGGTCCCTTGTGTCTGGACAAAGCTATACCTCTCTGAAGAGTTCTAATTAGAGCGAAACACAGTGTCAGGAGTTGCTTTTACTCATTTTAGGTTGGCTTGGTTGGTATTTTACCGATTCAAAGCTGTAATACTATGCCTGAAGTGGTAATTGGCTTTTGTCATTTTGCAGCTCGGCAAGGACAGTACTGTGCTAGTCCTATGCTTAAAGATTTTGCTGTACAAATGGCAAAAGATTTTGTCCTTTTCTTTCTCGGCGTGGATGGCACTGTGCTAATCCCATGCTTAAAAACTTTGATAGAAAAACAGACATTTGAGGTGAGCAGATCTAGAGTGTTGCTGGTGTTGAGAGTGCTCCATACAGGAACTGCTTTCCACCTAAACTTGAGAACTACCCAGAGTTCTCTGCTTTTCTTTTTTGCATAATTTATTCGTCACTCTATGCCTGCAAGGGTATTTCTTTGACTTATACTAGGTGCTCCCTTGTGTCTGGACAAAGCTATACCTCTCTGAAGAGCTCTAATTAGAGCGAAACACAGTGTCAGGGGTTGCTTTTACTCATTTCAGGTTGGCTTGGTTGGTATTTTACCGATTCAAAGCTGTAATACTGTGCCTGAAGTGGTAATTGGCTTTTGTCATTTTACAGCTCGGCAAGGACAGTACTGTGCTAGTCCTATGCTTAAAGACTTTGCTGTACAAATGGCAAAAGACTTTGTCCTTTTCTATCTCGGCGTGGATGGCACTGTGCTAATCCCATGCTTAAAAACTATGATAGAAAAACAGACATTTGAGGTGAGCAGATCTAGAGTGTCGCTGGTGTTGAGAGTGCTCCATACAGGAGCTGCTTTCCACCTAAACTTGAGAACTACCCAGAGTTCTCTGCTTTTCTTTTTTACATAATTTATTCGTCACTCTCTGCCTGAAAGGGTATTTCTTTGAGTTATACTGGGTGCTCCCTTGTGTCTGGACAAAGCTATACCTCTCTGAAGAGCTCTAATTAGAGCGAAACACAGTGTCAGGGGTTGCTTTTACTCATTTCAGGTTAGCTTGGTTGGTATTTTACCAATTCAAAGCTGTAATACTGTGGCTGAAGTGGTAATTGGTTTTTGTCATTTTACAGCTCGGCAAGGACAGTACTGTGCTAGTCCTATGCTTAAAGACTTTGCTGTACAAATGGCAAAAGACTTTGTCCTTTTCTATCTCGGCGTGGATGGCACTGTGCTAATCCCATGCTTAAAAACTTTGATAGAAAAACAGACATTTGAGGTGAGCAGATCTAGAGTGTCGCTGGTGTTGAGAGTGCTCCATACAGGAGCTGCTTTCCACCTAAACTTGAGAACTACCCAGAGTTCTCTGCTTTTCTTTTTTGCATAATGTATTCGTCACTCTATGCCTGAAAGGGTATTTCTTTGACTTATACTGGGTGCTCCCTTGTGTCTGGACAAAACTATACCTCTCTGAAGAGCTCTAATTAGAGCGAAACACAGTGTCAGGGGTTGCTTTTACTCATTTCAGGCTGGCTTGGTTGGTATTTTACCGATTCAAAGCTGTAATACTGTGCCTGAAGTGGTAATTGGCTTTTGTCGTTTTACAGCTCGGCAAGGACAGTACTGTGCTAGTCCTATGCTTAAAGACTTTGCTGTACAAATGGCAAAAGACTTTGTCCTTTTCTATCTCGGCGTGGATGGCACTGTGCTATTCCCGTACTTAAAAACTTTGATAGAAAAACAGACATTTGAGGTGAGCAGATCTAGAGAGTTGCTGGTGTTGAGAGTGCTCCATACAGGAGCTGCTTTCCACCTAAACCACCAGAGAACTACCCAGAGTTCTGTGCTTTTCTTTTTTGCATAATTTATTCGCCACTCTATGCCTGAAAGGGTATTTCTTGGACTTATACTGGGTGGTCCCTTGTGTCTGGACAAAGCTATACCTCTCTGAAGAGTTCTAATTAGAGCGAAACACAGTGTCAGGAATTGCTTTTACTCATTTTAGGTTGGCTTGGTTGGTATTTTACCGATTCAAAGCTGTAATACTATGCCTGAAGTGGTAATTGGCTTTTGTCATTTTGCAGCTCGGCAAGGACAGTAGTGTGCTAGTCCTATGCTTAAAGACTTTGCTGTACAAATGGCAAAAGACTTTGGGGCAGATTTATGAGCCCCTTGCGCCACTTTTGCGTCACTTTTCCCATGTTAAAAGTGACGCAAAAGTGGCGCAAGGGGCTCATAAATCTGCCCCTTTGTCCTTTTCTATCTCGGCGTGGATGGTACTGTGCTAATCCCATGCTTAAAACCTTTGATAGAAAAACATACATTTGAGGTGATGAGATCTAGAGTGTCGCTGGTGTTGAGAGTGCTCCATGCAGTAGCTGCTTTCCACCTAAACTTGAGAACTACCCAGAGTTCTCCGCTTTTCTTTTTTACATAATTTATTCGTCACTCTATGCCTGAAAGGGTATTTCTTTGACTTATACTGGGTGCTCCCTTGTGTCTGGACAAAGCTATACCTCTCTGAAGAGCTCTAATTAGAACGAAACACAGTGTTAGGAGTTGCTTTTACTCATTTCAGGTTGGCTTGGTTGGTATTTTACCGATTCAAAGCTGTAATACTGTGCCTGAAGTGGTAATTGGCTTTTGTCATTTTACAGCTTGACAAGGACAGTACTGTGCTAGTCCTATGTTTAAAGACTTTGCTGTACAAATGTCAAAAGACTTTGTCCTTTTCTATCTCGGCGTGGCTGGCACTGTGCTAATCCCATGCTTAAAAACTTTGATAGAAAAACAGACATTTGAGGTGAGCAGATCTAGAGAGTCGCTGGTGTTGAGAGTGCTCCATACAGGAGCTGCTTTCCACCTAAACCAGAGAACTACCCAGAGTTCTCTGCTTTTCTTTTTTGCATAATTTATTCGCCACTCTATGCCTGAAAGGGTATTTCTTTGACTTATACTGGGTGGTCCCTTGTGTCTGGACAAAGCTATACCTCTCTGAAGAGTTCTAATTAGAGCGAAACACAGTGTCAGGAGTTGCTTTTACTCATTTTAGGTTGGCTTGGTTGGTATTTTACCGATTCAAAGCTGTAATACTATGCCTGAAGTGGTAATTGGCTTTTGTCATTTTGCAGCTCGGCAAGGACAGTACTGTGCTAGTCCTATGCTTAAAGATTTTGCTGTACAAATGGCAAAAGATTTTGTCCTTTTCTTTCTCTGCGTGGATGGCACTGTGCTAATCCCATGCTTAAAAACTTTGATAGAAAAACAGACATTTGAGGTGAGCAGATCTAGAGTGTTGCTGGTGTTGAGAGTGCTCCATACAGGAACTGCTTTCCACCTAAACTTGAGAACTACCCAGAGTTCTCTGCTTTTCTTTTTTGCATAATTTATTCGTCACTCTATGCCTGCAAGGGTATTTCTTTGACTTATACTAGGTGCTCCCTTGTGTCTGGACAAAGCTATACCTCTCTGAAGAGCTCTAATTAGAGCGAAACACAGTGTCAGGGGTTGCTTTTACTCATTTCAGGTTGGCTTGGTTGGTATTTTACCGATTCAAAGCTGTAATACTGTGCCTGAAGTGGTAATTGGCTTTTGTCATTTTACAGCTCGGCAAGGACAGTACTGTGCTAGTCCTATGCTTAAAGACTTTGCTGTACAAATGGCAAAAGACTTTGTCCTTTTCTATCTCGGCGTGGATGGCACTGTGCTAATCCCATGCTTAAAAACTATGATAGAAAAACAGACATTTGAGGTGAGCAGATCTAGAGTGTCGCTGGTGTTGAGAGTGCTCCATACAGGAGCTGCTTTCCACCTAAACTTGAGAACTACCCAGAGTTCTCTGCTTTTCTTTTTTACATAATTTATTCGTCACTCTCTGCCTGAAAGGGTATTTCTTTGACTTATACTGGGTGCTCCCTTGTGTCTGGACAAAGCTATACCTCTCTGAAGAGCTCTAATTAGAGCGAAACACAGTGTCAGGGGTTGCTTTTACTCATTTCAGGTTAGCTTGGTTGGTATTTTACCAATTCAAAGCTGTAATACTGTGGTTGAAGTGGTAATTGGTTTTTGTCATTTTACAGCTCGGCAAGGACAGTACTGTGCTAGTCCTGTGCTTAAAGACTTTGCTGTACAAATGGCAAAAGACTTTGTCCTTTTCTATCTCGGCATGGATGGCACTGTGCTAATCCCATGCTTAAAAACTTTGATAGAAAAACAGACATTTGAGGTGAGCAGATCTAGAGTGTCGCTGGTGTTGAGAGTGCTCCATACAGGAGCTGCTTTCCACCTAAACTTGAGAACTACCCAGAGTTCTCTGCTTTTCTTTTTTGCATAATTTATTCGTCACTCTATGCCTGAAAGGGTATTTCTTTGACTTATACTGGGTGCTCCCTTGTGTCTGGACAAAACTATACCTCTCTGAAGAGCTCTAATTAGAGCGAAACACAGTGTCAGGGGTTGCTTTTACTCATTTCGGGTTGGCTTGGTTGGTATTTTACCGATTCAAAGCTGTAATACTGTGCCTGAAGTGGTAATTGGCTTTTGTCATTTTATAGCTCGGCAAGGACAGTAGTGTGCTAGTCCTATGCTTAAAGACTTTGCTGTACAAATGGCAAAAGACTTTGTCCTTTTCTATCTCGGCGTGGATGGTACTGTGCTAATCCCATGCTTAAAACCTTTGATAGAAAAACATACATTTGAGGTGAGGAGATCTAGAGTGTCGCTGGTGTTGAGAGTGCTCCATGCAGGAGCTGCTTTCCACCTAAACTTGAGAACTACCCAGAGTTCTCCGCTTTTCTTTTTTACATAATTTATTCGTCACTCTATGCCTGAAAGGGTATTTCTTTGACTTATACTGGGTGCTCCCTTGTGTCTGGACAAAGCTATACCTCTCTGAAGAGCTCTAATTAGAGCGAAACACAGTGTTAGGAGTTGCTTTTACTCATTTCAGGTTGGCTTGGTTGGTATTTTACCGATTCAAAGCTGTAATACTGTGCCTGAAGTGGTAATTGGCTTTTGTCATTTTACAGCTCTGCAAGGACAGTACTGTGCTAGTCCTATGCTTAAAGACTTTGCTGTACAAATGGCAAAAGACTTTGTCCTTTTCTATCTCGGCGTGGATGGCACTGTGCTAATCCCATGCTTAAAAACTTTGATAGAAAAACAGACATTTGAGGTGAGCAGATCTAGAGTGTTGCTGGTGTTGAGAGTGCTCCATACAGGAGCTGCTTTCCACATAAACTTGAGAACTACCCAGAGTTCTCTGCTTTTCTTTTTTGCATAATTTATTCGTCACTCTATGCCTGAAAGGGTATTTCTTTGACTTATACTGGGTGCTCCCTTGTGTCTGGACAAAGCTATACCTCTCTGAAGAGCTCTAATTAGAGCGAAACACAGTGTTAGGAGTTGCTTTTACTCATTTCAGGTTGGCTTGGTTGGTATTTTACCGATTCAAAGCTGTAATACTGTGCCTGAAGTGGTAATTGGCTTTTGTCATTTTACAGCTCGACAAGGACAGTACTGTGCTAGTCCTATGTTTAAAGACTTTGCTGTACAAATGTCAAAAGACTCTGTCCTTTTCTATCTCGGCGTGGCTGGCACTGTGCTAATCCCATGCTTAAAAACTTTGATAGAAAAACAGACATTTGAGGTGAGCAGATCTAGAGAGTCGCTGGTGTTGAGAGTGCTCCATACAGGAGCTGCTTTCCACCTAAACCAGAGAACTACCCAGAGTTCTCTGCTTTTCTTTTTTGCATAATTTATTTGCCACTCTATGCCTGAAAGGGTATTTCTTTGACTTATACTGGGTGGTCCCTTGTGTCTGGACAAAGCTATACCTCTCTGAAGAGTTCTAATTAGAGCGAAACACAGTGTCAGGAGTTGCTTTTACTCATTTTAGGTTGGCTTGGTTGGTATTTTACCGATTCAAAGCTGTAATACTATGCCTGAAGTGGTAATTGGCTTTTGTCATTTTGCAGCTCGGCAAGGACAGTACTGTGCTAGTCCTATGCTTAAAGATTTTGCTGTACAAATGGCAAAAGATTTTGTCCTTTTCTTTCTCGGCGTGGATGGCACTGTGCTAATCCCATGCTTAAAAACTTTGATAGAAAAACAGACATTTGAGGTGAGCAGATCTAGAGTGTTGCTGGTGTTGAGAGTGCTCCATACAGGAACTGCTTTCCACCTAAACTTGAGAACTACCCAGAGTTCTCTGCTTTTCTTTTTTGCATAATTTATTCGTCACTCTATGCCTGCAAGGGTATTTCTTTGACTTATACTAGGTGCTCCCTTGTGTCTGGACAAAGCTATACCTCTCTGAAGAGCTCTAATTAGAGCGAAACACAGTATCAGGGGTTGCTTTTACTCATTTCAGGTTGGCTTGGTTGGTATTTTACCGATTCAAAGCTGTAATACTGTGCCTGAAGTGGTAATTGGCTTTTGTCATTTTACAGCTCGGCAAGGACAGTACTGTGCTAGTCCTATGCTTAAAGACTTTGCTGTACAAATGGCAAAAGACTTTGTCCTTTTCTATCTCGGCGTGGATGGCACTGTGCTAATCCCATGCTTAAAAACTATGATAGAAAAACAGACATTTGAGGTGAGCAGATCTAGAGTGTCGCTGGTGTTGAGAGTGCTCCATACAGGAGCTGCTTTCCACCTAAACTTGAGAACTACCCAGAGTTCTCTGCTTTTCTTTTTTACATAATTTATTCGTCACTCTCTGCCTGAAAAGGTATTTCTTTGAGTTATACTGGGTGCTCCCTTGTGTCTGGACAAAGCTATACCTCTCTGAAGAGCTCTAATTAGAGCGAAACACAGTGTCAGGGGTTGCTTTTACTCATTTCAGGTTAGCTTGGTTGGTATTTTACCAATTCAAAGCTGTAATACTGTGGCTGAAGTGGTAATTGGTTTTTGTCATTTTACAGCTCGGAAAGGACAGTACTGTGCTAGTCCTATGCTTAAAGACTTTGCTGTACAAATGGCAAAAGACTTTGTCCTTTTCTATCTCGGCGTGGATGGCACTGTGCTAATCCCATGCTTAAAAACTTTGATAGAAAAACAGACATTTGAGGTGAGCAGATCTAGAGTGTCGCTGGTGTTGAGAGTGCTCCATACAGGAGCTGCTTTCCACCTAAACTTGAGAACTACCCAGAGTTCTCTGCTTTTCTTTTTTGCATAATGTATTCGTCACTCTATGCCTGAAAGGGTATTTCTTTGACTTATACTGGGTGCTCCCTTGTGTCTGGACAAAACTATACCTCTCTGAAGAGCTCTAATTAGAGCGAAACACAGTGTCAGGGGTTGCTTTTACTCATTTCAGGCTGGCTTGGTTGGTATTTTACCGATTCAAAGCTGTAATACTGTGCCTGAAGTGGTAATTGGCTTTTGTCGTTTTACAGCTCGGCAAGGACAGTACTGTGCTAGTCCTATGCTTAAAGACTTTGCTGTACATATGGCAAAAGACTTTGTCCTTTTCTATCTCGGCGTGGATGGCACTGTGCTATTCCCGTACTTAAAAACTTTGATAGAAAAACAGACATTTGAGGTGAGCAGATCTAGAGAGTTGCTGGTGTTGAGAGTGCTTCATGCAGGAGCTGCTTTCCACCTAAACTTGAGAACTACCCAGAGTTCTCCGCTTTTCTTTTTTACATAATTTATTCGTCACTCTATGCCTGAAAGGGTATTTCTTTGACTTATACTGGGTGCTCCCTTGTGTCTGGACAAAGCTATACCTCTCTGAAGAGCTCTAATTAGAGCGAAACACAGTGTTAGGAGTTGCTTTTACTCATTTCAGGTTGGCTTGGTTGGTATTTTACCGATTCAAAGCTGTAATACTGTGCCTGAAGTGGTAATTGGCTTTTGTCATTTTACAGCTCGACAAGGACAGTACTGTGCTAGTCCTATGTTTAAAGACTTTGCTGTACAAATGTCAAAAGACTTTGTCCTTTTCTATCTCGGCGTGGCTGGCACTGTGCTAATCCCATGCTTAAAAACTTTGATAGAAAAACAGACATTTGAGTTGAGCAGATCTAGAGAGTCGCTGGTGTTGAGAGTGCTCCATACAGGAGCTGCTTTCCACCTAAACCAGAGAACTACCCAGAGTTCTCTGCTTTTCTTTTTTGCATAATTTATTCGCCACTCTATGCCTGAAAGGGTATTTCTTTGACTTATACTGGGTGGTCCCTTGTGTCTGCACAAAGCTATACCTCTCTGAAGAGTTCTAATTAGAGCGAAACACAGTGTCAGGAGTTGCTTTTACTCATTTTAGGTTGGCTTGGTTGGTATTTTACCGATTCAAAGCTGTAATACTATGCCTGAAGTGGTAATTGGCTTTTGTCATTTTGCAGCTCGGCAAGGACAGTACTGTGCTAGTCCTATGCTTAAAGATTTTGCTGTACAAATGGCAAAAGATTTTGTCCTTTTCTTTCTCGGCGTGGATGGCACTGTGCTAATCCCATGCTTAAAAACTTTGATAGAAAAACAGACATTTGAGGTGAGCAGATCTAGAGTGTTGCTGGTGTTGAGAGTGCTCCATACAGGAACTGCTTTCCACCTAAACTTGAGAACTACCCAGAGTTCTCTGCTTTTCTTTTTTGCATAATTTATTCGTCACTCTATGCCTGCAAGGGTATTTCTTTGACTTATACTAGGTGCTCCCTTGTGTCTGGACAAAGCTATACCTCTCTGAAGAGCTCTAATTAGAGCGAAACACAGTGTCAGGGGTTGCTTTTACTCATTTCAGGTTGGCTTGGTTGGTATTTTACCGATTCAAAGCTGTAATACTGTGCCTGAAGTGGTAATTGGCTTTTGTCATTTTACAGCTCAGCAAGGACAGTACTGTGCTAGTCCTATGCTTAAAGACTTTGCTGTACAAATGGCAAAAGACTTTGTCCTTTTCTATCTCGGCGTGGATGGCACTGTGCTAATCCCATGCTTAAAAACTATGATAGAAAAACAGACATTTGAGGTGAGCAGATCTAGAGTGTCGCTGGTGTTGAGAGTGCTCCATACAGGAGCTGCTTTCCACCTAAACTTGAGAACTACCCAGAGTTCTCTGCTTTTCTTTTTTACATAATTTATTCGTCACTCTCTGCCTGAAAGGGTATTTCTTTGAGTTATACTGGGTGCTCCCTTGTGTCTGGACAAAGCTATACCTCTCTGAAGAGCTCTAATTAGAGCTAAACACAGTGTCAGTGGTTGCTTTTACTCATTTCAGGTTAGCTTGGTTGGTATTTTACCAATTCAAAGCTCTAATACTGTGGCTGAAGTGGTAATTGGTTTTTGTCATTTTACAGCTCGGCAAGGACAGTACTGTGCTAGTCCTATGCTTAAAGACTTTGCTGTACAAATGGCAAAAGACTTTGTTCTTTTCTATCTCGGCGTGGATGGCACTGTGCTAATCCCATGCTTAAAAACTTTGATAGAAAAACAGACATTTGAGGTGAGCAGATCTAGAGTGTCGCTGGTGTTGAGAGTGCTCCATACAGGAGCTGCTTTCCACCTAAACTTGAGAACTACCCAGAGTTCTCTGCTTTTCTTTTTTGCATAATGTATTCGTCACTCTATGCCTGAAAGGGTATTTCTTTGACTTATACTGGGTGCTCCCTTGTGTCTGGACAAAACTATACCTCTCTGAAGAGCTCTAATTAGAGCGAAACACAGTGTCAGGGGTTGCTTTTACTCATTTCAGGCTGGCTTGGTTGGTATTTTACCGATTCAAAGCTGTAATACTGTGCCTGAAGTGGTAATTGGCTTTTGTCGTTTTGCAGCTCGGCAAGGACAGTACTGTGCTAGTCCTATGCTTAAAGACTTTGCTGTACAAATGGCAAAAGACTTTGTCCTTTTCTATCTCGGCGTGGATGGCACTGTGCTATTCCCGTACTTAAAAACTTTGATAGAAAAACAGACATTTGAGGTGAGCAGATCTAGAGAGTTGCTGGTGTTGAGAGTGCTCCATACAGGAGCTGCTTTCCACCTAAACCAGAGAACTACCCAGAGTTCTGTGCTTTTCTTTTTTGCATAATTTATTCGCCACTCTATGCCTGAAAGGGTATTTCTTGGACTTATACTGGGTGGTCCCTTGTGTCTGGACAAAGCTATACCTCTCTGAAGAGTTCTAATTAGAGCGAAACACAGTGTCAGGAATTGCTTTTACTCATTTTAGGTTGGCTTGGTTGGTATTTTACCGATTCAAAGCTGTAATACTATGCCTGAAGTGGTAATTGGCTTTTGTCATTTTGCAGCTCGGCAAGGACAGTAGTGTGCTAGTCCTATGCTTAAAGACTTTGCTGTACAAATGGCAAAAGACTTTGGGGCAGATTTATGAGCCCCTTGCGCCACTTTTGCGTCACTTTTCCCATGTTAAAAGTGACGCAAAAGTGGCGCAAGGGGCTCATAAATCTGCCCCTTTGTCCTTTTCTATCTCGGCGTGGATAGTACTGTGCTAATCCCATGCTTAAAACCTTTGATAGAAAAACATACATTTGAGGTGATGAGATCTAGAGTGTCGCTGGTGTTGAGAGTGCTCCATGCAGGAGCTGCTTTCCACCTAAACTTGAGAACTACCCAGAGTTCTCCGCTTTTCTTTTTTACATAATTTATTCGTCACTCTATGCCTGAAAGGGTATTTCTTTGACTTATACTGGGTGCTCCCTTGTGTCTGGACAAAGCTATACCTCTCTGAAGAGCTCTAATTAGAACGAAACACAGTGTTAGGAGTTGCTTTTACTCATTTCAGGTTGGCTTGGTTGGTATTTTACCGATTCAAAGCTGTAATACTGTGCCTGAAGTGGTAATTGGCTTTTGTCATTTTACAGCTTGACAAGGACAGTACTGTGCTAGTCCTATGTTTAAAGACTTTGCTGTACAAATGTCAAAAGACTTTGTCCTTTTCTATCTCGGCGTGGCTGGCACTGTGCTAATCCCATGCTTAAAAACTTTGATAGAAAAACAGACATTTGAGGTGAGCAGATCTAGAGAGTCGCTGGTGTTGAGAGTGCTCCATACAGGAGCTGCTTTCCACCTAAACCAGAGAACTACCCAGAGTTCTCTGCTTTTCTTTTTTGCATAATTTATTCGCCACTCTATGCCTGAAAGGGTATTTCTTTGACTTATACTGGGTGGTCCCTTGTGTCTGGACAAAGCTATACCTCTCTGAAGAGTTCTAATTAGAGCGAAACACAGTGTCAGGAGTTGCTTTTACTCATTTTAGGTTGGCTTGGTTGGTATTTTACCGATTCAAAGCTGTAATACTATGCCTGAAGTGGTAATTGGCTTTTGTCATTTGGCAGCTCGGCAAGGACAGTACTGTGCTAGTCCTATGCTTAAAGATTTTGCTGTACAAATGGCAAAAGATTTTGTCCTTTTCTTTCTCTGCGTGGATGGCACTGTGCTAATCCCATGCTTAAAAACTTTGATAGAAAAACAGACATTTGAGGTGAGCAGATCTAGAGTGTTGCTGGTGTTGAGAGTGCTCCATACAGGAACTGCTTTCCACCTAAACTTGAGAACTACCCAGAGTTCTCTGCTTTTCTTTTTTGCATAATTTATTCGTCACTCTATGCCTGCAAGGGTATTTCTTTGACTTATACTAGGTGCTCCCTTGTGTCTGGACAAAGCTATACCTCTCTGAAGAGCTCTAATTAGAGCGAAACACAGTGTCAGGGGTTGCTTTTACTCATTTCAGGTTGGCTTGGTTGGTATTTTACCGATTCAAAGCTGTAATACTGTGCCTGAAGTGGTAATTGGCTTTTGTCATTTTACAGCTCAGCAAGGACAGTACTGTGCTAGTCCTATGCTTAAAGACTTTGCTGTACAAATGGCAAAAGACTTTGTCCTTTTCTATCTCGGCGTGGATGGCACTGTGCTAATCCCATGCTTAAAAACTATGATAGAAAAACAGACATTTGAGGTGAGCAGATCTAGAGTGTCGCTGGTGTTGAGAGTGCTTCATACAGGAGCTGCTTTCCACCTAAACTTGAGAACTACCCAGAGTTCTCTGCTTTTCTTTTTTACATAATTTATTCGTCACTCTCTGCCTGAAAGGGTATTTCTTTGACTTATACTGGGTGCTCCCTTGTGTCTGGACAAAGCTATACCTCTCTGAAGAGCTCTAATTAGAGCGAAACACAGTGTCAGGGGTTGCTTTTACTCATTTCAGGTTAGCTTGGTTGGTATTTTACCAATTCAAAGCTGTAATACTGTGGCTGAAGTGGTAATTGTTTTTTGTCATTTTACAGCTCGGCAAGGACAGTACTGTGCTAGTCCTGTGCTTAAAGACTTTGCTGTACAAATGGCAAAAGACTTTGTCCTTTTCTATCTCGGCGTGGATGGCACTGTGCTAATCCCATGCTTAAAAACTTTGATAGAAAAACAGACATTTGAGGTGAGCAGATCTAGAGTGTCGCTGGTGTTGAGAGTGCTCCATACAGGAGCTGCTTTCCACCTAAACTTGAGAACTACCCAGAGTTCTCTGCTTTTCTTTTTTGCATAATTTATTCGTCACTCTATGCCTGAAAGGGTATTTCTTTGACTTATACTGGGTGCTCCCTTGTGTCTGGACAAAACTATACCTCTCTGAAGAGCTCTAATTAGAGCGAAACACAGTGTCAGGGGTTGCTTTTACTCATTTCAGGTTGGCTTGGTTGGTATTTTACAGATTCAAAGCTGTAATACTGTGCCTGAAGTGGTAATTGGCTTTTGTCATTTTATAGCTCGGCAAGGACAGTAGTGTGCTAGTCCTATGTTTAAAGACTTTGCTGTACAAATGGCAAAAGACTTTGTCCTTTTCTATCTCGGCGTGGATGGTACTGTGCTAATCCCATGCTTAAAACCTTTGATAGAAAAACATACATTTGAGGTGAGGAGATCTAGAGTGTCGCTGGTGTTGAGAGTGCTCCATACAGGAGCTGCTTTCCACCTAAACTTGAGAACTACCCAGAGTTCTCTGCTTTTCTTTTTTACATAATTTATTCGTCACTCTATGCCTGAAAGGGTATTTCTTTGACTTATACTGGGTGCTCCCTTGTGTCTGGACAAAGCTATGCCTCTCTGAAGAGCTCTAATTAGAGCGAAACACAGTGTTAGGAGTTGCTTTTACTCATTTCAGGTTGGCTTGGTTGGTATTTTACCGATTCAAAGCTGTAATACTGTGCCTGAAGTGGTAATTGGCTTTTGTCATTTTACAGCTCGGCAAGGACAGTACTGTGCTAGTCCTATGCTTAAAGACTTTGCTGTACAAATGGCAAAAGACTTTGGTGCAGATTTATGGTAACTGGCGCATCCCTGCATATCAGCAGGGATGCGCCAATTATTATGCGCCACAGCTGCGCCACCATGGATGCGCCGCATTTATAATGCGGCGCAACATGGGTCAAAAACGGCACAGATGTGTGACGCATCTGTGCCGTAAAAGTGGCGCATTGCTGGAGTTGCGTCGCAAGCACGACGCAGCTCCAGCAATGTTCTGGGGGGCCCTATCTGTACAATGCTGCGTCAATCCTTACGCCTGCTTCAAGCAGGCGCAGGGTTTTGACGCAGCATGGGCCTAAAAGTGACTGAGTGAAATCTTGTAGATTTCACTCTGCCACTTTTAGGAGGCGTTCCTGCGCCGGAACGCCTCCACCTGCCCTGGAACGCCTACATGTGGCGCAGGGCTTTACAACGCGACACATCTCCCAGATGCGTCACGTTGTGAATACCCCGCACCATGGCGCAGGATTTGCGCCGCTGCTGCGTCACAAAAGTGACGCAACGGCGGCGCAAAAGTGGCGCAAGTGCAACATAAATCTGCCCCTTTGTCCTTTTCTATCTCGGCGTGGATGGCACTGTGCTAATCCCATGCTTAAAAACTTTGATAGAAAAACAGACATTTGAGGTGAGCAGATCTAGAGTGTTGAGAGTGCTCCATACAGGAGCTGCTTTCCACCTAAACCAGAGAACTACCCAAAGTTCTCTGCTTTTCTTTTTTGCATAATTTATTTGTCACTCCATGCCTGAAAGGGTATTTCTTTGACTTATACTGGGTGCTCCCTTGTGTCTGGACAAAGCTATACCTCTCTGAAGAGCTCTAATTAGAGCGAAACACAGTGTCAGGGGTTGCTTTTACTCATTTCAGGTTGGCTTGGTTGGTATTTTACCGATTCAAAGCTGTAATACTGTGCCTGAAGTGGTAATTGGCTTTTGTCATTTTATAGCTCGGCAAGGACAGTACTGTGCTCGTTCTATGCTTAAAGACTTTGCTGTACAAATGGCAAAAGACTTTGTCCTTTTCTATCTCGGCTTGGATGGCACTGTGCTAATCCCATGCTTAAAACCTTTGATAGAAAAACAGACATTTGAGGTGAGCAGATCTAGAGTGTCGCTGGTGTTGAGAGTGCTCCATACAGGAGCTGCTTTCCACCTAAACTTGAGAACAACCCAGTGTTCTCTGCTTTTCTTTTTTGCATAATTTATTCGCCACTCTATGCCTGAAAGGGTATTTCTTTGACTTATACTGGGTGGTCCCTTGTGTCTGGACAAAGCTATACCTCTCTGAAGAGTTCTAATTAGAGCGAAACACAGTGTCAGGAGTTGCTTTTACTCATTTTAGGTTGGCTTGGTTGGTATTTTACCGATTCAAAGCTGTAATACTATGCCTGAAGTGGTAATTGGCTTTTGTCATTTTGCAGCTCGGCAAGGACAGTACTGTGCTAGTCCTATGCTTAAAGATTTTGCTGTATAAATGGCAAAAGATTTTGTCCTTTTCTTTCTCGGCGGGGATGGCACTGTGCTAATCCCATGCTTAAAAACTTTGATAGAAAAACAGACATTTGAGGTGAGCAGATCTAGAGTGTCGCTGGTGTTGAGAGTGCTCCATACAGGAACTGCTTTCCACCTAAACTTGAGAACTACCCAGAGTTCTCTGCTTTTCTTTTTTGCATAATTTATTCGTCACTCTATGCCTGCAAGGGTATTTCTTTGACTTATACTGGGTGCTCCCTTGTGTCTGGACAAAGCTATACCTCTCTGAAGAGCTCTAATTAGAGCGAAACACAGTGTCAGGGGTTGCTTTTACTCATTTCAGGTTGGCTTTGTTGGTATTTTACCCATTCAAAGCTGTAATACTGTGCCTGAAGTGGTAATTGGCTTTTGTCATTTTATAGCTCGGCAAGGACAGTAGTGTGCTAGTCCTATGCTTAAAGACTTTGCTGTACAAATGGCAAAAGACTTTGTCCTTTTCTATCTCGGCGTGGATGGTACTGTGCTAATCCCATGCTTAAAAACTTTGATAGAAAATCAGACATTTGAGGTGAGCAGATCTAGAGTGTTGCTGGTGTTGAGAGTGCTCCATACAGGAGCTGCTTTCCACCTAAACTTGAGAACTATCCAGAGTTCTCTGCTTTTCTTTTTTGCATAATTTATTCATCACTCCATGCCTGAAAGGGTATTTCTTTGACTTATACTGGGTGCTCCCTTGTGTCTGGACAAAGCCATACCTCTCTGAAGAGCTCTAATTAGAGTGAAACACAGTGTCAGGGGTTGCTTTTACTCATTTCAGGTTGGCTTGGTTGGTATTTTACCGATTCAAAGCTGTAATACTGTGCCTGAAGTGGTAATTGGCTTTTGTCATTTTACAGCTCGGCAAGGACAGTACTGTGCTAGTCCTATGCTTAAAGACTTTGCTGTACAAATGGCAAAAGACTTTGGGCCTCATTTATGAAAAGTGACGCATCACTGCGTGAAAACAGTGATGTGCCACTTTTCACTGCGCCCTCCCTGCCACTCCAGTGATGCGTCATATTTACAGTATGACGCATCATGTCGCAAGGAGTCACAGATACGTCAGTATTTCTGACGTATCTGTAGGCGCAAAAGTGACGCATCGCTGGAGTGTGTCACAAAAGTGACGCAACTCCAGCAATGTGTCCTTTCACATGGGGCAAGCCCCATGTGAAAGGGCCTGCGTCAGTCTTACGCCTGCCGTGAGGCAGGCGCAAGAAATTGACGCATTTGCACCCTAGAAGTGGCGCAGTGAAATCTCGTAGATTTCACTGCGTAACTTCTACGACCCTTTGTTGCGTCAAAACGCCCCCTTGCATACATTATACCTGGCGCAGGTATAATGTGGCGCAGGGGTTTACAAAGTAACGCATCTACCTAGATGCGTCATTTTGTAAATATGGCGCAACATGGCACATGTTTTACGCCACTGGTGCGTCACAAAAAGTGACGCACCGGCGGCGCAAAAGTGACGCAGGGGCTCATAAATTAGCCCCTTTGTCCTTTTCTATCTCGGCGTGGATGGCACTGTGCTAATCCCATGCTTAAAAACTTTGATATTAAAACAGACATTTGTGGTGAGCAGATCTAGAGTGTCGCTGGTGTTGAGAGTGCTCCATACAGGAGCTGCTTTCCACCTAAACTTGAGAACTATCCAGAGTTCTCTGCTTTTCTTTTTTGCATAATTTATTCGTCACTCTATGCCTGAAAGGGTATTTCTTTGACTTATACTGGGTGCTCCCTTGTGTCTGGACAAAGCTATACCTCTCTGAAGAGCTCTAATTAGAGCGAAACACAGTGTCAGGGGTTGTTTTTACTCATTTCAGGTTGGCTTGGTTGGTATTTTACCGATTCAAAGTTGTAATACTGTGTCTGAAGTGGTAATTGGCTTTTGTCATTTTACAGCTCGGCAAGGACAGTACTGTGCTAGTCCTATGCTTAAAGACTTTGCTGTACAAATGGCAAAAGTCTTTGTCCTTTTCTATCTCGGCGTGGATGGCACTGTGCTAATCCCATGCTTAAAAACTTTGATAGAAAAACAGACATTTGAGGTGAGCAGATCTAGAGAGTCGCTGGTGTTGAGAGTGCTCCATACAGGAGCTGCTTTCCACCTAAACCAGAGAACTACCCAGAGTTCCCTGCTTTTCTTTTTTGCATAATTTATTCGTCACTCTATGCCTGAAAGGATATTTCTTTGACTTATACTGGGTGCTCCCTTGTGTCTGGAGAAAACCATACCTCTCTGAAGAGCTCTAATTAGAGCAAAACACAGTGTCAGGGTTTTTTTTTTTTTATTTACTCATTTCAGGTTGGCTTGGTTGGTATTTTACCGATTCAAAGCTGTAATACGGTGCCTGAAGTGGTAATTAGCTTTTGTCGTTTTACAGCTCGGCAAGGACAGTACTGTGCTAGTCCTATGCTTAAAGACTTTGCTGTACAAATGGCAAAAGACTTTGTCCTTTTCTATCTCGGCGTGGATGGCACTGTGCTAATCCCATGCTTAAAAACTTTGATAGAAAAACAGACATTTGAGGTGAGCAGATTTAGAGTGTCGCTGGTGTTATGAGTGCTCCATACAGGAGTTGCTTTCCACCTAAACTTGAGAACTACCCAGAGTTCTCTGCTTTTCTTTTTTGCATAATTTATTCGTCACTCTATGCCTGAAAGGGTATTTCTTTGACTTATACTGGGTGCTCCCTTGTGTCTGGACAAAGCTATACCTCTCTGAAGAGCTCTAATTAGAGCGAAACACGGTGGCAGGGGTTGCGTTTACTCGTTTCAGGTTGGCTTAGTTGGTATTTTACCGATTCTAAACTGTAATACTGTGCCTGAAGTGGTAATTGGCTTTTGTCATTTTACAGCTCGGCAAGGACAGTACTGTGCTAGTCCTATGCTTAAAGACTTTGCTGTACAAATGGCAAAAGACTTTGGGGCAGATTTATGACGACTGGCGCATCCCTGCATATCAGCAGGGATGCGCCAGTTATTATGCGCCACCATGGATGCGCCGCATTTATAATGCGGCGCACCATGGGGCAAAAACGGCACAGATGCGTGACGCATCTGTGCCGAAAAGTGGCGCATTGCTGGAGTTGCGTCGCAAGCGCGACGCAGCTCCAGCAATGATCTGGGGGGCCCTATCTGTACAATGCTGCGTCAATCCTTACGCCTGCTTCAAGCAGGCGCAGGGTTTTGACGCAGCATGGGCCTAAAAGTGACTGAGTGAAATCTTGTAGATTTCACTCAGCCACTTTTAGGAGGCGTTCCTGCGCCGGAACATCCCCACCTGCCCTGGAACGCCTACATGTGGCGCAGGGCTTTACAACGTGACACATCTGGGAGATGCGTCACGTTTGTAAATGCCCCGCACCATGGCGCAGGATTTGCGCCGCTGCTGCGTCACAAAAGTGACGCAACGGGGGCGCAAAAGTGCCGCAAGTGCAACATAAATCTGCCCCTTTGTCCTTTTCTATCTCTGCGTGGATGGCACTGTGATAATCCCATGCTTAAAAACTTTGATTAAAAAACAGACATTTGAGGTGAGCAGATCTAGAGTGTCGCTGGTGTTGAGAGTGCTCCATACAGGAGCTGCTTTCCACCTAAACTTGAGAACTACCCAGAGTGCTCTGCTTTTCTTTTTTGCATAATTTATTCGTCACTCTATGCCTGAAAGGGTATTTCTTTGACTTATACTTGGTGCTCCCTTGTGTCTGGACAAAACCATACCTCTTTGAAGAGCTCTAATTAGAGCGAAACACAGTGTCAGGGTTTTTTTTTTTTTTTTTTTTTTACTCATTTCAGGTTGGCTTGGTTGGTATTTTACCGATTCAAAGTTGTAATACTGTGCCTGAAGTGGTAATTGGCTTTTGTCATTTTACAGCTCGGCAAGGACAGTACTGTGCTAGTCCTATGCTTAAAGACTTTGCTGTACAAATGGCAAAAGACTTTGGGGCAGATTTATGAGCCCCTTGCGCCACTTTTGCGTCACTTTTAACATGGGAAAAGTGACGCAAAAGTGGCGCAAGGGGCTCATAAATCTGCCCCTTTGTTCTTTTCTATCTCGGCGTGGATGGCATTGTGCTAATCCCATGCTTAAAAACTTTGATAGAAAAACAGACATTTGAGGTGAGCAGATCTAGAGTGTCGCTGGTGTTGAGAGTGCTCCATACAGGAACTGCTTTCCACCTAAACTTGAGAACTACCCAGAGTTCTCTGCTTTTCTTTTTTGCATAATTTATTCATCACTCTATGCCTGAAAGGGTATTTCTTTGACTTATACTGGGTGCTCCCTTGTGTCTGGACAAAGCTATACCTCTCTGAAGAGCTCTAATTAGAGAGAAACACAGTGTCAGGGGTTGCTTTTACTCATTTCAGGTTGGCTTGGTTGGTATTTTACCGATTCAAAGCGGTAATATTGTGCCTGAAGTGGTAATTGGCTTTTGTCATTTTACAGCTCGGCAAGGACAGTACTGTGCTAGTCTTATGCTTAAAGACTTTGCTGTACAAATGGCAAAAGACTTTGGGGCTCATTTATGAGCCCCTGCATCACTTTTGTACCGCCGGTGCGTCACTTTTTGTGACGCACCAGTGGCATAAAACATGCGCCATGTTGCGCCATATTTACAAAGTGACGCATCTAGGTAGATGCGTCACTTTGTAAACCCCTGCGCCGCATTATACCTGCGCCAGGTATAATGTATGCAAGGGGGGCATTTTGACGCAACAAAGGGTCGTAGAAGTGACGCAGTGAAATCTACGAGATTTCACTGCGCCACTTCTAGTGTGCAAATGCGTCAATTTCTTGCGCCTGCCTCACAGCAGGCGTAAGACTGACGCAGGCCCTTTCACATGGGGCTTGCCCCATGTGAAAGGACACATTGCTGGAGTTGCGTCACTTTTGTGACACACTCCAGCGAGGCGTCACTTTTGCGCCTACAGATACGTCAGAAATACTGACGTATCTGTGACTCCTTGCGACATGATGCGTCATATTGTAAATATGACGCATCACTGGAGTCGCAGGGAGGGCACAGTGAAAAGTGGCGCATCACTGTTTTCACGCAGTGATGCGTCACTTTTCATAAATGAGGCCCTTTGTCCTTTTCTATCTCGGCGTGGATGGCACTGTGCTAATCCCATGCTTAAAAACTTTGATAGAAAAACAGACATTTGAGGTGAGCAGATCTAGAGTGTCGCTGGTGTTGAGAGTGCTCCATACAGCAGCTGCTTTCCACCTAAACTTGAGAACTACACAGAGTTCTCTGCTTTTCTTTTTTGCATAATTTATTCGTCACACTATGCCTGAAAGGGTATTTCTTTGATATATATATATATACACATATATATATATATATATATATATATATATATATATATATATATATATATATATATATATATATATATATACATACAACAATCTGCCCTAAAGCATTGAGAGGGCACTCGACGGGTCACCAACCATCAGGCAATATTTTTCTGGCTGCCTCTGTGTTCCGTTGTGCATTATTCTGCCGACGCGTTTCGAGGTTATCAACCTCTTCTTCCTGGGCTGCTGAATTGGAACATGCGCAGTGAATGGTCACATTTGAAATCATTAGTTAATGCTTTTATTGGCCCTTCGTGGGCTGTGTATAGTACATCATTGTCCTTTTGCATGATGGGATATGTAGTCCCCAAATGTGGATCTGTATTACCTTAGTAGGCTCGATGCGCATATTACATATTTAAGCTTTGTTTCCTTCGTAGGATTACGGAGTCCTCAGCGCAGTTTGCATTAATCTTGGCTTCCCATGCTGCGGGTTTGAATCAGTTTCACTCCCAGCCTCTTTAGTCTTTAAAGATGGTGCTCCTCTCCTCCGACGTGGGCACCATCTTTAAAGACTAAAGAGATTAATGTAAACTGCGCTGAGGAGTCCAATAAAAGCATTAACTAATGATTTCAAATGTGACCATTCACTGCGCATGTTCCAATTCAGCAGCCCAGGAAGAAGAGGTTGATAACCTCGAAACGCGTCGGCAGAATAATGCACAACGGAACACAGAGGCAGCCAGAAAAATATTGCCTGATGGTTGGTGACCCGTCGAGTGCCCTCTCAATGCTTTAGGGCAGATTGTTGTATAGATGAATTCGCGGCGGCCCACGTCGGAGGAGAGGAGCACCATCTTTAAAGACTAAAGAGGCTGGGAGTGAAACTGATTCAAACCCGCAGCATGGGAAGCCAAGATTAATGCAAACTGCGCTGAGGAGTCCGTAATCCTACGAAGGAAACAAAGCTTAAATATGTAATATGCGCATCGAGCCTACTAAGGTAATACAGATCCACATTTGGGGACTACATATCCCATCATGCAAAAGGACAATGATGTACTATACACAGCCCACAAAGGGCCAATAAAAGCATTAACTAATGATTTCAAATGTGACCATTCACTGCGCATGTTCCAATTCAGCAGCCCAGGAAGAAGAGGTTGATAACCTCGAAACGCGTCGGCAGAATAATGCACAACGGAACACAGAGGCAGCCAGAAAAATATTGCCTGATGGTTGGTGACCCGTCGAGTGCCCTCTCAATGCTTTAGGGCAGATTGTTGTATAGATGAATTCGCGGCGGCCCACGTCGGAGGAGAGGAGCACCATCTTTAAAGACTAAAGAGGCTGGGAGTGAAACTGATTCAAACCCGCAGCATGGGAAGCCAAGATTAATGCAAACTGCGCTGAGGAGTCCGTAATCCTATGAAGGAAACAAAGCTTAAATATGTAATATGCTCATCGAGCCTACTAAGGTAATACAGATCCACATTTGGGGACTACATATCCCATCATGCAAAAGGACAATGATGTACTATACACAGCCCACGAAGGGCCAATAAAAGCATTAACTAATGATTTCAAATGTGACCATTCACTGCGCATGTTCCAATTCAGCAGCCCAGGAAGAAGAGGTTGATAACCTCGAAACGCGTCGGCAGAATAATGCACAACGGAACACAGAGGCAGCCAGAAAAATATTGCCTGATGGTTGGTGACCCGTCGAGTGCCCTCTCAATGCTTTAGGGCAGATTGTTGTATATATATATATATATATATATATATATATATTCACTGAAAAAAACCATAGGTTTCACACATGTTATAGTTAGGAATTAGCATTTAAAAAACCTTGCAAATTCACTGAAAAAACCATAGGTTTCACACATGTTATAGTTAGCTGGACATTTCACTCGTAAAAAACCAATGAAATTCCCCCGTTATAGTTAGTTCAGCTAACTATAACTTGCGCGCCCGCAATCCTCTGCTGATGACGTCACATATTACTTCACTCATGACATGGTCAGTGACATCACTCATGACATCACTGATGACCCTGCAGATCTAAAAAAACATGTTCTTCTTTTTTTTGGCGTGATCAGTGGATCCAGTCAAACTTTTTTTTTTTAACGAAGCACGGGCTACCATGCTTCATTAGTTCTCAACTCCCGCATGGGCCAGGTCCCCGGAGCATTTTGGTAATAAGGGAGGGGAGCTCACGGGCCCCTGTCCTGGGGCTTATTATTGCCCTGGGGACCACCACCTCCCTGGGACTTATTGAGTATAAATGAGGGGTCTATCGGACCCACCAGGCCCAGGGACCCCCATCTCCACTGGGCCACATGCCACTTAGTAATCGGGCGGCCTCTTGGACCCCCTGTGCCCGGGGACCACCGCCTCTGTAGGGCTACTATATTTTAAGGGGAAGCCTCTCAGACACCCCCTGGCCGCGTGGACCACCTCACTCCCTGAGCCAAATGAAATTGTATTTGGGGGACTCAAAGACCCCCCGGGCCCTGGGAACCACCATGTCCCTGGGGCAATTTTTGTTTAAAGTAGTTGGGAGGGGAGCTGCGTGGACTACCACCTCCCAGGGGCAGACCCTGCAAATTAGAAAGGGGGGGCCACGCAGCCCTCCTCCTGGAGCTATAGATGCCATGGGGACCAACACCCCCAAGAGCCGGACCCTGCTATTTGCTGTTGCTGTTTGCTATGTCTTGGTAGGAGCTGAACCACAAAGCCATAGCACACGTTTCACTTCCAGCAAATGAGAGCATTAAATATGGTCTTGCTTTCTGGAAGCAGAGCAAAATTGCTTTCACAAAGAGGGACCTGCATGTTTAGGAACTTCCTATTTGTGAAAGCCAAAATAGGAAGGGGCCCCGAGGCCCTCCTCCCCTTATTTATTTATTTTTTAAACAAAAATAGAATGGGCCCTGGGGAATGGGGTCCCCGGGGTCAAAATCGTCCCGGGCGGTGGGCTGCTCGGCCCCCTCCCTTTAATTTGAAAAAAAAGGCTGAGCTCCGGGAGATGGTGTCCCCAGGGCCAAAATCGGCCTGGGGGAGGGGGCCATATTCTAAAAAGGGCTTGCCCCGGGGGATGTGGTCCCCCGTTTTTAAATTGGCCCAGGAAATGGGGTTCTATGCGCCGCCCCTCTCCTAATAGATAAAAAAAATTAAAAGCTGGACCGGCAGTCGCTGGAAGCCCTGCCCCTTTCATTTCCACTCTGCAAACGTGCCTCCTGGTGCATAACTGGTTGGTGGAATGAAGTCTCCTTGGATGCTGAGGGTGCTTGTGGGCCAGGAACCCCTTCTGTTACCTCCAGTAAGTGCCGCACAGCGGGATTGTTGATAGGTATTTGGAGGCCATGCCCCCTTTCTCCACCACTCTGCAAATTCACCTCCTGGCGCACTAGTAGTTGGGGGAGGGAGTCCACTTTATTAGTGAGGGTCCTTGGGGGCCACTACCGCTCCTGTTACCTCTAGTAAGTCCCACACAGTGGGATTGCTGAGAGGTTGTCGGAGGCCCCGCACCCTTTCTCCACCTCTCTGCAAACGTGAGTACTAGTTAAAAAAACATAGAAATTCGCTTAAAAAAACAAAGGTTACATGGACATTATAGTTAGGAAATAGAATTTTAAAAACCGTAGATATTCACTTAAAATCCAAGGGTTACAGGGACGTTATAGTTAGGAAATATAATTTAAAAAACCTTAAAAATTCACTGAAAAAAACAAAGGTTACAGGAAAGTTATAGTTAGGTTAGGATAGTTACCTGAGCTAACTAAAACTTATGCATCCACAGTGCACTGCTTAAGACCTCACATATTACATCACTCATGACCTGGTCAGTGACATCATTGATGACATCATCCACAGAACCACTCACATCACCATACGACCTCTTGTACATGCACTCACACACCCACACAACTACTCACATTCCCATTCACAGACCCATACCAATAATTACCTACCCACTCAGTCCTCCATGGAGGCACTCACACACCCACTCACTCATAGGGCCACTCACACAAACATTCACTCACCCATACAGCCACTCATACAACCAGTCACTCACCTGTACAGACACTCACATAGCCACACACTCACCCATACATCTACTCACAAACCCACTCATATACCTAAGTCACTCACACATTCACTCACTCATATAGCCTCTCAACACAGCCACTCACTCACCCGTAGAAGCACTCACACCCTCACACCTACACAACCACTTACATACCCATGCACACATCCATACAAGCACTCACACATCCACTCACTCACCCATACAGCCATTCAAACAGACACTTACCCTTCAATACAGCTACTCACACACCAACCCACTTAACCAAACACCCCCTCTAACAGCCACTCACTCACCTATACAGCCACTTACACACTGAGTCACTCACTCATATAGCCATTCAGAAACCCAGTCTCACTCATACAGTCACTATATATCCACTTACCCACTCAAAGAGCCACTCACACCACCACTTACTCACCTCTACAGCCATTTACACAGCATCTCACTCACCCACAGCTACTCACATACCCACTTATACGTCCATACAGCCATTTACACACCCATACACACAAGGATACAGTCACAGAGCCACTCACATAATATATGCTAGAAGTAGTATCACTCAATAGTAGTGCAGCTAGTATACTAATTCAAATTTTATAGTAGGTTAGTATATATGTTTAACACCCATAAACTCTTAAAAACACACTCACTTGATGATGTCATCTGTGATGTTATCAATTAAGTCATTTGAGATGTCACCAGTGATGTCATCAGTGATGTCACTGACCATGTCATGAGTGATGTAATATGTGAGATCTTAAGCGGTGCATTACGGGGCTTAAGTGATAGTTAGCTCAGGTAACTATAACTTCTGAATTTCACTGGTTTTATACTAGTGAAATCTTAGCCTAACTATAAAGTCCCTGTAACTATTATATATATATATATATATATATATATATATATATATATATATATATATATATATATATATATATATATATATATATATATTACCTACTGGCGGTCGCCAGTAGGTAGTTATAGTTAGGACCACGTTTCCATAGGAAATCCTCGCGAATTTTTCAAAATAGGTGGGGCGCTACGCTCCGCTCCTTCCCTGAAAGTCTCGGGGGGATTCGTCAAGCGGGGGCTGAGATAAAAGGGGGGTCCCAAAACGCGTTTTTCCCATGCATTTTTCCATAGGACCTTTAGACAGGGCTACAGCCCGAACGGCTGAACAGAATTACTAGAAATTTGGCAGAGAGGTAGTCCTCAGGTCAAGGAAGTGCCTTTTGTAGGTTTGGTGTAAATCTGTTCAGTAGATTCTGAGAAAATAGCCTTTAAATCAATATATATATCTGAGCCAGCTTACGGTGCGCTTACGGTACGCTTACCGTACGCGTACGGTGGCGTGCGCGAGCGCGATTCTGATTGGCTCTTAGATCTTAGTAAAAATTCGAATCTGCCGAAACCAGGAAGCGGCGGCCGCCATTTTCTCTCTCGCACTGAGAGTGAGGTTTAAAATATTAAGCCCAAAAACATGTAAAGGGGCTGTTTAGACAGCTCCCACACACATAGCAACGTTGAGGGAGTCCCCAAAGATCCCCCAAGGCCAAAAACGGAATTTTTATTTTTTCGCTAATTTCGCCGATTACGCTTACCGTACGCGTACGGTAAAAAATAAAAAATAAAAAAAATATTATCCACACTCTCCCCACCCCGTGTGCAATTGGTGCCCGAAGAGCACCAATTGTGCATGGCTTATTAAAGATGAGTTAAACTAAAATATTAAAACAAAAAATAATAAAAAAAAAAATTATCCACACTCTCTCCACCCCGTGTGCAAATGGTGCCCGAAGGGCACCATTTGTGCATGGCTTATGACATATACGAAAAATTAAAATATTACCTTTCAAAACGAAGTGCATCATATGTCCTCCATGTGCGCACGGTGCGCGAAGCGCATCGTGCGTACATGGCCGATCTAGCGTAACGTGGGCACGCGGTGCGCGTAGCGCACCGCGTGCCCACCGTGCGTGCACGACACTAACTGCGTAAAGTGGGCGCTCGGTGCGCGAAGCGCACCGCGCGCGCACGGAACGAACTGCGTTAAGTGGGCGCGCACGCCACGAATGGCGTAAAGTAACTTAGCATTTAAAAAACCGTACAAATTCACTGAAAAAACCATAGGTTTCACACACGTTATAGTTAGGAATTAGCATTTAAAAAACCTTGCAAATTCACTGAAAAAACCATAGGTTTCACACATGTTATAGTTAGCGGAAATTTTACTGATAAAAAACCAATGAAATTCCCCCGTTATAGTTAGTGCAGGCAACTATAACTCACGCGACCGCAATCTTCTGCTGATGACATATGTGTCTTTATGAAAAAAAAATATTTGTAATATATGTATAGCTAAAAATGTATGGAAGAAGACATGGGCAAATAAGTGTCTAAATACAGTATTAGCATCAGCAGAGGATTGCGGTCGCGTGAGTTATAGTTGCCTGCACTAACTATAACGGGGGAATTTCATTGGTTTTTTATCAGTAAAATTTCCGCTAACTATAACATGTGTGAAACCTATGGTTTTTTCAGTGAATATATATATATATATATGCGCTCCGATTCCACTTTCAAGAACGGATCACTCTCGGGCAGGTGCGAGATTACGGCTTTGGACGCCGCACTTTACATCAGCTCCAATTCCCCTCCATGCACAGGAATTATCGCACTCACGGGGACGTAGAAAAAAACGTTATTTTCCTTTTTCAATTGGCCAGCAACAAACGCGTTTCGGCGAACTGCCTTCTTCGGTGTTGATGACACACCGGAGAGGGCCATGTTTATATTGTCAGTGAAACAAAGAAAGGACCCGCGTGCTACTACTAATAGACACGCCATCTTTGAAAAGGTTCTATATGAACCAACATATTATAATTGCCTTATTTTTTAACATGAAATCACGTTATTACACCATCACTATGCACATCCATAAAACAAATTTCAATAGTGAATAAACATAAATTGATGTAATCACCTTAAAATCCATGAATTAGTTTCTTATGTTTTATACATGCTAATTTAGGTAAAAAGATCTCGCCGTGGATCGGCTACGGCCCCTACTTCGTCTCACTGTTAATGCATGATATCTTAGCAATCGATTGCTACGTCGGAGTATATGTTTAGGAAAATGAATTCATATGACAGTTACAGTTACACTTTTCCTCAATTTCTGTTGAATTATAACTACATTTCTAAATATCAGGAGCCTAAATGCACTGGTAATTCCTCTCCACTGTTCAGGCCTCTTGGAAACTTAGTGAGCAAATATATGATAAATTTGGACTCAAGTCTCCGCAATTTACGGACCCGGTCCCCCCTCGTACACTCAGGGGGACGGAGTCCAAACCATAAAATTGTAACTGATTGCGATTACTCTGATGTTTCTCAGCAAAATGGCGTGCTACCGGATATGCGGGATCTTTCTCATCAATAGCCCTCAGATGTTTCAATATTCTAATCTTCAACTGATGGACCGTGCTGCCTATATATCGTAGTCCACATGGACATATTAGGCAGTATACTGCATATGGTGTACTGCATGTGATAAATTTAGTTATCCTTCTTTCCTTTCCTGTATCCGGTATTTTATATGATAAAACCCTTTTGCTGTTTGCGCAGGCTTTACATTTGCTGCATGGAAAAAAGCCAATCATTTCTTTTAATGTACTCATTCTCTGAGGTATTTTGTCCAAATGACTTTTAACCAAAATATCCCGAAGTGACCTTGCCTTCCTGAATGTCACCAGGGGATAAGCAGGAATATCTTCACATATGACACTATCTGTTTTCAGGATGTGCCAATTCTTTTTCAGTATGTGTTTTAAATGGTTGGCTTCTGCAGAATAAGGGGTAACCATCCGGAATTTACCCTTTTCATCTCTTCGTTTTTCCTTATCCATTAGTAATTTGTCTCTTGGAATTCCTCTCACTTTACGCAACGTGCTATTCAACATTTTGGGATCATAACCCCTTACAGAAAACCTGGCTATACTTTCTAAGGCAGCCGCCTCAAAATCTTTTTCTCTAGTGCTGTTTCTCTTCAACCTAAGTAGTTCACCGTATCATATACTTTGAACTAGTTTAGGTGGATGGCTACTGGTTGCAAACAGTGTTGAATTCCCTGCAGTGGACTTACGGTATAGGGCTGTATGGATTCTACCCTTTTCTATAAACACCTTCAGGTCCAGGTAGTCTACTGCCACTGGACTCACTGTTCCTGAAAAGTGTAAATTAACGGTATTGGTGTTTAGAGCATCGACATATCCCAGAGCCGAGTCCATTGTCCCCTGCAACACAATGAACAGGTCATCGATATAACAATACCACCTAACTACTTTTCCGTAGTTGTCCTCACCCTCATAAATTTTGGGCACCTGCTCCTCCCACCAGCCAACCAACAAGTTTGCATAGCTGGGAGCGAAGCAGGTGCCCATTGCTGTACCAGACAGTTGCCTGTAGTACTGATCTTCAAATAAAAATATGTTGTTACTTAGGCAAAATTCCAAAAACTCAATCAACATTTGATTGTGTTCTGCATATCTTAGCTGTCATTTTTCCAAATAGAATTTCACTGCTTTAACGCCATCCCTATGGTCTATACATGTATAGAGACTAGTGATATCAAGTACCATCAATTGGTAATCAGGCCCCCACTCCTGTTGCGTAATTTTATTTAAAAAATCCTTTGTATCTTTTACATAGGAATCCAATTGTGTTACATAAGGAAATAAAAAATGATTTATAAAAATTGACAAATGCTCAGTCAAACCATTTAAATATGATACAATTGGCCTGCCTGGTGAATGTAGATTGTCCTTATGAAGTTTGGGAATGTGGTAAAAAGTGGGAACTACATGATTTGAACTACGGAGAAATAAATGTTCTTCTTGGCCTAGCATTGATTTGTTGTGCCATTTTTGAATCAATTCATCATAGGTCTTTATGCTCTTTTGATACATTTCATTAGTTGTTTTCTGATAAGATTTCTCATCTGAAAGTTGATGCAAGGCTTCCTTACAATATTGTTCCCTAGTTTGAAGAACCACATTTCCTCCTTTGTCGGAGGGTTTGATATTTATAGACATGTCCTGTCTTAGATTTTGTACTGCTCTTTGTTCCATCTTTGATAGATTGTTCTTTTCGCATCTTGGCGAGTTCTTTGACCTGTATTTTAAAAGATCTTTTACCACAGTTTCCGAGAACACGTCTATCGCATCAAACGGCATTTGAGGGTTAAAGAGGGATTTGGATTTGAATGGGCTCTCCTCTCTTTCTTGCTCAATACCTACATTTTTGGCCCTCATGGCCATGTCATCATTGGTTGTCAAGTCTCCTTCTGTTCCAGATTGGAGACCTTCCAAGAGTTCAATTGCTGGCAGATCTTTTCCAGTCAACACGTCTGTCACAGTCAATCTGGATGTTATTCTAGAGTCTTTCGTATTCACTCTTAATTTGAAATATTTGTGCAGTTTTAATTTGCGCACAAAACTAAACAGATCGATCCTGGTTTGTGTGTACTCCAAATGATTGCTTGGACAGAACGTTAAGCCTAGACTTAATACTTTAACTTCAGTCTCCGTAAGAATCTTATCAGTTAGGTTGACTACTGTTAAATTGATGGTATCTACTGTTTTTGAAAGGCTTCTTGCGATTCATCCATCCGGGTGCTCTTCCTCTTCCTGCCACCCCCGGCTCGTCGCGTTTTTCTGCACCTCTCTCCGGTGGTTTGTTCTTGCCTCCCCGCAACCAGGACTGTCGAATGATTTGAAACTCGTCGTGAAAAGGAGTCTGAATTGCCCTCCCTTCCACAGATCAAATTTACGGGCAAAGGTTAAAACCCTGCCCTGTGCGTAGTCATTTTCATCGGGCTGAAATTTCTCTTGTTTCCGATTTTTTATCTTTTGTTCATATTTGAGCAACCTTTCCTTCATTTGTCCCATTAAGTCTTCAATCTTCTTTTTATCTTCCTCTTTAGCTAGCTCCCCTTGCAGCTCCTTGATCTCACTGAGCGCTTTTTCACGGTCGCTCCAAGCGTATTTGACCAATATTCCCAATGTCCCTTGACAATATTGAGCAGTATGCTCTGCCCAGTCTGTCAGCAACTGTGGGTCTGGATTCTCATATGAGGGGACTGTGTAAACTCTCAGACCTCTTGGGACTCTATTCTCTTCAATATAGCTTTGTAAGCTAGTGGCCTCCCACCACTTCCGTGTTTCGCGTTCAAACAGCCGTTCTAGTTTCGACATGATCTCATTTACTTTGTTTCTTACTTGCTTTGGATCTACAATGGCAGAACCTGTCCTCCCCACATCTTGTTTCCTAAACATATCTTTTGCAGCTTCACGACGTGTTGTTTCACAAAACATGACCCCTCCGTTATGGTCGCTGCTTATGGCCAAATATATTTGCTTGTTTCTTTCTTTACGTCCCCTCACCCTGCCGCTTGCACAATGCTGTCCGTTTTGATAAACAGATTAAACACGGCTTACCGGTGGCAGTTTACTCGATATCCCTGCGCATCCGTTGAAAACACGGGTAGTCGGTATCCCTGCACACTCCGAGTTCTCCCTCCCGTGCTTGGCATTTGCGGCGGTGCTCCGTTAATTAAATGCGCTCCGATTCCACTTTCAAGAACGGATCACTCTCGGGCGGGTGCGAGATTACGGCTGTGGACGCCGCACTTTACATCAGCTCCAATTCCCCTCCATGCACAGGAATTATCACACTCACGGGGACGTAGAAAAAAACGTTATTTTCCTTTTTCAATTGGCCAGCAACAAATTATAATTGCCTTATTTTTTAACATGAAATCAGGTTATTACACCATCACTATGCACATCCATAAAACAAATTTTTCAATATCAATATTTCAATAGTGAATAAACATAAATTGATGTAATCACCTTAAAATCCATGAATTATGTTTTATACATGCTAATTTAGGTAAACAGATCTCGCCGTGTTTTATGGATGTGCATAGTGATGGTGTAATAACGTGATTTCATGTTAAAAAATAAGGCAATTATAATATGTTGGTTCATGTAGAACCTTTTCAAAGATGGCGTGTGTATTAGTAGTAGCACGCGGGTCCTTTCTTCATTTCACATCAGTGATGTCATCAGCGATGTCATTTGAGATGTCATCAGTGATGTCATCGATGATGTCACTGACCATGTCATGAGTGATGTAATATGTGACGTCATCAGCAGTGCATTGCGGGGGCGCACGTTATACTTAGCTGAACTAACTATAACAGGGGAATTTCTAGGGTTTTGTACGAGGGAAATGTCCACCTAACTATAACACCCCTGAAACCTATGGTTTTTTCAGTGAATTTCTAAGGTTTTTTAAATGCCAATTCCTAACTATAACGCCCCTGAAACCTTTGGTTTTTTCAGTGAATTTCAAAGGTTTTTTAAATGCCAATTCCTAACTATAACGTGCATGAAACCTATGGTTTTTTCAGTGAATTTCAAAGGTTTTTTAAATGCTAATTCCTATCTATAACTTATCTCTGAAGATATCATGTTTAATGATTTTGATTGGATTTTTATATTTTTCAAATTCAGTGTGTCAATTTCATTAATTACGTTTTTTTAAAATACTTTTTTATCACCATTTTTTAAACTTATTTTTTCAATTAATTCTTTTAAAAATTAAAAAATATCATTTGAACTTAATGGGTTTTTCAAACACATTTTGTTAACTATATGTTCAAAACTTTATTTTATATATATTTTTTCAATGTTTTTGGATCCGCACACCCTAAGAGCACCGTTCTCGATCCCTACGCAATCGCATCCACGCATGGTAAGCGTTGAGTACGTGTTTAGTGCGCGATCGCAATGCGACCGGTACGCGACTACCAGCCTATACGTGACACGTTCGATGTACGTAACGCGATGTTTACGCGCTTCTGCGATGCGTCATCTGCGTCTATGACGCGGTAGGTACGCGGATCCCACGAAATATTTTACATTTAAAAATCATATATATATGTATTTCATGAGAATATTAATTGAAGACAAATTCTAAACTAGTCTTAAAACTAATATATGTTTACATCTAATCCTATAATTTTTTTTAATTCAATTTCGCGGTTGCGCGCTGCGTGCGTGCTGCGTAAGCGCAGGGTGCGCGGATCCCATGTGACCTGCAAAAAAAGAGATTTGATTGGTTCATTTTACTTCCTCTTCTAACTATTGAAAGACCCCACCCATTTCAATCATTCTTCTTTGACCTTCTTTAGAGCACCATCTCTTTGGAGAGAAGAAGATGTTTTAGACTAAGTTTACACTTAGCTCTAACTTTTTTCAACCAAAAATGGCTTCAGGGCAGCAGGCATCACCTTCATCTCCTCATACTTCTGAGGATGAATTTTTGGAGGCGGCACCACCCAAAGAACGTTTTTCTTCAGTAGTGTGGACATTTTTTACTTTTCCCGAGGGGCAAAATAAGACCAATGCCACCTTGGTCACGTGCAAGATTTGAAAAAGAGTGCTGTCACGAGGGGATCGTAACACGAAATACTCGTGTGGCATGGCAAGTATGATGAAGCACCTGGGGAGCCTTCATCCAAACAATCTTGCACGACAAGAGTGCAAACAGATGAGAAACACTCCTGTTCTGTATCTGTAAAAAAGAATCACAAATAAATGTATATTAATAACTTTCAAATTTATACTATTCCATTACTGTACAAACACATTTTATATAAAAACTGACTAAGAAACTATAGCCCTGAACCACAAGTGTGACGATCGTTAAAACACTACGGTGCAGATTTATGAGCCCCTTGCGCCACTTTTGCGTCACTTTTCCCATGTTAAAAGTGACGCAAAAGTGGCGCAAGGGGCTCATAAATCTGCCCCTACATGCATAGTGCATACTACTTTGAAGCAGTTCATGCCCTAAAGCCTACCTCACTAAAAGACTACATGCTAACTGACTAAATGATTACAGTACTAAATGGAGATACACTGGGTGAGTGACAGAGTGTTTGCTAGAAGTGTATGAATACTAACTAGGGAATTGAAGGTGTGAAAGACAACTGTGTAGTTGATTAGAGGACTGCATCTATACTGCATAGGCATTTAAAGCAGTCCATGTGCTAAGGCCTGGCTCACTGCATGACTACTTGGGTACTGACTGAATGATTAGAGTACAGCAAGGAGAGTGCCTAGGTGAATTTATAAGTGGTAGGCTTTTCGCACAGGGAATGGATTAGTCTAGGTGGTTAGAAGACTGCATACATAGTGGATAGGGGTTTGAAGCAGTCCATGTGCTAAGGCCTGGCTCAGTGCATAAATACTTAGGCACTGACTGAATTATTAGAGTACTCCAAAGATAGTATCTTGGTGAATTTATAAGTGTTTGGGTTTTGGCACAGTGAATGGATTAGTACATGATGCTGAATGGGTCACTAGAGGTCTGCAAAGGGAGTTACAGGGTGTTTCCTGGAAGTGTATGGATACTGACTAGCTAATTGAAAATGTGAAAGACGAGTGTATAGTATGTTAGAAGACTGCATGCATACTGCATAGACATTTGAAACAATCTATGTGGTAATGTATGGTTCACAACATGAGTACTTGGAAACTGACTAAATCTTCAGACTACTGCTAGGTTAGTGCCTGGGTAAAACTTTTAAATTTTCAGTTCTGGCACAGTGAAGAGAATAGTACATGGTACTGCACTTTAGTGTCAAACCCTTACTCATTTTATCAATGCATAAGCAAAGAATAGCTTCTAAAGCTACTAAAACTTGACAACATGGCCGATTTTAAAACAGTTATCTGTCATCAAATACACTATGTTACCAAATGTGTCTCTCACAATCCTTACCCAAATGTACACAGACTCACAGTGTGATTTTAGACAAGCAACACTATCCCTAGCAGTTTACCAAAACTCATTCACTAGTCTACAAGAGGTAATGGTACTGCACACAATCTACATATTTAAGTACAGCACATTAGTATCAAAGCATGACTCATTTAATCAACGCATAAGCAAAGACTGGCTTCTAATGCTACTAAAACTTGACAACATGACCGGTTTTAAAAGAGTTATCTGCTAAAAAATACACGATGTTACCAAATGCTTCTCTCACAGTGGTTCCCAAATGCACACAGACTCACAGTGTGATTCTAGACAACAACCACTATACCTAGGACTTTACCAAAAATCAATCACTACTGTGGAACTGATAAGGGAACTGCACACAGTCTACATATTTCAGGACTGCACTTTTCTGTCAAAGCCTGACTCATTTAATGAAACCATAATCAAAAACTGGCTTCTAATTCTACTAAAACTTGACAACATGACAGGTTTTTAAAAAGTTATCTGTCAGAAAATATACGATATTACCAAATGCTTCTCTCACAGTGGTTCCCAAATACACACTAACTCACAGTGTGATTCTAGACAAGCACCACTATCCCTAGGAGTTTATCAAAACTCATTCACTACAGTGCAAGTGGTAAGGGAACTGCACACAATCTACATATTTCAGGACTGCACTTTTGTGTCAAAGCCTGACTCATTTAATCAAAGCATAAGCAAAAACTGCCTTCTAATGCTATTAAAACTTGACAACAAGACAGGTTTTAAAACAGTTATCTGTCAGCAAATACACGATATTACCACATACTTCTCTCACAGTGGTTCCCAAATGCACACAGACTCACAGTGTGATTCTAGACAAGCAACACTATCCCTAGCAGCTTACCAAAACTCATTCACTACTGTGCAAGGGGTAAGGAGACTACACACAATGTACATATTAAAGTACAGCACATTAGTCTCAAAGCATGACTTATTTTATCAATGCATAAGCAAAGACTGGCTTCTAATGCTACTAAAACTTGACAACATGACAGGTTTTAAAACAGTTATCTGTCAGCAAATACACAATGTTACCAAATGCTTCTCTCACAGTGGTTCCCAAATGCACACATACTCACTGTGTGATTCTAGACAAACAACACTATCCCTTGCACTATAGCAAAACACATTTCTTCATCTAGAAGAAGTACTACACTTTAGTATAGAAACATAACATAACTCATTTCACAAATTCATAAACAATAACTGGTTTCTAATTCTACCAAAATATAAAAACAGCACAGTTATCTGTCTGCAAACACATGAAAAACACAAATGCTTATCACAGAATGGTTTCTACATGCACACACACTGTCAATAAGATTGTAGAGAAAAAAAGTACTCCCTACACTTTAGCAGGAGAAATACATTAGTCTGATTAAAATCAAAATAGTCTACATACATCCCCTCACAATTAAATAACTCACCTTTCAAGTTGTTTTGTAGATTAAGAAGTATATCAGTCACTCACCATATTTTCTTTTACAGAATCTCTGCACTGTGCACCTCTCAGCAAAAACAAACAATGGAAAAGTTTCCCTTTCATTTTCCACACATATACATGTAAACATCAAATCACAATCCTTCACACATAAACTCAAAAGCAAACACACATTTCTATTTGTTAAACATTTCAACCCTTTCCAACTGAAATACATTTCAACCCTTCCCCCAATCTGCATTCTACCTGTTGCCATAGAAACAGCTCATGGAACACTGCACTGAGCACACAGGTCACAAGTTCAGCACACAATGTTGCTAAACAAGACAGGAAGTGTGCTTGACTTTTCAACATATCAGCTTATCATATATAATGTTCCTTACAATCTCTTTTTGTCAACCAATAAGAATCATAACTTTAAAAAACAGAAATATACATCCTACCTTTCAGTGTAGAAAGTAGTCATACAACCAATGATTTCTTGTCTTTTTTCAAAAACAATTTCCGTGGATCCGCGCACCCAACGCAAGAGAATCCGTGCACCGAACGCGATAGGATGCGCGCACCGTTTGCGCATTTCGCCGTTTTTTTTTTTTAAAAAGGGGAACCTCTAGAGGGTCAGAGTATTTCCACTCTGCCCCCTTTATATGTTTTATACACTTATTCCCCTTGCTTCTTCAGCCTCGCTTCTACCGAGGCAGAAAATGGCCGCCAACAGTTCCTGGTTTTGAATGTAGACAGACACTCGACAGCCAATTAGCATTCAGCGCGCGATCGGGAGGGTGCGCGCTTGGTTCGGGGAGGGTGCGCTTACGGTGCGGGAAGGGTCAGCAGATCCTCCCCGGCCATAGATATTTATGAACTTTTAACTCTAATTTTCTTAGGAACTACTAAAGGGATTCACACCATTTATGCAAAAGGCACGAGTCTGAACTGAGGACTACCTCTTTGCCAAATTTGGTGTCATTCCGTTCAGCGGTTCGGGCTGTAGCTGCGACAACAGATCCTATGGGAAATTGCATGGGGAAAACGCATTTTGGGACCCCCCTTTTTTCTCGACCCCGCTTGACGAATCACCACAAAACTTTCAGGGTAGGAGCGGAGCGGAGCTGGCCAAAAGTTTGGAACATTTCGCGAGGATTCGTTAACCGGCGCCAGACTTATTGGGAATAGAATGTTGCGGATTTCCTATGGAAAATAGGTCCTAACTATAACTACCTACTGGCGACCGCCAGTAGGTAATATATATATGTATGTGCACGCTCGTATGAAAATAAATTCATGGTGTCAAAACTACCCTGTTGAAGACTCGTTCTTGCCTCAGGGCAACTTTTTCTGGATATATATATACAAATATATATATATATATTTTCAAAGAGTTGCTCAGAGATGGAGCCGCACTCCGTGTTCAGGTAGGTAACAACCTTTATTTAAAAAACAAACTGCTTCCCATTCCGTAATTGTCCCTTGGCCTTGGCCTTACGCGTTTCAGGGAAAACATTCCCTTTCCTCAGATGTCAAACACGAGCAGCTTCATTACGTGCGCCTGCACTGTTCCCTGCATGTTACTTCAGTGATGATTATTAGCCTCCGGTGTGCCACTTAATTTATTCACTCTCCCGCTGCATGCCGGAACCAGCAGTTCAAATCATCACTGAAGTAGCATGCAGGGAACAGTGCAGGCGCACGTAATGAAGCTGCTCGTGTTTGGCCTCTGAGGAAAGGGAATGTTTTCCCTGAAACACGTAAGGCCAAGGGACAATTACGGAATGGGAAGCAGTTTGTTTTTTAAATAAAGGTTGTTACCTACCTGAACACGGAGTGCGGCTCCATCTCTGAGCAACACTTTGAAAAAATGGACACACGGCGGCTCCAGGCAGTGGGAGCGACGCACCGCCCCTGGATTATTTTGGGTTTGCGTGGGGGATAAGATTTCCCTTGCGATCGGCGTGGACAGGAAATTCAATTCAAACAAACTGAGTCTCATTCGGAGGCTCAATATGAAGCTGCACTATCGGTCCCTTCATTGAAACATGGGTATTTACCCGAACTGTGTTTGCGGAAAAGCTATGCAGGATTTAGAATGAGGACGTCATGCCGAGGCCCATTCAGGGCTTTAAATTTTAAGCTGCAGTAACATTGGCGCATCTCATTGACTACGAGTCCCAGCATGCACAGGCTCAACCGAGCAGCCCATCAGAGGGCGTGTCATGATGATTATAAGGACTGAGGTCAAACACCGCATACATTTCACAGCCTACAGCCTTTGAGAAAGGGACACCGAAACGCGTCAGGCATTGGAGGACGTGTGAGCTGCAAAATGAATCGACGTGCCGAGACTCATTCATACCATTAAAAGCATTCAGTGGATGCTGGCTTTGGAGTGCTTTCTCACCTTCCGGGCACTTTTGAAGCAGTATCTATATATATATATATATATATATATATATATATATATTCACTGAAAAAACCATGGGTTTCACACACGTTATAGTTAGGAATTAGCATTTAAAAAACCTTAGAAATTCACTGAAAAAACCATAGGTTTCACACACGTTATAGTTAGGAATTAGCATTTAAAAAACCTTAGAAATTCAGTGAAAAAACCATAGGTTTCACACATGTTATAGTTAGCTGGACATTTTACTCGTAAAAAACCAATGAAATTGCCCCGTTATAGTTAGTTCAGCTAACTATAACTCGCGCGCCCGCAATGCACTGCTGATGACGTCACATATTACATCACTCATGACATGGTCAGTGACATCACTCATGACATCACTGATGACATCTCAAATGACATCACTGATGACATCACTGATGACATCATCCAGTGAATGTGTGTTTTTCTGAAAATTAAATATGTTTTATATATGTGTATCTCAAGGTCGATGGAAGAATAAATGGGTATATAAGTGTCTAAATGGATGATTTGTTTTTGAAAAATTGATTGTGTTACTGACTGATTAAGTGTATCTCTCACTTTGTGTATAAGTGGCTGCATGGGTTGGTGAGTAGCTACATGGGTGTCTATATAGGTTATTAGTTGTTTTTTTGAGTATCAGTCTGAGTGTCTGTATGGTACGGTGGGGGGTATTACGTAGTGCATAGATGCATGAATGAGTGACTCACTGTTTGTATGTGTTGAAGACAGCATGTGTGCAGGACTGTATGTGTGGATGAGTGTGTGTATGGGTGTGTTATTGAGTGAATGACTGTCTCAATAGTGTCTTCAGGAGTAACTACATATGTTTTTAACTAGTATATGTGACTATTGGTGTATATATGTGAGTATATGTGAGAGGGAGAGATTGAAAGAGTTCCTGTATGAATAAGTATGTGTTTCTATAAGTGATTGTTTAAAAGACTAAGTATGTGTAAGTTTCCGTAGAAGTAAGTATGGTGGTGTGTGTATTACTGTATATGCAAGTAAATGTATGTTTTATTCTTTATTAGCATGAGTGACTATGTGTGTGAGTAACTCTATGGATGAGTGGCATTGTGTAACAGGATGTATAGATGTATGAGTACATATGATGAGTGAGTACATGTATGAGTGACTGTATAGGACTGTTGGTGAATGAGTGGATGTGTATGTGGATCTTAGAATTACTGAAGAGGTTGTTGTAACTGGTATTGGTGTGTCCATTGTTTTGAAATTTTTAGTCTCTATTTTTGAATGTGTGTATCAAAGCTTATATTAAGGTGAGAGGAGGTCTGCCACTCTATCACAAGGATGATGTCATCAGTGATGTCATCAGTGATGTCATTTGAGATGTCATCAGTGATGTCATGAGTGATGTCACTGACCATGTCATGAGTGATGTAATATGTGACGTCATCAGCAGTGCATTGCAGGCGCGCGAGTTATAGTTAGCTGAACTAACTATAACGGGGCAATTTCATTGGTTTTTTACGAGTAAAATGTCCAGCTAACTATAACATGTGTGAAACCTATGGTTTTTTCACTGAATTTCTAAGGTTTTTTAAATGCTAATTCCTAACTATAACGTGTGTGAAACCTATGGTTTTTTCAGTGAATTTCTAAGGTTTTTTAAATGCTAATTCCTAACTATAACGTGTGTGAAACCCATGGTTTTTTCAGTGAATTTGCAAGGTTTTTTAAATGCTAATTCCTTACTATAACGTGTGTGAAACCCATGGTTTTTTCAGTGAATTTGCAAGGTTTTTTAAATGCTATTTTTTTCTTTTTTTCTTCATTTTTTTCAAACATATTTTTATTTTAATTTTCTTATCTTTTATAAAGACTATGCTTAAATTTTTAAAATCCTTAAATATATTAAATATATATATTTTTTAAAATAAACATGTAAAATGTATTTCCAGATTTTTTTTTTTTTTTTTTTTTTTTTTTTTATAGTACGCGTACCGTAAGCTCACGGTAAGCGTACGGTTTACGCAACGTCCGTAATCTATCTACGCTGCTTGCGCATAGTTACGTACTTTGCGTAGCCGCTCGTACTGCGCGTGGGACGCGTGCGCGCTTACGCAACACGCGCACGTTACGCGGAAGTGCCGGGAAATGACTGTTATGCGCATGCGCGCAAGCGCGTGTCTTTTTTACGCGCACGCGTACTTTTTGCCGTAAGCGTACCGTAAGCGTACCGTAAGCGTACGGTAGGTCATGTGATCTTGAAACACAACTTTTGATTGGTTGAAACTACTTTCAGTTCTAGAACTCTCCTACACCACACCCATTCCCCTCATTTCTGCTTGTGATCCCTTGGGAGAAGGAGCTGGTTTGTCTTTGGGATACGATGGCAGAACAGCAGAGCTCTTCTGAGAGTGAGGCTAGCACCAGCAGCACTGTCTTGAGGCAGAGAGCGAGGAAAGTAAAGCCTTCTTACGTTTGGGAGTATTTTACTTTTCCAGAAGGCCAGCAAAAGGTGAATGCACCCTTAGTTACTTGCAAGCTGTGTAAGCGTGTACTTTCTAGAGGTAATCCTAACAGGAAGTATTCCTTTGGGAATCACACCATGAAGAGACACCTCCAGGAAGTACACAGAAGGACACATGGTCATCTTTTTGGAGGTAACTCTTCAGAAAGACGAGCCAGTACATCCACAGCAGCTCAGCCTGGACCATCACCTGCAGGGCTTACTCCTTCTTCTGCAGGTCAGGTGAGCCCTTCATCTGTGGGGGGAGAATCTCCTTTTGCTGGCCCTCTGGAAATGAACCTTCGATTTCGGAAGGTTGATATTCATTGCACATTTTGTAAAGGTCTAATTTGTCATAGGGAGACCAGTGTTTCCCTAGTGAACAACAAAATAGATCAGCACATTTGTAGCTTTGAATGATTTTCCCATGCTTCCTTTCCTCTGTCCCTGCATGAACACAACGGTTCTTTTAAGAGCCAACCTTATCTTCCATCTTTTTTTTACTTGTTTTTAAAAACTTTTTTTTTTTTTTTTTTTACCGTACGCGTACGGTAAGCGTACCTTTTTTTTATTTTTTAAAAAAAAACACTAAAAATCATTTATCACATTATAAAGTCCTTGAGAGACTACAATTTTTATTATTGACTTACCATACTCACTCAAAAAAAAATGTATTCATTTGTTTTTTTAAAAAATAGTTTTTAAAATGGTTGTAGTTTCCGAAAATTTTCTATATCGATCTGAAAATAAAGAAAAAAGTATTAATATTTTTAAACCATTTAATAATACAGTACACATATTTACATTTTTTACCAAAAAATATTTTTGCCTTATTTTTGCTGTTTTCAGAATAAATTGCATTTCACTATTAATTGTGAAAGCAATTGCATTCAGCCTTAGTGATGCTGAATGTATTTGCATTACAGACTTAAACCTGAAAACCCCACTGGCTTGTACATACTGTGCATGACTATACACGGCAAGGACATGGGTGTGTGCTAAGCCTCTGCTTCTTCCCCCAAAAATTCGCTCCCCCTTTCCATCTAATGCAACTGTGAAATCACCAGAGCAAGACGCAATAAATCTCTGTCTATAATTCTTCTATGCACACAGAGTCATGTTTTCACATTAGTGCCAAAACGAAATTTCTTTGCCAATTTCAAAGCACACTTACTGCTCTTTTTTTTTCGGGCCAAGTGAAAATCTCTTTTTACAATTTGAAATCACTTTTACAGAGTGACACATTATGAAACCACTATTTTTGCTTTATTTAATTGCACGTGTCCAAGCTGTTTTTTTTTCAGACCACCACCATGTGCATTCTCTGTGACTGCCTACACTCCACCAAGGGCAACCAGCCTTAGTGATGCTGAATGTATTTGCATTACAGACTTAAACCTGAAAACCCCACTGGCTTGTACATACTGTGCATGACTATACACGGCAAGGACATGGGTGTGTGCTAAGCCTCTGCTTCTTCCCCCAAAAATTCGCTCCCCCTTTCCATCTAATGCAACTGTGAAATCACCAGAGCAAGACGCAATAAATCTCTGTCTATAATTCTTCTATGCACACAGAGTCATGTTTTCACATTAGTGCCAAAACGAAATTTCTTTGCCAATTTCAAAGCACACTTACTGCTCTTTTATTTTTTCAGGGGCAAGTGAAAATCTCTTTTTACAATTTGAAATCACTTTTACAGACTGACACATTATGAAACCACTATTTTTGCTTTATTTAATTGCACGTGTCCAAGCTGTTTTTTTTTCAGACCACCACCATGTGCATTCTCTGTGACTGCCTACACTCCACCAAGGGCAACCAGCCTTAGTGATGCTGAATGTATTTGCATTACAGACTTAAACCTGAAAACCCCACTGGCTTGTACATACTGTGCATGACTATACACGGCAAGGACATGGGTGTGTGCTAAGCCTCTGCTTCTTCCCCCAAAAATTCGCTCCCCCTTTCCATCTAATGCAACTGTGAAATCACCAGAGCAAGACGCAATAAATCTCTGTCTATAATTCTTCTATGCACACAGAGTCATGTTTTCACATTAGTGCCAAAACGAAATTTCTTTGCCAATTTCAAAGCACACTTACTGCTCTTTTATTTTTTCAGGGGCAAGTGAAAATCTCTTTTTACAATTTGAAATCACTTTTACAGACTGACACATTATGAAACCACTATTTTTGCTTTATTTAATTGCACGTGTCCAAGCTGTTTTTTTTTCAGACCACCACCATGTGCATTCTCTGTGACTGCCTACACTCCACCAAGGGCAACCAGCCTTAGTGATGCTGAATGTATTTGCATTACAGACTTAAACCTGAAAACCCCACTGGCTTGTACATACTGTGCATGACTATACACGGCAAGGACATGGGTGTGTGCTAAGCCTCTGCTTCTTCCCCCAAAAATTCGCTCCCCCTTTCCATCTAATGCAACTGTGAAATCACCAGAGCAAGACGCAATAAATCTCTGTCTATAATTCTTCTATGCACACAGAGTCATGTTTTCACATTAGTGCCAAAACGAAATTTCTTTGCCAATTTCAAAGCACACTTACTGCTCTTTTATTTTTTCAGGGGCAAATGTAAATCACTTTTACACACTGACACATTATGAAACCACCATGTGTAACTACAACAAAAACAATTCCCATTTCTATTATTCATTTCTTAAGTTACCACATACATACCCTCTCAAACTGTAAACTCACCTTTAAAATTAGTTAGTTCTGAAAGAAATGTGACACTCAAACAGCAGATTATCAGAGCCAGGATCTCTGTTGTGTTCACCTGTCTCCTCTCAGCAGAACCAGATAATGGCAAACTTTCCCTCTAATTTTCCACACATATACATGTAAGTTTCAAATCTCAGTGCTTCCCCCTTTTTTTTCAAATGTAATCACACATTTCTATTGGTTGAAAACCAACCCTTTTCCAAAAGTACCCTGCCCCCAACTTGACTTCTGCCTAGTACCCTTCCCCCAACTTGACTTTTGCCTGCTACCATAGCAACAGCTCATGGAACACTGCTGTGTTCAGTTAGGTCAAAAGTTCGACACACAATGTTTCAATTCCACAGAGCAAGAGTGCTTGACTTTTCAAACCTAACAGCAAATCCATAGTACTGTTCTTTGGTTACACATTTTTTTGTACCAATACAAAACATGCTTGTATTAATTTTCACATACAGCCTAGTTTTTTTTCTAGAATGGTATGAAACAGCCAATCAGTTCTTTTTGTTTTGTAAAAAATATGTATGCCTCCATTTCCAAACTGTCTTTCTTTTCATATTGCCATTCTACTGAAAGACACCTCCTGAGTGCATCCAGTTCTCCTTTGAAGATGTTCTCAGTGTGGATTGTAGGGCACAGCTATGTCTTCTGGAGTGAAAAGTTTGCAGAGAAAACAGATATGGTGAGAGACCTTGCTTTGCCAAATGTAGACATTAAATGGATTGGTCAGAGAGGGTTAAAGTGGCACCAATTGATGCCATTGGTGAAATCCTTCATTCAAATCCAACACCCTGACCTCATAATAGTGCACTGTGGTGGCAATGACCTAGGCACTTTGACTGGGGTAGGTCTGGAAATGCTTATGAAGGACACCTTTGCACAACTGTTTACACTTTTCCCTAAAACTGCCTTTGTGTTTTCCAACATATGCCAAAGGCAAAAATGGAACTGGTCCAATCATTTCTGTCCGCAGATTGACAAAGCAAGAAAGCACGTCAACAAATCTGTTTCTGCTTTCCTCCGTGACTATGGTATGGGTGCCATTTACCACAACAACTTGCGTTATGACATGCAAGACATTTATAGAGGAGATGGTGTGCACTTCAATGATGAAGGGAACAGAGTCTTCCTCTTGAACCTTAGACTCTGCATCGGTACTTACTTGTAGGTACCACTAAAAAAATGACTTCATAAACACAACAGCTCTTTTTAGAGCTCCCTAATTTCTAAACTCTTAAATCTGCTTTTCATTTATTTATTTTTATTTTTTTTACCGTACGCTTACCGTAAGCTTACCGTACGCGTACCCCGTGATTTTTTTTAAAATCAATAAATGTTTTTATTGTACTTTTCTGTCCTTCTTTGACCCCCTTACAAATGTTAGGGGGTCTGTAACTCTCCTCATTGCCCCCTTTCCTTGTTTTCACTCTTTTTTTTCAGAGTGAAATACACAAAATGGCGGCCGCCGCTTCCTGGTTTCGGCCGATTCGAATGTTTACTAAGATCTAAGAGCCAATCAGAATCGCGCTCGCGCACGCCACCGTACGCTTACCGTAAGCGTACGGTAAGCGTACCGTAAGCGGGCTCAGATATATATATTGATTTAAAGGCTATTTTCTCAGAATCTACTGAACAGATTTACACCAAACCTACAAAAGGCACTTCCTTGACCTAGGGACTACCTCTCTGCCAAATTTTGAGTAATTCTGTTCAGCCATTCGGGCTGTAGCTCGTTCTAAAGGTCCTATGGAAAAATGCATGGGAAAAACGCGTTTTGGGACCCCCCTTTTATCTCAGCCCCCGCTTGATGAATCCCCCCGAGACTTTCAGGGTAGGAGCGGAGCGTAGCGCCCCACCTATTTTGAGAAATTCGCGAGGATTCGTCGACCGGCGCCAAAGTTATTCAAAATAGAATGTTGAGGTTTTCCTATGGAAACGTGGTCCTAACTATAACTACCTACTGGCGACCGCCAGTAGGTAATATATATATATATATATATATATATATATATATATATATATATATATATATATACACACACAAAATTCCTCAATTTTAAAGTGACTCACAGGGTGCCACTGCCACCGGATTCCAGGAGGTAGTGGATTCTGTGTGTGGAGGAATGCTATAATTGCAGACACAGGCACCTGTGAGCAAAGCCTTGGTTTAGATGCAATCTATTTGGGCTTGGAGATTTTTTAAATTGACCTAAGATGTTTCCTGTACAGAAGACTCACAGTGTACCCTTGCAGTTGCTTTATGTGGTTTTTGTATAATTTGCTCACTAGAAGAGTACTCAGAGCTCAGCTGGAAAAGGAGTTCATCAAAAGTTGATGCTCTCGTAACAAGGGTATTATCAGGTAACAATGGTTCAAGGTCAAAAGGTGCTAAAAAACAAGAGCTGTTGTTTTGAGAAAGTGTTAATCACTTAGCCTATGGCATGTGGCAAATTATTAAATAAATGCCAGAGGGAGCAACAGTAAACAATTTATAATTGTATGAAGGGACACAGGTGGGCATTGACATAATAAATAATTTATTTAGAAATATTATATAAAAACCTTTGAAATATAGTTCACGTGCTCACAAAAAAAGTGACAAAGAGTGTGATGTGACAAGTGAAGGTAACATTTAAAAATATACATCGCATTGACAACATAAACAAAAACTCCTGGCGATAATTTTTAACAGTGAAGGAAATTTTTGGTGTATGCAAGTTCGACGGCGTTTCGATCTCAGTAATTTGAGATCTTCATCAGGACAAGTAGTGTGAGCAAGAGGAATCTATAAGATAAGAATAATGCAAGGTACATATATTAAAAAGCAGCCACAGCCCGTATAGGGCATGTTACCGGGGCGGTGACGTGGGGCGGAGGAGGGGCAGGGTGGGGGGTTGCAAAATGCAGCATACGGCCAGTTTCAGGTAAGTTACAAAAAATAAATAAAATGAATTTCGTTGCACGCGCTTCATCGCATTTGGCGATGCAACACGCGCATCAAATTATTATTATTATTTTCCGTAACTTACCTGAAATCGGCCATATGCCGCATTTTGCAACCCCCCTACCCTCCCCCTCCTCCGCCCCACGTCACCGCCCCGGTAACACGCCCATAACGGGCCGTGGCTGTTAAAAAGTAGTCCCTAAATAATCATATGTGTTAAATCAAATTCATGATTATTCAAGGTACATGTGAAGTGCTCCCGGCAAATATAAGTACATGATTGAACAGGGTTGATCTTAATCAAATAGGAGACCATAGTAGGGAAATGCGAGTTCATGCAATTTAAGTTTAAAGAGAAATGGACCAAACATGATAGCGAAACAAATGAGCGGTGCACGGTACCTAGAGAGTTCATCAAAAGTCGATGCTCTCGTAACAAGGGTGACAAATGTCCACATGTCCAATCCATTACATAATTAATGGATATTGGCAGCTAACTGATAATTGTGGTTGTGGTACATGACTCTGCTTGCAAAGTAAGTTGGAAAGGCTGCCTATTGGTTTTCCCTGATACATCCATGTAGTCTGTCATGACTAGGACATCCAATACTCATCATGGATCACTCAAGGCAGCTGCCAACATAGCCTCAGTGGCATGTGCTGGGTGAAAACCTTCTTGCACGTGATTTCAAGCTTAGAGAATTTCTAGAAAGCTAGAAAGCTTTAAGTTGAGAGCTGATCACCTTTTCAATTACTTTAGCTGGGGGCAGAACAGTAGAAAGTTGGCAGATATTAGCTAATATCTTTGGATCATCAGATGGTTTCTTCGCAAGTGGGATAATAATTGCCTCCTTCAGGTTTAAGAGAACTGTGCCAGAGGCAAGGGAAGATTTAAGGCTGAAACAAAACACAGATGTGACAGTATCAACAGCGTTCATGACCTGTCTCAGAGGACGTGGGTCAAGAAGCAACCATGATTTAATAGGCCAGTATTGTACTGTACTTTCTCATGAGCTAGACAAAAAAAGAATGAAGAATAAGGTAGGGATGGCTTAGCGAGTGGGGAGGGTGTACGACCTACTAGTTTATCAGTAGTGAAAAATACCTGATCATCTCAGTTTGAGTTGAAAAAAATGATAACCTTCACACATGCAAAGAGCAGAGAGTACCTGGACCGTAATACAAGAATTCTATATGAGTTTTTGGAAATGGAAAATGCATCTTGAATAACAATATGGACATTGCAGAACCAATTTTGCTAGTTTGAGGAGAGTGCAGCAAGGCGGTTTTGAATAGTTTTTCATCAGAATGAGTCATTTATGTTCTAGATCAGAAATACGGGGCATATCAACAAGGGCTTTATCTCTGCTTTTTTGGCTTTAAAAGCCAAAAAAGGAGAGATAAAACTAGCACCCTATCAACAACAGGGTGCTAACATGCAAATTTGCATGTTAGCACCCTTTTACTCTACGCTTCCCCTTGCATCTCTAATGAGATGCAAAGGTGGCGTTCCAGAGTAAAATAATAGGAGAAATGTCGCTAAGCGACATTTCTCCTATTATTAAGAATGTCGCTAACCCGGTTAGAGACAAAAAAAGCAGCGCTAACCGCGGTTAACGCTGCTTTTTTACGTCTGGTATTTTTCAGACTTAGCCATGATATCCTATGGAAGGAGGATATCATGGCTAAGTTTGCCTGTCCCTATCAACAAGGTAACGTGAGATTATCGCTGGGTTTCCAGCGATAATCTCACGTTAGCCTGTTAGCGTGAGAATTTTTATCGCTATTGAGATAAGCATTGCTAATAGCACGCTATCTCAGCGATAAAAATTCACGCTAGCCAGCGATAATTATCCTAGCGCTAAGTGCGCTTAGAGATAATTATCGCAGGTTGTTGTTGATATGCCCCTTCGGGGCATATCAACAAGGGCTTTATCTCTGCTTTTTTGGCTTTAAAAGCCAAAAAAGCAGAGATAAAACTAGCACCCTATCAACAACAGGGTGCTAACATGCAAATTTGCATGTTAGCACCCTTTTACTCTACGCTTCCCCTTGCATCTCTAATGAGATGCAAAGGGGGCGTTCCAGAGTAAAATAATAGGAGAAATGTTGCTAAGCGACATTTCTCCTATTATCAAGAATATCGCTAACCCTGTTAGAGACAAAAAAAGCAGCGCTAACCACGGTTAACGCTGCTTTTTTACATCTGGTATTTTTCTGACTTAGCCATGATATCGTATGGAAGGAGGATATCATGGCTAAGTTTGTCTGTCCCTATCAACAAGGTAACGTGAGATTATCGCTGGGTTTCCAGCGATAATCTCACGTTAGCCACTTAGCGTGAGGATTTTTATCGCTATTGAGATAGGCGTTGCTAATAGCACGCTATCTCAGCGATAAAAATCAATGCTAACCGGCGATAATTATCCTAGCGCTAAGTGCGCTTAGCGATAATTATCGCCGGTTGTTGTTGATATGCCCCTTAACTCCTGTACAATTGCCTTTTAGTACCTGGACAGCTCAATTCAACAAGATCAAGCGACGGCGATTGGAATAACAGCAAACCCGTACTGTGGTAATTACGGTACCTCTGTTTTAAAGGAAAATAAAACAGACTCGTATTTAACTCAGCAGAGGAAATAACTAACTTTGGGGCATATTAACAAGCCAGGCGATAAAATTATCGCCGCTTTAGCGGCAGAAAACTGCCACTAAAGCGGCGATAATGGGCTTGATAATATGCTCTATGGAATTCCAATTGAAGCCCATGTTAAACGTCCTTCACATTTAACATGGGCTTCAATTGGAATTCCATAGAGCATATTATCAAGCCCATTATCGCCGTTTTAGCGGCAGTTTTCTGCCGCTAAAGCGGCGATAATTTTATCGCCTGGCTTGTTAATATGCCCCAAAATGAGTGCACTCTACGTTAATCAGTGACATAAAGGGATTGTAATAAGAGGTTGAGGTTAGCAGGTGGAGAATAGAGCTATGCCGAATCACTTGGAAGACCTGGAGGGGCCGATTTATTTGTTGGTGGTGTTTATACTTCGTTGCATAATGGCGCGCTATCCCAATTTAATTGCGGGTGGGCCATAGATTTGCTTACGGCGAGATTGAGTAAGCGGCATTGGAGAAATGGCTCCATGTCTGTCTGCCCCATTTAGATGGGCTGATATGTAGCCATTTGTTTTTACTATCCATCACTACTGGGCAAACCTTGGTGGTGAGGTACAGTACATTGTAAATAATGCTCCCCCCGACCTGGGGGATCACTCCCTTGGCAAGAAATAGAAAATCCAGAAGTGGGATTTTCTTTTCCAAAACAAAAAAATACAACTGTACGGTGCAGGGTTGCGCCATGCTGACGCAACCCTGCACCAAACAGCGATAAGTATTGACAGGAACCGATGTGATGGTGGTTCCTGCCAATGCTTTATAAATGACTGCCATTTCGGAGGTCATTGATAAGTCTGGAGGCGGGTCCTTCTACTAGGGGCACAGAGGGGCAGATTTATGTTGCACTTGCGCCACTTTTGTGCCGCCGTTGCGTCACTTTTGTGACGCAGCAGCGGCGCAAATCCTGCGCCATGGTGCGGGGTATTTACAACGTGACGCATCTGGGAGATGCGTCACGTTGTAAAGCCCTGCGCCACATGTAGGCATTCTAGGGCAGGTGGGGGCGTTCCGGCGCAGGAACGCCTCCTAAAAGTGGCTGAGTGAAATCTACAAGATTTCACTCACTCACTTTTAGGCCCATGCTGCGTCAAAACCCTGCGCCTGCTTGAAGCAGGCGTAAGGATTGATGACGCAGCATTGTACAGATAGGGCCCCCCAGAACATTGCTGGAGCTGCGTCGCGCTTGCGACGCAACTCCAGCAATGCGCCACTTTTACGGCACAGATGCGTCACGCATCTGTGCCGTTTTTGCCCCATGGTGCGCCGCATTATAAATGCGGCGCATCCATGGTGGCGCAGCTGTGGCGCATAATAATTGGCGCATCTCTGTTGATATGCAGGGATGCGCCAGTTAACATAAATCTGCCCCAGAGTATTTTACTCTGTCACCCTGACGGACCAATGGGCAGTCTGCCATTATATAAATCAGCCACTTAGTGACTAAAGAGAAAAGATGAAGACATATGAAAAGAGTGTTAAACGCTATGTTGGATATCAGCAACTTCTGTACAACAAACCAGGGGGCATATTAACAAGCCAGGCGATAAAATTATCGCCGCTTTAGCGGCAGAAAACTGCCGCTAAAGCGGCGATAATGGGCTTGATAATATGCTCTATGGAATTCCAATTGAAGCCCATGTTAGACGTCCTTCACATCTAACATGGGCTTCAATTGGAATTCCATAGAGCATATTATCAAGCCCATTATCGCCGCTTTAGCGGCAGTTTTCTGCCGCTAAAGCGGCAATAATTTTATCGCCTGGCTTGTTAATATGCCCCTAAAAGAGAAAGAAGTGTGGGCTTGTCGAATCACCAAATAGTATAATCTATTTTTAAATACATGCAATAAATAAGCACACAGTCAATTTAAATGGATAGGGAATTTCAGTAAAAAGAGCATGAGAACATTGGCCAATAAAATATGAAAAATAATAGTTTAGCCTAGATTGTGCTAGCATTTAAAGTGGGCATTTTCAAGGACAACTATCAAAAGGGGGAATTGTTTTATTAATATGCATGGAGACAGTAGGATTGTGTAAAATGCAATATTTACACTTGAAATGGTAACCAGTGATTACAGTGACATCTAAGAATATGGATAGCCAAAGTGGAAGAAATAGCTGCAAGTTTGAAATAGGTACATATGCAGACAGGTTTTAGGAAGTCATAGAGATGCAGAACATGTGATGGCCTCTATTCCAAAGACAAGTAGTTGACTCCGCCCATGCGTCTCCCACCCCTGGGCAAGTAAATATTTTATTGTGAATGGATTCTGTTACAGATGGAAATGAATAATGGACTGGGTCCATGAGATTGCGAATAACTCTCATAGCTAACATTGATTACTATGACTGATGAAAGGAAAGAAGAAGATGGCGAAGTTTCAGAAATCACCACAATATTGAGATTAATAAAGATACTGAGCTTTCCCCAGAACACAGAGACATTTTGGGATGAGAACTATGATAAAAATCAGTTACGAATTTTAACGGAGGCCATATGTAATGGGCAGAGTGTGCATGAAACTACATTCCAGCCAACTGAAGGAGTATGTATATCCAGCAGGACAAGGCTGACCAAGAAGCCAAGCAAAACACGGACTGAAGGAGATAATAGGGTTGGTGGAAGGTCTAATAATCTCAGTCTCCCATTAGAAAACTGGAGTCACCAAACAAAGAACTGATTGGGGTTTTCCTGAAAATCTGAATGGATGTTGAAGAAGAAAAACTCTTTGTCCACCTCACCCCTTTCGAAGAAAGGCTCTTGCCTTAACCTCAAGTATGAAGAAGCAGGGAGGCAAAGAATCATGGAAAAGGATGAAGAAACAAAGGGGCATATCAACAACAACCGGCGATAATTATCGCTCAGCGCTCTTAGCGTGAGGATAATTATCGCCGGCTAGCGTGAATTTTTATCGCTGAGATAGCGTGCTATTAGCAACGCTTATCTCAATAGCGATAAAAATCCTCACGCTAACAGGCTAACGTGAGATTATCGCTGGAAACCCAGCGATAATCTCACGTTACCTTGTTGATAGGGACAGGCAAACTTAGCCATGATATCCTCCTTCCATAGGATATCATGGCTAAGTCTGAAAATTAGCAGACGTAAAAAAGCAGCGTTAACCGCGGTTAGCGCTGCTTTTTTTGTCTCTAACAGGGTTAGCGACATTCTTGATAATAGGAGAAATGTCGCTTAGCGACATTTCTCCTATTATTTTACTCTGGAACGCCCCCTTTGCATCTCATTAGAGATGCAAGGGGAAGCGTAGAGTAAAAGGGTGCTAACATGCAAATTTGCGTGTTAGCACCCTGTTGTTGATAGGGCGCTAGTTTTATCTCTGCTTTTTTGGCTTTTAAAGCCAAAAAAGCAGAGATAAAGCCCTTGTTGATATGCCCAAAGGTGAAGTAAAGCTAGCGCTGGAGGAAGGTGTCCAATGTTGGGGCATATCAACAAGGGCTTTATCTCTGCTTTTTTGGCTTTAAAAGCCAAAAAAGCAGAGATAAAACTAGCACCCTATCAACAACAGGGTGCTGACACGCAAATTTGCATGTTAGCACCCTTTTACTCTACGCTTCCCCTTGCATCTCTAATGAGATGCAAAGGGGGCGTTCCAGAGTAAAATAATAGGAGAAATGTCGCTAAGCGACATTTCTCCTATTATCAAGAATGTCGCTAACCCTGTTAGAGACAAAAAAAGCAGCGCTAACCGCGGTTAACGCTGCTTTTTTACGTCTGCTAATTTTCAGACTTAGCCATGATATCCTATGGAAGGAGGATATCATGGCTAAGTTTGCCTGTCCCTATCAACAAGGTAACGTGTGATTATCGCTGGGTTTCCAGCGATAATCTCACGTTAGCCTGTTAGCGTGTAGATTTTTATCGCTATTGAGATAAGCGTTGCTAATAGCACGCTATCTCAGCGATAAAAATTCACGCTAGCCGGCGATAATTATCCTCACGCTAAGAGCGCTGAGCGATAATTATCGCCGGTTGTTGTTGATATGTCCCGTTGATACTTCCTGATGCTAAAGAAGACCTTGAAATTACCCCATCCCAGAAAGAGGAGATGAAGGACTCTCTCTATGAATGTTGTAACATCTGAGCGGATGGTACAGTGAGGTTTCTTACACTTTTTCTCCTTTTGACCTGCTTTTGTTTTTATGCACTGTACCAGACACTCACAATCCCATCACACATCTATTGCACCCAGCTAGGCAACAAATGCACTAATATAATTATTAAAGCATAAAATGGCAGGCACACATAGAAGGAATATGCTCCTCAAAGAAATATGGGGCTAGTACGCAATTCAAATAATGCAGAACCACATTGCCTGCAATGAGCGGAGAGCCGAGGAATAGGAATCCACTAGCAGGCATCACCAAGCAACTGAGAGCACACATGAAAGACCAGGCATCATGCGAGCCAGAAACAGGGCTGAGCTCCAGCCTCAGCTATCGGACCAGGAGTACACACGCGATTAACAGAACCTGCCAGGAGCAGCTCGAAGGGAACCCAAATGCACCCGGTATGCTAGTGCATAGGTCCAGAAGTAAACAGTTTTAAAGATACTGCCAGCACATGAACTCCAAACCCCATAAGAGTTGGGTGGGGAGAAGAGGACAAAGGCTGAAAACACAAGTAAAGAAAGATTCTGAGGTGTCAGGGCAAAAGCGCTATAAACCAGCAAGGGATGCCACAGGGACCACAGAGGTCAAGCAAAGAAAAATCAATGTAAGATGTTATTAGACACAGTCCCTTTTTACCTAACATTATGGCTGCACAATTGCTCTCATCTGGTAATTCTATTCAGTTGCTTAAATCTCTGAATTTTACATTCAAATGAATCAATACATTTCCGTCAGTAATGCTGGACCTTGAAAGGAAATTAAATATTATTACATCCCCATACTTTATTTACTGTGTTAATAATCAGGGTATGATCGTAGTATTAAAATTAGGCCTGGGCGAAAATTTCGTTCCGTTCGCGGAAATTGCGATAATTTGACATTTTCGCGTTCCGCGGAAAGCACGAAAATTTCAAAATTTCCACATTCCGCAACTTAGCGATAATTTGGTTCTTGCTCGCGCTGTAAAATAATACATTCTCGCGCGCGCGCGATCGCCTTACCTGAATCCCTGCGTTCGCCGACAAGTTTTCTTGATCCAGTCGCGTTCTCCATGAGATGTTTTATTGTTTTTAGCCATTTGCGCTGTCTCGCGACAGTTCGTGCCCGCAGTGACGTCATGCGTCGCGTGATCACGTCTTTCTTCTCGCGATCATGCACCGCGAGACAACTGAAAACAAGATGGCCGCACCCGCGAGCAACCACATGGGTAAGTTGGCGAGCCGCAACCATGCAGAAAATCTCGTGAACATGCGGGAAAAAAACTTCCGCATCTTCGCGATATTTCCGCGTGTTTGCGATAATTTTTAACATTTTCGCGATAATTTGCGAAAGTGGATTTCGCAAATTCCGCCCACCCCTAATTAAAATATGATGCCTTCTAATCTTGAAGATTGCCGTACTACAAGCTTAATTTTTTTCCTCTGTTAGGAAAGCACTGAATAACTCCTTGATATTCATGCCTGTAGGAATTCCTCTACTATAATCTGTCACTGGCACAACAACTCCAAATAATACATTTAAAATATTGCTTTATGTACTACCCAGTAAACCATATACGTCTGTAAAATCTGGGTGCAATAGAGAGTCATTGCAATTTAACAGAAATAATCTTAATCCAACTGTCAGTATTGGAAGTCAAATATTCACATACAACCCACTTAGACCAAGTTCCATTATTCTTATCACAAGTACTGGTATATTCTTTTTTATCAACAAACAGATCTTTAGTAGCAGCCTTCAAATGTTTTTATCCGACTCTCTGACCCCATAGCAGTTTTGGCATGATACATTTGCATGAGCATCACACTTGAACACATTTGTTCATCCAACTGAACGCTGCTATCATTCTTATTTAGCAGCAATCTTTGTTAATGCATTTTCAAATGATAAATCAAAGGAATATTTTTAAAGAAAGCCAACCCCAAATATTGAATTAAATGTTCCTTTACAAATTCTGTGTTACACAGGGGCTGATTAGGATGTCAGTAGGAGTTTCCTCTGACCGACATCCATGAGGTTTCCAGACCGTCCAACCTCAGGTTGGCTGTCCGAAACTGCAATTACAATGCAACCGCCCATGATGTGGTTGCAAATTCCCGTTTCACTATGGGAGCCTGGCCTGAGGATGGAAACCGGAGGCAGCCCAAGCTACCATAGAGAAATAAAAGTCACTGTAAATCTCTGCACCATGTGGCAGCCACCTCACGGTGCCTCCCATATGGTGCAGCGATTTACTGGGGGCACCTTAGGTGCCCCCTCGGCCTCCAACCGTAGGCCGTGGAGAGAATTGCTTTCTGACAGGCTTTCCATGTCGGAAAGCCCGACATGGAAAGCCTGTTGGAAACCGAAATTATAATCCCGGCAGCAGGAACGCCGTCCGTACGGGATTATGTTGCGGTTCCAACTGGCCGACTGGCCCCTTGAGCCCATCGGAAGCCAGACGGATAGACCGGCCTGTTTCAAATCTGACTGCAGTCATTGTAATACGTTGATCAGATTTGAAACCATGGATGTCGGTCAGAAAGCTTCCAACCTGTGGTTGGAGGCTTTGCGACCGACATCCAAATTAGGCCCTAGGTGTGTACCTCACTATTTTCATACACACCCCACAACATTTTTGGAGATATCACTAGCAAGTCTGTTGCACATGCAGTTTACATCTATATTTATTATTAGGTTGTTTATCCTCCTCCATCATAGAGTTGAGATGCTAAAACTACATTGCCTGCATATAGTATAGCTGGCTCTGCTTGACGTATAGGAGAATAATCCACTGGAGTCAACACAATGTTTAAGCAGATCTTCATTGATTAGGTTCAAATGGGATGAGCCTAAAACATAAGGATTAGGCACCAAAATGTTCCAAATCAGATATTGTGAGAGCTATAAGAATCTTCAACAGGGCACCATTAACTCCTACTGACTTTGGAAGTCTAATTGTAGTAATCCAATTATAGACCCCTGTGCATTCCACAATGCACATACTCAGCTGTTGTTTGGAAAATGTATATACCTCTCTGATGCAAAAACCAACTGGATAGGCCGCCCAACAACAGATCTATTTCAAATCAAGCTTGCTTGGCTGTTACTAACTCCCTATTCTCCCTGCCAATCAGCGGAGAAGATGTCTAGCAAAAATTTTTCTGACACTATCTATTAGGAAATTCAGGTCATAGTAGGAAGACTTGCTTACTCTGATTTTTGGTTAAATACCTTTGTCTCAACAGCTTAGAAACAGTTCTGTCAAGCATGAAGCCTAGTTATGTGGATGAAGTTTACAAATAAATCAAGTAAATTAAATGAGGCCATAAGCTGCTATCCTTTTCAGTACTGTTTCACAGTAAGTCTGGGCGGTGAACTTCGCTCCCTTCGCGGAGTTTGTGGAGTTTTCCGCACTCGCGGAGCTCCAAGAAACTTCGTTCCGGCAAAGTCAAGTTGGCGAGCAAGGAAAATCCACCCCCGGCGAGATTTCTCAGTGCCGGTTGGCAGATTTCTCATTGCGCAAGCTCGCGTATGCTCGCGACCTCTCGCGTTGAGAAACTGTCTGTTCGAGTTGAGAAAGCTGAGGCTCGAGTAAAAATCTCGAGTGGCAGAAAGAAAGCAGCACCCGCTTGCGCTGTGCAAGGTGCAGTTCGCAATGATTGCACAGTGTGGACAAGCACCAGTCACTGAAAATCACTGCGAACAGCATTTATCTAACACACTGCACCACTTTGCGGACGCGGAACTCTGCGAACTACGCCCATGGTTATTTCACAGTCCATCTATAATCTCTTGTCATAGACAATGGGCTAAAGAGATCAGGAATTAACATTTTCCAAACCAAGTTTGAAATGATAATTTCCCGTCCGCCACGGTTCGACACGCACCGCCATCAAAGTGCGCCCACCACCGAGCCAATGGAGACTCACCGCCGTACAAATCAAGATGCCCAAAAAGCCAGTCGCACCGCAGCGGAGAAACCGCCCAACTAGAGACGGCGGAAGCTCAACAGCGGAGCGCGAAACCTGATTCCTGGTCCCGATCGCAATGGATCCAGCTCTTCACGTCTTTCCGGTGCTGTACCTGATACATCACCAGCAACTCATGGACGGTCGTGGCCGCCGCCGCAGGTACGCAACAACACAATCCCGTACACAACCACAACAGACAACTCATGGGTGATACAGGGTCCCTGGCCACACCAGACACCCTGGTGGGAACAGGAACACATCCTCAAGTGTACCCACACATGTCCTACCTGCCACCAAGTCACCCCTCCGCAGCCAGGTCACTCATCACCGGGATCTCCAAGTAATATCCCGGTCACGTCACCGCAGCAGTGAAGACAAGGGAAAACATGCGCACAATGCAGAAGGCAGGGCCTGCGCCAGGCATGGGCAGGGCATAAAGTACACAGGGCTATACCTCCATACTCTACACACTGCCCCCCCAAGTTAATGGACATGCCATGTGCACGCCCCTGTGCTCCCCCATGCCTATCACCAAGCCAGGTGAATCCACACCCTGCACCACACAACAAACAACCAGGGAGACAGCCACAGCAGGAGTGGCTGCAGAGGAACACACAGCACAGAAGCACAGGCCCAGGGTAACCCACACACCACAACAACACCACACCCATGGCAAGAAAGCTGAGTACAAGCACAAAATGAACACACACACAGAAAATGAAGAAACATCCTACTGGACACACAGCCTGCCACGTCGCACAGACATACCCCACACTGACACACAGCCACATACACAGACCACATTCCACCAGCAATGGAGCACAACATATAGGAAAGCCAAAGTGAGGTACACACAAATGGAAGGCCAAGGAGACAACCAACAAGCATGTGTACATCGCATGCAAGACAAGGAACAGAGAACAACACCCTCACCCCATCAAAGCACACATGGCTGGCTCAGTGAGTGAACTCAAACCACAGTCACCTCAGTGCAACAACTCAGGGAGACAGCAAGGCAACCCATGTATAGGCACAGGGATGAAAGGAAGGCCCTAAAGTAACACTGTGAACAGCCACACATATCCACACAACTACTTCACAGGAGTATGCCAGCAGCGCAACACACAGGGCACATTGACACACTCCGTGAGTGTCAAACACAAGTAGGACTCTTCACACATACCCCCTCACACCTGCACCACACAACCCCAGTGTCAGACACCCAGAAGTGTGTCAATAATGTTCAGTTAATACACAGACAAACAATCACACTCCCTGGGGGCATCCACAAACATCACACACACACAGGGATGCCAGAACCAATGTCTGCACAAAAACAACAGCCAAACACATTACTCAACAGAAACACACACAGAACCACAACAAGATCACACATGACCTGTGCAGCAAATCTGTGGGAAGGCAATGGGAGCACAGACACTACAGGAGTGCACAACCTCATCAGTCAGGAACAATGCACAGACAACATACCACAACACAGACAAGAAGTGCACCATCATAGAACAACAAAGCCACATTAATCACACAACAGATGCACATGACAATAAATCACATAGGAAACACAGCAGGACATCAGGGGATGAACACTAGGCCAGGACAAGGCAACATACACACAGCACTGCATGCACAACAAGCAGTGTGAGCACACAAAACATAACAGTCCCACACAGCCATGAGTGACACACCATGAACACCCACAACAACAAGCAAAACAGCACACTGACAACATCACACTCAGGAAGTCAAGCAGTACCCCAGCATACACACATACACCTAACACAACATCCACAGATGCACAAGTCTGGGACACAAAAGTGGAAACAACTTGATCAGAGGACTGGCCAGCACAGACAGTTGAACTGCACATGAGCAACCATGACTGCTGAACAGTAATGCAACAACACAGATACCTAATTGGGGAAATGCCATGAGTGGCACAGTGCTCCTGGAAAAATATCTGCACCACAAAGCACAGTGTCACAAATTAAGTGATGGTGAAGCACACACAAAGGCAACACAAGGGGACAGCTGACATCAAAGTGAAGTGGTGTGCAATTCAGTAGTGGACAGGGCAGGAGTGCACCATACACAAATAAAGGGAGTGCTGACTCACAATGTCAAGGCATCTGAAGCTCAGATAGGGGATGGTATGACACTGCACACCACATGCCACACTGGAGGCAATAAAGCACCATGTGACAGAAATGCATGAGCACATCACACCCACAATGTCAGTGTGGTTGAGCAGGTATGCACAGTAAGTACAGACAGTATCAAGGCACACGGCTGTTCAACAAAACAAAACCCTGACTTGCCAGTCACACACTCTACATACTCACAATTGGCAAAAGCAACAAGTAGGAGTCAGCCAGAACTGCAAGGACACACCAACACACTGCACAGTGCACACAGTTACAATCACAGGCCTGAACAATCACACAAACAGGCACTCTACTCCTGGGTGACACATGTGTGTAGTTGACATTGCATGGGCACACACATATCAACACTCACGACAAACACACCCCTTCACACTGCTCATTTCTTGGCCACCCAAGTGCACACATTGAAATTAACCCATGTGACTAGGATGAATGACCATCACAACATGACCATACACCTACACTGATGGACACACAAAAAGAAAGAACACACATACATGATGATCCTGGCAAGCCTGCCTGCAATCCTGTGGAAAGAATCACACACTGTGCTGGCAGTGCTCCCAAACCTGACGTGTACAATATAGCTAACATGAAGAAAGAATGTTAATGACAACGGTATTTCATAGTAAACCACCATCATTGCACCCACAAGCATCAGAGTCAGGAGGAAATGAAGTCCCTGTCACACATGTAAAACTAGAAAAAGTGAGACAAGATATTGGCATTGTTGAAGTGGTATACAGAGCATGTGGCACAGTAAACCATATACACACAGGAAAGACTTTATTCAGTAAGGATACTGACAAAACAGACAACATGAGCAACTGTCTTTAGTCACAAATTGCACAGATAGGCCCCATTAGAGAAGAGCAAGGCACAAAATGAAGAGCTTGTCCATGAGAAGCTGCACAGGCAGGGGGCAAAGAGCAAGGCCAGTGGCCAGTCCAAGGTGCAGACTGAGTCCATAAAAAGCTGCACAGGCAAGGGGCAAACAGCAGTGAACAGCAAGGCCAGTCCGAGGTGCAGACTGAGTCCATGAGAAGCTGCACAGGCAAGGGGCGAACAGCAGTGAACAGCAAGGCCAGAGGGCAGGACAAAGTCCAGAGGTTGTCCATGAGAAGCTGCACAGGCAGGGGGAAAACAGCATGGCCAGTGGCCAGTCCAAGGTGCAGACTGAGTCCATGAGAAGCTGCACCGGCAAGGGGCAAACAGCAGTGAATGGGAAACAACCTTTACAACGTAGTCATTACATCGCACTACCTTAACATAGCAGTCATTACATCACAACATCCTTTACATCGCACATTACAGTGCAGCCATTACATCGCATGTCACTACAACGCATGTCATTATAATGCATGTCACTACAACGCAGGCATTACATTGCAAGTCATTACAATGCATACCATTACAACGCATAGTACCCTTACACTATCCAACGCTTACGCTACTGTTGCACTCACTGGAGTTAAAAGAGTAATTTTTACCCCTACACTATCCAACACTTACCCTACTGTTGCACTCACTGGAGTTAGAATAGAAATAATTACCCCTATACTATCCAACACTTACCTTAAATGCGATGTAATGGTATGCATTGTAATGGTATGCGTAGTAAAGGTATAATGCGATGGAATGGAATGCGTTGTAAAGGTAGTTTCTGAAAATGCGATGCAATGGCATGCAATGTAAAAGAATGCAGTCCATTAGAAGCTGCACAGGCAGGGGGCACACAGCAGTGAACAGCAAGGCCAATGGCCAGTCCAAGGTGCAGACTGAGTCCATGAGAGGCTGCACGGGCAAGGGGCACACATCAGTGAATGACAAGGCCAGTGGGCAGGACAAAGTGCAGAGCTTGTCCACGAGAAGCTGCACGGGTAGGGGGCAAACAGCAAGGCCAGTGGCCAGTCCAAGGTGCAGACTGGGCCCATGAGAAGCTGCACAGGCAAGGGGCAAACAGCAGTGAACAGCAAGGCCAGTGGCCAGTCCAAGGTGCAGACTGAGTCCATGAGAAGCTGCACAGGCAAGGGGCAAACAGCAGTGAACAGCAAGGCCAGTGGCCAATCCAAGGTGCAGACTGAGTCCATGAGAAGCTGCACAGGCAAGGGGCAAACAGCAGTGAACAGCAAGGTCAGTGGCCAATCCAAGGTGCAGACTGAGTCCATGAGAAGCTGCACAGGCAAGGGGCAAACAGCAGTGAACAGCAAGGCCAGTGGCCAGTCCAAGGTGCAGACTGAGTCCATGAGAAGCTGCACAGGCAAGGGGCAAACAGCAGTGAACAGCAAGGCCAGTGGCCAGTCCAAGGTGCAGACTGAGTCCATGAGAAGTTGCACAGGCAAGGGGCAAGCAGCAGTGAACAGCAAGGCCAGTGGGCAGGACTAAGTGCAGACTGAGTCCATGAGAAGCTGCACAGGCAAGGGGCAAACAGCAGTGAACAGCAAGGCCAATGGGCAGGACTAAGTGCAGATGAGTCCATGAGAAGCTGCACAGGCAGGGTCACACAGCAGTGAACGACAAGGCCAGTGGGCAGGACTACATGCAGATGAGTCCATGAGAAGCTGCACAGGCAGGGGGCACACAACAGTGAACGACAAGGCCAGTGGGCAGGACTAAGTGCAGAGTGAGTCTATGAGAAGCTGCACAGGTGGAGGGCAAACAGCAGTGAACGACAAGGCCAGTGGGCAGGACTAAGTGCAGAGTGAGTCCATGAGAAGCTGCACAGGGAATGTGTGCGACTGTACCCTGCAATGGTCAGCAACACAGTCTGGGGTGTCACGATGGGCAGCATAGGCCCCACTGTGGGAGAGACAGGTGTGTGAGGTTGACCAACATTCAGACTTGGCTGTCAATCGGACTGGGAGCTGGCTGTGTGTCGGGCACAGTTGGAGCACTTGACTGTGGAGAGAGAGGCCCAGCTGAGGTAGAGCTATCAGTGGCTTGGCAAGCTGGAGGGCTGCTTGGACCAGGTGGTGTAGTGGCACGTGGAGGTGGAGTCATGCAGACGCGAGGCACAGTGTCAGTGGGAGATTGTGGAGGGGCACCTTTCCACTTCTTGGGGATTCTAAATGGCTTGCCTGACTTTGGATCAATGGGAAGTAGTGTGGACACAACAGGCACACTCAACACCAAGACTGCAGGAGGTGCAGATGGTGGGCCTCCCTCTGTGTATGTGCTGGATCCAGCGGTACTCTTTGCCTGGCCTTGCCTTTGCCCTTCCATCCTCTGTTCACCAGGTGTTCCCCCTACAGTGCCCTCTCTTCCCTGCTTCACTGGGCTTGAATGGGAGACGAGGTAGTGGATGAATCTGTCTTGGAGCCCTTCCTATGTGTACTCTTGGCAGGCACCACCCTCGGGCACGGAAATTGTCTGCTTGTCTTTGCGAGAAGCTTTTGGGATAGGAGAGTCCTTGGCTGGGGATGGCTCCGAGCCATGTGACACTGAGGTCTGCTTCTTTGCTTTTTGGCCCCTGGTGTCGCATAACGGGCTTTTGTCTTTGCGCTCTGGGGTAGCTTTGGTTTTCTGTGGGGATGGTGTCTGCAGCCTGGACCGCTTGGGCTGATGCTGCTGCTGTGTGCTACGTGTGCTGTATCATGACCTTGAGGTCTGTGGAGCATGGTCACTATCATCAGATGTGGCCACTGGCATGGGGGTGGACAAAGGGACTGGAGCTGGACTCCGAGATTGCACCAGTTGAAGGGCTGCCGTCACTGCAGAGGACAGAGACTGGACAGTCCGGTGCAGCCCACCCACGTCTGAATGTATGCCCTCCATGAAAGCAACCACCTAAGCCAATATTTTGTTGTGGTCTATAAATGCTTTGAGGAGAGCTGTCTGGCCTACACACAGCTGGTGCAAAAGGTTCACAGACTCAGCACTGATGGCAGCAGGGGGGACAGGGGCAGGGGTTGTGGTGCCTGGGGTGAAGGAGACTCTTCCCCTCTTACTGGTGCAAACACGGGCAGCACCAGAGGAAGTGTCTGGGAGGGTGGGCACTGTATGCTGTGTGGTGGAAGATGATGCAGAGTCCCTGATCCCTGTGCGCCACTGCTGGCATCAGATGACGTTGAACTTTGCATCTCGGACTGTGATTCCTCCAGAAGAATCCTGTCCCCCTCCGAGGCGCTGGTCACATCTGTGTCACTGGGCTCCTGTGCAGCTGTTGTGCTAGTTTCTCCACCACTGGTGTCTGTCCCCAGTTCCTCCGTGACCACGGGAGATGCTGTATGAGAGAGATGTAGGGTCAGTTCAGTGGCAGCAACAGAACAAACACATGCAAGCAAAGCAACCAGGAAGATGACTAAATCTACATGTTGCACACCATCCTGTGCATTAATGTTGGAAGGCGGACCTCGGGGAGTCGGAGAGACCACCCAGAGGGGCCCCCACACTGTACGAAGTAGCCGAGCGCTGCAGAGAAGCCTCCTGGGAGATCCTTCTCCTATTATGTACTAGCACAGTAACACCACCACACAGGACTCAAGGAGGTTGTCTCAAGACGAGCAATTCTTTATCAGCACTTAAAGGTTACGGGATCAATATTTACACGAAAAGGGGATCAAGGGATCCACAAAAGTCTCAGTGTCTCTTTAGAAGGGAAGGGGTAGCGGGACAGTCTTTGGCAGGAGCTTGGTACGAGGGTACCTGGGGCCCGGTTCTTATCCTCAAGCTGGAGGGCCTCCGGACCTCGGAGGGGTCGAGCCGCGACGGCGTCAGCAGGGCTCTGGCGTTCAGTTCGTGGAGAGCCGCGACCAGGTCAGCTGGGCTCTCAAGATGGTTTTTGCTCAGCTCGAGCCGCGACGTCGTCAGCAGGGCTCCGAGGGAGGTTTCAGCGAGGTTGGGCCGCGACAGCGTCAGCAGGGCCCCGATGTTCCGGGGGGCTTCAAGGTTTCAGCAAGAAGGAGCCGCGACGCAGTCTGCAGGGCTCGTGGTGGTTTCAAGCAAGAGTTCTTCTCTGTAGGGTCGGCCGCGATTCAATCAGCAGGGCTCTCGACTCCGGGATACAACTGCCGGTCTGTTGCGGGGTCGCCCCAGATATAGGCCTGGAGCCCTTTGAAGTCCGGACCCTTGTGCCCGGAGGGGCGGAGAGGCCCGGGTGGGAGCGGCCAGATGCCCAGCAGGAGAGGCGCCGGGCCCAGGATAGATGGAGGCCGATCGCACCTCGGTGTGTGGGGACGGTTGGGGGTCCCATCGATACCGCCCTCCGCCAGGGCGATGAGGTGTTCACGTGATACCCCCTGGCCAGTTCTTGGTGCCTCAATGTCTGGGCCTCGCTGGGGCCGAGGCCGGGTTGAGCGGAGTCAGGTGGACTGGTGTGCAGGGTCACGTGGCAGGCAACAAAATGGTGGAGCCCCGAGGTGTATGCGACCTCGTGCGGCTCGAACGGGTGGCCCGTGGAGGCCAGGGCGGGGAACGGGCCCAACCCCAGGGAAGTCAGGACCACGCCACGAGGCCGGGTCCAACAGGCGTCCCCCCCAGCCGAAGGCAGGGAGAGTCACCCATCTTCTTGGGGATTCTCCTCGTCAAGGCGGAAGACGCGGGACAGGCCGTCATCGTTGGCGTGGTCATTGCCGGGTCGGTGCTCAACCGAAAAGTCCATCCCTTGCAGGGCAATGGACCATCGCAGCAGCTTGGGATTCTCGCCTCTCATTTGCATTAACCACCGCAAAGGCCGGTGGTCGGTCTGGACCCGAAAGTGGGTACCGAAGAGATAGGGCCGGAGCTTCTTAAGGGCCCACACTACAGCGAAGGCCTCACGCTCGATGGTGCTCCATCGTTGCTCCCGGGGCAGCAGCCGTCGGCTGATGAAGGCCACCGGGCGGTCGAGTCCCTTCTCATCAACCTGAGACAGGACGGCCCGATCCCATATTCGGAGGCGTCTGTCTGTACGATAAACTCTTTACTGTAGTCAGGGGCCTGGAGCACAGGGGCAGTGCACATCGCGGCCTTGAGAGTCTCGAAAGCTGATTGGCAGCGGGGAGTCCAGTGCACCTTCTTGGGCTGTTTCTTCGAGGTGAGCTCCGTGAGAGGCCCCACAATGCTCCCATAGTCCCGGATGAACCGCCGGTAGTATCCGGTGAGGCCAAGGAAGGCCCGCACAGCGGTCTGGGTAGTGGGAGGTTCCCATGCCTGGATGGCATCGACTTTTGGTTGGAGGGGGGCCACCTGGCCGCTTCCCACCTGATGGCCCAGGTAGGTCACTGATCCTTGGCCGACCTGGCATTTGCTGGCCTTAATCGTGAGCCCAGCCCTTTGGAGGGCGGCCAGGACGGCTTTGAGGTGAACTAGGTGCTCAGCCCAGTGGTTGCTGTACACGGCAATGTCATCCAAATAGGCCACGCTGAAGGCCTCGAGCCCGGCCAGGACCTTGTTTACGAGTCTCTGAAAAGTGGCCGGGGCATTCTTCATGCCGAAGGGCAGCACCCGAAAGTGGTAATGCCCATCAGGGATAGAAAAGGCGGAACTTTCTCGGGCGCCGGGGGTAAGCTGAATCTGCCAGTACCCGGCGGTGAGGTCCAGCGTGCTCAGGTAGCGGGCGGACCCCAAGCGATCGATGAGTTCGTCGGCCCGGGGTATAGGATGGGCGTCGGTCTTGGTCACAGCATTCAGGGCCCGGTAGTCTACACAAAATCGCAGCTCCGGGGGATGGCCGGGGGCTGCGGCCTTTGGTACCAGGACGACAGGGCTGGCCCACGGGCTGTCAGAGGGCTCGATGACCCCAAGGGCCAACATCTTCGCTACTTCAGCCTGGATGCATGCCCGTACTCGGTCGGGTACCCTGTAGGCTCGGTGTCGCACGGGGGGGCTGTCCCCGGTGTCGACGTCGTGGACGCACCAGTGGGTCACCCCCGGGGTGAGGGAGAAGAGGGCGGCGTAGTCCTGCAGCAGTTGTTGACAGTCGATGCGCTGTTCCGGGGTCAGGGAGGAGGCGAGCTGGACACCTTTGATGGATCCGTCATGGACGTCGTTCTGCAAGAGGTCGGGTAGGGGCTCGGAGTCGTCCTCGCCCCCCTCGTCGGTCGCCAGCAGCAGGCTCAGTTCGGTCCGGGCGAAGTAGGGTTTGAGCCTGTTAGCATGTAGAACCCGGAGGGGGTTCCGGGGGGACTCTAGGTCAACTAGGTAGGTGACGGGGCTCTTCTTTTCCACCACCTTGAAGGGCCCAGTCCACTTGTCCTGGAGGGCGCAGGGCTCAACAGGGGCCATGACCCAGACTCGCTGGCCTGGCTCGAACTCGATTGTCGAGGCGTTCCGATCGTACCACCGCTTCATGTCCTCCTGGCTGGCTTCGAGGTTGGCTTCGGCCAGGGCTCGGAACTTGCGGGTCTGGTTACGTAGGGTCAGGAGGTATCGGTAGATGTCAGGAGGGGCGCCCTGGAGCTTCGTCTCCCAGCCCTCCTTGACCAGGCTGAGGGGCCTGCGGACCGGATGTCCATACAATAGTTCAAATGGGCTGAACACCAGGGACTTCTGCGGGACTTCCCTGTAGGCGAACAGGAGGCATGGCAATAGGACATCCCATCTCCGCCGGAGGGGCTCTTCCAAGCCCTGGATCATCCCCTTTAGGGTTCGGTTAAAGCGCTCTACCAGCCCGTTCCCCTGGGGGTGATAGGGGGTTGTGAATTTGTACGTGACCCCGCACTGCTGCCACAGGGACCGCATGTATTTGGAAATGAAGTTTGTGCCCCGGTCGCTCACCACTTCGCGGGGAAATCCCACTCGGGAGAAGATTCCCATTAAGGCCCGGCCCACCACGGGGGCCGTTACAGTTCTTAGCGGGACAGCCTCCGGGTACCTGGTGGCGTGGTCCACGAGGACCAGGATGAAGCGGTGGCCCAGGGCGGTTCGGGGGTCCAGGGGCCCCACAATGTCGATCCCGACTCGTTCGAACGGGGTGCTGACGGCTGGAAAGGGCTGGAGGGGGGCCTTGACCAGACCCCCGGTCTTCCCGCTGGCTTGGCAGGTCTGACAGGACCGGCAGTGGTTGTCCACGTCTTTTCGCATCCGGGGCCAGTAGAAGTGGGTCACCACTCAGACGGCTGTAAGTTTTGTCTTGTCCCAGGTGCCCGGCGAGGGGCACGTCATGTGCCAGGTTGAGAAGGAACTCTCGGAAGCGGAGAGGGACCACCAACACGCGGCTGGTCCCAAGTTCTGCCACTTTCTGTTCACTGTACAATAGGCCCTGGGCCCAGTAGACCCAGTGGGTGCCGGTCTGGTCACCGTTGGCTTGGGCGGACGCTTGTCGTCGGACCCCTTCGAGAGAGGGACAGGACTGCTGCTCTTGCTGGAACTGTTCTCGCGAGGGGCCCCCTTCGTGGCGCCATTGTGTAAGTTCTGGTAGGGCGCCTAGGGAAGCAATCTCTTCGGGGGAGGGTTCAGTCGGTCCAGTGTCGGTGTCCGCCTCCCCCTTGCTGCAGGCGGGGGTTGGTGCGAGCCCCTCGGGCTGGGCGGTACCGGGGGCCTGGGATGAGCGGGGGGCCTGGGCGGCCATGGACCGGGTGATGGCGCAGGCCCATTCGGATAGTCCCAGCATTCGGAGGTGCTCTCGTCGCTCCACTTGAGCCCAGGGGGAACTCTCTAGGGCGTTCCCCAGGAGGCAGTCCACGGTTGCGTCGTCCCGGACAGACACTTTCAGTAGGCCTGACACTCCTCCCCACTCGAAGGGGACCAGGGCCATCTGGCACAGGCTTTCGCTGTTGTCGGCCGTCCGGACGGGGCACAGCACATCGGGTAGGATTTGTTCGGGGGTCACCAGGTGGCAGCGGACAGCGGTGACACTGGCGCTGGTGTCACGAAGGGCTTCGGCCCGTCGGCCATTGATGGTGACCTGCTGCCGGTATTTCTGGGTGTTGCTTGGGATTGGTGTGCGGGGCACCATTTCTCGGCTGCCCAGGCAGACCAGGGACATGGCCGCCGGCTCCCATTCGCTGGTCCTTCTCGTGAATTGCTCAATCAGTTTTTCCTTCTCGTGAATTGCTCAATCAGTCTGTAAATATCTCTATTTATTTATTGTTTTAAACCATTTTAAAATATCTTAAAATGTTTTATCTTGTAAATGTATGGTATATATATGCTTTTATGACAATCGTCGAATAAAGCTTTCTTGACTTGGTTCCTCGGTCGAGGATTTCTTCTTCTTCCTCCCCTTCCCCCAGGGCGGCGGCCACCAGCTGTCGGGGCGGGGGCCCGCCGGCCCCGCTTCTTCGGTTCAGGGGGCATACCGGATCGCTGGCATAGTGTCCGGTTTGTTGACAGCCGTAGCAGGTTACTGGGGGCCGGGGTCCGGTTCTGGCTGAGGTCGCCCCTCTTCGGACTAGGCTCGGGGAGAGGTGTTGCGGCGGCGGCCCTCGAGGCAGGCTCCTGGGGGCCCCGGCGGGGGGGTCCCGATTCCGGTTCGGCCCTCCCCCTGCAACGCGTTGGCGTGGAGGTCCGGTGGGGTTCCTCTTGTACTCCCCCATCGAGTTCCGGGGGACGCGGGTGTTGACCCATCGATCGGCCTCGACGGCGAGTTTACGTGGGTCGGTCATCTTGCTGTCGAGGAGGTGTTGCCTTAGCTCCACGAAGCAATTGTTGGAGAGATGTTCCCAAACAATGAGGTCGACCAGCTGCCCGTAGGTGGTGACCTTGCTACCCTTGATCCATCCTTCTAGGGCCCGGCTGAAAAAGTCCTCATATTCCACCCAGGTAGTGCCCGGGATCTTCTTACAGTCTCTGAACCGCTGGCGGTACATTTCCGCGGTTAGCCCGTAGCGGGTGAGCAGGGCCTCCTTCATGTGGTCGTAGGAGGTCATCACCTCCTCTGGCAGCTGGAGCAGTGTGTCTCGACCTTCACTAAGGAACCGACCCCACAGGCCGGCGCCCCAGTCCTTTCGGGGCACCCGATGGGAGGTCATGGCCACCTCGTATGCTTTGAACCATTGTTGGATGTCGTCATTTTTGTAGTACTCCTTGACGACATCTTTAGGGATATGTACCTTGTTTTCGGCAGGCGGTAGGGTGTCTCTATTAATGGGGGTGTCGGTCCCCCCGTTCTTTGCCTTGATTTCGAGCTCTTTGAGACTTCGCTTGTGCTCAAGGGTCAGTCTTTTTTCCTCCAACTCTCGGTGCCGTCTCTTCTCTTCTATCTCCTCTTGTAGCCGTAGCTGCTCTAGGGCCAGTTTCTTTTCTGCTAGCTGGAGTTCGCCGTCCAGCCGTAGTCGTGCGAGCTCTAGTTCGTGGTTCCGGACCTTCTCCCGTTCTCGTATCTCCTCTTCGGAGAGGCCGATCTCTAGGCTGTTTCTTCCTCCGGTTGCCGGAGTCGGTGCGGTTGATGTGGCCACAGTCAGGGGCAGTGGACCTTCGTCCTGGGAGGGGCCTGCCCCGGCCTCCAGCCAGGTCCTCAGGGCTTTCTGCATCTCTTCTTTGGTACCTAGGCCGGTGGTTGCAATGCCCTTGTCTTTGCAGAACTGTTTCAACTCTTTGTGCGTGTATTCCTCCAACCGTTCGGGCTGGAACTCCGTGGTCGTGTTGTTCTCTTGGTTGCTCATGACTTCCGGTTGTTTGGATGGGTAGCTAGTGGGTTACTGGCTTGTACGTACTGCGTTCGGCTCGGATTCCGTCGCTGGCCACCAAATGTTGGAAGGCGGACCTCGGGGAGTCGGAGAGACCACCCAGAGGGGCCCCCACACTGTACGAAGTAGCCGAGCGCTGCAGAGAATCCTCCTGGGAGATCCTTCTCCTATTATGTACTAGCACAGTAACACCACCACACAGGACTCAAGGAGGTTGTCTCAAGACGAGCAATTCTTTATCAACACTTAAAGGTTACGGGAGCAATATTTACACGAAAAGGGGATCAAGGGATCCACAAAAGTCTCAGTGTCTCTTTAGAAGGGAAGGGGTAGCGGGACAGTCTTTGGCAGGAGCTTGGTACGAGGGTACCTGGGGCCCGGTTCTTATCCTCAAGCTGGAGGGCCTCCGGACCTCAGAGGGGTCGAGCCGCGACGGCGTCAGCAGGGCTCTGGCGTTCAGTTCGTGGAGAGCCGCGACCAGGTCAGCTGGGCTCTCAAGATGGTTTCTGCTCAGCTCGAGCCGCGACGTCGTCAGCAGGGCTCCGAGGGAGGTTTCAGCGAGGTTGGGCCGCGACAGCGTCAGCAGGGCCCCGATGTTCCGGGGGGCTTCAAGGTTTCAGCAAGAAGGAGCCGCGACGCAGTCTGCAGGGCTCGTGGTGGTTTCAAGCAAGAGTTCTTCTCCGTAGGGTCGGCCGCGATTCAATCAGCAGGGCTCTCGACTCCGGGATACAACTGCCGGTCTGTTGCGGGGTCGCCCCAGATATAGGCCTGGAGCCCTTTGAAGTCCGGACCCTTTCGCCCGGAGGGGCGGAGAGGCCTGGGTGGGAGCGGCCAGACGCCCAGCAGGAGAGGCGCCGGGCCCAGGAGAGATGGAGGCCGATCGCACCTCGGTGTGTGGGGACGGTTGGGGGTCCCATCGATACCGCCCTCCGCCAGGGCGATGAGGTGTTCACGTGATACCCCCTGGCCAGTTCTTGGTGCCTCAATGTCTGGACCTCGCTGGGGCAGAGGCCGGGTTGAGCGGAGTCAGGTGGACTGGTGTGCAGGGTCACGTGGCAGGCAACAAAATGGTGGAGCCCCGAGGTGTATGTGACCTCGTGCGGCTCGAACGGGTGGCCCGTGGAGGCCAGGGCGGGGAACGGGCCCAACCCCAGGGAAGTCAGGACCACGCCACGAGGCCGGGTCCAACAATTAACATTGTGCAAACACACTTTTGTTACTCAAACAGTGCGTGTAAACAAGAAATCCAGGGATAAGTGAGCTATGTGATGACCACACAGCACAACATCTTGCATGTGGCTCAGTTCAAACAGTAACACAAATAGCTCAGACCTGAAGCCCACCACCCAGAATGCTATTGAAATGCCCAGTACTCAAATTTCCTTAGGAACCACAGGTAGGACAAATGCATGACAGCTGCACCCAGCACAAAGGCCACTTAGAAGCCACTGCAGCACACAACCAACATCACATAGCACAGCACTGGCACAGGCTGTGTACACATGCAGCCACACACAGCCAAAGCCACCCTTCCCAGAATACTCACCCCTAATTTGCTGCTGATGCTCCTTCAATCGTGCATCCAGATCAGGGTGTGTCACTGCCAAGATGCGGCACATTAGTGGTGTCATGCTGTGCCTGCTAACCCGCCAGTGCGAGGGAGCAGCCCCAGTGTCATCTCCACAACGTTCTTTGCCAGCCATGAGATGTCGTTCCACCTCTTGTGGCAGTGGGTGCGCCATCGGTTTGAGACACCCAGAGCTCGCACCTTGCTCGCAATGGCCCTCCACACGGCCTTACGCTGGTGTACTTTGAGCTGCAGGCATGGGAGACAAGAGGGAGAAAACATCAGTGACACAGTGTCATGGAACAAGATTAGGCCTGGGCGGTAAATTCGGTTCCGCTCACGGAATTTGCGGAATTTGCGTAATTTCGCGTTCTGCGGAGAACGCGAAATTGCTCAAAAGTCTGCTTTCCGCGATTTCGCGAAATTTTTGCTTGTTCGCGTTCTCAAAATGCGTGTTCGCGAGATATTTCTCCCCGAGCACGCAAAAATTGTGAACAGGAAAAAAGCATCGCGAACAAGCAATTCCGCGTGTTCGCGGAATTTCTGCGTGTTCGCGGGGATTTTTACCGTTTTTTTTTTTACCGTTTCGCGGAGATTTGCGTAACGCAATTACGCAAATTCCGCCCACCCCTAAACAAGATCACTCAGGACAGTAGCATGAAACTGACTCATCCCAAATCCACGGATATGTCTTGCAGAGACAGGAATGCATCTCACATGGTACATCTGCATGTGAGAAGCACACGTAAATCCATGCAGGTGGGAGGGGGAACATAATACTTGCACATCTCATAAATTGTGTCCAACACTGTGCAGGCCTTAACGACATTGCCCTGTGAATAGATCACTGTGTCATGTATGTCACATTGAGGGACATGATCTCACAAACCCACACCCTTCTCATAGGGCCAGATGTGTGCAATCTACAGGGCTGAGATGGCTCATTGATGGAGAGTCCTGCAAAAAACACACATGTAACACTCTGTATATTCAGTGATGGGTACTTGTCAGATTGGGCGGTGACTGTGCAGGCCAGGTGGGCTCACACTGAGATGGACAACAGGGACCCACACAGCCATTCCCACAAGCAAACACTGTCAAGACTCCTGAATTACCAACTTACTGCATCACAGTATGGCTGACAGGACAACACGTGTCCCTCCAATCTTGATGTGCAGGCAGGGAAATGTGTGGAGTAGGGTACACCCCCTTCACCCTAGGAAACAGCATGTTAGGCAGTGCATGACACAACCCCATACTCTCAGACACATACTGCATCAGACTGACTACATGTGTGCCCCCCCTGCACTTTCACCCCACTGTTAAAGACTTACCACGGAATTTGGGGCACCATATAGACTTGGGTACTGTGTGAGCACCTCTTCCACCAGGACCCACACCTGCTTGCTTGTGAAGGGACTGGCACGGATCTTCACAGTCCTTGCCATCACTGTGGACATGAAACAGCAGCAGCGGCTGTGGGTGGTGAGGGGTCTCAGGCAGCAGTCCCTGGAGGCAGCAGCAGGTGAGGGGTCTCAGGCAGCAGTCCCTGGAGGCAGCAGCAGGTGAGGGGTCTCAGGCAGCAGACTCTGGAGGCAGCAGCAGGTGAGGGGTCTTAGGCAGCGGGCTCTGGGAGCAGTGGAAATGTGGGACTCTCTCCCACACATATATAGCCCATTGGTGTAGTTTCAGTGGTTCTATGCTGCTGCAATTGGTGTTCCAGGTCAGCCTTTTTCAAATACATCCATTGACCGGCTCCGCGGTGGTAGATCACGAATACCGCAATTTTCAAAATTGCATCATGCTACCGCGATAGCGGATCCCATTGGCTGTAAGGGCATGGTCCATGGCGGTGACACACCGCCGGGGCCAGGCGGTCGCAACCGCGGTGGTGTATCTTTTGATTGCATCCAATGACCGGCTCCATGGTGGCGGAGCACGCCTACCACGATTTTCAACATTGTATCAGGCCACTGCGATAGCTGATCCCATTGACTGTAAGGGCATGGTCCATGGTGGTGACACACCACAGGGGCCAGCCGGTAGCTACCGCGAGTGGGGTGCCATACAGTGACATGGGTGACCGGGATTTGGGTGAAAGAGCATGACAACCGCCATTTCATCATGTGCATATGCCTATCACTACCAAGATGAAGATTGGCCATATGTGCCTGTTTGCTTAGGTTTGCCCATGCACACTCTCGTCATGTACGCTCAGCCTGTGGTCATTGTGTTGTTGATATGTGCCAGGTTCGACTAACGCCTGAAGGTGTGTCAGGTGCAGCAGCTAGTTGTGAGGCAGTGGTGTTGCATTTTTAGACTAATGCTGGATGATATGCTCCCATGTGTGCCCACGGTGAACGTGGCCATATCCATATGTGCATTCACATATGGCGTGTATGCTTTGGAGGTGCTTGCTGTGTGTCAGTTGACAGGTGTACAATCAGTGTAGCTGAAGGAGTCCCTGCATGTCAGCTGGTCTGTAACACAATTTTGATAACAGTCACTGTTGGCGTTGTGTCCGCCAAAACGTGAGATGCTGTGCCCATCTCATGATGTATTGTATTGACATGTGTCCACTTTAATCTCAACTAGGAGGAGACCAAATGTGCATCGTCCCTTCACAGTGCTGGCAGACATGGAGAATGAGGAGATCATCCGGAAATACCGTCTGGATAAAGTCACCCTACTGACCCTTTGTGCTCAGTTGGAGCCCCACCTGCAGCCTCGCTGAACATATCCAACAGCTTTCACCCCCACATCTAAGGTGATTGCGGCCCTGCATTTATTTGCCACTGGATCATTCCAGCACATGGTGTCCAGCGCCGGTGGGGTGTCACAACCTATGTTGAGCATGGTGCTGCGTGATGTTCTGTCTGCCATGATGATCTACAAGGACACATATATCCATGTCTCCAGGGGGCATGAATTGGCTGCTGTGAAGGGAGATTTTATCCCCTTGGACACATCCCCCATGTTGTTGGTGCCTTTGATTGCACCCATGTTGGGCTTGTACCACCACAGGCATGTGAGCACATCTACAGGAATCAGAAACATTTCCACTCCATAAATGTGCAGGTGGTGTGCCAGACAGATATGATCATCTTGCACGTGTGTGCCAAATTTCCAGGCTCGTCCCATGACTCCTACATCCTGCGGAACAGCATTGTACCACAGCTGATGGCTAATCTGCTTCCCGAGCGTGCATGGATTGTGGGTGAGTATGCCTGGTCAAATAGTATGCTATGTGTGTGACATGCTGTCCTCTGACCCAGCAACATTGCAATGTGTATCCGTGTTTGTCACACATAGGTGACTCTGCATATCCCAACCATCCTTGGTTGCTGAGCCCACTGCGGAATCCCAGGACACCAGCTGATGTCCGCTACAATGATGCCCATGGGAGGACACGTCATGTGGTGAAGCGTACCTTTGGTCTGCTGAAGTCACGCTTCCGCTACCTGGACAAGACCGGAGGTGCGCTGATGTACACGCCCGGGAAGGTGTGACAGATTGTTGTGGCATGCCCACAACCTAGCCATTCGCAAGGAGATCCCCCTGCTCCTGGATGCAGCAAAGGCCTTCGCCTGCAAACCAACCCATGTCCAGTGATGTGGACGGTGGAGAGGAAAAAGGTGTTGACCTGCGTCGACAGCTCATCACCCGCTACTTCAATTGAAGGTATGTGACAATGTAAAACAGATCCATTGTCTGATGATGTTGCTGTTGTTGTGAAGGTGTATGTGGGCTTTGTGACTGCAGCCGGTTGTTGACTCAGTGGTGGTTGACATTGTTTCAGGAACAGGGTAGTTTTGTACATCAACAGGATGTGTATGTTGGCACTTGTTGCCCTTTGTGATGTGTGCATGTCGGATTAGCTTGATGGTGAGGTGTTGTGTGATGTCTGTGAAGCCACACCCAGACTAGTGAATGTTTTTCTGTTGTATTTTCCTAGGTCCCTTCAACCTCTCCTTGCCTACATACATTCCATACTCATGGTACATTGTAGTCATGTTGAAGACTGTACATCCTGGAATAAAGACAGAGCAGACACAACATGTGTGTAAGGATTTATTATTTACAATGGTGACATGTGAGGGGGTGAACATTTACACTGAGGTGATTAGTGGAGCAGTGAGTTGACAGTTGTGGTAGTCACAACATTGATGTGGTGGCCCAGTCAAACAGACAGATGCCATTCACAAGGCAGTGTGGGGAAGGACAGTCCATAAAGTCAATGCAGTGGTGAAGAGGGCTGCCGTCATGGCTGGCTCCATGACTGGTGTTTGGCAGGTGCTTTGCCTCCTGTGACTCCCAGGGTTTTCTTCGCACGGCCCCTTCGTCGCTTGGCAGGGGGAGGCTGCTGTAGGGCCAGTGGGATCTGAGGACTCACCCCTCTTTGTGGCTGCAGGAGAGGATGGTAAACTGTCATCCTGTAGACCACCAGAGGGGGGTGGAGGTGTTGGTTGTGGCACAGGCCTGTCCCTCAGTACCGCCACTTGCTGGCCCAAGAGGTCCACAATTTGTCCCATGCAGGTATCGGTGGACCTCATCAGCAGGGTGAGCTCACGGAACACTTTTTCCGACTAGCCCGTTCATCCCTCGGCACGTTCATATGCCCCAAGGACTCTGTTAATGTGGTCCACGTATTGGGTCCCAGCATCTTGGTGTCTGTGGGTGACCCTGCCCCTCCCACCTTCCCTGCTGCCACGGACCTGTTGCCTCACCACTGTGGGCACCCGCATCCTCTCCCTGCCCTCCTTAGTCAGTGGGGTGGGGTGGTCATCCTCTGGGACAGGGGGAGTGTTGCAGACAGCACTGGTGGTGGAGGCCGCACAGGCAGTGACAGCAGGGGTCTGCAGAGACGTTGGTATTGCAGCAGATGTGTTGGGGGGACGATGGGGTCCTGGGAGCTGTTGCGCCCTGGCACACCAGATGGGCTGGCTTCAAGCTCATCGTCCAGAGAATCCCGGGAGTCAACATCTGAGAGTCCATCTACCGGGGGGGAGACTGGCTCTGCAGGTTGCTGGTGTTGTCCTCTGCAGTGAGTTATTGGTCACCTGTGGGTCAGATGGGAGATGGCCATTGTAGTGCACCCCATGAGCTTTCTGTTACCTGTATATCATTCATTGTTTGTACACCACACAGTTGACGAATCATAAAAAAGAATTCTGTGTGCACTACTGTGCCTCCTGACATGATGCTGTGGTACATGCATTACTTGTCCATGGTGTGAGTTGTCAATACCTACCATGCGCAACGTGCATAATTTGTGAGTACAGGGACATGTTGCCATCTAGGCACTGCCGCAACTGAAAATATCAATGAGGACTATTTTTGGCTTACTCTGCCCTGTCAGACGTTACATCTGGCCATGAACTAGCCATTGTCATCTCCTGCATTCCTTGGTCTTGTCATGTGCATATCTGGATTTGTACGACCAACTATGCTTTCTTTTTTCTCATTTGGTCCTTGCTGCTCTGACCCCATGGCACTTACACATGGAATTCAGTGCTGTGCATGATTGTGCCCAGACTGCCTTCTACATGTGCATTGGGGTGTCACACTTTGGTTGCTGTGACAGTTTCATTTGCTTGGCTGTGTACACACTGTGAGTGGCATTAGGATCTGTGTGTATATGTGTGCAATGAGAGGGCTGGTGTTGTCATGTGGCACCATGCTTTTTGAGGAGAATGGCTGTGTGCACATACTGGCTACTTACCTGTCATGTTTTCCCATTTGGCTTTGACTTGACACATCTTTGTGTGTTGTGTGGTGGAGGCTTGCATCCTGCTCAGGGGTGTGACATGACAAGCAAGCATGATATGTCTACCTACCTGTTATTTTGTTTTTAGTGATACAATGGCTGACACATGCATCTGTGTGGGAGGGGATGCTTCATCGTGATGGTCTGGGGGATGAGTCGGCCTGGGGTGAGTTGTTGTTCAGGCATCCCACCCCCAGAAAGACCTCCCAGGGAAGATGTCTGCCTGACTGTTAGTTTGTTTGTAGCGAGCCAATGGCTTGAGACTGCTTCTGGGTGTGGAGTGCACCATCCTGCTTGTGTTGGGACAGGGCTGCCTGGTGGGAGTTGTAGTGCAGGCCCCCCGACCTCCCTGTGAAGATGGCTACCTACCTGTTAGATGACGGTCAACAATGCAATGGCTGCAACATGCTTTTGTGGGGGGGTGGTGCTCCATTGTGCTCAGGTGTGGGACAGGGCGCATGGTGGGAGTAATAGTGCAGGACTCCCACCCCCAAACGGTACTACCTTGGTAACTGGCTACCTAACTGTTAGTTTGTTTGTAGTGATAGCATGGCTGACACATGCATCTGGGTGGGAGGGAGTGCTCCATTTCAATGAGCTGGGTGACAAGGGTGCATGGTGGGAGTTGTAGTGCAGGCCTCACACCCCCACACAGCCTCCCTGTTAGTTTGTTTGTAGTGGGACAATGGCTTCCAACTTCTTCTGGGTGTGGAGTGCTCCATCCTGCTCAGGGGTGGGACAGGGGGCATGGTGGGAGTAGTAGTAGTGCAGGACTCCCACCCACATACACCCCTCCCTGTGAAGATGGCTACCTACCTGTTGGTTTGTTTGTAGTGGGACAATGGCTTCCAACTGCGTCTGGGTGTGGAGTGCTCCATCCTGCTCAGATGTGTGCCTGGGGCCCTGATGGGAGTATTACTGCAGTCTTACCACCCACATACACCCCTCCCTGTGAAGATGGCTACCTACCTGTTAGTTTGTTTGTAGTGAGACAATGGCTTCCAACTGCTTCTGGGTGGGGGGCAGTGCTCCATCCTGCTCAGGTGTGTGCCTGGGGCCTGGTGGGAGTATTACTGCAGCCTTCCCACCCACATACACCCCTCCCTGTGAAGATGGCTACCTACCTGTTAGTTTCTTTGTCGTGGGACAATGGATTCCAACTGCTTCTGGGTGTGGAGTGCTCCATCCTGCTCAGGGGTGGGACAGGGGGCATGGTGGGAGTAGTAGTGCAGGACTCCCACCCAGATACACCCCTCCCTGAGAAGATGGCTACCTACCTGTTGGTTTGTTTGCAGTGGGACAATGGCTTCCAACTGCGTCTGGGTGGGGGGCAGTGCTCCATCCTGCTCAGGGGTGGGACAGGGGGCATGGTGGATGTATTACTGCAGTCTTAACACCCACATACTGCCCCTCCCTGTGAAGATGGCTACCTACCTGTTAGTTTGTTTGTAGTGGGACAATGGATTCCAAATGCTTCTGGGTGTGGAGTGCTCCATCTTGCTGACCTCTGGGACAAGGGAGCCTGGTGGGATTTGTTGTGCTGGCTGCCTGTGCACATGCGCCCATGGCGATGTTGCTAGCTATGTTTGGGGTGGATGTGAGTGAGTGAATTTTGGATCTGAGAGACATGTGTTGGGGAGTGTGTGGTGCATATGAATGTACTTGGGTCTAGGAGGTGTAGCTTGGTAGTTGTGCAAGACAGTACATATCAGTGTGGTGGTAGTCATTTGCTTGTACTTACCAGCCTCCACTTTCCCAGCTACTCCTGTGAGACTGTCTGGATGCAGTATGGCAAGCACCTTCTCCTCCCATGCAGTGAATGGTTTGGGTGGGATGTGAGGGCCACCGCCAGTCCTGTCAGCCAGCTCATGGTTCTTGCTCCTGTTCTGTTTGACAAGCCTCTTCAGGTTATGCCACCACTTCATGATTTCATTTTTTGATCACGGGGTGGTCCCTACTGCATTGACCTTATCGACTATCCTTATCCACATTTGAGCTCTTGTGGCTAATGGTGTCTGTTGGACCAGGCTACCAAACAGTTGTGGTTCCACTCTGACTATCTCATCTACCACAACCTTCAACTCACTCTCTGTGAATTTTGGCATTTTATATGCTGCCATGGTGTGTGATGTGCAAAGGGGTTGTGAGTGCAGGGGTTTAAGTGGTGGGGGTGGGGGTGATGTGTATGGTGTTTGATGTGCAGGGGGTCAGAGGTGCAGGTGTGGAAGTGGTGGTGGTGCTGTGTGTGGTGTGAGTGGTGCTGGTGTGTTGCTTTGCCTATCCTTTGTTGTCATGGTTAGTGGCCTTCAGTCTTGGAATGTTGCAAAGGATTGTGGTCAGAGAAGGGGCTGGTTTTATACTCAGCTATGTGGGTGTGACCAAATGGGGTTTTGCTGTCAGGTGTGTTGTGTGGGTTGTCCTGGGATTTGTATTTTTGTATTTGCCATGTGGTTGTGTCATTAGGGGTGTTCTGTGTTTTTGGGTGCACGGCTAGTTTGCTGTGTGCACTTTGTGGCCTTGTTGTGGTTTTTTTCTTTCGTCTGCCATATTTGTCACGGAGCGTCCGCAGTGGTGGCTGTGCTGCAGCTCTTCAACCGGCTCTCCCATTCATCACTGTTTGTGACCTCGGCGGTCGGAAACTGCGGAACGTACCGCAGGGGCATTGGTTTTACCCTAATATCACGTGCGGTGTCTCCTCTGTCCTGGCGGCGGTTTGATTGTTTACCGCCACAAATGCGACAGCCGCAGGTGGGTTTTGGCCTTCTCCGCTCGCTATGGGTGGTTTTTCTTGGCCTTGTTCCGCCACAATCGGTGTTTTTTGGCTGTTCATCCTAATTTGGACGCCAGTTTTTCAACAGTGCCGGCGGGCGGTTGATTTCCGGATCCATGGCGGTTTCCATCCTAATAGGCCCCATAGTCTGAAATCGTAAGTGATTTTGAATTTTTAATTGAATTGTTAATAGTAATTCATAGTGTTGTGGTGGGTTGTTGGGTTTGTAGGGGATAGGGTTGGATTTCAATAAATAAGCAAATATTAACGATTAATTAATTAATATTTTTCTTATTAATTTTGCGAGTCATAATAATTATGCAAATGATGTCATGCTGATTTATTTAATTTATATTTTAGATGTGGTTGCTATTATGTATAAATAATTATTTAATAAATTGTGAAATAATAATATATTTTTGCTTTTGATATGTTTTAGGTTAGGTGCTAGGCTTGCAGGGGTTTATGAAGTTAATTAACCAATATGTAAGTTGCAGTTTCTTATTAATTGTTAATTAATTATTTACTTAATGATCAATTATGTCAATTATTATCAATTATGTCAATTGTGCTATATTTATTTATTTTAGTTACATTATAAGCGTGGGTTGCTAGGTTTGTAAGGGTATAGGGTAGTACATTAGTAACAATTAATTCACAATTAAATAGTTAGTTAATTGACTATTAATTATGTAACTTGTGTAATAATTGTATATTTTAGTTATTATAAATAATAAATAAATAATTTTTAATTGTAACTAAATTATTTAATTAATTATTAATTATGTCAATTGTGTGATACTTAGTTATTTTACATATAGATACAGGTTACTAGGTTTGTAGTGGTATAGAGTAGGAAGTTCAATAAATAATAACTAATTAACAATTACTTTAATATAATAAGTATTATTATTATTATTTAATTCATTATTCATTTTGTAAACTATTTAATAATTAATATATTTTTGTTATGTTTTAGGTGTGGGCTACTGGGTTTGTAGGGGTATAGGTTGGAAGTTAATTAATTGATAATGTCTTGTTAATTATTTAATTGTTTATCGATTATGTAAATTGTGCTGTACTTATTTATTTTAGTTATATTTTAGACAAGGGCTGCTAGGTTTGTAGGGGTGTAGAGTGAGGAGTTAAGTTTTTAACTTGATATATATATATATATATATATATATATATATATATATATATATATATATATATATATATATATATATATATATATGTTTTAATGGTAATATTGTTTATATTAAGAACTTAATAGTTTATTTCTAAATGAATAGGGTTATTTAAATATGTAATTTTTGGGAAATGAAGCACTTTCCCTATTGTGTGTTGGATTGGAGTGGGAATATTGAATGTAACCCCTCCGAAGTCCAACTCTATCCCTACTGTTGCAGAGACTGGAGTGGAAATAGTAAATCTTCTCTTTTCTAAGTCCACCACTTTCCATACTATTGTACTGTTTGGATTGGGAATAATAAATCTAACCCCTCCGAAGTCCAGCAATTTGCCTATTGTTGTGCTGTTTGGAGTGGGAATAGTAAATTTAACATCTCCAAAGTCCAATACTTTTCCTAATGGTGTGCTGACTGGAGTGGAAATAGTATATCTTCCATCGCTAGTGTCACCTCTGATGTCCAAAGCTTTCCGTACTTTTGCAGTCTGCAGTGGGATTGGAAAATATTACCCCTTTAAAGTCTAACATTTTCCCTACTGTTGCACTGACTGGAGTGGGGATAACCTCTCCCAAATGTAATGTTGTTCCCACTGTTGCTTAGACTGGAGTAGGAATAAGTAAATGTAGTCCTCCAAAGTCCAACTCTTTACCTGCTGTTGCATAGACTGGAGTGGGAAAAGTAAATCTTACCTCTCCAAAGTCCAACACTTTCCCTACTGTTGCACAGATGTGAGTGGGAATAGTAAATCTTACCCCTAAATGTCCAACACTTTTCCTACTGTTGCACTGATGTGAGTGGGAATAGTAAATCTTACCACGCTAAAGTCCAATGCTTTCCCTACTTTTGCAGAGACTGGAGTGGGAATAGTAAATCTAGCCTCTCCAAAGTCCAGTGTTTTCCTCACTGTTGCACAGTCTGGAGTGGGAATAGTAAATCTTACCCCTAAAAGTCTAATGGTTTCCCTGCTGTTGCATTGACTACAGCAGAAACAGTAACTCTCACCCTTCCGATTTCGGCCCAGCAGACCCCATTCCCTGGGGCCTGGCCTGTAGTGTTGGTGCCCTGGTCCCAACCCACCGCACCCACTGCCAATGTTAGGGACCACAGGGGAGCCTGAAGGGCCCTGCAGTCCCTGCCAGCTCCCTGCCTCCTGTGGGAGCCGGCATTGCTTTTGTATCCAGGGAGCTGCTGACATGCAGCTCCCTAGATCCCAAAGCAATGTCTGTTTCCCTGCTCCCTTGACAGCGGGCAGGGAAACAGACATTCTCTGCTTTCTGCAAGCAAGAGCACCCTGGGAAATTGCTGGAGCTGACCTTGGGGGTTGACGGTCCCCAGGGCCATGTACTGCTCCAGGAGGGGAGGCCGCGCAGCTCCCCTCCTTCCTTGAGTAGGGAAATGCCCCGGGGAGGTGGCCACACGGACCCCTCCCATTTCTTTAATATACATTTTTGCCCCAGGGTGGTGACGGTCACCAGGGCTTGGGGGATGCCTGTAGGACCCCCCCCCCCCAAGAGGCCTAGAGGCTGAGGGTATTTCTACCCTGCACTCTTTGCTTTTATGTTTTTTATTGTGACTTGGTTCAGCGAGTCACAAAATGGCTGCCAACACTTCCTGGTTTGAAGTATTGATAACCAATCAGATCACCGGTTCAAGATCAGGAGGGGTCATGGATCCTTCACTTACCTAGATATACAATTGGGAATTATACATATATATATATCTATATATATATATTCACTGAAAAAACCATAGGTTTCAGGCAAGTTATAGTTAGAAATTAGCATTTAAAAAACCTTTGAAATTCAATTAAAAAAACATAGGTTTCAGGCACGTTATAGTTAGAAATTAGCATTTAAAAAACCTTTGAAATTCACTGAAAAAAACATAGGATTCAGGCACGTTATAGTTAGAAATTAGCATTTAAAAAACCTTTGAAATTCACTGAAAAAACCATAGGTTTCAGGCACGTTATAGTTAGAAATTAGCATTTAAAAAACCTTAGAAATTCACTGAAAAAAACATATGTTAGAAATGGGGGTCTCTAGTTGGCAATGGCTGGACACTGTCCAAGTAGGGACCCTTGTTTCTAAGTCAGAGTAAGAGGGCTACACCCTTTGATAACCCCTGCTCAACCCTGTGGTAATGTAGCACGAGCAGCTAGGCTTATCTCAGAGGCAGTGTGTGAAGCATGTATGACCATACACAGTAACCCAGTGAAGAACACTACAAAGGGACACCACACAAATAGTTAAAAAAAATATATATCTTTATATATAGTCTTAACACAAGACCAATAACGATCAAAAGCCACAATACTGTAAAATAGGATTACTCTTGAAATGCTGCAAAAATAGTTCAAAGTGTGCAAAGAGGAGTTCAGTTCAAAGCATTGGTCTCTGCGACCCTTTTACTTACAAAGTACCTGGATTTCGTAGCAAAATAACCAAAATGTCGCAAAGAAGCTGTAGCGATGATTTTCTGAACGCGAGGCCGGCAATGCGATGAATCCTTGCCGCGAGGGAGGAGACAATGCGCCGATCTGCTGATGCGTGCGGAGACAATGCGACAAACTTCTGCATGCTAGGCCGTTGATGCTATGACTCCTTGCCGCGAGGGATGAGACGAGGCGACAATCCTGTTGTGTCTGCGATCAGGTTGCGATGCGAAGAAATGGTGCTCCACGAGGGAACGACGATCCTGATGCGATGCGATGAAAATGGCAGACGACCGGCGTCCGCGCTGCGATATTGTGATGCGATGATCTCTTGGAGTTAGCAAGCACTTGGAACCACGCAAACGTGCGATGCGACGATCTTGGGTTGCGAGCACTCAGCGGCAGCAGCACGATGATTTTCCGGTGCTCTTTCAGCTGCGGCAGCTTGCAAACGTGCGTTAGCGACGATTTCATCACTCTCTTCTCTGTAGTAGAACTAGAGGCCCTGGAACTCACAGGAGCCTCACCTGCAGATAGAAATCCTCGCTGGGAGGAATCAGGAGGCTGGTGGTGAAGTCTGATGTGCCTGAGACTTCAGCAGGAGGCTAGCTCTCTCCTAGCCCTAGGGTGATTGCTTTAGTAAGATGAATAAAAGTTTTCTCAAAGTCCTTTTCCCTCTTCTTCCAAGTCCAATGGTAACCACTGCAGGCCAATCCAAGAAACAGCACACAAGCACAAGGATAGTCACCTCTTTCAGATTCCTTCAGTTACACGGACAGAGGTTCGTCTTGATGTCCAGAAGCAATACCAATTGTAGGGGTTTCAGCACAGATATTTATACCCCAAAAGTCTTTGTTCTCAAAAGCTACAAGTCACTGAACCCAGCCAGAACCATTTCTGCTCAGTCTTGGAGCACTTTGTTTACCAGGCTGCATCCTTCCTTTCAGAAAGAGGGGGTCTGCCATCAGACGCACAGTAGGAGGTGGAGCCAGCATTCACCTTGCCAGGCACAGCCCTATTCAGTTCAAGGAGCTACCCCTCCCCATACTCCAAATGCAGATCTCTCCATTCAACTCAGGTCTGACTCAGGCTGCCCTGTCCCTCCAGAACCAGACAGCCAATACACATAACAGCAGAGGACACTGGAAGGCTTAGGCAAGAAAATACCTACTTTCTAAAAGTGGTATTTTCAAACACAGAATATAAAAATGAACTTCACTAAAAGATGTATTTTAATATTCTAAGCTCAGGCATACTAAATTCGTTTTTCTACCATGTTCCTTGGGTCAGTTAGGACTATAGAATGTAATAGTCAAACTGCCCATTGTGGCCTATGGAGAACAGGTAGCCTTACAGTAGTGAAAAACGAAATTGGGTGTAATTCACTACCAAGACATGCTACACACATCAAGGCATGTCCTACCTTACACATACAATGCACCCTACCATAGGGGTGACTCACATGATGCCAAGGGAAGGTTCAGGGGCTGAGAAGTGGGTGCACTTCACAGCCAAGATGGCAGTTCTGGACTGCACACAGACTCTGCAGTGGCAGGTCTGAGACACACTTTACACGCTGCTCCTGTGGGTGGCGCAAACCAGCGCTGCAGGCCCACCAGCAGCATTTGGTTTACCACCCCTGGGCACACACAGGCCACGCTACTAGGGACTAACAGGCAAAGCAAATAAGCCAATCATGGATATACCAATTCACATGTCATATTTACACTCGGAGCCTTAGCGCTGTGGCACTGATTGGCAGTGGCACAACGTCCAGATCATCTAATACCTGCAAGAACAGAGGAGACAACAGCGAATAAAAGAAGGGAGACCCACGCCAATGGTGCCAGGTCTAACACCATAGGTTTCAAGGACGTTAGCGTTACTTGGACATTTGACTCATATAAAACCAGAGAAATTTGCCCGTTATCGTTAGTTGAGCTAACTATAACTTGCGCGCCCGCAATGCACTGGTGATGACGTCACATATTACATCACTCATGACATGGTCAGTGACATCACTCATGAAATCATTGATGACATCTCAAATGACATCACTGATGACATCATCCAGTGAATGTGTGTTTCTGTAAAGTTTAAATATTTTTCATATATATCTATGCCAAGGTGTATTGAAGAATGAGTGGATGTAGAAGTGCCTGAATGGATTATTTAGTAGATGCATGACTGACTGTATAAGTCACTGATTGAATGTATGTTACTGAATGCATGGGTTAGTGACTAAACTGTGTGAATGTCTATATTAGTCTCTCAGTTGGTGTGTAAGCAGGTGCATGGGTTGGTGAGTAGCTACATCAGTGTCTATATGGGTTATTGATTGTATGAGTATCTGTATGGGTGTGTGAGTGTCTATATGGGTGGGTGGGGGTGTCTGACTCTTTACATACATGTCTGAATGGCTGATTTACTGGTTATCTAGATTCAAAAGTGCATCTCGGAAGGGCTGTTTGCGTAGCTGACTGTGTTTACAGGTGTGCTGATTAGTGAATTGATGTCTCAGTTGTATACATGTGAGTAACTGTATATGTTTTTAGACAGTATATGTGAGTGTTGGGGTGTATAATTGACTATACGTGAGAGAGAGTGATTGCAAGAGTGTCTACATACATGAATGTGTACTTGTATTAGTGATTGTATAAGAGAGTAAGTATGTGTTAGTATCTATATAAATAAGGGAGGTGGTGTGTGTATAAATAAGTCAGGTGGAGTGTATATATCTGCATAGGTGAGTACATGGGGGTGTGATTTATGTGATTTGGCATGACTGAGTAGATGTGTGAGTAACTCTTTGGATCAGTAGTACTGTGTGAATGTATGTATAGGTGTATGAGTGGATATTATACTGATGTAATGATGAGTGACAGCATGTGACAGTGACTGTATGAGTGTATGTCTAGCTCACAATATATAGATAGGAATCAGTGGATGGGTATCTAGTATCTGGTATTGGTGTGTCTATGGTTTCGAAAATGGTAGTCTGTATTTTAGAGTACGTGTATCAAAGGTTATATTAGAGTGTGAGGAGGCGTGTCAGACTATCACTTGGATGATGTCATCAGTGATGTCATTTGAGATGTCATCAGTGATGTCACTGACCATGTCAAGAGTGATGTAATATGTGACGTCATCACCAGTGCATTGCGGGCGCACGAGTTATAGTTAGCTCAACTAACTATAACGGGCGAATTTCTAAGGTTTTATATGAGTCAAATGTCCAAGTAACTATAACCTCCCTGAAACCTATGGTTTTTTCAGTGAATTTCAAAAGTTTTTTAAATGCTAATTTCTAACTATAACGTGCCTGAAACCTATGGTTTTTTCACTGAATTTCAAAGGTTTTTTAAATGCTAATTTCTAACTATAATGTGCCTGAAGCCTATGCTTTTTTCACTGAATTTCAAAGATTTTTTAACTGCTAATTTCTATCTATAACGTGCCGGAAACCTATTTTTTTTCAGTGAATTTCAATGTTTTTTTAATGCTAACTTCTAATTATAATGTTCATTTAACCTATAGTTTTTTCCGACACCCACGAAGAACACAACACCCACTGCCACAACCCTCAGGACCTCCCCCCCGTACAACCCCTCGCCCTACTACCACCAAGGCAGTGCAGAACAGGTCAGCGAACCCTCCAAAAACGGCATGGTCCCTTAGCCATATAATTGTTGCAGGGATTCTGCTTATGCACAGAACTATGCGCAGGAAACCAGGACCTCAGAGAACTGTGGTGTACCAGAAACTCCCCTCAGAACTAAGAACCCCATATCCGACTAGCTTAGTGTCCCATTCGTTAGCCTAGATCTAGCTAGGCGGTCCCAATGTATAGACAACCCAGAACATGCGACTTAGATATTTCTCAGGAGTGGTGGGAATGCGAAATACCTGTTTGTACCTATTTAGCAGTCCACAACAGAATAATACAGACACGGTAAAGTTTAAAGAGTTTATTTTATAAACCTCGCGTCCTAAGATGCAGTACTTTGGCTAACACTAGCAGACAAATGGTTAAGATCAGAACCATCAGCATTGTTACAATACCATACAGAATGAAAGGAGCAATCATAATAATATTGACAGTGGTAAACAGCCACACTCCTTTCTCTAGCAACTAATAGGTTATTATACTAATGGAAGGTCTCTTAGGCTAATATGGGGAACCCCATACCGTATAGATCAGCTTAGTGGAATCACATCACAGGATCAGCTAGGCTCTCTCATGCATCAGCTCTTCTGTTCGAATGAATCTAAAACATTCTGTCCTGCAATATTAAAAGCACTTGTCCTTCAGATATTGGCAGCTGCATGTATGATATGTCTAAAAAGTGGTACGATCAATCTGAACACAACACTCTGCACCGTCTAGTGTCCTAGACTTGTTCTTTACATGATGTACAGACGAAGGTCGCAGCACACTGTTAAGAATGTTAAACAACAAACTGTTATCCTGTAAGGCAAAGTCGAGTAAGCATTTCTAAAATGAATAACATTTAATAACAGTGTTGCGTGCAAAGCAGCAGAAACGGCAAGCTGGCTTTCTAACAGTTGGCTCGGTTATGCTAACTTAGTGTTGTAAATAGGGAGTGGCTAACCCATCCTACATAATAGCTCAATATTGGGAAATGTGGCAATCAGTTTTTCTGTAAATTCGATTTTCTAACTATAATGTTCCTGAGACCTATGTTTTTTTGTGAATTTCAAAGGTTATTTAAATACTAATTTCTAATTATAATATTCATAAAACCTATGTTTTCCTGCCGAGGAATGCGCATGTGCAGGCTCCCGCGCATGCGCAGTTCTCAGGAGAAGACGCGCTGGAAGAGGTTTGAAGCCCGGGGACGCCGCCGATAAGGTAAGGTTATTTAAACATTTATTTTTTTATGTATTTAATACTGCGGGTGGGAGGCGGGCGGGAGGCGGGATGTGCATAACGGAACTATGCGGAGAGTGCGGAGATTGGTTCCATCTCCGTGCCTCTCCGTGTAGATCCCTTATGCACATTACGCCCACCCTTAATCGTCCCCCCCTGTAAGCATAAGCATAACTGGAGTGGGCTGATCTGACGTACGCCACTTCAGCGTAGAAGTGTGAATAAATAGGCCGGGGCTCTGGGCATGGTTCACTTGTGAACTGTGAAGACCAACGACTGTGCCAGAGCGGTGGGCCTCATCCTGCCACGAGGCTGCCACCATGACCGCGGGTCTCCTCGACAGAGGCCCCCTGCGAACCCAGCGGCAAAGCACCGCAGACTTATGTCTGTACAGACTACTGCCTTCGATCTACACTGCGGACAGCAGGCATCACAATTCACATGGAGTAGCGATTGCACATGACGCAGTCCAGTACACAAGATACATTGCTCCCAGTGCGGCCCTCTCGGACCACGCATCATGACAGGGTGCGCACACGCTGAGCGCTAAAGATACCACTAACTCAGTGCACCACAAGTCATTGACACGTGGCCTTACTGAGGCAGAATTCAATAGACAAAAGACATTGCTCCGAGTGCGGACCACACATCATCGCAGGGTGCATACACGCAGAGCCCCAAAGGTACTACTAACTCAGTGCACCATAAGTCATCGCCACGTGGCCTTATTGAGGCAGAATTCAATGGACAAAAGACATTGATCCGAGTGCGGCCCTTCCGGACCACTCATCATCGCAGGGTACGTACACGTTGAGCGCCAAAGGTACTACTAACTCAGTGCACCATAAGTCATCGCAAGGAAGAGTGTACAGTTTTATGTCAGCAGTGAGGCATACTATCACTCAAAAATCACCCAAAATAACAGAAGAATAGAAGTATATTAATGATTACAATCCAGTAATTTTGATGATGTGGAATGCAAATATGGACATACAATATGTTGCAGATAACTCAATTACTGTTCCTCGCATACTATCCAAATAGAAGTCCATACCTGGAAAACATATGTCTATATGAAATACTGCAACATTATAGTTTTCGAAAAAATGTTACAGAAAAAATAAATGAAGGGAAGTATGCTGTAATTGGATCTGATGGATGTTTCTTAAAGAATGCCAAAGGAAATGTGATTAATCACAGGAAATTAAATTGTGATACTCCAGATAAGAGAGAGTTTTTCTATTTAGCTCTTCCGCAACTCTTCATACCTTGGAGGACTGAAATGGAATTACTTGGAGATTTTGAGTGCTATGAAGATTCTTTCAAAGCATGTAAAGTCATTGCTAACAGTGAGGCCCGCCCGGACCACGCATCATCGCAGGGTGCGCACACGCTGAGTGCTTCAGGTGCCACTAACTCACTGCACCACAAGTCATCGCCACGTGGACTTTTTAAGGCAGAATTCAGTCATCGCAGGGTGCACACACGCTGAGTGCCTCAGATGCCACTAACTCAGTGCACCACAAGTCAATGCCACGTGGCCTTATTGAGGCAGAATTCAATAGACAAAAGACATTAGTCCGAGTGCGGCACTCCCGGACCATGCATCATCACAGGGTACGTACACGCTCAGTGCCAAAGGAACTACTAACTCACTGCACCACAAGTCATCGCCACCTGGTCCTATTGAGGCAGAATCCAACGCAAGCCACAACACATGGTGTCACTAACCCTGTTCAACACAAGCCGGCGACACGTAGTGCCACTTACCCTGTTCAACACAAGCCAAACGATCCCACATGTGGAACTGTGTCCTGAGTCCTGAATGGCAGTGACCCCAAGTCCGTGGCAGCAACCACAGCACCAGACTCCCTCTGATCAGTTAGGCATATTTCCATATGCAAGGCCGGCGACACGTGGTGCCACTAACCCTGTACAACACAAGGCATGACACGTGGTGCCACTAACCCTGTTCAACACAAGCCGATCCCACATGTAGAACTGGTCCTGAGTCCTGAATGGCAGTGACCCCAAGTCCGTGGCAGCGACCACAGCACCATACTCCCTTTGATCAGTCAGGCATATTTCCATATGCAAGGCCGGCGACACGTTGTGCCACTAACCCTGTACAACACAAGGCGCAACATGTGGTGCCACTAACCCTGTTCAATACAAGCCAATCCCACATGTGGAACTGTGTCCTGAGTCCTGAATGACAATAACCTCAACTTCGTGGCAGTGACCACAGCACCAGACTCCCTTCAGTTTTATATGTTGTTGTTTTGTTTAAATAAAATGTTTTATATGTAAATCTATACATGACTAAGATTCCTGTTTGTCCAACTGCACAGGGGCAATTACGGGCCCAAGAAGGTTGTTGGGGGTATGTTGGTAATGTGGGAAGAGGGTGCGTTACCTGCTGATGTGGGGAGAGGTAGCATGAAAGAACTCCGGTATGTTTTCAGAAATGCCTCGGACAGATGCCAGCTGACGGACTGATTCACTAAATGGCTTTTCAATGCTTATGTAGTGTGACTTATGAACAGTTCGCACTCAGGCTCGCAGAGGTACAACTGCGGCCCGTCCAGTTGACTCACAGAGGCAGTACTACGAGCCGTCTGTTCCCAAAGGAACAGCAGCGTAGTAGCTCGCAGAGGTACAGGCACAGCAGAGTACTAGCTCGCAAAGGTAGAGAGCTGCAAGCCGATGGACTGGCTTCTAACAGCATAGCTGCGAAGTGGTGATGTTGGGAAGAGGGAGCCTGAAAGGGTTATCTCGCACAGAGCTCCAGTATATTAAATTGTCCCCGGGACCTTTCTTTTATAGTTTTACTTGATGCAAGAAAGCACGCTTTCTGGACCATGACCTTTCTCCCTACCAAATTTGGCGTAATTCCGTTCAGCAGTTTCACCTGTAGCCTTGTCTAAAGTTTCCTATGGAAAATCCATTGAGAAAACACCTTTTCACACCCCCACATAGCTACCTGTCGCAGGCGTACTCGCTGTTGGTGTGCAGGTCAGTGGTCTAGTTGTCAACATGTCACGGATACTCCCTGTGGACAGGTTTGCACACACACCACACCCATCAGGCACATGCGTCACAGGCCATGTAACCACGCAAATATAATGCATAGACAACGTCACATCCTTTATTGCCGGTGGTGACTGGATGGCGGATGCCCACGGGTCTCAATCATAAAGAGTCCATGAAAAGTTGCGCAGAGGGTTAGTCGCACCCTGAGCTGTATGGCCGTCAGGGGCCTACCACCACGTGGCATGGACTTGTGTTGCACAGGGTTAACGGCACCAAAAGCTGATGTGGTCTCCGCCATTGATAACTCATGACTCAGCAATGGCCGTCAGCGGCCTACCACCACGTGGCGCTGACTTGCGTTGCACAGGGTTTGCGGCACCAAAAGCTGATCTGGTCTCTGCCATTGATAACTCAGGACTCAGCGACATGTGTGAGATCTGCCGGGCCACGGAGAAGCTGATGTGGTCTCTGCCATTCATGACTCAGGACCCAGCGACATCTGTGAGGTCTGCCGGGCCGCGGAGCTTTGACGGGCATGTGGAGTGCCCACTGGTAGACACTCCGGTGGCAGCAGGTAATTATTTGGTCATGGATGCGCAGGGGTGGCAGTATCTCTCTCTCTCTCTCTCTCTTACTTCCCTCTCTTCACTTTCTCTCTCTCACTCTCTTCCTTCCTTTCCTTCTCTTTCTCTATCTCCTTTCTCCCTTTCTTTCCTTCCCTCTCATTTCTCTCTGGCATTTTTTTCCTTCTCTGTGTCTCACTCCTTTGATATGTGCATTACACACATCCTTATTTTGTGCTTTATTTTCCAGGCTGTGTCGTCGACATTCATGGTCCCGACAGGAGTCTTCCGCCTTGTTGTTTTGTGTTCATTTTGTTAAATTTAGTTTATCTTTTATATATACGTTTACGAAAAAATAAAGTTTGAAAAAACAAAATCAATAAAGTTTTTGGTTGTTACTTAAGTGCTGTGTGACTCTTTCTCGTTCTTATTACTGTTATTTGGTGGTGTTCACCATGGTGTTACATCTTGGGCAGTTATCGTGGGAATACTGGTGATGTCTGTAATTTGCACGAGCTTCTGAATAGTGTGTTAAATTTATCTCAATTGCAGTTGCATTAAAGTGCTGATAATAAGATGCAGAGTAGGCGTTCCCGTGCAAAAACACACAAGGTGCACCTTTGTGATTTATTCTTAATACTAAAATCCTGTATTGAATTGCACTGTGGTAGAAGGTGCATTTACAGTGTACACACAAAATCAATGAAGAAATCTTATTGTATTTATATTGATTGGGAATAGTGAGTCGGGTGCTGGATCTTGACGGGATACACTGCCCAGTTCATTTATTTTTCTGCACATGAAAAAACCACTTCACAACTTTCACAACGAAAGGCAAGAACTGCGATGTGAAACAATTTCTGGCGATAAGCCACGTTAGCACCAGAGATTTTACACCTGCTTTCTGCTGGTGTTAAGCAGGACGACTACCTGCAGCATGAAAGGGAACACAGCCAAGAGCCACACCTGAACACCCACAGATGCCATAGAGTCAATGAGCATGATACACGGATACCTATGAGGGCCATAACACTCATCACAACAACCCCAGGACCGCCAACGCCCCCACGAACCTGCATCTGAGCAAGTGTGTCCGTGTGGTCATTGTGTTAGCATGATAGGCACGGGCTCTGCAACATCACAGTGTGCTATCTTCAGCGGATGTTACCATGTCACCTCAGCGTTGGCAGTGAGCCTGGAGATGTAGCTACGCACGCATACTCCTGCATGCACAAGCGGCAAAGGGAACGGGGTGTCTCACACATGTCCGTGTGCAAGAAGTGCAGTAAGTGTGTCTCTGTGTTCTGGTGTGGCCGACACAATGGCGGCAGCAGTCAATGTTGTAAAGTGGCATGCACCACCTCCAAACAGCAGTGTCATGGTGTGATTGGAATGCTGCAGGACATGCACAAATAGGCATTACAATGGTGTGCCGTAGGAGTGCACTGGATACAACAGCGCAGCGCGAAAAAGTGTGGGGGGTCGTGGGAGGGAGGAGCAGCTGTTTAGCAACGTAATACACACTGAACCCGGCCTTTTGCCACATGCTGGGCATCTCATCCATGACCGGCCTTTGTACACATCCTGTATGAATGCAGCTGGAGAAGTTACTGTAAGGATGAAAGGTTCTTTGTCTGAGCTATCTTGCGCTAACACATCTGCTGCTCCGAGAAGGAACTTGCAAGTGGCCAGCCCCCCTGACAGATACGATAATATTTGCATCGGTCTCCCACACTCCACACTGCCTAATTTGAGAACAACGAGTGTGAATGTCAGATTGTGTCTCCACAGGTGGGAACCTAGGAGCTTTGATTTTTACGCAGCCTCCCAGCCGCGGGAGATGAACCACCCGGAAATGGATGGATTGAACAGTGCTCTCATCATAGCTTCACCGACCAATTGCAGCACTTGATGGGTTAGTGCTGGCAAAACAAAAGTGGAAAATGGGTCTGGCTTGGACCCTCCATTTTGGGCGGAGGGTCTCTACAAATTCAAGCAACCCCTTTCCTTCCACAGTAGAAAAAGGGAGAAGGCCAAGACCTAAAGTTTTGGCCCACTTCCTAGTGTATAAATGCACTTTCTCATGAATTCCAAGGTACGGCAAACCCTTGCCAAACATAGCCTAGATAGTTGGTTGTTGTGACTATTCACTTTGTAATACGTCTCCTAGTGACCTAGGGAAGCAGGTTTGCGTTTTGGGTGCTTTGGAATGATTGTATCCCTCTGTCCATGGTGCCATATTCTGAGGCTGATGCAGTATACCTGACAGTCACAGGTCTGCTTCAGAAGACATTGACACCATCTTCTTCTTCCTCACTGCCACCTCGTTCTATCAGTTGTACAAGTTCTTCTCTCTCACTACCACCAAATATGCTTTTGAGGTGCTCTTCCCACCTGATTGCATGTTGATCCAGTAAGCCCCTAGTACCATAATGTCCACCTGGCATATCAGAATAAACTTTTTTCGTAGCATAGTGAGTATTCTGTGTTGTGCCCGTCATGCAGTCTCAATGAATTAAAGCAAAGAAGCACCCAAAATGGTGTTAAGAGCTTTACTATTGTGCCAAAGTTTAAATGACATGTTGAGGTGGACTTGGAAGTTGGGTGGGTCTTTCTTTAGGTAAAACTGTGTGGTAGTGGTTGGTGTTGCTGCAGATTTTTGGGGTCTTCTTGAAAATATGGAAGCAAGTTGTGTTAGTAGAACAACAAGACTCAGGGCAAGTTGAAGGCTTTATGGAACCTTCCTTTTGTGGCGGGTCTCAATCAGGGTTCCAAACCATGTCAAAATCTTCAAAGGACTGGCTTGGAGTAAATGGGGGAGTGCTCATTTTTTCTTTACAGGAGATTGTGAAGCTGATGTGTTCGAAGAACAGTCACAACAACATCTTGCTCAGCAGCAAGCTCAATTTCTTTTCTCTGCTGCTACTCCTGGAAGAACAGGTGTTCCTAGCTGTGGCTCCTCTTGACGTTCTTGTGAAGATTTGGTTTGCTGCTTGTTCAATCAATTTCAGACTCACTTCTAGTCACAATGACTGTCGTCACTGTGATGCTGAGAAACATGGACTTTGGATTTAGTGGTGATACTATTAATCTAGGGTGATCCTCATTACAGTGTCTTCCTGATCAGAGGAGGTAGGTGTGTCACACTTTTTGAAAAAGGATAAGGGCTTGATCATGTGGTGGCACTGACAATAAACGTATTCTTCTTGTCAGTGTCCACTTTGTTGGCAGGGACTTCCTTATTTGAGGCCATCTTCTCAACTTTTTTGTACGGGTTAACACATAACATTAGCAAAAGCACTTAACAGAGGACTCTGGAGTCGCTGTCAGTGAATTAGCAGACTTTTCCCTATCTTAGCTTCATGAGGGATATCCTGTGCATCTGCCGGAAATAAAACCAAAGTTGAACATCAGTGAGACTTGGCTAATCTAGTTAATGTAGCACAAGTTATTATAAATCATAACAAATGCTTAACCGTAGTGTACTCATGCATAAAATAACTTTATTTTTTACTAGACATTACATAGGAAAAAAGAAGTTGATATCCCTCCAAGGGCAAATGGGGTCCCTTTGGAAGCCAATAGAAGGCAGGCAAACATTTTATAAATTAATTAAATAATTGCTATTGATGTTGTTCCAGGGCCAATGGGAACACTATGGGAGGCAAGACAAAATAATACATTAATTAAATAATTGATAGTCTCCCTCCAGGGCCCATGGGACATGTTTAGAAATAAGTAAAATTCAATTAAATTAGTTAAACCATTGCTGGTGTCCTCAAGGCCCACAGGACCCTACGCGAGGCAGAGGAGGAAAATCAAATAAACTAATTAAATGATTGCTGGTGTCCCTTCTGGGTCCATGGGACCCCTTCGGGAGGCAGGAGGAGGTAGGCAAATTGGGGCCCGTTTGTAGGCAGGCAAAAATCCAAAAAAAAAAATAATAAATAGTAACTGTAACTCTGTCTTTCTGGGGCACATGGGAGGCAGGTAAAAATAGAAAAAATTAATACAAAAAACAACTATGTACTACAGACTACTATAGTCAGCCACATGAACAAATAAATATTTCGGGATAAAACTAAAATTTAACGCAAATGGCAGGTGCTTCTTATATTAATGTTATTAGAAAATGGCTTTTAAAGTGGTAAAAAAGTATTGAAACACACTGGTTTTACCAACTAATAGTCGCATATCACCACCATATGGCCAGCAAAGAAAGAGGCATGGAGATCAAAGACGTAGGGGTCCATTAGGATGTAGGGCGGATCGCCACCGCCCACATGGCGGTGGTGATCCACCCTATATCCTTCCCCACCCACCACCCATTTCTCCCACACAGGTGACCGGGCGGAAAAGGGGCCTGCTATGGTGCTCTTTCTCTTTCCCTCTCATCTCTCTCTCTCTCTCTCTCTCTCTCTCACACACACACACACACACTGGCTGGGAACACAAAATGGTAGTCGCAGAGTGACCAGGAAAGAAGGAGGCATGGAAAACAAAGAACATGGTTGCACTATCCTACCTGGAGTGCATCATCCCTCCCAAACAAATTATGTAGCATTGCAGGAAAAGGATTGAAAAAAAGTATGAAAGTATGTACCTAAAAAGTGTCTCGGCCTACCAATGGGACTGCCCTGGACCTTACTCGTCACCAATAAACCAACAATACAGATAACCAAATACACTTTAAAACTGCCCCAATTACAAATAGCCAAAGCCAACATTAATTTACCCATCCTAAATATAAATTTAAAGTTGCAGGAAAAAACACAATAACCTACCTTCTCAGTCATACACAAACTCACAAAAAGCGATAGACAAATACATGGAGAAGAAGGATGCAGAGAAGAAAGGGAAATAAAGTCTGGCTACATGTGCCCGTTATCCAGGAGCCACAAGCACCCTTTATCATCAAAATGCATAAGCAAACAAAGAATAACCTACAAGCCACTAAAATTATAAAAAGACTATAGTACAGCAACAGTGAGAACTTGACAAAATACAGTTCAAAAAACCCTGCAAGGCATGCGTAAGGGAAGACTAGGTCCCAAATAGAAAAAACAACAACACAATAAAACGATTATCAAATCTGTATAGAAATCACAAAAGAGCCTAAATCAATGGACAATGGAAAAAATCTATGTAATAGTCCAACACCACCACCATCCCAAACATTTGCAAACATAGGGAATGATTTAAATTTCAGTGGATTAGTTACTCTGTCACAAAGGTGATGTTTATGCCATCCACTAAAATGTAAATTTGATAGGATATTATGGGATTTTTCTTTTGGCGGACGGGGGTATCCGTCACCGTATGACCGATTAACCTGTTCGCCAAAAATGTAAATCAGTCCTATAATCTTATAAAATTACTAAGGGCTTTATGTAGAGTTAGCTGAAGGGTTACTCTATCACAAACATGACGGATATCCTGTCCGTGGTATTACAAGTGTCATTGGAAATAATACACTTGTAATATTGTGGACGGGATCTGTCACATTTGTGATGGAATAGTCTGTCTGCTGAACTCTAAATCAGGCCCTTAATCATACAAAGATCAAATAAAAAGCACAAGAAAGCCTAAAAAAGGATCAAAAATTGTGGTGCTTGCCCTCATTCAAATATTTTGTAAATTGTTGCATTGAATTCACTTAATTTTTCACAAAAAGTAAAAATTCCAAGTATGTGAATGTAGCAAAGATTGCAGAAAAAAAGACATTGATGCTTTCCTTCAAAATCTAAATCCACAATGGGAATTCAGACAAAATATTAAGTCATTAAAATCGACTGACACAATTATCGAGTTGGAGATATCATGAGCATGAATATAGTGGATAAGGATATCGATTTTAAGGTACATATTATCAATGTTACAAATATTGTTGTTAATATTAACAATTCTTTATTATTTTTGCTTTAATTATTATATAGGTTAATGTATATGTTTTAAAATATTTGTTTAAATATTGTTAGTTTTTTAATATGGTTTGGAAATGAATAGTCGTTTTTAAATTTAATGTAATCGTTTTTTGTTGTTTTTAGTACCGTAGTGGGTTGTGGGGTTTATAGGCGAATAGGGTGGGAAGTAAATTAATGAAAAATAATTAATAGATTTTTTAAAATTAATATTAGGTATTTAATTGATAATTATTTATGTTAATTGTATAATTAATATTTTTTCAGTTGGCTGTTAGGTGCAGGTTGTGGGTTTTGTAGGGTTATAGGGTGGAAAGTAAATTAAATATAATTCATTAATAACCATTTTTAAATTAATGTCAATTATTTAAATGATAATTATTTATGTTAATTGTATAATTAATATTTTCTGTTTTTAGGTTTTAGGTGCAGGTTGGGGGTATGTAGGGGATGGGGTGGGAAATCAATTAATTATAATGTATATATAATTAATTCTTAATTAATAGAAATTATTTATATGATAATTATAAATGTAAATAATGTAATTTTAAGTTTGAGGTGTTGGTTCTGTGTTTGTAGAGGTATAGGGTGGGATGTTAAATAATTATAATTTAATAATAATTAGTTGTTATTATTTCTAATTATTTAATTGATAATTATTCATGTTAATTGTATAAATCATTTTTCTAAATTCAAAATTAACATGCAGGTTGTGGGTTTTGTATGGGTATAGGGTAGGAAGTAAATAGTTATAATTATTTACCAATTATTTATTATTATAAATCATTATTTAATTGATAATTAATTATGTAAATTGTGTATTATATGTTTTATTTTGGGATATTTAGTGGTTTTTGTATGGGTAAATGATATGTAGAAAATTATAATAATTAATAGATTGTTAATATTTATCAACTATTTGGATGATAATTATTTAAATATGTAATTAAAATATTGTTTAGGGTATATGTGAGTTGTATTTGTAGGGGTAAAAGGTAGAAGTTAATTAAATATAATTTATTCACACTTAGTTAATTAGCAATATGAATTGTTTAATTGATTATGAGTTATGTATATTCTTTTTTTTAAAATTATATATTAGGTGTGGGCTGCTTGTTTGGTACAGATAAAGGGTGGAAAGGTAATTAAATGTTATTGTTTTATTAGTAGTTACCTAACATTAATATTTTAATAGATGTTTAATTATGTTAAATTTGTAAATTTTATTCATTTAAATATACATTTTAGATGTGTAGTGTGTAGCTTGTAGAGGTATAGGGTAGAAAGTTATGTAAGTATTAACTTTTTTTAATTGTAATTGTATTGACTGTAGTGTCTGTACATTTTACACCTCCTGAGTTTAAAACTTTGTCTGCTATTTATAAGTTGTAGTGGGTATAGTATGTGTGATAATGTTAACATTTTGGTGCTGATTCCGATCCTGGAAAACAAATTTGCGTACGACTCGAATCCGTATATTTTCACGTACGGATCGTACAAGTACCGTACAAACTGCGAAGTACGATTCGTACATGAAAAATACATACGAATTGCGCCTGGAAAATGGTCCGAGAGGGATCCGTAAATTTTTACGTCCGAATAGCGTCGGGAAAAGTCTACGAGAGGGAGACGGACATTTTTACGTGCAAATCGTAAAACAGAAGTCCGACCGCGCAAGTACGATCCGTACCGCCCGTCCGAATACACTACCGCATGTAAAAGGCCCCGTACGGAGCGAACGCTGTACCACACATGTACCACACATGTACACGGGTAAACTTGTGCCCGGACAGCCCCCCTCCCCCCGCATATGTCAGTACCGTACCCCTGTAGGTCAGCACCCTACCCCCCCCTCCGCACCATACCCCAGGACCGTACACCAGCCCCGCACCTGTACACGCCGCACCCCAACACCGTACCCCAGCCCCGTACCTGTACGCACCGTACCCCAACACCATACTCCAGCCCCCCACATGTACGCGCCGCACCCCAGGCCCATACCCCAGCCCCGAACCTGTACGCACCATACCCCAACACCGTAGCACAGCCCCGCACCTGTACGCGCCGCACCCCAGGCCCGTACCCTAGCCCCGCACCTGTACGCACTGTACCACAACACCGTAGCACAGCCCCGCACCTGTACGTGCCGCACCCCAGGCCCATACCCCAGCCCTGTACCTGTATGCACCGTACCACAACACCGTAGAACAGCCCCGCACCTGTACGCGACGCACCCTAGGCCCGTACCCCAGCCCCGCACCTGTACGCACCGTACCCCAACACCGTAGCACAGCCCCACACCTGTACGCGCCGCACCCCAGGCCCGTACCGCAGCCCCGTACCTGTACGCACCGTACCCCAATACCGTAGCACAGCCCCGCACCTGTACGCACCGTACCCCAACACCGTAGCCCAGCCCAGTACCTGTACGCACCATACCCCAACACCGTAGCACAGCCCCGCACCTGTACGCACCATACCCAAACACCGTAGCACAGCCCCGCACCTGTACGAACCATACCCCAACACCGTAGCACAGCCCCCCACCTGTACGCGCCGCACCCCAGGCTCGTACCCCAGCCCCATACCTGTACGCACCGTAGCCCAAAACCGTACCCCAGCACCCTCACCCAGCATCGCATATGTACGGACCTTACCTACGCAAAAAATACTAGTACAGAACCAGGACACTGTAAAACAGCACAAGGAGGGTCAATTTGACTCGCACAACACACGTCTACATGAGAAAATACATCTCTATGACTGTCCTGGCACATCCAAACAGGCAAACAGAGGCCCTAAATCACAACTACCTCTTATAACACACCCACCACAAATTCAAACCCAACCACACCCACAAATGGACCAATAAAAAGGGCCAACACACACAACCCATGAGCCTTTGCAACAGACCCACTGCTGACAGACCCCACAGACAAACAACTGCACCTTACTTACACCTTAACTACACCTTAACTTACACACCTTCGCACAACCTCCTTCACAAACACCCCCTCTTCACTTTCACACACACACCATCACATTCACACCCACACACGCACCACCATCCACACCCACACCCCACACCATGCCCACACACAAGAATCCAAAGTTCACAAGGGCGGAGCTGGACCTCCTTGTCAACGAAGTCATCAGAGTCGAGCCACAGCTGTTTGGAACATTGATCAGACAGACCAGCATAGCCCAAAAAACCAGCCTGTGGCAGAGGATCGTCGATAAGGTGAATGCTGTTGCGCCCATCCGAAGGACCAGGCATGAATACCAAGCCAGGTGGTACGATCTGCGCAGGGCAGTCAAGAGGAAAATGAACGAGGAATACGCCCAGAGTAACTTCACTGGAGGTGGGCTGCCCCGCAGAGCCATACATTACCATCCCTGGGAGGAGAAGGTGAAGGCCATGCTTCCGCCAGTGGGAGTACACGGAATCGAAGGAGTCGCAGAACCTGGTGAGTACACAAACAACTCACGTAACATGGGGGGAATGGCATCCACACCACAAATACACCAAATGCACGCACATTCCCCCAAGCCCTCACCGCACACAACCACACTCAAAAACCACGCTCATGCCACTAACGTCTCCATGCCCCATTCACAAATAAAGGCAATGCCATGTCTCAGGCCACACCAACCACAAACCCAAGACTGGATGTCTGGGATGCTGGGAGGGTGGGGCTCACACAACACATTGTGCAACTCAGAAGCAGACACCAATGCCCTCAGCCCATATGGCCTAGGTACATACCCATGCACCATGCCCAATGCACAGGGACTGGCAAAGTACTGGCAAGGTAGCTGACACTTGGTCCTGCTGTATGCAGCACAAGGCCCTCCTGTGACCACTGTACACTCAAACACCAACTCCACAAGCTCAGATATCTAGCACAGGAACTCAAACTCACTGTCATGCCAGCATGCACCATGAGGGGACAGACACATCACATGGGAGACCCAATGACAAATCACACTGCACCCAACAGCAGGCCCGGTCACACACCCCCCCTCACACAAGCACACACCCCCGGGGCAGGCAACGGATTTACCCACACTCACAATAGACATGTGAAACAACAAGACCAATCCATCGCCAAATAAGCATCCGACCCAAACTTCTACTGGTCAAACACTCAGGAGAACATACCAATCTGTCCCCCGCAACATACCCATCCCCAAGTGGACATTGAGAGGAATGCTAGGCACATCCAACTACCTGGAGGAACTGTGACAACTTGAATATGTATGAAACATGGAAGTGGCATGAAACAGCATTAACATTGTCTCTCTCTCACACACAGGGCAACGTCATCGACCTCCCCCCAACAATGGGGGTTAACAATCACAGTCCCAGGCTCAGCGTGAAGATGATCCCCCCGGCAGCGACGACTTTCACCACTCCGTGGATGACCCCGACCAACCTGGCCCCTCTGGTGCCCAAGCCCCTGCAGCACCTGTGTCAGGTACATCTGTGCCAACCACCACCCCCATTTCCTGCCACATCCCAGGAGACACCCACAAGCCCTGCTCGCACTGAACAACACAGCCAGTCTGACCAGGAGGGACAAGGTTCTCTGGGCACCCAGGAGGAGGCAGACAACCCCGATAATGCCATCCCTCAGGGGTCTCGTAGACCCGATGTGCCCACAACGGCAGGCCAGGCTCGTGTGGGCAGGGGTGGTGGGAGTGGAGGCAGGCGGAGGCGAGAACCTGACCAGGCAGCTGAGGGAACCGGTATGTCACACATACGCCACATCCTGGACACATACCGGCGTGACACCAGGGGCATCAGCCAGGAAGTGTCGAGCCTCACAGAGATGAAGGGGACCCTCGACGAGATGAAGAACCTGCAGGCCGAGCAACATGCCAGTCAACAACAACACCAAGGACGGATGGAGGCAAGACTGGCTGAGCTCCTGGCGGTGCAAACGGACATGAGCCGTTCACTCCGTCGGATCGCAACATGGGCAACCCTCCCTGTGCCAACAGGCGAAGACCACCACCAGCCACAGGGAGGGAGGAGTAGGAGGATTCGTCCGACGGAGCATCACAGACATCGTCAAGGCCTGCATCTGAGGGTCCCCCCAGGAAGGTGGGTCGTCCACGGAAAAGACCGTGAGAGTCAGCGGACCATCCACATCTCCCAGGTCACCTGGCCTGGCACCTGGTCCACTGGCGCAACAGCAGCACCTCACCCAATGACATTCTCTGCCACATGGACTTGCTGGTCACAGTCTGACCAATGATGACCAACACTGTGGTCTGGACTCCAACTGACAAGGATGCCATCTCCCCCTGTGAACTTTGGATTCTATGCACCCGGTAGAGCACCTTAGTACATCTACCAAAAGACTTACCCCACCAAAAATAAAATCTCTTTTTTTGTCATGAGATGTTGCTGTCATTTGGCATTAGTCCACAACATATGTGTGTGTAAATGTCAAACTATGCCTGAGTGTTGAACTAACTCCAGCCATCCATACCCTGGGATCTGAGTCTGGTACAGGACACACATGGGGCACAATTTATCAGTCAATGCAGACATGGAGCACAATACTCACCTGTGATGGCCTCAAGCTGCTGAGGGGGGGCTTGCAATACTGTGCGGACAGACCTATTTTGAAGAGTATCATTATGGCGTAGAGGTCATGCCTCATTTTGAGGTTCCCGGGGAGGGAGTCCCAGGTATGTGTTCCCAGGTGGGAGAACTATGTCCTGCATGCTGGAGTACAGTGGATCTGAAGAATGGTGGCCAGGTCAAGGTTGGATGCACGGAGATGGCACTACGGGGTCTCGGATGACAGTGGTACAAGGTTGGTTTTGGGTCGGGGTTGTGGCCTGCCTTCTGAGTGTGGGTGGGGAGTCTGAAGGTCATCCTGCAGCACACAGTGATCCATTGCAGCTATCTCTGCTGGACGGTGATGTGGCTGGGGCGCGGGATGTTGCAGCTGAGGTGTGCAGATGCAGCCTGGATGTGGACAAGTGTCCCGGGAGCTTGGATGTGGCTGCCCCGTAGAGGGCAGGGCAGCATTTGACACAGATGTTGTCGTGGACCTGGGGGATGGTCCGTCTTTCCTTGGAGTGGATCTATCTGGAGATCATGTGCATAATGCAGAGGGTGTTGCAGTCTGAGGTACAGATGCTGGTGATTACCATGGCAAATGTGAGCAAGCAATCCATGATGCACACCATCTTGTGTGCGTGGACACTGGGTGCTTGAGCGGGGCTTCTGCGGGTGGGACACAAGCAGTTGACACAGCTGTAAGGGGACAATCCTCAGATGTTGACCTCAGTCCTGTACAAGTCCAGCCTCAGGTGGCTGCTATTCTGCCATTCATGAATGGATGCAATCTAGAATATTGGAACTGGCAATGTCTGCATCCTTGGTGAGGGTGAGGAGCACCTGGCTGTCAATGGCATACGAGTTGATGATGAGGTTGTGTGCGCATGTGATGGTGGAGAGGGGGGTCCTGGACACATTGTAGATTGACACGATGAGAGATGATACCTGTGCCATGTGCCTCACGACGACAGCATACTACATGCAGAAGCCTTGAGTCCCACTCCCATGGCCTTGCCGGGGTACAGAGCTGGTGGGGAGTAGGAAGGACATGACCTGGTGGGTGTGACAGGGCCTGGAAGGCGTGGCAGCGCTGTGTAGTCAGCCGGAGTTGCACACTCATCATGCAAAGGTGTTGTGTGTGCGCTTAGTGTATGCCTGAGAGCAGGCGGGAGATGTGTGGATGGACATTGCTTGGAGGGTGGCTGCAACATCAGACTGTAGTGTGATGTGGGTCATGCAAGGACCTGAGGGTCGTGCAATGTGCACGTTGCATGTGCAGACGGTCCAGCCTTTGGCACCGCGTGGCCGCAACTGTGGCACAGACAAGCTGATGACAGCCAAATGAATGGGTTGAGGGAGGAAGGGAGGAGCATCTTTGATGTGTGTGTGTTGCCAAATCAGGAAACTTTGTGTGCCCTTGCTGCAGTGGCTGCAACAGCAGGCGGCATGTCCTGGGAACTATGCCACAATTTCCACTCAAAGACTAGGATGTCAGAAAGGACTACTGCAACAGGTGTATTTCAAGGAAGGAGTGACCGGTTTTCAATGGCACACCCAGAGACAAAGGATGTACAATCACCTAAGATGACTGACACCGGATCAGGAAACTGAAGGCCGAGCTGCACACAGGAAACACACCCCAGAAGGTGTTGATGGCCCATTGTGGGGACCAACATACCCAAACACATACACAGCCATGGCCTTCATGCACAATAGAGAATCAAATACATGAAGAACAGCATGCAGGTTGCTCATCTGCACATAGACTCATATGCACAATCCTTGACAACCATGCCAGAGATGGCACATGCACAGTGGCAAGAGACCTGCATTGACAGAGATGAGGCACCTTGGAGGCTGAGGAACACCTTAATTACTCAGGCTCACACCTATAGAAATGCATCAATATTAACAGACTCACAGGTCTTTTGGATTAACATGTGGGACCTACACTCGACACCCCCTTCGCACCACAGATGCTGTAAATCCATTGGAGTGGCACACAAGTGAAGGGGGTGAACCAAACATCCCCTGCTGCACACAGAGAGGCTGCAATTCCCCATTGAGCCTCTTATGGGGATGTCCCGCAATATGTCCACCCGTAGCCTCACGTATGTTACCGAGGGAAGTTGTACACACATTGATGCCTTCATCAAAATCCACAATCCCATAACAGATGACTGTCACGAAGTGTGACTATCAATTCATGTGAGTCATGCTACATGTCATGTGCCCCATGGTGAGTCGACATGTATGCATAGTAACAAAACATGCACAGGAGCAGTGCCCACACATTACAAACAACTACCACACCCAAAATGCCTTGCTGCAATACTTACCCAAAGGAGACTTTTCACAATGTCCATGCATGTAACGCTGATTCAGCACACGTTGCATTACTCATGAGGAATAGCAGGAGCACAACGATGCCACGAGCAGACAGTATGCACAACTACCTGGGGATGAGAGACACACAAGAAGTCAGGAAAAACATAGTCATCCGCATGCATGGTCATGTACTCTACATGACTAAGGTGACACCATGCTACTTGTCAATTGAGTGTGTCAGCTAAAATGTGTGGAATGACATCAGCACTAGAGTGACTCATCAGAACACACCTGAAAGTCACTTAGCATACAGTCAGCTGGACACCCACATTGCAACACATGCCACACAAGGCTCCAAGCGTGCACACTCAGACCCAGGGACTCACCATTATGAGAAGAAGTTGCGTATGAGCTGACTCCGGATGTCCTCCTCCTCCTCCTCCTCCTCCTCCTCCTCCTCCTCCTCCTTCTCACTTGCCTCGTGACCAAGGCCGTCATCCTCCATGGGTGGATGTTCCTGCTCATCCGGATCCAGGATGAGTGGCACAGCTTTCTCCACTGCCATGTTGTGCAGCATGCAGCACACGAGGAAGATTTTGCAGACCTTCACCGGTGCATATGGGAGGGACCCGCCTGTCTTGTGGAGGCAACGGAATCGGCTCTTCAGGAGGCCAAACGTCCTCTCAATCACTCGCCTGGTCTGCCCATGGGCGTTGTTGTAACGGTGATCTGCAGCTGTTCTGGGGTTGCGGAGAGGCGTCACCAGCCATGGCATGTTGGGATAGCCAGAGTCCCCTACATGGAAACATCATGTAAAGAAGTGGGTCAGGAGATACCGTCACATACTAAGATACTGCTAAATACTGGACAAACAGAGTCTATCCACCAACAAGACATGCTTGTTTGTTGTGCAGCTGCAGCATCATTTTTGGCACCCTGCTACGCCTCATGATGTAGGCATCATGTGCTGACCCTGGAAAACGTGCACAGACATGGGAAATCAGCATGTTAGCAAGACACACCACAAGGGCATTAATGGAGTGATAATGTTTACGGTTTCGAAAGGCTACCTCCTGTGCCTGTGGTGGTACCAAAGCCACATGTGTCCCATCAATGGACCCAATTACATGGGGCATCCCTCCCAGGGCATAGAACTCACCCTTGATACCTGTCAACTGCTCACGAGTTGGAAAATGGATGAATTCATCCAGGTGCTCCAACATGGCTTCTAAAACATCATGCAGGACACGGCTGAACATGTCTGGGACATGCCACCCACATCAGCTATGGTCAATTGAAACGTACCGGTGGCAAAGAAATGTAGGGCTGACATCACCTTCATCTTGGGGGTCAGCGCAGTCGGATAACTGTGTCGCGGTTGGAGGTGTGGTGCCAGCCTGTTTGTCAGGTCCACAATTAACTGTTGGGGGAATCTGTAGCGGCGTATGCAGTCACGTTCCCTCATGGCAGCCAAGTCTGGCATTGGTTGGGGGAGAGGCGGTGCCCTGCAGAAATTTGGAAGGAATAAGGAAGATTTAGTACATTACTACACCAATGTCAATGAACTGAGCACATGTTCAACAGCTAATACACATATGCTACATACAGAGTCTGGTCTGTGCAATACATCCTGCATACGTATGCCAGCCAAGTGATACTCCTACCAAGAGCCAGCTTCAAACGTGGATTGTCAAGGTCTACATGACATGCCATGAAAGTAGCTGTGGGCCAGTGTGAGTGAACAGCCAGACACATTACAGGAGTGACATGCATCCACATATGTGCCTTTGAAGGATCTTATCTCATACAGACAGCTGGCGGCAAGCTAGACGCACAGGTCACATGTCATTGAAAAAGGACAGACCACACACCTTGCCATGAAGGGGTACATGTCAAAACTGATCACAAAGACTTTGAGACAATGCAGATATGTCCTCAGCTCGCAAGTCCCTGTTCGATGCATACAGACACACGTTACGTGTGATTCCACATGTGGCCTGGTGTGCGTAATAGTGTGACATGGGCATCTACACACAGACACATGTTGGATGCAGCTACAGCAGATGCAGTTGACGGAACACCAACAGCAAGCTCATGGGAACACATGACACACACATGACATAGTCACATCGTGGCACGCTGGTAGTTAGATGTCAGGTGTCATCATCCATGTACCTGGCATCAGGGGACAGTTGCGGATGTTGGTGACTGTGCCATGCCAGTGATGCAGTGCTTGACAAGTTAGTACTACATGCACACATGTTAAAGGTGTGAAGGGGACGTGTGCCACATAGTGCCCCATCACACATGACATGTGTACACAGGTCATCACACAACTATTGGGTTAAAACATGAGGAGACATGTGCCACATCACTGCCTGACACACCTAGGCCCTACACATGAAGGACTGCACTGACAATGACTTGATGTCCATTCCTGTGCGAGTCTGACACCTCCATTCCTTTCCTGTGCACCTCCTATCACCAGTGTAAGCTGTGAAACGCACCGTACACACGCTCTGAGGGCGTGTGTACATTCATATCACTATATAGGGGTTGGACAGGAGTACGCGTGGGTGTACGGACCGTACACACGTACTTGTACACCCTGGTCCTATCCCTATGGTTGTGTTGCCGTAAGCGTACGCCATAGAGATACGGGCCGTACACGCGTGTGTAGGGGTCGTATCCCAATGGTAGTGTTGCCGTAGGCATACGCCATAGAGATACAGGCCATACACGCGTGTGTAGGTGTCGTATCCCTATGGTAGTGTTGCCGTAGGCGTACGCCATAGAGATACGGGCCGTACACGCGTGTGTAGTATCGTGTGTATCGGTGTGGGTATTTGAAAATCACAATGGGGACACATCAGGGATAAGTCTTAGGGCCTAAATGCATGCTGGTTGTCATGGATACCCAGTTTCAAGTTCAAAATTTTACATCATGTGGCCTGGAAAAAGCAGTTGGCCAGCTTATACATTATTGCAATGTGGTTGTTCACTTGACATGATGCATCAAATTTGAAAAAATGCTAATGCTGTCACTGGTGTATTTTCAAAGGGATTGGAGGAAACGTAGGATGCTAATGAGTCTGACCAATCACTCGGTACTCCTGTAAAGGAAATAGCCCAGCAAGGCAGATATAAGTCAGCCAGAACCCATGAGAGGGCACTTGCCTGCACAACCTTTCATCGACACCACTGCTGCTGTTTGGCTTCCCCTGGCACCATGTCAAGGACTGTGGAGAGGGCCCAGCCTTTCACCCAGGAGGAGAATGAGGCGTTGCTGGACGTCATCCTCCCACAGTTCCCCAGCCTGTATGGTAGACCAGGGCAGCAGGTGAGTGCTGACTCCGCTCCCTTTGACTGTGCCCCTTCTTTTTGTGACTGGCATTGTGTCCAGGTGTGACAGACATGCAATGCTGTTTAGAGTGGGTCCCAGGGGGGGGGGTAATGGCTTAGGTGTGTCATGCAGAGCATGATGTGGTTCATGTGTGCACTCCTCACTTGCATTGTGCTTACTGTGACATTCACTGCATGGTGCATGGCACATTCTGCATGGCTAATCCTCTTGGCCATTCTTGTTCTATAGTCCTGAGGTGATTCAGTGTTCCCCCCGGTGTGACAGGTGACTGTACCCACAGATGTGTGTGAGTTTAGTGGAGCTGTGGTGAGAGTGACCAAATGATGTGTACGCCCCCTGGACATTGATGTGTATGAATGTTCCTTGTCATGTGGGTGAGTGTCTATGTGGAGTGTTGCACCACAGCTGCATGGAGGAGGCAACTGCTCAACCCATCTGATGTAAGTAGTAAGCCGTGCTGTGTGTCTGACTAGCTGGGCTAGCCCCACGCCTGTGACACCCCCCAGGCAAGTGGCACATGTGCAGAGTGAGGTTTGTATCCGCTGTTGCCACTGGCAGGTGATTTATCTGTGCCTGTGTGTGTCTGTGTACTCTGCTGAGGTTGGTTTCAGTGGCCTGGGGCATGTGACTGCTTGGAGGTGCTGTCCATCAGCCTTGTGTTGCTTGTGATGTACAGTGTGTGCCATGATCACGGAGTGTGTTGCACCCCTCATGCCACCTGTTACATGTGTAATTTCAATGCCATGTTGTGCATTGGGGCTTACACAGAGGCGAAATTCCCTATGACGAAGGTGCTATTAGTTTGCAGCAAGCTATGCCCTGTTCAACAAATCAAAGATGTTCTAATGTGTGTGTCTGTTACATGGAGCAGGTGTATTGATCTATTCTCACTTTGTCATCCTCACAGGTAACCGCCTACGAGAAGGGGAAGATATGGAAGCGGGCCGTCAGGGCCGTGATCTCCGTGGAGGGTCGCAGTCGGTGCCTGGCCCAGGTGAGGAAACGCTGGCAGGACATCCGGTGCTGGACCAGGGGGATCGCCCGGGTCCTGCTGGGGGACTCACCAGCATGAAAACACGGCGGGCGCCGGCGCCTGACCCACCAAATGAAGCGTGTCCTGGCGGTGGTCTTCCCTGAGATGGATAGGCGGTTACAGGAGAAGCAGCAGCAGCAGGGGGGTAGGTACATGTGTGTCTGTATTGTGTCACCAGCTTTTGGAAGTGCTCAGTTGCATGGATACACTGCCAGGGTTTATATGTGCAGTGCATCTCCTGTTCCCCCTACTCAACCGCTGCTGTTATTCCTCCCTTCCCCTCCTTGACATGTGTTCCCTGGTCTGTGTGTAATCACTATTGCACATGGTCATCTAGGCTGCAAGTTCATCATGGTGCACAATGCTTTCTGCATCATGTGTGGGGGTGGTCTGTACCTTGCCTGTGCCCTGTCCTGTCCACTCATTTGGGGGTCCATAATTGTTGCCACTGTCCTGAGGCTCCACATAGGAGTGTGAGGTTTTAAATACACACCCTTGCAGCATGCATGACCAATGTAGTGGCCTCAGACATGATGTGCATGAGTGGGAGATATGCATAGGGCCGGGACGGTTGCTCCAGTTACAGTCAGATCATTCCAGGACCATGGAGCAGTGTTCCCACTACTGTCCCATGAGACACCTTATCCTAGGAATCATGTGTGGCATCACACACTGTGGCCAGTCTCTGTGTGTTCAGCATAGTTAGGCCTCTGTGGCATTGTTCCCTGCCCTAATTTGTATTAACGTAAAGTGTGCAACATGTATCCACTGTACAGGGTGACCCCATTAGGCTTGTGCATACTCACACTGGGCAGTGCCTGTGTGTCTATGTACAACTATCAGTTGTTTGTCACAGATATATGTGTGGTCTGCCTCACGAGGTGATGTTGAGTACATTTAGGAGTTCTTGATTCCCCTTTTAGTAAACACAAATTGAGAGGTGTAACTACTTGCTCTGTCTCAATCACATTGTCTCATGTATAGGGGTTTGTGCAGGAAAGGCATACATGTCAAAACCTTATGTCTCCTTGCCAGGTCTGACCTGTGTGTGCTAATTGTCTGGACTGACACTCAACGTGCAGTGACCCAGACATGTTGTGCAGGGTGTCATGTTTGTGCTTTGCAGCAAGTGTCAAAAGTTACAATACATGTTTCAAGCTCATCCATTCTTGGCACCGGCGTGTGCTCCCGATGCTATGTGGTTTGGTCTGTGTGTGCTGACATCTGTGTGGACATTTTTCGTTCCTATCAGGGTGTCTCCTCAGTGCAGGTGCTCCTTATTCCAAAACTATTTCAGGGCCATTGGCTAATGCATTGTCCTGTGACTGGACATGTGTGCCAATCCACATGACAGGTAGTGGGTCAGATGTGTTGCCAACTAATGGTGGTACGGGCCGTACCCACGCTCTGAGGGCGTGGGTACGGTGCGTACCCCTACATCAACACTCCAATGGTGGTACGGGCCGTACCCACGCTCTGAGGGCGTGGGTACGGCGCGTACCCCTACATCAACACTCCAATGGTGGTACGGGACGTACCCACGCTCTGAGGGTGTGGTTACGGCGCGTACCCCTACATCAACACTCTAATGGTGGTACGGGCCGTACCCACGCTCTGGGGGCGTGGGTATGGTCCGTACCACCATTGGAGTGGTGACGGGTGCGCGTCCACGTCCACTTCCGTTGTGACGGTACGTAGGGGTTGGTGGACACGCCCCCCCCCCGAAGTGACCAGACCCTGGAGGTCAGGTATGTACAGGACATATTAACATTTTTACTTGGGTGGGGGTTATGTTTGCTGCCCCTGGCCCCCCCCTTTGCCCCTGGGTGTTGTTCTGACCTTCTGCGGCGTCTGCGTCGGTGTCTGTGCACCAGGTCATAGGCTAGGAGGGCCGGGATGACACGTAGGATGGGGTCCATGGCTGTCAGTCGCATACCGGTGCTCCTTCTTCGCGTCGTCCTCAATTTCCCAGGAGTTTTTGGCTGCCGTAAAAAATGAGCGCTGCGGAGTGACGTGGGCACGGATCGTACTTGCTGGTCCGTAAAACGCTGCCTGACTCCGTCCGGACGTCACGTACGCGATGTTCCGGATCGGAATTGTGGGTATTTTTTTGCCGGTTGGTGTTTTGTACGACTCGTACGGAAATGGTATTTCTGTATGAATCGTACTTGCGGGTTTGTAAGGTGGTTTTCCCGGGTACGAGTCGGACGGAGAATACGCTCCGTACGACCATTCGTACCCGGGTTTACAGGATCGGAATCGGCACCTTTGAAAGTTTACTTTATATTGTTTAAACTTATATTAATACATTTTTTGTTATTTATATTATATTTATAATGATTAATGTTTATAATATTTTATTTATTTTTTAGTAAATTTAAAAGTTTTATTTTGTTTGAGTTTTTAATTTCTAATTAAATTGGTCTGTTTTTTAAATATTTTTATTATTAGATCTATGTAATTATATTTCTTTTTTATGTTATTACATTTAAAGAGGTATTTTAAAAGTTATATAAATTAAATATATTACTGTAGTCACATTTCTAATTTAGATATATGTAAATAAAAATATGTATATTAATATATATGTTTGTTTTATTTTTTTAAATAATGATAACTGTTATATTTTTCAAAACAATTATTAAATATATTTTATTTCCATGATATTAGTATTAATATTTAATTTAACAAATTTGCATTATTTACATTTATGCTCCAGTAAATATTGAACTCGAAAATGTAAGTTTGAGGTGATTTTGTGCTTCTTCATTAAAACAACTGCATTTTACATTCAGAACACTGCTGATCACATAAAAAGTGCAATTTCACACTCAAAATTTACATGAACAGCCTTCTGCGGAAAACAAATCAACTTATAATGTATGTTGACAGCCCACGTTGAAGAGCTGCAGCTCGCATTTGAAAAATGCTGTTCAAGTTTATTGTATTGTTTTCGTGCTTCTCACATTAGGATTTTTCCCCAAACAGAATTCTCTTTATGCAAAGTGGCATAATGGCATAACCTTGGAAAATATGAGTAAACTTCATTACATGAAATTATCAAAATTCTGCAAACTATGCAGCTGTTATAATTTCGACCTGGCCTACTCTAAATCAGCCCCTCATAATGAAGGTCAAACTTTGACCCAGCCTACTTGGCAGACAATGTATCTGACCTTCACCCCACTGGCGAGAAATCGCATCTAGGGCCTCATTACGGTGTTGGGCGGAGACTTTCAGCCCGACCATTTGAGAACCGACTGACTTGCGGTTCCACCCAACTGATTACGATGCGATTGAACACTGTTCGGTCGGAGTCCCATTGTTCCCTATGGGAGCCCTTGTTCTTCCCGACAACACAGGCTCCAATGGGTAAATGGTGTGTGTGTAAAACCCTGCACCCTGTTGCAGGCACCCCACGGTGCCAGCCACACAGTTCAGGGTTTTACAGGGGTGTGTCTTAGGTACCCCCTCGGCTCCCAACCAGAAGTTGCAGGATGAAGTGGGCTGTGCTAGGGGCCCCAAAGTCACTTCCCAACAGCCTTTTTGTGTCGGACTGTCCGACTCTGAAAGGCTGTTGGAAATCGACATCGTAATCGGACGGTCGGAAACGCTCTTAGTAGAGCTGCACTATGCGGTTCCAACTGATACAACTTCTCCGAGAGCCCGTCAGAACTGATTCGGAAGGACTGCGCTGTTTACAATCTGACCGTGAACATCGTAATCGGTCAGGCGGATTGTAAACCGACCAAGTTGGTCTGAAGGGTTCCAACACAGTCTAGGAAATTCCGACTGTCGGGCAGACGCTTTCTGCCCGACATCGTATTGAGGCCCCTAGTAGTGGTCAACAGGGAAGAGTGACTTTCGATCGGTGATTTATTTTTCCAAGAGCTTTTGCATTAAAAAAAATGTTATTCATTTTTGTGGTTCCCCTTAACCAGTTTTAATGAACCTGGTGACTTTATGCTCATGATTATTTTGTTCTCTATTAGGTAATTTTATTGTGTGGTTTTCTTGACATACAATGTCAACACTACTTCAAGTTCCTAAGGGACGAGCAGAGATTCTCGCAGATTTGTGCATCGAACTAACCAGATAGGATTTCATTAAGAGGTAGGTGTGCCTCAACACTAAGGGGCCGATTACGATGGCGGACGGACTTGAGTCCATCCGCCATTGTCACGGGAATTGGGACCATCCGCCTATATGGTGGCGGTCCTGCCCATGGGATTACAATGCGACCACCACGGTGGCAATCGCATTGAGCATATTTACGATTGCGGCGGGTGCTGCAGGCTGCAATTGTAAAAAGGCAGGGTTTGCATTTCCCTGCACAACATGGCAGGCACCATGCTGTGCCTGCCACATAGTGTAGGGAAATGTAGGGGGGCACCATAAGTGCCCTCCATGTCCAGAAGGAAAGTGACCCTGTTGAAAGGGGGCCCGCAATGGGCCCCTAAAGTCAATCTCCGCCAGACTTTAAATGGCGGGTGAACTGCCATTCAAGGCTGGCGGAGATGAAGCACCCTAATATTGCGGACGGTGCCTGTTAGGCACCGCCACCATTCTAGGTATGCTTTCCGGGTCCTCCACATTGCCTGTGGCGGACCCGTGGCGGACGGACTTCCTGTCTGCCAGCAAACCACCTGCCATCATAATTTGGTAGGCGGAGAAGGACCGCAAGCTGGCGGTGAATCAGCCACCGGCAGGCTGCCGGTGGCGGATTCACCGCTATAGTAATGAGACCCTAAGTTAATAACCACATTCCTTATTTTGACCCCATCTGTCCTGTTTATAAATGAACTCCATGCATATTGTGATAGTGAATGATTAATGTTTGATTGGAAACCTTCCTCCTCTAATTGGACTCCTGGCTGAGATAAATAAAGTAACTGTTGGTTCACATGATTTGTTGCTGATACATCCTGGAACTCAAATATATCTTTGTTGAGTGATTAACATGTTTCTACGATTTCTGCTTGACTAGATTTCGTCTAAACACTTTTCATATGCATGTAGCTTTTAGGAACGAGGCAAACAACCTTTTTGATTTACCAGTGTGTCCATGTGATGATTCTTCTGAACAATCAGTTTTACATCTTCTATTCTACTATGGTTTTGTCTTGCCTTGGGGAACATACATATTTTGCTCCTGTTAAAGTGCAAATCCTTTGTCTAATGTAGGCCGGCATTGTTATATCTACAGCAGTTCCATTCATATTATATGTGTTTCTCTGTAGTAAGAATTTTTGTGTGTTGTGAGGACAAGGAAACGTGTCTTGTGAGTTTTTCTATGTAGTAATTATTTTCGAGCTTAGATTGAAAACTGTGTCTTTGTAATGGCTTCAGTATATAGTTAACTTTTTTTCTAATGTGTGATCATTTCAACGATGTGCTTTTTATACATTGTATTTATGTATCAAATTCCATTTATGTATGTTTTATGAAATCTTGTGCGCTCCGAATAAAGATTTCTTGATTAATTGATTGACTCTTGGCTCCCCCCCTACCAACATGCAAACTTTCCCATAACACCAGCACTTTGAAGTGACCAGAAGATGCCGCTCAACACTGTAGAAAACCACAAGACAAATACAACGCAGACTAACACAAAAAGGGCCAGTATAGTAGGTTCTGCAGAATAGTGCTTATTCCTAACAGCACTCTGCTATCATTTCTTCCATGACAGACATCACACTTTCTTCACTTATGATGACCTGAGAAGAAGGGCCAAAAACACTCGATTCCAATGATAACCAACTTGTGTTTCTTTTTGAAGCACTCTTTATTGCGAACTGGTGACTACAACATGTGATTAAAATCAGCAACTAACGCCCAGACGGCTGACCTCAGTGAGAGAAAGGGACGCCACTACCAGCTTAGAAGCTACAAAAGGAATGGTCATTTTAAAAAGACCCAGTAGGAACAGTGGTCAAAGCAGACCATATGGATGGCAAGGAGCAACACGGGGATATTAATGTATACACAGTGATCCTTAAAAGACACTCCGGAAGTCATAGCGTTTCCCGTTCGGACAGCAAACAATCTTGCAATAGTTGGCAAATATAAGTAGGGAAAGTAAATTGCATGGAGAAAAGAGCGCAACATGTTATCATTAATTCAGCGTACATGGCAAAATAGAATCAATTTACCTTTTAAAACTATTTAGAAGCTAAGGGGCATATCAACAACAACCGGCGATAATTATCGCTAAGCGCATTTAGCACTAGGATAATTATCGCCGGCTAGCGTTGATTTTTATCGCTGAGATAGCGTGCTATTGGCAACGCTTATCTCAATAGCGATAAAAATCCTCACGCTAAGTGGCTAACGTGAGATTATCGCTGGAAACCCAGCGATGATCTCACGTTAGCTTGTTGATAGGGACAGACAAACTTAGCCATGATATCCTCCTTCCATAGGATATCATGGCTAAGTCAGAAAAATACCAGACGTAAAAAAGCAGCGTTAACCGCGGTTAGCGCTGCTTTTTTTGTCTCTAACAAGGTTAGCGATATTCTTGATAATAGGAGAAATGTCGCTTAGCGACATTTCTCCTATTATTTTACTCTGGAAGCGTAGAGTAAATGAGTGCTAACATGCAAATTTGCATGTTAGCACCCTGTTGTTGATTGGGCGCTAGTTTTATCTAAAGCCAAAAAAGCAGAGATAAAGCCCTTGTTGATATGCCCCTAATTTCCTGCATGCTGATATCTTGACAACAGTCAATGAAAATGGAAAACCCCAGAGTAGTGTGTTTGGTAAAGCAGTCGCATATTACCTTACTATCAAAACTTGACTATTAATGAATATGAGAGCTGAATATCTATAAGAAAAACGGCCTCTTCTTTACAAGGCAGAGGCAAAGAAGCTACTGGAAGACTTATGTAAAGCAGAGGAACTGAGAAACACATATAATTGGTTTCCGCAGACACGAATCACTTTACAGTTATTTTAGAGTTAAATTTAGTTCAGTCAGAAAGACTGTAATAACATTTGCAGGAGAATGTGAAGGAAACACTAAAGCAGGTGCAGCCCTTTGGCATTGCCAAGACTTGCTTATATTTCTAATAGTTCGGCTTCTCCTGCTCACCTGCTAAATTGCAGATTCTTAGCTACTGATTTAATGTTGCTCCTTTGCAATTTCCAGCACCTTGATCCTGCATTTAACATTTCGCAAAGTAATTTCCATCAGCCTGTAAATTGTGGCATGTCCCATTTCCACCACTTGAATTTAAATATATTCATATATTTAAAAAAAAATGAACAACTGAAGTCGGGCAAAATCACACATCAAGCATAATTGCTGGATCCTCGCTGTGACTGACAGAGAAATTTAAGCTGCCAGCAAGAGCATCTATTTCTATAATCTGGGCTATGCTGGAAATCAACATAACATATTTATTTATACCATTTGAATGGCCGACTGCCAAGCAAATGCATTTCTGATATGTGCAAAAAGTGTTAATGTTACAACTGGAAACACTCACAAAAAATAATAATAACACTACCATTAACTGAATAATAATTATAACTTTAATAATAATCAAATTGTAAATCTTCAACTACTCTGCTGTGGTTGAAGCACAATAATTAAGTCTTTGACTTACAAACTGTCTCTCGGTTTACATACATTTAAAGCCCAGACACATAGAAAACTGTATAAACCCATAGAAAATGGGTTGCCAATGAAAAGACGCCAGGGATCTTCACTAATATTACCAGTTAACATTGTGCTTTCTTTTACTGGAAAATACATTTTTCAGTACTGGTGAATTTCATTATTTCTGTGGTACAAGTTATTGTGGGGCATATGTACGACAGAATGACAGAGCGGGGTGTTAAGTAAAACTTACTAAAGCCACGCTCCGCCGCCATTCTGGAAACGCAGGGATGTGCTGTATTTTCAAAGATACAGTACTCCCTGCGTTTCCCCTAGCGCTGGAGCTAGATTAAGCTACCTAACGTGAACGCAGGTACCCTTGCAGCATAGTGCAAAGGTGCCTGCATTGGGGGGAAAGATTGTATCTGTGCAGGAAGTTGTCCCTTCCTGTACAAAAACAATCACAAATGGCGAATTGTAACTCCTATGTGTGCTGCATTGTACAGTCCCCGTAGAAGTTGCAAATTGAATTTTTTTAAATGATTGTTCATGTTGGACTTGGCCCTTCTGGCAGGTTCACCCCCGAGACTTTTTGCTTTTTATTGGTGACTTGGTGTAATGGTTTTTGGGTTTCTGCGCACTTTACCGCTGTGTCCCAGGGTAAAGTGCGTGCGTGTTGTGAGGTTGGCCTGCCCTCTCATAGGAATGCATGGGGGAATGTCTGTGTCCTGGTAGTTCCTGATGCGTGGGGTGTGCAGGCCCGAGTTTGGTATATGCGGTCTCGTGTGATTGAATGCTGCGCGATGATGTGTGCGGCGTGCATGTACCTAGTGTGGAAGTGCCACTTCTAGAAGTGGGCACTTTGGTGTGCAGTATGAAATGTGTGGCTTGTCTGGCGATTGGCTGGTGGAGGTCATGTGACGGACTAGGGAAATCCCCAGAGTCAGGAGGAGTCACCCAGTGGTGAATGGGAGTTTAGCATACTGATGGCTGGGGAGGAGTATACCTGGGTCCTGAATAGGACAGGGCTTTCCCCACACACTGCTGGCTCCGGCCCCTGTGGTGCGTCTGATGACCCTGGCCTGCCAGTGAATAGGGAGAGGGGCTGAGCAAAACAAAGTGCTCAGGAACCAGATGTAACTGGTTCGCCCCTCCCCTGCACCTTGCAGACAAAGACTTGTACTGTATAAAAAGGGGCTGTGTCCCCTTACAATTTGTTCTCTTCCAGGATCAACTTGAGGGGGGCCTGCTGCTGCTGGGCGCCAGGAGAGACCGCCACTGGGGACTGCCTCCCTGCTGGAGGGCCCTGTGAGCTGGCCCTGGGCCCAGTCTCTGCCCCCCCCTGCACTTTGCCAGAACATTTGATTGCTGGACTTTCCCTTGATGTGCAGCGCCTGAGAGCGCTTTCTGGGCTTCTTGTAGCGCTGGGAGCGCTGTTCTGCTTTATAGCGCTGTGAGCGCTGGGATCTTGATAGCGGGTGCCCACCCCGCGATTCTGCCGGTATCTGCCGAGTTCGGCGGGTGCCCACCCCGCCGTTGTGCTCGTTGGTGAGGGAGCCTACCCCTCTCATTGCCAAGGACTTCACCGCCGCGACCGGGCTTCAGCCGGAAGTCAGGCGGCTGAGGGCGGGCCTCCGGGACACCCGGAACTGATAGAAGGAGGGCGGGAGCCTACCCCGCCTCCTACGGAAGCGTCGCGGCTGGTCCAGACCTCGGCCCGAGAGTGACGATCCAGGCGGGAGCCCACCCCGCACTGGACTGAGGATAGGAGCGCGGCGGCAGGAGCTGGTGCGGAGGGGGGCGCGAGGCACATTGTCGGTGCCTGCCCCCTCCGCGTAGAGAAGCAGCCCTGGAGTCCGCCGGGACCGAGAAAGAGCAGACGACGCGGGAGTCCCCTGAAGACAACCTGGTGAGTGGTTAAGAGGGCTGGGGGACTCCGCGCACGTGCTGGGGGGTGCGAGGGCAGTAATCTCTCGAGTCCCTGAGAGGGACTCCCCCGTTGAAGGCATTGTGGTTTCTGAGCGCATGGCGCTCCAGCGAAGGGGCCGTAGTGTAAGAGCCCATCGAGGCTCCACCTAAAGGGGGCACCAGTTGTTTCGTGACGGGGCGGCCCCAGATGGCAGCGGGTCGCTCCCCCCCTGGCCCCACAGTAAACGTTTAGGGCCACGAAGGCTCTAGGGGACATTCTTTTGGCAAGAGCCCAGAGAGGCTCCCCACGAGAGCGACAGATTTGTGTTTGAAAGGGCACAGTGGTGCCCACGCTCCTTCCTACAGCTGCCCAGCACTTAGTGGGCAGCTGCAACGTTTAGGTGGGGATAATTACGTTTTGCTTTGCGCCGCTGGCGCAGCCTGACTTGAACACAGGGCGTCCTAGCCCTGACGAGGCCAGTTGGCCTAGGAATTGCCACAGGTGGTGGCATATGAGTTCTTGCGCAATTATTCCTTTCCATGCACCTCTGAATGTGTTTTCATGCATCATGTGTTTTCCTTCCCTACACCTCTGAATGTGTTTTCATGCATCATGTGTTTTCCTTCCCTACACCTCTGAATGTGATGCATCATGTGTAACGTTCTATTACCCCTACAGGTATTGTGCTACTTAGGTGGTTGTTTGCTTTCTCCTAGTACAGGTGGTGCTAGTGAGGTTCTAGTTCCCTGCGCGATATTCTCCTAAGGTGGTTAGGGTTGCGTAGGTGGTACTTACCTGATACCAGTGAGTACTGGTTGTGTGCTATACATATTATTTTTGTGCTACAGTAATTTTATATATTTTATGTGCTAACTTCTAAAAGTGCTGATTCATGACAGTGGTCCATGTGGCCCTGTCCCCTGTACATATAATCCCTTGTAAATTCTGCCCGTGCCTGTTGGCACATTGTAAAGTGTGTGTTTTCTATCTAATGTGTTGTGTATAATACAAAGGCTATTTTTATAGAATACCTTGTGTGGAGTTTCCTTTGTGGTGGGCCTTGGGTGTTGTTGCTGGGTGCGCGCACAAACGCTTTACACATTGCCTCAGAAATAAGCCTGACTGCTCGTGCCAAGCTACCAAGGGGGTGAGCAGGGGTTATCTTTGGCGTGTAACTTCCTTGCCCTGACTAGAGTGGTGGTTTCTGCCTGGCTTTGGCGCAAGCCTTAGCCAACCAGAAATCCCATTTCTAACATTGGTGATCAGCGGTGGGATTTGGACTTGCGTTTGCGCTGTACCGCAGCAGCGACTGGCTACACCACAAAACTCTGCATTAGATAATCACATTTTGGGGATTATTGGGTTTTTTTTTGGAAGTTCCATTATTTCCTCTCCTAAAGGTGTCCTTTGCGAATTATGTACTCCTGTGTTAGCTCAGACACTCAGGTTCCTTGTGTTAAACTCTTCTCGAGAACGTCCGCCAAAATGGAGCCTGCTTTTAATTTCTGTGGTCTGTTTAGATACAGTAGGTTGGAGTTGGTAAGGTTCTGTGAAGAGAGGGACATGGAGGTGGGTGAGTCAGATACCCAGTCCAGACTGAGGATCCTATGGCAAAAGGATGAGTGGGAGCGAGAGCGCAGTGAGGAAGATAGGGCCCGGGCCGCACGCCGAGAGGGTGGTGGGTCTGAGGGGAGCCCTGAGGAATCTGAAGAGGAGGAGGATTACCTGACAGGGACGCCAGTAGAGAGAGAAGACCCCATAGATAGGGAGTCCCTTGCTGGGTCAAGTGTCAGGAGCAGCACCCCATCCCTTTCCCTGTCCCCAGAGGAGTGGGTAGATAGGAGGGAAGAGAGGGAGCATCAGTTGGCCATGGAGAAGCTCAGGTTAGAGCATGCCCGGGGAATGGCGCAGCTGACTATAGAGGAGAAAAAGCTGGAGACCGAGAGGGTCTTAGCGCAGGAGAGGATAGAGGAGGCTGAGAGGGCCTTCACCAGGGAGAAATCAGCGCTGGAGAGTAGACTATCCCCTGCGCGCAGTCTTAGTTTTCTGGGCTCCCCAGGGAGGGTTGAGTCCAGTGGTGGCAGCGAGATAGATTTCAGTATAGGAAGTCCCAGTTCCCCCAGTCTGGTACCTGTTGTCCAGGAGGAGGAGTTAAGGTTGAAGTTTAGGGGCAGTAGGAAGCTGTCTCACCAGGCTTGGGACGAGTTTTTGGGTGAATGTGAGGATGCACTGGACGATTGGGCGAGTCTTAGCCCGAGACGCAGTTATTCCACCATGTATGGTCTGGTTGTCAAAGAGCAGATGCTCAGGAGATGTTGTCCCGAGTTGCACCAACACCTGTTGGAGTATGGGTTTGCTAGTCCAGGGGACCTTGCAGAGGAAGCAGACCGTTGGGAAAGGGCCCAAGATGCTCTAGAGTCATTAGGGAGTGACTCCAAAAGTAGTAGTTCAGGGATCTTCCAGCCCAGCGTGGTGGAAGAGGCTCCGTGTAGCCCAGCTAGGTCCCAGGATAGCGAGGAGGGTATAGGGGCTTACGGCCTGGCTCAGTGGAGCGGGAGTAAGTGGGTGACCGAGGGTCCCCAGACGTACGAAACCCTGCCTCAGGACTTGGGTGGTTTCATGAGGGAACACCAAGTTGGGGACCTAGGCTGTCCTGTTAGCCCATTTGAGGAGGATCACCTAGTGAGTAGAGGACCTGGAGCGCCTGTAAGCAGGGCTCCTGTGGGTCTAGAGTCTGGCAGTACCGCTCCGGTAGGGAGGGTACAGGAGTCCAGCGTGAGGAGTGGTTGGGGGATGAGTTTCCCAGTGGATGCACCAGTGGACCAGGGACTAGCCAGTTGGGCTAGATCTTCTTGGGGGGACCAGGGTGGCGCCACTTCTGTTCTGGGGGATCTTCACGCACTGTCAGGTGGACAGGGGACGGGAGATCTGCGCCAGACAGACAGTCACACGACACATGGGTCATGTGTCAGCCTCAGGGGGATGGTGTGTAAGTCCCCAGAAGTCCTGGAGTTCCAGGCAATTATTCCACCGAAGGTTTTAGACCAGAGGTTGGGAGGCCAGGTTCAGGAGCAGCCTGACCTGAAGGGTAGGACTACTGTAACAAGTGTCCTGACCGGTTCTTCTTCCAGAGGTACCGCCCCAGTTGGTAGGGAGCAGGACTCTGGAAGGGGGTGCAGAGGGTGGGAGAGCCCACCTCTGACCCCGGTGCAACCTGAGGGGTTAAACCCTGGGTTGGGAGACCAGTTCTCAGGGAGGGGTCCTGAGCTGGTTGGTGAGTTATGTTACGGGGTCGCCTCTCAGAGGAAGAGAGGACGGAACCCTAGGAGAAGAGGTAGGGGGAGGAGAGCCTCACCCGTGACTTTTGGTCAGCCTGAGGGTACGGACCCTAGGCTGGAGGATCAGTGGCAGTTTAGAACTGCCCTGATGAGGGGTAGAGTGGAAAATGGTCACTATGTGCCAGGGGTTACTACCCCCCCCCCCCTCTGTGGTTAGGCAAGGACCAGTGGCGCCTAGGTGGTCTAGGGCCTGGTCCCGGCCACGGGCAGCTGAGGAGTACCAGGGGGGTAGCCCAGTTGGTCCGCCGAGTTTTTTCAGAGGAACCCATGTGAGTTCAGAGTGGCGTAAAACCGGAGAGTGTCCCTGCCTTTGCAGGCCTGCGTCCGTGTTTTATCGCCCCAAGCAGGGAAGACCATCACGGTGGTGATTGGTCTACCCTGCGTTTTGGCTGGAAGGGGGTTGTGTTGGACTTGGCCCTTCTGGCAGGTTCACCCCCGAGACTTTTTGCTTTTTATTGGTGACTTGGTGTAATGGTTTTTGGGTTTCTGCGCACTTTACCGCTGTGTCCCAGGGTAAAGTGCATGCGTGTTGTGAGGTTGGCCTGCCCTCTCATAGGAATGCATGGGGAATGTCTGTGTCCTGGTAGTTCCTGATGCGTGGGGTGTGCAGGCCCGAGTTTGGTATGTGCGGTCTCGTGTGATTGAATGCTGCGCGATGATGTGTGCGGCGTGCATGTACCTAGTGTGGAAGTGCCACTTCTAGAAGTGGGCACTTTGGTGTGCAGTATGAAATGTGTGGCTTGTCTGGCGATTGGCTGGTGGAGGTCATGTGATGGACTAGGGAAATCCCCAGAGTCAGGAGGAGTCACCCAGTGGTGAATGGGAGTTTAGCATACTGATGGCTGGGGAGGAGTATACCTGGGTCCTGAATAGGACAGGGCTTTCCCCACACACTGCTGGCTCCGGCCCCTGTGGTGCATCTGATGACCCTGGCCTGCCAGTGAATAGGGAGAGGGGCTGAGCAAAACAAAGTGCTCAGGAACCAGATGTAACTGGTTCGCCCCTCCCCTGCACCTTGCAGACAAAGACTTGTACTGTATAAAAAGGGGCTGTGTCCCCTTACAATTTGTTCTCTTCCAGGATCAACTTGAGGGGGGCCTGCTGCTGCTGGGCGCCAGGAGAGACCGCCACTGGGGACTGCCTCCCTGCTGGAGGGCCCTGTGAGCTGGCCCTGGGCCCAGTCTCTGCCCCCCCCTGCACTTTGCCAGAACATTTGATTGCTGGACTTTCCCTTGATGTGCAGCGCCTGGGAGCGCTTTCTGGGCTTCTTGTAGCGCTGGGAGCGCTGTTCTGCTTTATAGCGCTGTGAGCGCTGGGATCCTGATAGCGGGTGCCCACCCCACGATTCCGCCGGTATCTGCCGAGTTCGGCGGGTGCCCACCCCGCCGTTGTGCTCGTTGGTGACGGAGCCTACCCCTCTCATTGCCAAGGACTTCACCGCCGCGACCGGGCTTCAGCCGGAAGTCAGGCGGCTGAGGGCGGGCCTCCGGGACACCCGGAACTGATAGAAGGAGGGCAGGAGCCTACCCCGCCTCCTACGGAAGCGTCGCGGCTGGTCCAGACCTCGGCCCGAGAGTGACGATCCAGGCGGGAGCCCACCCCGCACTGGACTGAGGAAAGGAGCGCGGCGGCAGGAGCTGGTGCGGAGGGGGGCGTGAGGCACATTGTCGGTGCCTGCCCCCTCCGCGTAGAGAAGCAGCCCCGGAGTCCGCCGGGACCGAGAAAGAGCAGACGACGCGGGAGTCCCCTGAAGACAGCCTGGTGAGTGGTTAAGAGGGCTGGGGGACTCCGCGTACGTGCTGGGGGGTGCGAGGGCAGTAATCTCTCGAGTCCCTGAGAGGGACTCCCCCGTTGAAGGCATTGTGGTTTCTGAGCGCATGGCGCTCCAACGAAGGGGGCCGTAGTGTAAGAGCCCATCGAGGCTCCACCTAAAGGGGGCACCAGTTGTTTCGTGACGGGGCGGCCCCAGATGGCAGCGAGTCGCTCCCCCCCTGGCCCCACAGTAAACGTTTAGGGCCACGAAGGCTCTAGGGGACATTCTTTTGGCAAGAGCCCAGAGAGGCTCCCCACGAGAGCGACAGATTTGTGTTTGAAAGGGCACAGTGGTGCCCACGCTCCTTCCTACAGCTGCCCAGCACTTAGTGGGCAGCTGCAACGTTTAGGTGGGGATAATTACGTTTTGCTTTGCGCCGCTGGCGCAGCCTGACTTGAACACAGGGCGTCCTAGCCCTGACGAGGCCAGTTGGCCTAGGAATTGCCACAGGTGGTGGCATATGAGTTCTTGCGCAATTATTCCTTTCCATGCACCTCTGAATGTGTTTTCATGCATCATGTGTTTTCCTTCCCTACACCTCTGAATGTGTTTTCATGCATCATGTGTTTTCCTTCCCTACACCTCTGAATGTGATGCATCATGTGTAACGTTCTATTACCCCTACAGGTATTGTGCTACTTAGGTGGTTGTTTGCTTTCTCCTAGTACAGGTGGTGCTAGTGAGGTTCTAGTTCCCTGCGCGATATTCTCCTAAGGTGGTTAGGGTTGCGTAGGTGGTACTTACCTGATAACAGTGAGTACTGGTTGTGTGCTATACATATTATTTTTGTGCTACAGTAATTTTATATATTTTATGTGCTAACTTCTAAAAGTGCTGATTCATGACAGTGGTCCATGTGGCCCTGTCCCCTGTACATATAATCCCTTGTAAATTCTGCCCGTGCCTGTTGGCACATTGTAAAGTGTGTGTTTTTATCTAATGTGTTGTGTATAATACAAAGGCTATTTTTATAGAATACCTTGTGTGGAGTTTTCTTTGTGGTGGGCCTTGGGTGTTGTTGCTGGGTGCGCGCTCAAACGCTTTACACATTGCCTCAGAGATAAGCCTGACTGCTCGTGCCAAGCTACCAAGGGGGTGAGCAGGGGTTATCTTTGGCGTGTAACTTCCTTGCCCTGACTAGAGTGGTGGTTTCTGCCTGGCTTTGGCGCAAGCCTTAGCCAACCAGAAATCCCATTTCTAACAGTTCATGTGCCAGAAGGGACACATTCCTACACATAAACAATTATTCATGGAGTTTTGCTGTTTCTATGTGTGCTGCACAATGAAGAACACATAGAAACATCAATAACGAGGAGGAATGAAGCATTTCTCCTTGTTTCACCATGTTAAAACCAGGTATTCCCTAGTCTTAATTTTGAAGCTGCCCCATATCTATGCCACCTGTGTGAACATGGGGCAGCGTCAAAGTCAATGGGTGTTGCAGCGGAACGTCCACCGCAACACCCATGGCCACCCCTTTCATGCTAAATACAGTGGTGGCCCGCACAGGTAAGAGCGGTGGGATGGTGGGGGGGCGCAAAGGCGGTGCAGAGTGGGGGGGACTCGATAGATGACGGGATAGGTAAAATTAAACAAAACAAGAAATAAAACCACTTACCTTTCTCTCGCCGCATCGCCAAGTCGATGATGCGGCGAGCGCAAGGTAAGTGGTTTTATGTATTAAATAAATAAATCCTATCCCATTGTCTGTCGACTCCCCCCACCCTGCCCAGCCAATACCCCAGCAACTGCCGAACCGCTCTTACCTGTGCTGGCCACCACTGGCTAATGCCAGCTTGTAAATTAGGCACAGCCCCTATCACCACCGGAATATCGTAAAAAGTGATGTTTCTGTGTCGATAGGGGCTTGTAAATATGTCCCTGTGTTTGCTAAAAAAGTTAGGGAGGATAGACCCCACGTATTTCATTGTGGTATAGCAGAGGGGTCCTCCAGGCCCTGCCCACAACACAGAGGTGCCGATTAGGATCCTTGAAAAACCGGGTACGAACCGTCGGTCGGAGCGTTTTCTCCGTCTGACTCGTACCCGGGACAAAAACATTACAAACGTGGAAGTACGATTCGCACAGAAACACCATTTCCGTACGAGTCGTACAAAACACCGACTGGCGAAAATATACATACGAATGTGATCCGGGAATGCTCCGACGTGACGTCGGGATGCTTTCAGGCAGCGTTTCACGACCCAGGAAGTACGAATCGAACCGACAGCAGTCCGGATGGCAATATTTTTCCGGCACCAAAAAAGTGCCGGAAAAGCGAAGTAAACCGCGAAACGACCAGATTAGGGGGCCCGGTACGCGCCTTCCCCCCCCCAGCCCCTGTGAGTACGCGCCGAACCCCCCCGTGTATGTACACCCGTGTACGTACGAGTCGAACCCCCACCCGTGTATGTACACCCGTGTACGTACGAGTCGTACCCCCACCCGTGTATGTACGGTGCGTACCCCCAGCACGTAGCGCTGGGGGTACCCACCGTACATACACGGGTGGGGGTACGACTCGTACGTACATGGGTGTACATACACGGGTGGGGGTTCGACTCGTACGTACACGGGTGTACATACACGGGGGGGTTCGACTCGTACGTACACGGGTGTACATACAGGGGGGGTTCGACTCGTACGTACACGGGTGTACATACACGGGTGGGGGTACAACTCGTACGTACACGGGTGTACATACATGGGTGGGGGTACGACTCGTACGTACACGGGTGTACATACACGGGGGGTTCGGCGTGTACTCACGGGGCTGGGGGGGTGGTTTGGAGCGTGTTGGACCCGGCCTCGTAGCATGGCTCTACTTGTCCCCGCACCACCTAACCTGGTACCTGCAGCCCCGAGCCCACGGCCTAGCCGATCCCTTCCACCAGAACACACGCACCCAACCCGGACATCCTCGTCCATGGCCTCTCTCCCTTCGGCCACCCCGGGCCCGCGTGCCCACTTCATGCACCAAGATGGCCGCCCGGCCCCAGCGCGACCCGGGCCTAGCGGCGCCACTCCGTCTGGAGGACACCACGCTTGCCAGGGGATGAGAGAGGGAGGAGCAGTTCTATCGCACCTCTGAACTCCCCTGGGACGATGATTTTCGATTGGCCCTCCGGCCTCCCTGAGAGCTGGCTCCACGCCTGCTGGGTGTCTGGGACTCCTCCCGACCCGGCCCTGAGAGGATCAAAAGACAATGGCAGGAAACCCCGACAAGCGACCCCCAGGTGACAAGACCCCTGCCTGCACAGACTCCAGACATCAAAGAGGGGTCGACCTATAACAAGGGGTGCTCTGAGACTGTCCGGCAGATTCGACGCTGGAACAACGAGAGCCTGCTGACGCGGTCGCGGCTCCTGGAACTTAGAACCCCCTGAGCCCCGCTGAGTGACTCGCGGCTCCCTGAAGATCGTAAGACCTCCGAACTGTACCTGAGCCCTGCTGAGTGACTCGCAGCTCCCTGAAGATCGTAAGACCTCCGAACTTGTACCTGGGCCCTGCTGAGTGACTCGCGGCTCTCTGAAGATCGTAAGACCCCCGAACTTGTACTTGAGCCCTGCTGAGTGACTCGCGGCTCCCTGAAGATCGTAAGACCTCCGAACTTGTACCTGAGCCCGCTGAGTGACTCGCGGCTTCCACAGACTCCACTGGTCCCGCCGGACCCCGACGACAACAAGCCTACCCCCCAGCTCGAGGATTGTGAGCTGTGCGCCGGGTACGTCCTTGCCTTGAACCTTTTACCAGAGACTGTCCCGCTACACCCTATCCCTTCCGAGACTCATTGAGCCCACGCTCCCTGTACATAATTGCAGTGCTAACCTGTTTGATAAAGAGTGATTCCTAAGAACGCACGGTGTGGTGTTTCTGTGTCGTGTGGTGCCAGAAGTACGATCCTCGATACGGGATTCCTCCTCCTGAGGAGTCTCCCGCCAGTGCCCGGCTACGATACTTTGAGGGTGGGTCTCAGGGTAGTCAGGACCCCCTTTCCGGGCTCCTCTGATGTCGCCGTCTAACATTGGTGGCAAGCGACGGGATTCGGGCCCATCACCTAGAGATCGTACCGTGAACGACAGACGCACTACTGACAAGGATGGCAGAAGGAAACGTCATGATCCCCGCAGAAACCAACGCCAACAGGGTGTTCCAGGTGGAACAACTAGAAGAATACAGGCACAAAGAACTAAAGCAATTCTGCAAAGAACTTAAAATCGCTACCACCGGTCTCAACACCAAAGAAGATTTGCAGAAAGCACTGAAAGCTTGGGTGGATGCCGGGGCCTCCCGCCCGGAAGGCACGGGGGAGCGCCCCGACGAAGCCGAACCCCCCCAAGGCGAAAGCAGCAGCAATCAGGTGCGAGGCATCGTACCAGACGGGGGCCTATCCCCGGAAGAACTCGCGGACAGAGAGAGAAGCCGCAATCACGAACTCGAGTTAGCCAAACTCAAAATCGAAGGCGAATTAAAGTTAGCGGAAAAAAAGCTAGCAGTAGAGCAAATGAGCGTGCAAGGCGAGCTAGAAGAGAAGAAGCTCCAACGGGAACACGAAGGAAGGAAGCTCCAACTAGAACACGAGCGCAGCTTGAAGGAAATCGAGCTCAAGGCCAGAAGCGAGGAAGGGAGGCCCCCGGGAAACTGAGAGGCGGCCTCCCCAGCGGAGCAGAAGGTCCACATCCCCAAGGACGTGGTCAAAGAATATTATAAAAACGATGACATTCAACAATGGTTCAGGGCCTACGAGGTCGCCATGACCTCCCATCGGGTCCCGCTGAAGGACTGGGGGGCGGGGTTATGGGGACGGTTTCTGAGTGAAGGAAGAGACACCCTGCTCGACCTACCCATCTCTCTGCAGACCTCCTACAGCCACATGAAAGAGGCTCTACTCACAAGGTACGGTCTCACCCCCGAGATGTACCGTCAGCGATTCCGGGACTGCAGGAAAATCCCGGGCACCACCTGGGTGGAATATGTAAACTTTTTCAGTCGGGCCTTCGATGGGTGGATCAAGGGCAGCAAAGTCACCACCCTTGAGGAACTCACCAACCTCATGTTGTGGGAACACCTGGCTGCGAACTGCTTTGTGGAACTACGCCAGCATCTGCTTGACAGCAAACTCACCTATCCCAGGAAGCTGGCGGTGGAAGCAGACCGCTGGACCAACACCCGGGTCCCCCGGGGCATGGTAGGAGAATACCCCCGAGCCAGTCAGGGACCACCCCGCCAGAGAGGAGGAGGGAACCAGGGAGGGCAGCGAGAGTCCCGGCCTAGCCCCCCAAAGACCCAACCTCCACCTTTTCCAGCGCCCCCCCCCACCAGTAACCGGACCCCCCGGGAGACGGGGACACCGGGTAACCGTCACTTGCTTTCGTTGCCAGAAGCCTGGGCACTACGCCAATGACCCAGAGTGCCCCATGGCCACCCAAATCACCCCTGCAAGACAGATAGCCAACATAGCTCTGGGGGAGGAGGTTGAGGAAACCGGGGAGTGGGAACCCACAGCTATGGCCCTAGTATCCCTGGGAGATAGAGAGATGGTCCCTGGTAGCCTCCTGCCCTCCAACACGAAGAAATACGGGCAGCTCGTCAAGATCAATGGCCACCAAATAGAGGCCCTGCGGGACACCGGGGCCAGCATCACCAGTGTCCTCAGGCACTTAGTCCCCGAGGAGCAGATCCTCCCCAACGTCTTTTGCCCGGTAATTTCCGCAGATAATAGAGAGAGTATGTGTCAGGTAGCCCTGGTGCCGTTTGAGTGGGGTGGGGTGACAGGTAAACTGAGGGTTGCCGTAAGAACCTCCCAGCCGGTCGACTGCCTCTTAGGGAACGACCTGGAGAGTTTTCCCTGGAAGCACGTCGAGCGCAAGGCCCACCTAGGAATGATGGGGCTCCCCGAGTGGGTGTGCGCCACCACCCGATCTATGTCAACCCGACTTCCCCCCCTGGGAGAAGTCGAAGACGCCCCGACCGAAGAAGTCAGAACAGTAACCCCCGAGGGTCCTCCCGTCCCCCCATCGGAAGGGCCAGTCGCCAGCGACGAACCCTCACTGTCCGACACCGCCCCGGTCCCCGAGTTAGGCGATCTACCCGAATTGGCCCAATGGCGCCACGAGGGCGGGCCCACCCGGGAGGAATTTTGCCGGGAGCAAGCCACTTGTCCTTCCCTGGTCGGACTGCGGCGCCAGGCCGAGGGCCAAGCCGCAGGCGACCAAACTGGAACGCACCGAATTTATTGGGAAAATAACATTTTGTACAGTGAGCAGAAGTCGGTGGAGCTGGGATCCAGACGGGTGCTGGTGGTACCCCTCCGCTTCCGAGACTTCCTCCTGGGCTTAGCCCACGACGTCCCCCTCGCCGGCCACCTGGGTCAAAACAAGACCTACAGCCGTCTCGTGACCCATTTTTACTGGCCTAGAATGAGAGCAGCTGTAGAAGCCCACTTCAAGTCCTGTCCCACGTGCCAAGCTAGTGGGAAGAGTGGGGGGAAGCGCAAGGCTCCCCTCCAACCCTTCCCGGTCGTCAGTACCCCCTTCGAACGAGTCGGGATCGACATCGTGGGGCCCCTGGACCCCCCCACCTCCCAAGGTCACCGTTTCATCCTGGTCCTAGTGGATCACGCCACCCGATACCCTGAGGCTATCCCCCTCCGCACCGTCACGGCCCCCGTGGTGGGCCGGGCCCTGATGGGGATCTTTTCCCGGGTGGGTTTTCCCCGCGAGGTCGTGAGCGATCGCGGCACTAATTTTATCTCGAAGTACATGACGTCCCTGTGGCAACAATGTGGAGTGTCCTATAAGTTCACCACCCCGTACCATCCCCAAGGGAACGGCCTAGTAGAGAGGTTTAACAGGACTCTGAAAGGGATGATCACCGGCCTAGAAGAGCCCCTCCGGCGTAAGTGGGACGTCCTGCTCCCCTGCCTCTTGTTCGCTTACCGAGAAGTCCCCCAGAAGTCCCTAGGGTTCAGCCCGTTTGAGTTGCTCTATGGACACCCCGTCCGAGGTCCCCTCAGTTTGGTTAAGGAAGGGTGGGAGGCGGCACCCCAGACCACCCCACGAGATGTGTTCCAATATGTTCTGACCCTCCGGAACCAGACCAGGAAGTTCCGAGCACTGGCCGAGGCCAACCTAGAGGCAAGCCAAGAAGAGATGAAGCGCTGGTACGACCAGAATGCCACTCTGGTCGAGTTCCAGCCGGGCCAACAAGTATGGGTCATGGCCCCCGTGAAGCCAGGCGCCCTCCAGGACAGGTGGACCGGGCCCTACAAAGTGATTGAGCGGAAGAGTCAAGTCACATACTTGGTGGACGTCCAGTCGCCTCGGGATCCCCTTCGGGTCCTTCACGTGAACCGCCTCAAGCCTCACTTCGTACGGACAGAACTGAGCCTCCTGCTGGCCACCGATGACGGGGCCGAAGATGAGTCCGATCCCCTCCCGGACCTCCTGTGTGTCAAGGAGCAGGATGGCTCCGTGGAAGGAGTGAACCTCTCCCCAGCTCTCACTGCCCAGCAACAAGAAGACTGCCGCCAGCTCCTAAGACAATTTGCCGACCTGTTCTCCCTGATCCCCCGAGTCACCGACTGGTGTGTCCATGACGTGGACACCGGGGACAGCCCGCCGGTGCGACACCGAGCATACCGGGTCCCTGACCGGGTCCGGTCCTGCATTCAAGCTGAAGTCTCGAAGATGTTGACCATGAGGGTAATCGAGCCATCTGACAGTCCCTGGGCCAGCCCCGTGGTCCTGGTCCCGAAGGCAGCGGCCCCCGGTGTCGCCCCTGAGCTCCGATTCTGGGTGGACTACCGGGGGCTCAATGACGTCACCCGAGCCGATGCCCACCCCATTCCACGGGCCGACGAGCTCATTGACCGACTCGGGGCAGCCCGGTTCCTCAGCACATTCGACCTCACCTGCGGATACTGGCAGATTGCGCTCACCGAGGGAGCCAAGGAGCGGTCCGCCTTCTCCACCCCAGATGGGCATTACCGCTTCCGCGTAATGCCCTTCGGAATGAAAAATGCCCCGGCCACCTTCCAGCGACTGGTGAATAGAGTCCTGGCCGGGCTGGAACAGTTCAGCGCGGCCTATCTAGACGACATCGCCGTTTTCAGTTCCGAATGGAGTGAGCACCTCCAGCACCTCCGGAGGGTGCTAACCGCCCTGCGCCAGGCAGGCCTCACAGTAAAAGCCAGCAAGTGCCAAATTGGGCAAGGATCAGTAGTCTACCTGGGGCACCAGGTCGGGAGTGGCCAGGTCGCCCCTCTACAGCCGAAGATCGACGCCATCTTGGCCTGGGAACCCCCCACCACCCAAACAGAGGTCCGAGCCTTTCTGGGCCTCACTGGTTACTACCGAAGATTCATCCGGGGGTATGGCAGTCTTGTCGGCCCCCTCACAGAACTCACATCCAAAAAACAGCCAAAGAAGGTACAGTGGACGACTGCCTGCCAGGAGGCGTTCGATGCCCTAAAGAAGGCCATGTGTACTGCCCCTGTCCTCCAGGCTCCCGACTACTCCAAGGAGTTTGTAGTCCAAACCGATGCCTCCGAGCATGGCATTGGGGCCGTCCTGTCCCAGGTGAATGACCAAGGCCTAGACCAGCCCATCGCCTTCCTCAGCCGGCGGCTGTTGCCCAGAGAACAGAGATGGAGCACCATTGAGCGCGAAGCCTTTGCCGTGGTCTGGGCACTCAAGAAACTACGCCCCTACCTTTTCGGCACCCATTTCAAAGTCCAAACCGACCATCGGCCCTTGCGATGGCTCATGCAGATGCGAGGAGAAAACCCCAAGCTACTGCGGTGGTCAATCTCCCTCCAGGGGATGGATTTCACCGTAGAACATCGCCCTGGTACGGACCACGCCAACGCTGACGGCCTCTCCCGGTTCTTCCGCCTCAGCGAAGAGAACCCCCCCAAGATGATGGGCAGTTCTCTCCGGCTTTCAGCTGGGGGGGACGCGTGTTGGACCCGGCCTCGTAGCATGGCTCTACTTGTCCCCGCACCACCTAACCTGGTACCTGCAGCCCCGAGCCCACGGCCTAGCCGATCCCTTCCACCAGAACACACGCACCCGACCCGGACATCCTCGTCCATGGCCTCTCTCCCTTCGGCCACCCCGGGCCCGCGTGCCCACTTCATGCACCAAGATGGCCGCCCGGCCCCAGCGCGACCCGGGCCTAGCGGCGCCACTCCGGCTGGAGGACACCACGCTTGCCAGGGGATGAGAGAGGAAGGAGCAGTTCTATCGCACCTCTGAACTCCCCTGGGACGATGAGTTTCGATCGGCCCTCCGGCCTCCCTGAGAGCTGGCTCCACGCCTGCTGGGTGTCTGGGACTCCTCCCGACCCGGCCCTGAGAGGATCAAAAGACAATGGCAGGAAACCCCGACAAGCGACCCCCAGGTGACAAGACCCCTGCCTGCACAGACTCCGGACATCAAAGAGGGGTCGACCTATAACAAGGGGTGCTCTGAGACTGTCCGGCAGATTCGACGCTGGAACAACGAGAGCCTGCTGACGCGGTCGCGGCTCCTGGAACTTAGAACCCCCTGAGCCCCGCTGAGTGACTCGCGGCTCCCTGAAGATCGTAAGACCTCCGAACTGTACCTGAGCCCTGCTGAGTGACTCGCGGCTCCCTGAAGATCGTAAGACCTCCGAACTTGTACCTGGGCCCTGCTGAGTGACTCGCGGCTCCCTGAAGATCGTAAGACCCCCGAACTTGTACTTGAGCCCTGCTGAGTGACTCGCGGCTCCCTGAAGATCGTAAGACCTCCGAACTTGTACCTGAGCCCGCTGAGTGACTCGCGGCTTCCACAGACTCCACTGGTCCCGCCGGACCCCGACGACAACAAGCCTACCCCCCAGCTCGAGGATTGTGAGCTGTGCGCCGGGTACGTCCTTGCCTTGAACCTTTTACCAGAGACTGTCCCGCTACCCCCTATCCCTTCCGAGACTCATTGAGCCCACGCTCCCTGTACATAATTGCAGTGCTAACCTGTTTGATAAAGAGTGATTCCTAAGAACGCACGGTGTGGTGTTTCTGTGTCGTGTGGTGCCAGAAGTACGATCCTCGATACAGGATTCCTCCTCCTGAGGAGTCTCCCGCCAGTGCCCGGCTACGATACTTTGAGGGTGGGTCTCAGGGTAGTCAGGACCCCCTTTCCGGGCTCCTCTGAGGTCGCCGTCTAACAGCGCGTACATACGGGGGCTGGGGGGGGGTGTTGGGCGTGTATGCGGGCACATGTCTCCATGGTTGCTATAGGAGTTTGGTGCGGACGGTGTTTTTTCCATCCGGTTGTAACATTGGACGCACGGGATGGATCGTACTTGCGCGGTCGGACTTCACTTTTCACATTTGTATGGTAAATCGTCCGGGGACGTGTCGGACACATTTTCCGACCCGAGGACGTGTGGGGAATTATTCCCAATGCGATTCGTATGGACTTTTTCCCATGCGAATCGTACTTGGCAGTTTGTACGGCACTTGTACGATTCGTACGGTAAAAAGACCGGATACGAGTCGTACGGGGAATTTTTTTCCAGGATCCTAATCGGCACCAGAATGTGTGAAAGGGAATATTGGATGGTGCATCCAAAGAGGGGTGTTCCTGCATGTGGATAAGAGCATTCCAAATACAGAACACTAATCTCCGGTCTGACATTTCATTGGTCCGTGCCCCATTAAGGAACATTTAGCAGGGGAAGGGAATTTCCGAGATGAGGTTCAAATTAAACGATGGTAATGGGTTAAGGAATGATTTTGGCTAACCAGATCCCTGCCTAAAGAAGGAATACTGTCCCGTGGATGCTCTGGCCTGAAGGTGGAAGTGGGAAATGGATGAAAATTATAACCTTTTCAGTCACTGAAACATGAGCAAATTGCTCTAGGTGAATGCACAACTTGTGAGTTTTATTCTTTATCAATGATTCTTTTGTGGGCTTGGCCCAACAAAGAAAAAAATGCAAAGCATATGAATTTAAATACCGATTCCACTTGTTATGTTTCTTTTTAAAGTGGAAAAGAAGAATAGGGGGTACTTCCGATTAGATCATAGAATTTGGATGTATGACGTTACAACGCACACTTTTACAACGCATGCACTTACAACGCATTTTTTACAACGCATAATCCATTACAACGCATGACATTACAACGCAGGACACTACAACGCATTTTTAAAAAATACCTTTACAACGCATTACCATTACAACGCATACTACCTTTACAACGCATACCATTACAACGCATAATATTAAATTACATTTAAGGTAAGTATTAGATAGTATAGGGGTAAAAATTACTATTCTAACTCCAGGGGGTGCAACAGTAGGGTAAGTGTTGGATAGTGTAGGGGTACAAATTACTATTCTAACTCCAGGGGGTGCAACAGTAGGGTAAGTGTTGGATAGTGTAGGGGTACAAATTACTATTCTAACTCCAGGGGGTGCAACAGTAGGGTAAGTGTTGGATAGTGTAGGGGTAAAAATTACTATTCTAACTCCAGGGGGTGCATCAGTAGGGTAAGTGTTGGATAGTATAGGGGTAAAAATTACTATTCTAACTCCAGGGGGTGCATCAGTAGGGTAAGTGTTGGATAGTATAGGGGTAAAAATTACTATTCTAACTCCAGGGGGTGCATCAGTAGGGTAAGTGTTGGATAGTATAGGGGTAAAAATTACTATTCTAACTCCAGGGGGTGCATCAGTAGGGTAAGTGTTGGATAGTATAGGGGTAAAAATTACTATTCTAACTCCAGGGGGTGCATCAGTAGGGTAAGTGTTGGATAGTATAGGGGTAAAAATTACTATTCTAACTCCAGGGGGTGCAACAGTAGGGTAAGTGTTGGATAGTATAGGGGTAAAAATTACTATTCTAACTCCAGGGGGTGCATCAGTAGGGTAAGTGTTGGATAGTGTAGGGGTAAAAATTACTATTCTAACTCCAGGGGGTGCAACAGTAGGGTAAGTGTTGGATAGTGTAGGGGTAAAAATTACTATTCTAACTCCAGGGGGTGCAACAGTAGGGTAAGTGTTGGATAGTGTAGGGGTAAAAATTACTATTCTAACTCCAGGGGGTGCAACAGTAGGGTAAGTGTTGGATAGTGTAGGGGTAAAAATTACTATTCTAACTCCAGGGGGTGCAACAGTAGGGTAAGTGTTGGATAGTGTAGGGGTAAAAATTACTATTCTAACTCCAGGGGGTGCAACAGTAGGGTAAGTGTTGGATAGTGTAGGGGTAAAAATTACTATTCTAACTCCAGGGGGTGCAACAGTAGGGTAAGTGTTGGATAGTGTAGGGGTAAAAATTACTATTCTAACTCCAGGGGGTGCAACAGTAGGGTAAGTGTTGGATAGTGTAGGGGTAAAAATTACTATTCTAACTCCAGGGGGTGCATCAGTAGGGTAAGTGTTGGATAGTATAGTGTAATATTATGCGTTGTAATGGTATGCGTTGTAATGGTAGTATGCGTTGTAATGGAATGCGTTGTAAAGGTAGTTTTTAAAAATGCGTTGTAGTGTCATGCGTTGTAATGTCATGCGTTGTAATGGATTATGCGTTGTAAAAAATGCGTTGTAATGGTAGTGCGTTGTAAAAGTTGCGTTGTAAAGGTTGTTCCCCATAGAATTTACATGGTACTGTTAATATCTCATTCTTACCACACCCAATTGTAATCAGGGCCATAGTGTCACTTTACACCAATGATACTCTGGTATGCCTAAGATACCCTCAGGAATTTGTACCAAGCTTATTTGAAGACGTCTGCAGATTAATAAAGTATATATGCATAAATAAGCAAAATGTAAAACTGAAACATTTGAATCCTCCCTGTAAAAGGTCAAGGAAATTTAAATTGGACGCTAAAAATAGAGGGCAGCCTCGGCCCGTGCAGTGAGGGAATTCGACAGACGACGACAAAGGAAAATTAAATTAATAATTGATTTTCCCTCACCGTCTCTCGAAATCCCCGCCACCAGGCCCCACTGCTCTTACCTGCACGGGCCGCAGCTGATAGAGGGCAATTCATAAAAGCAAACATACACTTTTGTGGAAGTTCACTCATTCTATGATTTAAAGCAATGTTACGGCTGCATGGACTCCGCAGTTGGGGGGGGGGGGGGGGGGGGGAGGAAGAACTCTGCACACAAAAAGATAGGCATGTCCTAGCAGGACCTAATGAACCTATCTGCAGTAGGAGGTATGTTGCTGCTCTCCAATATAACACAAGATAACCATGTAACAGCATCCTACATCAGCAATATATCTGCATGCCCCACACCCTCTGAGGTGAAAAACGTATTCCCTGACAATTAGTGCCCTGAAATGGTAAGTTCATAGGCGTAGTTAGTGGACACTAGAGCATTGACTTATCCAGAAATACAGGGGGAATTTGCTCAATGTAAAAACCCATCAATGTCAAATGAAACTGTGATTATTTTGACCAGAGGGAACACAAGCATGAAAAAAGAGCCGTGACCCTTGAGTTTTCTGACATCTCTTGGGTGGTGAGCTAATGGCAGTAAACCTATAGAAGGGTTCCTGATCTGAGGAAACTGAGGGCATTCACCTATAATTATGAAGAATGATGCCAAATTAATGTTTGTGGTTCCTTGAAGAGAGCAACTTCAAGAAGATGGAATTACTCTGTACTCTCTATAAGAGGGTTGGATGAACGTGATCTTTCTAAAATTAATTCACAGTCTTGGTTTGAATGATTCAGTTTGCTGTGATGGCTCATTGGTAACTGTCCTTACCTTCTCTATATGCTGAATTCCCCCCCCTTCATTTCCCCTTCTGACCTGATTATGATCCCCAAAAGCAAGACATAAAGGCTGGAATGGAATCATTGATATGGTTTATGGGCCTTCTATTTAAAGACTTTGGACCGTATTTATACCTTGGATGGCATCCCACCTTTCTGCCAGTGGGTGGAGATCATGACCTCCAGCACCCTGGTGAAGAACACTCTTCCATATTTAGAAAGACTTCCTGGTGAGAATCATAGACTGTGAAAAAAGCTGCTGCTCAGTGCCACCCTTCACTGCAGTGAACTTCACAGAGTGGGTGCCAAATCTAAAGCAGTCGCTCAGCAAACTTATTTTGTTCAGAGACAACACACTTCCAAAGTGGAAGTTTGTTTTCTCTTAAAAAAAAGTAAATGGGCCAATGAGCAGGGAGATTTTCTCTTTTTTTCATGAGGTGGGCTTTTAAAGATTTCTCTGGCTCTGAACATCATGACTTGCATGGAGGACACAAGCAGGAAAAATGAGTGATGGTTGTCTAGCCCTTACTAGGGTGGGATAAACATGATTGTAATCCAACAGTTCAGTGGCAGGTGGACAGGTAGGTGCGGGGTTACTGCACGCAGAGCCAGTAGTGGCTTTGCAGACAGTAGCTGTTAGACATGTAAGCCTTCGGGTGGTCTTCCCCCAAACCTTTTGCCTTACTCCTCCATTTTTGCTGGTTTCATTTTTGTTAGCCTTAGGACAATGTGCACTTTACAACTTCTAATCAGTGCTAAAGTGTGTCTGTGTGTTCACTTCCTAAAACATGATAAAATTGATATACATCCAATAGGTACATTTCATATGCTTGTACATTCATAGTAAAGTGATGCTACATGTACCCAGGGCTTGTAAATTAAATGCTGCCACTTAAGTAGCCTTTAAACATGTCTCAGAACTTCCACTGCAGTCTGTATGTGCTGTTTTAAACTGCCATGTGGACCTGGCAAAAATAATCCTTTTGCCAGGCCTAAACCTTCCTTTTTGAATACATATAATTCACCCCTAGCGTAGGCCCTAAACAGCCCATAAGGCATGTAATTTCCATTATTACTAGGCCTGGGCAAAAATTTCGTTCCGTTCGCGGAAATTGCGATAATTTGACATTTTTGCGTTCCGCGGAGAGCGCGAAAATGTCAAAAATTCCGGTTTCCGCAGCTTGGCGATAATTTGTTTCTTGCTCGCGCTGTAAAATGATACATTCTCGCGCGCGCGCGATCGCCTTACCTGAATCCCTGCGTTCGCCGACAAGTTTTCTTGATCCGGTCGCGTTCTCCATGAGATGTTGTATTGTTTTTAGCCATTTGCGCTGTCTCGCGACAGTTCGCGCCCGCAGTGACGTCATGCGTCGCGCGATCACGTCTTTCTTCTCGCGATCATGCACCGCGAGAACAACTCAAAACAAGATGGCCGCGCCCGCAAGCAGCCACATGGGTAAGTTGGCGACCCGCAACCATGCAGAAAATCGCGCGAACATGCCGGAAAAAAACTTCCGCATCTTCGCGATATTTCTGCTTGTTTGCGATAATTTTAAACATTCTCGCGATAATTTGCGAAGGTTAATTCCGCAAATTCCGCCCACCCCTAATTATTACATGTCCTGGTAGTGAACATTTCTTACATTGCTTTTTCACTACTGCATGATCTGCCTCTCCCATAGGATAACATTGGGTTAACTTAATACATTTAATAAGTGATCACTTTTAATTAGGAGTATGTTGGAATGTTGAGTTTGGTGTCTAAAGAATTCTAATTTAAAACCTTCTTTAATGGTAATGTTGGATTTTAAGTCACATTTCTGAAAATGCCACTAACTGGAGTGGGAAGAGTAATATTTACCCTCCCGCTATCCAACACTTTCCCTACTGTTACACTTGGTGGAGTGGCAATAGTACATTATTCACACCCGCTATCCAACACTTTCCCTACTGTTGCACTCACTGGAGTGGAAATAGTACTTTTCACCCACCCGCTATCCAACACTTTCCCTACTGTTGCACTCACTGGAGTGGGAATAGTAACTTTTACCCACCCGCTATCCAACACTTTCCCTACCGTACCACTCACTGGAGTAGGAATAGTAATTGTATCCCCTACGCTATGCAACGTTTTTAGTATTGTTATATTTAGGTGCCGATTCCGATCCGGTAAAACCCGGGTACGAATGGTCGTACGGAGCGTTTTTTCCGTCCGACTCGTACCCGGGAAAAACACCTTACAAACTCGCAAGTACGATTCGCACAGAAATACCATTTCCGTACGAGTCGTAAAAAACACCGACCGGCAAAAAAATACATACAAATTTCATTCTGGACGGCACATACGCGACGTCCGGACGGAGTCAGGCAGCGTGTTACGGACCAGCAAGTACGATTCGTGCCGACGTCACTCCGCACGTAGCATTTTTTACGGGAGCCAAAAACTGCCGGGAAATTGAGGACGACGCGAACAAGGAGCACCGGTACGCGACGGACAGCGATGGACCCCAACCTACGCGTCATCCCGGCCCTCATAGCCTACGACCTCGTATTCAGAAACCGACGCAGACGCCGCAGAAGGTCAGAACAACCCCCAGGGGCAAAGGGGTGGGGGGGTGCAAGGGGCAGGAAACATAACACACACCCCACAAAATACTAATACATCCTGCACATTAATTACCTCCATGGTCTGGTCACTTTGGGGGGTGTGTCCACCAATCCCACGTCCCGCCACAACGGAAGTGGACGTGGACGCGTACCCGTCACCACCACAATGGTGGTACGGGACGTACCCATGCCCCTCAGAGCGTGGGTACGGACCGTACCCACGCCCCCCAGAGTGTGGGTATGGCCCGTACCACCATTGTAGTGGTGATGTAGGGGTACGCGTTTACAGACCGTACCCACGCCCCAGAGCGTGGGTACAGGCCGTACCATGCGTACCCCTACGTCACCACCACTATGGTGGTACGGCCCATACCCAAGCCCCCAGAGCATGAGTACGGGCCGTACCACGTGTACCCCTACGTCACCGCCACAATGGTGGTACGGGCCGTACCCACGCTCTCCAGAGCGTGGGTACGGGCCGTACCACCATTGCAGTGGTGATGTAGGGGAACGCGTGTACGGACCGTACCCACGCCCCAGAGCGTGGGTACGGTCCATACACGCGTACCCCTACATCACCACTACAATGGTGGTACGGCCCGTACCCACGCTCCCCAGAGTGTGGGTACGGGCCGTACCACACGTACCCCTACGTCACTGCCACTATGGTGGTACGGCCCGTACCCACACCCCCAGAGCATGGGTACGGGCCGTACCACCCGTACCCCTATGTCACCGCCACAATGGTGGTACGGCCCGTACCCATGCTCTCCAGAGCGTGGGTACGGGCCGTACCACCAATGCAGTGGTGATGTAGGGGTACCCGTGTACGGACCGTACCTACGCCGCCAGAGCGTGGGTACGGTCCGTACACGCGTACCCCTACAGCCCCAATACATGATGGATACAAGGTGTACACACCCCACGGATGTAGGTGTACGGCTTGGTGCAGCACATCAGCTGTAAATTGGGGGTGGTGTATGCCCAGGACAGCAGTGTACCACAGCAAGGGCGCAAGTGGGTGGGTGGGTGGGTGCCTATCACTCCCAGCAGTGCCCAGATGTATGAGGGGTGGGTGCAGAGGACCCCCAGCAGTGCCCAGACATATGAGGGGCGTGTGCCTATCACTCCCAGCAGTGACCAGACATATGAGGGGTGGGTGCCTATCACTCCCAGCAGTGCCCAGACATATGAGGGGTGGGTGCAGAGGACCCCCAGCAGTGCCCAGACATTTGAGGGGTGTGTGCCTATCACTCCCAGCAGTGCCCAGACATATGAGGGGTGGGTGCCTATCACTCCCAGCAGTGCCCAGACATATGAGGGGTGGGTGCAGAGGACCCCCAGCAGTGCCCAGACATATGAGGGGTGTATGCCTATCACTCCCAGCAGTGCCCAGACATATGAGGGGTGGGTGCAGAGGACTCCCAGCAGTGGACAGAGACATGGGGGTGGGTGCAGAGGACCCCCAGCAGTGCCCAGACATATGAGGGGTGTGTGCCTATCACTCCCAGCAGTGCCCAGACATATGAGGGGTGGGTGCCTATAACTCCCAGCAGTGCCCAGACATATGAGGGGTGGGTGCAGAGGACCCCCAGCAGTGCCCAGACATATGAGGGGTGGGTGCCTATCACTCCCAGCAGTGCCCAGACATATGAGGTGTGGGTGCAGAGGACACCCAGCAGTGCCCAGACATATGAGGGGTGTGTGCCTATCACTCCCAGCAGTGGACAGACATATGAGGGGTGGGTGCAGAGGACTCCCAGCAGTGGACAGAGACATGGGGGTGGGTGCAGAGGACTCCCAGCAGTGCCCAGACATATGAGGGGTGGGTGCCTAACACTCCCAGCAGTGCCCAGACATATGAGGGGTGGGCGACTATCACTCCCAGCAGTGGACAGACATATGAGGGGTGGGTGCAGAGGACTCCCAGCAGTGGACAGAGACATTGGGGTGGGTGCAGAGGACTCCCAGCAGTGGACAGAGACATGGGGGGGTGTACATCATTATCAGATGACCACAGCTCCATGGGTGAATGTACGTATCCCTAACTTAGGACAATGATGATATTGCCATAACAACACATCACTGACAGCAGTGTCCCACTCCCAGGAAGAAGGATGTCTTACCCCCACTGCATGAGACACCACATGTGGGTGTGAGGACAAATAACACATGCATACCCACCCCTGGCAGATGCAGCACAATACACACACTGAGATCATGCCACAAGACTGTATAGTCATGTCACTGCCTAACAAACTAAGAGAGCCAAAGAGAACACACACTGTCACGCACATCCCAGGACTGATAGGAATATTCAGGTGCTGGGCTAGCCACCAAGATATTGTCTGTCATGGAAGGAATAGTGTGGAGTTCCCACAGATACAATGCCCACAATTGTGAGTCAGGTGTTCAAATACCCAGCAGAACAAGTACCATATGTGTACTAGGCTGGGATTACACACATGCATCGTGCGGAAAAGGGACCATTTATCCATGAAGGCATGGCAAAATACTCTATACACAAGTACAGTGAGTACCAAGGATGGCACAGACGATGCAGCCGGACACATTGCTGAGCAGGCATGGCCAGAGTTGATGGGATCCATCACCAACAAAGGACATGTTGACACAGGGCAACACAACAATTGTGCAACTCTCTGCAGGGGAGATGTCAGGTGCCACAGAGGAAGGAGCACCCCTTGGGACAATGTCTCCAAACACAAAGAGCATACACGACAAAGAATCTTTGCAGAGATCGTGTGATGGCACGCAGATACCAGGTTCCACTCCATGAGCAGCAGACCACAACATTTCCCTGAAACATAACACATGCCCACAACCCCAACTCCTGTAGCATCAGCATCAACATCAATACCTGAAATGCAAGACTTTTCAAAAGAAAAAGAAAATGCTTTATTCAGCATGAAAATAATAATGTGTAAACGAGACTATTCACAACAGCCAATTGCCAGTTCATATCATCAGTCCTTGGGGGGGGACACATGACCATGCGTCTCCCCTAGCTTGCCTGCACATCACAAGACTGTGTCGTCGACTGGGGGGGGGGGGGCATCATATGGGGAAGGACCAGGCACCGCAGGGACAGGAGGGGGAAGGGTAGGTGTTGTGGGTGCAGGGACGGACGACTCCACCACAGGGGGTGGGGCAGCGCCAAAGGTGGAGGCGAGCTCAGCGCTGCACACTTCTGCCAGTTCTTCAAGCGTCTCCCCTGCACCCGGAGAAACAACAGGCCCCAAGGGGGGGTCGGAGGGATGGGTTGCAGCGCTACTGGGTGAGGTGGTGGACGGGCTGGGGGAATTAAACTCCCCTACCGGTGGAGTGCCGTGACCGTTTGCGTCCAGGTGAACTAGTGGGGCTGAGGCCCAGCCCAGCAAAGTAGGCCTCCTTCTCCGAATCTGGGGCAGGGGAGCCAAGGGGAGTGACATCGGAGGGACTGGGGAGTGAGTCATGTGGATGAGGACTGTGGCTGCGTGCCTGCCTGTGTGCCCCAGACCCAGTGGGTGTGCCTGCTACCCCCTGAGTGTATGTGTCAGGAGGTGTGCGCTTGCCCTTACGTGGTGGTGTGCTGCTTGTGTCTGGTGGGGTGCGTGTGTGTGGATGTCTTGGTGTGCTTGGGACAGGCATGGGTGTTGGACTTGTGGATGGGCCAGGGGTAGGGGGGGAGGCAGCGCTGCAGGTGACTCGCTACTGCCGTCAGTGATGAGTCCAGGGACCTCAGCAACATCCGTTGGTCAGACATCGCTGATGACATTCCCTCCATGTACGACACCATCTGGGTCAGCAGTCTGGTGTGGCCATGGAGGACAGTCAGGATCGATGTCTGCCCAACTTGCAACTGCCGCTGAATGTCCACAGACTCGGCAGTGAGGGCAGCAGGGGGGACAGGGGCAGGGGGTGCGGTGCCTGGCACGAAGGAGACACGGTGTGGCCTAGCACGGACAGAAGGGACCCGAGCAAGTGGGAGGGTGGTGATGGGAATGGAGGGGGCGGCGAAAGATGTACTGCTGCTTTCAGCTCTGGGAGCAGCCTCCACCCCCTCTGGGAGCTCAGCCTCGGACCCGTCTGCCTCGTAGTCTGTGTTGGTACTGGGCAGGTCCTGCACCTCACTCCCCTCGCCCTCCGTGCCACTAGATTCCACCGACTCCACAGCAGTGGTGGCACCACTGCTCGATCACTCCTCCACGTCTGTGCCGGTGTCTCCCTCTGTGTCCTCCGATGATGCTGTGGGCAAGGTGAAGAGACAGGAAAAAATCAGTCACCTGTATACATCTGACACATGAGTCCAAACAAAATAGGCAACAGTGCATATCAGGAAAGGCATCAGGAGTAACATCTAGGATACTCCCCACATATGTAAGCCCTGCACTCCCCAGTTGGTTAACGCACCATGCCACTTGCAAACAATGAAAATTAGGACACAACAGCAAATAACTTGAAATCACAAGATCATGAGAATCTAGTGTCTGGGATCAGTTGAGCACAGCAAGACTATGAAGGCATGCCACCTCTTTTTCACTGTGAAACAAACAGTATTGTCGCACCCAAGGCCAAATACCACATGCCAATGCAGAAGGTGTCCCCACACTCTGAGACCTGTGAGTACTTTTGACACCCCAAAGAAATACATTGTGACTCCTGGAGAATCACAACCCTTTACAAAATGGACATGTCTAGCATGTGTGAATGTGGCACTCTGTGAACACAACACACATGTGTCTGTATAGCAGAAGTCACACAAGGAGGTGCACACCAAACTACATGTACACAGTCATTGTCTGAGCTGCCAGACTCATTCAAATCAGCCACTGTTAGGCAGAAATGGCGTAGCAGTAAGTACATATACATGGCACCAGGGTGGCTGGATGACTTGACACTCGTAAGTTGGTATCAGCAACAACCAAGGACTAACCCAAATGCTAGCACACTGTGGGAACATGTATATGTATGAACTCCAAACAAGTGTTGTTCAAACTGTGCCTTACTTTAAAATGTGCCAGCGTGTCCCTGGAAAGTGTAAAGGTGGTGTCTTGTGCACTTCCTTGGGAGACATCTGTCATGCAGGCACATCATTGTCCTCAACAACCAAACAACAAGGTCAAGCATATGAAACATTGAGACATGTTGACAGGTGTAGTGAGTGCCAATGGACATTTTCTCAGAGTAACAACTTGAATAATGTCATTTGTCACATGGCTATCCATCACCTGATCACACAATTGGCTACACATGTGACCTACTGACTGTCATCTGGAGTGGCACACATGTACACACCCAGGACAATGCATAAACTAATGGGTCTGCAATTGTTTAGCAAAAAAGCCTAGCTGTACTGTGGGTTCCCCCTCATGGCAAGCCAGAATATACCCACAGATGTCAGCACACAAAGTCACAACTGTGTAGCATCTGAACCACACACAGGTGCCAAAAATGTCCAAACAGGATACATGATTGCCAAGAACTGACACAGTCAATGAAGCACCAACAGCAAGCACTGGCCAACATCACGGGGGCACTGCACGATGACTTTCTGTACTGCGAATCATCACACACAAGTCAGAACTGTCAATGAAACATCAGGGTTGAACATGTACGCCCCTCCCGCGCACACCCACCCATACCTGAGTCAATGTGACTGATACCAATCAAGAAGTGAAAGCTCTTATTCAGGGTTACAATAACTGTGCTTGAAAACTAGCTTCATTAACACAACATCACCTTGTAGGGCTGGCAAAACATATTGGTCACAAACAAACATCAACAGATTGTTGTGAATAGCCACACAGGCACTGCCCAGTGTGAGTATGCACAAGCAAACTGCTGTATCCCTGTCCAGTGGGCAAATGTATCACACATGTGAAAACTACTACCTAGGCCAGGGAACAATGCCACAGAGGCAGAGCCATTATGAAACCACAGTGAATGTGCACAGTGTTGGATGACACACATGAGTAGGAGGGCAGGCTGTGTCAGGGGACTGTAGTGTGCACACTGCTCCATGGTCCTGGAATGAGCTGACTGTTACAGGAGCAACCGTCCCGGCACTATGCATATATCCCACTCATGCACATCATGTCTGAGGCCACAACATTGGTAATGCATGCAGCAAGTCTGTTCATTTGAAACCTCACACTCCTATGTTGGGACTCAGCATCAGTGGCAACAAATATGCACCCCCTAATGACTGTACAGGACAGGGCACAGGCAGACCACCCCCACACATGATGCTGAAAGCAGTGTGCACCTTGATAAACTGGCAGCCTAGATGACCATGTGCAATAGTGATAACACACAGACCAGGTAACACATGTCAAGGAGGGGAAGGGAGGAAGAACAGCACAGGTTGACTGTGGGGGAACAGGATATGCACTGCACATATATACCCTGGCAGTGTCTCCAGGCGACTGAGCAGCAACAAAAGCTGGCGACACACAACAAACACACATGTACCTACCCCCTTCCTGCTGCTGTAACTCCTGTATCCGCCTATCCAGGTCAGGGAAGACCACCACCAGGACATGCCGCATCTGGTGGGTCAGGCGCCGGTGCCCGCCATGCTTAAGAGGAGCCTCCTCCTTCAGCATGACCCGGGCGATCCTCCGGGTCCAGCACCGGATGTCCTGCCATCTCTTCCTCACTTGTGGCAGGCGCCGACTGCGACCCTCCGCCGATTGCACAGCCTTGACGGCATCCTTCCAGATCTTCCCCTTGTGGTAGGGGGATACCTGTGTGGATGACAAAGTGGGACAACATCACTACACCTGCACCATGTCACAGAGACACACATTAGAACATCTTAGATTTGTAGAACAGGGCATAGTATGCTGGCAAGTAATAGCACCTTAGTCATAGGGACTTTTTCCACTGGGGACGCACCAATGCACTACATGGCATAGTAAGTACACAGGTGGCATGAGGGGTGCGAACCAATCCCTGATCATGGCACACACTGTGCATCCCAAGCAACACAAGGCTGATGGACAGCACCGCAAAGTAGTCACATGCCCCAGGCCACTGATGAAACCTCAGCAGAGTACACAGACACACACAGGCACACATCAATCACCTGCCATTGGCAACAGCGGATGCAAACCTCACTCTGCACATGTGCCACTTGCCAGGGGGGGTCACAGGTGTGGGGCTAGCTCAGCAAGTCAGACACACAGCACGGCTTACTTCACACATCAGATGGATTGAGCAGTTGCCTCCTCCATGCAGCTGTGGTGCAACACTCCACATAGACACTCATCCACATGACAAGAAACATTCACACACATCAATGTCCAGGGGGCGTACACATCATTTGGACACTCTCACCACAGCTCCACTCAACTCTCACACACATCTGTGGGTGCAGTCACCTGTCACACCAGGGTAACCACTGACTCACCGCAGGACAATAGAACAAGAATGCCCAAGAGGATTTGACTGGCGAAATGTGCCATGCACTATGCAGTGAATGTCACAGTAAGCACAATGCAAGTAAGGAGTGCACACATGAACTACATCAAGCCCTGCATGAGAGACATAAGCCATCCCCCCCGGGACCCACTCCACCCAACATTGCATGTCTGTCACACCTGGCCACAATGCCAGAAGTGACAGACACAATAAAGGTGCACAGGCAAAGGTACTGGAGTCAGCACTCACCTGCTCCCCTGGTCGACCATACAGCATGGGGTACTGTGGAAGGATCACATCCAGAAGGGCCTCGTTCTCCTCCTGGGTGAGAGGCTGGGCCCTCTCCACAGTCCTTGACATGGTGCCAGAGGGAGGCAATACAGCAGCAGTGGTATCGACTGACATGTTGTGCAGGAAAGTGCCCTCTCATGGGTTCTGCCTGCCTTATATCTGCCTTGCTGGCCTATTTCCTTTACAGGAGTACAGAGTGATTGGTCAGACTCATTTGCATCCTACGTTTCCTCCAATCCCTTTAAACATACACCAGTGACAGCCTTTGCATCTTTCGATTTTGCAGCATCATGTCAAGTCAACAACCACTTTGCAACAATGTTAAATGTGGCCAACTGATTTTTCCAGATCACATGATGTAAAATTTTGAACTTGAAACTCGGTATCCATGACAACCAGCATGCATTTAGGCCCTAATACTTGTCCCTATATGTGTCCCCATTGTAATTCTTAAATCCCCACACAGGTACGGTGCTTTTCACACGTACCCCTAGGGCACCATCACTACAGTGATACGGGCCGTACTCACGCGTGTACGGGCGGTACACGCGTGAGTACGTGCCGATCACTATAGTTGGAAAAATGAGTGATGGTTGTCTAGCCCTTACTAGGGTGGGATAAACATGATTGTAATCCAACAGTTCAGTGGCAGGTGGACAGGTAGGTGCGGGGTTACTGCACGCAGAGCCAGTAGTGGCTTTGCAGACAGTAGCTGTTAGACATGTAAGCCTTCGGGTGGTCTTCCCCCAAACCTTTTGCCTTACTCCTCCATTTTTGCTGGTTTCATTTTTGTTAGCCTTAGGACAATGTGCACTTTACAACTTCTAATCAGTGCTAAAGTGTGTCTGTGTGTTCACTTCCTAAAACATGATAAAATTGATATACATCCAATAGGTACATTTCATTTGCTTGTACATTCATAGTAAAGTGATGCTACATGTACCCAGGGCTTGTAAATTAAATGCTGCCACTTAAGTAGCCTTTAAACATGTCTCAGAACTTCCACTGCAGTCTGTATGTGCTGTTTTAAACTGCCATGTGGACCTGGCAAAAATAATCCTTTTGCCAGGCCTAAACCTTCCTTTTTGAATACATATAATTCACCCCTAGCGTAGGCCCTAAACAGCCCATAAGGCATGTAATTTCCATTATTACATGTCCTGGTAGTGAACATTTCTTACATTGCTTTTTCACTACTGCATGATCTGCCTCTCCCATAGGATAACATTGGGTTAACTTAATACATTTAATAAGTGATCACTTTTAATTAGGAGTATGTTGGAATGTTGAGTTTGGTGTCTAAAGAATTCTAATTTAAAACCTTCTTTAATGGTAATGTTGGATTTTAAGTCACATTTCTGAAAATGCCACTAACTGGAGTGGGAAGAGTAATATTTACCCTCCCGCTATCCAACACTTTCCCTACTGTTACACTTGGTGGAGTGGGAATAGTACATTATTCACACCCGCTATCCAACACTTTCCCTACTGTTGCACTCACTGGAGTGGAAATAGTACTTTTCACCCACCCGCTATCCAACACTTTCCCTACTGTTGCACTCACTGGAGTGGGAATAGTAACTTTTACCCACCCGCTATCCAACACTTTCCCTACCGTACCACTCACTGGAGTAGGAATAGTAATTGTATCCCCTACGCTATGCAACGTTTTTAGTATTGTTATATTTAGGTGCCGATTCCGATCCGGTAAAACCCGGGTACGAATGGTCGTACGGAGCGTTTTTTCCGTCCGACTCGTACCCGGGAAAAACACCTTACAAACTCGCAAGTACGATTCGCACAGAAATACCATTTCCGTACGAGTCGTAAAAAACACCGACCGGCAAAAAAATACATACAAATTTCATTCTGGACGGCGCATACGCGACGTCCGGACGGAGTCAGGCAGCGTGTTACGGACCAGCAAGTACGATTCGTGCCGACGTCTCTCCGCACGTAGCATTTTTTACGGGAGCCAAAAACTGCCGGGAAATTGAGGACGACGCGAACAAGGAGCACCGGTACGCGACGGACAGCGATGGACCCCAACCTACGCGTCATCCCGGCCCTCATAGCCTACGACCTCGTGTTCAGAAACTGACGCAGACGCTGCAGAAGGTCAGAACAACCCCCAGGGGCAAAGGGGTGGGGGGTGTGCAAGGGGCAGGAAACATAACACACACCCCACAAAATACTAATACATCCTGCACATTAATTACCTCCATGGTCTGGTCACTTCGGGGGGTGTGTCCACCAATCCCACGTCCCACCACAACGGAAGTGGACGTGGACGCGTACCCGTCACCACCACAATGGTGGTACGGGACGTACCCATGCCCCTCAGAGCGTGGGTACGGACCGTACCCACGCCCCCCAGAGTGTGGGTATGGCCCGTACCACCATTGTAGTGGTGATGTAGGGGTACGCGTTTACGGACCATACCCACGCCCCAGAGCGTGGGTACAGGCCGTACCATGCGTACCCCTACGTCACCACCACTATGGTGGTACGGCCCATACCCAAGCCCCCAGAGCATGAGTACGGGCCGTACCACGTGTACCCCTACGTCACCGCCACAATGGTGGTACGGGCCGTACCCACGCTCTCCAGAGCGTGGGTACGGGCCGTACCACCATTGCAGTGGTGATGTAGGGGAACGCGTGTACGGACCGTACCCACGCCCCAGAGCGTGGGCACGGTCCATACACGCGTACCCCTACATCACCACTACAATGGTGGTACGGCCCGTACCCACGCTCCCCAGAGTGTGGGTACGGGCCGTACCACACGTACCCCTACGTCACTGCCACTATGGTGGTACGGCCCGTACCCACACCCCCAGAGCATGGGTACGGGCCGTACCACCCGTACCCCTATGTCACCGCCACAATGGTGGTACGGCCCGTACCCATGCTCTCCAGAGCGTGGGTACGGGCCGTACCACCAATGCAGTGGTGATGTAGGGGTACACGTGTACGGACCGTACCCACGCCCCCAGAGCATGGGTACGGGCCGCACCACGCGTACCCCTATGTCACCGCCACAATGGTGGTACGGGCCGTACCCGCGCTCTCCAGAGCGTGGGTACGGGCTGTGCCACCATTGCAGTGGTGATGTAGGGGTACGCGTGTACGGACCGTACCTACGCCGCCAGAGCGTGGGTACGGTCCGTACACGCGTACCCCTACAGCCCCAATACATGATGGATACAAGGTGTACACACCCCACGGATGTAGGTGTACGGCTTGGTGCAGCACATCAGCTGTAAATTGGGGGTGGTGTATGTCCAGGACAGCAGTGTACCACAGCAAGGGCGCAAGTGGGTGGGTGGGTGGGTGCCTATCACTCCCAGCAGTGCCCAGATGTATGAGGGGTGGGTGCAGAGGACCCCCAGCAGTGCCCAGACATATGAGGGGCGTGTGCCTATCACTCCCAGCAGTGACCAGACATATGAGGGGTGGGTGCCTATCACTCCCAGCAGTGCCCAGACATATGAGGGGTGGGTGCAGAGGACCCCCAGCAGTGCCCAGACATTTGAGGGGTGTGTGCCTATCACTCCCAGCAGTTCCCAGACATATGTGGGGTGGGTGCCTATCACTCCCAGCAGTGCCCAGACATATGAGGGGTGGGTGCAGAGGACCCCCAGCAGTGCCCAGACATATGAGGGGTGTATGCCTATCACTCCCAGCAGTGCCCAGACATATGAGGGGTGGGTGCAGAGGACTCCCAGCAGTGGACAGAGACATGGGGGTGGGTGCAGAGGACCCCCAGCAGTGCCCAGACATATGAGGGGTGTGTGCCTATCACTCCCAGCAGTGCCCAGACATATGAGGGGTGGGTGCCTATAACTCCCAGCAGTGCCCAGACATATGAGGGGTGGGTGCAGAGGACCCCCAGCAGTGCCCAGACATATGAGGGGTGGGTGCCTATCACTCCCAGCAGTGCCCAGACATATGAGGTGTGGGTGCAGAGGACACCCAGCAGTGCCCAGACATATGAGGGGTGTGTGCCTATCACTCCCAGCAGTGGACAGACATATGAGGGGTGGGTGCAGAGGACTCCCAGCAGTGGACAGAGACATGGGGGTGGGTGCAGAGGACTCCCAGCAGTGCCCAGACATATGAGGGGTGGGTGCCTAACACTCCCAGCAGTGCCCAGACATATGAGGGGTGGGCGACTATCACTCCCAGCAGTGGACAGACATATGAGGGGTGGGTGCAGAGGACTCCCAGCAGTGGACAGAGACATTGGGGTGGGTGCAGAGGACTCCCAGCAGTGGACAGAGACATGGGGGGGTGTACATCATTATCAGATGACCACAGCTCCATGGGTGAATGTACGTATCCCTAACTTAGGACAATGATGATATTGCCATAACAACACATCACTGACAGCAGTGTCCCACTCCCAGGAAGAAGGATGTCTTACCCCCACTGCATGAGACACCACATGTGGGTGTGAGGACAAATAACACATGCATACCCACCCCTGGCAGATGCAGCACAATACACACACTGAGATCATGCCACAAGACTGTATAGTCATGTCACTGCCTAACAAACTAAGAGAGCCAAAGAGAACACACACTGTCACGCACATCCCAGGACTGATAGGAATATTCAGGTGCTGGGCTAGCCACCAAGATGTTGTCTGTCATGGAAGGAATAGTGTGGAGTTCCCACAGATACAATGCCCACAATTGTGAGTCAGGTGTTCAAATACCCAGCAGAACAAGTACCATAAGTGTACTAGGCTGGGATTACACACATGCATCGTGCGGAAAAGGGACCATTTATCCATGAAGGCATGGCAAAATACTCTATACACAAGTACAGTGAGTACCAAGGATGGCACAGACGATGCAGCCGGACACATTGCTGAGCAGGCATGGCCAGAGTTGATGGGATCCATCACCAACAAAGGACATGTTGACACAGGGCAACACAACAATTGTGCAACTCTCTGCAGGGGAGATGTCAGGTGCCACAGAGGAAGGAGCACCCCTTGGGACAATGTCTCCAAACACAAAGAGCATACACGACAAAGAATCTTTGCAGAGATCGTGTGATGGCACGCAGATACCAGGTTCCACTCCATGAGCAGCAGACCACAACATTTCCCTGAAACATAACACATGCCCACAACCCCAACTCCTGTAGCATCAGCATCAACATCAATACCTGAAATGCAAGACTTTTCAAAAGAAAAAGAAAATGCTTTATTCAGCATGAAAATAATAATGTGTAAACGAGACTATTCACAAAGGCCAATGGCCAGTTCATATCATCAGTCCTTGGGGGGGGACACATGACCATGCGTCTCCCCTAGCTTGCCTGCACATCACAAGACTGTGTCGTCGACTGGGGGGGGGGCATCATGTGGGGAAGGACCAGGCACCGCAGGGACAGGAGGGGGAAGGGTAGGTGTTGTGGGTGCAGGGACGGACGACTCCACCACAGGGGGTGGGGCAGCGCCAAAGGTGGAGGCGAGCTCAGCGCTGCACACTTCTGCCAGTTCTTCAAGCGTCTCCCCTGCACCCGGAGAAACAACAGGCCCCAAGGGGGGGGTCGGAGGGATGGGTTGCAGCGCTACTGGGTGAGGTGGTGGACGGGCTGGGGGAATTAAACTCCCCTACCGGTGGAGTGCCGTGACCGTTTGCGTCCAGGTGAACTAGTGGGGCTGATGCCCAGCCCAGCAAAGTAGGCCTCCTTCTCCGAATCTGGGGCAGGGGAGCCAAGGGGAGTGACATCGGAGGGACTGGGGAGTGAGTCATGTGGATGAGGACTGTGGCTGCGTGCCTGCCTGTGTGCCCCAGACCCAGTGGGTGTGCCTGCTACCCCCTGAGTGTATATGTCAGGAGGTGTGCGCTTGCCCTTACGTGGTGGTGTGCTGCTTGTGTCTGGTGGGGTGCGTGTGTGTGGATGTCTTGGTGTGCTTGGGACAGGCATGGGTGTTGGACTTGTGGATGGGCCAGGGGTAGGGGGGGAGGCAGCGCTGCAGGTGACTCGCTACTGCCATCAGTGATGAGTCCAGGGACCTCAGCAACATCCGTTGGTCAGACATCGCTGATGACATGCCCTCCATGTACGACACCATCTGGGTCAGCAGTCTGGTGTGGCCATGGAGGACAGTCAGGATCGATGTCTGCCCAACTTGCAACTGCCGCTGAATGTCCACAGACTCGGCAGTGAGGGCAGCAGGGGGGACAGGGGCAGGGGGTGCGGTGCCTGGCACGAAGGAGACACGGTGTGGCCTAGCACGGACAGAAGGGACCCGAGCAAGTGGGAGGGTGGTGATGGGAATGGAGGGGGCGGCGAAAGATGTACTGCTGCTTTCAGCTCTGGGAGCAGCCTCCACCCCCTCTGGGAGCTCAGCCTCGGACCCGTCTGCCTCGTAGTCTGTGTTGGTACTGGGCAGGTCCTCCACCTCACTCCCCTCGCCCTCCGTGCCACTAGATTCCACCGACTCCACAGCAGTGGTGGCACCACTGCTCGATCACTCCTCCACGTCCGTGCCGGTGTCTCCCTCTGTGTCCTCCGATGATGCTGTGGGCAAGGTGAAGAGACAGGAAAAAATCAGTCACCTGTATACATCTGACACATGAGTCCAAACAAAATAGGCAACAGTGCATATCAGGAAAGGCATCAGGAGTAACATCTAGGATACTCCCCACATATGTAAGCCCTGCACTCCCCAGTTGGTTGACGCACCATGCCACTTGCAAACAATGAAAATTAGGACACAACAGCAAATAACTTGAAATCACAAGATCATGAGAATCTAGTGTCTGGGATCAGTTGAGCACAGCAAGACTATGAAGGCATGCCACCTCTTTTTCACTGTGAAACAAACAGTATTGTCGCACCCAAGGCCAAATACCACATGCCAATGCAGAAGGTGTCCCCACACTCTGAGACCTGTGAGTACTTTTGACACCCCAAAGAAATACATTGTGACTCCTGGAGAATCACAACCCTTTACAAAATGGACATGTCTAGCATGTGTGAATGTGGCACTCTGTGAACACAACACACATGTGTCTGTATAGCAGAAGTCACACAAGGAGGTGCACACCAAACTACATGTACACAGTCATTGTCTGAGCTGCCAGACTCATTCAAATCAGCCACTGTTAGGCAGAAATGGCGTAGCAGTAAGTACATATACATGGCACCAGGGTGGCTGGATGACTTGACACTCGTAAGTTGGTATCAGCAACAACCAAGGACTAACCCAAATGCTAGCACACTGTGGGAACATGTATATGTATGAACTCCAAACAAGTGTTGTTCAAACTGTGCCTTACTTTAAAATGTGCCAGCGTGTCCCTGGAAAGTGTAAAGGTGGTGTCTTGTGCACTTCCTTGGGAGACATCTGTCATGCAGGCACATCATTGTCCTCAACAACCAAACAACAAGGTCAAGCATATGAAACATTGAGACATGTTGACAGGTGTAGTGAGTGCCAATGGACATTTTCTCAGAGTAACAACTTGAATAATGTCATTTGTCACATGGCTATCCATCACCTGATCACACAGTTGGCTACACATGTGACCTACTGACTGTCATCTGGAGTGGCACACATGTCCACACCCAGGACAATGCATAAACTAATGGGTCTGCAATTGTTTAGCAAAAAAGCCTAGCTGTACTGTGGGTTACCCCTCATGGCAAGCCAGAATATACCCACAGATGTCAGCACACAAAGTCACAACTGTGTAGCATCTGAACCACACACAGGTGCCAAAAATGTCCAAACAGGATACATGATTGCCAAGAACTGACACAGTCAATGAAGCACCAACAGCAAGCACTGGCCAACATCACGGGGGCACTGCACGATGACTTTCTGTACTGCGAATCATCACACACAAGTCAGAACTGTCAATGAAACATCAGGGTTGAACATGTACGCCCCTCCCGCGCACACCCACCCATACCTGAGTCAATGTGACTGATACCAATCAAGAAGTGAAAGCTCTTATTCAGGGTTACAATAACTGTGCTTGAAAACTAGCTTCATTAACACAACATCACCTTGTAGGGCTGGCAAAACATATTGGTCACAAACAAACATCAACAGATTGTTGTGAATAGCCACACAGGCACTGCCCAGTGTGATTATGCACAAGCAAACTGCTGTATCCCTGTCCAGTGGGCAAATGTATCACACATGTGAAAACTACTACCTAGGCCAGGGAACAATGCCACAGAGGCAGAGCCATTATGAACCCACAGTGAATGTGCACAGTGTTGGATGACACACATGAGTAGGAGGGCAGGCTGTGTCAGGGGACTGTAGTGTGCACACTGCTCCATGGTCCTGGAATGAGCTGACTGTTACAGGAGCAACCGTCCCGGCACTATGCATATATCCCACTCATGCACATCATGTCTGAGGCCACAACATTGGTAATGCATGCAGCAAGTCTGTTCATTTGAAACCTCACACTCCTATGTTGGGACTCAGCATCAGTGGCAACAAATATGCACCCCCTAATGACTGTACAGGACAGGGCACAGGCAGACCACCCCCACACATGATGCTGAAAGCAGTGTGCACCTTGATAAACTGGCAGCCTAGATGACCATGTGCAATAGTGATAACACACAGACCAGGTAACACATGTCAAGGAGGGGAAGGGAGGAAGAACAGCACAGGTTGACTGTGGGGGAACAGGATATGCACTGCACATATATACCCTGGCAGTGTCTCCAGGCGACTGAGCAGCAACAAAAGCTGGTGACACACAACAAACACACATGTACCTACCCCCTTCCTGCTGCTGTAACTCCTGTATCCGCCTATCCAGGTCAGGGAAGACCACCACCAGGACACGCCGCATCTGGTGGGTCAGGCGCCGGTGCCCGCCATGCTTAAGAGGAGCCTCCTCCTTCAGCATGACCCGGGCGATCCTCCGGGTCCAGCACCGGATGTCCTGCCATCTCTTCCTCACTTGTGGCAGGCGCCGACTGCGACCCTCCGCCGATTGCACAGCCTTGACGGCATCCTTCCAGATCTTCCCCTTGTGGTAGGGGGATACCTGTGTGGATGACAAAGTGGGACAACATCACTACACCTGCACCATGTCACAGAGACACACATTAGAACATCTTAGATTTGTAGAACAGGGCATAGTATGCTGGCAAGTAATAGCACCTTAGTCATAGGGACTTTTTCCACTGGGGACGCACCAATGCACTACATGGCATAGTAAGTACACAGGTGGCATGAGGGGTGCGAACCAATCCCTGATCATGGCACACACTGTGCATCCCAAGCAACACAAGGCTGATGGACAGCACCGCAAAGTAGTCACATGCCCCAGGCCACTGATGAAACCTCAGCAGAGTACACAGACACACACAGGCACACATCAATCACCTGCCATTGGCAACAGCGGATGCAAACCTCACTCTGCACATGTGCCACTTGCCAGGGGGGGTCACAGGTGTGGGGCTAGCTCAGCAAGTCAGACACACAGCACGGCTTACTTCACACATCAGATGGATTGAACAGTTGCCTCCTCCATGCAGCTGTGGTGCAACACTCCACATAGACACTCATCCACATGACAAGAAACATTCACACACATCAATGTCCAGGGGGCGTACACATCATTTGGATACTCTCACCACTCTCACCACAGCTCCACTCAACTCTCACACACATCTGTGGGTGCAGTCACCTGTCACACCAGGGTAACCACTGACTCACCGCAGGACAATAGAACAAGAATGCCCAAGAGGATTTGACTGGCGAAATGTGCCATGCACTATGCAGTGAATGTCACAGTAAGCACAATGCAAGTAAGGAGTGCACACATGAACTACATCAAGCCCTGCATGAGAGACATAAGCCATCCCCCCCCGAGACCCACTCCACCCAACATTGCATGTCTGTCACACCTGGCCACAATGCCAGAAGTGACAGACACAATAAAGTTGCACAGGCAAAGGTACTGGAGTCAGCACTCACCTGCTCCCCTGGTCGACCATACAGCATGGGGTACTGTGGAAGGATCACATCCAGAAGGGCCTCGTTCTCCTCCTGGGTGAAAGGCTGGGCCCTCTCCACAGTCCTTGACATGGTGCCAGAGGGAGGCAATACAGCAGCAGTGGTATCGACTGACATGTTGTGCAGGCAAGTGCCCTCTCATGGGTTCTGCCTGCCTTATATCTGCCTTGCTGGCCTATTTCCTTTACAGGAGTACAGAGTGATTGGTCAGACTCATTTGCATCCTACGTATCCTCCAATCCCTTTAAACATACACCAGTGACAGCCTTTGCATCTTTCGATTTTGCAGCATCATGTCAAGTCAACAACCACTTTGCAACAATGTTAAATGTGGCCAACTGATTTTTCCAGATCACATGATGTAAAATTTTGAACTTGAAACTCGGTATCCATGACAACCAGCATGCATTTAGGCCCTAATACTTGTCCCTATATGTGTCCCCATTGTAATTCTTAAATCCCCACACAGGTACGGTGCTTTTCACACGTACCCCTAGGGCACCATCACTACAGTGATACGGGCCGTACTCACGCGTGTACGGGCGGTACACGCGTGAGTACGTGCCGATCACTATAGTTGGGGGTACCGTAGGGCCTAGTGATAGGCACGTACTCACGCGTGTACGGCCCGTACATGCATGAGTACGTGCCTATCACTATAGTTTTGTTACCGTAGGGCCTAGTGATACGGCATGTACTCACGCGTGTACAGGCCGTACACGCGTGAGTACGTGCCGATCACTATAGTTGGGGATACCGTAGGGCCTAGTGATACGGCACGTACTCACACGTGTACGGGCCGTACACGCATGAGTATGGGCCCTACACACACCCTCAGAGCGTGTGTACTGCGTTTCACAGCTTACACTGGTGATAGGAGGCGCACACGAAAGGAATGGAGGTGTCAGACTCACACAAGGCTGTACATCAAGTCAATCTCACTGCTCCCGGCTCCAGCAAAGATGCTTGAGGCACATCTTAACAAGCATCTTGCTGTCTTTGTGGAGAGTTCGGGCTGCCTGGACCCCTCCCAACATGGATTCAGGACGGATCATAGTACCGAGTCAGCCCTTACCATCGTGCTTGATAAGATCCGCACGACAGTTGATGGGGGCCAGACCGCCCTCCTGGTCCTACTTGATCTAACTGCGGCCTTCGATACCCTCTCCCCCTCAGTTCTTACATCACGCCTGAGGGATGTGGGGGTGAAGGACGCAGCTCTAGATCTATTGACTTCTTTCCTCGTTGGGAGGGAACAAAGAGTCAAGCTGGGGGAGTTTCTATCTCCATCCCGTCCTGTGCTATGTGGGGTCCCTCAAGGGTCGGCGCTTAGCCCGACCCTATTTAACATCTATGTAACCCCTCTGGCCAGACTAATAAGAACGTTCGGGATGGAGGTAGTCTCCTATGCAGATGACACCCAAATACTCGTCTCTCTCTCCCATTCAGATGTGCAAACCGCCTCCAAGTTTAGATCCTGTATGGAGGCGGTTGGTCACTGGATGATCCAGAACTCCCTTAAACTGAATGGGGAGAAGACTGAGGTGATGGTGTTTGGAGGGAAAGAAAACATCTGGTCAGCCAATTGGTGGCCTGACTCGTTGGGAATCTGTCCTTCCCCCACTACATCTGCTAAGAATCTCGGGGTGCTGATAGACCCTGCTCTTGATATGAACAAACAGGTGAGTAGGACCATCTCCACCTGTTGGGGTCTGATTCACACTCTTCGAAGGATTAGGAATTACCTTTCCTTGCAGGCCAGAAAGCAAATTGCTGTCGCACTTATTGGCTCACGTTTGGACTACTGCAATGCGTTGTATGCAGGGCTAAATAGGAGCCTCCTGCAACGCTTGCAGGTAGTTCAAAATGCCACAGCCAGATTTGTTCTGGATATCCCCAGACGCTCTTCGGCCATGGAGGCTAGGAAAACGCTGCACTGGTTACCGGTGGGACTCCGAATTCGGTTTAAGATCTTATGTATGACATACAGAGCCTTTGCCAAGAATAATGATTCAGGAGTCGGATCCATCATCTCCCATTACATTCCTGGAAGGAACTTGCGTTCCGCCGGGAAATTGCTTCTTATAGCTCCCCGTATTCGAAGAGCTAAATGGGGTGGCAGGGCCTTTTCCACTCTGGCCCCCAAATGGTGGAATGATCTTCCACTTGACCTCAGATCTTTGCCCTCCCTGCAGAAGTTCCGTAGCGCGCTTAAAACTTGCCTCTTTCGGCAGGCCTATATGTAAGGATGTTTGTTTCAATTACTGATCTTATTTTTAGGCGCCTTGATACCTTCGGGTCATTGTTTTGCGCGTTATAAATTTTTTATCAAATCATTGTCAGTGCAGTCCTTCATGTGCAGGGCCTAGGTGTGTCAGGCAGTGATGTTGCACATGTCTCAACATGTTGTGGCACAATAGATGTGTGATGAGCTGTTTACACATGTCATGTGTGATGGGGCACTACGTGGCACACTTCCCCTTCACACTTTGCACATGTGTGCATGTGCGACACACGTGTCAAGCACTGCATCACTGGTTTGGCACAGTCAGCAACACCTGCAACTGTCCCCTGATGGCAGGTACACGGATAATTACACCTCACATGTGACTCCCAGTGTGCCATGATGTGACTCTGTCATGTGTGTGTCATGTGTTCCCATGAGCTTTACGTTGGCGTTCCGTCAACTCCATCTGCTGTTGCAGCATCCAACATGTGTCTGTGTGCATATGTGCATGACACACATATACGCACACCATGCCACATGTGGACTCACACGTTACATGTGTCATGATGGTTCGAAGATGACTTCCTAACATGAGGCAATATCTGCATTGTCTCAATGTCTGTGACATCAGTTTATGACATGGACCCCTTAATGGAAATGTGAGTCATCTGTCCATTTCCAGATAACATGTGACCTGTGCGTCTAGACTCCCGCCAGCTGTCTGTATGAGATGACATCCTTCAAATGCTGATATGTGGATGTCTGTCACTCATGTAATGTGTCTGTCTTGTCACTTACACTGGCCAACAGCTATTTCATGGCATGTCACGTCAACATTGCCATGCAACTATTGTGGCTGGCTCTTCGTAGGAGTATCACCTGGCTGGCCCACGTGTCCTGGATGTATTGCACAGCACAGACTCTGTATTAAGCAGATGTGTATTAGCTGTTGAACACGTGCTCACCTCAGTGACATTGGTGTGGTAATGTACTCACTCTGCGTTATTCCTTCCAAATCTCTGCAGGGCACCGCCTCTCCTCAGACGAATGCCAGACCTGGATGCCATGCGTGAACATGACTGCATACGCAGATACCGCTTCTCGCAAGAGTTGATAGAGGACTTGACCCGCCGGCTTGCACCACACCTCCAACCACAACACTGGTATCCTACAGCTCTGACCCCCAAGGTGAAGGTGATGGCAGCCCTACCTTTTTTTGCCACCGGCACGTTTCAATTGACCATAGCTGATGTCGGTGGCATGTCCCAGACAATGTTCAGCCGCGTCCTGCATGATGTTATAGAAGCCATGTTGGTGCACCTGGAGGAATTCATCCATTTTCCCACTTGTGAGCAGTTGACAGGTGTCAAGGGTGAGTTATATGCCCTCGGAGGGATGCCTCATGTAATTGGGGCCATTGATGGGACACATGTGGCTTTGGTACCACCACAGGCACAGGAGGTAGCCTATAGAAACAGAAAACATTACCACTCCATTAATGCCCTTGTGGTGTGTCTTGCTAACATGCTGATTTCCCATGTCTGTGCACGTTTTCCAGGGTCCGCACACGATGCATACATCATGAGGCATAGCAGGGTGCCAGAAATGATGCTGCAGCTGCACACGGAACGAGCATGTCTTGTTGGTGGGTATACTCTGTTAGTCCTGTGTTCAGCGCTATCTCTGTATCTTACGGCATCTCCTGACCCACTTCTTCACATGATGTTTCCATGTAGGGGACTCTGGCTATCCCAACATGCCATGGCTGATGACGCCTCTCCGCAACCCCAGAACAGCTGCAGAACACCGGTACAACGACACCCATGGGCAGACGAGGCACGTGATTGAGAGGACGTTTGGACTCCTGAAGAGCAGATTCCGGTGCCTCCACAAGACTGGCGGCGCCCTCCCATATGCCCCGGTGAAGGTCTGCAAAATCTTCATTGTGTGCTGCATGCTGCACAACATGGCAGTGGAGAAGGCCGTGCCACTCATCCTTGATCCGGATGAGCAGGATCATCCACCCGTGGAGGATGAAGGGCTCGGGCACGGGGCAAGTGAGGATGAGGATGAGGATGAGGACATCCAGAGTCAGCTTATCCGCAACTTCTTCTCATGATGGTGAGTCCCTGTGTCTAAGTGTGCACGATTTGAGCCTTGTGTGGCATGTGTTGCAATGTGTGTGTCGAGCTGACTGTGTGCTAAGTGACTTGGAGGTGTGTTCTGATGTGTCATTCAAGTGATGATGTCATTCCACACATATTAGCTGGGACACTAAATTTGTTAAGGGCATAGTGACAACATCATTCCTGTAGAGTACATGTACATGTCTGCGTATTACTAGCTCTTCGCTGAATTGTTGTGTGTCTGTCCTCCCCAGGTTCTTGCGGCTGTCGTCTGCTCATGTCATCATTGCCCTCCTGCTATTCCTCATGAGTATTGCAACGTGTGCTGGATCAGAGTCACATGCACAGACATGGTGAAAAGTAATTTGGGGTAAGGAGTGCAGCAAGGCATTTTGTGGGTGGTACGTGTTTGTGATATGTGGGGACTGCTCCTGTGCATGTTGTGTTACCATGCATACATGTCGACTCACCATGGGCCCCATGAATTGATGGTCACCCTTCCTGACAGTCATCTGTAATGGTGTGTGGATTCTGATGAAGGCATCAATGTGTTTATAACGTCCCTCAGGAACATACGGGATGCTAATGGTGGACATAGTGTGGGACATCCCCATATGAGGCTCAATGGGGAATTGTAGACTCTCCGTGTGCAGCAAGGGGTGTTAGGCTCAACCCCTTCACTTGTGTGCCAGCTCAGTAGGATTTACACATCTGTGTGTTGAATGGGGTGTCCAGTGTAGGTCACACATGGTCAGCCAAATGACCTGTGAGTCTGTTCCAATTGATGCATTGCCCTTAGTGTGAGGCTGAGTAATAAAGGTGTTCGTCACACTCCAAGGTGCCTCATCTCTGTCAATGCAGGTCTCTTGCCACTTTGCATGCGGCATATCTGGCATAGTTGTGGAAGATTATGCATAGGAGTCCATGTGTTGTTTAGCAACATGCATGCAGTTGCTCATGGGTGAGGCTCCCTATTGGGCATGAAGTACATGGTTGTGTATGTTTTTTGACATGTTGGTCCACACAATGGGCCATCAACAGCTGCTGAGGGTGTGTCTCCTGTGCGCAGGTTGGCCTTCAGATTCCTGATCCAGTGTCATGCTTCTTTGGTGATTGTGCATGCATTGTCTCTGGGTGTGCCATGTGACACTGGACACTCCTTACTTTACACACGCACCTGTTGCAGTTGTCCTTCTGACATCCTAGTCTATGTGTGCAAATTCTGTCAAGGAGATGCCGCCTGCTGCTGCGGCCCCTGCAGCAAGGGCCAACAGAGTATCCAGATTTGGCAACACACACGCCTCCAGGATGCTCCTCACTTCCTCCCTCCACCCATTAATTTTGCTGTCCTCAGCTTGTCTATGCCACTATTGGCGCCACGCGGTGCCAAAGGCTGGACCATCAGCACATGCAAGGTGCACATTGCACCACCATCCTGTCCTTGCATAACCCACATCACACTACAGTCTGATGTATCAGCCACACTCCGAGCTATGTCCATCCGCACATCTAACGCCTGCTGTCAGACATACCCTGGGCACACACACGACACCTTTGCATGCTGAGTGTGCAACTCCAACTGCCTACACTGCGCTGCCCCGCCTTCCAGGCCCTGTCACACCAACAAGGTCACGTCCCTAATACTCCCCACCGGCTCTGTAGCTTAGCAAGGGCATGGGAGTGGGACTCAAGGCTTCAGCATGTAGTATGGTATCATCGTCTGGAACATGGCACAGGTATCATCTCTCAGCATGTCAATCTACAGAGTGTCCAGGACCCCCCTCTCCACCATCACATGCGCACAGCACCTCATCATCAGCTCGTATGCCATTGACAGCCAGGTGCTCCTCACCCTCAACAAAGACACAGACATTGGCAGTTCCATCATTCAAGTATGCATGAGATCTATTGATGAATGGCTGCACACGAGCCACCTGAGGCTGGACTTGTAGAGGACTGAGGTGAACATCTGAGGATTGTCCCCTTCCAGCTGGGTCAAGTGCCTGTGTCCCACCCGCAAGAGCCTTGCACAAGCACCCAGTGGCCACACACACAAGATGGTGTGCATCATGTTTGGCTCGCTCACATATGCCATGCTAGTCCACAGCATCTGTACCTCATGCTGCAACGCCCTCTGCATTATGCTCATGATCCACAGATAGATCCACTCCAAAAAAAGACAGACCATCCCCCAGGTCCATGACAACATCTGGGTCAAATACTGCCCTGCCCTCTACGGAGCAAGTACATCCAACCTCCCAGGAAACTGGTCCACTTCCAGGGGGCATCTGCACACCTCAGATTCAGCCCCCTGCGCCCCAGCCACCTCACCGTCCACCATGGATAGCTGCAATGGATCACTGTCTGCTGCAGGGTGACCTCCACACTCCCCACCCACACTCAGGAGGCAGTCCACAACCCCGACCCCAACCAACCTTGTACGTCTGTCATCCTAGATCCCGTTGAGCCATCTCCGTGCATCCAACCTTGCCCTGGCCACCGTTCTTCACATCCACCGTACTCCAGCATACAGGACATTCTTCTCCCACCTGGCCACACTTACCTGAGACTCCCTCCCCGGGAACCTCCACATGAGCCATGACCTCTACGCCTTGATGATGATCTCCCAAATAGGTCTCTCCGCACAGTTTAGCAAGCCCCCCATCAGCAGCCAGAGGCCATCACAGGTGAGTGTTGTGCTCCATGCCTATATTGAATGATACCTTGTGACCCATGTGTGTCCTGTACCAGACTCTGATCCCAATGTATGGATGGCTGGAGTTGGTTCAACACTCAGGCATAGTTTGACATTTCCACACACATATCTCGTTGAATAATGCAAAATGACAGGAACGTCTCATGTCCAAAGTGAAATATTTATTTGCGGTGGGGTAAGTGGTTTGGTAGATGCAATTAGGTGCTGTACCTGGGGAATAGAATCCAAAGTTCACAGGGGGAGATGGTATCCTTGGCATTGGAAGTCATCAGAGTCCAGACCACAGTGTTGGTCATCATTGGTCAGACTGTGACCAGCAAGTCCATGTGGCAGAGAATGTCATTGGATGAGGTGCTGCTGTTGCGCCAGAGGGCCAGGTGCCAGGCCAGGTGACCTGGGAGATGGGGATGGTCCGCTGACTCTCACGGTCTTTTCCGTGGATGACCCACCTTCCTCCGGGGACCCTCAGATGCAGGCCTTGACGATGCCGGGGACGCTCCGTCAGATGAATCCTCCTCCTCCTCCCTCCCTGTGTCTGGTGCTGGTCTACGCCTAGTGGCACAGGGAGGGTTTGCCAGGCTTTGGGCGATCTGACGGAGTGATTGGCTCACGTCCCTGTGCACCGCCAGGAGCTCAGCCAGTCTTGCCTCCATCCATCCTTGGTGTTGTTGATGACTGGCATGATGCTCGACCTGCAGGTTCTTAATGTCATCGAGGGTCCCCTGCATCTCGGAGAGTCTTGACACGACCTGGTTGATGCCTCTGGTGTCACGCCGTATGATTCCAGGATGTTGCGTATGTGTGACATACCGGTGTCCTGAGCTGGCTGGTCAGGTTCACGCCTCCGCCTGCCTCCACTCCCACCACCCCTGCCCACTTGAGCCTGGCCTGCCCTTGTGGGCACATCGGGTCTACGGGACCCCTGAGGGATGGCATTTGCAGGGTTGCCTGCCTCCTCCTTGGTGCCCGGAGAACCTTGTCCCTCCTGGTCAGACTGGCTCTTTTGTTCAGTGTGAGCAGGGCTCCTGGGTGTGTCCTGGGATATGGCAGGAATGGGGGTGGTGGTTGGCAGAGATGTACCTGACGCAGGTGCTGCAGGGGCTTGGGCACCAGAGGGTCCAGGTTGGTCGGGGTCATCCACGGAGTGGTAAGAGTTGTCGCTGCCGGTGGGATCGTCTTCACGCGGTGCCTGGGACTGTGATTCTCCCCCCCCAGTGTTGGGGGGAGATCAACGACGTTGCCCTGTGTGTGAGAGAGAGACAATGTTAATGGTGTTTCATGCGACATCTATGTTTCATACATATTCAAGTTGACACATTTCCTCCAGGTAGTTGGATGTGCCTAGCATTCCTCTCAATGTCCACTTGGGGATGGGTATGTTGCGGGGGACAGATTGAGATGTTCTCCTGAGTGTTTGACCTGTAGATTGTTTGCTCTGATGCTTATTTGGCTCTGGATCGGTCTTGTTGTGTCACATGTCCATTGTGGGAGTGTGTAAATCCGTTGCTTGCCCCGGGTGTGTGTGCTTGTGTTAGGGGGGGGTTGTGACCGGGCCTACTGTTGTGTGTAGTGTGAGTTGTCATTGGGTCTCCCAGGTGATGTGTCTGTCCCCTCATGGTGCATGCTGGCATGGCAGTGAGTGTGAGTTCCTGTGCTAGATACCTGTGCTTGTGGAGTTGGTGTTTGAGTGTACAGTGGTCCCAGGAGGGCCTTGTGCTGCATACAGCAGGGCCAAGTGTCATCTACCTTGTCAGTTCTTTGCCAGTCCCTGTGCATTGTGCATGGTTATGTACCTATGCTATATGGGCTGAGGGCATTGGTGTCTGCGTCTCATTTTCACAATGTGTTGTGTGGGGCCCACACTCCCAGCCTCCCGGACTTCCAGTCTTGTGTTTGTGGTTGTTGTAGGCTTGGACATGGCCTTGACTTGATTTGTGAAGGGTGCATGGAGACGTTAGTGGCATGAGCGTGGTTTTTGAGTGTGGTTGTTTGCAGTGAGTGCTTGGGGGAAGTTGCTTGAGTTTGGTGTATATGTGGTGTGGACCCCATTGCCCCCATGTTACATAAGTTGTTTGTGTACTCACCAGGCTCTACGACTCCTTCGACTACGTGTACTCCCACCGGCGGTAGCAGGGCCATCACCTTCTCCTCCCAGGGATGGTAGTGTACGGGTCTGCGGGGCGGCCCACCTCCAGTGATGTTAGTCTGGGCATATTCTTCATTCATTTTCCTCTTGACCGCCCTGCGCAGATCGTACCACCTGGCTTGGCATTCATGCCTGGTCCTTCGGATGGGCGCAACAGCATTGACCTTATCGACAATCCTCTGCCACATGGCAGATTTTTCAGCTATGCTGGTCTGTCTGACCAATGTTCCAAACAGCTGTGGCTCGACTCTGATGACTTTGTTGACAAGGAGGTCCAGCTCCGCCGTTGTGAACTTTGGATTCTTGTCTGTGGGCATGGTGTGGGGTGTGGGTGTGGGTGTGGATGGTTGTGGGTGTGAACGTGACAGTGTGTGTGTGAATGTGAAGAGGGGGATGTTTGTGGAGGAGGTTGTGTGAAGGTGTGTGAGTGAAGGTGTAGTGGAGGTATGAGTGATGTGGAGTAGTTTCTCTGTGGAGTTGTTTCTCAGTGGGGTCTGGCAGCAGTGGGTCTTTTGCAAAGGCTCATGGGTTGTGTGTGTGGGCCCTTTTTGTTGGTCCATTTTTGGGTGTGGCTGTGTTTGAATTTTGGTGGGTGTGTTATAAGTGGTGGTTGTGATTTGGGGCCTCTCTTTGCCTGTTTGGATGTGCCAGGTCAGTCATTGAGATGTATTTTGTCATGTAGACGTGTTTTGTGGTGTTGTGCGAGTCGAATTGACCCTCCTTGTGCTGTTTTACAGTGTCCTGCTTCTGTAAGAGTCATTTTCGCGTAGGTACGATCCGTACATACGCGATGCTGGGTGGGGGCGCTAGGGTACGGTGTGGGAGTGCGGCGCGTACATGCGGTGGGGGTTCGGTGCGTACACGTGCGGCCCTTGGCTATGGCGCGTACATGCGGAGGTACGGCACGTACATGGGGGGGAAGGCGCGTACCTGGGGGGGCGCGTACATGGGGGGAGGGCACGTACATGCGGTGGGGTACGGTGCGTACAGGTGCGCGCCTGGGGTACGGCACGTACATGCAGAGGTACGGCGCGTACATGGGGGGTAAGGCGCATACATGCGGTGGGGGTATGGTGCGTACACGTGCGGACCTGGGGTACGGCGCGTACATGCAGAGGTACGGCGCGTACATGCGGGGGGTAAGGCGTGTACATGCGGTGGGTTACGGTGCGTACACGTGCGGACCTGGGGTACGGCACGTACATGCGGAGGTACGGCGCGTACATGCGGGGGTGATGCGCCTACGGGGGGGGTACGGCACATACATGGGGGGTACGGCGCATACAGGTGCGGGGCTGGGGTACAGTGCGGACAGGGGGGTAAGGCACGTACATGCGGGGGTACGGCGCGTACAGTTGCGGGGCTGGGGTACAGTGCGGACAGGGTGGTGTACGGTGCTGACATATTTGGGGGTGGGGGGGCTGTACGGCTCGTACACGGGCATGAGTTTACCCGTGTACATGTGTGCTACTGCGTTGGCTCCGTACGGGCCTTTTTACGTGCGATTGTGTATTCGGACGGATGGTCGGGATCGTACTTGCGCGCTCGGACTTGTGTTTTACGATTTGCACGTAAAAATGTCTGGCTCACTCTCGTACACTTTTCCCGACGATATTCGGACGTGAGAACTTTCCGACGCACTCTCGTAGACTTTTCCCGATGCTATTCGTAGTTATTTTTCACGGACGAATCGTACTTGGCCGTTTGTACGGTGCTTCTACGACTCATACATAAAAAAATACGGATACGGGTCGTACGCAAATTATTTTTAACGAATCGGAATCGGCACCTTAATGTTGTATAAAATTTTATTTTTTAAAAATAATATATATTTTAATGTTTAAACTTATTATATATAATATATTTTTATATTACATATTTATTTATATATATGTAATTATATTTTAAATTATGTTTTTAACATTTTATAAATAAAAATATTAATAATTTTTTTATATTATTAAGTTAATATATATAAAACAATTAAAAATGCATGTTTTTTTACATTACATTTATTATTTAATAATGTTAATGTGTTTTTACATATGTTTTACTTAATTATATTTATTATTTAAATAATGTTATCTTACTTTTAAGACGATATTTTAGCAAACTATATTATTAACAACGATATCTAGGATACTATATTTTTGTACTTAGCTGTTTGTAGATAGGAAGTCGATATTCTGTCACTCGATATTTTTACCTCGATGTTGTGGCAGCTCAATATTCTTCTCCTCGATATTCTGTCAGTGATCCCTTATGCCAGCCTAGCTGCTCAGTCAAACCCTAAATAAGGCCTTTGTCTTTTTGATAAGTAGCTTAACCCCGTGCTGAAATATTGATTTTAAGTGCAAAATCCATTGGCTTAATCACAGCCATTTTGAGCTGGCTTTCTAGAATTAGAAGAGTGTTATTTCTCAATGGAGCTAATGCAACGCAAAGGAAAGAACAGAAATAAAAAGCTGTTTTAGATCCATAAAACACCTCTCCTGATCATGAGCAATAAACCATTGCAGAAAGAAAAAGTACAGAATGCCTGCTTTTTCGAGAGTAACTTAATTATTAACATGTTTGCAAGTGTGTGAACTAATTAAGTACTAGGTCATGGTCTGCAGTAAGTTAAGAAATTAAACACATTGTACACTTAAAGAGAACATCTGTTGTCTTAGTGGGCTGAACAAGGCAATTCATAAGTTATAAATAAAAAACAACTTGCATTTTGCAATTGCACGTTCTGTCTCACTGTCTCCATTTAATAGCACCGCAAACATCAGCTTTTAATACTCTCTGGGCGTGATACTGGAACATCACTTTTCATACGGATCTTATAATGAGGGCCTGTGTGTGTGAATTCCGAGTTCCTGATGACAGTACTATACATGGTATTCCACAGCACTGTTTCTTGTGAAAATATATGTACACGTGGGAAAGAAGATTATGTGCAGCTGATGAGTAAGGAGTGGAACGGGGTCATCTGAGGTCAAAATAGCTCATATTGCAACCTTCTGTTAGAGGTTCTTTTGCTATTACTTTCGAAATAGAAGAAATAGCTTTCAAATTTATGGGAATATGTTGAGCTGAAGAAAACTACTGAGCAGTTTGGAACTTGTGGTGGAGCACTTACATCCTTATTTGACATTAATGTTACTTCATTCCGTTGTCATTTGTGATGGATTTATCAATGAGTTTATGTTTTATACACTTAAGAACTGTCCTCGTTTACCCATTGGCTATTTGCACACTTTACAATACATTAAAATAAATACATGAACATAAACAAATATATGGGAATCAGTGATGTGTTGGCATTTAGCCTGAACACACATCTCAAGAAGCTTTTATTTGTGCAAATACAAATGGCCCAAAATTGCTATAGCTGCATGTGAAATAGACCGATATGAATATGGTCTTCATGTGGCAGCATTTCATGATGCACGTCTTGGAATTTTTTCCACATCCAAAAGCATTCCCAGCCAAGACCAAGCAAATAAACATGAGTTTTAGTCTTGAGCCTTTAATATACCTCCGTAAAAAATATTTTGTAACAAAGATTTTTGTTTTTGATTTATGTTTTTGTATCATTAGAGAGTTAATTGTGCTTAGGTAGACATTGCTATTTTTTCTGGGGAACATTTGTAAAAATGGCATATGCGTTGCAGGGATGCTGTATTATTTCAGGAACCATGAGACCTATATATTTCATTTTGGTGTCAAAACATAGGTTTTGGGGGTCAGGTAGTCTTATAGAGACAGAAAGTAACCCCACAGATCAACCATCCCGCTATTTTCCAAAATAGCGGTCTATAATGATATGTTTTAGCCATCATGCTAGTAATTAATTTTAATATTGTTTTTGGTTAATTTTTCTGTTGATTCAAATTCATAAACATAAGAGAAGCAGATGGTAGCAGAGTATGTGTACCTCCTGACAGAGTGGTACTAACTACAAAATCTGAAGACTCCTTCAACAAAGAAAAATGTGTCATATGCTAAACTAATCCGAAGAAAAGCTAGCATTAACTGCAGCTGGACAGAAAAGAGTTCAAGATGCCGTAGAAATATGGCAAGACAAAGTACACAAAAGATTGAAACTGATGGGTGAAGAGGATCAATTATTTTATCATTGTAACAGCAAGTGCTACAAGTCATGTACAGTGGGAAAAAGCCTGGAAGAAATTTGTAAAAATATAGCAGAAACCAGTGAATTACAACAAGAATCTGAGTCTTCTGAGAAAGTGACGACAACCAAACACAAAGCCCATCCACTTAGAAGATCAATGGCTACACCTCGTCCCCCTCCAACAACTGATCAGAAAGCAGAGGATCAGCAATGTGTTATCTGTGGTTTAAGTAAAGAAGAGAAGAGTGTATCCGTCAAGGTTGAACAAGTGAAAAAGTGTTAGGAAAGGTGAATCACTGTGTTTTAAGTAGGTTTCCTGTGGCCTGGAGGCTTTGGCGTAGTAAGTAGAGGCTCCGGTTTGCTTAACCCTGCTGTTTCACCATTACCTCGTAAGTCATGTCTAACTTTACTACCCCCCCCCTTTTCTATTTAGAGTGTGACTATAAGTCCCGCCCCCCACCCGGACTCATGCTGTGACGTTGAATCTAACGTCACGTAAGCACCAATTACCAAACTCACGGTTCCGTTTTGGTGTTTATGAATCATTGTGATATGCCTTTCTCCTCCATTTTCTATATCCAAGCGTTTCTTTTTGCCTCCTACAGTCAGCCAGAGTATGTTGCTGATTTATAGTTTGATGGCCATTTCTATCTGCATAGAGTGCACGCCACGTGAAAATTTCACCTCTGCCGCAATCACTGCCAACTAGGGTGTAGCTCTCTTTGCACAGTTATTTCTCTGTTAGTGTTTATTAGCATCACTACAGTTGCGCCACGATAATTCACTATACCGGCATGGGCTGATACAAGTGCTTATTCCCATCTGTCCAGGTACAATGAAACTCACCATTTGTGCACATGAAGTTCGTTCACAAACTGGAATTTTCACCATGCTTTGTTTTCTGTTGATATACATGTATGTTGTGAATCACTGTTTGTTTTGTTTTGTCCCTTCACCTCTTTTTTGCTTCAACAGAATCGTAAGCTTTCAGAAATCCTGAAGGGCTTTTTTCTCTTGTTTACTTATACTAGCCCTGGGGGCCTAAGAGTGGCTCCAAATAATTTCCCTCTCTCTCCTGTTGTTAAGTTATATTATCTGTGGTTTAGCCAGAGCAAGAGACAAAGAGATTAACAGTACAGCGTATGCGAGTATCAAAGGGCAAAATGTTTTTATATGCGTTTTCAGCTGAGTAGCTGATCAAAACAGCAAGGTGAATTCATTTGCGGTGGATGTGCATGCCCACCCGAACTGCATGTGTGCATACTTTAAAAAATATGAATGTACAATGAGCTCCCAGCAGCAGCGTTACCGCCAGCTTTCCATTACATTTGCACTCTTTGAAAAAGCAAATGAAGTTTGAAAGCCACTCTTGAGTGCTGGCTACTGGTTGACACTCAGTGAGATAAGAGAAATAATGGTCAACATTGATGAAACTGTATTCATAATAATGAAATTAGGATTTTTCAGGTGAGAATGTACAATGACAGATTCCAATTTTGTCAGCCTAACAAAAAGAATTAGCCACTGATGATGTCTTTGAAGATATATGCGAAGTGGAAGACAGTCCCATGACCCCACAAGCTTATGCTGTGCAAATGTACTGTATTTTCCAAATCATGTATTATAAATTACATCCCTGTATAAAGAAAACTCTGCTACACGGGATGACTGTCCACGCAATCTATGACAAGTACAAAAATAGAAAGGTAATCACTTCAATTAATAGGATTGGTTTTTTTAACATGTTATAATGACATAGTATGGAGCAGGAACTTGTTAGCAGCACATGCTGTAAAATCTTGTGAATCCAACAGCACATCACTTCTGAGGAAAGGATTTACAATTGCTGCTCTTGATAATTTTGATTTTGAAGACAGATCTTCTTTGTTTGGAACATCCAGCATACATGATACTGCCATGGTGCTTTTTCAAGACTGTATCAATGAAGTAGCTGCTGGAAAACAAGCTGTGTCAGCTGTAGGCATAAACAAACGAAGGTGCAAACTTTTAATGCAACTGACATGCCAACGTTTGCAAAATCCATACTAGCGATTAACATGTACCAGTCTACCAGAAAGGTTCAAAGTGGCTGAGGACATGGATCTTCTTGTTCCTGATGCTGCGGTCCTCAAAGCTGATTTACCTGATTTGAACTGAATTTATCATATTGCTTATACGTTGCAAAGTGAAGGATGAAGAAAATCCAGTTCCTCTGTGGGCTGGAATTCATGTTCTGATCACCCAGAATACCATTCCACTGAAGAAGGTTGGATATTTACCAGTAATACCATCTCCAGTCACAAACTAAGCAACAGTTTACACAGCTCTTACAAATTTCCAAAATGTGCGTGCTCAGCTTGAAGACCAGCCTATACTCCTAATTAGCTACGATGAATGTGTTTTCTGATTCCGATTTTTATGAGCAATCCATTAGAATTTTGGTGATCTTTATATAATGATGGGCATTTTACATAGGTCAAAAGTTGTGTTGCAGTGTGCAGGAAGTCATATCAGTCATTTCAGTGGATGGGCATAGATGATGCACTTATTGAGGCTGAAGTCTTTAAAAGCAAAACTGTCCAGTCAGTATTGAGTGAAACCCATTGTGCTCATCATATCTGAGGCTATAGAAACATTGAATTGGAATTCTTTCTGGAACAAGAATGACAAATTAGGTTTTGCATATCTTATCTCAGAAGTGATCAAGGCAAAGGGTGCACTTCATTCAAATGACATAATGCAAAGCCAGGCAATGTTCAATACACTCAGCTCAAAATCAGAAAGCCTGAAAAACAAGTTTGTAGAGACTGTTAAAGAATGTAAAAAAAAACAGAACTTTGCAAGTGCTGGGGAAATGTTTTACACCCTATAGATCTAGTGAAAAACTTGGTACTTTCTTATCAAGAAGGTGATTGGGAGCTGTACATGAAGACTGCGGAGTCACTGATTACTGTGTTTCGCGATTTCAATTGCATAAACTACCTGAGATATGGGTCCTGGTATTTGGAAAGAGTGAAACATCTAGAGGTGGAAAAACCATCCCTCTACAGAAAATTTGTCCAAAGACATTTTCTGGTGAAAGACAGAGTGGGAAGGTTCAATGCTGGGTTTCTAGATATGAAACTGGCATAGAAGATCCAAAGATCACAAAAAAGATCCAAGGGAATTGTTGGTCAGACACATAAGTGAACAATTTCAGCTAGTTTACCACAAAGTCCTTTCTATTTGCAATGTTTTCAGAGATATAACAAATTCAAAATGAATAGACTATAGTGAAACTGTTTCTCACCACAAACTTGTGGGAAAGAGAGGAGAACGTTTTAATAAACATGATGACAACCTTCTTCATTTCACTCAGCAGCAAGGAAATCCCTTTGAAATTACTGAGTCTGTGTGGCTGCACAACTTTGTGACCAAACAATATGTGGATAACAATATAAAGACATGTCTACTAGATGTCCTGGAAGATGGATCTAAACTATATGCAGAACTAAAGCAGATTTCTATTGAAAGAAAAAGAGCTGTTTGACATAATCACCAAAGCTAAACTTCCATGCTTTATTTGCCATACTTAGAGTATCATCCAACAAGCCACTACAAAACAGTTTACAAAAAACACAGGCGCTTAGAGAGATGGATGTTGCAAAAGCAAGGGGTGAATTTATCAAGGACATTCTGTTGCATGATCTTCTTCCAACAAACGCATTGTTTGATGGAGATGCTGAAAGTAAACTAGTGAAACACAAACTCGTAAAATAACACGATAAAAAACTTCCACCTGAAGTATTTCAATTCGAAAAGGTGTCCTCATTGAAAACTGCTGTTGTTGCGGACTATATGCCACAATTGTGAATGCCAAGATTTAATCCATGCAAACTTTGGTGAGGTCATTCACACTGTTCTACAAATATCAAAGTAAGTGTGCACCTTGTAAGAGCTCAATCTCGTCTTTGACAGTTATCTTGAACTATCTGTGAAAGAATGTGAGAGAATCAGACGAATGTCTACAAGTGGAACAATTGACATTGCCTGCATCAAAAATTCGACACCTATACATGTGCAACCTGATAAATTCTGGTCATCAACATCGATCAAGATGAACTTGGAGAAGTTAACTTGCCAAAACATTGCTGATGCTTCAGTGAGCACTGAATTGCCAATTATTGCAAGTGGAATTATTGTCAATGAGTAGCTGGTGCCTGCAGACATATATTCAGAAGGGACGGGCATTATTGTTCAAGGACTTAACAGTAAATTGGAGGAAGTTGACCTTCGTGTTATACCACATGTTGAGTGGGCTGTTTGAAATGGTTCCAATTGAGTCATTGTACTGTCGCATGACACAGATGTTATATTGTGCTACTTAGATTTGCTGCCATGTTCATAAGTCAAGGATTGTCAGTGTTCTTGATACGTTATGGAACAGGCGAGAAAAGATACTTACTTCCGCTTCAAGTTCTGTACAAGAAACCTGTCCCAGAGACACCCATTGTTCTTATCAAGGCACATGTTCTTACGGCTGATGACACTATGAGCAAAACTGCAACAAAGCTTGGAGCTTGAACTGCTAAACCTGTGAAGTTTCTAAAAAGATTTGCTGAGACAGAAGAAGAATGTGACTTTAAAGATGTAGAAAAATAACTTGTGCTTGTGTGGAAAATGTGTTTTGACTGTAACACATTTGATGATCTTCTGTACAGTGAGTTCAACAGATCAGTCCTGCTAAGTGACCTTCCAACGACATCATATTCTGTGTGAGAACACATTAAAATAGCGTTTTACTTGATCAGAAGATGTGTAAATGTTTTGGATTGTGCATATGTAGAGGAGGATCCATGTGAATTTGGTTGGGAAGATATTGATGGGGTGCTAAAACCTCTACCCAAAGAACTTACACGTACATGTACTTGTGAAACCTGTGCTACAAAAAGATGTCCCTGTCGATATGCTCTTCTCAAATGTTCAACATTCTGCAGATGAGCGACTGCCAAAATAAATAAATAAAGTGAACTATGAAAATGTGTCTAAAACAGCAGTGATAAACATATTTTTTTAATATTCAGATCATAAATATTGTTTGGTGTGTACACAAAGGGATTAAGAACCACTATTATTTGTCCACCAACACTGGTCGTGTTTTCAGCAAATTTAAGCCAATCTCCTCTGCCTTCGTTCAGAATCTACTGACGACTACTCAGTTGCTGTCTCCTGCAGACATTTGCCCACCTCGTATTGCAGCTTCTCTGTCTCATCAGCTTGCTCATGCTATTTGCTCATTATTCAACTTGCCAATCTCCGCTGGGAAATTCCCTTCTGTATGGAAAGCAGCACTGGTCTCCCCTATTTAAAAAAAAGCCCAATCTGTCACCCATGAACCTTACCAACTACAACCATTTCTCTTCTCCCTCTATTAGGTAAGTGGTACTTTACCTGAGAATACTTTTATGGCAGTCTATGCGGCAACCCCACACACATACCTACTCCCTGCTGACGAGAGGCAACTACCTCGAAACACGTGTCCAAGGATGGCTAACGCGACACTTACTTTCACTTAAAACATTGGCACAGGCGTATTCGCCGTCGCCACTTCATGGACCACAATTCCTTGGGGTAACACGCTGGTAGGACGAACAGAGTGCGGCCAATCGGATTTTTTATTGTATTAGGGCTCCCTTGAGCCGATTGGGCTGACGAGCCCTGGACCAGCACCTGCGCGCCATGAGTGGTACTTTACCTGAGAATACTTTTCTGGCAGTCTACGCGGCAACCCCACACACATACCTACTCCCTGCTGACGAGAGGCAACTACCTCGAAACACGTGTCCAGGGATGGCTAACGCGACACTTACTTTCACTTAAAACATTGGCACAGGCGTATTCGCCGTCGCCACTTCATGGACCACGATTCCTTGGGGTAACACACTGGTAGGACGAGCAGAGTGCGGCCAATCGGATTTTTGATTGTATTAAGGCTCCCTTGAGCCGATTGGGCTGACGAGCCCTGGACCAGCACCAGCGCGCCATGAGTGGTACTTTACCTGAGAATACTTTTTTGGTAGTCTACGCGGCAACCCCACACACATACCTACTCCCTGCTGACGAGAGGCAACTACCTCGAAACACGTGTCCAGGGATGGCTAACGCGACACTTACTTTCACTTAAAACATTGGCACAGGCGTATTCGCCGTCGCCACTTCATGGACCACAATTCCTTGGGGTAACACGCTGGTAGGACGAGCAGAGTGCGGCCAATCGGATTTTTGATTCTATTAGGTAAGCTGTTGGAGGGTCAATTTAATATTCAACTCATGGCACATGTTGAATCTAACAAGCTGCTGGACCTATCTCAGTTGGGTTCTTGACCCATGCTCAGCAACGAGACCACACTGGTTGCTGTGACTGACCTAATCAGATATTCCTTAGATAAAAAGATTGCTTCATTGCTTATTTTGTTGGACTTCTCTGCAGCATTCAATACTGTTTCTCACCCTAGTTTGCTGCAGACTTCGGGAGGTTGGCATCCACTGTACTGCATTATCTTGGTTCAAGGACTTCTTAACCAATCGAACCCAGACTATCAATCTGGGATCTTATAAATCATGCACCTTAAAACTTGATAAGAGGGTGCCACGGGGCTCTTGTCTGAGCCCTACACTTTTTAATATGGATCTCTGACATATTATCGAAAGACACATTATCGAACTACACAAATATCGCATCAAATATATCGACATCAAAATTATAGACATTGTATACTTAATTAAAAAACTGCACTAATATCGACACTACAATATCGTAATACAATTATATCGATCACACAAATATCGCACACATCAATATCGCAATACTAAATATCGACATAAGTAAATAAATATAACAAATGTAACAAATATCGATAACCAAAATATAGACATCAATAATATCGTTTTTTTTTAAATACATCGACAATTCTAATACTAATAAAACCAATCCTTTAAACAACATCAATACAATATTTTGCGTGGGGGTTTGGTGCTTACATACACGGGTGGGGGTTCGGGGCGTACATACACGGGTGGGGGGGGGGTTCGGTCCGTTCATACACGGGTGGGGGTTCGGGGCGTACATACACGGGTGGGGGTTCGGGGCGTACATACACGGGTGGGGGGGGGTTCGGTCCGTTCATACACGGGTGGGGGTTCGGTGCGTACATACACGGGTGGGGGTTCGGGGGCGTACATACACGGGTGGGGGTTCGGTGCATACATACACGGCTGGGGGGGTTCGGTGCGTACATACACGGCTGGGGGGGTTCGGTCCGTTCATACACGGGTGGGGGTTCGGTGCGTACATACACGGGTGGGGGTTCGGGGGCGTACATACACGGGTGGGGGTTCGGGGCGTACATGCACTGCTGGGGTGGGGATTCGGTGCGTACATACACGGGTGGGGGTTTGGTGGGTACATACACGGGTGGGGGTTCGGGGCGTACATACGTGGGCGGGGGGGTGGTGGGGTGTTCGGCGCGTATGCGGGCACATGTCTCCATGGTTGCTATGGGTGTTCGGTTCGGACGGTGTTTTTTGCGTACGGTTGTGAAATGGGGAGGACGGGAGGGATCGTACTTGCGCTGTCGGACTTTATTTTTCCGCACGGTGGGTTTTTCGACCGGGGACGTGTCGGTGACTTTTCCCGACCCGAGGACGTGTGGGGAAATCTTCCCAATGCGATTCGTATGGACTTTTTTCCGTTCGAATCGTACTTGGCAGTTTGTACGCTACTTTGACGATTCGGACGGAAAAAAATCCGGATACGAGTCGGACGGGGAATTTTTTTACCGGATCGGAATTGGCACCTATATATCCATTATAAAAAATTATTACAATAATACAAATGTTAAATATTAATTATGTTATTACATGTTTATTTCAATGATTTAATTATTATAATATGCATAATAATAAACAATATTTTCTCTCTAATTAATATACATTCCAACAACTATAAAACAAATCTTATTTTCCTTTCTACTATTTTATACAAAAATTTGGAATTTTCATTCTGATATAACTTCTATCTTTTATCCAAACAAAACAAAAATCTACAGATTTGTTGTAAATTAAAACAAATTAATTTAACTGTTCCTATTCAACTCTATATTTAATTCTAATATTTGCTATTTACCAAACTTAATTAACATACTACTCCCACTACATACTGAACTTAATTAATTTACTATTCTCACTCCAACCTATATTAAATTAGAGTAGTTGCTGGACACTGAACTGAATTAATTTACTATTCCCACTCCAGTCTATATTTAATTATTATAAGTGCTGGACACTGAACTTAATTAATTTACTATTCTCACTCCAACCTACATTAAATTAGAGTAGGTGCTGGACACTGAACTAAATTAATGTACTATTCCCACTCCAGTCTATATTTAATTAAGATAACTGCTGGACACTGAACTTAATTAATTTACTATTCTCACTCCAACCTATATTAAATTAGAGTAGGTGGTGGACACTGAACTGAATTAATTTACTATTCCCACTCCAGTCTACATTTAATTAATATAAGTGCTGGACACTTAACTTAATTAATTTACTATTCTCACTCCAACCTATATTAAATTAGAGTAGGTGCTGGACACAGAACTGAATTAATTTACTATTCCCACTCCAGTCTATATTTAATTAATTTAAGTGCTGGACACTGAACTTAATTAATTTACTATTCTCACTCCAACCTATATTAAATTAGAGTAGGTGCTGGACACTGAACTGAATTAATTTACTATTCCCACTCCAGTCTATATTTAATTAAGATAAGTGCTGGACACTGAACTTAATTAATTTACTATTCTCACTCCAACCTATATTTAATTAGAGTATGTGCTGGACACTGAACGTAATTAATTTACTATTCCCACTCCAGACTATCTTTAATTAATATAAGTGCTGGACACTGAACTTAATTAATTTACTATTCTCACTCCAACCTATATTTAATTAGAGTATGTGCTGGACACTGATCTTAATTAATTTACTATTCCCACTCCAGTCTATATTTAATTAAGATAAGTGCTGGACACTGAACTTAATTAATTTACTATTCTCACTCCAATCTATATTTAATTAGAGTAGGTGCTGGACACTGAACTGAATGAATTTACTATTCCCACTCCAGTCTATATTTAATTAAGATAAGTGCTGGACACTGAACTGAATTAATTTACTATTCTCACTCCAATCTATATTTAATTAGAGTAGGTGCTGGACACTGAACTGAATTAATTTACTATTCCCACTCCAGTCTATATTTAATTAAGATAAGTGCTGGACACTGAACTTAATTAATTTACTATTCTCACTCCAACCTATATTTAATTAGAGTATGTGCTGGACACTGAACTTAATTAATTTACTATTCCCACTCCAGACTATCTTTAATTAATATAAGTGCTGGACACTGAACTTAATTAATTTACTATTCTCACTCCAACCTATATTAAATTACAGTAGATGCATGACACTGAACTGAATTAATTTACTATTCCCACTCCAGTCTATATTTAATTAAGATAAGTGCTGGACACTGAACTTAATTAATTTACTATTCTCACTCCAACCTATTTTTAATTAGAGTATGTGCTGGACACTGAACTTAATTAATTTACTATTCCCACTCCAGTCTATATTTAATTAAGATAAGTGCTGGACACTGAACTAAATTAATTTACTATTCTAACTCCAATCTATAGTTAATTAGGGTAGGTGCTGGACAGTGAATTGAATTAATTTACTATTCCCACTCCAGTCTATATTTAATTAAGATAAGTGCTGGACACTGAACTTAATTAATTTACTATTCTCACTCCAACCTATATTTAATTAGAGTATGTGGTGGACACTGAACGTAATTAATTTACTATTCCCACTCCAGACTATCTTTAATTAATATAAGTGCTGGACACTGAACTTAATTAATTTACTATTCTCACTCCAACCTATATTAAATTAGAGTAGGTGCTGGACACTGAACCGAATTAATTTACTATTCCCACTCCAGTCTATATTTAATTAAGATAAGTGCTGGACACTGAACTTAATTAATTTACTATTCTCACTCCAACCTATATTTAATTAGAGTATGTGCTGGACACTGAACTTAATTAATTTACTATTCCCACTCGAATCTATATTTAATTAAAATAAGTGCTGGACACTGAACGTAATTAATTTACTATTCTCACTCCAATCTATATTTAATTAGGGTAGGTGCTGGACACTGAACTGAATTAATTTACTATTCCCACTCCAGTCTATATGAAATTAAGATAAGTGCTGGACACTAAACTTAATTAATTTACTATTCTCACTCCAATCTATATTTAATTAGGGTAGGTGCTGGACACTGAACTGAATTAATTTACTATTCCCACTCCAGTCTATATTAAATTAAGATAAGTGCTGGACACTGAACTTAATTAATTTACTATTCTCACTCCAACCTATATTACATTAGGGTAGGTGCTGGACACTGAACTAAATTTATTTAATATTCCCACTCCAGTCTATATTTAATTAAGATAAGTGCTGGACACTGAACTTAATTAATTTACTATTCTCACTCCAACCTATATTTAATTAGAGTATGTGCTGGACACTGAACTTAATTAATTTACTATTCCCACTCCAGTCTATATTTAATTAAGATAAGTGCTGGACACTGAACTTAATTAATTTACTATTCCCACTCCAGTCTATATTTAATTAAGATAAATGCTGGACATTGAACTTAATTAATTTACTATTCTCACTCAAATCTATATTTAATAATGGTAGTTGCAAAACACTAACCTTAATTAATTTAGTATTCCCACTCATAAATATATAAAATTACACTAGATCATGTATACTAATCTTAATTAATTTTATATTCCCACTCTAATATTTATTTAATTACAGTAATTGCAATACAAATATATAAATATAAATATATAAAAAAATATATGTTTTAATCATTATTAATAAATTTAAATAAAAAAATACCAACACTTATCCTCTACAAATCCAAATCCCCAATCTTAAATTTATCCCAAAATATTATATTATAATATATTATATTTAAATATAAATTACTCAATATTACTAATTTAAAATACATTTTTAAAACACTCCCCACCCTTATCCCCTATAAGTCAACATCCCAATCCCCAAATAAATTTAAAATTGTACAATCAAAATCAAAACTTATACATACTTTTTATACAATATAACCAACATTTTACACATTTTTATCAAACTCCACACCCTTATCCCCATAACACAACATCTCACTCCTAAAATTCAATATAACATTCGAATTTTTATTATAATTTTCTAAATTTTGTATACAAATTATTCATACATAAATCAATTTTTTTAAAACACTCCCCACCCTCATCCCCTATAACCCAACATCCCACTCCTAAAAGATAATATAAAAAATATATTTTTATTCCAAATTTCAACAAAAATGTTTTAAATATTCAAAATTTAAAATATTTTTTTAAAACAATTCCCACCCTTATCCCCTATAACTCAACATCCCACTCCGATAATTGTAACTAAATTTCTAAATTAAATTGAAATTTACAAATTTTTTTTATAAACAATTCAAAAATATATAAACATTTGCAAAACACTTCCCACCCTTATTCCCTATAACTCAACATCCCACTCCTAAAATTATTTTTAAATTTCTAAATTAAAATTAAAATTTCTACATTATTTTTTTTAAACATTCTAAATTATATAAACATTTTTAAAACACTTCCCACCCTTATCCTCTATAACCCAACATCCCGCTCCTAAAATTATTTCTAAAATTCTAAATTTAATTTACAATTTCAAAATTATATTTTTTTTAAATTTAAAAATATATAAACATTTTTAAAACACTTCCCACCCTTATCCCCTATAAACCAACATCCCGCTCCTAAAATATTTGTAAAATTCTAAATTTAATTTACAATTTCTAAATAATTTTTTTTTAAATTAAATAATATATAAACATTTTTAAAACACTTCCCACCCTTATCCCCTGTAACCCAACATCCCGCACCTAAAATTAAATATACATTTCAAATTTGAATTAAAATTTACTAATTAAATTTTACAATATATTTAAAAAATAATTAACTTTTTTAAAACACTCCCCACTCTTATCCCCTATAACCCAACATCCCGCCCCTAAAACAATAAAAATATTTCTCATATTATATACATTTTAACTATTTATACAAACAACTTCAAAATATTTACTAAACACACAATAACGATATTTTCACATGTCGATATTATTACTAACGATATTACTTACATCGACATATAATAAAAAAAACAAAATCTATATTTTGCACATCGATATTATCTACTTCGATATTTTGTACAGTAGATATTTTTGACTCGATATTTATGTCCCTCGATATTTAAAAGTCGATATATAGACTGCTCACCTTTTAATATAGATATATACCCCTCTTGTCATCCTTGTTAAAATGTATGGATTCCAACCACTGTCATATGCTGATGACACACAGCTAATTATTACCTTAATCAGGATCTGTTCAATGCTAAAGCACGCTTCTCAGCAGATATGACAGCCATTGCAACTTGGACTACAGAGAATTGTTTCCAGTTAAATGCCAACAAAACTGAAATTATGCTATTTGGCAAGGCACAGCAGTTTTGGACACCCGAATGGTTGCCCTCTGAACTTGGCCTAGCTACAGCTTCCAAACTGGTTGTAAAAAATGTGGTCGTTCGCCTCAACCAAGCACTCACTATAAAAGAACAGGTTGCTTCCACCACCGGCACCTGCTTTCATATGTTGCGTCTGCTATGAAGAGTCTTTCCCATCCTACCACTTGCTGTGAGGAAAACATTAGTCCTAGTTTTTAGTCATCAGTCGTTTGGACTATGGTAATGATTTATTGGGTTCTATATATGAGTCGATTTTAAACAAATTGCAAGTCGTTCAGAACACAGCAGCCTGTCTCATTAGCAATCTTCCAGCCAGGACGGCATTTGCTTCTCTTCTGCAGGCACTCCATTGGTTGCCGATTCACAAAAAAATAATTTTCAATGTATGCTACCTAACACATAAGTCCTTACATGGAAAAGGCTCGAGTTATCTTTCCGCAAAGCTTGTCTATTATCACCCTAGCAGATCTTTAGGATCCAGCGATAAACCCTTGCTTTCATTACCTTGGATTAGCAACTCTCGTTGAGGAGGTAGCTCCCTTTCCTACCTTGCCCCCGGATTTGGAAAAACACTTTTTTCGGAAGAACATCAGAGAGCCAGGATTATTTGGTGTGGCAGGATGTCGTGTTACGTCAGCAAACCCTGGAGGAGGACCTAATTGTAGAAAGAAAGCCTAAGGTAGCGCTAGATTAAAGATTTACCTGGTATGTTTCTCATGACAGTCATGGGATGGGCCCTAGGCCCCTGAAGTCATGTCCACCTGTTTTGAGTCTCCTAGGGTCGGGGATTTCCAATGGGGAGAGAGGAACCCCAGTGGCACGGTCAGAGTGGGCTTCCAGGATCCTTTTAGCCACTACTGCTTCAGTGGTCTCCCAGTTGCTGACTGGAGAATAGCTTAAAGTTGGATTGATGAATGAAAAGTAAATGGAGATAAGTATGTCCAGGATGACATAGGGTACCCGACTGCCAAGTTTACTGTGGGTGGAAGATATAAATATGACTCTGAATCCACATTTGGAAAGTGAAATATGCTGAGGGTGAGATATATCAATATATAAGTCGACCCTAAAGGGAGGAACTCCTCCCTATGCAACACAGAACATGCTAGCAAGTGAGCAAAGGGGCTAAAGTAAGCAGGAGACTGTAACTTGATCCACAGAGAGGATAGACTTTACATATCTTGGAGCTATGCCACGTGCCAAATGGGTACATGTGGATTTTAGTGCTGCATGTGAAGAGTTAAAGATGGGCAGTCCCTTACTTAGAGCCCAGACAAATATCCCCGTAGGCGAATGACCCATGTAGACCACAAACCTCCAGCAGGAGTCTCAGGGTGGCAGGGTGCAGACAATCAAAACAACAAATAGTAGGACGAAAATGAGTGGGTAGAAGATGGCCTAAGGGCATGGTCATACCAGAATATGAACACAAACCTAACACAGCCAAGAAAAGAAAACTTGAGGTAGGAGTATTCTACTACTAATCTTGAGGTTCCCGCATGAAAGGGTAGTGGCCTGAAAGGCATGCATGCTCTTTTGACATTTATGGTCAGTAGGGAAATCAGATTCCCAGATTTCTAGTAAAATGGTTTGTTAAAACAGATGATTTAGTGTGCGCTCAAAGAAAGTTTGGACAATGTTAACTTGGGAGCTGTCTCCATACTCTAACTTTATGTGAAGTGGAGGCACTTAGCATAAAATAGAGAGTAACTCTGAAAGGTCACCAGGTTGTTGAAAGAATACAGTTATACATTAAAGTTTCAGTAATCATCTACACTTGCACCTAAGTCTACCTGTTATGCACCACCTACTTTTTTAGGGTACTTTGACTAGATTTTTCAAGCCCCAGAGATGTGGATATAGCCATCCCTCTCCAGAGAAAAAGATAAAGGGCAAGTACCTCCTACCCCTCCGTGTGGGCGCACACATTTCAAGGAAACAATTTTCGATGACTAGAGACCTGCAAAAGAGGGTGCGTATCCTTACGCAGATGGCGGAAGCCACTGCTTGAAGAGCTCCCAGCGGTGCACTGTCATCCGGCACCATACTGACAGTATCTTAGCCACCCTTTACCCAAGATGCCGGGAATCCTGATTCCCTTTTGTATGGGACACTTTGGGACAATTGCTGGAGGATGAAGAGGTGGAAAGTGGACACAAACTTTGGCGGTGTTGATGGAATGCATGTGACGAAGAGTCACCAGATGGCAGCTGCTTGATATTGGATATATTGCAAGAGACCTGAACGCTGGAGCAAGTGACTCGTGGAGCTTGTGCAACTCCCAGTGAATGAGCGTGAAACATGTGCCAGTGAAAAAATAGCTGCGGCATGGGAAGGTATTGCTGTTGAAACGCCCGGTGCTGGGAGAACTGTGGTGAGAGGGGCATCTCGGGTAAGAGCTTTACCGCGGTAGCTTCAATCACCCGCACTCTAATGCAGCGCTCCCTGACAGTGGTCCTGAGATGAGCGACAACATCCCTAAGCCCTCTGACAGGGCTTAGCGACAACATAGTGCCTGCAGGGGGTTCACTGGTGCCAAATTGCTCACCGCCTGCATCATCAGAGGAGGTCTGAACCCTGAGGTGGGTGCCCTACGGGGCTGATGTGACTCCACTGAACCAGCCCAAGGTTATGGTTGTAAAATAAAATAGTGGCAGGAACGGATTTAGCTCCTAGGATGCCCAGTGCCCACAGTTACATGGAAGAATAGGAGGCCTTTGTGCGTCTGACCTAGCAACAGTGAGGATCGGTTGCAAGCAGAGGGATAAGAGAAAGAGAGTGCCAACTGCGGCCAGGGCCTGGCACTTAACATGGTGTCTGTGAAGGAGTCCCTAGGCATCAGGCTATCATCAATGCAGCAAAATAGCTGGTGCCAGAGACTTTGTGACCCCGAAACCTCTTATACATGCTGTATAAACTTGGAGGCGAATAACCTCGCTATGAATTCTCACTAACAACAGCACAGCCTTGAAAGGGGGACATCGTAGATCTCTTTGCTGAGGCATACTATAAACTGAACATGGGCAGGCACTCAAAGTTGAAAATGGTGAGAGAACCTAGGCACCCAGCAACACCCTCTCACAATGATGGGGAGGATAGGGAGCAATGCACATCCAGGACAGCTGAGAAAGGGCCTAAGGCCACCCTTGAAACTATCCTTACGGCAATTAAGGATACTAAAAATGACCTGGAGCATAGAATGGATGCAGTAGTAGCGGATATGGAGCTTGTACAAGATTACCAACCCAAAATGCCTGAAAGAATCACAACCAATAAGCAAAACTTGGGTGAACTCTCTGAAGGTGCAGTTAGCGGCACTAGAAGATGCCTGAATATCGGGCTGAAGATGCCAAAATAGAGTCTGGGGGAATAACATTTTTGTGATAGGATGGCCGAAATGGGCTGAGGGCACCAACATGATGGCCTTTAGCCTTTCTTCACACTGATGTGTACTTACTGGGTCCTGGTGTGACCACCCCCACCTGGAGCGCTGCCGCGCCCTGAAGTGGCCAAACCCCTTCACTATAGAGATCGGGACCATATACCTTGCAAAACACGAGTGAAGAGGGAGCTGTTGTTGGACAGAAGCATAATAATGGTGTTTGCAGTCTTTACTATAGAGGTAGAAGAACAATGAACACTCTTCATCGAGGCCAAGAAACAACTGCACCAGATGGGTGTCCAATATGCAATGCTGTTTCCTCTGAAGCTCAGATTCTGCATGTAGAGTGGGGCTAAATTCTTTCCTACCCTACAATAAGTGTGGGAATGAATTGAACGATGACCACAGGGTGAGACATCCTTCGAGCCGTGAAGGACGGTGCATGCCAAGGGGAGAACCCATCTGAGGAATAGAACTACTCGATGGTATATACCTATAAAAGCAGGAGTGCAACAAGATCGACTATGAGTGGTAGCCGCGGCAGCGACTTTGAATGCTACTTGAAGAAGCCCACTGTTGGATACAGTAGAAGATCACATGCATGACACAGACTCAAACCAAGCCTGGGACTAAGGTCTCCCCCAGGTTACACCTCGCACAGAGGGAGAACTTGTCTAGAAACTAGGGGGGTACAACTGCTGCGGTATAGGGGAGTCAAGACCAGTTGCCTTAAAGGGGGGTCTCTCTTATTATGCTATCATAGTGCGGACATAGAGAGGTGCCTGAACCAATAGGTGGTAAGCTAAGTTGGGTCATAAGTTGTGGCACTGGGGGATGACATGCAATGGTGTTCACCCCCTCACAAGTTGGGCGTGTGGCATTAAACATGTATTTGCTGCTACTTTATACATTTTAGATGGGTAGAGGTTGCCTTTCTATCCTAGGATGGGAGAGTTAGTTTCATTTACCAAAGTCCGTCAAATTGCTTCAGTATGCACAATTCGTGCCATGAGGATGGGGGGGAGGAGAAAGGTTGGGAACACACCACAGCCTGATCGATGTTGTACTGGAATTTCATTAATTCCAGTACAACATCGATCTGGCTGTGGTGTGAGAATCTGTGAAATATAAGATCATACCCTGGAAAGTCAGGGGTCTGAATAATATGGTAAAATACTTCGACGTCCAAACCTACCTAAAGAGGAGGGGGGTACATTGTCCTACTTCAAGAGACCCATTTGATTGCCAGTGATAGAGTGGCATTACACCAATTTCGGAGGGGGTTGCTTATATTATACAGGTTCCTCTGCTTTTGCAAGCAGTGTTCTTATTTGGGTAAGACCAGGGGTCCTATTTCAGATATTAGGGGAGGTATTAGATAAAGCAGGAAGATATGTGGTGATCAATGGTAGGCCGGGTGTCAGGGATATAACACTACTTAACATCTATGCCCCTAATTCAGATTAAAGTTGCTTCCTTGACATAAAATTGTTATATACTTTATATGCCACATTCTATGATAATTGTGTTGACTTTAATAGTTGTTAGACAGCTCTCATCTGCCCCTGCATGACTCACCTATGCTAAGTTTAGAGCAGACATTTAGAGCTAGGCAGGACCATTGGGGGATCACCAACACTTGGAGATTAAACCCCCAAATGACTGAGACTATTTCTTTCTCTCTGGCTTACACAATTTAAATGTTTAAATAGATACATTTCTGAGCATACCCCATGTCCATGTTACAGATGTGGAATATTTGTCCAGAACAGTATCGGATCACAATCCCATTAAACTATACTTTGCATGGGGCATAGCACATGCCTGAATACCCAAATGGAAATTGAAAATAGTAAAACTTCAAGGATCAGATATTTCAACATATTATAGGGAAGGGCATCAGGAACTACTTTGCGTAAAATGAAAACACTGCTACAACAAAAGTGCTAGAGTGGGGCGCATTTAAAGGTGTGATCAGAGGACAATGCATAGTATGGACAGTGGAGGTGAGCAGGACCCTAGAACAGGAAGTTCAGACACAAGAACAGGCCCTGAAGGAAGAGGAAAGGGAGAGGCCCGGGAACCTCGCATTACACTAATCGATGTAAGAAGCCAAGCAAAAGTTGGCAGAACACATGGAGTGGCTCTGTTGCTTTGACTACCAGGAATATATGATAAGAGCTCATGCGTCAGGGACCCTACTGGCCTGGTTGGCTAAACTCACAAAGGAGGGATCTCTAATATTAGAATTTGAAACTGAGAGGCGCTGTAGGGTGTATAGCAAGAGGACATTAATGACAAGTTTTGTCTATACTATAGCACCCTGTATACCAGAGGCCCCATTAATAGGTGACGGAATATAATAGACTACGTAGGGACCTTGTCTCTGCCTGGTATTGCATTAGAGGCAGCAGAGGCACTATATAATGTTATAACCATACAGGAAGTTAGAGCAGCAATAAAAGGTATGGCTAGGGGTGAAGTGGTAAGTTCTGTGAAGTATTATGCCACATGTCCTGAACAACTGGTACCTAGATAAGTGGAGGTTTGTTGAGCAGCTAAAGAACACAGATCCTTGCCATTGTCGATAAGGGACAAAGTGGTGATACCATTGTTTAAACCGGGGCGCCTTCCTCATGACATTCTGACCTATAGGCCGTTGTCGATGTTGAAGGTTGATTATAAAATACTTAGTCACATACTAGCTATCCATCTGTTACTGCATATTCAACAGATAAACCACCAAAACCAGGCTGGCTTGATACCAGCCCTATTACTGTAACCAACACATGAAGGCTACTGGCTATTCTACAGGATGAGACATGTGCTGATGGAGAGATGGTAGTGATAGATCAGACATTGGGAAGGCATTTGATAGCCGAGATTGTACCTCTACAAAGTGATGGAAAACATTAGGTTGTGGAAGGCCTTTATGTCTTGGACTAAATTTTTATACTTGAATCCCATGGGGTGAGTTAAAACGGGATGTATGATCACGAACACCATTGCTCTGGGATGAGGGATATGGCAGGGATGTCCATTGCTGCTGCTTCTATTCGCGTTAGCGGCTGAACCCTTGGCATGCAGTGCCCAGCTGGATTTCCACTATGAAGGAATTATGGTGCAAAGCACAAGGCACCATTTTGCTTTGTATGCAGATGTTATGTTGCTCTTTTTAAAAGATGCATGGACAAAGCCAGTAAGTGCAATTTAGATGATTAATAGTTTTGGAGAACTATCAGGACCTTGCATCAAAAGACTAGCTTGTATTCTATTAGTGCACTGCCAGAAACACCCCAAATCCCATCAGGGTTGGTGTGGGAATCCACCTCTCTAAAAAATTCAGGGGTACAAATATATCGAGAATGCCGAGACTTAGTGGAGGGAAACATCCAGACGGCAGTTGTAGCACTTCATGCTGGAATAGTGATTTGGAAAACCCTGCCAACATCGATGGCTGGTTGCATTGCGATCGCAAATATGGTGGTTCTATCCAGACTGTTATATTATTTTGCTGCCCTGCTCATAATTATCCCCAGATGTACATTCTATGAAATTGATACTCTGCTTCTTAATTTGATATTGGGTGAAGACAGGCACCGAGTAGCATTATGCAAACTCCAACGCCCTGTCTTAGAAGGGGACCTGTCTGGCTCAGACTTCAAGGTCTATGACTTGGCAGCCCATTTGTACTGGTTCACCTGGTGGATACATGACAGGAAGAATAATGAGGCGATGGAAGATATATCAATCCTGGCATTTCGGGAACTAATCCAGTTGTTACTGGAACCTAAAAAGATTTAAGGCTTGATTTAGATCTTGGTGAACGGGTTACTCCGTCACCAGGGTGATGGATATCCCATCTGCCGAAATATAATTGCAGGACGGGATTTCATCACCATTGTGACGGTGTAACCCGCACACCAAGATCTAAATCAGGCCCTCATTGCCTACAAAACACCAGGGCACAGTCCCCCTATTCACCATATATCCCTTTACAATACCTGTTGGTACTACAGCACAAAGATAACTGGCAGGGACTAGCAGATTGGAAGAACCTGGGTACCGAACATGTGGGGGACCTATTTTAAGTTGGGGACCTGGATAACATTTGAGGATACAAGGACCAAACTTCAACCTATCAGCGGGGCAGTTCTTGCTCTATGGGGCAGCAATAGTTAAAAAACACTGGGGAGGTGGGCAGACTAAGCCCTTCCAACATCAGGGCTGCCAAATTATAATTATCACCAGGCACACATAAGGCTATATCAAGTCTATACCAGGAACCAAACAGATATCAACACCTCTTTAAAAACTTTACAGTACAAATGGGCAGCAGATATTGAACACCGGTAAATGATGGAGATGTTTTGAAAATATTGGATCAGGTACCAAAGGTCTATAGAAATGCTTGATTTAAGCTGATCTATTTATATTTAATCCACAGGGTATATCTTACACCAGACAGAATTAATAAAATGTACCCAAATTCCAAAGCAGCCTGCCCCAGATGCGGAGCAGTTGGAGCAGGAATGCTACATATGGTGCGGGATGGTGCGCACCTCTTTGTATACTGGTTAGTGGTTATCGACTTTATAAACAAAGCCACTAGCCAAAACATGGTGCATTCACCCACAACATGATTACGGTGCCTGTACCCCCTTGCCCTACCAAACGTAAGGTCACGTCCAGATTCAGTGACCTGACTTTGATCCTAGAGAAACTCGAGATAACGATTAAGCGGACAGCAACTAGAGGGCCACAGATAGATAAATGGATAAAGGAACATATTAGGTCTGCTGAATATGAAAGCAGCACACTCTTTACTGAAGCGAAGAGGGGCAGAGGCTCCATGACAACAGCGAGGGCATGGGGCATTCAACTGGATGATGTGAGAGGAATAGATTCTGCCTCTGTGAGCAGTCCCTGCCCTTGATGAGGTACATCTGCCCTACTGGAGCTACATGGTATGGATTACTATAAACATCAAGGTATACCCTTAGGAGTAACTTGCTGATCATACAAATTTTAGGCAGACATTCAATCAATCAATCAAGGGTTAGTAGAGCACTGCAAATCACCCATGAGGATCTCAAGGCTCTGGAGTGGCTATCTACAAAGGTCCCCCCTTTACTCCTAACTCTAAAAGAACAGTAAACACTCCTCTGATAAACAGAGAACCGTGGACCTATAACAATCAGTAGACAGTAGGACACTAAGCACTGGATGGACCGGGACCGGAAGGGGAGAGGGTGGGATAATTTACATTGTATTGTTTTTATGTTACATCCTAGATCAGTGGCAATATAACTTGTGATAATTTGTCATTTCCAAACATGCATATGTACAAGCGCCACTCTAGCATGCCTGCTAGAGTTGTAATGTAATAATGTCTTTATTTATTTGAAAATGTCAATAAAACTATGTTGGAAATAAAAGCAACCTGCCAGTGAACACACACACACACACACACACAGACAAAATTATGTTAGTGGGACTTTCTTATACTTCAATCTTTTGTAGCATGTGTGGACTAGAATGGTCAGAATCACAATACATATACTTGCAAAGGTGATTAAAAACAATAGAAAATAGTGTGAAAGTACCAAACATAATGGCTAGGAGGCAAATCTTATTTTACATCAGATTTCATAGGCTCTTCTGAGTCCTGCAAAATATTCCATGATAACTTGCTGGAACCTGGGCTATCACTGGGCCGATGAGTTTTCCTTGGAAAAATGTATTTGGACAAGCATGACCACCACAGCGGTCCTTCCGCCATCCTAATCGACCCCTAAGTGTTGCACCTCGTCGTTGTTAGGGTTCATTTATTGAAGGACTAGTGAATTTACTCAAACTATGTATTTTACCATATTAGATGACAAATTAATAGACCAACCTTACTTAGAAGATATTTATTCACTATAAAGATGAACATTGACTTTCAGTGTGTGCCTTATTACCTTGAATAACATTTACTGTTTAGATAACTGAATAAGAACCATCCTCGCATATGTAGAACATGATTACACTAGAAACAACAAAGTTATCTAATGTGTGCACTAATGTTTGATATATTTTATTTAATGTTGTTTTTAGCCATTCTTACACATGAATATTCAAAGGATACTGTATGTGTTAGGTAACATGAATCTAATGCAGCGATTTTCCTTATTCATTGGTGTTTAAATGTGCACATGCATATTAAATGTGCACTCTTGCTAATACTTTAAGTTGACAATTTGGACCTAAAATTCGCTGCACAAATGGTGGTTTTTATTACCTGCTAAAGTGACATTTCTTGCAGATATTGTTAGTTGAAGAATAGATACATTACTGTACCAGAGATAGAGAAAGAGCCTCAGAAGAAGACCTTGACGAAAGAACATGGATGGCCAGAAGTTAGCTGAAAAGCCTATTCAGCAATGTTTCAACCTGGGTTGTGTGTGGGAAGACAATGTTGTTCCCATGTTTAGTGTAGGATATTTGGAAATTATTGCAGTATACAACGTGAGAAGTAGAGAAAGACAATAGATCTCTGATGATGAGTGAAAATGGATTTTGCCCAATCAGACTCGTCTGTTATCACTTAGGGGCCTATTTGGATGGCGGGCGGAAAACCACCCGACCGCCATGGATCCGGAAATCAACCATCCACCGTGGAAAAACCGGCGTCCAAATTAGGATCAACTGCCAAAAAACACCGACCGCGGAGGAACGAGGCCAAAAAAAAAGCCAGTAGCGGGCAGAGATCGCCAAAACCCATCTGCGGTGGTCGCATTCACGGCAGTAAACAATCAAACCGCCGCCAGGACAGCCGAGACAACGCACGTCAAATTAGGATAAACCCGATGCCCCCGCGGTACGTTCCACAGTTTCCGACTGCCGCGGTCGCAAACAGTGATGATGGGAGAGCCGGTGGAAGAGCTTCAGCACAGCCACCGCTGCGGACGCTTCGTGACAAATATGGCGGACGAAAGAAAAAACCCACAACAAAGCCACAAAGTTCACACAGCAAACTAGCCATGCATCCAAAAACACAGAACACCCCCCAATGACACAACCACATGGCAAATACAAAAATACAAATCCCAGGACAACCCACACAACACACCTGACAGCAAACTCCCATTTGGACACACCCACATAACTGAGTATAAAACCAGCTCCTTCCCTGACCACAATCCTTTGCAACATTCCAAGACTGAAGGCCACTAACCCTGACAACAAAGGATAGGCAAAGCAACACACATGCACCACTCACACCACACACAGCACCGGCACCTCTTCCACACCTGCACCTCTGACCCCCCTGCACATCACACACCATACACATCATCCCCACCCTCATCACTGACACCCCTGCACCCATAACCCCTTTGCACATCACACACCATTGCAACACATAACATGCCAAAATTCACAGAGAGTGAGTTGAAGGTTATGGTAGATGAGATAGTCAGAGTAGAACCACAACTGTTTGGTAGCCTGGTCCAACAGACACCATTAGCTACAAGAGCTCAAATGTGGGCAAGGATAGTCGATAAGGTCAATGCAGTAGGGACCACCCCGCGATCAAAAAATTAAATCATGAAGTGGTGGCATGACCTGAAGAGGGTTGTCAAACAAAAGAGGAGCAAGAACCTTGAGCTTAGCTCAGAGGACTGGCGGTGGCCCTCACATCCCACCAAAACCATGCAATGCATGGGAGGAGAAGGTGCTTGCCGTACTGCATCCAGAGAGCCTCACAGGAGTAGCCGGGGGAGTGGAGGTTGGTAAGTACAAACAAATGACTGCCACCACACTGCTATGTACTGTCTTGCATAACTACAAAGCTACACCTCCTAGGCCCAAGTACATTCATATGCACCACACACTCCCCAACACATGTCTCACAGATCCAATATTCACTCACTCACATCCACCCCAAACGTAACTAGCAACATCACCATGGGTGCATGTGCACAGGCAGCCAGCACAACAACTTCCACCAGGCCCCCTTGTCCCACAGCTCAGCAAGATGGAGCACAGCACACCCAGAAGCAGTTGAAATCCATTGTCCCACTACAAACAAACTAACAGGTAGGTAGCCATTTTCACAGGGAGGGGTGTATGTGGGTGGTAAGACTGCAGTAATACTCCCACCATGCCCCCAGGCACACACCTGAGCAGGATGGAGCACTCCACCCCCAGAAGCAGTTGGAATCCATTGTCCCACTACACACACACTAACAGGTAGGTAGCCATCTTGCCATGGAGGCTGTGTGGGGGTGGGAGGCCTGTATCACAACACCCACCATGCACCCTTGTCACCCAGCTCATCAAGATGGAGCACTCCCTCCCACCCAGATGCATGTGACAGCCATGCTATCACTGCAAACAAACTAACAGGTAGTTAGACCACGTCCATGGGAGGGCTGTTTGGGGGTAGGAGGCCAGCACAACAACACCAACCAGGCCCCCTGACCCACCCCTGAGAAGGATGGAGCACTCACCCCCACCCAGAGGCATTTGCCAGCCATTGAATGGTTCATACTCAGCTAACAGTTAGGTAGACCCCTTTCCTGGGCGGGCTGTTTGGGGGTGGGAGGCCTGCACAACAACTCACTCTGGCCCACTGACCCACCCCTGAGAAGGTTGGAGCACTGCCCCCCACCCAGAATCATTTGGAAGCCATTGTCTCACTACAAACAAACTAACGGGTAGGTAGCTATCTTCGCAGGGAGGGGTGTATATGGGTGGAAAGACTGCAGTAATACTCCCACCAGGCCCCCAGGCACACGCCTGAACAGGATGGAGCACTCCACACCTAGAAGCAGTTGGAAGCCATTGTCCCACTACAAACAAACTAACAGGTAGGTAGCCTTATTCACAGGGAGGGGTGTATGTGGGTGGAAAGACTGCACTACAACTCCCACCATGCCCCCTGTCCCACCCCTGAGCAGGATGGAGCACTGCCCCCACCCAGAAGCAGTTAGAAGCCATTGTCTCACCACAAACAAACTAACAGGTAGGTAGCCATCTTGCCATGATGGCTGTTTGGGGGTGGGAGGCCTGCACCACAACTCCCACCGTGCACCCTTGTCACCCAGCTCATCAAGATGGAGCCCTCTCTCCCACCCAGATGCATGTGGCAGCCATGTTATCACTACAAACAAACTAACAGGTAGATAGCCATCTTAACAGAGATGGGTGTTTGTGGGTGTGAAAACTGTACTACAACTCCCACCGTGCCCCTGTCCTACTCCTGAGCAGGATGGAGCACTGCCCCCACCCAGAAGCATTTGGAAGCCATTGTCTCACCATAAACAAACTAACAGGTAGGTAGCCAGTTACCAAGGTAGTACCGTTTAGGGGTGGGAGTCCTGCATTACTACTCCCCCCATGTACCTTGTCCCACACCTGAGCACGATGGAGCACCCCCCCACACAGAAGCATTTTGCAGCCATTGCATTGTTGACCGTCACCTAACAGGTAGGTAGCCATCTTCATAGGGAGGTCAGGGGGGCTGCACTACAGCTCCCACCACGCAGCCCTGTCCCAACACAAGCAGGAAGGAGCACTCCACACCCAGAAGCAGTCCCAAGCCATTGGCTCACTACAAAGAAACTAACAGTCAGGCAGACATCTACCCGGGGAGGTCTGGTTGGGGGTGGGATGCCTGAACAACAACTCACCCCAGACTGACTCGTCCCCCAGACCATCATGATGGAGCATCCCCACCCACACAGATGCATGTGTCAGCCATTGTATCACTATAAACAAACCAACAGGTAGGTAGACATTTCATGCTTGCTTGTCACACCCCTGAGCAGGATGCAATCCTCCGCCACACACACATAGATGTGTCAAGTCAAAGCTAAATGGGAAAACATAACAGTTAAGTTGCTAGTATGTGCACACAGCCATTCTCCTCAAAAAGCATGGTGTCACATGACAACACCAGCCCTTTCATTGCACACACATACACGCAGATCCTATTGCCACTCACAGTGTGCACACAGCCAAGCAAATGAAACTGTCACAGCAACCAAAGTGTGACACACCAATGCACATGTAGAAGAAAGTCTGGGCACAATCATGCACAGCACTGAATTCCATGTATAAGTGCCATGGGGCCAGAGCAGCAAGGACCAAATGAGAAACAAGAAGGCATGGTTGTGGTACAAATCCAGATATGCACATGACAAGACCAAGGCATGCAGGAGATGATATAGGCCAGTTCATGGCCATATGTAACGTCTGACAGGGCATAGTAAGCCACAAATAGTCCTCACCGAAATGTTTAGTTGCGCCAGTCCCTAGATGGCAACATGTCCCTGTACTCACAAATTATGCACGTTGCGCATGGTAGGTATTGACAACTCACACCATGGACAAGTAATGCATGTACCACAGCATCATGTCAGGAGGCACAGTAGTGCACATAGAGAAAAATGTGATGATTAGTCAACTGTGTGGTGTACAAACAGTGAATGATACACAGCTTACACAAAGCTCATGGGATGCACTACAATGATCATCTCCCATCTGACCCACAGGTGACCAAGAACTCACTGCAGAGGACAACACCAGCAACATACAGAGCCAGTCTCCCGCCGGTACATGGACTCCCGGGATTCTCTGGACCATGAGCTCGAAGCCGGCCCATCTGGTGTGCCAGGGCGCAACAGGTACCAGGACCCCATTGTTCCCCCCACCACATCTGCTGCAATACCAATGTCTCTGCAGACCCCTGATGTCACAGCCTGTGCGGCCTACACCACCAGCATCACAACTACCAGTGCTGCCTGCAACAATCCCCTTGTCCCAGAGGATGACCACCCCACTCCACTGACTGAGGAGGGCAGGGAGAGGATGTGTGTGCTTACAGTGATGAGGCAACAGGTCCGTGGCAGCAGGGAAGGTAGGAGGGGCAGGGTCACCCGCAGGTACCAAGAGGCTGTGACCCAATCCCTGGACCACATTAACATAGTCCTTGGGGCATATGAACATGCCCAGGGACGAACGAGCCGGTCAGAAGAAGTGTTCCGCGAGCTCATCCTGCTGATGAGGTCCATCAACACCTGCATGGGACAAATTGTGGACTTCTTGGGCCAGCAAGTGGCGGTGCTGAGGGACAGCTCTGCGCCACAACCAACACCTCCACCTCCCTCTGGTGGGCTGCAGGATGACAATTCACCATCCTCCCCTGCGACCACATAGAGGGGTGAGTCCTCAGACCTCACTGGCCCTACAGCAGGGCCCCCCCTGCCAAGCGACGAAGGGGCAGTCCGAAGAAAACCCTGGGAGTAACTATAGGCAAAGCATCTGCCAAAAGCCAGTCATGAGCCAGCCATGATGGCAACCCTCTTCACCACTGCATTGACTTTTTGGACTGTCCTTCCACACACTGCCATGTGAATGGCATCTGTCTGTTGGACTGGGTCACCACATCAATGTTGTGACTACCACAACTGTCAACTCACTGCTCCACTAATCACCTCTATGTAAATGTTCACCCCCTCATATGTCACCATTGTAAATAATAAATCCTTACACACGTGTTGTTGTGGCTGCTCCGTCTTTATTCCAGGATGTACAGTCTTCAACATGATTGCAATGTACCAGAAGTATGGAATGTATGTAGGCAAGGAGAGGTTGAATGGACCTAGGAAAACACAACAGAACAACATTCACTAGTCTGGGTGCGGCATCACAGATATCACACAACACCTACCATCAAGTTAATGCAACATGCACACATCACAATGGGTAACAAGTGCCAACAGACACATCCTGTTGATGTACAAAACTACCCTGTTCCAGAAATATTGTCAGATTACTGAGTAAACAAGCGGCTGCAGTCACAAAGCCCACATACACCTTCACAACAACAGCAACATCATCAGACAATGGATCCGTTGTACATTGCCACTCACCTTTCAGTGAAGTAGCGGATGATGAGCTGTTGACGCAGGTCAACACCTTCCTCCTCTCCACTGCCCTCACCACTGGACACGCATTTTTTTGCATGCTGGGGCCTTTGCTGCTCATCAGCATCCAGGAGCAGGGGGATCTCCTTATGAATGGCTAGGTTGTGGAGCATGCAGCATGCCACTACAATCTGATACACATTCTCGGGTGAGTACATCAGCGTACCTCCAATCTTGTCCGTGACTTCAGCAGACCACACAACGTGTCTTCCAATGGGCATCATTGTAGCAGACATCAGCTGGTGCCCTAGGAATCGGCAGTGGGCTCAGCAACCAAGGACGGTTGGTATATGCAGAGTCACCTATGTGTGACAAACACAGATACACATTGCAATGTTGCTGGGTCAGAGGACAGCATGTCACACACAGCATGCTATTTGACTAAGCATACACACCCACAATCCATGCATGCTCGGGAAACAGATTAGCCATCGGGTGTGGTACAAGGCTGTTCTGCAGGATGTAGGAGTCATGTGCCGAGCCTGGAAATTTGGCAAACACGTGCAAGATTATCATATCTGCCTGGCACACCACCTGCACATTTATGGAGTGGAAATGTTTCTGATTCCTGTAGATGTGCTTACGTGCCTATCGTGGTACAAGCCCATCATGGGTGCAATCAATGGCACCAACAACATGGGGGATGTGTTCAAGGGGATACAAATCTCCCTTCACAGCAGCCAATTCCTGCCCCCTGGGGAAATGGATATATGTATCCTTGTTGATTAGCATGGCGGACAGAACACCACGCAGCACCATGCTGTACATAGGTTGTGACATACCACCTGCACTGGACACTGTGTGCTGGAATGATCCAGTGGCAAAAAAATGCAGGGCCGCCATCACCTTAGACGTGGGGGTGAAAGCTGTTGGATATCCTCGGCGAGGCTGCAGGTGGGGCTCCAACTGAGCACAAAGGGTCAGTAGGGTGTCTCTATCCAGATGGGGTTTCCGGATAATCTCCTCATTCTCCATGTCTGCCAGCACTGTGAAGGGACGATGCAGATTTGGTCTCCTCCTAGTAGAGATTAAAGTGGACACATGTCAATGCAATACATCATGAGATGGGCACAGCATCTCATGTTTTGGCGGACACAACGCCCACAATGACTTTCATCAAAATTGTGTTACAGACCAGCTGACATGTAGGGACTCCTTCAGCTACACTGATCATACATCTGTCAACTGTCACACAGCAAGTACCTCCAAAGGATACTCGCCATATGAGAATGCACATATGGATATGGCCACATTCACTGTGGGCCCTCCTGGGAGTATGTCATCCAGCATTAGTGTAAAAATGCAACACCACTGTCTCACACCTAGCTGCTGCACCTGACACACCTTCAGGTGTTAGTCGAACCTGGCACACATCAACAACACAATGACCACAGGCTGAGCGTACATGACGAGTGTGTGCATGGTCAAACCTAAGCGAACAGGCACATATGGACAATCTTGAAAAACATTGCAGTGATTTTCCCTGCACTTTTACACCTTGACATGTGTACACATTGGGAGTCCATAACAACACTGTCCTGTGTACAGGCCCATCAATATCACAAATGACATGTGAGGGAGTACATGCCAATCTAAGAAAGCACATACACAAACATGGCATGTGTGGCCAGCAGTGGGGTACATGGGACATTGGCATTGTGTGCACTATGATGTGCCATCAACCATGTGGCCACTGTGCACTGTGGAAGACTGCCAGATGGCCATTGGCACAGTATGATGTGTCCATTGGTGCTGTCACAGTCACCCGCCACCCGCCACCAAAATCCCGGCCATCCATGTCACTGTATGGCACCCAACTTGCGGTACCTTCCGCCTGGCCCCTGCGGTGTGTCTCTGCTAATGCCCGGGACACAATCGGGGTTGTGATAGGCATATGCACATGGTGAAATGGCAGTTGGCATGCTTTGCCACCCAAATCCCATCTCTCCATGTCACTGTATGGCACCTAACTCACGGTAGCTACCGCCTGGCCCCTGCGGTGTGTCACCGCCAATGCCCGGGACACAATCTTGGTAGTGATAGGCATATGCACATGGTGAAATGGTGGTTGGCATGCTCCGCCACCCAAATCCCGGTCACCCATGTCACTGTATGGCACCCAACTCACGGTAGCTACCACCTGGCCCCTGCGGTGTGTCACCGCCAAGGACCATGCCCTTCCAGCAAGTGGGATCCGCTATTTTGGTAGCATGATGCAATTTTGAAAAACGCTGTAGGCATGCTCTGCCACCGAGAAGTCGGTCATTGGATGCAATTGAAAGATGCACCACCACGGTAGAGCCCGCCTGGCCCCTGCGGTGTGTCACCGCCACAGACCATGTCCTTACAGCCAATGGGATCCGCTATCGCGGTAGCATGATGCAATTTTGAAAATCACGGTAGGCTTGCTCCACCACTGCAGAGCCATTCTTTGGATGCATTTGAAAAAGGCTGACCTGGAACACCAAGTGCTGCAGCTTAGAACCACTGAAACGACACCAGGGGGCTATATATGTGTGGGAGAGAGCCCCACATTTCCACTGCTCACAGAGCCTGATGACTGAGACCCCTCACCTGCTGCTGCCTCCAGGGACTGCTGCCTGAGATCCCTCACCTGCTGCTGCCTCCAGGGACTGCTGCCTGAGGCCCCTAACCTGCTGCTGCCTCCAGGGACTGCTGCCTGAGACCCCTCAACACCCACAGCCGCTGCTGTTGTCTCATGTCCACAGTGATGGCAAGGACTGAGAAGATCGCGCCAGTCCCTTCACAAGCGAGGAGCTGGAGGTCCTGGTGGACGAGGCGCTCACACAATACCCAAGGCTATATGGTGCCCCAAATGTCGTGGTAAGTCTTCAACAGTGAGGGTGAGAGTGCAGGGGGGGGCACACATGTAGTCGGTCTGATGCAGTATGTGCCTGAGAGTGTGGGATTGTGTCATGCACTGCCTAACATGCTGTTTCCTAGGGTGAAGGGAGGTGTATCCTACTCCACTCGTTTCCCTGCCTGCACATCAAGATTGGAGGGACATGTGTTGTTTTGTCAGCCATACAGTGACGCAGCAAGTTGGTAATGCAGGAGTCATGACAGTGATTGCATGTGTGAATGGCTCTGTGGGTCCCTGTTGTCCATCTCAGTGTGAGCCCACCTTGCCTGCACAGTCACTGCCCAATCTGACAAGGACACAACACTGAATGTTCAGAGTGTTACATGCATGTTTTTTGCAGGACTCTCCATCAATGAGCCATCTCAGCCCTGTAGATTGCACACGACTGGCCCTGTGAGAAGGGTGTGGGTTTGTGAGATCATGTCCCTCAATGTTACATACATGACGTAGTGAGCTATTCACAGGGCAAGGTCGTTGAGGCCTGCGCACTGTTGGACACAGTGAGTCTCCCCCCAAACACATGTTGGTATGGGATGTATGGCTTGCTCAACCTAGAAATGGACAGTAGATGTGGGCAGAGTACACATGGCTTTTTGTGCTGGCATTCTGCTTGTATATGAGATGTGCAAGTACTATGTCCTATGCATTTATGTGTGCTTCTCACATGCAGATGTGCCATGTGAGATGCATTCCTGTCTCTGCAAGACATATCTCTGGATTTGGGATGAGCCAGTTTCATGCTACTGTCCTTAGTGATCTTGTTACATGACACCGTGTCACTGATGTTTGCCCCCTCTTGTCTCCCATGCCTGCAGCTCAAAGTACAACAGTGTAAGGCCGGCCGTGTGGAGGGCCATTGCGAGCAAGGTGTGGGCTCTGGGTGTCTCAAACCGACGGCGCACCCACTGCCACAAGAGGTGGGACGACATCTCATGGCTGGCAAAGAACGGTGCGGAGATGACACTGGGGCTGCTCCCTCGCACCGGCAGGTTGGCACAGTGCAACATGACACCAATAATGTGCCGCATGTGGGCTGAGACACACCCTGAGCTGGATGCACGATTGAAGGAGCATTTGCAGCAAATTAGGGGTGAGTCTTCTGGGAAGGGTGACTGTGGCTGTGTGTGGCTGCATGTGTTCACAGTCTGTGCCAGCGCTGGGCTATGTGATGTTGGTAGTGTGCTGCAGTGGCTTGGAAGTGGCCTCTGTGCTTGGTGCAGCTGTCATGCATTTGTCCTACCTGTACTTCCTAAGGGAATTCGAGTACTGGGCATTTCAATAGCATTCTGGGTGGTGGGCTTCAAGTCTGAGATATTTGAGTTACTGTTTGAACGGAGCCACATGCAGGATGTTGTGCTATGTGGTCATCACATGGCTCACTTATGCCTGGGTTTTTTGTTTACACGCACTGTTTGAGTAACAAAAGTGTGTTTGCACACTGTTATTGCACAGGGTGGCGTGCAACATTTAGATTTAGTCATCTTCATGGTTGCTTTGCTTGCATATGTTTGTTCTGTTGCTGCCACTGAACTGACCCTACATCTCTCTCTCTCATGTAGCATCTCCCGTGGTCACGGAGGGACAGGGGACGGGCACCAGTGGTGGGGAAACAAGCACAACAGCTGCACAGGAGCCCAGTGACACAGATGTGACCAGCGCCTCAGAAGGGGTCAGGAGTCTGCTGGAGACATCACAGCCCGAGACGCAAACTTCAATGTCATCTTATGCCAGCGGTGACACAGCCATGTTTGCGGGCACAGGGAACGGGGACTCTGCATCATCTTCCATAACACAGCATACAGTGCCCACCCTTCCAGCCACTTCCTCTGGTGCTGCCCGTGTTCACACCAGTAAGAGGGCAGGAGTGTCCTTCACACTAGGCACCGCAGCCCCTGCTCCTGTCCCCCCTGCTGCCATCAGTGCAGAGTCTGTGGACATTCTTCGCCAGCTGTGTGTAGGCCAGACAGCTCTCCTCAATGCATTCATAGACCACGACAAAAAATTGGCTCAGGTGGTTGCTTTCATGGAGGGTATACATTCAGATGTGGGTGGGCTGCACTGGACTGTCCAGTCTTTGTCCTCCACAGTGACGGCAGCCCTTCAACTGGCGCAATCTCGGAGTTCAGCTCCAGTCCCTTTGTCCACCCCCATGCCAGTGGCCATGTCTGACGATAGTGACCACCCTCCACAGACCTCAAGGTCACGATACAGCACACGTAGCACACAGCAGCTGCCCAAGCGGTCCAGGCCGCAGACACAATCCCCACAGAAAACCAAAGCTACCCAAGAGCGCAAAGACGAAAGCCCGTCAGGCGACACCAGGGGCCAAAAAGCAAAGAAGCAGACCTCAGTGTAACATGGCTCAGAGCTATCCCCAGCCAAGGACTCTGCTGTCCCAAAAGCGTCCTGCAAAGACAAGCAGGCAATTTCCGTGCCCACTGAGAAGGTGGTGCCTGCCAAGGGTACACATAAGAAGGGCTCCAAGGCAGATTCACCCACTACCTCGACTCCCATTCCAAGCCCAGTGAAGCAGGGAAAGGAGGGCACTGTAGGGAGAACACCTGGTAGACAGGGGATGGAGGGGCAAAGGCAAGGCCATGCAAAGCTCACCGCTGGATCCAGCATGTACCCAGAGGGAGGGCCACCGTTTGCACCTTCTGCAGCCTTGTTGTTGAGTGTGCCTGTTGTGTCCACATCACTTCCCATTGATCCAAAGTCAGGCAAACTATTTTGAATCCCCAAGAAGTGGAAAGGCACCCCTCCACAATCTCCCACCCACACTGTGTCTCACGTCTGCATGACTCCACCTCACATGCCACTATACCATCTGTTCCAAGCAGCCCTCTGGCTTGCCAAGCCATTGATAGCTCTACCACAGCTGGGCCTCTCTCTCCCCAGTCAAGTGCTCCAACTGTGCCTGACACACAGCCAGCTCCCAGTCTGACTGACAGCCAAGTCTGAATGTTGGTCAACCTCACACACCTGTCTCTCCCACAGCAGGGCCTGTGCTGCCCATCATGACACCCCAGACTGTGTTGCTGACCATGGCAGGGTACAGTCGCACACATTCCCTGTGCAGCTTCTCATGGACTCACTCTGCACTTAGTCCCGCCCACTGGCCTTGTTGTTCACTGCTGTGTGCCCCCTGCCTGTGCAGCTTCTCATGGAGTCACTCTGCACTTAGTCCAGCCCACTGGCCTTGTCGTTCACTGCTGTGTGCTCCCTGCCTGTGCAGCTTCTCATGGACTCACTCTGCACTTATTCCTGCCCACTGGCCTTGTCATTCACTGCTGTGTGCCCCCTGCCTGTGCAGCTTCTCATGGACAAGCTCTGCATATTGTGCCTTGCTCTTTTCTAATGGGGCCTATTTGTGCAATTTGTGAATAAAGACAGTTGCTCCTGTTGTCTGTTTTGTCAGTGTCCTTACTGAATAAAGTCTTTCCTGTGTGTATATGGTTTACTGTGCCACATGCTCTGTATGCCACTTCAACATTGCCAATGGCTTGTCTCACTTTTTCTAGTTTTTACAGGTGTGATAGGGACTCCTGACTCTGATGCTTGTGGGTGCAATGATAGTGGTTTACGATGAAATACCGTTCTCATTATCATTCTTTGTTTATGTTAGCTATATTGTACACAAGTCAGATTTGGGGGCACTGCCAGCACAGTGTGGAATTATTTCCACAGGATTGCAGGCAGGCAGGCCAGAGTCATCATGTATGTGTGTTCTTACTTTCTGCGCGCCCAGCAGTGTAGGTGTATGGTCATGTTGTGATGGTCAGTCATCCTACTCACATGGGTTACTTTCAATGTGTGCACTTGGGTGGTCAAGAAGTGAGCAGTGTGAAGGGGGTGTGTTTGTCGTGAGTGTTGATGTGTGTGTGCCCATGCAATGTCAACTACACACGTGTGTCACCCAGGAGTAGAGTTGCCTGTTTGTGTGATTGTTCAGGCCTGTGATTGTGATTGTGTGCACATGTGTGAGTTGTATGTTGTGCACCGTGCAGTGTGTTGGTATGTCCTTGCAGTTCTGGCTGACTCCTACTTGTTGCTTTTGCCAGATGTGAGTATGCAGAGTGTGTGACTGGCTAGACAAGGTTTTGTTTTGTTGAACAGCTGTGTGTCATGATACTGTTTGTACTCACTGTGCATACCTGCTCAAGCACACTGACATTGTGGGTGTGATTTGCTCATGCATTGCTGTCACATGGTGCTTTATTGCCTCCAGTGTGGCATGTGGTGTGCAGTGTCATACCATCCCCTATCTGAGCTTCAGATGCCTTAACATTGTGAGTCAGCACTCCCTCTATTTGTGTTTTGTGCACTCCTGCCATGTCCACTATTGAAGTGCACACCACTTCACTTTGATGTCAGCTGTCCCCTTGTGTTGCATGTGTGTGTGCCTCCCTATCACTTCATTTGTGACACTGTGCTTTGTGGTGCAGATCTTTGTCCAGGAGCACTGTGCCATTCGTGGCATTTCCCCAATTAGTTATCTGTGTTGTTGTAGTACTGTTCGGCAGTCATGGTTGCTCATGTGCAGTTCAACTGCCTGTGCTGCCCAGTCCTCTGGTCAAATTGTTTCCACTTTTGTGTCTCAGACTTGTGCATCTGTGGGTGTTGTGTTAGGTGTATGTGTGTATGCTGGGGTACTGCTTGATTTCCTGAGTGTGATGTTCTCAGTGTGCTGTTTTGCTTTTTGTTGTGAGTGTTCATGGTGTGTCACTCATGGCTGTGTGGGACTGTTATGTTTTGTGTGCACACATTGCTTGTTGTGCATGAAGTGCTGTGGGTGTATGGGGCCTTGTCCTGGCCTGGTGTGCATCCCCTGATGTCCTGCTGTGTTTGCTATGTGATTTATTGTCATGTGCATTTGTTGTGTTTAATGTGGCTGTGTTGTCTGTGTTGTGGTATGTTATCTGTGCATTGTTCCTGACTGATGAGGTTGTGCACTCCTGTTGTGTCTGTGCTCCCATTGCCTTCCCACAATTTTGCTGCTCAGGTCATGCTGTGGTTCTGTGTGTGTTTTTGTTGAGTTATGTGTTTATCTGCTGTTTTTGTGCAGACATTGGTTCTGGCATCCCTGTGTGATTGTTTGTCTGTGTATTGACTGGACATTATTGACACCCTTCTGTGTGCCTGACACTGGGGTTGTGTGCTGCAGATATGAGGGGGGTATCTGTGACGAATCCTACTTGTGTTTGACAGTCATGGGGTGTGTTAATGTTCCCTGTGTGTTGTGCTGCTGACATACTCCTGTGAAGTTGTTGTGTACATATGTGTGGCTGTTCACAGTTTGACTTCAGGGCCTTCCTTTCATCCCTATGCCTATACATGGGTTGCCTTGCTGTCTCCCTGGATTGTTGCACTGAGGTGACTGTGGTTTGAGTTCACTCACTGTGCCAGCCATGTGTGTCTTGATGGGGTGATGGTGTTGTTCTCTGTTCCTTGTCTTGCATGTGATGTACACATGCTTGTTGGTTATCTCCTTGGACTTCCATTTGTGTGCACCTCACTTTGGCTTTCATATATGTTGTGCTCCATTGCTGGTGGCATGTGGTTTGTGTATGTGACTTTGTGTCAGTGTGGGGTATGTCTGTGTGACTTAACATGCTGTTTGTCCAGTAGGATGTTTGTTCATTGTATGTGTGTGTTCATTTTGTGCTTGTACTCAGCTTTCTTGCCATGGATGTGGTGTTGTTGTGGTGTGTGGGTTGCCCTGGGCCTGTGCTTCTGTGCTGTGTGTTCCTCTGCAGCCACTCCTGCTGTGGCTGTCTCCCTGGTTGTTTGTTGTGTGGTGCAGGGTGTGGATTCACCTAGCTTGGTGTTGGGCATGGGGGTGCACAGGGAGGTGCACATGGCATGTCCATTCATGTGGGGGTGCCCGTGTGTGGAGTGGGGAGGCGTGGCCCTGTGTACTTTACGCCCTGCCTATGCCTGGCACAGGCCCTGCCTTCTGCATTGTATGCATGTGTTCCCTTGTCTTCAACGCTGCTGTCACATGACCGGGACATTACTTGGAGATCGCGGTGATGTGTGACCTGGCTGCGGAGGGGTGACTTAGTGTCAGGTAGGACATGTGTGGATACACTTTTGGATGTGTTCCTGTTCCTACCCTGGTGTTGCCAGGGACCCTGTATCAGCCCATGAGTTGTGTGTTGTGGTTGTGTGCGGGATAGTGTTGTTGCACACCTGCGGCGGTGTCCGTGACCGTCCATGAGTAGCTGGTGATGTATCAAGTCCAGCACCGGAAAGACGTAAAGAGCTGGATCCATTGCAGTCGGGACTGGGAATCAAGTTTCGTGCTCCGCTGTCGAGCTTCTGCTGTCTCTAGTTGGACGGTATCTCCGCTGCGGTGCAGCTGGCTTTTTGGGGCATCCTGATTTGTACAGCGGACGGGACGTCATTCTGCACGGCGGTGAGTCTCCATTGGCTCCCACCGCCGTGGTGGCGGGCGCACTTTGATGGCGGTGCGCGTCGCACTGTGGCGGACAGTAAATGGGCTGTGTTTGGCCATACTAATATGGCAGGCGTGAGGCCCGCTGCTGGCATGCGGAAAAAGCCATTTTCCGCCACCGCAGGCACCATGGTGGTGCCACCTCGTGCCATCCTAATAGACCCCTTAGTGTTCACACCATTAGAGAACAGATGATTTCCAGATTCCTGTAGGGTCTTTCCCCTAAATGTTTAGAGCATCTTTCCCTGGACTTTTAGAGAGCTAGACCTCTATGTTTGCCTTGTTTCTTTACTGAGTGTGGCTTAGGCTAACACTTACTTTAATTCCCGGAAAAGACTCTTGATCAAGCTTTTGAAATGCTGTCATCTCTCCAACTTATTTTTTCCTTGCCTAGTTCTTGTTTCCTTCATGTAAATTCCTGATTTTTGAGATCGTTTCGATTTTCGGCTCTTCTCTGAGCATCAAATACCCCTCTAAATCTTTTGTGTGGCTGTAACTGAATTGCTTGTTTGTCTAATATTGGCCCACCTCAATTTCTTCTTTAGGTTTGGCCTGCATATTGTTATTCTGTACGTGCATGGTGTTAAGAGTCACGTACCTTCATTTGATTCTAAATTTGTAATAAACCTTCTTAACCCTATCTACAGATTCCTGGTCCTCATTGTGTAGCCAAATGGTTTGCACTGTTAATTGATATTGATTGATAAAACACTAACTCTCCTCAACTCTCAGTGCGGATGAGAAAGGTTCATCGGATGAGGATATATGGTAAGAGAATAGGCTCATTATGCTGCATCAATTTGTAGCACGTGGGATGGTTTATCCACTGACATGAGAGAGTCCCAGTCCAAACCCCAAAAGCCAATGGTTCGGGCGAAGGATTGTTGGAGTTCTGGCAGTTAGTAAACAAAATGTAGCAGTGGAGGTGGATGGGAGTTAAAATAGGTGGATAGCAGTGGAGGGATTAGTAAACAAAATGTAGCAGTGGAGGTGGATAGGAGTTAGATAGGTGGATAGCAGTGGAGGAGTGTATAGGGTTACGTGTTCCAATTGCTATGCCTCGATTGCGGTATTATGAAGTAATTGTGTGGTATTCTCCGGAGATTATATAAATTGATGTGTGAAAGTGGTGCTTAATGCAGAGAAGTTGAAGTAGTTATAGGGTCCATTGTGGCATAAAATCCCAGGATACATGCCTACATGGTAGGAGTTTCAGTATAGTAGACATTGAATTTAGTTTTCTACTGTGTTAGGGTGCTGGTAATGAGACGTTGTCAATGGCATTTTTGGGGTAGGGACTTTATTTTTGAGTGATTTTGAGATGTGGTTGGTATAGTTTACCTACAGGGAAGAACTGTATCAATCTGAGTGAGATCCCGCTGTTCGAGGTTTCGTTTGAAGTGAATGTCAGGATAGGTCAGAAAGAGTTGTTGCTTGTGTGTGTGAAAATGTAACATTTCATGTAGAGGAAAAGACAAAGTTAGATGTTGAAATTGCTTGCATTTGTTGTGCGTTAGTTGCTTAGAGAACGTGCTCATGAAAATTGTAAATGAGGGTGAGTTGCTGCACTGCATGAGATTGATGTAAAGGTGTGCAGCGCTGGTATGGGTCTGTTGGTATAAAGCCGCGCAGGGATTGGTTGTGATCGCCGAACCAAGAATTGTGGGTGAAAATCATTTCCTATTTTCAAGGAAAAGTCATTTGTGAATAATTCACATTGTTGATTGAAAATAAAATTATTTGAAGCATTACAGAGCCTAGTGAAGGGAGATGTGACTGTTAGAATGGAGGAAGAGGCACCAACCAAAGTTCATTTTATGGCGATAGACATGGACCTTCAAAAGTGTGTTTGACTTGCACAATAGCACATTAGCATAAGTTCACTGAAAAATAAAATGCATTGTCATTTCCTCATTATGAGACATTTAATTTGAGAATCATTGAGCATTTAAGGAGGACGCTGTATGAAATGAAACCGCCTTCTAGACTTACACAATACAAAGTACTTAATGCTTGGGAACATACAGCCCATCTTAGACAAAGTGGAGATTTCAAGGAAGAGTCAAGAAAGCCATATGCACTTGTGCAGATGCTAGATGGGATGCAGAGCAAAAATCCCATGGAACTGACATGATTGTGGGAGCTAGATTATATCCTGCACTAATAGGTGAGGAAGAAAGGGAAAGGTAAATGCAAGGATAAGAAAAAGAAGAAAGAGATAGAAAACACATAAAATATAGTTGAGGGCAGTGACAGTGATTCAAAATAGGAATTTATAACTGAGTTATTGTTAAACTGTCCATCTCCATACAATGTAACCCAGACTGGTGGAACAAGTAATGTAGTTATAGGTGAGACTTTTGATGTGCCTAACACACCATTGACCGTTCCTGTTACAATTGGTCCCGTAGTTCCATTTTATCAGCCTGGATCAGTAAGAAATACTATGCATACTTTGGCTGTTCCTACTGGTACAAATACTAGTTAGCAATTCAGTGGGCTCCACAATGAAACCGATCCCCCAGACTCCTATCGTTCTGACAAAAGGAAATACCCCATGTGCTGCAAGAGCAGACCCTACATTAAATCATACAGGGCTTGACTCAAATTCGCTCAGAGGTTGTCACCTTTTTTTCTGGGCTAGAACAAATGAACTTCCAAATGTGAATTACAGTACCCCTAGGACAGAGATACCTATGGGAACGCCAACTTTTGGCATGACCCTTTTGAATTCACCACAGAATGCAAGTAGTGGTACCTACAGTGGAGAGATATTTCTCAATAATCCAGCAGAACAACAGGTCTTAATGTCCGAGAATTTGCTGATTGGCTTAGAGGCATATACACTCCAACTGGAAGTGGAAATCTTGGAACTAGTGGAGGGAATGTTCAGATCCAAGAAAGAGAAAGGGTTATGGATGTGGGTAAATTGAAAGTAGAATTAGAAGAAATGATAATTGGAACACTTAACATGCCACAATTGACTGCTTACCAGGATGATGAACTATTGTTTCTGTGTAAAGACATTACCAGACATGCAGGAAAGGCAAATGAGAGATTATCTGAATCAGCTCACAGATATGGAATTGATTTGCAGAAATCTAAAGACTTGCAAAGAAGTTACAGGTTAAGCTTTAGTGACAAAGATCTCACAGATATGAGACCATAGGGAAGGAAATTACAGATCAAGATTTAATGACATATGTTCAAAAGTGGAGTGAGTTAGCTAAATAGGTAGATGATCAAAGAAAAATAAATGCATCTGTCTGAAACAGAGGAGCAAGATGAAGATGTACACACGTGCACATGAGAGAACTGCTTGGGAGAGGGTTTGTCCATATACCTTGGAGCAGAAGTGATCTTATTTGACATTGTAATTTCAGGTGATTTGTGGGTTGAGTGCAAAGTTGCTGTGGATTGGCCTGAAGTGAAGCTGACGAGACAAACGGTATTGCATGTTCCGTCTCTACACATAATGAAAAAGTATAATCAGGTGAATACGTTTCTGAAATCGAAAATCTCTCCTAAAGAGATTGATTTGGTGAAGATTGACAGAACAGCCAAAGAGTCCATAGAGTCAGCACATACTTATTATGAAAGACTGTCACAGGCATTTAAACAGTTCAGTAACACAGAGACTATAGGGGAAAAGGAAATGGGATATTTTGTTTACAGATTTCTGTATGGAATGAAACCAGAGGTTAGTTCCATGATTCAGCAGCATTTGATTTGTTAGCAGAGTACACCCATTGATGAGATACTGAGGTATGCCAAATATTGGAGTGACAAAGCGGAAATGAAACACAAGAAATTGAAGGAAAAGTTAATGTTAACACAAATGAAAGCTGCACAGTAAGGTCAGAATCAACAGTGTGTTGGGATTGCTGGTCCCCTGCAGTTAGTGTATCAGTAGGGAATCCTGATCATGCAAGGGGGTAATGGGTTTCAACATCAATGTAGAACCGATTGATCCGAATACAGGTGTTGATGTGCTGACTTTGAAAAACGCAAATCCCTGCCATGTCTGTGGTAGGCTAGGGCATTGGAAGCGCGAATGTTGATTTAATATTGGTAACATGGCTAGTGAAAATCAGGTTCAAAATGGTGGATTATGCAATCACAAGGACATTATATGGTTGAGACACACCAAGCACAAAAGACAGAGAGTTCATAATCCCAATGTACCCTAATCTCAGGTGATCCAGGTTCCACAAGCCCCTAAGCCACAACAAAATGCAAATGTCCAAAGATAAAATGTGAATCAAATTCCCCATGTAAACACCAATCCTTTTGTGAATAAGGGTACTTCTCAACAGTACTCCATGGTACAAGCAGATGATGATTACAGCACAGACCTGTTGCAATTAGGCCTGAGTGGAGTACTCAGAGTTAAAGTGACCAAAAAACTCCACTGCACCTTATGGAGTTCCGCAAGCAGCGGAGTGCGTTATGTCGTACCATTTGCGTTTGATTTTTAGCACCGGGTGTTTGTCCCACGCTGGAAAATCAGCACAGTCAGCACCATGTGCAGCGCTAGAAGGCGCTGCTTCTTTTTGCCACTCGAGTAGATTTTCTACTCGAGGGGCAGTTTCCTCAACACGAACAGATGGTATCTCAATGCAAGCAGTCGCATCCATCCGTGACCACACGTATTGAGAAATTTTGCTGAGAGGTAGTCTAGCTTTGGATTTTCCTTGATCAATCTACTAGGACAAGACCTCTGAATTGTTCCATTTATTGTACCCAAAGGGAACTGAGTTTTAGACTCATGATGAAGACATTGCCTTTAAACTTGTCACAAGAAAATCAGAAATCAGACTGTACCCAATGATGACAAAGGACATTCTGCCCCAAGAGCTGAGAGACATAGTGTTACCTTAAGTCTGTGACTTTTCAAGGGAAGACATAGGTGTCATCAAAAGTGTACAACCAGTCCCCATTACTGTAAAGCCTAATGCTGAGTACTGGAGAATCCCACAATGCAATCTGACACTCCTGTGATTGATATAATGAATGATTAAGGCATTATGAAAGAGATTATAGGGAATCCAATGGTAAGCACCGCATTGTACAAGATGTGAGGAAGGAAAATTCCATTTATGTTCCTTGCTGTCCTGTGGTACCAAATCCAGCCGTGATTTTGTCTCGGATTCCATGTCAGGCTGAGTGTTTCTCTTTCACTGATTTGTGTCAGGCCGTCTTCTCTATACATTTGCATGAAGACAGCCAGTTCCTTTTCCATTATAGCAGCCATGTTTTGGCATGGTGCCAAGTCCCACAAGGGTATACGGAGCCTATCAATTTTTAATCAAATACTCAAAAAGAATTTGGAGTCTCTGGTGTTGCCCTACCAGTCCTAGTCCAGTACATTGATGACCTATTACTGGTGTCAAATACGCAGGAGGCTTGCAGAAGAGACACAATTGACTTGTTGAACCACTTAGCTGAGAATGGACATAAAGTGGCCCCAAACAAACTGCAGTACTGTAAGAAAAAAGTCCTGTATCTAGGACATCACACTGAGAAAGGTGCAAGTGAGGTGTCACAAGAGAGAATCTCGGCTATTCTGAAAATGAATCCGTCAACAACCCAGAAAGAACTCAGAATGTTCTTGGGAGAGGTGGGCTACTGTCGAAAGTGGATTCCCAACTTTTCCCTGATGGCCAGGCCTTTACAGAGGCTGACACAAAAAGATGTGTCAGATCCGGTACCATGGGATGACAGCTGCATGCATGCCTTCTCAGAGCTGAGAGAATCTCTCTGCCATGCCCCGGCACTAGGAAAGCCTGATTATAATAAATCTTTCAGTTTTTTCTGCCATGAGAGAGAAGGCTGCACTCTCTCCGTGCTAACCCAGATGCACAGGAATGCTCATAGACCTGCAGCATAGTTTGCTGCCACACTTGATCCCAAAGCTGATGTTTTGTCCTGCTGTCTCCAAGCAGTGGCCTCGACAGGTGTCAGCATCAAGCAGTGCAAGGGCATTGTTATGTGTGATCCTCTGATGGTTTTTGTTCCTCAGTCTGTAGAAGTCCTTTCAACTTGTACCAGAACCCAATACTTTACTAATAGTCTCACCAAGTACAAGCAAGTCATACTTTGTGCAGATAATGTTACATTGAGGAGATGTACTGTACTGAATCCTGCAATCCTATTGCCCATCCTTGGAAATGAAACTATTGAAAGTGAAGTTGAGCATGACTGTCTTCAAGTTACTGAACTATGCACCAAGCTGAGACCTGACACACAAGCTGTGCCACTACCTGAATCAGATTATTCTCTGTTTATTGATGGCTCCTGCTTAGGAGACCATGATGGAAACCTGAGAGTTGCTTACGCAGTTTTTACTGTCTCAAGTGTGGCCTCCTGGCTTCAAGGAGTATTTTCAGCACAAGTGGCCCAATTGATTGCTCTTAGTAGAACATTCTGTGTTTCAGACCAGCCGAGGGTGACAATTTTCACTGATAGTTAGTATGGCTTTGGTGTCGTTCTCGAATTTGGACAGTTATAGTCTATGCATGGATTTATGACTTTTTCGGGGGGTCACTGATTTGGAATAGTGAGAGTATTCACAACCTCTTGCAGGCTTCACAGTTATCTGCCCAAACTGCGGCTGTCAAGTGTGTCGCACATCTAAATGGCACCGACTGTGTGACAGTGGGCAATAAGTACACTGATGATACAGAGTGTTATTGCGCTCTAAACACTTGCAGCTTTAACAGGAAATATCAGAATGAAAAATCAGATGCCAAAAATTGCAATCTGTTGTTGTCTGCAGTTGATACTTGGGAAGAGGTTAAGAGACTACAGGAAGAAGTGTCAGAAACAGTACAGCAAGGCTGGATCAGAGCGGGTTGTGTCAAAAGAAATGAGGATGATATTTGGGTTTCAGGAGATGGATGACCTGTAATGACAGTTAGCTTGCTACCACCAATGGCGAGACATTATCATGGACCTGCACATGTAGGGAGAGATGTCATGGTGTGCCTGTTAGACTGATAGGCTGAAGGATTGTGTCACAGGTGTGTTGTTTGCCAACTGAAAAATGTAGGCAGAAGAACAGCAGTAACACTAAGTCACATGGGGAGATCAGGAGGTATCTTAAACAGGAAGCAAATGGACTGTATTGAGATGCCTGTGTGCAATGCATTGAGATATGTCCTAGTGATTTTGTGCATATTTGAACGTTGGGTTGTAGCTTACCCGACCAGTGGAAATGATACTCTCACAGTGGCTAAGTTGTTGTTGCGGGAGTTGATTCCCCTGTTTGGTTTCCCAACTTCTCTGGAGTCTGACCGAGGAACTCATTTTAATAATGAGATTCTGAAGATGTTGTGTGCAGAAATGCAAGCCGAACAGAGGCTCCACTGCAGTTACCGACCAAAGACTTCTGGACTGGTGAAGCAAGTCAATGGCACCTTAAAAGCCAGATTGGCTAAAGTGTGTATTTTGACATCTCTGACATGGCCTGATGCCTTGCCTCTTGTGTTAAAGAGTCTACGCAGTACTCCAGATAGGAGGTGAGGATTGTTCCCCCATGAGATCATCATGGGAATGGACATGCGACTTTCAGCTATGCCTGTGAATGCGCTTTTGAACATTATAGATGACATGATTCTTGATTACTGCAAAGGACTGACTGATGTGGTGCATTCTGTGTCTCATCAGGTTGAAGGGGCTACAGCTCCTCCTCAATAGGAGCAGTGTCATGACTTCAGTCCCATTGACTGGGTTATGGAGAAGAAGCTGTGCTCAAGCCGGGCTTGAAGTTTCAGTGGCATTGCCACCTGCCAGGTGATTCTTGTCACCACAACTATGAAATGCGGTGGTCTCCCTAACTTGGTACACGCTGCTCATACTCACAGAGTCCCTTGTCCCCTTGATGATACAACAGATCCTGTTCCTGATGTGCTGGTGGTTACAGTGAGACAGAGGAAGTAGGTTAGTCAAGCTGTTGGTGATCAGCAAGAAGCTGAGACAGCACTTGTTTGGTCTGAGGGGGGTCTGAGAGAGTCAACGGTTGAAGTTTGCACGGAAGCGTCCAATCCTGTAGTGTTGACTGTGCCAGATTCAGACCATGGTGAAGGGCCTAGTGCAGTAGTTATGTGAGCTGTACCTGGAGACCGGTGGCCAAGAAGACCGGAGAGAGAGATAGAGAGACGCTGTTTTTCTGAAGTGCATGTGCCACACACTATCCCAGAAGATAATGAAGGATCTGGCCTAAATTAAAGTGATGAATAAGGGCCAACAGTGAAGAGATCAAAGAGAGCTAGAGTGTCTCGTCAGAGGTATTCTTCACCTGAATGGACATATCTAGCTGTAAATGACCAGGAGAGATCATGTTGCACCTTTTGCAATCTTTTGCTATAACAGTTTGCATCCAATTGAGCCTCCTTAAACTGAACGTTCGGGATGAACTAAGTTTTGAAATTGCATTGCCACTAAACAAACGGAGTCAATTTATTCTCAAAGTGATTGTTAGTGACTTTGAACTGAGCATCTATTAGAGCAAAAACTTAATTGAATAGTTCAGACTACAAAGAAGAGTAAAGAGGTCCGATTCAGCTGAAGCATCGTAAGGTTGTCCCTTAGAAGAACAAGGAGCAGGGCTAAGGAGGTCTCATGAAGATCATTGTACCTATTTTACTGCAAAAGACATTTGAACTTTGTTTGCTATCTGTTCAAGTGGAAACTAACTGAAAGGAATGTGCTGCAGTCTTCTAGTTAAAAGGTCTGACAGCAGAGAACACAAGGAACCTAACCCAAACATTAGTAGACATAGACGCTTATGTGTAGAGTACTTGTCATTGTGACATTAGTGCTACTTACTTTGCTTATAATTTTGAGTTAACCCCATTCTTCACTGGTAGAGGAGCTTAGGTCTACACATGCTCCTCAAACACCACTTACTACTGACCCTCTCTTGAGAGTAAGTTGACTATTTTGTAACTGGGTTAGTACCTCAACTAAGAAGCTATCATGACCTATTCTTCTTTTTTAATAAGTTAAACTATCATATTAGAAGAGCACTATTTTCTTGATCCCCTCCAAAACCTTCCATATTATGAGTTGGAAATGAGCTGCCGCTGAGTCCAAGCTGAACAGCATGCGGATAAATTGGTAAGCACCCAACGTGACAAAATCAGGTAGGGTGCCTTGATTCTTCACATAACATCACCTGATGTTACTCTGAAAACAATTGATGGAGAGAACTGTAAGAAGTGAGGGTATTGCAAAGACACAAGGGGGGTGTGCACATTTTGGAGCAAAGGATTTTATTTCGAGATCTGCAATACATATTGTTAAGCCTTTTCGCCAGAGTGACTTTGTAGTATTTGACACGCCGGGTTGATCTTATCTTCCACTGTATTGTTCCTTGCCACTATACAACATGGAAAGACCACCCTGGTATGTAAAATTAGGAGGCTAAAAATAGGTTCACGGAAGATCCTTGGATTAGATTTGTCACCCCTTTTAATATAAGACTAATACATTTATATAAACGTTTAACATCCAACACAGGGCCTCCGACACTATAAAACACTTACAAATGTCCTTGACAGCTCAAAAAAAGAGCACTATCTTATAGTGGCTGAGGATTTTAACACGACATACAAACCCATAGACTTTGTCAGGAAATAGTGCAGGAGGAAGAGCTAGCTAGAGGAATCAAAAGGCTATAGTTACCACCCATTAAATGATGCACAAAGGTTGGTCAACAATTCCTGTCCTTTACACTCACTTCTGGGGTAGGGACTTGTAACAGCAGGGAGTCCTGATGATGTAGAAGCAAATACTACGTTTAAAAGGGGGAACGTTTAGAGTCGGATTTACTTTATTATAGTAGATCTTCACCTGAGGCCAAAAGGCAATGATATGGTTGTCTTAAATCATCAGGATAGTGACCACAATGAACTGATCCTGAGGCTAACCGGCATTCCAATTCGGCACTCCCAGACTAACTTAGTGACGGCTCCTGTGGGCCCGTTGCTCCACCTGGTATTTAATGCTATTACACGAGGGGGAGACATCCCCAAGACATGGAAGGGTGCAGAAATAATCCCCATATTTAAAAAAGGAGATAAAGGGGACGCCTCAAATTATAGGCCTATTAGCCCTATAGATGTATCCCAGAAAGTTTTTAGCAAAATGATTCTGTCACACTGGCAAATTTATTTCCTCTCTTTTATGTGTAGATGACACGCTGCTTATCTCTAAAACCCCAATGGGCATCCAGAAAGTCTCAAATAAGTTCGCATAAGCATGTGAGGACCAGGGCCTTGAAATCAATTGCTCCAAAACGAAGTTCATGGTTTTTAATCCTTATAAATCCTCTAAGGGGAAACTGAGGTTGGGCTCAAACCTTCTAGACCAGGTCAAGGTTTTTGATTACCTGGGAGTTAGAATTACTGAAGGCGCACCTAAGGCAAGCCCGTCTGCGCCCGTCCGCGCCTGGACCGCACCCAGCGCCAGAACCCCTGGACCCCGCACCCCTCGCAACGCCAGACTGCACTACGACGCAAGCACCCTCCACGCACTCAACACCAGACGAGACCACCCCTGCTACCGGGCCACCCCGAAACGCACCCAGGGGCCTTTCACCTGCCGGAACTGCAGATTCACCAGCATCCAACCCTCCACACCACCAGCCAGAGAACCCAACCACCTCCGCTGCATTCTCCTCAACACCTGCTCCGCTCGCAAGCACGCCATCGAACTCTGGGACCTCCTAGACTCCACCGCCCCCGACGTCGCCTTCCTGACGGAGACCTGGCTGAACGCCACCTCAGCATCAGACATCGCCATAGCCATCCCACAGGGCTACAAGATCTCCCGCAGAGACCGCACCAACGGAGTGGGAGGAGGAATCGCCATCATCCACAAAGACTCCATCAAAATCTCAACGAACACCGATGACACCCTCACCACCGCCGAGCACATGCACTTCCAGATCCACACCGACCCCAACACCACCCTCAGAGGAACTCTCATCTACAGACTTCCCGGACCCCGGCCACAGTTCAGTGACACCATCGCCGACCTCATCAGCACCCACGCCCTCGCTTCCACGGACTACATCCTCCTCGGGGACCTGAACTTCCACCTCGAGAACAACAACAACGCCAACTCCACCGCCCTGATCGACAACCTCGCCAACCTCGGACTCAAACAGCTCGTAACGACACCTACTCATGCCGCTGGGCACACGCTCAACCCCATCTTCTCCGCAAGCCCTCACGTCTCCTTCAACCACACCACCGAACCACACTGGACCGACCACAGATGCGTCCACTTCACCTTCAGAAAACCCACCACACACCAGCGCACCCAACAGCTACCACGCTGCTGCTGGGGCAAGGTCACCGAGGACCAACTGACTACCGCCCTCGCCCTGAGACCTCCCACCGACCCCACCGACCCAGACGCCGCCGCAACCTACCTCACACAGTGGATCAACGACTGCGCCAACACCCTCGCCCCTCTCAAGACCTCTACAACCAACCACACCAACAAGAAAGCCGCCTGTTTCACCGAGGACCTCCGGATCTCCAAGCACACCTGTCGGAAGCTGGAAAAGAAATGGCTCCACGACCGAACACCAGACAACCACACAGCCCTCAAGAGCGCCACCCGCAGACACCACCAACTCATCAGGACCGCCAAGAAGACCGCCTTCAAGGACCGCCTAGACAACAACGCACACAACACCAAAGAGCTCTTCAGCATCGTGAAAGAACTCTCCAACCCCAGCTCCAACACCAACGACATCCCGCCATCACAAGACCTGTGCGACTCCCTGGCCACCTTCTTCCACCGCAAGATCACCGACATCCACAACAGCTTCAAATCCGACCCCCCCGCACCCACCACCGAATCCACCACCCCTGCGACTACCACTCGCACCACTCACCTGACCGTCTGGTCCAGCGTCAGCGACGAAGACACCATCAAAACCATCCACTCCGGATCCCCATCGGACCCCTGCCCTCACCACGTCTTCAACAAAGCCAGCACAACCATCGCGCCCCACCTCCGGAAAACAATCAACTGTTCCTTCGAGACAGCAACCTTCCCAGAAAGCTGGAAGCACGCCGAGATCAACGCCCTTTTGAAGAAGCCCAAGGCGGACCCCAAGGACCTCAAGAACTTCCGGCCCATCTCCCTGCTCTCTTTCCCGGCAAAAGTGACCGAGAAGATTGTCAACAAACAGCTGACCCGCTACCTCGAAGTTAACAACATCCTGGACCCTTCCCAATCCGGTTTTCGCAGCAACCACAGCACCGAGACCGCCCTCATCGCCGCCACTGATGACATCCGGACCCTGATGGACAAAGGAGAAACAGCCGCCCTCATCCTCCTGGACCTATCAGCAGCCTTTGACACGGTCTGCCACCGCACCCTATCAGCACGCCTCCATGACGCCGGTATCCAAGAGAAGGCCCTTGCCTGGACCACATCCTTCCTCTCCGGCAGAACCCAGAGCGTCCGCCTCCCACCCTTCCGCTCCAAAACCACCAAGATCATCTGCGGCGTCCCACAGGGATCCTCCCTCAGCCCAACGCTGTTCAATATCTACATGGCCCCCTCGCCCACGTCGTACGACAACACAACCTCAACATCATCTCCTACACCGACGGCACCCAGCTGATCATATCCCTCACCAAAGATCCCCACACCGCCAAAGCTAACCTCCACAGAGGAATGAAGGCCGTAGCTGACTGGATGAAGGACAGCAGACTGAAGCTGAACTCACACAAGACAGAGGTCCTCATTCTCTGACCCACCCCATCAGCCTGGGACGACTCTTGGTGGCCCACGTCACTAGGCACAGCCCCGGAACCCACGGACCACGCACGCAACCTGGGGGTCATCCTCGACTCCACTCTCTCCATGACCAGGCAAGTCAACGCCGTCTCCGTGTCCTGCTTCAACACCCTCCGTATGCTCCGCAGGATCTTCAAATGGATCCCCCTCGACACGAGAAAAACCGTTACGCAGGCCCTCATCACCAACAGGCTCGAGTACGGGAACGCCCTCTACTCAGGAACTACAAACAAGCTCCTGAGACGACTCCAATGCATCCAGAACGCCTCGGCCCGACTCATCCTCGATGTCCCCCACCGCAGCCACATCACACTCCACCTGAGAGGCCTGCACTGGCTACCCGTCAACAAAAGGATCACCTTCAAGCTCCTGATCCACGCACACAAAGCACTGCACAACACCGGACCCACCTACCTCAACAACCGACTCAGCTTCCACACCCCCACCCGAAGCCTCCACTCAGCCAACCTCACACTCGCCACAGTCCCTCGCATCTGAAAAACCACCACCGGCGGCAGAGCCTTCTCCTACCTCGCCGCCAAGACCTGGAACACTCTCCCCACCATCCTATGACAGACCCAGGACCTGCTGGCCTTCAGAAGACTCCTCAAGACCTGGCTCCTCGACCAGTAGCACCCCCCTCCCCAGCGCCTTGAGACCCTCTCGGGTATGTAGCGCGCTTTACAAATGCAGTGATTGATTGATAACCTGGCATGGACACCTCAGATTCAGAAGAGCAACCTCACACTCCAGCATGTAGAGTGTGTAATAGTAAAGTGTATCAAACGATCAGCCATCCGCCCAATTTCCCCTGCAATAGAAATACATCGGGCTGGAGGGTTGGGTGCTGCCCTCTATGGTGCAAAACTTTGGGGGCTGGAGCAAGTGAATCATTCAGAGATTGTGTCAAAACACATTTTTAAGTTCAATTTTAAACCTCCCAAGGAACACTCCATTATTACCAGTATGCCTTGTTCTTGGCGTAAAGTCTATTTTCATACTGCTGTCCTAAGTGTCCTTGTTTTCTGGGTGAGGCTTTGGACCAGTAACACCCAGATCCTGGTTAAGGACGCAGTGGAAGAACCATTAACCCTTGAAAGACAGGCAGCAAAACTAGGCTGGTTTAGAAAGGCCAGACAGGGTTTTTTTAAATTGGGGTTGAGGATTCTTTGCGACGATCCAAAGTCCATTACTAAAGAAATGCTTCCCCAGCTCAAAAAAGGTACTGGGACTATATAGAGTCTATATGCACTAATACCAGGGTACAAGGCACTTTAACCATAAGATTTTTACATTTTAAAAGTTGGTTTAATTATGATAATTATATGGATGATACTGAACCCTCTCAGGCACGAGCACTTTGTATACAATTCAGGACTGGGGTTGTTCCCTTGAATGCTATGAAAGGTAGCTGGGCGAATGCCACTGTAACCTCATTTGTTGTGCAGCTCTAGCCCTGTAACCATAGAACATTTAATTTTTTTATTGTCCCACTATGCTCATATAAGAAAAATGTTGTTGTTCACACAACCTGCAGATGCAGGATGTGTGATCAGATCTGATACAAGAAGGTGACTTGTGTTTACATTATCTAGATACTTGCTTTATGCTTGGTGGCAGAGGTCTAAGATGCGAAATCAACTTTTTTGGGCATGTGTTTGAAACATGTAGGAAAGGTATGATCCAAAACTGTTTTACATTTTTTTTTTTAACACATTTTATTGCATTTTAGGATATAGTACATCCATACATTAACCCTACATGTGAGTCATAATCATACAATACAGGACGCATAACATAGTGGCGGTAGTGCAATATTCATCATCAACCCTTTAGGTACATAAAGTATACCGTGCATGGTATCGATTCCCAGCAAATGTCCGTGCATCTGCACACAAGCTTGTCCATGTCTCGCATATACGCAAGGATCCGAAGCCCGCCTTTAAACCAATGCCACCAATATGTCAACCCACCACATTGATCGTTCAATAACAATAATTTCTAAAAAAGTAAGAAACCCCCCTCCCAACCCTCCCACCGACTCAGCTATGCCCGCACTATGTATTATCATTAGTATGTATCCTTCGATCCGGGGTATTCCCATCGCCCCCATGCATCATCTCATCCAGTAAGAAATGTTTCAATGACTCAATAATATGAAAATAACAATCACGATAAGCATGGGCCCCTTTTACAGCAACCAAGCATGGCTTAAGAGCCATGATTGCAATTTAGAGGATCATTGTGTAAGCACATCTATAGCAGCAAACTCTACCATTAATGCATTCCAATCTAGGGAAATCAGTTTTTTACGCAGTCCTCTCTGTTCTTCGCGACGGATTTCAACACCCTCCGCCCTACCCCATCGAACCATTTCTGCATGCCATTCTACAATTTTAGGTGGTTTAACAGCCTTCCATCGTCTCGTGATATTCCGTTTTGCCAATATAAGAGCCAGATTCATAAATTTGCGCACCGGCCCAGACTTTTTTCCCCTAGGCCTCAACCCCAATATACAATATTCAGGCGAGTCATCTTTCTGTATAGGAGCAATAGCATGCAATATTCTGTGGACCTCTGACCAATAGCGTAGTATTTGAGGGCAGCTCCACACCATGTGGAACAATTTCGCTTGTGGGGCATGGCATCTGGGGCAGCAGTCCGACGTCTCAGGGTACATTACATGTAATCTATGAGGCATTAAATAAGCTCTGTGTACAATCATTAACTGAATTAACTTAAATCTCGGGTTCCTAGAGGTTTTTCTTGGAAAATACAAGATTGACTCCCACTCTTTGTCCGTCAATGCATGCCCCAAGTCCATTTCCCACTGATCACAAATGGATTGTAAGGGGGCCCCCACTACTGTGCGCACGCCCCTATATAACCATCTCGTAATATGACTGCCATTCCCCATCAGGTATTGCATGTTTAACAGATCATGTGTCAATGGTTCCTGTCCTGACGGTGCCCAGGCCTTACGAATAAACCGTGTAACATGTGCATGAGTCAAAAATAAAGTGGGAGGCACGCCATGAGCTCTCACAAAGACATCATGTGTTGCAAGTGTACCATCCACAAAAAACTCACCTATGCTATTAATTCCTACATTGCTCCATGCCCGAACCCTTCTGCTCGTGATAGTGCCTGAAGGTAGTGGAAGACCTAACAAGAGAATGTTGGGAGCATACGGTGGTCGCCTCTTGGTATAGCGGAGTGCCCTTTTCCAATACGCCAATGCCACTGTCAGCAGAGGGGGAGCACCCATTGGTTCCCTACCCCCCGGTAACAATAACCGGTGTAAGTTTCCATTCTCCCACTCCTGGCGCGACATCGCTATCTCTTGCAAATGTTTGCCCACTAACCAATAAGTTAACCATTGTAGTTGGCTCGCATAACAGTAGGCCTGTAGATCCGGGACCCCAAGTCTGCCATGCCTAGTGTTCAATTGAAGCTTCACTAAACGAATCCGTCTGCGTCCCGTCCCCCATATTAACTCAATCAATAAAGTGTCCAGCAGACGAAACACCGACATCGGGACCAAACCGGGAGGTTTGTGAAAAAGTACAAAAGTCTGGGCAGCAATACCATTTTGCTGATCGCCACCCTCCCCGCCACCGACAGAGGAAGGGAAATCCAACATTTTATTTGGGACTTAAGTGAAGTAATTGTGCGCATTAAATTACCATCCAATAAATCTTGTGGTTCCCGATAGATATGTATACCCATCTAAAGGTAACAGGCGCCATCTGGAAAGTCCACTGCCCAAACCGAAGTGCAGCAACATGTACATTATCTGTAAAACAGTACCCGTATGATTTGTTTTCATTGATTGACAACCCCGAAATTGTTCGAAAAGTGTCAAAAATAGTTGGTAGAGGATCATATGTGTCATTTAAATCGTTGAAATACAGTATTATATCATCCGCATACGCCGAAACTATATGTACCGTCGCATCTATGGGTATGCCTCTGTGACCTGCCGCTTTACGAATAGTGTATAAAAACGGCTCCAATGCCAATATAAACAAGAATGGGGATAGGGGACAACCCTGCCTCGTTCCCCGCGCAACAGGGTATTGATTGGATACATAAATTCCTGTGCGCGCCCTAGCTGTGGGAATAGTGTATAGTAACTTCACCCAATTGGTATATTCCATAGGGATATCAAATGTACTAAGGGCATAAATCATATAAGGCCATGTTAGGTGTCGAAAGCCTGGCGAAGATCCAATGAAATGCATCCCTGCCTGCCCTCCGATGTAGCTGTACTTTGCATTATATGATGCAGTCTCCTAATGTTGAGAGCCGTATTCCTCCCCGGTACAAACCCACATTGATCAATATGTACTAGTTTGGTAATTAAAGAGGACAGACGATGCGCCAGTATCTTACTTAAAATTTTGTAGTATGTGCTTAAAAGCGATAGCGGCCTGTATCCCCCTATCTCTACAGAATCCCTACCTGGCTTAGAAATCGGCACCACCAACGCTTGCAATGTGGTAACTGGTAGCGTCCCCGTGGCGAGCAAGGTTTGATATAAGTGCTGCAATCTGGGGGCCAGCACATCTATATATTCCATATAAAACTCAACAGGTAACCCATCCCCACCCGGCACCTTATTTCGTGGAAGCGATTTTATTGCCACTCTGATTTCCTGTACTCTTACCGGCTTTTTCAAATCCTCCTTACACTCAACTGTTAAGAGCGGCAGTTGTATGTCTTCAAAGAAGGAGTCATAATCTAAATAGATTGGCACTCCCGGGGAATCGTACGATTTTTCATAATAATTTTGGAAAGCAGTATTGATCTCTAGTTGTGTCCCTACAAGGGTTCCCTCACCTGTTTTGACCTCAAGAATGGGAGAGGACGTCGGGGCATCTTTTATCAATCGAGCCAACAATGGCCCCGCTCTGTCTGCTGATACATGCTGTTTTTGACCAAGCCTGTTTTACATAGTGATGTTTATGAACTGTCACGGTGATTTGTTGGTGTATTTTAAATTACTATTTCAGCCATTTTATGAGGCCTCAAAGAATTTTACCCAAGTAATCAACTTCATATACTATTTTCTTAACAATGTTCAGACTCATGAAGTTTATTACGTAATTATTATTCTCTTTAAATCTATGATCTAATGTATGATGTGAGATATTTTCTGCATGTAAATGATCATGTTGATCGAAACTATACTATAGTACTATATATATATATATATGTATCTATATATAAAACGACATACTATAACATATATATATATATATATGAAATATACATATATATGCACATACATACAGTATTTGTATATAATGTGTGGGGTGACATTCTTATGTATGCATTTTATTATAATATAGTATGTACTATAGAGTGTTTTAAATGCATTGTATTCACATTCGAATTATTTAGTTTTTTTTATATTTTTGGGGGGCAGATGCGTTGGGTTAGAAATATTGGGGTTATGGGAATGTTGGGGTTATGGGGTTCTGTATGTTACGGTGAGGGATAGGATCAGAGGGGCATATCAACAAGGGCTTTATCTCTGCTTTTTTAGCTTTAAAAGCCAAAAAAGAAGAGATAAAACTAGCGCCCTATCAACAACAGGGTGCTAACACGCAAATTTGCATGTTAGCACCCTTTTACTCTACGCTTCCCCTTGTATCTCTAATGAGATGCAAAGGGGGCGTTCCAGAGTAAAATAATAGGAGAAATGTCGCTAAGCGACATTTCTCCTATTATCAAGAATGTCGCTAACCCTGTTAGAGACAAAAAAAGCAGCGCTAACCGCGGTTAACGCTGCTTTTTTACGTCTGGTATTTTTCTGACTTAGCCATGATATCCTATGGAAGGAGAATATCATGGCTAAGTTTGCCTGTCCCTATCAACAAGGTAACGTGTGATTATCGCTGGGTTTCCAGCGATAATCTCACGTTAGCCTGTTAGCGTGAGGATTTTTATCGCTATTGAGATAAGCGTTGCTAATAGCACGCTATCTCAGCGATAAAAATTCACGCTAGCCGGCGATAATTATCCTAGCGCTAAGTGCGCTTAGCGATAATTATCGCCGGTTGTTGTTGATATGCCCCAATGTGAGTTACGGTTGGTTCGGTCTGGAAGCTGAGACCTGTGATGCTGTAGGCTTGAGCTTATCCAATAAACGTGTTCAGTAGGAAGCGTGCAGTCGTTTGTATTCTGATTCCACATAACTCACATTTCTTAGCACAGTCACGTGGTTTGAAAACGCCTTCGTCTTACCTCGCTGGCAAGAAAACAATTGGGTCGTTCTATTACTAATTTGTTTGCCAAAATCTAACATTTTCACGGATATGTTGTAATAACAGCAGTAGGTTCACCATCACCCAAACCTAAGTAAATGTCCCCGAAGCTTTCATAAATGTCCCTTCCTTCTTTTCTTAAATTACATAGAAGGATTCCCTGATTTCTTTCTGGGAAAATATACGCACTCCTATTTCATTACGTAGGAGTCAACAACTTTCCTGCATATTTTCCAGGGAAGAAGCTATTCTCCTGTCTCAGATAGAAACACTGGCGATTGTGACACCCTGGATGCGCTTTTTAGATCCTGCCGTGTTTTTTTGCACTAAGAAAAACAAAAGGTTAGGACAGTACGCTAAAATAACAAAACAAAAAAATCAGCTAAAATACGAAATTGATGAAACAAACTAAAACAACAGTATTTGGTGGCAAAGTATCCTTTTAGACATGGGGGCAAATTTACAAGCCCCTTGCGACACTTTTACGCCGCCGTTGCGTCCGCTTAAACAATGCGCCACTATGCGACATATTTACAACATGACGCATCTAGTGAGATGCGTCACGTTGCAAAGCCCTGCGCTACATTATACCTGCGTCAGGTATAATGTATGCAGGATGGGCGTTCCGTCGCAAGATAGCCCCGTAAAAGTTACGCAGTGAAATCTACAAGATTTCACTAAGTCACGTTTACGTCCCCGCTGTGTCAAATCCTTACGCCTGCTTGAAGCAGGCGTAAGGAGTGACGCAGCATATTAGGTATAGGGCACAGTTGAGAAGTGCTGCAGTTGTGTCACGCTTGCGACACAACTCCAGCACTGCGTCACCCTTATGCTGACAGATGCGTCACGCATCTGTCTATCCTTGTACCACGGTGCGCCGCATTGTAAATGCAAAGATACAATGGACAGGAGTAAGCCCGTTTTCCCAGGAGAGACCGGGCAATAGTTTATAACAAACAACAACGTCTCAACTGGTAGTCATTTAAAACATTACAAGTTCATAACCAGTTATATAAATCACGTAGGGAGGGGGAGAAAAAGAAGGGAGACAACAAGGGAATTGAGAAAAAGGGGTTGTATTGTAAGTAGTTATTACAGCACTACAGTACAATAAAAGTACAAATGACCAAAACACACAAGTACGTACTGGGCGTGCTAGTGATAGTGAACGGCGCAGTGACACAAGGGTGAAAGGCAGCGTGAACGGCAAAAAATTAAATAAGATAGCAATGTGGTCAAAGTAAACAAAACATTTATATACAGTGTAGTTTTTTACAATGAACAAATTAAATTGACCACAGCAATGACAAAGTTCTTTGCTGGGAGGGGTCGACGGCGTTTCAGCCTGATTGATTTCAGGCCATCATCAGGACAATGGTCATAATTTAAATGAGTGCTGTAAGGGGGAAGGGGAGAGGTGAGATTAGAAATGTCAAACAGAGAAAGCCCGAAGTTGAAAGGGACAAAAAAGAGAAAGGCGGGTTTTTTTTTTGCTGAAGATGAATACCTGAGTTTAGTTAAAGTAGATTCAAGGAGTCCAATCAACCTTCAATTCGAGGGTATACGAGGGGAGAAAGCGCGAACCCAGATCAGCGCGTTGTATGTGCCCTAGGGGTTGTGAGGAGAGGAGAGGGGAGGGATCAGTTGGAGCAATTGTAAGGTAGCCAGTTGGAACAAGAATGATGTGACTGGTATTCAATAGTTACCCAAGGAAAGAATCAGCAGTTAGGGATCAATACCGACTGGAAATGGGAGCAATTGAGAGAGTCCGGGCACCGGATTTCCAGAAAGTCAATCTGTGTACATGAGAGACGGGGAGGAGGGAGTAAGGCAAGCTGCACAATGGCGGTAAAACGGTAGAGGGATCGTCAGAGGCTATCAGGGCTTACCTGGAATTGAAGAGGTTTGGGATGGCAAAACAGATCGGTCTATGAGTAACCGAATCGGTAGCTGGGAATCAATCCAAGTGCGAAGAAGGATCGGGCGAATGAAGCGTCCGGGCAATTTCCGGGATATGCGGAGAGGCGGCGCTAAGTGATAACAAGCGATGTCACGTGACCGAAGTAGCGTGAGGAAAAGGCTGGGCCTGTAACCTGCGAATTCAGGTACGGTGCCCTGGGGGGACAGATAGGAGAAAGAGAGAAGAGTTTTTGGACGCAGTGGCGTCAGAAAAAGGCACCGAGAGTGAAGGGTTCAGGGCTGTAGGCAGACACATATATTTTGCTGATATTTGTATTTTCACCTTTTTATCAATGGTTAAAAAGAGAGAAACAATGTAAAAGCTGCTAAATTAAGAAAAACTAAGAGAAACGTTCAAGAGACAAATCAACATATTCTATACACATAATGAAAACGTGGCATTAATTAACAAGGGCAATTAATTATCAATGTAATACATAATGAGCGACACACAATTTGAGACCGATAATAGCATGTACCTCATATAAAGCACCATTCTCCGGTGAATAATTATATATAAATTTGTATATATATATACATATATGAAGGTACGGGGCAGAAAGGGATGGGTTTGGGCCCGCAAGCGATACAGAAGGGGATGAGGCATAACAAGAGGACAGGTTAACAAAGGAAAACAGTAGAAGAACAGCAAAGTCTCAAAAACAAACGAATATGAAGGGGGGAGGGTTGAGGGGAGCAAGGGGGCAAAGGGGACACAGATTTGAGGTTACAGTTCAAGCTAGGGTTGGTGGAAACCATGGTCCCTCGGGTTCTCGAAGGTGTCCGGTTGTAGAGCTGTGGAAGAAGCAATAGTCTTGGATTCAATCAGCAAGTCATAGTGGCTGAGAAGGGGTCTTAGCTCAGGAATTTACCCATGAGGAAGGTTTTGGCCTCCTTCTTGAAGTGTGCTAGAGAGGGGATTCTTCTGATATCGGGCGGGAAGGAGTTCCAGATTCTTGGTGCTGCCCCGGAGAATGCCCTATTGTAGGTTCTTTTTTTACGAAAATGGGCGGGTTGGAGCAGGAGATTTATGGTGGATCGGGAGGTCCTGTTTCCTCCCGATAGCACTAGTTTCTGTGTTAGGTATGCAGGGGAGTTTGCGTATAAAGCCTTGTGTGTAATGCACGCCAATTTCAGCTGTATTTTGGCCTCTAGAGGGAGCCAGTTTAGAGCTTTCAGGTGTGGAGAGATGTGGTCGAATTTTCTGGTGCCAGTGAGGCAGGCTTTTAGAGGTGCCAAGGAGAGCTTGGGTAATCCTGTGAGGGTGGAACATCCAAATTCCAGTCTGGAGATGACTAGAGCTTGGACTGCCATTTTTAAATCCGAAGCATCGATGAAGGGGTTTAGTTTCCAGAAGTAGCTCAGGTGGAATCTGGCTGCCTTGGCCATTGAATTAATGTGGTCTCGCATGTTCAGGTTGCAGTCTAGAAATATGCCCAGTGACTTGGCGGAGTCCACAATGGTCGGCGGGCAATTTAAAGCTGTGATGGCCTTGATCCACACCTGTATCTCCGGGTTGACTTTAGAGGGGGAGATCAGGAGAAATTCAGTTTTCTTAGCGTTGAGTTTTAGTTGGTTAGTGGCAAGCCACTGGACAGTTAGTTTCAGGGTTTCGTTCAGGGCGAGGACCTCCTCGAGTGATGAGATATTGATGTAAATTTGGGTGTCATTTGCGTACATGTGGTAGGAGATATTGGCGGAGCAAAGAACTCCAGTGAGAGGCTTTAAATAAAGGTTAAATAGAGTAGGGGACAGGGTTGAGCCTTGGGGGACTCCAACCATGACCGGGGTGGGAGCTGATAGGTTGCATTCGCATTTGTTGAGCAGGAGTTGTAGGTTACCCCCTCGGAGTGAGAGTACTGGACGGTCAATCACTTGCCAAATCAGTTCGGTTTCAGAGTGTTTTTTTTCTTTGTAGTGCGCAACAAGGGGTGCAGTTTCCACATTACATCTTATGCGGCTTTGATGCTGAAAAATACGTTGTTTTACCATCTAAGTTGTCTGGCCTATGTAAAGGAGGTTGCATGGGCATCGGATGGCATAGATAACATTGTTTGTGCGGCAGTTGGAAAAGTTTTTCAGTTGGTATGTTTGTCCAGGTGTAACAAATTCCTTTGTATTGTGGGTGAGGTTACAGGCTGCACAGGTTTGGCATTTGTAATGGCCTATAATAGAGGGGAGTCCCCATAGTGTAGTCACGGACTGGGTTTTCTTTTCTTTTATGGGCCATGTAATGGCATGGACCAATTTATCCGACAAATTAGTACCCCTTTTATATGAAAAAAGGGGGGTTCCTTGAATGGAGCATGAGTGCCAGGATGGGCCAGTTTCTTTTTATCACTTTGCTAATCAGATTACTTGACGGGCTGTAGTTAGAAACAAAAGGAATGCGCAGGTTAGTTCTTTTGGCTGAGGGGGAGAGGAGGACCTTCCTATGACAATACCATGCCCGTTTAGAGGCACAGGATACAATGCGTTTGGGATAGCCTCTGGAGATCAATTTTTCAGATAGAATGGCGGCCTCTCGAAGGTAGTCTTTACGCCATTTACAATTTCTTCGAATGCGAAGGAACTGGCCGTAGGGTAGGCCGTCTCTTAAGCCTCTTGGATGATAGCTGGAATACATCAGAAGAGTGTTGTGTTCTGTGGGCTTGCCATAGAGGCTTGTACCTATGGTTCCTTCTTCTGCATGCAGTGTGAGATCGAGGAAGGGAAGGTCATTAGTTCTAACATCACTAGTGAATGTGAGATGGTTTTGACAATTGTTGAGCCAAGAAGTGAATGATAGCAAGTCTTCATGTGTTCCGTGCCATATTAGAAGGATATCGTCTATATAGCAATGCCAGAGATTAATCTTGATGATTAAAGGATTCTGGGGGGTGAGGAAGAGATTGGTTTCCAGGTGATGAACATACAGTATGGCAAAATTTGGGGCAATGCATGCTCCCATAGCTACACCTTTGATCTGTAGAAAAAAGGTGTCTTTGTATAGGAATTAGTTATTAGTGAGTGCAATGTGTAGTAGGTCCATGAGAAAATCAGACGGGATGCGAGTGGGTCTGGGACGGGTATCCAGGAGTAATTGTATGACAGTGAGGCCCTCCGAGTGGGGTATGTTGGTGTATAGTGATTCGATGTCTAGACCTATCATGAGGTCATGGTCACTGTCAAAAGGAGTGTCCTCAATGATGTTAATTAAGTGTGTGCTGTCTTTGACAAAGGTATCTGTTAGAGGGACAAATCCTTTTAAGAATGAGTCAATATATTTTCCTAGTGGCTCCAATATGGAACCACAACCGGACACTATGGGTCGTCCTAGTGGGTTAACAGAATCTTTGTGGATTTTGGGTAGTACATACAAAACTGGTGTTTGAGGGTGTGTGTTATTTAAGAAAAGGTATTCTTTTTTGGAAACGATGTCCAAGTGTAGTGCCTGGGTGGTGACTGTCTGTATTTGTTTACGGATGTCTGGAAGGGGGTCTGCTCGTAAGGGTCGGTAGTGGGCAGTGTTGTTGAGTTGGCGTAATATTTCAGTATCGTATTTGTCTATGTCCATGATCACGATACCACCACCCTTGTCTGCTGGTTTGATAACTATTTGTTATTGCTGAGGTTATAAAGGGCATGTTTCTCGCAGATGGGTATATTGTAAGGGACAAATTCAGATTTGGACTGTATCTCCTTTATTTCATGTAAGACCAGTCTCTCAAAGGTCAAGATTTCTGGTGGCATGGTAGAGGCAGGGGGGAGAAAAGTGGAAGGCGGGTGAAATTGTCTTTCATGAATGCAGTTGGAGTCAGTTTCATCCCTAAAGAAGTATTTGAGGCGAATACGTCTAAAGAACAAGAGTAAATCTTCCTGTAGTTTGAAGAAGTTGCTGCGGTCTGTCGGGACAAGGGAGCAGCCTTTGCTGAGGATAGAGATTTCTTCGGTGGACAAATTGTGTTTGGATAGATTAAAAATGGGGATGGGGGAAACAGTAGGAGGATAAGGATGTTGTACAGTGGTCTGTTCTAGTGCGGCCTTGGGTGTAATCGGAAATAGATGAGCATGTCTGTTGTCTAGTGGCCAGTTCAGGTATAGTTATTGGCTCAATTATTGTAGTGTCGCTTCGTATGAGAGGTAGAATGGATATCATAGAAGGATCTATTAACGCTGTACAGTTCAAAGGTCCTGTTTGCAAGCATGCTTGGGGGTCTGGGTACTGTATCAAGGGTTGTGTTACAGTGTTTTGTTTGGTACCAAGGAGTGGCATCATTGTGGGCCCCATTGATAGAATTTCCGACGTGTTTGTCTTTCGCCTGCGTACTGGTATTGGTAATTTGCTCTTGGTTGTCCGCGTCCGCGGCTTCCCCCTAAAACAACCGAAGGTAGTAGAGGTGGTGGGTGGGGTAGAGGTCTGTTCTGTGGACGTTCACTACTTGTACCTTCACCAGGGTCTGAGTCTTCAATGGAAGTGTTGGAAGAGTCCGAGAAAGTGATGGCCTGATTATTTCTGTACCTACCCCAATTCCGACTTCTTGGAGGTTGGTAAGGTGTGTTGAAGAATGTGTCCAGGAGGTAGGGATAGGTGTTGTCATTGCAAATGCGGCGCATCCATGGTGGCGCAAGGGGTTACTTGAGTCACTCAAAATAACTGGTGCATCCCTGCTAATATGCAGGGATCCGCCAGCTATTGTAAATCCGCCCCTTTGTATTTAGCAATTAGTCTTACAATAATGTGTGTTCAAATAACAATTTCATGACAGTTCTGAATTAATTGCTAGTATTTAAAGTAGATGGAAACTTATCCAGCAAATCGTCAATCCAATAACGCACAAAGATATATCACCTCGCCAAACTTCTGGAAACCTCATCTTGTGGAGCTTTAGATGAGGCTCACAGTTCTTTTATTATTCCCTAACATGTTTTGCAGCCGTTGTAGTAGAAGAACCATCATTGATATTTGTTATGCGGCATAAACTCTTGCCTGCAGTGATGAGTAATATTTTCCAAAATGGCATGACACTGTTCTGACCTACAACGCAGGGTCACATGTTGTATGGGCATGTACTGTTCACGTGCAAGGAGGACTCGTGTTGTGGACTTGGCCAGCAAGAGAATAATAATGAGCACTGCAGCATGCATATTACCTCCTCGCACGTCTTCCTCGTCTCAGTCCTTACTGCATGAAATCTTCTCTGCTCCCACAGAAATGGATTACTCTTATTTATACTAACGGGTTAGAGGGGTACCTATTACAGAAGAACTTAGATTACCCAAAGATTGGCAGAGACTTTGTTCCAATACTCTTATATGCAAAGGATGCTGTCCTACTTGCAAGCAAAGCAATGAGCCTACAGAAATCTCGACGCCTTTGTAGATTTCATGGCATCACTTGACCTAAAAGTGAATTTCATAGTTTGTGGCCCCAATCAAACAAAGTCTAAATAATTTGTGAGACAGAGCAATGTTATTGAGAAAGTTAAACATTTCTCTTATTTGGGGGTGCTTTTTAAAACGACGCAGTTAACATGGGACCATTTATTGACTTTAAGAGCACAGCAGACAACCAGAGCAGTGGAGGCACTTTTCCGTTTTGCATTTAACTTGGCCCAGAAACCAGTAAAAGAGGTGTTAATTCTTTATAAATCAAAATGCCGCTCGATTGCCACTTAGGGGGCAGATGTTTGGGGTTACAGTAAGGGTACTAAGTTCCGAGTTGTTGAGAACAAATGTATCAAAAGGCTTTTGAAGGTACCTAAAACTGTATCAACTATTTTTGCCCATTCTGAGTTAGGTTTGGAATATATTGAGGACCGCATTGGCCTTGCCCCCTTGTTGTTATGGGCAAAGGATTGGCTTTCAGCTGAACTAGACTTCACAAGATCTATTATTATAGATTGTCTTTCTATTGTAAATGCTGAGAATAATCCTTGGCTTAGCTACCTGAAATGTGCAATCCATGGAGTAGTTTTCATTGATTTCTTTGATTGCCCTGATAGAATGCTCCCCCCAAGCAAAGTTCATTATTAGATCGGCCCAATCTTTATTAGAGCGGGCAAGCTCTCAACATCAGCAGTTGCTGAATCAGCAGAGAGTGATGAGTTTTGTAGATGTTAGTTCCTAGACCAATCAGCAGCAACTTTATTTAACTTTTTCTCTGAATCTACAATATATATTTTAACTTACTAGGTTTTATTTAGGCACAGTGCACTTTTTGGTAGCCTTCCCACATCAATGTGGCTGGTCTGATAATCTTATCCATGTCCTTGTAATAATATGGCTAAAGAAACTGATTTGCACTTTATGCTGTTTTTTGCACGTATTAAAATCCCAAGAGTAATTTTTTTGTTACCATTGTCGAGGGCACACAGCCCTTGTTCTTATAGAGAAGGTTTTAGCTATCTGTATGTGTTGAATTCTATTGATTTTTGTTCCGCCATCTTAACTTATATAAGAGAGGTGCTGGTAATTAGAATGCGCTATGGATAAAATAGTTTTTAGGAGGCATAGCCCAGGTATTTAGTATTTGCTTTTTCAAATAATTTATAATTGTTTTTATTCTATTTATATTTCTGAGTCTATTGATGTAATATTAGCTGAATAATGTAGTTTTTCATGTTTTTTTTTACTTTGTGCTTTTATGATTCGCTTGTTAAATCAAATAAACTCATTTAATGATGGTGATGATGATTACCTGAACCAGACCGAAATATACACCCAACATGGCCACCCCATCCCAGCATGACATATAAGTGGAAGCCCACCCTAACCACATCCTGTTTTGTTTTTTCTGTGACCAGAAATTATGCCTGACACCAGCCAGTCAAGGTGAAGGTATTCTGCAGAGTTTGTTTAATTTTAATATGTTGTCTCATTATATTAATAGTGTGCTTGTTTTCTCTGAAAACCTGCTTTAGCGGTTTTTGGTTGATTTAGGGACTCACTCCAATACGCTGGGAGGTTGTGTCTCGCATGCGGGGATCTGGACATGCTGGGGGCTTCATATTTTATAGTAGCGGTGTGCAGCAAGCCGTGCACTCGCTCTTTCATTCCCAGTATTGCTTAGGCATGCTGTCTACTCCGTGGGAGCTTTGCTCTCATTAATGATGGCCGCTCAGCATCTTCTCATGAGTTTTGTGGAGAGTTTTGGAGGTGTTCTTAGGCAACAAAGCTGGTTTTTAGGAAGTAGCAGCCAGAGAGCTGATACTGGCATTATGAAGTGAGAGGTGATTGACGAGACTGATATGAGCGAGCAGGCTGGGCTCTCCAAACACTGTCATCGATGTAATATCTGCAAACCATGATATCGGCAGCTGCAAAAGCTGCTTTTGAGGGCGGATCCGAAGCCTTGTAAGGTGCCTTACATGGACCACAATCCCCTGCCACATACAAAAAAGCTTGTTTGAGTAGAAATAAATTCTTAGTATTAAAGTCAACCCTAACCTCTGTGTTATGTTCTGAATCCTGAGTTTTTCTTCTCCAGACCAAGCATTCCTAAAAAGTTCCAACAAGTATGAACGGCATGTGAATCTCACACCATGTAGCCACCTTTGCCTTATGTAACATTTTCTTTAAACTGATTTACACATGTATGAATCATTGTCTCTGTATGTGTGTGTGTGATGTAAAGTGCCTTGACATCCTTCACTGGTATGAGAGGTGCTATAAAGCAAATAAAATACATGTGAGAGATGGGCTATGGAGAGATGCACTGTTGAAGGGTGATAGTGAAGGAATCATTGAAGAACCCCAGCAAAGACTGCCGTTTTATGGTGCACAGTAAGGTCATCTTTTACTATGCTTTAAAATATAATACAATTGAATGTATAATGACAAATGTGTTGTAGAATACACCATTTTCCCCACATTTTCTTGGGGGATAACCCTACCAAATCCCCCTATATAGTGGTCAGGCTCGCTTGCTGCACTCGCTATGCACCGTAAAGAGGCTGGTCTTAATACATTTGCCAGGGCTGCTTTGGGTTCCCAGTCCAGCCCTGATTCCAACCCAACTCACTCCCTTAGACAGACTCGTAAATGTAGCAGTTTTGCCTGATGACATATTGGTATCATTTAAGACGGTTTTGGGAAAAAGCAATTCAGGCTCCTGCTTTCAATATTTGCTTGGTGAAGTGAAAGTCTCAAGTAGAAAACACTTTTATATAGGTAGGCTGGAATCCATTTAGAGTGAGATGTACATTTTTATTTCTCTGCTTGCCCCATTTCAATTAAATACGGTTTATGATTCATTCATTGTGACAGGCATACTGATAATTCAATTCACAAACGATTAGCACAGTTGTCACTTGGACTAAACAACTTAGCCAAAGGTACCGAATAATAAAGCAAGCAACATAATTAAGTTTGTAGACTGGGCTTCATTCCTCTGGGTATCTCAGTTTTCAAAACTATTCGGAATACACTTTGAGAGATAAGGTAAAATGTTATCTAATACCTCAAATTATTGAAATATTCACTGCAAATCATTTAGGCTTGAATATCAATGCTCGACTATGAAAATGAATCTCATTAATCATGTCTGCCTAGGGGGTTTCTTAGCAAAAAGAAGAGTTTGAGGAAGGCAAGAGATATGAGATCTGTCTGTTACAGTGAAAGATATTACTGTAAACTGCATAACACAGGTTAATGTGTGCAAGTCAGTGACAATTTGTCATTCTTATAACTGCTCTATTTATGGAGTGTTCATATTTATCAAGTATGTAAATAAAATTATGACCCTAGTCAAGGAATCTGTGCTTGCACTATAGAAATCAATGTGCAGTTTATGAACTCAAGTATCCCTAACTCTGTATTACAACGGAGGAGATACTAGGGCCGAATGGCTTCATAGGGTCCCAAACTCGGAGGCCCTTGCATGTTCTCTCTCATAAACAGTTGGAAATATTTTCATTCTTTTAACATATAGCTCAGTTGCCTTATATTCTCTCAGAAAACATTGTCTTCCCTTCTACTCTTCCATAATTACCGAGTAGCCATGTGTCATTTGCTAGATTTTCAGACAGTCTCTGTGGCTAAGGACACTTTGCATGGTGAGTGTTTTGTGCCCAAATGCACAAATTTTCAAACTAAGCTAAAAACCCCAGAATGCAGCATGTTGCTAATAAGAGGGGCCTGGATGAAAATGCCACACATAACAAAGCACCCTTCAGTATATGGTAGAGCAGACTACAAGTTAAAAACATCATTTACAGAGACTAAAGCTACCTGACTGTGACAGATCCCGCTATAGAGACCATTATATTTTTTAAAGTACGAGTCACTTCCTGTATGACTGCCATGTTTTCATACTGTTTGTGTATGACATTTTCAAGGTTCCAGTGTGCTTTTGTTTGACATTCCGTAACACTTTGTGTGACGCTTTATGCGACATTGTCCCTAACAAAAACAGCGAGAGAAATCCAAGGAATGGGATACATATCAGAGAGTACTAAAGTTGTGCTCCTAGAAGCCCTGGAGACATGGTCTTGAAAACTACTGCAACATCCCCGTAGTGCTTATGGACGATCATGAACATACTTCCCATAACATGAGCGTACTGGGAACAATTGTGGCGCCAATATATTAAACAGTTTTTTTAAACCAATCTCAGGGACCGAGGCTATATTCCCAAGGGTGCACACATTTGTTTGCAGTACAATTAATAGAGGTTTTCTTTCTGCTTTTCTTACAGCTTTGTGGAGAAGTGTGGCTCAATGGTTAGAGCAGCAGACCCTGATGCAGAGGTCTGGCCCAGGACCAGGGTTCAATTCCCCGCCTCGGCAGGTCTTGGGCTCAAAAATTCCACAGACCTGATAATTCTTGCCTCGGTGCCTATTCCAATCATGGAGTCCCACTCTGGGCAATAGCTTGCTTAATCTCCACAACAGCCCCCACAACGCTAAGGATGCCTGGCCTCCACCTTGGGGGTGCCCAGGAGTGGACACCTCACAGGGAAAGCCAGGATGGGTTCCACAGTGGTATTCGTACAAGCGCCTTGAGACCCTTGCGGGTGAGTAGTGCGCTATACAAGTATCAATTTACATTTTACAGGAGAACACCCCACTCTCAGCCTCTTGACAAAAGGCGCCGTGTAAGCATTACAACATTCTCTCCTAGACCCTGCACTTCAGTCAAGTTTCATGCACTGCTGGCAGCAGATACAATCTGACAGTCTGCCTTCTTGAGCATGCTGGCAACTAAGTAACGTTGTAATACCTGGTCAAGGACTGCCGTTGAGCTCAAACGTGCACAGAGTATTGTTACAAAATGCACCTGTGCGGAATGTGATATTGATTAACAAATTGAGTTAGTCTAACCCCCCACCCCCCCAATCGTGGCAGGGTTGTTCCTGGCGCACACTAAAATGTGTTCCTGCTTCTTACAGCTCTGATCATTGTGTTGCTGCATTGGTCTATCCAGGCAGTGCAGGACTTGTCAATTGAGAAGGAAAGATCTGTTGGCAGACAGTCAGATTCAAGGAGTCTCACACCTTTGTTCTAATCCTTCTGACTCTTCTGGCACATGATCAGCAGACACTTAAAGCAGCGGCGTAGCTTCGGGGGGGGGGGGCGTGTTTGGGGGTGTTACACCCTTCACAATAAATGTATTTTTAGGTAAATACTTGGATAGAGGTTTTATCACTCGGGTATGGTGAGTTGTTTGTCAGATTTCACCATTCATTTTTACATACACACTGACAGAAACACGCACACACTTTCTCTCTCTCACTGTTTTGAAAGGCTTCAAAAATGTTGCCTATTTTACAGAATATTGTGTTTTGTCTCCCTTAGTACCCCTACTAATCCACAGCCGTCTCTCTTTCCGCTGCCCATTAAGCCCCTCTACTGCCCCCTACTTGCCATATAATGTATTTTAAAATTTGATGACTGCGTTATTGTTGGAGAATTTGAAGCCCTGCTGTCCCCCCGCCCCTCCCCCAATTCTACTGGCCAAGCTTCGCCGCTGACCTAAAGTGTCTGTGCAAGATCGAAGCTTGTTTATTAGCTTCAGATGCACATAACTTTTATGCTAAAGTGAGACTGTCTGGAGCACTACTTATTTGCATTAACTCAATGCAAGCGAATAGTGACGTAATTATCTTATTACAAGTGCCTCTGACAAATTAACGACAGGAGACTATAGGGACATTAGGTGCTCCACAGTAGCATTCAAACCGCGGACACAGCCCAATTAAGCCTTGTGTGTTATCTGAGTCAATTTCTTTATAGCCTTCTCCATCCGCATGTGAGGCACCAAGAGCAACATCACCCATTTAGTTCTCAGCAGCGACTTGGCAGGGTTTCTGTATCTGATGCCATCACAATTATGAGCTTCTTTGGGGTCAACTCTAGCACTCTATTCTCTTCTTGGTTCCATCTGAATCCTCATTCTTTGGCAGTTTGTCAGTGCGATAGGGGGTTGTTTTTTTTGGGCTTTTGGGTAGGCTAAAAGGAGTTGAACCATAGTGACATCAAATACACCACAAGAATGAAGGTCACCCCCCACACCCTGGTTCCCTCTTCGAGTCATGAGGGAGACATGCACAACATGATAATTCCTATCTTAGCCTGACTACCTCTTGTTACCTGCGTGTTAAAACATTTACCCCGGCCATATTAATGAAGGTGCCCCATGTTCACAAGAGACTTCTTGCGCTCCTAGGGCACCTTGGTATTATAAAAGGGGCTGCAGATGCACGTGCAGACCCTTCTAAAATATGGGTCATGCCGGGGTACAACTTAAGTCAGCAAAATTACAATGAGTGTTGCCTCATTTGCATGCGGATGTGCCCCATGCAGATGAAAGAACACCTTGCCTTTGTGCAGTAGCGTCTCCTGGAGGGAGTGCTGTTGGGCCGTGGGGCGGGGGAGGGGCAGGGTGGGGGGTAGTAAACTCCGGAATACAGCTGAACTGAGGTAAGTACATAAATAAATAAATAAAACGAATAACATTGCACACGCTGCAACGCTTAATGGAGTTAGGAACATGCAGCCAATCAGGACGCAGCACAGACAGTACACCCAGTGATCACATTCAGGACATCTGGATGCATTACCCACTGGCCCACATTGTGTCCATGCAAGGTTGAGGCCCACCTGCATATGTTATCAGGGACCTTTTATTTACGACAACCCCTAGTTCTTTTACCAAACAGGGATCGCCAGATGTACTTTTATGGCACCCAAAACAGTATAAAAATCACTCGCATTTTGAGACAGTCCAGTTCGTCTAAGCTGTACTTCCGGCTAAAGTGTTTATTCAAACCAACTGTTCCTGTTTTGCCAAAGGCCTCTTGTCTTTTGTTTTATCAAGGTAAATTCATATTCGAGCAACACTAACATGTTGCTTTATGACTAGTTGGAGCATTGCAATATTATCAAGTGTACAATAATTTTTCTTAAACCCAGTTCGTTCTACAGGGTAATCCTTTCCTCGTCCACCCAAGAGTGGAGGTGTATCAGCATATGTTTTGTAAATATGTTAACAACTGAATGTAATAGGGCAATTTGTTGATCGTTATTGGGTAGGTTTCAAGATCACTTTTAATGCAAAGGAACTTTGACACTCCCAGTCCAGATTGCTGGAAGTACACAGTGCCCTGCCCTTTTATTACTGAAATGGTACTTTCATCCCTGCCCATTGCACCAGAGCATCTCATCAGCCAGATGAATCCCTCAATCTGTTCCTGTTAGGGTGGACCGTATAGCAACTGAGAATTCGAGGCAGAAAAGGTGTATGCAACTTTTCTCCCTGTTTAGTAGGATTTAACTCAGTGATATAATTAATCCATTTGTTTTCCCTGATTGGAATTGGGAGTGCCCTCACTCTATTTCCACAACACTCAGAAATATTCTCTCAAAATCTCCTTATGTCATTACATGAAGTTTTCTTTCTTAGGTCTCTCCATTTGGAATCACAGTCTTTTCTTCTGAGCCAATTTTTTTCTCCATCTTCTCCATTAAAGGAGAGGAATTGTCTTCTGATTAGCCTATTTATCTCCTTATTTAGGTGGCAAAGTGGTTGAAGAATTGGACTGTGTGGAGGGGCCTTGAGTGGAAATTTAACTTTGGCTAAAATAGCTTCATGTACCATCCTTATTGTATAGAGTATCTGTGCATAACTTCCCTGTTCATGGTATCGCTCAGTGACAATTTTAGATTATTAATCATAATAGGCCACCAATGAGTTCTATCAGTAGACCTGTTGAATCTCACTGTGTCCCTTTCATACGCCCATGGCCCCCACTCTTCAGTTGAAACTCTAACCAAAACAAAATAATTATCTGTAACATTCCTTTCAGAGATCAAATTAAAAGCTGAAGAAAAATTCAAATAGTCAATGAAAGAGCAACCTGAAGTAGCCAAATGGGGGTACTGAGCTGGGGAATCATTATCAATTCTACCATTTGCAATCAACATTCCTTTTTTAGGTTTCGCCTAGGCAGCACGCATTACCTGCTCTAGGAGATGAGCTTTTGAAATCGGTCTGCTCCTTTTCAAGCACTCTCTTGCTTGTGCTGGCATCCACTTTGCGGGAGCGAGCAGCGGCGCATGTGCTAATTGAAAACACATGGCTCTCGTGCCGCCTCTGCTCGCTCCCGCAAGGCAGATGCCAGCACAACCACGAGTGTGCTTGAAAAGGAGAAGACCGATTTCAAAAGGTCATCCGCGAGCGGCTCTTAGGTGCAGCCCCGTGCACTCGTGTGCAGCCTCTTGAACTAGCTCTGGTGAAGGTTCTCAAGAATGCTCCTCACGCAGCCTCTGCTTTCTGGCTCTCCTTCAGCCAATCTCTCTAGTGCAGGTAACACTGGCCAGCCGAAGGACAAGCACTGTATTCCTGCAGTGCTGGAACACAGTCCGGGTTGTGTGCATTACATTCATCCTTCCCTGCTCATACACTCCTAGTACACGTCTTTAAAACATAATTGCGTGCCGCACACCATGGATCTGATGAGCCCCAACCGCTCCTAATAAACCCCACTGCACAGTCCTAGTAGTGTGTGTTCCATCGGTTGTCCAGTGAAGCGTGCTCCCGTCAGGTGCACCTTCTCACATACAGGTCTATCAGTGTGTGATGTATTAAGTCTGTGTGCACCCCAATGACATTCCCATCTCACTCTCCCAGCAGTCTGTGTTCCAAGGTCTTTCTGTCGCACAACTACCCCTCCCCCTCCCGGTGAGATTCCCCGTCACACATTCCCTGCACTGTGTGTTGCACCGGCTCTCCGCCATGCCCTTTCCCCCTCATACAACCCCAGCAGTGTGTGTTCCAGGAGGTCTTAGGTGGGTTCTCCAATGCCCCCTAATGCAAACTATCCTATTACTGTGTGATCTCTTAGGCTTACGGTGCAGCCCACCCATGCTGATATCCTGCACACAGTCCAGAAGTGTGTGCTCCGGCGGGCCTCTGGTATACCCGCCCCTCACCCTCTCCCTATCTGCACACAGTTCCAGCAGCCTGTGCTCAAGTTGTTCTATGTCGTAGATCCACAACCGCGCTCCCTCCCCACCCCCACCTCCGAATAGCCCAAATCCCAGCAGCATATGCACGATGCACCACGTCTTTGTTGCTGCCTCCGCCCCCTACCCGACTGTCCCAGCACCACGTGCTGCATGGGGTCTCTGGTGTACACTCTCTCCGCACACGATCCCAGCAGCCTGTGCACTACAGCAGGGCTCTAGTGCAGCCCCCCCTCAGGACATACATCCCAGCAGCGTGTGCTGCACTGGGTCTCTGGCGCAGCCCCCTCTCCCTGTGCTGTGTCTAGCGGGATTCTCTCCCTCCTGCCGCATGCTCCATGCAACAGTAACAGACATTGAAAATGCAATAGGTCTCGCCTATGATTAAGTTAAAGCCATTTGCTTTGCTAATGGTATTGTATAGCAAAGCAAATGGCTTTAACTTAATGAAAGGCGAGAACTATTGCATTTTTAATGCTTGTTCTCACTGGTTACAGAAGGATGAGACGTCTTTTATCTGTTTTTATTTTCATGAGAAAAATAGCTGGTGCGATTTTTATTTTAGTACCCTTTCTGGCGAATGCTCTCAATGTATGATTTGACACTTTACAGTTGTGGTCTCTGAGTAGCACAGCCGGGCTGGACTGGCAGTAGCGGGCATCACATATTTGCCTGGGAGGCTGGATGGGTGGGGACCAGTTTTGAAGTGGTGGTGGCCGGTTTTTCAGTGATGCAGCAATATCGTCCCCCAGCAACAAAAGCAGTAGTGCTTCATGCTTGTCCATCCCCAACCTGGAGTGGGGGCCAGTCCGAGAAAATTGCCTGGGCTGTTTTGGGTTCCCCGTCTGACCCTGAATATGACCTGCCTACATTCCTTCTTTCCAGCATATAAGTTATGAAGGCGAACATTGCATTGATCAGATGGGCATAAGAAGCGTCAGGGGAAAGTTTGCATTCAGTATACGAAGCCTCAGGAGGAATGTACACATTCAATAAAAAACTGAATCAGTCGGACCCAGACCCACCTTCTGGATAATTTGTTGCTACACCCAACATTGCGTGACCCCTCCTAGAGGCAGTTGCACTGCAACTAATGGCAAAATACCTGTCCAGTTGAAATGTTTGGCTTTCCAGGTTTCCTGGATACAAATGACATTGGCTACCAAGCTACTTAAGGAATCTATTTTATCAGGATTGTTCAACAGACCTGGGGCAGTCCCAGAAACCACTATTAAGCTGGTATTAATCACACCTATTACTCTTGGTTACGAAGGACATTTGCAATTGAGAATATCAGCTAATCAACTACACCTTCCATCCTCATCCTCTGTATCAGAGTAGGTCCTCTCATCTTCTGTGTCTAATGTTGATACATGCCTGCCCCTTCAACCTGAGATACTATTATATTTTGCTGCCAAATACCATTACTGTCCGTCCCTCTTTGTAGAGGGATGACATCAATCCCAGGATAAGGAAATAATCACAGTTTTGCAGAATAATATCTAGGCAACCCTGAAGTTGTACATAACTCTGGACTAGGGCCGGCTTGTGCGCTGGTGGCGCCGGGTGCAACATTCTTTTGTGGCACCCCCCTTGCCTCCTTCTGCACAAATTCCCTCACTACCACTCTCCAACAGTGCCCCTCACCTCTCAGTTGCTCCCCTCTGACATACATTTCATTTTTTTAAAAGTACCAATCATAGTTCACTCATAATCAGTTTTGTGAGCTGCATGGCATACTCTCTTTGCAGAAGGCACATTAACCCTCTGCCCTACTTTATGATGGGTAAAAACTGACACTAGACAGAATTCCGATCTGCCACCAGCAGTAACATTAATCACCAGAGCTATCTTGACATTTTAATTGTTGCCTGAAAACTTCTAGACGCACACAGTGAAGTTCACTTACTTTTAAACCCATAAGTTATTTCTAAACACAATGCCCCCCACAAAAGTCAGTTGCAGGTCTGGCTGCACCAGTCACACCGCACTAAAGCCGGCCCTGCACTGGACTTATTTATCATACAAGACTCAAAAAATGTCCCTAAGTGAATGTCGCTGCTTATCACCATCTTCAATACATTAATATAAGTGAAATTGGACAGCAAAAAGGATCTATTCAGTACTACTTATTGGTCAAAGATAGCAACAAAGTGCAGAGTAGATGTTATGTTTAAAAGAAGAGGTGATACATCAGATCGTGACTTTTCCAGTCTGTGACAGCATTATCCACGGGGTGTAAGAAAAACGCCTTGGGGTAAGGATTAGGCCTGGGCGGTAAATTCCGTTCCGTTCGCGGAATTTGCGGAATTTGGGTAATTTCGCGTTCCGCGGAGAACGCGAAATTGCCCAAAAATCTGCGTTCCGCGACTTTGCGAAATTTTTTGCTTGTTCGCGTTCTCAATATGCGTGTTCGCGAGATATTTCACCCCGAGCACGCAAACAGCGATCGCGAACAGGAAAAAAGTATCGCGAACAAGCAATTCCGCGTGTTCGCGGAATTTCTGCGTGTTCGCGGAGATTTTTTACCGTTTCGCGGAGATTTGCGTAACGCGATTACGCAAATTCCGCCCACCCCTAGTAAGGATTACCTCCACCAGTAACAATACCCGGAATTTGAGCCCCCTTTGATCTGCCATTCTCAGAGACAAACAGGATGAATTGTACCCTGTTTATCAGAGTCTTCTCCTTATAACACCAATGGAAGTGTTTCCACTTTTTTCTCTTCCGGATCGGGCAGCTATATCGGCCAAAATGTAGCTTCCTTTGCCGTTTTGTATGAATTCTGCATGTTTTCTTTTTATGGGGATTAGGTTTTTTCCTGTTTCCCTCCTTTATCCTGGGGCACTTTGGAAGCCCCTAATTGCTGTCCAATACACGCCTCTTAACTCTTGAAAGTTGGAAACAAAGGGCCCTTTGGGCTAGTGACCGAAATGGGTGGGGCCAATTCAGGAGACTCCGAACATGGACGATCAAATAGATTTTTTAGAAATAGATCTTGATTCTCTTGCTCTTAATATTACTATTTTCCTTAAATTTTCAGCTTTGCAAGCTTGGGTTCCAAAATCTATGCAAGGGGGTTTGACTGGGAACACTGGTTCTGAGAGTACTGCTGGGGGGGGATGGGGCTGGGTGAGCTCAAACTTGTTTGGCCCCCTGTTAGAATTGGCCCTTTCTGCAGGGTCATACCTGAACTTTCTGTTTTCCTTCTAGCCTTTTTTCTGACCTGGTGTTGGTGGTTTTAGGACTCTGTGCACTTAAGCAGTGCTGCCCAGTGTAAAGTGTGTGTGCTCTCTGTGATAAATATGATTGGTCTACACCTGTTTGGCATATTTAATTTACCTGTCAGTCCCTTGTAAAGTAGTATCTCATATACCTGGGGCTGGTAAATTAAATGCTACTGGTGGGCTTGCAGCGCTGATTGCACCACCAACCAAAGTAGCCTTTCAAACCTATCCCAGGCCTCTGCCATTGCAGGGCCTGTGCGCGCAGTGTTATTGCCGCTGTGACGTGACACCTAAAGTGTGTTCCATGTCTGTGATCCCCCTTTTACTGCATGTCAGTCACCCCTAAGGTAGGCACTAGCTAGCCCTATGGGCAGGGTGCATTGTAGGTAAAAGGTAGGACATGTACCTTAAGTGTGTGTCATGTCCTGGCAGTGACAAACAGCCATTTTAGTTTCTCACTGCTGTAAGGCTGCCCTCCCTTAGGAATGCGTTGGGGATTCCCTGATAAGTGTTTCAGTGGTAATTCCTTCTATTAGAGGAGTAGCATGGTCAAGTTTGATATGGTTGGAATAGTAATAATAAATGCTGCGCAATGGTGTGTGCTGATTTATTATCACTATTTTAGAAATGCCACTTTTAGAATTTGGCATTTCTGTGTCCTATGTGTCTGTCTGCCTGATGTGGATTGCATGTCTGGATTTGGAGTGACAGGGGCTGGTGAGGTGTGTGTGGCTACCGTGAGGGCAGGGTGAGTCAGCGCTAGGCTGAATAGGGGATCTGCATTTGGAGTAGTGGGAGGAGTAGTCCCCTAAATAGGTCTGTGCCTGCCTAGGTGAATGCTGGCTCCACCCCCCTGTGGAGTGTCTGATGACCGAGCCCGCACTTGACAAAGTGGAAGTGGAGCCCTGTAAACAAAGTTCTCCAATACCCTCCAGAACCAGTTGCGGCTGGTTGCCCAAGCCCTGTGCCAGGGCAGAACAAAGAGAAATGGTGTATATATACTGGGGCTGTGACCCCATGAAGTTGTGCTTTTTCTTGTGCTGGGGCTTGCTGCTGTTGGGCTCCAGGAGGAACCACCACAAGGGACTGCCTCCCTGCTGTTGGACCCTGTGAGCTGGGCTGCCACCCTGCCTTGTGCCCCTAAAACTCTTGGAGGCTTAGTGCTTCGTGAAGCGCTTCATCGTTACTGCTGGAGCTCCAGAGACGGGGGACGGCAGTCTTGGCCAGAGGACGAGGGTCATGTGAGCCCTACAGCGCTGTGCTGCTTTATCTCCTGGGGTAATCCCGGCATGGGGGATGCCCCCTGTGCTGCTGAAAGGAGGAGCAGGAACCCACCCGGCATTTTGCCAAGTTTCAGCGTGAGCCCACCCCACTGTTTCATGCCTCCATGAGCTGGTGCCCACCCCACATGTAAGCTTCTCTTAGCAGGTGCCCACCCTGCTGTTGTGTTTTATGCTACGGCAGGAGCCCACCCCAAACTTCGCCGCAAGTCGAAGGAACTGCCGCGGCCCGACCCAGTAGTCAGGCGGCTGTGCCTGGTTGGGGCCCGGCCAGCCGGCAGGAAGGAAGACGCCCGAAGCCTGGCCGGGATGTGCTGGGAGGAAGGCAGGGCACCCGTGTGCTGGTGGGAGCCCCACGTGTGGGAGAAGCCAGGCGGGAGCCCACCCCACACTGGTAAGCGGTTAAGAAGAGCCCCGGAGAGTGGGCCCATCAATGAGCCCTGGGGGTGCTGGGAGCGGCACCAGAGAAGACCGGAGTAGCCAGAGGACAACGGAAGAAGAGCCCCGGTGAGTGGGGCTCCACTTGAGTATTGCTTGTTTTGGCCCCAGGAGGAGCCTGGTGATCGGGGTTCCGATGCCTAATTTCCACAGCTGCCCCGCCTGACAGTGGGCAGCAGCAACATTGGGGGCCATTTGTTTTGTAGAGTCCCAGTGGGGACCCATGAGGCACAGTTAGTGCCAGTGGTCATTTCCCCTCAGCTGCACAGCCAGTTAGCAGAAGCTGCAACGTTTGTGGGCATTTTGTAGGTGATGAGGAGGGGGTGAGATGCTCCCCTGGGCCCAAGTACATTACGCAGCATCTTCGCTACCTAGGCAGCTTGGGGGCCATTTGAGAGTCCCCAATTCAAGCCCTGACATTTTGGACAGAGGGCCAGGGGGTCAGTATTGGTAGGGCGCAAAGCCCTAATGTGATGCCCAATGTGTGTATGCCTATAATTAGGCATAAGGTGTTTCATGCGATGTTTTGATGTAGGCATAATGTGTTTATGTTAGGTTGTTTATGCCTAAGGTGTTCATAGCTACAGATATTGCATAATGTATTTAGGCTATGAGATTTATTGCATAAGGTGTATATGCTTGTGATGCCTAATGTCATGCTATGATGTTTTAGGATGATGCCTATTGCGTAATGTGTTTATGCTAATGAGGTTTGGACCTAATGTGTTTTATGCCTAATGTGATAATGCTGAGGTCATTATGGTACCAGTAGTTAATGGTTGTGTTTTACATGTGTTGCTAGAACTTTCTAAAGCTTCTGACAGTGGCCCAATTGGCCCTGTCATGTGTATATAATCCCCTGTGAATATTGCCTAGTGCCAGTTGGCACAGTGTACATTGTGTGATTATGATCTAATGTGTTTTGGATAATACAAAGGCTATTTTTATATAACCTTGCGTGGAGTTTCTTTTGCGGTGTGGCTAGTGTGTTGCTCCTGTGTGTGTGTGTTGCGCAAACGCTTTACACATTGCCTCTGGGATAAGCCTGACTGCTTGTGCCAAGGTACCAAGGGGGTGAGCAGGGGTTATCCTCAGCGTGTAACTCCCTTGCCCTGACTAGAGTGGTGGTTTCTACCTGGCTTAGGCACAAGGCCTAGCCAACCAGAAATCCCAAGAACATATTTCTTGCATATTTAATCCTACCCATCTCTGCTTACCATACACTTAAGAATGGCCAGAAAAGAGTACTGGATATGGTCTGAGTTATTTAGCATTTTTCAAGTGAACAGAGGATGCTGGAAAAATTATTTTCACAAATTCGAGCGACTCTAAGTACTGGACGTAAGTACCAAGTAAATTTCAAGGGATTTAAGTGAAGAGATGTATTTCATAGGTGTTTCCATTTTGGCTTTTGACATGCTCTTACAGAAATCATTCTTCAAGATCGAAGTTTTCTGAATGTCATATCTAACTGTTATGTACCAAAAATAATAAATGTTGTAAAATCACCATTGGCTTGAAGATGCAACCCTGACAAGTTGCCGAAGGAGGAGATTAGGTAGAATTTAGCTCAGTGTGTTCTACATTTTATGCAGTTTTTTCCCATAAGTTGATCACTGTTGCTCAACCTACTGCCATTTGCACTCCACTGGCAGCATGCTAACCTCCCCAGGAGGAAAGCCTGTTCAAATACAGGTAGACTTCATCCGGAGGAGTGGCCCAAAACAAATCCACTGTAATTCTAAAATGTCCGGTACTAGTTGGCTGCCCACAGTACTGATATCACCCTAGAAGCCTGAGAAGAACAACAGCCTTCAAGTAACTGCCCACCCTTGCCCCTTGGTGACCTTTCACAACCCCATAAAGTCTCCCCCATTGCTCAATTCTTCAATCATCTGAGGATCGCCTAGAGTGTGGCTTTGTCGTAGCACACTGGGGCAGGGGGCCGAAAAGAGGCAGAGGCAACAAGGCAACTCAGGCTGGGCACTAATCACTCCAGCTGCTTTCAGGTGCTTCTGTGCGGTAGAGTAGTGAAGTAAATTGGATTCACTGAGCTTAGTAAATGCTCGCTGGGTTATGCAGATGCCTCCATTCGGTGAAACAGTGAGGAAATGCAGTGAAAGCACAAACACACTTGGCCGTATTTGAAGACTACTACAGCTGCTGCTCTCGTGAAAGCAAGTCCAGGGCTCCTTCAATGGAGATGCCAAGCTTCTGTGACCAGAGCTCCTGCAAATGGCCAGGCAAACGGGTTCGGGTCTTCATGCCCTCAAGCAGCAGCTGCCGGTGCATGTAAGCGTAGTGGTGCGGGGTGGGGTGCTGTGGGGGGATGTTGAAACAGCAGAATAGTAGTTATTTATTTACTTAATTTGACCTATTCCATCATCTGTCCACACCTCCGTCCCGCCTCACCCCGCTTACCTGCACCAGCCGCTGCTCCCCTAGAGGCTACCACTTTCAGCTGTGAGCGGGGGAGATCCATGGGAGTGCAAGCCACACCAGCCCCTAGCACACTAGACACTTGTACAGGCGCTTTCGCACTATCAAGGATCTCTACCCTTTGTAATGGCAAACAATTGGCTGCCTAGCACCAAGGCAGGCATCCTTGCATGGTGCAAGGGTTCCTGCATTGCGTGGAGGATTGTTTTTGTGCAGGAAGAGACACCTTCCACAAAACAATCATTGATAGTGTTTTCCTCCTTCTATGTGTACTGCAGAATGCAGCACACATAGAAAGAGCAAAAAAAGAGAAGAAATAAAGTTATTTCTCCTCGTTGCGCCACTTTAATGCCTCCCCTTGCAAGGTGTTAGAATCTGACGCCGTCCCTGGTTCTCGAAATCTTGTAAATCTGGGAATGCGTCAGATTCCATGCGTGTTCCGTGTGACACTCACAGCAACATCCATGGAATGCCCCTTTCACGCAGAGTAATGGTGAAAGGGAGCCATATTTACAAGGCCATGAAAAGTCATGCATGGTGGCTTTGAGTGGCCTTATAAATATGGCTCAGCATTGTGCGCCACCAGAGCATCAAAAAAAGTGATGCTGCGGTTGTGCAGGGGTCTTGTAAATGCGCCCCATTCTGTCTAGCCATAGGTATTAGATACCCCTACGTATAAAAAAATACCTGATACTAACCCCCACTGCCCTCAACAATACCTTCTACCATCCCACCTAAATACAGAAAAGTCTACTGTCCTATCACACTCCCACGCCATCCCATTTTCATTCCCACCCAACTGTCAACCGGAAACTATACTCACTGCTCACACATTGAGAATGAAAAAGTGGTGCTGCACTTATAGTGTAACTGCCACTCACCAGCCTGGCCTGAGATTCTTTTCAGTGACCTCTGGGAGATGGTGATTGAGGGTGCAGGAGCGGCACTCACATTTCCCTCTTCCTGTGGATATCTGGAATCCTGGGGGAGGTGGATGTCATCACATAGAGCATGATTCTCCAAAGTCGGTCCTGGAGAGTCGGACTCATGCCAGATTTTTAGCATATCCACATTTAGATAAATGTAGTTTACCTTAAAAATCTGGCATGGTCCCAACACTCCAGAGCCGACTTTGGAGAACCCTGACTTATATTACAGGGTTCAGGACAAAGGGACATGCTTACTAGAAACTCAGAGCGCGGTGTTATGGTAAAATTAGTAACGCCGCGCTCCATCAGTTATAAAACGCAGGGAGGTGTCGTACTTATAAAAATATGGCACACCCCTGCGATTCCCTTTGTGCTGGTGCTAAAAAAGCTGCCTAGCACCAGCGCAGGCACCCTTGCGCCATGTTGCAAGGGTGCCTGCACTGCAGAGGTGATTGTTTATGTGCAGGAAGGACTGCACATAAACAATATTTACAGGCGATTTGCTGTTTCCATGTGTGCTGCAGAATGCAGCACATGTGGCAAGAGCACAATACGAGGAAAAGTGAAACATTTCTCCTCCTATCGCCTGCTTAAGAACAGATATTCTCTGGCAATATTTTTGGCGCTGCCCCATACCTTGTAAATATGGGGCAGCATCAAAAAGAAGTAGGTGTTGCGGTGGCTCGCCCACTGCAACACCCATGCTGCGTGAATAGGGGCATTATTCACAAGGTGGGGTTAAGCCATCTTATGTGGCTTAACACCTCCTTGTAAATAAGGTGAAAGACTTAACACCATCAGAACGTGGCAAAAAGTGAAGTTCTGGCGGCGTTAACTCCTTGTAAATATGCAACCAAAGTGTTTTATTGCGCCATTTTGTCACAGCCGTTAAAAAGCAAAATTCATTGTTATCACTGCTTTAACGTCAGAACAGTGAACCATTCCGATGGAACCAACATGTAACAATATAATAATCGATAAGTATTGAATAGTGTATCCTTATTCTCTTTATCTTCCCTGACATTACCAACGTCATGAAAAAGCACCTTTGTTCACTTTTCATACAGCAACATGCAAGTTCAATCAAAAACTTGAGACATGGTTTTTCCGCTTTTACTGCAGAATTTTCAATCGGGTGCACCTATAACCTTTCAGACTCAGGGTTATTGTTTGCACAGTGCCAACACATTGAACATATGTCTTTTCTTTAAAATTTCCCCCCTATCGCCCCTCCATATGTCAAAATTAATTTCTGATGTTTGGTGGCATAAAGAAACTCAATTACAGCATAAAAAGATCACTGTTAAATCCTTCTGAGAGTGGTTATTGTAAGGAGTCATTTGATGGGTTTGAAGCAAGTATGTAGGATTGTAGGGTTGTTATTTAGAAAGTAACATTGTGTGTATATATTCAATGTTAGCCTTTCAAATCTTCTATAGGTACTTGTGAGATGCATCGATGCTGTTCACAAAGAATGTGCTAATTGCTTTTCCTTAGGTTAGATGATGTGGTATCAAGGTCTCTCGCAGGCCAGATCACCTGATCAGTGAGATGCAAGACACCCAACAGTACTTCACAACATTTTCATGTGCGAAGGGCATAATGAAATGCTGCAGTTAATCATGAAATGTAAGGGAACATATCTGTTAATTGGGAGAGGGGGGTATTTGTTGGAGCATGTCAATACCGAATTAAAAACCATGTTTCAGGGTCAAAACCAGATTCTAAATAGGTATATCAAGTCAAGTCAAAAAGTCTTTATATATATCTATTTTAGTAGAATGTGTCTGTGGCAGTTCTTGATGATACAGCGCATGTGCATTCAGAAAATGAGCAGTCCATTTAACTAACATGAGGGAGCGGAGATACATACAACTCAAAATATGACCATAAATGTACTACTAGTAGCTTTCCAGGGATATTTTAGGCAAACAACCATCAAATGTAAATATCTACAGACTCTGGCAGACATCTCAGACTACCCTATGTAGAACTACTAATTATAAAGACTAGGGACCCAGCCATTACCTAGGGAATAGAATAATACCCATCTGACAGTCATCAAAAGTAGGAACATATGAATAAACCCACACCTTATGCAGCGTGGCATTGTAGAGTAAGACATCAGCATCAGATTTGTTAGCTGTGAGATTCGTTTTTTTAGAAGTCATTAACAGTTTATATATTTTGGATTTGGTAAGCTTGTTATTTTCTTATCAGTAGAATTTTACAATGTGGTTTGTAGGGATGCACTTATATGAACATTTTTACTTTCTTTTTTATTTTTCACTGTTTTTAATATTTTTACAATGTTATTTATATGAGTGTGTGCAATCTGTAATTTTATTTAGTTGTTTTTCTTTTATTTCTAATAACATGTTTTAGGTGTTTAGCTTTGTGCTGCTGCTGTTATTCGATCTGATTTACTTACAGTACTGTGAGAGGTCATGTGCAGTGAGTGGCTTACACCAAGGATTTCTGGGCATATTTGAGCTGGAGTACTCCTGGAGCAGATGTGAGTGTAATATTCTGTCGGAGTTGTTTTATATTTACACATCCCTTCCTTTGTCCTGCCCAAATTCCCAATTTCATTCTCCCTCTTTGTAGTAGATATTCCCCAATTTTCTGGCCCTCCCCCTTATCACTTCCACACCACGTAAAAAACGAAATTATGGGTGCATACTTCTGTCCATACTCAGTTTAGAACTTCACACATTAGAGAAAGGACAAAAATGCAGGCATAAATATACTCCTGTACCTTTCTGAAATGCATTTATGAATATGTGAAGTGGTAATAGGTCCTACTTAACGCCTTTTTGTTTTGCCCCTTTCTCTTTTAGGCCATCAAAAACAAGGTGATGCATGGAATGCTTGAATTAATCTCAGCCACTGAAAATCACTCAGGCCGCATCCCAAGCCATTGTTTTTCCCCACTATGCCACCTCAGTTTTAACCCAGCCATATGCAAAGCAGTCTTGACCCTGCTCCAAAGTGAATAGTACCGTCCAAAACCGCCAGGCCAGGTCTTCCCTGAACAGGAGCACAAGCAATCAAGGACCAGTTTTGCCTTTATTAGGGCTCATCAGCCAGCCAGGTATAGCTTAGGTCCAGTGGCACAGTGAGCATGAGACCCACATCTGGACATATACATCACACTTAGAGTATCAAAAATAACAGACTTAATATTAATTCTTATACATTTTTGACTGCTTATCAAGCAAACGTTTTAAAAAAAAAAAAAATTCTCACACAAGAGCACCGAACTGACCAAATATGACCAAAAGAAAATTTGCTAAAGTTGAGATGGGATGTATTTATTTCTCTTCCTGATATGTAACAAGATGAAAAAGTCAAACATGGAAGTGAGACAATTGTCAGCTGGTTGTCAATGCATATCCGTGTTCTGAGTGAGAGGGTGTTTTTTCTGATACAATATTAGCTCGTCTCCATAGATCATCTCATAGGCCACCTTACTTTACTTTACTTCTCCTATCTCAATATGCTAGCGCCCAGATTAATTCAGAAGCCGGCTGCACAACAGCAGAGTACCGCAATTCCGCCCAGACTGCAACATCCACACATTTGTCCAGACATTTGACGGTGCTTCTTGCCCTTCTGAGTGCCGCGCTGCCTGCCACAGGACGGTAGTTGAACGTGGTGAAGTTCCTTTCGTGTCAGGAAACTGCATTTTGCTTTGAAATATTGACCCAGCCACAGTAAATGTCAACCTCCCACCATACTTGAGTTTATATGTTCCTATTAATAGATATAGGTGTACAGATTCCAGCAAACTTGCCAGTTCATGCCAAAGCAAACGTGCTGCAGAGAGCAGTTCACTGGCGTCTCAATTGTGTGAAGTGTTGCAGAGTAAAGAGCTGCAAAAAGTCTGCACTCTGATGGCGGCTGAGTGTAAGGGACAAGCTTTGTTCTATGCTGACAATTAGAGTACCTTAGGCTCGTAAAGTCCGTGTAAACTCATATGTGTATTCCTTTTCCAAGTTATTCTTATTTGTCGTGATATTTGTATTGTCTAGAGTTTTCTCTAAATGACCATGAAAGCACTTTATTTATTCAATGAAAACTGGGGACTATAAATACAATGCCCTGCTAAGCTGCAGCGTTTGGGCATTTATATTTATCAGGTATCAACATACAGATCAACCACTGTATAATGATTTACTATAAAAATGTTGTAACACGCTCATCAGAAGGGAAAATGTATGCAAAAGTAGCATCGCTCTCAGATTAACTGACAAGTCGCCCTTAAGTGCTTCTAATAATGCAATAATTTATGGAGTTATTTACTTAGATCGCTGTCAATGAAGTTGCCATCCCATTCGGTGGAAAAATCTATGTGAAAAGGATACATTTTTGACCAAAAAAACCTAACAGGCTCATGCCTTTTTGTTTTTTCAAAAAATTCATCTCTGAAAGGGGGGCGGCTTTGGGGGATGTGAGAGAGTCACTGGAAGGGGGTAGGGGGCCGGAGAGGGGTAGAATTAAAAAAAATAAACACCCTATATATGCTAAGAACCTTATCAAGTTGGTGGGGTGAATGGGAACATTTTCCCTACCTGGGCAGCCATGGTACACATAGCATTCCTTATTCCCAGGCATGACAAAAGTTGGAAGCGATGACTTTGGAGGGATAGCCCTAAATTGGTTACATCCTCTGATCTGTCATTCTAGTTGGTGGTTTCTCAGACAAATGACTTGTCTGACACCAGGACAGGCAGCAGCTCTCCTGTTGAGAAAGCTAAACACATCTGCACGTTAAATGACCCAAAGGACAAGCGAGGTTGGATGGAGAATCATCCAATTTTTAGCCAGATCTCCAATAGCACTACCTCTAAAATCAGCCGCACACACCAAAAATTCTCTATAATTTCAGAAAGAAAGTGATCAACAGCGTGAGTTAGCAGGTCAGTGTTTTCCTGTTACAGTCTTCGCCAGCCCATCTGATTGCCTGCAGGGTTCCACTTTCTTGAGAAGTTTTAGGTTGTATGGTGTCACTAATCATTCCATCGTTAAAGTTGAAGGCTTTTGCCACGACTACAAAGTTTTAGGACATGGCAACATCTGAGGCAAGGGAATCATTGGTTATTGTGGTCACTTTCAGAAAAACAATTTGTAACTTAAATATGCCTTTTCGATATCCAAAGTCAAGTCTCCTTCCCCAAGGGCCTTACATCTCTAATTTGTTCACTGCCTAACTTCTGACTTTTTGCTCTAATGGCCTGTACAAAGAAGTGAGTACTTTCATAGGCAGAAGGAGAACTCCAGCAGAAGGTGACATTAAGTGCATGAGTTCCATATGCATATCAATTTATTTGTAATGAATTATAATTACAAGTATACAGTATAAGTAAAATGTAATGTCCATCCATCACTTTCTCATGGATTAACTTCGAATAAAAAAAGCTGTGTCTGAACATAATTCTAAATAACATCACATATTGTTTATATATTGACCAGTATGAAAAACACTGGTCCAGAAATTGAGTTAGTGGGACAGGAATGCCCTCAGAAATGTGACACTAATCTCATCTGCCTTATTACAAGGGCAATAGGATACAAGGCTCTTGTAATAATGGCAACAATATGTGCATCATATTAATTAATGATGGAGTACCTGATTGATAAACTCAAAATCAGACAAATACATAATTTCTAAAAATAAAACAGCTTTGTTCTTTATTTTGTTTAAATTCTTTTATGCATTTATACATTTAAAATGGCATCATAAAATCTAATAAATATTGAAAATACAGCATTGTATATATTCTACATAAAATACGCTGGATGGTATTTCTGCAACTGTATTAGGCGCCAACCCATCTAACAGAACATCATTCGCAACAATTGGAAGGGATAAATGAATGAACAGATATTGTCATACATCTGTTTCTCTATTTGTGTTTGTGTGGTCGCAAACAACATTCATTTGCAATTTGTTTTAATGTTTCTTGTCTTACTTTCTGTAGTTCAGCCCCCCTCAGAAGAAAATCTAATGGGCCATTGCCATGCTAACAGAGGAAGGCAATAGATATGGCAGCATGCACTGTAGGAAAAGATGGGAGGACCTTGCGCAGTGCCCTAGATTTTTTATTTTAACAAAACTTGGAAGGTCCGTAGAACAAAAGAAGCTTGTGCAGGTAAGTAAATTGAACGCTAGCAATTCACACATCATTTAAAGGTATTTTGTTTAAAGAAAATCAAGTTAAGAAAGTGGATTGTTATTTGGGGCGGGAGGTCACCCACCTCAAGGAATAATAAAAATAACTTGTCAGGATGAAGCCAAAAGTGACTGAATGAACCTGAGCTCAACCCAGTGGAAGCTATGGCACAGAGGATGCAGCTTAACTTAGGGCAATGTGTAAAGTATTTATGAAGTAACTCAGTGGCGTAGGAAGGGCGGTGCGGTGGGTGCGGGCCGCCCTGGGTGTCATCACTAATGGGGATGGCAAAAATATCTGTTTTATACACATATTTTTGCTATTTTGTCAAGCCGGGGTGACAAGAAATTTTCCTCACCGGGTACCACCTAACCTTGCTACACCACTCCAGTAACTAAATTGTAATAAAGTGCAACAACAAATTATATTATTTTAATAAATTCTGAAAATTTTCAAAAACAAAATTACACCAAAATAGAAAAAAATCCAATTAAGGGAACCACAGATAAGATTTTTTTAAATTTTACGTAGGCACAGCACCAACAAGACTAACCACTAATGATAGTGTATGGAAGAGGTAGACTGCGACTAAAGTTCAATTTCAGACATGCTGACATCGAGCACAGGTCTTATACACCAAGCTAGTCCCAGTCAAAGATTCTGACTTAGATTTTATAATGGCGCTCAAAATCTTCCAGCTGGGGAAGCTGCATTAGAGAAAGTTGCTTTAAAGTTGAACACCTTTGCCTCAATCTCATGCTGATGGCTCCAGAGTTCTTAAAAGTTCAAATATTTTAAAAGGCCCCGCTTTCTGGGTTTTCTAAAGTACGTCCTCTGGATCACTTCTAAGTCTCCAGGGCCTCAGGGACAACATTCACTCCTCTAGAGATCACCAGCAGGTCCAGTTGCTGCAGGTCAGCTGGTCACTGTAGCGTCCTACCCAGCCCTGGTACTCAGCAAAGAAGACACCACACTTGGTGAGTAGTTTTACATGTCTTTATTCTTCAGCCTGTAAAAAAGAACTCAAAGTTTTAAACCAGCATTCACTTCACTACCCACCAACACGTATGTCACAAATTTACTGAGTCTATCAGGAACCAAAAGAGTTCTGTCATTCGTTATTTACATGAAAAAATATCTCCCCTTTTCTTAAATTAAAATGCACAACTTTGTAAAATAAATACATTATTTCAAATATATACGAAGTTCTAACTCTTTAATGAGCCTTTGTGGCGCTTGATTCACACGTCCCGATTGGGTCTTCGGAAACTGGGAGCTGGCAGTCAAAGTGTCAGTGATCTGCATACTTGAGGTGGAAACAACAGCTGTCAGAAGATCATAAACGGTCTGTCTGGACCCAGTCTCTATGTTGGCATTGATTTTTGCTGAGTGATGAGCCACATGTCTGTAGTGAGAAGAATCTCTAGTAAGAAACTTCCCAGGACATGGGAGGTAGGTCACATGTGTCATTTCTATTCTATTCTATTCTATTCTATTCTATTCTATTCGTCTTGTAAACCACATAGCTACCAGAAGGCCTGCCAGCGCTAGAACAGTCATCATCATTGTTGACACCTCACCGGCAAAAACAAATTACTATAAAGCCAGGTTTACAAGGCCTTATCAAAGGAGAGCTCGTTAGACAGCTGGCAAAGTTCAAGGGGGAAAGTGTTCCAAAGTTTGGGGGCCTGATGGGAAAATGAACAACTTCCCCAATGAAATCTACTAAACTTTGGGACCTGTTTTAGGTGAGCTGAGGAAGATATGTGTGACCGTCTGGGAATATAATGAGTAGCTTGCGATCTTAGTAGAGTTTGACCTCTTTAGTGGAGGATCTATGCAAGATGCATACGGCCCTAAATTAAACCAGCTGCTGAACTGGGGAGCCTTCAAACTTTTTTGATGATTTATGTCTACAGAGATTCATAAGAAGCCAGGCGGCAGCATTTTTTGTGATCTTCAGCCTCTTTGTCACATAATGAGGTGAGACACCATATAGAGCATTGCCATAATCAAGGTGGGAGATGGTGAGAGCTTGGACATTTAGTCTCCTGGCAAAGAGAGACGGTTTAAGATCTTTCTAAGTAGTCTCAGAACACCAAAGCAATTGACCACAAGTTTTTTACTTTGGTGCTCTCTGGTATGACTAGAATCTAGTCATATTCCAATTTGGGGCTGGGGAGTCTCCCCAGACAGTCAGGCACAGGAGATGGTATTTTCTTGCTGAAATTGTTGCCCATTAATATAACTTCCGTCTTGTGTTTGTTGAGCTTCAGTTCACAGTTATCCTTGGAACAGGTGTTCCCATGGAACTCATTTGTTGGCAGATTTTGAGTGTAACAGATCTTTCTGTGTGGATTGAATCAATATAGACCAGCATTATTCAATAATGTTATGTAAGAACAATAATAGCACAGCTGAACTGAGTTTTATTAGGCAAGAATTATTTCAACAAACAATATTTTGAGTGTCTTTCAGGACACTAAGGTAAGAAAAATAGAATAAGTAGAACCCAGGTGTGTAATCAAACCAAAACCAAAATAAAACATTAAAAGTTGAATTAAGGAATAAATATTGAAGGTGTATTTTATTTGATTCATTAAAGAGACAGCAGTTTCTACTCAGTACAATCTAGAGTACAGAGAGTAAATCATTGCATCACAGTTTGGGAAACATTGTCTTTGTCTGTAAGTGTGTCGACGGCATTTCTACCCTTAGAAGGATACAAGGGTCTCATAAGGGCTGAGATTGCCTTGGGGTCTAGGGAAGGCAAAATACTTGGAAGTCGGGGTCTGGTGGAACCCAGTGTATTCGAGGTTAACAAGGTATTGCATAGTGGAAATACGTACTGGCTGGGATTGTAGAGGCGCTGAACAATATAAACAATTTGAAACCACTGAGGGTGTAGAAATCAGTCGTGCTGGGCAAGCTTGCATCTATTATAAATTCAAAGCAATTTCGTTAATTGGTTCCTGTAGGATAAAAGGACTGGTGTAAAAAATAGATAAGAAAAAGAACTGGCTGAAAGTAGAAATTAGTTCAAACCACTTTTTGCTCACCTTAGAATAATAGTAGCAGCTATGTCAAGCGCCCCCTAAATACACATCAATGTTTGAGGATGGAAGGTATTACCTCTGTACTGGGCTATCTTGAATGTGATAGTCCGTTGAGGTATAAAGAAGAGTAAACCAATTCAATTGAGTGTGAAAGAATGTCTGACTACATACAATCAGATGGAGAATGGCAAATTGCTTACCTAGAAAGGCATTGAACACTCCTATTGCGACCCCCTCACGGTAACATACAAGGTATCTTCTCTAGAAGGAGATTACAAGGCACCAGCATGTTAAAGTGCGAAAGATAAAACCGAGGAAGCTACTGGCGTAGCGTCCCCGTGGGGGGGGGGGTGGCGATGGGTGTCCCGACCCCGCAGAGCCTGGAGCGGCCGATAAGACTAAACCCTTCATATTTGACCTCGCCTGAAATAATTTAGAGCACACTTATAATTGGAATCAAAAAATAAATGAAAAAAATAGAACCTGTAATAAATGGTCGAAGGGGCCGGGCAGTCTATAAAATAGGACACCAGAAAAGGTAAAAGTGGGACTGATTGTCAGAGTAAAGAGGAATTCTTGATCTTGAGAGGAGAGAATGCGCCTTTTAAAGTTTCCCTGTATATATTGTCAATCCCATCCCCTGCTTATCCAAACTGGTCAAGCCTGGTGATACTGTAGCCAGAAGGTGGTGCTTGAATCACATTGGGAGCAGAGCTATCATGTAGCCAAATCTTAGTGAGGAAAAGCACATCAGGTGCAGATTCCATCAGAAAACAACAGAATCTAGGTTGTGAGCGGCCAAAGAAAGGACAATTGACCATGAACAATTGTCAAACTGTAGATGTGACTGATTCAAATCAAGTTGGGACTGAAAGCCACAGATATCATAGGCTTATCAAGAATTATTAGGTCAATAGAATAGAGGCAGGAGGCAGCTGCGGGCGTTTGAAGTGCACATAGTTGCATAGCAGTGTAAAATAGTTTTTTTGAGGGGAAAAGTCATAGTACGGGGACCCAGATAGACTTGGGCAGGTGCAGATGGGCTTTCATTGGGTGGACCAGCGGCACATCCACCCTGAGTCTTTCATTTATTAAGGACCAACCGAAAAACTAGTGCTATTCCTTTGGTGGCTATAATTGTTAAGGGCATAGCCTCGAAAGCAGCATCAGATTTTTGTTTTCGAGGTTATCGAAAAAGTGCTTGATCTCCTCTTTTGAAAGTGATATCTTTCACATGACTTTGTTTGTCAGCACAGACTTTCATTTTTTATTTACAACCAGAATCTTCTGTGCAAATATCCTCCAGAGTCTTTGATTTGCATTTGGTCCATTGAGGTAACTTGGTTGTCCTGGCTCTCCCAAACATTTAGGTTGCATGGATTTTCCCTGCAGTCTAGTAAGAGGTCAAACGGTAAGCTCAAAGAGTGGTATTCAAAACGACTTTGACGTCAAACTTCTCTAAAGCAGCACACTGAACAGCTTTCTTTAGAGTACGAAGAGGAGTGCTTTTCTGATCCTGAAAAAGTCTCAGAACTCTTGACTATTGAAAGGTGGGCTATTGTCATATTTCAAGATCACTGGGACACCCCATGTAACGAAGATGTATTGAATTTTTCAAAAACCTTTCCATGAGTGATAGATGAAAGATCTTCTAACAATGAAAAACAGGAGTATTCATCACCAATCACCATTAGATGATGTCCATTCTCAAGAAGACCACAGAAATCAACAGCAATCCTCTCCCAAGCATGGTTTGTCAATTCTGGCATGTTTAAAGGGTTCTGAATAACATTGGATGAGAGACAGTTGCATAAATGACAGGCTTTTAATTCTCTCTTTCAACCCTTTCATCGAGATGAGGAAACCAGACTCTGTCTCGGGGAGCTATGTCTGTGTGGTGACTATGCCTCGATATCTTTCATGGACCAATTCAATTATTGTTTGTCGCAGACTTTCCTCAATGACAATTCATGTACCTCACAAGATCAGGCCTTTCTGAGATACAGATAGTCAATCTCTGATGCTTTTGAATTGCAAGTACCTATTGTCACTGGTGAGAGGTCAAGAGTGCTAGTTCCAAGATTGGTGAGCAATAATGTTTTTTAAATTCAGCATCTTGGCTAGTGGCAGTGAAAATTTGTTCTAATGACATGGCAACTGGTGTGCTCAATTGTACAATGACATTTATGTAGGCTTCAACTGTCTTAGTTGGGCTACAAGGAAATTGTAACTCTTGAAAAATATTTAGTAGGATCTTAATCTTTCCCCGGACAGTATATGATTGTGTAGTTATATTCTCGTAATCCTAGACCCCAACGTTCAATATGAGGAGGCATCTTGGCTTCTGGATTGCTAAATATTATCAAAAGTGATTGATGATTGGTCGCTAATGTGAAAGGCTTTCCATATAAGAAGATGTGGAAATATTCACAAGCCCACACCATTGCTAAGCTTTCTTTCTCAGGTTGTGAATATGCACATTCAGATTGTGACAAGCTTTTACTGGTGTATGCCACATTATGCCTTCAGGCATTTGGGTGTCTATTGTACTGCGCAAGGATTGCGCCTAACCTGACAGGGCTAGCATCAACTTCAACCTATGTCTGAAGCTTAGAATCAAAGTAAGCCATTTCAATGGCATTCTCGATGGCTTGTTTGATTCTCTTGAAAATGTTCTCACACTTCCGTGACCAATGAAACCAAAAATTAGTTTTCATCTGTTCTCGTAGCTGTGCATCGACCATGGCAAATTCTTGTATATATCTGGAACAGTAACTGGCCGTTCCACGGGATGAACGTGACATGAAACATGTGGGTGATTAGCAGTAGACAGCACTTGCACTTTAGCTGGATCAGGTGTAACACCCCCATCAGAAAAGATATGGCCATAAAATTTCAATTTTGTCTTTTGGCATTTCAGATTTATCAGCATTCAAAGCCAAACCTGCATCAATTAGCAAACAACATACTTGAAAGCTTTGTCATGCTCTTTCTGAGTTGCTTCGAAGACTAATATGTCATCACTATAGTTGAAGCCATTTACAACACGCTGCACGTCAAATGATGCCTTAAAAAAATTCTGCAGCAGAGGAAACACCAAAACCCAGTCGCTTATAGAGAAACAGACTAATGTTTGCAGAAAAGTCTGTAATGTACCAGCAATTCTCTTCAACTTCCAACTGGCACCATTCAATTGAGTTATCATATCAGCAATGTGTGGACTTGGATGTCGTTCTCTCTCAATTGCCTTGTTGGCCTGGCGCATTTCAACAGAAATGAGTAAAGCTCCTTCAATGTCTCTTTCAGGTACTACTACTATGGGAGAAACCCATTGGACCAGTGGAGCGTTCAATGATATAGTGTTTAAGTTATAAATGAAGTTCTCTTTTAACAGCTTCTTGCAGTTGAAATGCAATTTGTCTGTGTCTTTGGGCTTCAGGACGAACATCCTCATATATATGCAACTGTACTTTTAAAGACTTGAGCTTTCCTAACCCATAAAATAATGAAGGAAATTGAATTACTATTTCATGATGAGCATTCATATTGTAGTTCACATATATCCGTCCCATATCAGCAGCCTTTGTTAAAATTGAGCAAACGGGGAGTTAAAGCTGTACTTTGAAGTACATGAATATGCACTTGTACCCTTGTTTTCTTGTGTTTCATCTTAGCTATAAAAGAACCTTGACTTTTTAAGGCATCAACAGCCCATGTATATACTTTAGTTTTCAACTGTGTAAGTTGTGGTAATGGAGACAATTCATGATATTTCTCCTCAGGCATAATACTTATCAATGCACCCCTATCAATATTAAAAGGGATTGAACACACCAATTTGTCTTCAGGGTACTCTTTAGACAATGTTTGAATGTCTTTGTTGCTTTTTCATGTTGGGCTTTCTTTAATCTGTGTTTTTTATCACATTCGACTAATCCCATATGTGTTTCCCCCTCGGAAGAAAACATGGACATTGCACAGTTATCATTGTCGCTTTCACTTGAAACCAATACTGAGGACCACATTGATAATGATTTAGATGATGATTGACTTCATTTGGCGTCAATTTGCCTCAGTTGGTGTGACCGCTTGGCCTTGTGGGAGTGTGTTAAGCGTCGTTGATGCAGCGCTCAGTCAGCCATTTTGTCTTCACGCTGTAATGCTCTTACTTTTCCCTGTGCCTTGCATACCATCACAACATGGTTTGATTTGCCACAGCCGTTGCAAATCTGTCCAATGGTGAGACATCTACCGTCATGTGGAAATGGCAATCCACATCTGAAACATGTTTTCTTTTTCTTTGGAAACCTCACTTTGCATCCCTCAGCCTTGTGCTTTGACTTACTTTCCATGTTCATGACTGATGCACTCTGGGCACTGCTGGTCTCTATGTCAGCCACTTCTCGATCAGCACACTCTTTAGCTCGGGCAGCCATGAGGACTTGGTCTAAGCTAAAGTTTCCTTTAACATTTGTCATTGAATCTGACAGACATCCATCTATAACTCTGAGGCATGTAGCTTCCTCATCATTAAAGTCATTGAACTTACAGTGCTTTATAAAGCTATCCAGTCTCTTAAAAAGTTCATTGATGGGATCACTTACTCTCTGGTATTCTTGACTGAAGATGTATCTTTCATTACCCACATTTGCCACTGGATTACATTTGACATTCAAGGCTGCTTTGATATGATTAGACATCACATCACCATCTTTCTGAAACCTTTTTTATGTCTTCTCTTACACCTTCACAGCCATGTTCTTAAGATACTTGATAATCTCTTTTTGTCATCTATTTCACCTATTGCATCTATGAAATCCTCAGAAGTCTCTATCCAAGCAGTCCATCTCGTGACAATATTTTTTTTGGGCAGTTTCAAATGATGATGGCTTTAAGAAAGCAGCAGCACTATAACCATTGGACATCAGAGGTCTCTCTAACATTTCTTGGTGAACTTGTTCATGCAAACCATCTCTAGAGCCTTGCAACATGATGACTTCAGGGTCAGCCTTGACAGTTTGGGGAACTTTGACCTCCCTCTTGCTCTGCATTGGAGCTCTTTATTTTGGTGGAGAGCTGTGCAATTGCTCTGAGCTCCCACATGAAAGCTGTGGTGGTGTGCCGCTTCATTTATGAACAGCTCATCAAATACAACCCTGGTCCTCCCTCGGGCCACTTCATAGCATGCTGTGGTTTGATGTCTCTTTTATGTTGTTTCACCAATTAGACAAGTCCTTTCATATCTGAATAATTTGATCAGTTGATAGTATTATGATATTCAATTGGCTTTGCACTTAAATGTCTCTCCATGAGCACCTGGTTGATCTCTGCTTCACAGCACATCAGATTACAGCTTAACTTGCACTGGACTTTCGCTATACACTGCTTATTAAAACCTGATTGCATCCGCCTTTAGCATTATCACTTCATATGCTGTGAAGCATTAAGTTGTGTAGTAGCACTGTACCTCTCTTTGCAGCCTTTATATTTGATTCTTGGCCACGATGTGTAGATTTTCAATGATGCTTTATTTATTCTCAAAATCTCTACATAGGTTGATGTTGCACTCCACAGGTGCCAGTGTTGATTCTACACTTCAACTGTGGCACATGTGGCATGCATGAGCAGTTTTCTGGACGATGGCAAACTCTTTGTTGGAGCACTGTCAATGCACGGGTTATGTATTCCCTACTCGTCACCAGTTGTAGCATCCTACCCGGCCCAGGCACTAGTCAATGACTACACCACACATGGAGAGCAGTTTTACACACCATTATTCTTCAGTGGGTAAGCAAGAACTCAACTTTATAAACCTGCGTTTTAATTCACTACCTTCCAACGCCTATGTCACAGGTTTAAGGAGTCAATCAGGAACCAAAAGTGTTCCAGCATTATCTATTTCCATGACACTACATCCACTTCATGGAAAAAGTTGTTTTTCAGCTTGTTGTGCCCCTGTACCCACACAGGAGGTCAGCCAATTGACCCTTTCAATGTACGGCTATGTCCTGGATACAAGATGGAGTAGGTGCTGTCCTTCAGTGCTCCTTTAAGGCCACAGAAAGTAGCGTGAAGTCCTTTTCTGTTCCTCTGTAGGTTCAGAGATTATTCTGACCGCGGTTCCTTGGCATGCCACATTTGTGGTTAGCACCCTATACTGGCTGTAGGGAAACAGCCTTAATAACGAATCTTTAAGAACGAGTGTTGTAAACAATGATTCTTAAACACCAACATTTTAACAAACCACGACTTCCTAAACCACGACCTACACGAAAACGACCTACTCGTAAAACTGGCCAATAGATGGCACTGCAGCCCATGATTTAGGAAGGGCACGAGTAAGGTACCTACCTAAGTTCTGCATCTTCGTTTTGCTGCAACGTGGTTAGGAGGCTGCAGTGGTTTCCTTTGCATTAAATATTCAGCCTCAAGGTCTTTGAACTAACTCACAAAAACTATTTCAGGGAAGATACTCCAGGTGCCAGTTTACATCTGAAGCACTACTGATCTCAAAGGACTTCGAGACCAGTAGGTTGACTGCTACACATGCCATTTATTTATTTGTTTTGTTTTAACATTGCTGAAGTTTGAAGAGTGTGTGTTTTTCTATATTCAGGATCTTTGCAAAGCTCCGTAGGTTACGTTCACCACCCATGTTCTTTCTTCTCTTAAAATTGTTAATAGTTGGATATTTGGGGAATGTAGCAGTTTTCTGCCGCTAAACTGGCGATAATATTTAGTACTGTCCTTGATAATATGCCCCGTAGTGGTTTGGCTGTGTTCGTAATTTAGCTTTCGTGGTTAAGGCATTCGGTCTTTGAGTGGTAGTTGTTTAATAATACATCCCTGGCTGTGGGTAAACAATGGGAGAAATGTTGCTAAGGGCAAACCAACCCACTTCTGTAATGAATATTTCTTCTAAAATGAAAAATAGGGATATCCTTCCTACCCAGAGCAGAGCCTATGGTTCATATAGATGTGTGGCCTAGTTCCTCCTTTGTGGCCATGTAAAACCAGTTCTGGGAGTAGCTCCTCTCCCACTGGGTTTGCATTTGCTGCCAACCTGGCTGGGGACAAAGTTTTCCATCTTTAGGTCTCACCTTACATTTACTTAATGATGTTCCTGCCTCATCAACCCTAATTGAGTTTACAGTAAAGGGTAGAAAAGCACATTCCACACCCACACTATTGTCTACGCTCTGGCAGCATTTTTGACAAATCGTTAAGGGCAAGCACTCGCAGAGCAGCTGTCAGTAGCGTAATAATAATTAGCGCACGATGTTGAGGCAGGTAAAAGATAACTCTCTTAAAGATATATTCCTAAAATATCTTAAGAAATCACACAGTAGCATTATATTGTTTTTATCTGTAATATCAAGCACTATATTTGAATTAAGCCTGGGCGGAGTTCGCTTAGCCTCGCAACTCGTAGTTTAGTGAGCAGGTGAAGTTGCTTGTCCTGCAACCATCTTATTTTCTTCTCCGTTATGGTGCTGGGACAAACTTGTTGAATTCTTCCTAATCCTTTCAATCCTTGTTTCCCAAAACATTTTTTCTGATCTTTTTTATTTATTATCTTTCCCTCGGTCTTCCTAAGTGTATATTAGCATTTTTTTTCAACTTTTTTGTGTGTTTTTTGTGAGTTTTATACTGTTTTACTCTGTACTTCCTTCCTAATTTGTTTCAATATCTTCCCGATTCTCCCTATTATTTTTTCATACATTTACATTTTATTTTCTGCACCACCCCAGCATCATGGTAGAGAAGCGTGCCACGAAAAAGGTGGAAAACAAAAAGGGTCTTCGTTGAGGAAGGCGGCACCCAGAAGGGGTGCAACCCCAGACATTGTTTTCAGAGGTGAAGGTGGCAGTGCTGGTTTGTTTTGGGCTGTGTATTGGGCTGTACCACCTCCCCTCCACCCTGGCAGCAGACGGCAGGCCTGAGTCCATGTACGGGCTCCGGGAGCGCCAGCAACACTGGGCGAGGATGCGCCAGGCAGTTTATCGCTGCTCTGGAGTCTGGCACACCCACATTCTGCTAGAGAACCAGTGGTCCGACATACTGGACCCAAAGCAGGACCAGCTGGACCTGCTGGGGGTTGAAGTCATGGAGCTTGGTGAGTAGTTAATTTTTAATATTATTATTACTTGTGTGTTCTATGTCATTGCTCATATTTTTTTCCAAAATATGTAGCTCATGTGCAGGTAAGTTACATTTAGAAATCACTAGGATAGTGGTAGTTAGTAATTTAGTGGTGAGCGTCCTCTCACTTCAGTTCTTTTTTTTGTGGCTCGTACAGTGACAAGCAACTAACCAATTTGGAGTATGCATGCGTCCATCTATGCATTTAAAGACAAAATACAGACTTCGTGAATTGGCCCGTCAAAGGGGATTGAGAATGATTGCCAATGAGATCGGAACTTAGAAACAAATATCATTTGTTGCACTTTATTCCAAAGTCTTCAAAATAGGAGGGCTACGGAGGTATAGGAAATGTTGAATAAATAGATAGGATGGTTCGTGTTACTAGTCTACTACTAGTCGATCTGATTTAGGAAAGTTCAAAGTTATTGCAATTGCCGTTTCCTATCCCGAAATCTTTTTGGAGAGATTATTTATCTACCTCCAATAATTTTTTATCTCTTTAATTATGTCTTACATCAGCATCCAGGGACAAGAGGTCTTCCAAGGCAGGAGCTGGAGGTACCTCCCAGGAAGAACGCTCCTCAGCCGATGGCTCTGATGGCCCCATTAAGTCCTCCTGTTTTTCACATTAATATATATTTCTCTAACTTTTACAGCTCCTTATTTTGATCTATTTTCTACTTGTTTCCTAATTCTATTTTTTCCTCAAATCCTCATCGATCTATCCATTTCAAAGATCTAGGGGCATATTCTCAAGGAGCTATCGCTGAGTTAACAGCACTTTATCGCAGCCAAAGTTGCGATAAATATATTGCGCCATTCACAACCTGGTGTTAACAGCCCACAGCACCAGTTCACCCGCGATAGCAGCCGCAAAATACATCGCCACAGAAGACCCCCGCAACTATCGCTAATGAGATGCAGAGTAGGTGTTCCCGTGCCAAAAGCCACGACAATACCACTCCACAACATTCACAACGACCAGCCAGAACTGTGATAAGAAAACAAAACAGGCAATAAGGCGCGTTAGTAGCAGGAAAATAACACCTGCTCTGACCTGGTGCAAAGTCGGACCACAGCCTGCACCACAAAAGGGAGCACAGGCCACAGCCACATCGGAAGGGCAACAGATACCCGGACACCCAAGAGGGCCACACCACCCACTGCCACCACCCCAGGACCCCAACCCCCACCCGTAACACCCCCCCTGGACCACCACAGAGGTAGCGCAGACTAAGACAGTGGACCCCCAAGAAACGCACCAGCCACACAGTCCCAACACCTGACAATGCCATTGCCCACTACAGGCTTAAAAGGACAACCATCGTACGCATCCTGACCAACAATGCCCAACAGGCAGATGGCACTAACACAGCGGAAACCAACATCCCACCCCACACAAAGCTGCTGGCTGTGCTGCACCTGTTGGCCCCTGGTACCCCCCAAACAACACACGCCAGAGTCGGAGGAGTCACACAGCCAGCCACATCCAAGTCCCTCACACCTGTCCTGGACATCACCATCAGCCTGGTACCCCAGTCCCTATATGTCCAACACAATGCGCAGGATCCGCTGCACACCAAGCAAGGACCATACGCCATAGCTGGATGCACGCACGTGTTGGGGGCAATCCGCAGTACACAAGTCATACCTGTGCCCCCTGCCGACACAGCACACAATCACCAGAAAACACACGTCTCACATCAATGTGCAGGCAACAACCGAACACTGTGGAACCTCCACCAATGTCGCCTCCAAATACCCAGACAGTGTGCATGATTCCTCCATCCTCCGACAGTCCATCAGCAACCAGCGTTCCCAGGATGGCACCAAGGGAAATGCAAAGCCCCTTAGCAAGTTCCAAATGAACACCCTACTCACCTCATCTCCACAACCATGCAATTCACAACTCTGGCAATGCACACTTCACAAAATCAAAACTAACATGCAAAACAACATGCCCACCCACCAGACACGACAGAACAACTCACAATGGTAACCTGGGCAAGCCGTGAACATGAGCCATCAATGGCATGGCACCTCAGCCACACACTAGCCGATTGTGGGGAGAGGTGGCAACCAGGCATGTGTGAAGGAGGCAGGAGAACCATGATTGGGAAAGTACACAATGCCAAGAGTGGCGGAGATGTACTGGACAGACCGCACTGCGCAGAACACACACACACATGACGACATGCACCTCTGGTGTATGGAGTGTAGTGGACAGTGGACGCAACCATGTCACCCTGGCCAGTGGGGGAGTTCATGGAAAATGTTGCCTGTTATGTCCCCCCGTAAGCGTAGTGGGATGGCCCGGCGAATGCCAGGCCAGCTTAGGGGTGTGAATAAAAAGCACGTGGGTCTGGGCGTGGTCCTCTTATGTCTCTGCCAGGGTGGCGCCTCTCACCACACCACGAGGCCAACGCCGTCCTCGTGAGCGGAGTTGCCTGCGATCCTGTGCGCCTGCCGTACCCTGGCCTGCCGGACCCCGAACACGTCAGGCCAACCCCTGCGCAGCCAGGCCACACTGATCACCTGCCGACACCGGTGTGTGCCAAGGAGGGCTCACCGCGTGCCGGTGCAAGCTCCAAGCACCAGTTCCGTGTCCTCTGCAGCATCCGCAGACCATCGCTGGCCCCCCGACGCTGGCCCACATTACTCCTTCCTCATTCACTTACTACACCAGCGTCCTCTTCTGTGTCCTGAGTCCTAAATGACAGTGACCTTAAAGCCGGGGCAGCAGCCACAGCACCAGACCCCCAGATCAGTGAGGATAGTTCCATATGGGCATCTTGTGACACGTGGTGCCACTAACCCTGTTCAACGCCAGCCGGCGACACATGGATGAGGGACGAGGACTACCCTGCTGACCAGTAGGTCCCATATCCAGCACCTAGACACGGATCAAGAATGGCAGAGTCCACACCAGTGGTCGCAAGGAGAGGAGTAAGCGGAAGATGCGGCTCAGTCCAGACGAAAGATGGGTCACAGTCACGGAGGTGACCGAACACTATCAACAACTGACCTGGTGCCATCAAACCTGTTCATCGCACATCCGCGTCCCGTGATGCCACTGAACCTGGACAACGCAGGCCGGTGGGGCCATCCAACCTATGCCGGCAACAATCGGTGAATGGCCCATGCTGACCGCTGCCTCAGGCCTACACTGCGGTCCAGTAGGTCACACACGTGGAACTGTGTCTTGGGTAAGATGTGGAGAAATCCGCACCATTGGACACGCCTCATCGCAGGCGGCATCCCCTAACAGCACTGGTGCCACTAACTCTGTGCGCAATGAGTCATGGGCACCATCTGGTTGGAGCTTGGTGGCGTCAGAGCCCTTGGCCTGGTGGTTTTCTGCATCTTCTTGTGGCTGGACCGGACTTGGTGTCCGACATGTGTTTGTTCCATTCATCTCCACTATAGTGACTGTATCAGTGTGGGCCTTCCCTCTTCATTCTGCCCTGGGGGTAAACCTTCCATTGTCCATCGAGATACTTCCCAACAAGGCCCCTTGTCATCCCGTGAACCTGCTCTGCACCCGTGACCCTGCCCCAGTGAACTGCAAGTCAGCGGCCAGTGGCGGCAGGCCTGTGCAGGACGCTGTGCATCCGAGGCTACTAACTCTGTGCAGCACAAATCATGGGACCTTTATAGTTGAATGGCTGTGTCCTTTACGATGTACACTGTTGTCAATTTCTGACTGCACCACGCAGCCCTTGCTGGCTGGTGTGCACACACCCCACACACATCCAACACAGGTGTCACTTGGTAAGTGTGCCTGATAATAAATGTGGCAGTGTGCACGTGCCCATAGCAATTCACACCATCTGAGCAAGTGTGTCCATGTGTTCATTGTGTCAGCATGATGGACACGGGCTCTGCAACATCACAGTATGCTGTCATCTGTGGACATGTAGCCCCACACCTACTCCCCTGCATGCACAGGCTGCGTGTGCTGGTTCGACAGGGGGGCAGGGCATGGTCCGGACCTGGCCCGGTGCAGGAAATGTGGCATGTACCAGGAGGGTGGGCCCGCAGGTACGGGGACATGTAGGAGCGCAAGAACGCTTGGGGTCTTGGCACATGCATGCCAGGTGTTATGTGTATCAGTCTTGTGGATGCGTGAGTTTGTTGCCTGGCCTAATTCGCAGCGCGATCCCAGCCAGCCATGGGCTGAACACCACCGGTCTCCACCCTGTCCGGACCATTGGCCTACACCCAAGTGGGCACACACCTTTGAAGGCCAGAGTTGCGGTGTTGTTGGCATGGCGCTGGACATGTGCGTACAGGCATTAGAATGGTGTCCCGTAGGAGTGCACGTGATGCAACCGTGCAGCGCACACAATTGTGGGTGCCCGTGGCAGGGAGGAGCAGGTGTGTGGCAACGTGACACACAGTGATTCCGCTCATGTGCATTGTGCTGGGCGTATCATCCATGATTCCCTGGGTCTCAGACGTCCCACCACACCCACGACTGGCCTCTTGCTGTACGTCTCCTGTATGCATGCAGCTGGTGAAGTTACTGTATGGATGAAAGGTCCTTTGTCTGTACTATCAGGCGGTAGCACATCTGATACCATAGGATTTGCTTGTGAATCCCACACTACGCACTGCCCGACATAAGACTAACATGAACACATCCCACACACAGTAGTCCTTGGTCATAGTTGGCTTGCGTGAAATGGCCTTCACACGTACTCCCACCCCACACAAGGCCTGCACCCGTTGCACACAGACACTGCTCATTGCACCAAGCTGTGCCATTTCATCCACAGGACTGTCTCATGGCAAGCTAGTGCCGCTTCAAGCAGAGCCACTGACGCAATGGCAGACCATCCCAGACACATGCTCGATTCCAGTCATGTGGAACTGTACCGTGCACGTCTGCTGCATTTACTGGGTGCACTGACGTTGGCAGTGCTGCGGAACAGTTACCGGCTGAGCTTCCGCCTTGCGCACGTCACCTGCGTGCAGCCTGTGTTGCATTGTCGCTCGTGCATATTCGAGTGGTCCATGGATGTCTGCCTCTCCAACATAACGGTAGCTGGCCTGGATTACGACATGTGTGTGCGCCCCCTATTGGCCCACGACCAGGAGTGTCACCAGGATGACCGCTTATGGCATGCATGGATGTTTGGCATGCAGGCTGGAAACTGGACCTGGGAGATTGCACGAGTCGTCATGTGCAGTGAGCACATTGAGCCACTACCCGATTGGGCTTTGGTGCATATTGGGTCCAGTGGTTGGAGTCAGCACATCTGTCTGGGTCAGCTGATGGATTACGTCGACAAAATGTCAGATGTGGTGGACGACGATCGCTCATTGGAGATGTTGGTCTACGCAGGTGCACTTGCATTTATGGACGAGTGACAAGGTACCTGCAGCCACAACTGGACTGGGCCATTGCACGTGTCCTGACATATGGTTGCATGTTGTGGATATGGTCACATGTCCCAAGACGACAGTGGACATGACTGCATTGGCCAGGACTCATGTTCCAGGCATGGACAACCAAAGCGGGTTGGCACTGACTTGTGTTGGTGAGGGACTCCCCCGAGGTGGACATGGCGTTTTTCTACGTTCCTCATTCAGACATGCTGCTGCATTTGTCTGCATATCGTGGCACTTCTCTTGGCCGTACTGACTCGCACTTGTTGATAAAGTTTCCGCACTTTCGCTTGTCTCCCACTGTGTTATGTCTTGATTTATATGCCAATGTGTGTGTCAGGGACTCTCTGGCTCCCTGCCATACGTGCATTGCTACCCCATCAGGACTGTGTGTTTGTACTTGTGCATTACCATGTCCCTGTTTCGTGCTTTGCCAGATGCGTATGGCCGTTTACCAGCCACAGGCGGGTGCACTTGTGTCCTGTGTTTGGTTGTGCACAAGTTGGTGTTTGTACCACATTGTTTTTGATATTGGGGTGCTCTGCTTCCTATGTGTGTGTGCTGCATTGTGTATGAGATGTCCCTTCAGCTCTGATTTAGCTCACCCTTCTCCCTTTCAGGAGGGGTTGTCTTCACTTCTGTGCTTGTTCAGTAGTGTGACATTGCTAGGTTGTGTGACTTGTGCTCCTGGTTGGTGTCTGCCACCACACCCTAGGCACACGCCTCTACATCGCAGGAATCCGAGACAAAGCCCTAGACTGGATCACCTCCTTCCTCACCGACAGAACCCAGAGAGTCCGCCTCCCTCCATTCCGATCCGAAGCCAACAAGATCACCCGCGGATTACCCCAAGGCTCATCACTCAGCCCGACCCTCTTCAACGTCTACATGACACCGCTCATCAACATCGTCCGATCACACGACCTCAACATCATCCAATACGCCGACGACACCCAGCTGATCCTCTCCCTCACCAAAGACCCTGCCACCGCCAAAACCAACTTCCATGAAGGAATGAAGGCCGTCGCCGAATGGATGAAGAGCAGTCGCTTGAAACTGAACTCGGGCAAGATGGAGGTCCTCATCCTCGGCTCCACCCCCTCCACCTGGGACGACTCCTGGTGGCCGGCCTCGCTGGTAACAGAGCCAAAACCCACCGACCATGCATGGAACCTCGGGTTCATCCTGGACTCATCTCTATCAATGATCCAGCAAGTCAACGCCGTCTCCTCCTCCTGCTTCAACACCCTCCTTTTGCTTCACAAGATCTACAGATGGATCCTCACCGGAACCAGAAGGACGGTCACCCAGGCCCTCGTCACCAGCAGGCTGGACTACGGCAACGCCCTCGAGGCGGGAACCACGGCCAAACTCCAGAAGAGACTCCAACGCATTCAGAACGCCTCCGCACGCCTCATCCTCAACATCCCCCGCCACTGCCACATCAACGCCCACCGCAGGGACCTGCACTGGCTCCTCGTCAACAAGAGGATCACCTTCAAGCTCCTCACCCACGCTCACAAGGCCCTCTATGACATCGGACCAGCATACCTTAACAAGCAACTCACCTTCTACACCCCCAACTGCCAGCTCTGCTCCACTGACCTCACCCTCGCCACCGTCCCACGCATCCATCGAACGACCACCGTCGGCAGATCCTTCTCCCACTTCGCTGCCAGGTAATGGAACACCCTCCCCATCCACCTGCGACACACCCAGGACCTGATGGCCTTCAGGAGACTTCTCAAGACCTGGCTATTTGAACAGTAGCTGCTCCCCCAGCGCCTTGAGACCTTCACGGGTGAGTAGCACGCTCTACAAATGTTATGATGATGATGATGGTGTTGTAACTCTTGGGCATGGTTGGTCTGCAGTTGTGCTGTGCTTAGTTGTGCATATGTGCCATTGTGCCCATCTCCCCCCTGGTGTGGCACTGGACTCCCACCTCCGGTGTGCATTGCTGCCTTCTTGTTGTTGGTGTGTTTCTGCTTGTTTGTGCCTTTCACATCATTGCTGGAGTTCTGTTTGTCTGCCATTGTCCTCCTCCGCTCTCAGGCTGCATTCATCTTGTCCAAGATGGCCTGCCATGTACAATGTTTTGTTGCCAATGGGTTTGGTGGGATTGTCTGCTGGCTCGGGTTGCCTCCATTGTGGTTGGCTGTTGTTTTCTGTTTGGTCTGTCTTATTTTTTAGGCTTTTTTTGTGCTTATTCCAATCAGCTGATGATTTCGCGGTCATCGCGAATGGGCTCATCGCACATTTTCTGGTGTTGTGGTTTGTGGTTTTATCTCCGTTGGGGTGGTTGTATCATGGACATTGGCTGCGTTTTCGGCAGACTATTGCATGCTACCGCTGTGTTGTGAATGTCACGTTAACACAGGGTTAATTTCCCGTGATGGGCTGTGATATGTAAAGTTGGGTTAGCATTTTTTTTGGCATGTTTGGCACACGTTCTTGTGAATATACCCCCTGGTGTCTGTATTTTACCTCGTATTGTCTCTATTTGTACTAGTCTGTCTGTAGCTTCCTTTCTTCTGATTTTTCAGTTAGCTTTCTTTCCCCCCTTATATATTTTGTGGGCTGCCTAGTGGTTGTACTGTAAGACTCGGAGAACCCATTGGTCATGTTCCCTTACAACTACTAGTACTTCTACTCTGCTGTGCAGATTGCATGCCAAAGTAAGGTATTCTACGCATGTTTTTTGAGATGAGAAGGCTTTCTTTTACTTTTTCATGCTCACTCAGAAAAACCAGAGAGTGACCATGGTCACGTTGGACACCCCAAAGTTGTGTCTTCTTCTTATATCCCTAGTATCATTGGCAGTAGTTAATGGTGAACTGATTAGCATGCACCATGGCTGGAAGGAAGTATGAGGAGGAGGACAGACCAATTACAATTACCAACCAAGAATACCTTATGTCCGATTGTCCACCCTGTTGACCAATCTTATTTCTTTTCAAAAACTCATATTCACCAATGACTCTAGTCACTCTGTCCAGTCCTCTTTACAGGTTGTCTTCTTGAGAATGCACAACCGGATATTTTATTATTTTTGGTAGGACATACTGTCTGTAGCTGAATTGTAGTGATGTATGTGGTTCATGTATTTTCAATTTTGGTACAGAAAACATAAGTAGGAGAAGCGTATATGGCATCTAAAAAATGTGTAATTTTTTTTCTAGCCGCACTGACCACCAGTGCCGGGGCCAGCGGAGACAACAGCGCCATCCAAGGAGCAAATGCTGCAGTTGCAGGGGGTGACCCATAGGAAGTGGCAGGCAGTGGTAAGTCATATTGCTTGCTTGTTGACAATTTATATACTCGCTACAAGAATGTACACCGTACTGTTGAGACTAAGTTGTGAAGAGTTGAAGACAACCCTCTTTACTTAGCATATACAGCGGGAGTTGAGTAACTGATGGTATCTTCCATATTCAGCTCAGTAGAGAAAGTTTCATAAAGAGTCAGACTCTGATAGGTTGATGGAAGGAGGAAGGACGGGTGAAATTTAAAATGACTGGCAGAGTAGGATGCGTGGGTGAAAGCATGCATATAGGTGCCTGATAGGATACATAGGCGGGAAAAGGATGAATGAAAGGTGAAAGAAAGGATGCCTGCCTGGGTGGGTGAAAATGTATGGGTGAAAGGTATCCTCTAGGGTGTTTGATGGGTCAAAGAAAGGGCATATGGGTATGGGTGGTTAAATGACAAATGCATGTTAGTGAAAAGTTTGTTGAGAATGATAGCCATGTTTGGATGGATGAATGGTATTCATTGGGAAGACTGAATGAAGAGAATGTAAAACTTAAACAATGACTGAGTAGCAAAGCCAAGGGTGGGGAATAAGAATAATACTAGAGGAACAATGCAATGATAATAGAAAAATACCTGGGGAGAAGAGTAAACAAGGAATGTTTATTATCAAGGTTTTTGATTCAAAGGTTTACGTTGAATTTCAGACTATTCCCTTCAATCACAGTAGCTTTCAAGCACAACATATATAATGTACCCACCCATCATCATCAATTGACCCCCTCTGAGCCCCTACCCAGGGCATTTTGACAGTGTCAGCCATTGATGTCCTATCGGCTGCATGGTTACAATAGTGGTACCTCATGTTGTGCCGTATATCATTCATATATTAGTAACTATTCATCTGCCTTGTTGTAGTCAGGGTGAAATTGAGGCATTTAACAGAGAATGGCCATGATAGGAAAATAGATAATTGTGTAGTACAGCTGCCCCACCTGCAGACAGTAGCAAAGTAATGCGAGTATATCTGTTTAGGGTGCAAGCTGAGTGGGCAAGCCTACATTAATTTAGCTAAACGAGAGAGAGAAGAAAAACACCTGTATACTCCATAGTACTTAATGCATGAAATTCTAATCACTTCAAAATCGAATGAGCCAAGGAATCGAGGATAATGCTACTGAACCACTATATCATTTTATGTGTTACTGTTTTGCTAAAAGTAATGGTTACAATTTGCCTTTTTTCTTTCTTAATATAGCTACTACTGCCAATCCATGACAACCCATTTGGCAGCAGGTAGCAGCCATGACCCGGCAAAGTGAGCAGGACGCTATCAGGGCCGAATACCAGCGACTGGTGGTCCTGGAGGAGGAGGAGGAGGCAGCAGCTGCAGCCTCCAATACTCCAGGAATGCCCCAGTAAGGCACCTGTCCACTGCCATTCAACCACTGCTGCTCCCCCTATAGATTCTATAAAGCCTTTTCAGTGCTGCATGCTCCAGAGGATGGTGCGCCTGGAAGCCAGGATGGAGGTGTGTTTGGACAGATTGGAGATGACGCTCTTAGCCCACCAGTAGGCCTCTCTTTCCCCTTTTGGATCTTTTGTTTGGTGAGTGGGAGTTGTTGGGGAGAGGGTGGGAATGTGGGAGTTGGGGAAATCTTGTTTTTTTGCGTATTTATTTATTTATGGACATTTGATTTATGGACAATCATGTTTTTGCACTTTCTTTACTTTGGACATTGGTTGGGGTTGTGGAGAGGGGTGGGCCATGTGTTGTGGATTTTCTAGTTTATATTTGTTATGGAAATACATTTTGTATTGTTGTATATATGATTTTAATATTTTTTGGATAGATTACTTTTTTACTTTGCACTGTTTCCTTTGCAGCAGGCCTGCAGCCAGTTTTAAAATCTGACGAGAGTGTAAAACAACAGATAGTTGTGTGTTACCCTCACTTTTCCTACTACTCTCTCCTCCTAGTCTCTACAGTCTGCAACTATAGTAACCCATAAGGACTCCAAGGGGGAGTTGCGGTGTGAATTTCCATTGTATATAAACCATTGCAGCTCAACAATGAACCCACCCCACAATTCTTTTCTTACCTGCAAGTAGGTTTCCCAAGGTGCCATGGTGGTGGTAGTAGACAGTAACAGCATGCTAGCAGACCAGTGGAATACTATTGAAAGCACCAGATCCAGAAGCGAGGTTCCACTCCTTCCTAGCCAAACTCAAGATGTGGGATGAGGACTATTCATCACAGGGAACTTATTACATTGAAATAAAAACTGAATGTATGCTGTTTTATATGCAAGCTTTGCAAAAAATGAGACAGTCACCATAGGGCGACTAGAGTATGACTGGTAGTACACAATAAGAAGAGAGTCAAATGAGAAAACATGATAAGCAATGCTAAAGTAAAATAATCAGAATGGTGAGCTTGATAAAATTACAAAAAGAAGTCGACACGAGCTATGAAGTGGACAAGCATAACCTTTAGTGCTGGAAGGATGATGATGCTGGCAATTATTAATTATGTTCACCTGAAAAACATTTAAATATATAATACTGTGCATGGGTGGGCAATCTACTATAAATAATATATTGCCAGTGTGGGCTATACTTAGAGCAGAAAAATATCTTCACCTTGACTTGAGTTGGCATTGCTTTCACCACATCTGCCCTACCAAGTATGTGATCCATTAATGGTGTAAATTTTATTTCGTCACACCTCAATAAATCACACAGCCCAGGGAAAGAGGGTAAGGGTGTTCGATGAATGGATAGGAAGGGGGATTTGAGGAAAAGGTTTGACAAAGACAAATAGTACACAAGGACAACATTTATCTTGGCAGCTGCCCATCATAAATCTGTTATGGGAGAAAAAGGAAATGCATGTATGATGATGAGTACTAGTACAGGTAAACCAAATCCAATTGTATGTCTGCCCTCAGAGAGACACATGTTACATTATGTTCTGTTGTACAGAGCTGTGAAACATACATATCAAATGAAATTGAAATATCTTTTGGAGGCAAGTGAACAAACATAAACAACACACATAGCTCAAATTATAAAAAATAAAAAATGATGCTGTCTTTACAAATTGGGAATTGCATCTGTATTCCTCTTGGACTGTCCATCAATCTTGGGTGCCTGATGGATGCAGGTCCTTAAAGTAAGTGTGAGTATGTTATATTGTTTTCCCAGTATGGCGCAGGGTAAAAGACATGTAGCTTCAAAGATACATAGAAATTATATTGAAGAATCAAGGAGAAAAATTAAACTGCATAATGAGTGCAACAAGAAGACTCAAAGGTAGCATGGGTAAATGTCTGTTACCGCCAGTTACCCACAATATTAGGCCAACTACCATTTAGCTTTGAGTTTGAGCCAGGCAGCACTGAACACGCACACACTCACCAACATAGCATTTTCCCAATCAATGAACACCACTCACCACCCTACAAAGACTTGTGTAGGCCTGTTGTTTACCTTTATGCCACTTTAAAGTCATCATCCAAATCAGTTGTTTTCAGTGAATTTGAAAACTTCCATCTTCCTCTGCTGGCAGTTCTCACAGTAGTCACACTCACACCCATGCCCTGAGTCTGACTCTGAGGATGGTGTATAACTCCATACCAATTGCATCCCCAGACATGACTCAAAATGCAATAGATCTGCCTGCAGTATTAAACTTTTGTTGTTGAACAACAAGACGGGAAAGATTGAGCCACGTTTTGTGTAGACTAGTTTTGTGTTTGAAAACATTGCATTATCTAAGGGACCAGTCAGGTCTGACTCTTTGAAGAGTATAAAGCAGAAAACAAGCGGAAAACAATAAAACAAAGCAGTGTGGACTGTGGAATGGACCCGGTGAAGGACTCTCGCTATCCCTCAAAAGGGAAGGAAAAAAAATAGCCTTCAGGAGAAAAGTATTGATTAGCCATCGGTAGGCCACCAAAATTGTGAATCATCACTAATACATTAAGCGGAACAAACAAACACCCAGTGTCACACTGCCTGCCTCCACATGAATCATCTCTTCTCAACACACATGATGATGACACATCACAGCAAGTTCACATCACAAAAAACAACAATCACTCATTGTAAAATGCTTTCCAGCATTGACCTGTTTTTCCAGTGTGCTCACTGTGATCAATTGGTGGTACACTGCAGAATGCAGGTCCAGCATTTGTTCACAAAACAGAGAATTGCCAATATGAATCGAATTGTAATAATGTCACATGTGGGGCAGTCCCTCAAGGGCAGGAAAGGATATATAGTCATGGCCCAGGGTTGGAGGCAGGCACACATTTGTTTGTATTGTCCATCCGATGCCTGACTTGAGGGGAATGGCTCTGGAGGGTGAGTCGGACTTCTTCACTGCACACAGTTGTATCTCCAATCTGCAAAAAAATGTGTCTAAGAGTAAGACGGTGGGGATGAATTGGTCAACAAGACACACTCAAACAATAAAGTAAATAATGCTTCCTAGCTATATTCTTTTGGGGGGGGTTGACATCAAAGAAAGAAATAAAGCCTAGTGGTCAGGGAAGTAGATCTCGTCCACAAACAACTGGTGTAAAGTGTCGATTCATTTTGATCATGGTTAATCTCTGCATGTTTTGGCACAAGAGACTGATCCTTCTCACTGAGACAACAGCACCAGTAGCACTGACAACACACTCAGCGGAAACACTGGCAAGCCGGATAGTTTGTTGCCAGACTGCGGAGCACTGGTCATTGGCGCCTCGCCCCATACCTATACACCAATAGGTTTTGATCAAGGTACACCTCTGTTGCGTCATCTAAATAGGCCTGGACCATGCACTCAATGTTCACTGCTGGTGCTCCATGTTGCTCGACCTCTTTTGTCTCTGCCTCTACCCTGGAGATAAGCTCTGCCAGTAGAGACCACTCAGTTGCAGATTTGGAGGCTTATGCTCCTGGTCTTGTTGTTGATGGTGTTCTTGCTGTTGGTTTTGGCTGCTGTGAGCCAACAGTACTGCCCTCATGCTCTGAACTTTAATGCTGTCTCAAAGGACGGGAAACATCCGTTACAATGCAGTCATTACATCCCACTGCTTTTACAACACAGCTGTTAAAATGTAACTACCTTTACATCCCATGCCATTACAACACAGTCTTTACAACGCATGTCACTACAACGCATGCCATTACAACGCATACCATTGCAACTCATGCCATTACAACACATTACAAGGTAATTAATAGAGATTATTTACTTTTAGGGTGGGTATGGGTTTTGGAGGAGATGGGAATAGTAATTCTTACCGCTACACTATCCAACACTTACCCTACTGTTGCACTGACTGGAGTGGGAATTGTAACTTTTACCCCTATAGTATCCAACGCTTACCCTACTGTTGCACTCACTGTAGTGGGAATGGGAAATCTTACCCTTAGACTATCCAACAATTACCCTTCTGTTGCCCTAAAAGTTTTATGCATCGTAATGGTATGTGTTGTAATGGTATGCATTGTAATGGTAGTTTTAAAAATGCGTTTAATGGAATGCTTTGTAAAATCCTGCGATGTAATGGTAGTTGCGATGTAAAAACCACGTTGTAAAAGCATGCGTTGTAATTGTTTGCGTTGTAACGTCATATATTTCCCAGGTCTTGTGCCCTGGAGCAGTGTGCTGCTAATTCCCTGCCGTTCTTTTTCTCACTCACTGCCTTGCTCAGCTAGCCATGTTTTGAATTTTCTAACATCCCTATCTGAAAAAAGAATGAAAGTGGACTGTCATGGATTGCACCGTGGATCAAGAATTGTGGCACAGATGTAATGTTTGGAGCACACAATGTCTCTTTGCACCCTTGTATTAGCAGACAAGCGAAAGATTAAGCTCTCCACCAAGTAATACACATCTTTTTTATCTCCACACCTGGGTACATTGCAGAAACCTCCTTCAGCTGTTCCTGTAGCATGTGCAACAACGGGATAGCGTGGCCTATGGTACTGTCCTCCTTGCTGACTTCCCGTGTGAACACCTCAAAACGAAGCAGCATCTCTGTCAGGCATTTGTCTAGGCCCCTTTGGTTCATCTCAGTTATCATGCCTTTCACAGTTGCATCCCCTCTTTGCATGACATATTCATTGATAGGTCTGTACTGCTCAAATAGGCACTCAAGCATGTAATAAGTGGAGTTCCAGTGTGTTGGCACCTCCTCCATAGCATTCTAGTATCACGCTGATTGACCCTCGGCTGTTTCCGGGCTTTAAATCAATGGCAGAAATGAGTGCAGATTCTTCTGCAGGTGGACAGTATGTTGCTTACTTGATCTTTTTTTAGAAAGTCCTGTAAAATTATGTTGATGCAATGCACCAAACACAGGACCCTGAAATAACCACCATCCGCCATGGCCTTAACTATATAACTGCCATTGTCTGTGGCAACAGATCCAATATTAAGCTCTCTTGGTCGCAACCATTCAAAGACCCTGTTGTTAAAGTCTTCCAAAATGTTTGCAGCTGTATGGGATTTCTCCATTGTGAACATCGCTACTGTTGCATGCTTCTGAGCAGCATTAAAAATCTCAGCAGTGTCAACACCTGCAGATATTTTTTCTCTAACCCCAACAAAAGAGAAGCCGTATGTATTGATGCACATATAATCAGTCGCTTGGCAACTGGTCCACATGTCTTTTGCCATATGTATATTGTGAACAGCGCTCTGCTGCACAGCTTGTCCAAGCAATTCAAGCACATCATGAGGTAGCGCTGGGAACAGCAACTATGGTAAAATAGGACTGGCTGGGAACCTTCAGTTTCGGGCAAGTGGCTGCCACAAATTCAAGAAACCCACCCCTTCTACAAAAAAAGGGAGGAGGTCCAGCACTTTTTTCTTTCCTGATGCCACTGATGCTGATGCAGGTGACTTCTTGAGAGCAGGTCTTTATAGGCTCAAAGTGCTTTTCAGCTGGGCAATAAATGTCCTCTGTTGCCTTGGTGTCTCGACCGGAGCCTTGTGCCATTGTGATGATGCCGATGTGGGCGATACTACTGCACTGCTGTGGAGAGGCTGCTTTTGGTAATGAAGATGTCTTCTTCTTCACCACCCACCATGATCGGATTGGATTTTGATTTCCTGCTAAGCCGGCTTTCTTCACCAACAACACTTGTAGTTTTGTGGCCGCTAAGGTGCGCTTCCCAAGAGGTTGTATGGTAATTTCACAAATGGGTTGTTTGGAACCCCATCCCATTGATTGTATTAAGCTTACCCCAACTAACACGTGCTCTGCAAAGGGAGCATATGGCAATGATCACCTCCTTCTGGCTAACCAAAAAGAAGTCCAATACCCATGTAGCTCAGGAATATGAATTGCAAAATAAGATAAGGTAGTTCCTCTGGAGGGATTTATTAGATCCTATATTGTGGTGGAATCAGCCTTGTCTGACCTAGTGGATCGGGGGGATCCGATTAGTCAGATCGTGATGCCCTCACAAACCTGGTATGGTGTCATGGTTCATCATAGGGCGCACCTCGTCAAGCCGGTGCTGCAATGCCTGACAGGCTGTTGTGTAGTTTCTATAAACCTATGTAGGATCTGCACGTTTAGACAACATAGACTGTAGGATTGGTGTTTATACTGATTCCAGACACCCCCACCGGGTATGTTCGCCTGTATACCAGCTAGCTCACAGTGCCACTGTAAACTCCTCTTACCAAGGAGAGAATAGCTCTTGCCACAAGATGAGTGCGTGTGAGGGTTCAGAATAGGGTAGTTATGGGAGTGATATAAAAGGTCTAATGAAAACCAGAAAAGCTTTAATCCTCTTAGGATCCCTTGACACACTAAAAAACAGTGATGCTATCTAAGGATGATTATTTACCCTAATAGCTATCATGTGCGAAGAGTAACTCTAATGGGGTTGACATGTTTCATGCCTATTTTGCCAGAACGGTCATTACCATTAGCGAGCCGTGCATGAGAAAAAACTCTGCCATGTGGGGGTTGGCGGAATTTGGTCAGAACTCCGTGCTACAAGCCTAACGTTGAGTGGCAAAAACTCTGATAATTTCGCTTACAGAGAGAAATATATTGCCCATCCCTATGTGTTTTGACTGTTTTGAAATCAGATTTTTAGGCTGTTTCAGTCAGTCTGCAGATGCTAGACTTGAAGCCATGTTTTCCGAACTCACTCTGTGGATAGTACAATAGTTGCAGGACTCAACAGGTGTCATTTAACTGCCAGGTCCTGGGTGCATTTACTCTACAATATACTAGGGACTTGTAGACACAGTCAAATGTAATTACAGGTTAAGTCAATGTAATTGTGTTTAATGGCTAGAGCACAGGCACTTTAATCTTGTTTAGCATAAGCAAAGCACATGGCCTCACCACCCTCAAAACCGTGAAACCGACTGTCAGAAAACCTTTTCCATACCCCAAAACCTCACCATTCCCATCACCCTACTTACCCAGAACACCTGTACCTGAACCTCTTGAAAACAAATGCTTAAAAAAACATCTGATTCCAAGACCTAGGTGCAAGGAGGTAGGAAATCACCCTCAGATGGACATTGCTCATAATGACGGCGGCGGGACGGGTATGCTCAGACGTGAGTCCCGTGCTCTCCATGCCACTGGAATCAAGCTATCCTGTCTGAAGAGGGGTGAAACCCCGAAACCGGTCCTAGGATGCTTGTTTCCGGTCCAGGGAGGACCTGGCTTGGCAGTCCGGGCTGGACTGTTCCCATGAGGCACAGGGTCAAGACTGATTTGCATATGGCCGCGTCTAAACTGGGGTGGCATGGTGAGCAAAAGAATGATGGATTTAACCCAGATCTCTTGACTGGGGGTGAATGTTTAGATTTGTTCTGCATTCCGTCCATCAATACTTCTTTTTTCATTTGTCACCCCGAGTGGGACGGGTATGCTCAGACGTGAGTCCCGTGCTCTCCATGCCACTGGAATCAAGCTATCTTGGCTGAAGAGGGGTGAAACCCCGAAACCGGTCCTAGGATGCTTGTTTCCGGTCCAGGGAGGACCTGGCTTGGCAGTTCGGGCTGGACTGTTCCCATGAGGCACAGGGTCAAGTCTGATTTGCATATGGCCAGGTCTAAACTGGGGTGGCATGGTGAGAAAAAGAATGATGGATTTAACCCAGATCTCTTGCCTGGGGGTGAATGTTTAGATTTGTTCTGCATTCCGTCCATCAATACTTCTTTTTGCATAATGATGAGAAAGCAAGAAAAGTGCCTGTCTTGCGCCTACAATTGTGTGACTGTGATAGAATATCACATTTTGCATTATTCCCAGACTGGGGTCCATATGTAGGTAAATCAGAAATACCGATTTCTTAATACCAAATTTTACTGATTCGGTATTAAGAATTCGGTATTTCCGATGTAGGTGAAAATTCGGTAATTTTTACTGATTCGGTAAAAATCGGAAAAATAATACCGAATCTTTAATATCGATCGGTATTGCCGATCTGTATTACCGAATCTGTATTACCGAATCAGTAAATACCGATTCGGTAATTCAAAACACCAGCAATTGAGGGATCAGCCAATCATGAGCATCCCCCCCAACTCCCAAACAGGAAGTGGCCACACCCATGCAGGTGCACTGAATCTGAACCTTCTGGAGAGGCTGGGAGTGCAGAGAAGGACAGAGGAGCCACTAGGAGAACTCTATCAGTGAAACCTGCACAATGTCTGACAAGAAGACAGACAAAGAAGTTCCTGAGCGGAAGCGAAAGTTAAAGTTCAGCGAAAGGGAGCTCCAGGTCCTAATTGAGGAGGTGGCCAAACAACATTCCAAGCTGTTTGGCAAACAGTCCCTGCAAATGGCTGAATCAGCAAAAAGGAAGATCTGGCTGGGGATACAGGCACACGTGAATGCCATAGGAGTGACCATCCGGGAAATAGATGAGCTGAAAAAGAGGTGGTATGACATCAGGGGCATCACCAAAAAGAAGATGGCAGAGCTAAAAAACAAGCCAGACAGACAGGAGGAGGAAGGAACCGGGCGCCTGCACTTACTGCTCTTGAACAGCTGGTGAAGTCCACCATAGAGCCGGACAGCGCATGCGGAATCGGGGATGCAGACAGCTCAGCCAGAGCTGCCAACAAACAAGGTAAGAAGCATGCACACCAATCTGCGCCCCCCATTCCCTATCCCCATTCCCCAATGAGGCTGTGTGAATCCCACTCCAGTACAGGTTTAACTAATCACCAGCAGTGCATTCTGGGAGATGTAGTCAGTGGAACACGTATCATGACAGTCATCCCACTGAACACCAAGGCATGTGACACACATCAGTGATAAGCAAACAGAGGACAGAAAGATAGTGTTCCAGGAATGACAATTTATTATTGTAGGGCTGCCAGACTAGTGAGCTAATGTACAATTTCTGTCCACAGGTGAGACATCGTGCAGGGCTGCATGAGACAAGGGAGGAAGGGCACCCCGGAAGGAGAGAGCGGACAGGGCCAGTGCAAGTACAGGGCACACCACACCACCACTGCCAGCATCACCACAACCGCCATCATCACCACCACCACCAGCATCACCAGCACTGCAAGCATCACCAACACGGCTAGCATCACCAGCGGCAACCCCATCGCCAGTGGCAAGACCCAGGAGGCATGCTGTAGCCACTCTACAAGAGATGGACTCGTCCTTAGAGGACACCAGGGGTGGCGAAATCTCGACTGTGCCAGTGGATGGCAGTAATGCAGAGTCACAGTCCACCTCAGGAAGATCGCACACAGGTGCCAGACGCCACAGGCCCAGGGAACAAAGTTCACCTTTGCAGGGTGAGGACAATGGTGTATTTGCAGGGCTGGAGACAAACATGATCAAGGTTCAGTGCCTGCAAGGAAAGGCAATACAGTCTGTACAGTGGCAAATGCGACATCTTAATTGTAGCATGCATGACATTGAAAGGGGCATCAGCACTATGAACTCCACGCTGTCTGAGGGCATGAAGGAGATGGCGGATGGCATGAAAGGGATGGCTGAGGGCATGAGGCACATGTCCTAGGCTGTAATGCTGCTGTGCAGCAAACTTGATGGGGACAGGGTGGCACGGCGCAGGGAGAGGCAGAAGCAGGAAAACCATACAAAGGCGGTGAACCGCCTTGCAACTGCCACATCTCTACTCTGCAGGCGCTCCGTGGCCATGCAAGAATGGATGCACCAGTGCAGCCATGATGTCTCCAGGGGGCTGGTCAAGGTCACAACTGCACTAGAAGTGCTACTAACAACTCAGGCCGCCAATACTGGTGCATGTGATGTGGGGGACGCCGAGGAGACTACCAGTCGCAGCAGCATAACGCCCTCTGCTACTGAGACCAGGAGGAGCAGCAGGCGACATGGGGCTGGCACCGGGAGCATTGCAAGTGAGGACAGTCTGCTGAGTGAACCCAGCAGTGTTGTGCGTGGCCGCAGGCATTGATGCAGCCCACACTTTGTGTACTCTCTTGGGTGACTTAACGCAAGACAAGCTCTTAGCGTTGTCACAAATCGGACTGGCAAGTTTAGCCCTTTGTGTAGTGGCGTAGTGCCCAGAAATAAAACTACGTCATTCAAATACAACAACTGGCTGTGTCTCCTTACTTACTCAGAAGTAGTTGCGTGTGATCTCTGCACGTCTTTGTCTCCCATCTGGTGCTGGCGCCACCCCTGCTGCATTGGGCTCTGGCTCAGCAATTTCATCATCATTGGCCTCTGAGTCCGTTAATTCAACTTCTGTGCCTTTCTTAGTGGCAAGGTTGGGCAGCATAGCACAAGTTGCAATGATTTTGCAGCAGATGATGGGTGTGTACTGACGGGTGCCTCCACTTTTGTGGAGGCAGCGGAACCTGCTTTTCAATAGTCCAAACGTGCGCTCCACTACGTTGTGTGTTGTCTTGTGTGCCACATTATATCATCTCCGACTCGGAGTTGATGGGTTTAGGTGGGGAGTGAGGATGAATGACCGCACAGCATAATCACCTAGGTGAGAAAGAGAGTGTCATTAATCACAAACACCGACACATTAGTCTGCTGTATCCATCAGGGTGTGTCACAATGATTTACCTAGCAGGTATCCTTCTCCAAATTCTACTGCAACCAGGCGTGTGTAAATCCCACTGTTCAGGAACATATAGGAGTCGTGGGTGCACCCAGGAAATTTGGCCGCAATGTCGGTGATTATGTTGGCTGCATCGCAGATTACCTGCACATTTATGGAGGGGGTGGATTTTCGGTTTCTGTAGATATACTCTGTGGCTGCAGGTGGGCGGATTGGAATGTGTGTCCCATCAATGCACCCTATGACATGAGGGAACTGTGCCATTTGGTAAAAGTCTGTCTTGGTTTTCAGCAGTTCCGCCTGTGTGTTTGGAAAGCTTATGTAGTGATGCATTCTCTGCACCATGGCATCCAGGAACTTCTTGAAGAAACGGGACAGGCAACTCCGTGACACCCCACCTACCGCAGCTATCACCCCCTGGTAACTGCCAGATGCAAGTAGGTGTAGGCTACAGAGCACCTGCACATGTGGAGGTATGGCGTGCGCCCTTGTTGTTGGATGGTCCAGGAGTGGGTGCAAGTCCCTTATCAGGTACATGATAGTTTGGGGGTGTAGCCTGTACCTTTCATGGATCTCAGCCTCAGTCAGTTGGAAGAGTGTGATGCGCTGTCTGTAAACGCGCTCCTCCCATCTCTAGATCCTCACTCCTGCTGCCTGTAGCCGTAGCCGCCTTGCAATTACATAGAAGGCCGCCATAGTGATCACACTGTTGCATTTTGGGATTGCTTATACACTCTTCACCTGATTACCACCTGCTTTCATTCAGTGTTAATTACTGACTCCTAAATACCGAATTTCATGGAATTCGGTATTACCGACTTTTCTTAAATCTATTTTATCATTTTAACCTTTTTTTATTTACCGATTCGGTAAATTAGGAATCGGTAATTCCGATTCGGTAAATTCGAACTTGGTAATAAGGAATCGGTATTTACGGATTCCTTATTACCGATTCCTTCACTACATCGCGCATGCCTATATACCGGTCGGTAACGGTGAAATTTACAGATTTTCACCGTTACCAACCGGTATTTGTCCACCTACTTCGGGCCCTGGGACTTTTATTCTCATGTTTGTTATTTTAGTGACCAGTGGAGGAAAATTTGTGGTGTCCCTTTATTATTTAATATAATTATTTTTGAACTTTTTGTGCCTGTTGTTTATTTGAAGGTTATAGTGTTTTAAACATGTGAAGGTACTTGGTGTATGTGATTGCATATTACAATATGCTGCATTGGTTACCATGGAAATCCACGGAAGGTTTTGACATTTGTCATGTACTGCAATGTGGGAAATGTAGTTCATTACATTTCCCATGTATGTTAAAGGGAACTGTAGTGCTATTTTGAGTGCCTAGTCTTGCAGTTAAATTACAATAGAAATGTATCCCTAGTGCAAATAAATAAGCTGCATGTTCATTTTTATACTTTTTATAAAATGCACATTTTCTTGCGTTTCAGTTCTGCAAGGTGTGCCGCTGGAATGTCACTTTTATTGCTGTTCTGACAGCGCAAGGGGCAGTGCCATATCTACAAGGCCACGTAAAGCCACCTTGTGTCACTTTTCATGGCCTTGTAGATATGGTGTGCAAGTTGTTGCATTGGCTCACACTGCGATTGGGAGGCGTACCATGGGTGTCACAGTGGATGTTCCCACATAACACCCATGGCATTTGACATATATTACGAGATTTACAATGCTCTGTAAATCTGGGGATGCGTCAAAAGCCTACACCTCCCCACGAGAGGCGTAGGGGAGGTGCTACAAGGAGAAATACCTGTATTTCTTCAAATGTTTCCTCTTTCGATGTGTACTTCATTCAGCGGCACACATAGAAGGAGGACATTGTCACCATTAATTGTTTTTGTACATGAAGGTGTCCCTTTATGCACAAAAACAATCATTCCCACAATGCAGACAGCCTTGCAGTATGGTGCAAGGTTGCCTGCCTTAGCAAGCAATTGTGCACCATCGTTGGGGAAGAGGACAGGAGTGGGCCATATTTGATAGATTTCTTTTTAAACAACAAGGGGTACCCAAATAAAGTCTGCCTGGGACCTTGGGAATCAGTTATTCTAAGCAACAATGGTCCCTAGGAAAGGGTGAACAAAACTGATAAATACAGACTCAGTCAGTGCTGTATTCGTTAAACGTGTCCAGCCGAACAGAGGTTCAATGTTTAATTTTTCAGCAGTTCTTGGAGATATGTACAAGACAATATACTGAGAGTGGGACACAAGCCTGCATTCCACTACAGAAACGTAGAAACATACAAAACATATAGTCTGGGAAACATTTAAGCAAGGCTAAGGCAACGCTCACGGTTTGTTCTCAGAAGAAAAATTCACAGTTATAGGAAAACAAATCGCAAGGAACATCTCTACATGTCAAATAATAACATCATAGTGTATGTATGAGGTGTTTTAGGGTGTCAACGGCGTTTCGATCCAGGAGACAAATGTGTGGATCATCTTCAGGACATTAAATAAGCATGCCTGAATTATAGGTGCCTTAAATTACGTGGATTTATACGTCGGTGAGTAAGGGTAGCGGGAATGTCCTCAATGGGAGTGGCAGAGATAGAGGTTGCGATGTAAAGTTAGGAATTTAGCGTGATGCATCAATTGTTGAATCAGAAAAAGAGCCACAGGAGTGAGTTCTGTGGGCGCGATGGCCTTTAGCCGTAGGTTACGGCGTGATGTCTCAGGGGATCAATGTCCGTAGGTTTGATAGATTTGGCACATTCCTGCCTTTTTTTTTACATATGGCAGCGCAGCAAGAAGACTTGCGGCACTGCTCTACAGCAAAAGTTTGGAAATGAGGTCCTTAGTCTGAAGGTGAAGTGTCCAATTCTTGGTCTTGGTCATTCAATGTTTCTGTGTGCTCAGGTACAAGGAAAGACCTTGTTTGAATACATCTCTTTTGAGAGTGTCTTACCCCAGAGAATAATGATCTTCTCTCTGTCTCTGTCTCTTTCTCCATCCTTTCATTGTACTCTGTAGACGACGTTTCTGTTGTTTGAATAGATCTCTTTTGAGAGCGTCTTAACCCAGAGAATAATGATCTTCTCTCTCTCTCTCTCTCTCTCTCTCTCTCTCACCATCCTTTCATTGTACTCTGTAGACAATGTTTCTGTTGGTGTACACAAACCTACTGCACTACAGAGGCTTGGATTTTTCAATTTGAATATCATATATAGGTTTTGATTCAGAGCAGTAAGGGGGTCACTGTGGCCTGGTGGTTAATGTGTTAAACTCTTACTCTGAAGGTTAAGTGTTTTTCAATGGCTCCGTGTATGCTCAGTTCAAATTATAGGCATTGGTAATTTATTTGATGAAGGTGGGAAAATATATTTTTTCTTTTCACCTGGTTTGAATATGACTTTTTTAAAGTACATCTTACACGAGCAAATGAAAATCTCTCTGTCTCGCTCTCTCTCTCGCTCACCGTCCTTCTATTCCATTCTGTAAACTATGTTACTTTAGGTGAATAGTAACCTAATAGTCTAATTGCAACAACGGCGGATCTTTATTGCCGCACCTCACACCAGTTCCAATACTTGAATTGGCCGTGCAATCAACCCCAATGCCAGCCGTTGAGAGGCGTCACTGTGTTCCAGATCAGAAAGAAATTTTGAATAGATGGGGGTGCACAGCTGAGAGAGTCCAAAAGGCAAGTAGTTGTAGAAAAATAACTTTTTTATTTTGACTTTAAAGGGTTCATCTGGTATAAAATTGTCCAGCCAACGCATTTCATTCCCCCATAGCCATAGGGAACTTCATCAGGGCTTTTATTTTCAATTTGAGTCACTAAATGGTTTCCAAACGTTTATAGAGTAAAGTGTATTGCACTTAAACCCTTAAGTCCTAAACCGGGCTTCCAAATGTTTGTCGAGAAGAAAAGGAAAGGAACATTTGGAAGCCCTGTTTAGGACTTAAGGGTTTAAGTGCAATACACTTTACTCTATGAATGTTTGGAAACCATATAATGACTCAAATTGAAAATAAAAGCCCTGATGAAGTTCCCTATGTGTGAATAGTTACCTATTGCACTACATAAATTTAGGATGGTGACTGGATATAACAACTGGTCTAATGTTTTGCTGCGGAGTCTTAATAGGCACTGGCATTTACTAAGGGCTGACAAAACTCTGAACAAACATATAACTGGCAGACCCAACATAACATACAGATGGGGCAAATCCCTCAGAAACATACTTAGTCCTAGTTACCCAAGGGAAGATTTAAAAGACAACTGGCTCACAGAACACACTAGAGGCTTCTATGGTTGTGGACACTGTGCAGCTTGTAAATGGGCTAGTAAGAAAAAAAGTAATTTTGATGGACCAGGAAACAGAACCTATGATATAAACACTAACATCAACTGCCTTACGAAGTATGTTGTGTATGTCATAGAATGCAAATGCAAAAAGAAATACGTGGGCAGTACAATACGGACATTGAGAGAACAAATCAATGAACACATTCGAGCTGTTAAACAAGGAGATGTGAGGTATCCCATCTCAGCACACATTGCGCAGTGCACTGCACAACCTACACATAAATCCTTTGAGTATTTTGGCATTGAACACACACCAGGGGTGGCAACAGAGAACTAGCCCTACGTAAGACAGAGGCAATGTGGATACTTAGACTGCGCAGTACTGACATAGGGCTTAACATTGACCAGGAATTGCATTATTTCTTGGGGAAACAATAGACATGGGGCAGCCACTCCTCATGTGTTATATTCTTGTTGCTAGAATTTTCTTTATTCTGATTATAAGAATGAATATTTACATGCTGCCATTTAACTGTATATGACCGAATATGATACCTTTGCCTGTCTGGTTGTTTTACATTATTACATTTTAATTACGTTTGCTGTGTTTTCTTTCCTTTTCTTCTTATCTAACTAAATTTTGGGAGAGATGGAGCATATACCCTCTATGACTACATATTCCTATCAATTCTGACCTTTTGATCCTTACTTTCAAATGGACCCTTTTAATATGTCTTTCTTCAGGTTTTATTTTGAGCTGGGTTTTGGCTATAGATACTATTTTGACGAATAGTCTTCATGGTTTACTAGTACCTCCCATTATAGCTATACTACTTAAGATGGCCGCCGCATTAGCATTGGACTTTTTAGTCCTTTCTCACTTTTGATTCCGCCTACTGGCGATGACGTTCGTTTCTCAGGCGACTTTGCGTTTTGGTTTCTCTTTATAAGCGCTGCTCAGGGCACGGTACTTGTTCACTGTACTCGGCTTTGGACACTGACCTTTTGCGTTTACACGCTTTCTCGCATCGTATTTAAGGTAAGCGCATTGTGGTTTAGAGTGCCCGACCCGTGGAACCTTCTCCTGTTTTTTTGATGCAGACACATACGCGTGTCTTTTCATTTGAGACCTTATTAATCTTAGGATCTTCTGGGATCTAGTGTGTGGATATTTATTTAGTACACCTCTACATGTGCACGTGATTTTTGAGTACTTGGTGGTTATCTTTTAATTAGAGAGATTTTATTGCTTATTTGACTGAGATAATCTTCCGTAAACTTTGATTGTTAGTCACGTTTCACTTATGCTCGATGTTGACATTTAGGCTACCGTCGGATATTCTTGAGCGCTCTGATTACTGACTTTTAATGTAAAGACACACTAGGGGCGTAGTATTAATTATGTGTAGTACAATTGGGGACACCTTTTGCCTAATTGAGTGTGGTTGTGGCACACTACTACTTGGAGCTCATGTCTGACTTGTGCATGAGGTGGCTTCCGATACAACGGACCTGACACATTTTTAAAACTTTATTGATACCACTGAGCAGCTGCTTGCGCTTTATACTCGCGTGTTGCAACAGACCTCGATTTAGACTTGATTGCTTGTTTCCTCCTGCAGTGTTCGTGTTTATACTTCACGCATCAGCTCTTAGCATGGTCATTCTCTCTCTTAGATGCGTTAACCACGTTATTCATGCCTATACGGAACATAAGAACTTTTGGATTTAACTTGCTCACAATTTGTTATCCCCCGTGGGACGGAATTATAACCACATTTAATGTGGGTACTTATTTCTTTTTTTTTTGGCACCATGACCCATAAGACTGTTGTTTCTCTATCCTATTCATTTCCTGACTGAACTTCTTTAATTCACACTTACAGATTCTTCTTTCAGAGAGGACTGAGGTATTTTGATACCTTTCATATTATGCTTTTACGATATGGGCCACATAAGACACACAAATGCACGTTGTTTTGTATGAGATCCTTACGAACTACACTTTTGCATGCTTGATTCCTCAGCTATCCTTTTTCCCCGCTTTTTTACCTATTCTGGCGGTTATTCCTGACAGCATTCACCTTTAAGGTTCGGTATTTTCCACTAGGCAATGATACTTTTTGATCATATACTGATTTTTACTTATTGACATAACTTATCACGTGTGCTTACACTCTTCTCTTTTTCTTCTGGTATTCTCCATCTCTGCTCCGGGCTTATTTAGTCCTTAATCAGATTTTCTATGGATATAATAGATGGTTTAACTTCCTAAATTTGTATGCTGGCCTCTCATACGTTTGTTCTTTTTCATTTACAAATGTTTGATTATGTTCTCCCAATGTTGTAAGGGGATACATTGGTTTATTTGTGTATTGCAGCCTTGAAAAAGTCACAGGATATTGCCCAATGTGCGACGAATCACGTGTCGGCTGCATATGTTCTAAGGAGATTTTCTCAGCCTGAAGGAATACCGGATTAAAAACAAGAAAACTTACATTTATCTACGAATTTTGTGCTTACTCTTTTGCCTTTCAATTTTTTGACTTATTTAATTCACTGCTTTGACGTGTGCTAGGGATTTGTCTATATATTTGAATGTATTTGTTGGCCATGGTCAAAAAGTTTTGAGGGGTTAGGTGGTTCTCCTCACCCTTTAGCACCGCTACCCAGATATTATCTTTTCTGAATTTTGAATTTATGTTATTTTCCTGTGTGGCGCCCCTTTTATCCTACAACATACATACCACCATAGTTAGTTTTTCTATTGCACTACATATGCTTGGGTTTTTTATTTGAATGCCCTATCTATATGAGATTAGGAAAGAATCACTGTGGCCTAGTGGTTAAGATCTTAGGCTCTTAGTCTGAAGATGAATTGTTCAGTTCTTGTTGATTCAATGGTTCTATATGCTCAAGTGCAAGGAGAGACAACTGCAATTTCTTTGATAAAGGATGAGAAATATTTTTTCTTTTCACCTTGTTTGAATATATCTTTAAGTATGTCTTACCAGGAGAATCAATATCTTCACTCTCTCTCTCTCTCGCTCTCACTCCTTCCATTCCACTCTGTAAATGATGTTAGTAGGTGTACACTAACCTACTGCACACCATAGGCCGGGTTTTTTCGAATCGAATGTCATATATACATTTTGATTCAAACCAGTGACAAGTTACTGTAGCTTAGTGGTTGAGATCTTAAACTTTTGCTCTGAAGGTTAAGTGTTTAATGCCTGGTGGTTTATTAACTGTCTATGCTCAATTGCACAGATAGGCAATGTAAATACCTTTGATAAAGGATGGAATTTGTTTTAATTCATGGCAGGGTACCCATTTTCATTAAAATCACCCCGAGTGAGCTTGTGCCCAGTAGGTTTGTGCATTTGGATTTTTTACAGACATAGTAGTGTGGGGAGAGGGACATGTGTGCTCCCTTCATCAAACCATGTATATAGGCCCAGGAACCCTATCCTCCGGGGCCCAAGACGAGTATGGTGCAAAGCGACTCCATACACTGAGACGCAAAAGATGCTTCTGTATTTTTCCCAGATTGCTCTCATCCAGGGGGAGAAGAAAGAAAGTGTGCACATAGAAATGTGACCAGCTCTTGCTGGCACTTGAGGATGACTGCTGACTGTGAAGTGAGCAGGCAGCATAGGCCCCTATGACCCCTAACAGGCCAAAGTGTTATCTTTTTCCTGGGTGAGACTGGGGCATCACAAATTTGAAAAAGAAGTGCAACTTTTTATGTCTATGTGCATATGTGAAAGGTGAAGGCACTATTTTGGCCCTTTGGGAGTACCGGCAGTCTGAACTCCCTAGAAGTGAATGATATTGTAAGTTGATCTGACAGAACCATTTTTAGTATATTGAAATAGACATCCCTTGACAAAGTCAATAAGCTTGCTTTCATATGATGATGTCATAATCCCTCTGATTGATGTGGTGCCTTCTTGGCAATGCCTTATGTAAAATGACACCCTTTATATTGTGATGAGCATTCTCATTGGCTGACCACGCACTGGTGTCAGCTGCCACAAGTGTGGTTGGGTGCAGTACCTGCCCACCACAAGACAGTGATGTTAAAATTAGATATGGGAGTAAGCTCATACTTGTGTTAAAAAAACACCTAAAAACAAAGGTTAAAGTGATATTCTTGGGTAGTGTAATATGATATTACTTTACATTAAAAGATCCATAAGAAATTCACTGCAAAAATGAAAGGTAAAGTGACTTTATAGTTAGATCTGGTAATATTATCTTACTTTTTATGTTTAAAAAACCTTAGAAATTCACTGGGAAAAACCCCAAAAGTTAAGGTGACGTTATAATCACTGGTGTCATCAAGGGTGGAATTTGAGTTGTCATCAGTGATGTCATCAGTGATGCCATTGAATATGCCATGAGTGATATAATCAGATATCAAAAGCAGTGTATGTTGGGGGCGCATGTTATACTTAGCTCAGTGAACTACAACTGGGGAATTTCAGTGTTTTTTTATGATTACATTCCTCAATGCCTCTTTTGTCACAAGTCTAGTCTCCTTCCCTGCGAGGTGCAGCGCATGAAGAAGGACTGTCAGTCAGTAAATAAATGTTTATTTGGCTAACAATAGCCATAAAAGAGCAAAGTTTATCAATTGTACAAATACATTACATCAATGTTACTACTTTTCATATAATCAATAAAAACAATTGTGTTAAAATTATACAGATTTAACAATATGTCTAAATGAGCCTAAAATACAAGCGAAAAATCATTATTGATCAAAGTCCTCAATCTAAGCTGCAATAAATTATGGTAATTTAATCATTATAGGACAAATAAAGCTGATTCAGTCTGCTTCCTCAATATAATTGTACTTCTAATGAAATTTAAAACTGCATAACAAGCATCAGATGTTTCTAATCTCTTCAGAAAAGACATTGTTACCTACTCATTTCTAATATTTGCCTGGCGAAAAATAGGTCTCAGATATATGTTATGTGGAACTGAATATAATGTGCAAAAAAGTATAAAGTGGCATGAGCTTTGACTGGAAAAATGATCACAGGAACAACACGGCAATGTCCTAAAAATGTTCCTTGCAAAGGAAAAGCAACAAGAAAGTGCACAGTGTCTAGACAAGTTAAATAAAAATGATCGTTGGAATTCGTTATCAGCAACATGTAAGATTCCATCCCTGGTGACATACAGATAGCAGAATACCTGCTAACACTAGACATAGTGGCAGCATAGAGTCTCCTTTTCTGCAGACAATATTCCTGTCAACAGTGTTTAATTTTTGCTTTACACATCAAATTTATATCCTTTGGATTATTAAATAGTTCTGGAGCTCCCAGTTGATAAAACATTTTCTTAACATATGCAAGCCAAGGTATATGATGTAAATGATCAAGTTACAGACAGTCCCCAAGAGATTTGCTCACAAGTCCTGTTTCCCTTTTGGCCCAACAATTAATCTGTAAAACTAGAAGAGCAAGACCAATCATGTCTTCTAAGTAGGATAAGCCTACTTCTTCTTGGCAAATAGTAACTGCAGTACTTCTTGGGACACATAATAATATGCAGATAATCTGATTTTTGGTATGTTGTAAGATACTCTTGTACTATATGCACTTGCTCCTGCAAATGTGGACTAGCTCTTTAGCTGGCTTCTGATGTCATTTGCGTGCAAAATTAAACACTGCCATGTTGGTTTTATTAAGTTGTTGATTTTGCAAGGTTAGCAAAGTGTTCCATGTAAGCGTTGTCTTAAATAAAATCCCTAGATAATCAATGTCCTAGTTCTACCTAACTTAATGGCCCCCAACCTATGGGGCTTAAGTTTTCAGTAAAATTGATCTTTAAGTCCAAGTCCTCTGTAAAAGATAAAAAGGAGTTCAATAAAATTTGAAGACCATTTGCCATTCTAAAGATGAGAACCGCATCATTGGCATACAGTAGGATGGGGATTGAGCACAAGTGTACCCTTCATTATCAGAAACCTGTTAACATTATTTATATATAAAAGAAAGAAATGGCACCATGATACAACTTTGTTGTACCCCTCTGTGCGTTCATATAGGGGAGGTTAATTATTCTGTCATATCATATCAAACAGAGACTGAAGTTTCAGTATGTAAATGTTGTAACATAATTAACAATTCATTTTCTACCCCCATTTGTTCCATCATGATTTACTTCGATTTACCAATTCAAACACACTCTTTAAGTCCATGAATGATAAGTGGAGTGCCCCTTCTTTTGCTAAAACATACTTTCCAGCCAAAAGGAACACATTTAGACACTGTTCTACAGTGCCAATCCCTGTCTGGAAGCTGAGATGAACTTTTGAAGGGATATTATTTTTTATCTACCCAGGCTTTGAAACGGGACAAACTAAATATCTCTAAAATCTTTGCACTAGAATCTAATTTGAACAAAGTAGAGGAGCAATATCATTTATAAGAAGCAATATGTAGGGCAGGGAACTATTTATAGGGATGACATTAAAAGGAGGGAATAGGATTGGTTAGTCAGGCAATAGATTTGTTTAACTATAAAATTACCTTTTGTACAGAGTACAACTAATTAGTATTCTCTTTAACTTTTGCTCTTTCATGACACCTAAAGAGAACCAAGAGGAACAAGACCACCACCACGTATAAATGGTGAAGCCACAGTACTGGCACAAGCCACTACTGCTGGTGCTCATAAGACATGTTTATTATTGTTTTTAGCAATTCTCACTGTGTGCATAATAACATTCTGTATTCTCCATTGTTCACACCTTCCCCTTATCTACTTAAGTGTCTTCTTTTAATCTTTGTTTTTCTGAGGGTCTTGCGTGACTCCATGACATGGAGAGCTATGCCAGCGGGAGCTTAGGGCCTGATTATGAGTTTGGCAGTCCTATAGCAGCGGAGGTCCTCCACTGTCTACTGTAGGACAGCCAAACCTGTTGTGCGACCGGCTGCCGGATCAGGAGTTAAATCCTGGTCTGGCGAATGATGTTGCGGTAGTCTGACTGTGGAGGTCTGCATGGCTAATAGAAGATCCTATAATGCAGACCGCCGCAGTCAGACCACCAACCGTACCTTCCTGCAAAGTGTGTCTTTTGCTTTCTCGCCCTAAGTGCGCCGGGTATGCCCAGACATGGGTCCTGGACTCACTGTGCCACTGGAATCAAGATATCCTAGCTGATGAGGGGTGAAAGCCCGAAACCGGTCCTAGGATGCTTGTTTTCGGTCCAGGGAGGACCTGGCTTGGCAGTTTGGGCTGGACTGTTCCCATGAGGCACAGGGTCAAGACTGATTTGCATATGGCCAGGTCTAAACTGGGGTGGCATGGTGAGCAAAAGAATGATGGATTTAACCCAGATCTCTTGACTAGGAGTGAATGTTTTGATTTGTTCAGCATTCTGTCCAACAATTGTGTGTCTTTTGCAGTGTGGCATACATGCCACACCATGCAGGAAGAGGGAGGTGCAAATACAGGGGGGCACTACATGTGCCCCCCGCATGCACCCCGGCTAAAATCCCTCAGTTGCCTCACCACCACTCTTTTCATGGCAGGCTCACCACCATGAACAGGGTGGTGGTGAGGCCACTCAATATATGCTCGGCAGTGCGGCTGAGGCACAGCCAGCATATATCTGCGGCTGACTGCTGTACCAATGTCACGGGATCCTGGATACCTTGTGGTCACAGCGGTGCTGTGGTGGTCAGACCGTGGCAGTTGTAATACTGCATGGAGTCTCGCTTTGCAGCAGTGGACAGACCGCCACCATGGGTTCGGCGGTCCACTCATAATCAGGCCCTTAGTTTCCTGGCAGGGTCGCACAAGCCAGACAGGTCAAATGGTAGAGACCAGATGAAGTATAGTCCGCTGGTCCTCCAAATTAAGTTTTGAGCACAACGCTAACAACCTTGTCTCATAAAAAGCGTTTTCACTAACATTATTTTTTTTCAATTATTTTAATGTTTTAGTTAAAAAATTGATTTTATGTTGCCATTGTTTATTTAAATCTTATTAAATGTTTTTAAAATATGACTTGTTATATTATGTGATTTAGAGTTCTTTATTACTTTTTAATTGTAATTGAAAGTGTCTTAGCGGGTTGGTGGAATGTAGGGGAGTAGAGTGGGAAGCTAATTGAGTGATAAATAATTAGAAATGATTTAATACATTTGAATAATTTATATACTTGATATATATTATCAAATTTATGTAATACTGATTTTTTTTATTAGAATTGTTTGCAGGCTGTTATGTTTGAAGGGGTGTAGGGTGATAAGGTAATTAGTTAATGAATTAGTCATGTTAATAAATTAATACATTCAAAGGTAAATGTGTAAATTGTGGAATACTTCTTTAATTTCATTTTATTTTAGTTTTGGGGGCTAGGTTTGTAAGAGTTAGGCTGGGAAGTTAATTAAGTAATAATTAATTAACAAAGAATTATCAATTTTAATTAACTATTTAATTATTTTTTTTATGTAAGTTATGGATCTTTTTATTGTTATATTGCAGGTGTGGTGTGTAGGGGTACAGGGTGGAAAGTTGACTAATGAATAATTGAATAACAACTATATATTAATTGAAATTTTCTTATTGAATAGTAATTATGTAAATTGAATAATTCTTTTTTTATATATTTATGGTAATTCATATTTTTTATTATCAAGAGTTTAATTTGTGTTCTGCATTCATAGGGTTACTTATACATGGAATAGGTTTGAAGTAAATTATTTTCCATCTGCTTGCTTAAATTGTGGTAGGAATAGTAATAATAGCGTCTTTGTAGGTCAACACTTTCTCTACTGTGGCATTGTTTGGAGCGGGAATAGTACATTTCACCTCTCCAAAATCCAATGTTTTCCCTACTGTTGCAGAGACGAGTGGGAATAGTAAATTTTACCTCTACAAAGTCAGACACTTTTCGTACTGTTGTGCTGTCTGTAGTGGGATTAATACATTTTACCCCTCCAAAGTCCAATGCTTACTCAACTGTTGGTTAGACTGGAGTAGGAATAGTAAGTCTAAGTCCTCCGAAGTCCAACACTTTCCCTATCATTGCAGTGACTGGAGTAGGAATGGTAAATGCTACCCCTCTGAAGTCCAACACTTTCCTTACTGTTGCATAAACTAGGGTGGGAATAGTATCTTTAATATTTTTTAAAAAAATCTTTTTCATTGAAAGTTTTTAAAGAGAATTACAGTTGTTAACATATACAAACATCCAACATTTGCAGACTGTGGTAAAATCTCAATGATCAAGACAGGGAAAGTGTAGGTCATAATAGGCCCTTGACAAAACTATACATAATGCCCTGCAGTAAAGTTGTGCAAGTGCTGGATCTGCAGAACAAAAAGTCAAAAACACAAACCAGTTCTAAAAAACAAAATAAAAGAAAAATAAGAGGAAGTGGGCGTAGGTTAAGATTGTGTCCATAGAGAGTGTATTCTTTCCAAGGGAAGACATGGGCTTTGGAATGTCAATAGGGGAAGCCATGAGTTCTACATATAGGGAGTTAACTATTGCTAAGTAATGTTAGTGTGGGGGTGCACAGTCCCCCCCGTAAATTGAAACATCATGTTCTGGGGGAATCTTGATCAAACAGTTGAAAAACCCTGAGATGGAGCAGGATGAAAAAGGAATGTTCCACTTGAGAAAAGCAGTCTAGCAGATGTTGCCAGATGTGAGAAAACTTGTTGTCTGTGTGAGCTACCCTATGGGCCAAGAGTTCCATGGCCATTGGTGGAGCATAGGATTTCTTCCAACGGAGAGTGATGGAGCGCAAAATCCCTGGTCACGGGGGAAATCAATCCGTACCGGTATCCTCCCTGCGTCACAGTCACACTAACTCATTCACACATGCAGTCATTGGTGGGGCCCATAGCACCAACATTCACACTAACCATTTACCGGTCTGCACGCAGCTGGAGGGATGAGCGGTTCAAGCGCTCGACATGTGAGGGGAACACCTTATACCTTAAAGGGAAGAAAAGTTAATTTACAAAATATACATCAATAATCCTTACACCTACAGATCTCAATCTTAAAGATCAAGGCACTCCTCCCACGTGATCGATGGATCAAATAGTTGGATTGGTTGATGGTGATCTAGAACCAGCTAAAACACATTTTAAGATTTAGATCTTACCCTTTTTAATAAACCACAAACTCATTTCTTGTTAATCAATATCTATTTATCTAAAATTTCTTGAAGAGTTAGGCTTGCATATCCAATTTCAAATATATCGCAGAACATCATATTTACCTAATCTGGCTATCGGTAGTCCTCTAAATCTGTCGTCCTTCGTCGAAGCAGATTAATGTTCAAAGTTCTTTGCTCAGCACGCTACAGTCTCAAAGATCGGCCAAGACCAGAGACGTGCAAGCATCCATAGGCGCCCGTAGACTTTAGCAACGGTTCACAGTCATCAGGTAAACGGGCGGCATCCGGATCATTGAGGATTCAGGGAAAAGCAGCAGTCGCCCTAAGCAGTAGAGTTCGAGCAGCGTCACCGTCATCGTCAAAGTCGAAATCGATCGCCAGTCAATAGCTAGCCGTCGGTCAGTAGGTAGGTCCCTCTCTATTCTACCATGCAATTTATAATAAAATAAATTCAAGAAGATACATTTTCGTTATTTTTGTACGGTCGTGATTGGTTGGTTGAGATCGTCCGATGGGTTTTAGCACAGTTCGAGGGGTGAGGTCACAAGTTCAGTCCGTACTGGGTTTTTGTAAAAGTCCGTTGTCTTTTGTTTTGGCCGTCGTCCCACCTTGTCCTTGCTTTGGTACATTGGGATACAGGTCATGCAGAGGCTGTAGGTATCTTTGTCGCAGTTGCACTGTTCGCTCCGCGCCACGTGGAACAGTGGCCACCTCGTCGTGTCGCGTCGGCAGCCTTGTTGAATTTAGGCCCAAATGCCAACTTAAGCGAAGCAAACGCAAAGAATAATTACTGGATAGAAATAATGAATCTAATGTTAACCCCTTACTAATCCCTCTATGTGTTTGCATTTATCTGGCGTATAGTGACATTTAAAGCAATTATACTCACCCTTTAAGTTGTCTTCTGGGGCAACATTACAAAACATTACAAAAGCCATATATATCATGCAATAGTCTATTTGCTACATATACTAATGTTAGTATGCGTACGGATTCTAGTCATAAAGGTTAATTAGCCATGCAAAATGCAAATCCCATCTGTAGTTTGTATATTAATAATGTTTGTTTAATATTCATGCAAAACTCATTTAATAATATTATAATTAATAGATGATTCAATTAGTATTTTCATGTAGAATGGGGGAGGTATACAAAATTTTGTACTACCCGCTCCATCAAGAGCAATTAGTTGTTTGACTGCACCTAGCATTGAGCTATTAGATGCGAGTCCGCATTTGTCATTTCTGTCAGGGTTAGGGGGCGAATGTCTAGTATGATAGTATTATAGGAGTTCAGGAGAGGGAAGCCCTCAGTCACTTTAATATGTCTCAGGATATCCTTCCAGTATGTTGTAAGGGGAGGGCAGGACCACCAGAAATGGAAGAAGTCACCGGGTGCCTAATTTGCAGCGCCAGCAGTGAGAAGAGGAATTGGGATAAATATTTCAAAGGCATCTCATGGAGGGCGGGTGGCAGGAGGTAGAGGACTGGTAAGTGGGGTAAATCTTTATTCAAATATCATATGCCGCTGACTTCAATGATCCTCTCGCCTTCCAGTCTTCCAATTTAGCCCAAAATAAGCAATGGTCTGGTTGTATTCCTCGCTAGAAATGATGGTGTAGCACTACTTCGCACTGAGTTGCATAAGTGCCTCTTTCACATACATCTCACATGGAATTATCATGATGTTACCCCTTTTATCAGTGTGGCAAAGAAAAATATCCTGGTCTTTGGCGCAGTTTTCAATTCGTTCTTTCTTTCCTTGCAATGTTGTGTGTCCTATATTGTTGCCTATATCTTAGTGTTTTAAATTATTTTGATAACCTGTTGGAAGAAGGTATCTATGGTGTCATGGGACATTTCCAGAGTGAATGTAGATATAGGTCTAAAATCTGTGGGTGTAGCTTTATAGTACACTATTCCTAAATCATCTAAAGGAAGAGTAGGATCATTGACATGGTCATTCGCAGCTTCACCATGTTCTAATTCCGCAAGAGTTACAAACGTATGAATGTCACTTATAGTGAGATCAGAAAAAAAATTGGAATTCAAAGAGTTCTTATTCACATAATTCTTATTTGTTTTAATCACATGCCGTTTTTTTATTTTCAGTTTCCTGATCAGTCTCAACATATAAATGTGAGATTGCACATAGCTAAAGCTTGTTAAGGGGCAAAGAGAGAGGCCTAGTGCTAAAAAGGACAGTTTGTCATTAATTAGGTGCCTTTGGGAAAGATTAACTACAGTGTCACTTACCAACAAAACATCCATCATTGGTTCTGTGTTATTACCCCCATACGTGTTCCCATTAGGACCTCAGTGTTGTTGTTGCACTCTATTCTTCCTTTGTTTATTCCTCTTTTTTCTCTTCCTCTGGCTCTGCAACCTCTTGTTTCTCTGCCTTATCCTCTGCCCCTGTATCCTCCTTGACTGACACTGTTTCTTTGCAGTATTATCAGCCTCTTTCTCAAAATGTGATATTGCTTTGAAAAAGTAATAGGTTTCATTTTTCCTTTTCCCTCTGATGTACTAGTCTCAAGGATATCCGACCTGTCGGTTCCCTCAGTCTCTGATCCCTATTCTCAGAACGTGGTCTTCGAGACTGTGGTCTCATATATTTCTGGAAGATCATGTCTTGTTATGTTGGTATCATAATAATGCTGACTAGCCCATGCTATGAATATTTCTTTCTGGTGAACATGTCCTTCTGATATATCTAATATTCCTCTATCAGTGATTGCTCCCCCTTCATCTCCTCTTCACATTACCAGATTTGCTTTCTCAGATTCTTTTTTTTACAATCACCCTTTTACACGCACATTTGCACTTTTTGTAGATGGTGCCGCTTGAGAGCTTGTTGTAATATATTTGAGTGGGGGCTTGACAAATGAAGGAGTTCATGTTATATAACCCACGTTATATAACCCACTTGGGTGTTACTTTCTATATTGCTCTTTTTCCTAAGAACATCCTATCCAGTTGGTACAGCCGTGTCTATATTAAGTTTCAGAATGCCTTATCTGTTTGGATTTACACTTACGTACGACTTACCCTACAATGCCATATATTTCATTCTGCCCATGTGCTAGTCCAATATCTTGCCCACTTGGGCCTGATTGTGTTCTTGACTAAGGAATACACTGGGACACTACACAGGTTACATTCAGCTGATTTATTTATGAGTTTATATGCAACAAGGCTATGTTTCATTATTTATTGTTACCATTCCAAAATGGTCCCAGCATAAGCTCATTTGGGCTGAGACATCTGGAGTTTAACCATACAATGCAGTATATTTCATGTGGCTCACAGTATTATTTTTAATTAATTTCGACTGAGGAATACACCAGGATAACATGTTGTATTCAGCTGAGTTGTTTATAAATGATATGACAGTTCTTTATACTTTTTTTACCCTTTTAAGATGGTGCCAACATAAACGTAGGTATCTTCTTTCCTTTGGTAATATCTAATGATTATAGCAAGATCTCATGCACCATCAGATCATGTGATCTAGGTCCAATGGAGCAGTCGGGCTGAAACATGTCTCGTGTGTTGTGAAAAGAAAGCACAGTTTTTTACTTTTCCCCATGTGCATGTTGCGTTTTGGTTTCTACGTCATTATATCTTGGCAGGTCTGCTACTCCTGCCCTTGCCCTGCTCCTCTGAGTGGTACAGGCACTATTAGAAATTATATAGTAGTGTGTACTGGGACATAATTAATCACAATATTCATATCATTCAACTGCCTACTGGGGGTCACCAGTAAGTAGTCATAATTAGTACCTTGTATCTATTCAAAAATCTTTTTTTCTTTTGCCAAACTCTTTGACGAATGACGAATCTTCACGAAATTTTCAAAACTAATGTCACAGTGTGCTTGCTTCAAACAAGTGAGAACACTTTGCTCTCGCTTGTTCAAAGTGAGGACACTTTGCTTTTTACCCCCAAGAAGATGCATGTCAGCAGCTCTCTTGGGGTAAAAAGCCATGTTCCAGCCAGGACCATGGGGGGCTTCAGTCTCCCCTGGCGGTCCCCAAAACTGTTGGCTATGCCCTGGAGATTGGTGTCACTGGGCCCAAAAGTGGCCTGGGGAGGGGTGCCGCTCAGCCCCCTCGCTTTCAAATGAAAAAAACTGGCTTAGCCCCAGGAGATGCGGTCCCTGGGGCCAAACTCAGCCTCAGGAGGGGGCCCCTCTCCTTTTTTATTTGAAAACAAAAAAGGGGGCCCAAAAGAATCAAGGGAAGCGGGGTCACACAACCTTCCTTCCTAAAATGGAAAAGAAAATTGAAAGCCGGATGCTCGCTGGAGGCCCCACCCCCTTTTTCGATTATTCTGCAAACTGCCTCCTGGCGCACTTTTGGTTGGGGGATGAAGTCCACCTGTTACTTCCAGTAAGCCCCACATAGTGGGATTGCTGAGAGGTACTCAGAGGCCTCACCCCTTTTTCCACTACTCTGCAAATGCACCTGTCAGGGCAATGCTGGTGGGGCTATGAGGTCCCTTTACATCATGAGGGCCTTAGGGAAAAAAAGGGGACTTCATCCCCCAAGCAGGAGTGCGCCAGGAGGTGCATTTCCAGAGCAGTGGAGAAAGGGGGCGTGGTCTCTGGCCACCTCTCAGCAATTCAGCTTTGTGGGACTTGCTAGAGGTATCAGTAGGGCTAGTTTGCCCCCAGGGACCCTCAAGAGGCAAGGGTACTTAATTCCATAACAAAGAGCGTGCCAGGAGGCATGTTTGCCTAGTGGTGGAGAAAGGGGTCATGGCCTGTGACCACCTCTCAGCAATTCTACTGTGTGGGGCCTATTGGAGGTAAAAGGCAGGCTAGTTGGCCCCTAAGGATCCCCAGTACTGAGGGGGACTTCATCCCCCAACCAAGAGCGCACCAGGAGATGTGTTTGCAGACTGGTGGAGGAAAGGGGTGTGCCTGCTATCAAAACTAAGCAATCCTGCTGTGTGGGCCTTACTGGTTGTGACAGGATGATGTCCTTGGGGCCAACTACCCCTCTTGCTACTTCCAGTAAGTCTCACACAGTGGGATTGTTAAGATGTCTTTGGACCCCACACCCCCTTTCTCCACCACTCTTTAAACACGCCTCCGTGCACACTACTGGTTGGGGGATGAAGTCCACTTTACTTCAGAGGGACCATGGGGGCCAAGAAGCCCTCCTGGTAGCTTCCAAGCTAATAATACATTTATTTGGAGATTTTGTACCCCAACCCCCCCTCTGAAGCAACACCCCTGCCTAAGCATCTGCTTTCATGGCTTTAATTACACTGTTCCATCTTCTACCTGCCATAAACCACTCGCATGAGCCTGCTGCATACGATGTGACCCAACCTGTCCATTGACAAGCCTAAGCTTAGCCCAAGCATTAGAGCCATATTTTACAATTGCAATATTTATTTATATTTTGCTGTACAGTCATTTTTTTAATAACACAGTAAGGGGTATATGTACAAGGAAGTCCATGTCATGCCTTTTTTCCCTGTCAAAGAACAATATGAAAAAACTCAGCGGCAAGGGACAGGAAAAACAAAGAAGGACCCGGTAAGAAATGGGGTTTCCTGTTGGCAGATGTATGCACCCTCTCCTAGCAGGAACTACCACTTCAGTCTGAGTAAGATAGATGCACACTAAAAGACAATCTATGCTCACCCTAGGGTAGCTTAGCACAGAGCAGTAAGGCTTGTCTAAAGAGGCAACATGTAAAGTATTTGTTTGACACACTCACACGGTAACATAATGAATACAGAAAAAAAGATGCCACTCAGGTTTAGAAAAATAGCTAAATAATTTTATGGATACAAGACCAAAACAACATAACTCCAATAGGTAGAACTGTACTGAGTTTAAAAAAAGAATAAAACAAAATATAGTACTCAGAGTCAAACAGCTCCTAGGGGTTACTTGAGGTCACGCTGGACTTGAGCAAATTCTAAGTTTTGGCTGACCACGATGGATGTCGACTGGCTGCAGGTCTCATGCAGGTTTCGCAGAAAAGTATCTTGGATGTAGGAAGCGATGACTTCAAAGACTCAATGCATCAGTTCCCATACTCGCAGTCTATAATGGTTCGTCGACTAATCCCTTTATGATGTAGGCGATGAATAGTCATTGAGCCACACAATCCATCGCCATCGAGCCGCACAGTCTGTCAAAGCAATGTCATCTATAAGCTACTGTGTCGGCTTCGGAGGGCGATTTGTCGGTTCCGTTCAGGGCCAAGTCGTTGATGCATCGGTTTTATTAGATCAGCACAGCAGAATCTTTCTCTCAAGGGCTTAGGACTGGTTTGGCACCACTTGGCAGGGCAGATTGCAGAGTCCAGGCACTGTTGCTGGGTTGTAGAAAGTATTCGATGTGCCTGAGGCTTCAGAGCGGGGGGCAACCCTGCAAGCCCTTGGAGTCACTCTGGGATTAAGTGAAATGGCTTAAGTCCTTTTCCTCAGCAGGGCAGAGGGAAGCAAGTAGCAGGAAACAAGCAGCTCTTTCAGATGAGCAGTCCAACAAAGTGTCAATCATTGCAGCAGCACAGCAGTCCTTCTTCTTAGCAGAGTTCTTCACAGGCCCAGAAGCAGTGCTTAATTTGTAAAATATTAAGTGCAGGTGCTCACATTTTTTAGGAGGCCACACCCACCTCCCCGGCTCCACCCACTTCTTCCACCGGCTCCACCTACTTCCTTTAATTGCTCCACCCACATCCACAAGCCTCAACACATCAGTTCTTCAAGAAGCTGAAGACCTGGCTCTTCATAAAAGCACCTCTGGGACCTCACACCTACACACCTGCCCAAGCACCTGGATACCCTCTCGGGTTATTAGTGCACTATATAAATCAATATAACATCACATAATATAAAATATGGACAACAACTCAAAAGTGAACTCAAGTTAGAGAATGTGTGTACGCTCCAAATTTTCAAACTAAAGAAAATGTGCTTGTACCGTGCTGTTTAACCCCTTCAGCGCTGCGCGGATTCCCCCGCGGTGCTGAAGGGTTCGAGCGCGGGCGGGGCCATGACGGAACGGTTCCGTCATGAGCACAGCTCAACCGATGCTCATGACGGAATCGTTCCGTCATGAGCATGGAAGGGGTTAAAAGAAAGGAAGTGTTGAAGGAAAGAAGGAATACATTAAAGAAGGCAGAAACAAATGAAGGCAGGAAAGGGAGTACTGGAGTGAGGAAATTGTTATGGATTAAAAAAGGAGAAACTAAGAAAAGAATGTGTAAGGAAGAAATGAAGGGATAGAGGGAGAAAGGAAGTGAACAATGTGTGATGGATGTATTGAAAGAAGAAAGGAGGAAGAAAATCAGAAGGAAGGGTTGAGGATATGAAATGAAGAAATTAAAGAAGGGATTAAGGAAGGAGGAGGAAAAAAGAAAGGAACGAACGAATGAAGGAAGAAGGAAATAATGCACCAAGGGAGGAAGAATGGGGAAAGAAAGAGGATGTAAGAAAGCAATAATGGAAAGAAGAATGGAGGCATGGCTGGAGGTGCTGAGGAAGAGAAAAAGGAAAGGAAAAAGATGGTATGAAGGAAAGAAAGGAGGTCAAGGGAATGGATACAGGTATGAAAGGTACAAGGTCAAAGAGGGACAGAGGGAATAATGACAGTTTAATATTGCAAAGACTTTGATAAACAAACTATTAAAATGCATTTCTTTGTCCTTACCACATTATGTATGTTGTAAAGCACATATTCACCAGAGAGGGTCGTGACACCACATAAAAAATGTTGTTACCCAACTCAATGGCACTAATCTTAGCGACCTCAGAAAGATGAAAGACTGGGTGGCCACACCGAGATTTAGATTTATGACCCTGAGCTCAAAGTAGAGTTACAAAGGCCCATCATGAGCACACATGGTATGCACCTGTCTTTTAAACGTACTGGTCTCCAACCCTCCTTTATCCTGTGTTGCTCTTTGACCCCATTTCCGACCTGTGCTGGTCTCCCACCCCTTAGAACCCTTCAGTGGTCTCGCCCCTCCACTGTCTTGGGCCAGGCGCTGTCCGCTATCTCCCTTTATACCCCATGCTGCTCTCCCACCCCTCTGGACAATGCAGTATTCTCTCCCCTTCACCACCCTAGCCCAGGCAGTGTTTTCTATCCCCTTTAAACCCTGTGCTTATCTTTGCAGCATGCTAGTGTCTGCCCTCAGAGCTCTCTAGGCACCCTGCAGCTCTCTGCCTCTCTCTACTCCTCGCTACCTACTTTGCTTCTCTCTGCCGCTCTCTGCTCCTGTTTACTTCTCTCTGCCCCTCTGCGCTGCTCTCTGCTCCTCTCTGTAACTCTCTGCTCCTCTCTGTCACTCTTTGCTCCTCTCTGCCGATCTCGGCCCCTCACTTCTCTCTGCCCTCTGTGCCACCATCTCTGCTCTTCTCTACCGCCAGCATTAGTACCCAGCTTCGTAAATTTCAAAGCTGCAAATGGGCTAAAACAAACCAATCATAATACAAATATTCATAGGCGAGTCACACACTGGCACTACTTTTTCTTTTACGGAGCAATCAGTACCACAGTTGAGTGGCAGTGTAAATGATAGTTTTTCAAAATTATTATCCAACTGCCAAAATCACATTTATTGTTCCTAGAAGCATGAAAGGCTGTGCTACCACAACGAGATTCAAATGTGCAACCTTTCGGCTGTCCTCTACAAGCAGTACAATGTGGTACATAAATAAATCTGTAGATGACTAGCCCAAAGGGTTAAAGTGCCCATTGCAGCAACTGGTTTGTATGAAGCAGGTCTGTGGTCTTCTGGTAAGATAGCTAGGTTGGATAATGCCCTTCCTAATGCCCTTGCTGCAGAAGAGCAGTGAGTAAGAAAATGCCAGGCGCCATCTTCCAAGTATCATAGTTTAGCAAGTTCATGTGCTTGCTGCTGGGATTCATGCATAGCTTTCATAACACAAGACATACAGTTTAATCTTTAAGGCGCTACGTCATGCTTTCATTGATTTAAATGTGAGTACTAGTGAGCTGGAAACCAAATACCACCAAAAGTGTAAACAATAGTGTGGCCTGAACATCTACTTCTCCACATGCAGAAATGTGTTCTACTGACCCCGACTAGTAATTAACGTAAACAAATACAGAAAGCCCATGTTAGAATTAGTAGAGACCTTTTTATATGAAGTTTTTCGTAAGTATCCTGTCCAAGCCCTTGCAGAATGGTAAAACATGAAGAGATGATTAATATTTTTCTCTGTTAAGGTTGGCAACGCAAAGTCAAGAAACATGAAATTAAAAAAATGAGGCCAGCAGGACGGAGTTGTCGCTACTTTGATTTACCTGATTTAAAAGCAGGAAGGCAGAACACAGGCTCTTGCAGCATCTCTGAGTGCACTGCCGATGGAAAGAGCGACTGAAGGTCAGGCCATATGCTTTACAAGCACAGCACAGCTCGACAGTTTGGAAGGCAGACTGGTATACAGAGCTGTATGTGAAACTAAGTTGTAGTTTCAGTTCATCCACACACTAGGGAGGCCAGGCCACATCCACTCCTGGAAAGAAAAGCCCGGGCCTCCTGCCTCATGAAATAGATACATTTCAGTTCCTGAAAAAACAGGATCGAGCCTGACAGCAGCGGATGCAAATTGTATAATTTTGCCATGCACAATACAGGCTGAGAGGGCCTAGGTGGCCTGCCCCCCCGCACTTTGGGGCCTAATGTTGCAATGCTCTCTTCTCTCCCTCGTCAGTGAGCTTGGCGCAAATATGCACAGTGCCGTGACCCGGGCAGCAGAACTTCTTTCCCTCTCAATCTCACTGAAGGTAACCACCCATGTTCCGCTTCCCTTCCGAGGCAGAGATAATACTGAGGAATGCAAGAGACTGAAAATGGACCATGAAACATACAGTGTACCTAAGCAGCCATCAAGCATTGGCATCCACAACGTGTCCTAAGATTCAATATACCCGGCCCTGTGAAATAAGTGCCGGTGCTGAGCACCGGAAAGCACCGGCACAAATTAAGCACTGCCCAGAAGTGTATTGTCTTGGTAGGGACAGAGGCCCAGTACTTATACTCAAATGTGCCTTTGAAGAGGTGATGAATTCAAAGAGTGGCCTTTGAAGTGAGCAAGTATCCTTCCACCTAGTCCTGTTTGGCAGCCTATCTGTGGGGTGTAATCAGTCCTTTGTGTGTGGTCAGGCCATTAACTATTGAAGTGTAAGTGTCAGCCCCTTCCTCCCTTCCTGCCCAGGAAGAGCCATCAGAATACAGATGTATGCAGATAGGTACTTAGCCACGCCTAGCCTTCCTGTGTTTGTGGCTGTCTGGCAGGAATGCACAAAGTGTAGCTGTCACACAGCCCAGATTTGTTTTGGAGACAAGCTGCAAGGCACACAGAGCAGTAAGAGGAGAAAAATGCCCACTTTCTAAAAGCGGCATTTCTAAAATATTAATGACAAATCCAACTTTACCAGTAAAGAGGATTTATCAATACCATTCCAAACATATGAAACAGTGCAGCTGCTCCTTTCTGATCAGGAATTACAACTTGTAAGTGTTTTAAGGAATTCTCACTGTTTACCCATCACAGGCGCAGACCTCACAGCTGTGAAAAACAAATTTAGCTGTTTGTCACTACCAAAGCATGAAAAAACTAAAAGTACATGCCCTACCTTTTACTTGCACAGCATCTTGCCCTTAGGGCTACCTTAGGGGTCACCTATGTGTAATAAAGAGGAGTTTAAGGCTTGGCAAGTGGTTTTAAATGCCAAGTAAATGTGGCAGTCAACTGCAAACACTTGCAATGGCAGGCCTGAGATAGGTTTGAAAGGCTACTTGTGTGGGTGGTACAATCCGTGCTGCAGACCCACTAGTAGGCTTTAGATGACAGGCACTGGGTATATGATGTACATCTTTACAAGGGACTTACAAGTAGGCTAAAGTAGCTTTTTAGGGGAGAAGCAAATGGACTTTAGCACTGGTAAGCAGTTGTAAAGTTCTCAGAGACCTAAGTCCAACAAACAGATACAGCAAAAGACAAAACATTTGGGGGAACACCGCCCAAAGGAGGGCAGGTCTAACATACCCCCAGGGTGTAGGGTTTTGGGACAAAAGTCCTAGGATGTGAGGGTCATTAATTATTTTTTGTTTTTATGAAACAATCTCTTGCTTTGTGAGTTCATTCCTGAAAAACTGACTATTTGGTGGATGGATATCAAAATAGATGGTAGCCATCCATTAAATCTTTTGTCCATCTAAACAAACTGCAGTGTCAGGGATACCTTGCAATTTACGGAGATTACAGCTGGGCAAGTGGTTACCTCTAAATGTGATGCACTGTTGTCTATTAGAATGGCAGAGGTAATGTCCTCTGCTAACCTAATGGATGGAGTACTGTCATTCAAATTTTAAATCCAGCCCAGAATGTTGGGGACAAAATCTGATAACCTCTCCAAGTGTAACTAAGAATGTAGAGAGGAAGAAGGTAGCAGCTATGTCAATGGACACCGTGAACCATCAACGTCTGATTCAAAGAATTAAAAGCCTTGGAATCACTGATCTGGCTTTAAAGTGGATACAGTCCTACCTGGAGGACCGCTCATTTGTGGTCTTCGATGGGAATGTCACTTCTAAACCACTACGTTTGAGCTGTGGAGTGCCTCAGGGCTCATCCCTGAGTCCCACCCTTTTTAATGTGTACATGAGCCCCCTTGCCGAACTGGTGATTCCCCATGGAATTCAGATCGTGACGTATGCAGATGATACCCAGTTAGTGGTATCACTCAGCCAAGAAAATAAGTCCGCTCCCAATCTCATGCTGTATTTGCAAGAAGTCTCAAAATGGATGGATGCTTCTTATTTAAAACTTAATGGGGAAAAGACGGAACTTATGTTTCTTGGGAACTGCCCCCCATCGTCGATAGCCCCCTGCTGGCCGGATTGTCTTGGCTTCCCCCCCCCCCCGATTCCAAAAACACAAATTAAGAGCTTGGGAGTCTGGATCGACCATGAGCTGAATTTTAAGAATCAAGCAAATAAGGTAGCTGCTAGCTGCTTTGGACTGATCAGAATGCTAAGAAAGATTCTCCTTTTTCTTCCCTCTACAGTTAGGAAAACAGTGGTCCAAGCGCTTATTTTATCACATCCAGACTACGCGAATGTGCTATACCTCCCTGTGGCCGCCATTAACAGACTTCAAGTTATCCAGAACTGCGCAGCACGACTTCTCACTAACTCTGCCAGGTGGATTTCTGCCAAACCGTCTCTGACAGCACTTCACTGGCTGCCGGTTCCCCAAAGGATCCAGTTCAAAGCCTTGTGCATTGCTCACAAGGCACTTTCTAACAAGGGACCCCCAGTTGTTCGATCTCTCATTCAGTTCTACCACCCAACTAGATCTTTGAGATCAGAAAATAGACACCTGGCCTTAGTACCAACTGTAAAACGAATGCGCAGTGGAGGACGGCGTTTTGGTTACAATACTGCAAAGCTTTGGAATGGCCTCCCACTGACTATTAGATCTGAATCCAACTACATACTGTTTCGCAAATGTTTAAAAACTTTCCTGTTCCCTTAATTTGTCCACCTGGTCTGGGAGTTGCTGCAGCGCTGGGATGCTCTAGGGTAGCCATGCACTTTATAAGTGTCCTTTCAATTCAATTCAATTCAATTCAAAAAGCCTCTGATACAGTATCCTGGCATTGTCTTTTCAGTGTGCTGAGGGCCATGAATTCTGGCTCTGAATTTGTAAAAATGGCATGGGTGTTATATACAAAACCCTTAGCCAGAGAAACATGAACAGAATGATCCTAGAAGAGTGGAAACTGGAAAGGGTCACAAGAAAGGGGTGCCCCGGTCTATGTTATTGTTTACATTGGCCATGGAACCACTGGCATGCTAACTTAGATATGACCACTCACAGTAGACAATTAAAATCCATGACATAAGCATACAGTCTCATTATATGCTGCTAGTGGACTGATATAAATGATGAACCCAACTGAAGCCCTACTATGACTCATGGACATACTGGAGATGTTTAGCATGCAATGTGGCTTAAGAATCAATAAGCAAAAAGCAATTATGTTCCAACTGGTGAGCCTGGCAGGCCTATCTATACAAGCACTCCCAAGGCTAGAAATGACATAGGGGACACTTTTGTTCTGGTATCTGGGGTTTGAGGTGACTCACACGGAGCAAAAATGGCACAAACTGAACATGAATAAACTGATTGCACATTTACAAAGATCACTGAATATAAGGGTCCCACTGTCTCTGTCGATTGCAGGCTGAAAAGCCATCATGAAGATGCTGGTTTTACCCAGGTGCTTGCAATTTATTCCAATGCAGGATGTGTGGAATTCCCCAAGCATGCAGTTACCAATTGCAATCAAAATTGATCTGATTGATGTGAGGCAGGAAAAAGAGCAGAGTTCAAATGGATAGCTTAACATGTAACTATGAAGAGTGAGGGCTTAGAGACCCGGAGCTAACAGCGTACTATGTGCCAACCCAATTGCAGCTTGCGGCCAGTTTGTTAGACCCTAATTGGAGCATTGATAGGGAGTGCATGGGTGGATCATTCACAATTGATGCTCTCTCACAGTGCCTGTTTTCGAGAGCCAAGCTGGAACTATTGCTAAGGGTGTAGGCCATGATAATAGTGTGGAAACTTTCCATACTTATTAAGAAAAGACTCACCAACTCACACTAGAGTCACCGCTGTGGCAGCCTCCTGGCTTCGTAAGTGTAGGTAAAGTAATGAACATGTCTAAATGAAGGGTTGGTGGTTGCATGACAGCAGATGACTTATTTGTATTGGGTGTGTTGAATTTGTTAGAGAGTGCAAATGGAAACATTTGGAATAGATAAGGGGTCAATTCCGTCATTTTCATGCCTTGTCTAGGGAACCGCAGCAGGTATGAGGAGGCATTCAGACAATCCCACATGACTCTGGTGTGCGTGGCTTGCTGGGGGAGTGGATCAGAGTTGAGGATAAATTACATGATTTTACATGGCCCTCAGGGAGTATACACCCAAACACTGTTAGACAGTAGGAGGAAAGTGAGATGCGGACTGTGAGATACAGTTTACGGACAAATAATGGCAGAGTGCAGTTGTACTAATACAAGAAGCTTCTAGCAATGCTAGGTTCTGCCTTCTGCATTTAAACTCCATATATAGAACCTGCAAGACCCCAGCAATGTTGCAGAGAATAGACAGTATCAGGGCACTGAGCTGTCCTAAATGCAAAGATCAACAGGTTACGTACTATCATCTGGTCTACGATTGTATATACATACATGAATAGTGGGCACAAGTTGTAGATAGGTGTGATAACCATTTTCAGCTTACTATCATGATGCTCCCACAGACTGCCTGCAGTAACACACTGCATTTGCAAAACAAAACCAAGACTAGATTTGTTCAACTCACTTAATTATTAGATAAAAGGCATATTGTAATACACTGGCTAACACCCACGAAACCGAAAATTTAGAGTTGGATATGAGATGTCGCAGAGTGGTCCTTGGCAGAGGAAATACACAAGAAGCTAGTCAGTTGAGACCAAAAACCGCAGGATGACTTTGAAGTATGGAATTCCTTATTCAGAAACCTAGGGGTTTATTTATGAGAGTCTTGCATCACTTTTGCAACACCTAAAATGGTACATGCATAACGCAGGGTTCTCCTAAAGATTTATGAAGCCACGCAAAGCCACCCAATGAGTAAGGCAATGCAGCACAAATCCTTAGTCTGCACCCCGGAGGCATGAAGAGTTTCCCATGCAATTCCCATGGAATTTGATGCTGCCCCAGATTTACAAACTGATTTAAACCTGGAGAAGCATCACATCCGTACGCCACCCGAGGTGAGGCATAACAAAGAGAAATATGGTCATTTCTACTTGTTTGCTGCATTCTGCAGCACACACACTAAGAGGAACATGCTTCGTAGGATTGTTTTTGTGCAGGAAGGTGCCCCTTCCAGCACAAAAACACTACTGCCTGCAACGGAGGCACCCTTGCACCATAGTGCAAGGTGCCTACATTGGCGCTAGTGAGTATAATGGACAACCCAATCTACCCTTGAGGGCTCGGGCAAGATCAATAAACAGGTAATTGTGCCTTCAAGGGATTTATTAAAGTACTTAGTTGTATTATTCTCAATCACAGTTGGATGCAAGGTTTGTCGTTTACTTGCTGATTAATTTCTTTTGGAAATCTATTTTTAGTGCAATTTTTCTACTTCTGAACAAATCATATGAAAATATATCCCAAAAGAGCATATATTATGAAGCAAGAGAGAGCAAAAAGTAGCACAAAATACGGGTGTATATAAAGCAAGTAGATTTTATCTTCAAATTTCATAGAGGATACTGGTAAGAAACAATTACAATTAAACAAGAAGAGAGCATTCAATGATTTTGGCCTTCACTGTTATAATTGTGTACACTTTCTCACAGTCGCAATTGATGAATTTTAGGAAAGAAGTGTACAAGTCGACGTTTCGGTGTCGAGGTTTTCATCGATGAGACCATCTTCAGGACTAAAGAATGTTTAAAGTGGTTGACCCCTAATAAAATATGGAACAAACAATAATTACCATATATTTAATAAATGTATATTATATCACCCATGCAAATGTAGCAAAATTGTGCTCACTAACATCTTATTTAATTTAAAACCAGAGTTAAATACAATAATTGAAAGACTCATTATTGCTTCATGTTACATTCTGACACTTTCTTTGTCTCAAATACATCCTGCTAGTGCTGCTATCAACACATGTTCTGCATATCACTATATTACACAAACTGTATGTACATTATTTTTGTATTTTGAGGACTATCTATGCCCGTCACCTATAGTTGTCTGATCAAAATTAAAAGACAAGCCGACTTTGATTTAAAGAGAACTCATTTGTTCTATTGATGTGCCTGTACTAGATATAGGTTCATCAGCCTTGATTACGGTTTAATTGTCATTAAGGACAATGTAAAAATGGCTATATTACTTTTTTGTAGACACGATTATTCTGTCTTTATTATTCTCAGACTTTTTCTGATACAATAACTTGTTAATACCTGTGTGTTGTTACTAGGAATTCGACTGGTACATGAAAAACGGCTGTATTCACTGAAGCGGTTATGTCAAACCTCGAATGGATAAATCTATTTAAAAACAGGTCAGAAAAATCTTTTTCAGTTGGTTAATATAACTCCAAAGATTCCAAGAGTGATAAAAGCTGTTGGTTTTGAGATGTTCTTTACCTTATATTTTAGGAAACACTCATACGGAACCCACGTAGTACGCTTTGATCGTGATTAATAAAACCGTATGGTAAAATGTCTTGTTTATTTTCAAGAGAGCGTGCAGTCGTGATCGTTAATCGATCTAAATTGAGACAAGGGGAACATTTAAGGATTATTTAAGATATGTCTCCCGACTGTCTACACTAATACTAACTATCTTTAATGGTCAAACCATTAGATATACCTGAGAACTCCTTAGTGAGTGGATGCTGGAGGATACTCATCCGTGTGATAAAGCGTCTTGTTTATTTTCAGGAAGACGTACTGCCGTAATAGTTTACTGATCTAAATCGAGACAAGGGGAACATTTAAAGATACTATTAGAAATGTCTCCCAAATGTCTAAAACAGTACTAGCTATATTTAATAGTTAAACCCTTTAGCATACCTGGGAACTCCTTGGTAAGTAGATGCTCGAGGGCATTCGTACGAGCATCAACTTTCGTGGGCGCCCAGTAATGATCCTTTTATCGTTTGGAGTGTGAAAGAGGACTATCTTACATGTGTATATTTCGTTATCGCCTATGGCAGCCATCTTAGCCTAGTCTTGATGCGTGTTATACTGCAGATATTGCGGCATATCTGTTGTAGTTAATTTATGTTCATTGCCATAGGGTTTGGGTTAATCAGCATTTGTTATATATACAGCATAGTATAGACATCATTTCTCCCTACCAACGTTTTCTTGACGGGATGACGGTTATTTATATTATTAATGCCATATTTCGACTGGCGTATTTATGAGAATCACTGTGTGGCAATTATTGATATTATTAATGCCATACATCGACTGGTCTTTACTTATGGTTTATATGCCAATTCATAACTTGCATGTATGTTCCAGTTTATGGAATCGCATCTCGAGAGATGGGACTCAACATATATATAGATCGTACGATTTAGCTACCTCTTGTATCTCATATTTAGTTCTACTAGACTAGGAGGACATAATGTGATGTTTTTTCACTGATTTTTTTAGATTTGTTTAAAAATAAAAGAGGGGGGTGATCCCGTGGAGGTGTCCGGACTATCCAATTGGGTCTCCTGCTGGGCTCAGGCGGCCAGAGAGCTCGGCAGGAGCAGAAGGGCTGCGGCTCAGTGCTCCATCAGAGGAAGTGGCAGAGGCAGCACAAGCACGGCGCTGGAGAGTGCTCCACGCGACTGTAAAACAGACAGCCGGCCAGCACTGGAGGAGCAGAGTTGCCTGGAGTTGGCAGAGCACCCCAAAGTTGGAGAGTCTGCCAGTTGCTCGATACCGGTGGCGCAGGAAGAACAGGAGGTAGGGAAGTCTTCTTTTGGGGTGGAAACAATAAAACCAATAACAATTGCAAAACCAGGAAAACCTAGAAAACCTGGAAAAACTATTGAGGGGGGACTGCCGGGAGTGTTTTGGAGGGGAAATCGTGTGATTGTACTATCGACAGGGAAGTGGCTCTTCTCCCGGTAAATCAGAAAAAGGCCTATCTGGACTTACAATCTAGGGGCGACGTTAGAGGAGCTGAGCTAGGAGAGTCAAAGGAAAAAACTGCCCTGGTTGGTGGTTATAATTTAAGAAGTTTGGAGGCTAGAAAAAACGGGAAGAGCACTCGGCTTAGAACCCACAAGAATATCTGTAGGACGGAGCCTAATTTATTTTAAAAAGTAAAGGAAAGTGAGTGGGTGACCCCAAAAAGGAGAAGGTCAAAGGGGAAAAAGAGGGAGTTGCAGGTTCATAATTTGGAAATGTCCCCCTCAATAAGATTTTTTTTAAAGTGGTACCTAAGAGCAGGAAGAGGGAGGACTGCTTTCCCCTTCTGACAACATGGATGCACATGTTCTCTATACAGAAATAATGAATGATAAAGCTCCACCGGAGTCTCAGGATGGTGCAGAGAGGGAAAGCCCATCGATAGACGCTTGCCATACCCAGACGAGGCAGAAGCCCCAAAAACAGCCACAAGCCCAGTCAGTTTCGCATCTTATTCATCTGCTAACCATGGAAGTTAGGAATAGATTTGAAATATCCGAAACTAATCAAAAAGAGATCAGAGCTTCCTTTGATAGTCTGGAGAAAAAATGAATGACATCACAGTTAGGACATCGCAGCTAGAAAGCTCAGTTAGAGATTTAACGAAACAGACCGAGGCCAACTCAAAGGAGATCATGGACTTAAAAGGGAATGAGGCTATATTGAGGGAAAAGTTGAAATCAATGGAGAATAATCAGAGGAGAAACAATCTTCGCATTATAAAAATCCTGGAAGGATCAGAGGGGGAGGATATCAAGACCTTTGTGGCGCTAAAAAATAGATTTCCAAAAGAAATTAATCGGCAAGTAAACAACAAACCTTGCATCCAACTGTGATTAAGAATAATACAACTAAGTACTTTAATAAATCCCTTGAAGGTACATTTACCTGTTCATACATTGGCGCTAGGCTGCCAAAACGGCACCAGAGCAAGCAGACAGGACAGGAATGCGCTGTATTGTTTAAATACGGTGCACTCCTGCCCTTTAACTTTGGCTTAGGGTAGCGCAGCATGGTCCCTCCCTATGCTGCCCTCTGACAAAATGCCTTAAATGAGGCCCCTAATTAAATACCCCCAGGCACGGTTCCATGTGTCAATGTGAAAATCTGTGATAGTTCATTATTTCTAATGTAGACGTGGTGCCCCCCTCAACACCAACTGCTGCTGTCACCTGGCCACAGTGATGGGGAGGACTGAGATGATTTGGGCCAGTCCCATCACCAGTGAGGAGCTGGAGGTCCTGGTGGACGAGGTGCACACACAGTATCCAAGGCTATATGGTACCCCAAATGTCGTGGTAAGCCTTCAACAGTGTGAGTGAGAGTGCAGGGGGGCAAACATGAAGTTGAGCTGCTGCATTATGTGCCTGAGAGTGGGGGATTTGTCATGTACTGCCTAGCATGCTTTCTCCAGGGGGAAGAGGTGTGTGGGCTATTTCACACGTTTCCCTGCCTGCACATCAATATTTGAGGGACATATATTGTCTTGTCAGCCATACAGTGACGCATCAAGTTGGTAATGCAGGAGTCACGACAGTGATTGCTTGTGTTAATGGCGGTGTGGGTCCCTGTTGTCCTTCTCTGTGTGAGCCCACCTTGCCTGCACAGTCACCGCCCAGTCTGACAAGGACACATCACTGAATATACAGAGTGTTACATGTGTCTTTTTTCATTACTCTCCATCAATGAGTCATCTCAGCCCTGTAGATTGCACACGACAGGCCTTGTGAGAAGGGTTTGGGTTTGTGAGATCATGTCCCTCAATGTGACCTCCATGACACAGTGAGCCATTCACAGGGCAAGGACATTGAGGGCTGCACAGTGTTGGACACAGTGAGTCTACCCCCAAACATATGTTGATATGTAATGTATGTCTTAATCTACAAAAAAATGGACAGTAGATGTGGGAAGATTACACATGGCTTTATGTGCTGGCATCCTGCATCTGTATGAGATGGGCAGGTACTGTGTCCACCCTCACACCTGCATGCATTTATGTGTGGTTCTCCCATGCTGTTGTACCATTTGAGATGCATTCTTGTCTCTATTAGACACATCTGTGTATTTGGGATGAGTCAGTATCATGCTACTGTACTGAGAGAAATTGGTACATAACACTGTCACTGATGCTTTCCCTGTCTTGTCTCCCATTCCTGCAGCTCAAAGTACACTAGCGTAAGGTCGTGTGGAGGGTCATTGCATGCAAGGTACGGGATCTGGGTGTCTCAAACCGACGGTGCACCCACTGCCACAAGAGGTGGGATGACATCTGCCAGCTGAGCAAGAACGTGGCCGAGATGACACTGGGGCTGATCCCTCAGACTGGCAGGTTGGCGCGGTACAGTATGACACCACTAATGGCTCGGATCTTGGCCGTGACAGCCTGAGCTGGATGCACGTTTGAAGGAGCATCAGCAGCAAGCTAGGGGTGAGTATTCAGGGAAGGGTGACTTTGGCTGTGAGTGGCTGCATGTGTACACAGCCTGGGCCAGCGCTGTGCTATGTAATGTTGGTAGTGTGATGCAGTGGCTTGTAAGTGGCCTCAGTGCTGGGTGCAGCTGTCATGCATTTGCCCTACCTGTACGTCCTAATGTGATTTGAGTACTGGGCATTTACATTGCATTCTGAGTTGTGGGCTTCAGGTATCGTCTGCATTGGGTTAGTCCGGTAAATCACATGGAAGGGTACGGCAGTGTGCCTTATCTGAGTGTCATTCGGCAGCCTCACACCCAACAAGGCCCCAACTACAGGGGGCGCCTTTGTGCACAATGTACCTTTTTCATCAATTGGAGCCTATGTACGTGTCCTACAACAGGCTCCCATTGACTTTAATGGGGCTTCGAACGACCCATGTCCGTCAGCGCTTGTTCGCACCGTACTCGGGAGCTCGGAGCCCCGGGGGACCAGAGTCGGTCGAAAAGCCCTCCGGATCCGAGTTGGGTGAAGCCTTCTCCCAACGAGATCAGAATCAGCCCCTAGAAGGGAGTCAATGGGAGCCTGTTGTACGACGCGTACATAGGCTCTCATTGATGAAAAAAGGAACGTTGCACACAGAGGCGCCCCCTGTAGTGGGGACGTGTCTGTGCCACCCACACCGTACATGCTTTTGTAGTGGGGACCCTTTGGTCCCCCCCTGTGATCGACTTGTAAGGTTACTGGTGAAGGGGTTCCAGCGCGGACCCCTGAAGTCCGCTTCCCGGAGCGTTTACGTGTTTCGGATGCTCCAACTTGATCCAGCTGTCCGAATCGTGCATCATACTGGCTCGGTTGTAAATCGCCTCCATTGCACGGCACGGTTTGATTACGGACAAGACGTACGGAGCGGTTCGGACCCAGAAGAGATTCGGTCGGCGATTTTGCGTTTCTCACATCATACTTGCTTGCACGTACAGCTGTACGAGTCGGACGGAAAACACGAGTATGGCTCGTACTTTTTCCAGCCAGATCACGTTCGGAGCACTTCAGAGCACTTCAGAGCAAGATCGGAATCGCCCCCTTAGGGTTGACTTTTGCAGATTCCAATGGTAATAGCAACCCTGGATAGCTGTATGTTGGTAGCATTTAGTATAGTATTGATCATGGCATGCTCAAAATCAATAATTATTTTCTGAGGAAAATAATTATTGGTTTTATCTTGTATTTGGTTTAAAATTTCAAGGTAGATAGCTTCTTGTTTATTAGGGAGTAGGGTATAGATAAATGGAATATTAGTATTTTGGAAAACAACATATTGTGTATAACTGATAAAATGGTTTGGGACAAAATTGGAAGGTCCCATCCATCATCTAAGTGTTACAATGTTATAATTTAAGTAAATTGTTTTCAGTAGCAAACATAATAATTTGTCTTTGCATTTGTTGTCAAATATTATAAATTGTTCATTGCTGTGTGTTAGACGTAGCTCAGAGGGAATCTCTACCTCTTGAAAGGTTTTAGGGGCAGGTGTACTAGTTGTAGGGGCTTTCTTTTTTCTAGCTATTGTTCTTTTTAAAGAATCAATAGATGGTAATTGACTAGATGCAAGTTGGGGTACTGTTAGTAGCTGCTCTTTCAGTATTTCTGTGGTAGGTCTATTTGTACTAGTGCTAGCTTCTTTTATTGTTTCAAGAGTACCTCTTATTTCAATTTCTGTTACCTTTGGTGGGTGGTTATGTTCTTTAACAGATATAACAGTGGTTTCCTGTGTAATAGCTCTTCCATAGAATTTATTCGAATAATAGTTGCTGCATTTCCAAAACACTTTTAAACCACTTTGTTTTTCTTGTGTGTAATCATAACCCATATAACACAATAACATATTTCCTTTTTGTGACGTAATAAATTGGGCTCCTTCAGTCATGGTGGTCTTTTTAGTTCTAAGGAAAATATTTATAAATCGTATTTGAAATAATACAGTATAGTTTTTGGGAAAATACATATACATTTTGTTGCATATACTTACAATGTTGCTGTTGATGTCAGTGAAGATGGTGTTGATTATTTTGCAAACTTCTCTTTTCGTTTTCTTGAATATGTTTCTGTTGGTAAGAAGAAATATAATGTTAAGATTTTTGTTCTATTAACTTGTAGGTGATGGGGAGATTGGGTGGGCATTTGAGGGAATTGTTGAATATAAAATAGAAATATACTTACTTATTTAGTAACTTTTTTGTTGATGCAGCAGAAGTAGTTTTTGGTGCTTTTTAGAAGGTATCTATAGAGGAGATGTAAGTTTAAGAGACATATATTAGTGAATTATATTTTGAGATATTTTTTAGCGAAGACTCTAAGTGGTGTTCTATTCTAACTGGCGTTTTGCTTACTTAGTGCTGTTGCAAAGTTTCTTTCTGAAACGTAAATCTTCGTTCTGGAACTAATCCAGCAGAGTCTCCTCTTCTTTTTTCAGTAGAGTTGTTGTTTATATTATATGTAAAATGTTGTTGTTTATATAGTGTTTGTTTAATTGATGGGTTTATTTCATTGGTGTACTTGATTAGTGTGAGGTTTTCATTCGTTGTTGTTTATTTTTTTTAAGTTTCTGGCAGTTAGTTTCCATATATAGGAAATGCTAATTAAGAAGTTGTTAGTGCTAATAATTTTTTTAAACAAATTTATTTGCTTATATATGTTTTATATAGTTTATAATGTTTAATTTTGTATGTGTTATGTGTAATAATATTTTATGTAAACTATAATAGTGTGATTTTGTAAAATGTTGATGTTTGTATATGTTTATATGTTATAATAAGATTATATACTAGTTATAATGTGCGTAGTTATTGTTTATATCGTGAAAATACGTTTTGGGGTCAAGATATCTTCATTTTAGTTATTTTTAAAATGTCGATATTTATATAAAATCGATAAAATTGCTGTCCATATTTTAGTATTCAATATTTAGAACATTTTAATGTTTATTAAAGAAAGTTCGATAATTTATTTAACGATATTTGTGTTTGTTGAATACCATATTTTTCATTGACGATAATACTGTTTCGATATTTGTGTAATTTTTAAAATAAGTATTGGTAGCCGATAATAGTGTTGTCAATAATTTTGTGCCAATATTTTTGCATTGCCATATTGTGCTCGTTAATAATATGTCAGTGATTCGAGAGAAAGCTTTATTCATTTACAGGTACCCCTCTATTATCTGCACCTTCTTAACCCAACCTGGATTTTATATTCCCTTCAATGCTTTCATCATATCGGACTGCAAGCTTAACATTTTTATCACACCTTACTTGATAAATCAATGGCCGGTATTTTATTCTAAATGTAAATATTTTAGTAACTGCATTTGTCTAAGGCAGCACCAATGGAATGTTTTGCATTTTAATTGTGTTTTACCAATATGTATGAATTATTTATTTTGCATCTTTTATAGTTTTTTCCAAAACCGAAATAAGGATTAATAACCGATTGAAGTAAAATTTGCACTCAACACAGAATATGAAATTGGAGTCAACCCCACATACATCTGATTTCAGAATTAGTGTAGGACTCGGCATGAGGCGGAGTGAGTTTAAACCAACACATATTACACATCTGCGACCAGTAGTTTAGATTCAACACTCTGCAGCAGGCACAATAATCCAATAACAAACTTGGTGAGTAACCCTGCGATAAGATATTACACACAAAGCTACCTAGCATGTACATGGTTTGTATAGATATTTGCTGAGTGTGCATTAACCTATAAACTGTATCAAAATGCTGACAGTTTGTGATCAATATTAAAAATACTAGCAGGCAACAAGCTATCACTGACTGTTCTTTATTCTCTGTCACCACTCTTCTCCTATATTTTTTACATTTCCTGCTCTGGTTGTCGATGATGTACATGCAACATTTTGGTGCCGATTACGATCCTGGAAAATAATTCCCCGTACGACTCGTATCCGGTCTTTTTACCGTACGAATCGTACAAGTGCCGTACAAACTGCCAAGTACGATTCGCATAGGAAAAAGTCCATACGAATCGCATTGGGAATTATTCCCCACATGTCCTCGGGTCGGAAAATGTGTCCGACACATCCTCGGATGATTTACCGTACAAATGTGAAAAGTGAAGTCCGACCACGCTAGTACGATCCATCCCGTGCGTCCGATGTTACAACCGGATGGAAAAAACACCGTCCGCACCGAACTCCCATAGCAACCATTGAGACATATGCCCGCATACGCGCCCAACACTCCCCCCAGCCCCCGTATGTACGCGCCCAACCACCCCCCCAGCCCTCCTATGTACGAGTCGAATCCCCACCCGTGTATGTACGAGACGTACCCCCACCCGTGTATGTACACCCCCGCATGTACGGCCCGTACCCTCACCCGCATATGTACGGACCGTACCCCCACCCCAACCGTGTATGTACGGCTCGTACCCACACCCGCGTATGTATGGAGCGTACCCCCACCCCAACAGTGTACTTACGACCCGTACCCTCACCCGCGTACGTATGGAGCGTACCCCCACCCCAACCGTGTATGTACGACCCGTACCCACACCCGCGTATGTATGAAGCTTACCCCCACCCCAACCGTGTATGTACGGACCGTACCCTCACCCGCGTATGCATGGAGCGTACCCCCACCCCAACCGTGTATGTATGGACCGTACCCTCACCCACGTATGCATGGAGCGTACCCCCACCCCAACCGTGTATGTACGGCCCATACCCTCACCCGCGTATGCATGGAGCGTACCCCCACCCCAACCGTGTATGTACGGACCGTACCCCCACCCCAACTGTGTATCTATGACTCGTACCCTCACCCGCGTACGTATGGAGCGTACCCCCACCCCAACCGTGTATGTACGGCCCGCACCCTCACCCGCGTATGCATGGAGCGTACCCCCACCCTAACCGTGCATGTACGGACCGTACCCCCACCACAACCGTGTATGTACGACCCGTACCCTCACCCGCGTATGCATGGAGCGTACCCCCACCCCAACCGTGTATGTACGACCCGTACCCTCACCCGCGTATGCATGGAGCGTACCACCCATGCCAACAGTGTACGTACGGACCCTACCCCCACCCCGTATACATGGAGCATACCCCCCATGCCAACAGTGTATGTACGACCCATACCCCCAGCCCGTATGTACGGACCATACCCCCACCCCAACCGTGTATGTACGGCCCGTACCCTCACCCGCGTATTCATGGAGCGTACCCCCACCCCAACCGTGTATGTACGGACCGTACCCCCACCCCAACCATGTATGTACGACTCGTACCCTCACCCGCGTACGTATGGAGCGTACCCCCACCCCAACCGTGTATGTACGGCCTGTACCCACACCCGCGTATGTATGGAGCGTACCCCCACCCCAACCGTGTATGTACGGACCGCACCCTCACACGCATATGCATGGAGCGTACCCCCACCCCAACCGTGTATGTACGGACCGTACCCTCACCCGCGTATGCATGGAGCGTACCCCCACCCCAACCGTGTATGTATGGCCCGTACCCTCACCCGCGTATGCATGGAGCGTACATCCACCCCAATCGTGTATGTACGGACAGTACCCCCACCCCAACCGTGTATGTACAACTCGTACCCTCACCCGCGTACGTATGGAGCATACCCCCACCGCAACCATGTATGTACGGCCCGTACCCTCACCCGCGTATGCATGGAGCGTACCCCCACCCCAACTGTGCATGTACGGACCGTACCCCCACCCCAACCGTGTATGTACGACCCGTACCCTCACCCGCGTATGCATGGAGCGTACCCCCACCCCAACCGTGTATGTACGACCCGTACCCTCACCCGCGTATGCATGGAGCATACCACCCATGCCAACAGTGTACGTACGGACCCTACCCCCACCCCGTATGCATGGAGCGTACCCCCATGCCAACAGTGTATGTACGACCCGTACCCCCACCCCGTATGTACGGACTGTACCCCCACCCCAACCATGTATGTAAGGCCCGTACCCTCACCCGCGTATGCATGGAGCGTACCCCCACCCCAACCGTGTATGTACGGACCGTACCCCCACCCCAACCGTGTATGTACGACTCGTACCCTCACCCGCCTATGTATGGAGCATACCCCCACCCCAACCGTGTATGTACGGCCCATACCCTCACCCGCGTATGCATGGAGCGTACCCCCACCCCAACCGTGTATGTACGACCGTACCCTCACCCGCGTATGCATGGAGTGTACCACCCATGCCAACAGTGTACGTACGGACCCTACCCCCACCCCGTATGCATGGAGCGTACCCCCCATGCCAACAGTGTATGTACGACCCGTACCCCCAGCCCGTATATACGGACAGTACCCCCACCCCAACCGTGTATGTATGGCCCGTACCCTCACCCGCATATGCATGGAGCGTACCCCCACCCCAACCGTGTATGTACGACTCGTACCCTCACCCGCGTACGTATGGAGCGTACCCCCCTAACCATGTATGTACGGCCCGTACCCTCACCCGCGTATGCATGGAGCGTACCCCCAACCCAACCGTGTATGTACGACCCGTACCCCCACCCCAACCGTGTATGTACGACCCGTACCCTCACCCGCGTACGTATGGAGCATACCCCCACCCCAACATTCTAAGTACGGAGCGCACCCCAGGCCCCAACACCAGCACCTTCACCCAACATCGCGCATGTACGAGTCGTACCAAGCCAGACACAAGGACAGCACTGTACAACAAAATTGCCAAAGTACACACCGTACACACGCTAAAAACGCACATACACAGCCAGGACAAAGCAAAACAACACAAGAATACACTATTCGAATGGCACAAAGCCACAAAACATGTCCAACAAGCACAAATACAACACATTCACTGACCTGCAAATGCCAAAATCCCAAACTGAGGCCCAAAACACAACCACTCCTTATAACACACCCACCCAAAGTTCAAACACAGCCACACCCACCAATGGACCAATAAGAAGGGCCCACAGACACAAACCATGAGCCTTTGCAACAGACTCACTGCTGCCAGACCCCACAGACAACCTACAGCACCATACTTGAACCTTTACTACACCTTACACTTGCACACCTTCACACACCCACCTTCACAAACACCCCCTCATCACATTCACACACACACCTGCACAACCACACCCACACACCCACAACCATCCACACCCACACCCCCCACAACCATCCACACCCACACCCCTCACCATGCCCACTAACAAGAATCCAAAGTTCACTAGCCGAGAGTTGGAGGTCCTTGTCGATGAAATCCTCAGAGTCGAGCCACACCTCTTTGGAACATTGATCAGACAGACCAGCATTTCCGAAAAAACAGCCATGTGGCAGAGGATTGTCGATGCTGTGAATGCTGTTGCGTCCACCAGAAGGACCAGGCATGAATGCCAAGCCAGGTGGTACGATCTGCGGAGGAGGGTCCGAGCCAAAATGACCGACGACCACAACCAGGCCAACATCACTGGAGGAGGGCCGCCCCGCAGACGCGTACAATACCATCCCTGGGAGGAGAGGGTGATGGCCATACTGCCGGTGGTGGCAGTGGACGGAGTAGATGGACTCCGAGAGCCGGGTGAGTACACAAACAACTCACCTCACATGGGGGGAACGTCATCCACAACCAAACTCACAATCATGCACGCAACCACCCCAAGCTATCGCATGACTCAACCACACTCCATGAACATGCACATGCCACTAGCGCCACCATGCCCCATGCACCCAGCTGGACAATGCCAAGTCACAGGCCACAGAAAACACCAACACAAGACACGGTAGGCCGGATGGCGGGAGTGTGGGCCCCAAAAATCACATAGTGCAACTCAGAAGCAGACAACAATGCCCTCTGCCCATATGGCCTAGGTCACAGCCAGACAAACAGTGTGTCCCCACACAGGAAAGACTTGCCAGCAAATGGCGGACACCTTGCATTAAGACATGGGGGTGAAGGCACGTTTTTGCACATGACAGCAGCTAATGAACAGCCAACACTGTGAAAGAGTGGCAGTACACACCACCACAGCAGCAGCGCAGACACAGACACTACACCCAATGGGTGCCTGGAGATCAGAAACAAACTCACATCAACAAGCCAAGGGCCATTCAAAGATCTGCAAAAAGTGTGTGCCTAGGAAGCTGGGCTGAGGTGACAGAGGGTGACACACAGAGTGAGGGAGAGGGGGAGAGAGAGGGAGGGAGACACAGGGAGACGGACAGAGGGAGGAGGCTGACACAGGGAGGGAGGGAGAGGGGGACAGAGAGGGAGTGAGAAAGGGACACACAGGGAGACCAATTCAGCCTTGTGGGGTGTGGGAATGTCTGCTCGTCAGCAGGTGGACTGCGTGCATGTAGACAAGGGTGGGCAGTGCCTGAATCCCCCTCTCTTCTCCATGGCAAAACACTGGGCCATGTCTCAACCTGTGCACGAGCACAACGCCAGCTACCTGCATCATATAAGTGTGTGGAACAACTCCATGTGCCCATGTACAGTGCAACACGGAAGGCGCCAATGCATGGCTCGCCACACCTGCTCACTCCACTGCTGACTGCAGTCACAATTGACGGAGCAAGTAAGACTGTGCCACACATAGGTAAAGTCTCAAAAGCTGTGGCCAAGGGACATACCCATGCACAAGTGCACTGTGAGTGGAATGCAAGACATATCCAAATTCCCAGAGGAAATGTGCCAACTTAGAAACGAATGAAACATGGATGTTGCATGGAACAGAATTAACATTGTCTCTCTCACACACAGGTCAACGTCGTGGATCACCCCCCAACACTGGGGGGGAAGACTCACAGGACCCGGCTCTGCGGGATGACGGACCCACCGGCAGCGACGGCTCTCACCACTCTGTGGACGACCCCGACCAACCTGGCCCCTCTGGTGTCCAACCACCTGCAGCACCTGCGTCAGGTACAACTGGGCCAACCACCACCCCCACTCCTGCCACATCCCAGGAGACACCCAGGATCCCTGCCCCACCACCACAATGCAGCCAGGCTGACCAGGAGGGACACGGTGTACCGGGCACCCAGGAGGAGGCAGGCGACAACGCTAATGCCACCCCTCAGGGGTCCCGGAGACCCGATGTGCCCACAAGAGCAGTGGCAGGTGCAAGTGGGCAGGGGTGGTGGGAGTGGAGGACGGCGGAGGCGCGAGCCTGACCAGTTGGCTGTGGAACCGGTATATTCCCATGTCAGAAACATCCTGGACACATACCGGCAGGACACCACGGGCATGGCCCAGGTTGTGTCCACCCTCGAGGAGATCAAGACCCAGCAGGCCCAGCAACATGCGGAGCAACATGCCTGTCTACTGCGACACCAAGGGAGGATGGAGGACAGACAGGCTGAGCTTGTGACGGTGTTCACAGGAATTCACCGTACACTCCGTCGGATAGCCGACAACATGGGTAACCCTCCCTGTGCCACCAGGTGTAGAACATCACCACCCACAGGGAGGGATCAGGAGGAGGAGGAGACATCCGACGGAGCATCCCAAACATCATCACGGCCTGCTTCTGAGGGTTCCCGCAGGAGGGCGGGTTGTCCACGGAAAAGACCGTGAGGGTCGGCGCAACAGCACCATCTCCCAGGACGGGGAACTACCTTTACAACGCAACTTTTACAACGCTATGCTATTACAACGCATTTTTTACAACGCAAAAACTTTTACAACGCATGCTTTTACAACGCGTGCCATTATATGGTAAGTACTTTTACAACGCATATACCTTTACAACGCATTATTTGAAAATGCCTTTACAACGCATGCATTTACAATGCATGCATTTACAACGCAAGATGTTATATGGTAAGTACTTTTACAACGCATATACTATTACAACACATTTTTTTTTCTTGGTTTTTCCTTTAAAATAAATATTTATCTTGTTTAATTATTTTTAATAAAGCAATTGAAATTTGAAAAAAGTGAGTAGTTTATCAAAATATTAATACTTGAGTATTTTGTCTAGTAGAAATGTTTGGTTGGATAGCAGTTAAATTAATACTTGAGTATTTTAATATTTATACTTGGATATTTTGTCTAGTAGGAATGTTTTTGTTGGATAGTTAAATTACTATTAGAGTTTTTAAATATTAAAACTTGATAGTTAATAATTACTAAATTTAATACTTGAGTATTTCTCTAAATTGAATGAGTTTCTTTAACTTTAATTTTAAATATATTACAGTGATTAGTGAGTATTTTTTTAAATAAATAAATCATTTAGAAGTATTCTAAATTTAAAGAGTATTTAATATTTTATTGTAAAAAAATATGAGTGAGTAACTAAATTTTAATACTAGAGTATTTTATAAAATATTACAAGAGTGTTTATCTAAAATTTAAGTCATCACATATGAAAATACTAGAGTATTTATAAGTTCCAAAAAAAGTGAACTTTATTTTAAAAGAAATGGAAGAGTATTTTTGGTTTTATTATTATAAAAATAAGATAAATTAAATTTTTTTTAAATCAAAAAAAAAAACTTTAAAGATTAAAAGAGTAATAAATTAATCAATTTAAAAATAATAATAGTTTGAAAATTGAAAAAACAATAATTACTTACTTTTTAAAAATAAATCCCACGCTTTTCCATTGAAGTCTATGAGCGTCTTTGTCCTTTATTTATTTTGGCAGCCTCAGCATATACAACCCGCGGAACAAGAAAAGAAGGTTCAGAAAGTGAAGAAAGAGAAAGTTTTGAAGGGAAAAGACAATAGAGTCGAGGTAAGGAACATATTTAGTAAATTTACATTTATTTAATTACAATTTTGGAGTTTAAATAACTATTTTAAAAATAATGACAGCAAACAATTATTGTTTTCACATTTTTAATTTATTGAAAAATCATGAAAAAAATAAGCATATTTTTCTTAAATTTTGCAATGTAAGTAACATTTTTAAAACAAAATATAAATATTTTATTTACATATATAAACATTTATTTACAGATTATTTACAAAAAGTAGTCCGCTATAAATTGAGATGCACGCGATGACGTAAGGACGTGAGCGTCGACGTAATACGCCATTTTGCAGAGCATCGGAGGAGGAAGCAGCAGGAAGCTGATCTGCGTCCAGGTAGGAAATATTTTCAGTTGAAATTATAGATTAAACCTTTAAAAGGGATACATATATAGTCAGGAAAGAATAAGGGGAGGTTGCGGGAAAACTAATTGATGTCTTAAATGTTGTTAAACATGTCCACATTAATGTCATTAATGCATGCCTATGTCGGGTCGCTAAAAGTTATTTATTTAGTTATAAAAAGTATGTAACTCTTTAAAAATTAAAAGTTACTCTTCAGACAGTTGATTTGTTTATTTACGAAGTAAAAAACGTACTGTCGATCTTCATTTCAAAGTACAAAAAATGGGCGTACTTTCAAATTTTGAAAATTCAAGATTGTCATACAAATGATGATTCAGCTGCAAAGTGCATTTCGGAATATGGTTTGATTTGTATATTCTACATCTGTTTGAGATTTGGTGATTGGTTTTGACGGTAATTAAATTGGAATTTTTCGGAAATTTTATTAATGGAGTTCCGATAAAGAAAAATTGTTCAAATACTATGGGATAGTAAATTTGTAAACATTGGTATTTTTTGGTGGAAATGAAGATTTGTTTTAAAAAATAAATAACCCGACTTGTTTGTTTGAAAAAATGTTTTGAAAATATCTTGGTATGCCAAATGAATTTTTAAAATTAGTAAAATTTAAAGCCAAGCAGGAAAGTAAGTAAATTCATTGTTTTAAAAAGAAAGAATGTTAGAAAGATTTTCCAGGTAGTCTATAGCCACACACAACGAAAATTGTTGTAGAATTGCCAATAGTCTCTCAGACATTTCCCTTGTTTTGACTGTTACTCGTGGGTTTAGACTACCTGCGAGTGTTTGTGCTATTCTCATTTCTGGGAAACTTTGCTCCTTCTTCAAAGTTTCCAAAAATGAGTAGAAGTTAGGATGTGGTTTACCAATTGTATGATTGAAGGAGTTATGCCATCCCTCAATGGCATTGTTTGTTTTGGCTTCTCCCTCTAAACAACTCGTGTAGCAGTTCCACCACTCCACATGGAATCGTGGCTTCCTCCTGCGACCCGATCTGCTTAGGTGTCCAATCCATGTGTCCTCAAAATAATTTAGAATGGGTGCCAATTTTTCTTCGTTACTCGTATAATAAACAGATTCTATAATTGCAGTGTAGTACTCGTCCACACTATCGGGAGGAACAAAACAAAGTGCAGTTAATTTTTTTAGTTCAAATTGTAGTTTGCTATCCCGAGAATATTCTGCAACTAGGGATGTTTTCTGTAATTTACGCCAAAATGCCTGTGAAAAATGGAAAAAACATCCCTGAATTTGGGTATCCGTGTACGTTTTAGTGATCACATTGATCATGCTCAATTCGAAATCAATAATTATTTTTCGAGGACTTGCAGATGTTTTACTTTTAATCACTGTTAAAAGTTCAGTGTATGTTGCAGAAGTCTTATCAGGTAGCAAACTATACACTAAGGGAATTACACTATTGTTAATTTTAGCATGTATAGTGTAAATTTGAGTGAAAGGATGGGGTGTACTTTTAAACGTCCCATCCATCATCCAAATTTCACTACTTTCTAACTTAGCAAGGTTACGTGGGGTACTAAAAATTAGAATACGTTTCTGAGGGTTTTCGTTGTCATGCAGAAGGAAAGGTTCATCAGAAAAAGAAATAGAAAGATCATGAGGAATTCTAATGTCAGAGAAAGTATGTGGTGTAGACAATTGAATGTTACTTGCCTGCTTTTGTCTCTGAATAATTCTTCTCAAATTGGGTATTATAGGCATGTTACTAGCAACATGACTGGGGACATGCTGTGCAACCTCTCTTAAAATTGATCCTGTAGAATCATTGGAGGTGCTTGCAATAGCTTTCATCTCATTTATTGTCTCTCTGATTTCTACATCCATTGCAGAGGCAGAGTGGTTATGTTCTGTGGTTTTCACAACCAAATTATCAACAGTAACCGCTCTGCCACTGCAATGGGTAGTGTAGTATTGCACGCACCTCCAATGATTTCTAGTTAAACTTATTCTTTCCTTACTATATATGTATCCACCATGGTTTAACAAATTTTTGCCCTTCCTGGATTTAATAAAGTTGGCAGCTCCCAGGCTAGACATTATCTGAAAAAAGGAGAAAAGACAAAAAAATTAGCGTAAAAAAATTTAACATTTTCTTAAAACATAACATTTACACCATCCATTAATTTCCCTACTGCTGCACCTTCCTGGAGTTAGAATAGTAAATTGTTACCCCTACACTATCCAACACTTTCCCTACTGATGCACCTTCCTGGAGTTAGAATAGTAAATTGTTACCCCAACACTATCCAACACTTTCCCTACAGATGCACCTTCCTGGAGTTAGAATAGTAAATTGTTACCCCAACACTATCCAACACTTTCCCTACTGATGCACCTTCCTGGAGTTAGAATAGTAAATTTTTACCCCTACACTATCCAACACATGCCCTACTGCTGCACCTTCCTGGAGTTAGAATAGTAAATTGATACCCCTACACTATCCAACACTTTCCCTACTGATGCACCTTCCTGGAGTTAGAATAGTAAATTGCACCCCTTCACCATCCAACACTTTCCCTACTGCTGCACCTTCCTGGAGTTAGAATAGTAAATTGCACCCCTTCACCATCCAACACTTTCCCTACTGCTGCACCTTCCTGGAGTTAGAATAGTAAATTGTTACCCCTACATTATCCAACACTTTCCCTACTGATGCACCTTCCTGGAGTTAGAATAGTAAATTGTTACCCCTACATTATCCAACACTTTCCCTACTGATGCACCTTCCTGGAGTTAGAATAGTAAATTGTTACCCCTACACTATCCAACACTTTCCCTACTGATGCACCTTCCTGGAGTTAGAATAGTAAATTGTTACCCCAACACTATCCAACACTTTCCCTACAGATGCACCTTCCTGGAGTTAGAATAGTAAATTGTTACCCCTACACTATCCAACACATTCCCTACTGATGCACCTTCCAGGAGTTAGAATAGTAAATTTTTACCCCTACACTATCCAACACATTCCCTACTGCTGCACCTTCCTGGAGTTAGAATAGTAAATTGATACCCCTACACTATCCAACACTTTCCCTACTGATGCACCTTCCTGGAGTTAGAATAGTAAATTGTTACCCCAACACTATCCAACACTTTCCCTACTGATGCACCTTCCTGGAGTTAGAATAGTAAATTTTTACCCCTACACTATCCAACACATTCCCTACTGCTGCACCTTCCTGGAGTTAGAATAGTAAATTGTTACCCCAACACTATCCAACACTTTCCCTACTGATGCACCTTCCTGGAGTTAGAATAGTAAATTGTTACCCCAACACTATCCAACACTTTCCCTACTTATGCACCTTCCTGGAGTTAGAATAGTAAATTTTTACCCCTACACTATCCAACACATTCCCTACTGATGCACCTTCCTGGAGTTACAATAGTAAATTGTTACCCCTACAGCATGATACATTTTTAAAACTGCTGCACCTTAGAATGTTGGTTAAAAATACCTTTTTCTTTCAAATTTGCTTTTCTTGCTGACTCTTGTTCAGTGGGATTGGTGTGTAGGCTGGAGTAGACACTTAAGAGGTGATTTGTTGTCGAATGGAAAAATAAGTGTCTGGAAAAGTGATAAAAGAAAAAAATGAGAAAACAGAACGATGTTGAGAAATGCGTTTTTAGAAATTTTTCTACAAAAATTGCACATTTGATATAAGTTGCAGCACATAACACTTTCCGTAATGCTACACCATCCTTTAGTCATGAAAAAAAATTCTGTAATGTGGAAATGTAACCATAATTGTGTTGGTTTTTTTGGGAAAACTTTAGCAATGTGATAGTTAGTCTAATATATTGAAGGTTAAGAAACCATGCTGTAAATAAATACCTTGTTTTGTAGAACTTGCTTTTATGGATGAGGTGGCTGAAGATGATTTGCTTTGTTGGCTCAAGATTTCAGTTGCGATTCAAAATTGTTATCTTTTGAAAAAAAAAGAGGATAAAAAAAAAATTAACGGTGGTTTGAAATGTTAAATCTGAGTATCTTTAAAATAATACTGACATACAATATAACTATTACTACATGAGACTGTCCTAATCAATGCACCTTACTGCAGTTGAAATAGAGATATGTACCCCTACACTACACAACAATATCCCTAATGTTGCACCTTCCTAGAGTAGAAATAGTATATTGTTTCTCTAAACTATCCATTACTTTTCTAATTAGGTACGTTAGAGGAAGATTAATTGCAAAAGGAAGGATTAATAATGTATAGTAATAAAAATACGGAAAAGGTAACATACCTTTTCCAGTTGTTTTTTGTTTTCGTGCCTTTAAGCTAATGCTTGCAGGTGGTTAAAGTTTTTTTGGGGAACAGATGTTCACTGGAGAAAAAAAAAAAAAAAAAATTATTGTTCCTTTGCCAACGTTGGTTAGAAAAAAAATACAATATATAATCCATTTGAGATATGAAAAAGGAGTATGAGTAACAATTGGTGAAAGTAAACATACTACACATTTGAAGCATTTTTCGAAAAAAACATAAAAGGTAATTTCGATACTATTACTAAAATACTAAAATGCTGAACATTCATGGACTTAGAATAAAAATAGTTGCCCTAGTAATATGAAACGCTTTTTCAGATGTGGTACCTAACTGAAGTCTTATTAGTATTTGTTACTCCAGCATCATGGTAATTTTTCGTTTATTATGTGGTGAGATTGAGTTTTAAAAAAAAAACACCTCTGCCATACATGATTGTAGGTAATTTTTACAAATAAATTTTACAAGTAAAATCATTACACATAAATAACATTTACCTTAACAATTGTGTTTGTCAGTCGTTAAAGTGGTGGGGATGCCCAAATAGGTTCAGCTATTGTGGAATCTCAAAATCTTCCGAGTTTCTGCTTTTGGAAAATAAAATACTTGTTTTAAGTTTGTGTTTAATTTTAGTGATAATACATTGGAAACAGTACATTTGTAAAGTTATTATTATTTATTTTAATTTAATTTTTTTTGGGTTATGAAAATATATTTTCCTCAAAACCAACGTTTAAAAATATAATAATGACTTACTAGTAGTTGTTCTGTTGTTATGCTTTCACGAGTGAATTCCGTGCTCTCTCTGAGGAGGTCGCAGTGCAGGTGACAGATGGTCAGCTTATCACGTCTGCTCTCTCTGCTAGTTGATAATCAACTGAGTGCAAAATGGTGTCTTCCATGTATTTATAAGTTTTACTCTGTGTCACTATTAATTTTTTAAAAAACTGCGTTCGTTGTGTTTTTTTTAATGCTTTGTTTTACTGTGGAAAATGATAATTTAAAAATGCTTTTTAACAAATATTGCTTTCATTCATTTGCTCCGTTTTGGCATCCATTTTGGAACATGTCTTTTGGTATTGTTTACATAGAAACTGTGGTAGGACAAGTTTTACAAGTGAGACGGGTAAAATGGCGCCTATGTGTATGTGTGTTATGTTTTAGTTGGTTTACTTACTTTGCGATCTAATCATGTTAAAAATGTGTATCTACTGTTATTTATATTTTCGTTATTTTTTAAAAACTTAGAAATGTGTGAAAACGGAATTTTATGGGGAATTTTGAGTATTAATTTTAATGCCCGAGTATTAATTTTAATACTCGAGTATTAATTTGGTAATGCATTTCAGTTGATTTACGTACAGTTTTTCTCCACGTTTTAATACACTTCCCCACCCTAAAACCCCTAATTTCCCTGCATCCCGTGCCAGATTTTATTGTACTTTTAATTAAAAAAAAAAAAAAATTGCGTTGTAATGGTATGCGTTGTAATATATTTCGTTGTAACAGCACTTTTCAGTATTTTAATAGGTTTTGCGTTGTAAGAGAATTCGTTGTAAAGTAATGCGTTGTAGTAGTACTAGCGTTGTAAAAAATGCGTTGTAAAGGTATGCGTTGTAATAGCATGCGTTGTAACGTCATACATCCCCCAGGACTCCTGGCCTGGCACCTGGCCCACTGGACCAACAGCAGCACATCGGCAAAAGACATTCTCTGCCACATGGACTTGCTGGTCAATGTCTGACCAATGTTGACAAAGACTGTGGCATGGACTCTGAGGATTTCCAATGGCAAGGACACCAACTCCCCTAGTGAACTTTGGATTCCACACACCCGGAAAGCCCCTCATGTCATACCCCCCCCCACGTACCCCAACAAAAATAAAAAGTTACACGATAAAGAGATGATGCCTACATTTTGCAATATTACCTTACATGTGTCTTGTAAAGTCTAACCATGCCTGAGTTCTCATATGACTTCAACCATCCACACCCTGGGGCCTGAGTTTGGCACAGGACACACATGGGTCACAATGTATTAGGCAACACAGACATGGAGCACCATACACACCCGTGATGGGCCCAACCAGCTGAGGGGGTGGCCGCACCACCGTGCCGACAGACATATTGAGTACAGCGACAGCCATGCGCAGAGGTCAGGGATCATGTGGAGTGTCCTGTGGGGCACCCAGGTATGTGTGGACAGGTGGCAGAACCATGTCCTGCAAGCTTGAGTCAGGTGGATGCAGAGAATGGTGGCCTGGCCAACGTTGGATGCATGGGGATGGCACATGTCACAATACCCACACAGTCATGGACATCCTGCACAATACACAGTCTAATCCAACACAAACAGCTTGCATCTTGCCAACAGCCGTTGGTCTGGACAGATCATTTTGCAGTACCGCTTGAACTTGCTCTTCCTGCCCTGACCTTAGCTAATCATGTCGCTACTTCATTTACTCTTAGGAGAAACTTTAGAAATATTACCGATGACACTATTGCTTCTCACATTCGGATCTCGGAATCTTTCTCCTTGAAGGATGCGGATGAGGCAGCTCAAGAACTTATGGACTCTATTACCAATGCAGTGGAAAAGCTTGCCCCCGCCTCCCTTCGATATGTAGCTCGGCAGAAACCCACTGCACCCTGGTTCTCTGAACATCTGAGACTCCTAAGGCAGGGGTGTAGGAGCAGCGTGAGAAGCTGGAGGAAATCCTGGGATCCGAAAGATCGAGAGGTTCATAAGTCCGCTTTACGGGACTACAAACAGAGAGTTGTAGTGGAAAAGGAGGAGTACTTTTCCAATCTTACAGGTTCCCTAACCTCATCCAGGGAACTTTTTAAAATTGCTGATTCAATATGCTCTCTCCAACTCCCTGATTTTGTAGTTAGCTCTCAGGATCTTTGTAATAACATCTCTGACTTCTTTCACAGCAAAATCTCGGACATTCACATCGCCTTAGAAGCCCAATGCCACTCCTTGGATAAGGATATTCCTTCTGCTATAGCCAATCTGGACACTTTGGGTGAAAGCCCTTCCAAACTATTCAGGCAATTTCCCTTATTGTCTTTGGAAGGACTGAACCTCCTACTCGATAGGACTAAATCTTCCTACCCAATGGATCCTTTACCGCTAAAAACACTTAAGGAGTGCAGAAACAGCATTCTTCCGCACATGTTGGAAGTCATGAATAGGGCTATTGTCCAGGGTTCCTTTCCACCAGTGTGGAAGAAGGCTATTGTAAAGCCTCTCCTTAAGAAACCGTCTTTGGATCCTGGCCTTCTTAAAAACTTCAGGCGAATCTCTCTGCTCCCGACCCCTGCAAAAATATTGGACGCACACCTCAACTCCCACCTCTCCACTTTTCTTGAGACCAGTGAGTATCTTGATAACACACAGCACGGATTCAGAAAGTACCACAGTACCGAATCCGCACTTACTGTTGTAGTAGACAACATCCGACGTAAAGTGGATAGTGGCCAAACTACAATACTGGTCCTATTAGATCTCACAGCCGCGTTCGATACCCTGTCTCCCGCCATTTTAACATCTCGGCTTAGGGAGGCAGGGGTTACTGGGCCGGCCTTGAATCTTCTTAACTCCTTTCTCCTTGGTAGAGAACAGAGAGTAAAGCTTGGAAATTTCCTCTCCCCTGCCAAGTCATTGCAATGTGGGGTGCCACAGGGGTCGGCCCTTAGTCCGACCCTGTTTAACATCTATGTGGCCCCCCTTGCCAGACTAGTAAGATCGTAGGGGATGGAGGTGGTGTCCTACGCCGACGACACCCAGATCATGGTGTCACTGGCTCATTCCTCTGTCCATACATCCGCCATTAGCTTTAGGTCATGCATGCAGCATGTGGCAGATTGGATGATCATCAATTCCCTAAAGCTAAACGGCGACAAGACAGAGGTCTTGGTCTTTGGGAAAGACCAAGACGTTTGGTTGAGCGAGTGGTGGCCTTCATCTCTTGGCACCTGCCCCACTCCCTCCCAATCAGCCAGAAATCTCGGCGTGGTCTTTGACACCTCACTCTCTATGATGCTCCAAGTAAATAGGACCGTGGCCACATGCTGGGGTGTTATCAGGATTCTAAATAGGATCCGTAACTATCTTTCTCTCCAGGCTCGTAAGCAGATTGCAGTCGCTCTTGTTGGCTCCAGGCTCGATTATTGCAACTCCCTGTATGTGGAGTCCAACAAGGGCCTTATCCATCGACTGCAAATCGTGCAGAATGCTGCAGCACGTTTTGTTCTGGCCCTTCCCTTGGCATCTTCAGCCACGACTGCTAGGAGAGATCTTCATTGGCTCCCTGTTCAGCATAGAGTATTTTTTAAGATTCTATGTCTTACATGCAGAGCTCTTGCGGCTGGCACGGACGATGCACTTGGGTCTCTGCTTACCCGCTATAATATCCCAACCAGATCTCTTCGATCTGCTGGGTTATTTCAACTGGTAGTGCCCCGCACAAGGCTAGCCAGATGGGGAGCGAGAGCTTTTTCTGTTGCCGCTCCTAAGCTCTGGAACTCTCTTCCAATTGAGGTCAAAACCCTTCCCTCAATTGATCTGTTCAAAAAGGCCCTTAAGACGTGGTACTTTACCAAAGCCTACTAATGAGAGAATGCTGGTTTGATTCGCGAGCTGTATTATTTGAATTAGGCGCCTTGACGCCCATTGGGCAAAGTTTGCGCATGACAAAACTCATTTCATTCATTCATTCATACTCGACACATAGACATAGCCACTATCACGGAAAACCATGCCAGACATGCCGTATGCACCGTGGCAACACACCAGAATTGACTGAGAATAGGCACCTTGAAGGCATAGGGACACCTTTATTATTCATGTATTCGGGAATGCAGAGGCAACTTGGAGTACACATACACAGGTCATGTGGAGGAACATGTGGGTCCAACACTGGAACCCCCCTTCTGCAGCACAAATGCGTGATAGCCATGGAACTGGCACACAAGTGTCAGCTAACAGCTAAACACCCCCTGCTGCTCACAGAGAGGCTGCCATACACCATTGATCCTCTGATGTGGAAGTCCCACACCATGTCAAGCCAATGCAAACCGTATGTGTCCGAGGGCAGTGTTACACACATTGATGCCATCATCACAATCCACTATCCCATCACAGATGACTGTCAACAAGTCTGACCATCTATTCAGGTGTACCCAGCTACATGTCATGTGTCCCATGGTGATGCGACATGTCTGCAGAGGAACCAAACATCGACAGGGGCAGTGTGCACACATCGTAAACAACTGCCACACCCAATACACCCCTGATGCATCCCTTACCCTAAGGAGACTTCCAAACTTGTCCGTGCGTGTAACGCTGAGTCAGCACACGATGACGTGTCCATGAGGAATAGCAGTGCCACAACAATGCAACCAGCAGACGGCATGCGCAAGTACCTGGGGATGAGAGACACACAAGAAGTCAGCCACAAAAAGCACAGCCACTTGCATGTGCATGTACTCGACACATGTAAGGATGACAACATGCTAGGTCACAATTATGACTGGGGAAATACACTCATCACTGGCACCATCACTCCAGTGACACATCCACACACACCTCTGACTCACGTGCCATACATGCAGATGGACACACACATCGCAACACATGCCACATGGGGACCAATGCGTGCACACTCAGACACTGGTACTCACCACTAAGCAAAGAAGTCGCGTATGAGCCGACTCCGAATGTCCTCTTGTGGAACCACATCCTCCACATTACTAGCCCCATTGCCAAGCCCTTCGTCTTCCACGGGTGGATGGTCCTGATCATCTTGATCCAGGATGAGTGGCACAGCTTTCTCAACTGCCATGTTGTGCAGCATGCAGCGGACCATGAAGATTTTGCAGACCTTCGCCGGGGCATATGGGAGGGCGCCGCCGGTCTTGTGGAGGCATCTGAATCGGCTTTTCAGGAGGCCAAATGTCCTCTCTATCACTCGCCTTGTCCGGCCATGGGCGGTGTTGTAGCGGAGCTGGGCCGGCGTGCTGGGGTTGCAGAGAGGTGTGATCAGCCATAGCATGTTGGGATAGCCAGCGTCCCCTACATGGAAACCACATGGACATAAGTAGGACAGGAGAAGCGGTCGTGCTGGAAGTCTACGCAACATACAGGGCAGACAGAGTGTACCCACCAACAACACATGCTCGTTCGTTGCGCAGCTGCGTCATCATTTCAGGCACCCTGCTATGCCTCATGATGTAGGCATCGTGTGCTGATCCTGGAAAACGAGCACAGACATGTGAAATCACCATGTTGGACAGACACACCACAAGGGCATTGGTGGAGTGGTAGTGCTTGCGATTCCTGTACGCTACCTCCTGTGCCTGTGGTGGTACCAAAGCCACATGTGTCCCATCTATGGACCCAATGACATGGGGCATCCCTCCCAGGGCATAGAATCCACGCTTGACCCCAGTCAACAGTTCAGGAGTTGGGAAATGGATGAACTCATCCAGGTGAAGCAACATGACCTCTAAGAAATCATGCAGCACATGGCTGAACATGCTCTGGGACATGCCACCAACATGAGCTATGGTATATTGAAAGGTACCCGTGGCAAGAAAATGTAGGGCTGCCATTACCTTCAGCTTGGGTGTCAGTGCCGTAGGATACCTGTGCAGCGGTTGCAGGTGTGGTGCCAGCCTTGCCGTCAACTCCTCAATCAACGGTTGGGGGAAGCGGTAGCAGCGTATACAGTCATTCTCCCGCATGTCAGCCAAGTCTGGAATTGGTCGGGGAAGAGGCGGCGCTCTGCAGTAATTTGGAAGTGACAAGGAAGAGTGAGTGCACTACAACAACAATTTATTTGTACTGAGCACCTGTTAATCTGTCAATACACATATGCTAAATACGGAGTCAGGTATGTGCCACATGCCCTGGACACGTATGGTTGCCAGGTGACACTCCTACCAAGACCCAGCTACACACGGAGATTGTGAACCTCCACATGCCATGGCATGGGATTAGCTGTGTCCCAGTGTAAGTGAACAGCCAGACGCAACAGAGTGACATACATCAACACATCAGCAGAAGTAGGATGTTGATTTCAGGGACAGGTCGCGGAACACTAGAGCCACAGGTCACATGACATTACACTAGGACAGCCCACACACCTTGCCAATAAGGTGTACATGTAATGACTCACCACACATACATTGAGAGGATGCAGACATGTCCTTGTTACGCCACTCCGTGTCCCATGCATACATACGCACCTCACATCCAATACCACATGTGGCCTGGTGTGCGTAACAGTGTGCCATGTCCATCTACACACAGACACATGTTGGTTGCTGCAACAGCTGATGCCTTTGAAGGAACACCAACATCAAGCTAATGGGAACACACCACACATACATGACATAGACACATTGTGCACCGTGGGTAGTCACATGTCTGGTGTGGTAACCCCTGTAGCGGGCATCAGGGGACACTTGCGTGTGTTGTTGACTGTGCCATGCCAGTGACGCTCATCCCAAGTGTGCAGTACGACATGCACACATGTCAAAGGAGTTAAGGGCATGCCTGGCACATATTGCACCGTCACACATAACATCTGTACACATCTCATCATACATCTATTGCCTTCTCGACTCAGGAGTAATGTGCCACATCACAGCCTTTCACACCTGTGCCCCACACATGTAGTACTGCCCAGACAATGCCTTGATTTCCATCCATGGACAAGTATGTCAGCTCTATTCCTTCCTGTGTGCTGCCTGTCACCACTGTGATGTGTGAAAGGCACCGTACATTCGCTCAGAGGGCCTGTGTACGTTCCCTATCACTATGGGAGTGCTGCCGTATGCGTACCCATAGTGATAGTGAGCGTACGCACGCGTGTACGGTCCGTATCACTATGGGTACACATACGCGAGCACACCCATAGTGATAGTGAGCGTACAGGTGTGTGTACGGTCTGTATCACTATGGGTGTGCTCGCGTATGCGTACCCATAGTGATAGTGAGCGTACAGGCGTGTGTACGGTCTGTATCACTATGGGTACGCATACGCGAGCACACCCATAGTGATAGTGAGCGTACAGGCGTGTGTACGGTCCGTATCACTATGGGTGTGCTCGCGTATGCGTACCCATAGTGATAGTGAGCGTACAGGCGTGTGTACGGTCCGTATCACTATGGGTACGCATACGCGAGCACACCCATAGTGATAGTGAGCGTACAGGCGTGTGTACGGTCCGTATCAATATGGGTACGCATACGCGAGCACACCCATAGTGATAGTGAGCGTACAGGCGTGTGTACGGTCCGTATCACTATGGGTGTGCTCGCGTATGCTTACCCATAGTGATAGTGAGCGTACAGGCGTGTGTACGGTCCGCATCACTATGGGTACGCATGCGCGAGCACACCCATAGTGATAGTGAGCGTACAGGCGTGTGTACGGTCCGTATCACTATGGGTACGCATACGCGAGCACACCCATAGTGATAGTGAGCATACAGGCGTGTGTACGGTCCGTATCACTATGGGTGTGTCGCGTATGCGTACCCATACTGATAGTGAGCGTACAGGCGTGTGTACGGTCCGTATCACTATGGGTACGCATACGCGAGCACACCCATAGTGATAGTGAGCGTACAGGCTTGTGTACGGCCCGTATCACTATGGGTGTGCTCGCGTATGCGTACCCATAGTGATACGGACCGTACACACGTCTATACGGGCCGTTGCTATGCATTTGGGGTGCCTTAGGGCCCCGGAACGCACCGTACCTGTGTGTGAAACTCCAAATTACATAGGGGACAAGTATAAAGGCCTACATGCATGCTGGTTGTCATGGAGACTAAGTTTAAAGTATGATTTTTTTTCTGCAGGTGCACACCAGAAGTCAGTTTGAATGAATCTACTTTGTTGCAATGTGGTTCTGGAGTTGACATCATGCTCAAGAAAAAAAACAATAAAAACCCACTGACTGTGCTAGGTTTGAAGGGATTGGAGGAAACATAGGATGCAAATGTGAGTGACCAATCACTCTGTACTCCTGTGCATGAAACAGGCCAGCAAGGCAGATATAAGGCAGCCAGGTCCCATGAGGGAGCACTTGCCTGCACATCTTTGGATTCTACGACCCAGCTGCTGCTCCTGATTCCCTGGAACCATGTCAAGGTCTGTGGAGAGGGCACAGCCTTTCACCCTGGAGGAGAACCTGGCATTGCTGGATGTGATCCTCCCACAGTACCCCCTGCTGTATGGGCGACCAGGGTATCAGGTGAGTGCAGAGTCTACTAGCACAGACTGTGTCCCTTTTTTGTGACTGTGACTTCTGGCATTGTGTCCAGGTGTGACACACATGCAATGTACTGTAGGGGGGGTCCCAGGGGGGGGAATGCCTGATGTCTCCCAGCCAGAGCATGCTGTGGTGCATGTCTGCCGTCCTCACTTGCATTGTGTTTACTGTGACAATCACTGCATGGTGCATGCCACATTCTGCCTGTCTTATCCTCCTGGGAATGTAGCCTCTACAGTCCTCATGTGATTATGTGGTCAGCCCAGTGTGACAGGTGACTGTACCCACAGATGTGTGTTAGTTCTGTGTACCTGTGCTGAGAGTGTCCACATGATGTGTTCGCACCCTGGACATCGGTGTGTGTGTAAGTCCCCTGTCATGTGGGTGGGTGCATATGTGGAGTGTAGCACCCAGGCTGCATGAGGGATGGAGATACCCTGCCCATCTGATGTGAGCAGGGAGCAGTGCTGTGTGTCTGACGTGCAGAGCCAGCCCCACACCTGTGAGCCCCCCCCGTCTAGTGGCACATGTGCAGAGTGAGGTTTGTCGCTGCATTTGGCAATGGCAGGTGAATGTCCTGTGCCTGTGTGTGTCTGTGTACTCTGCTGAGCTAGCCTCAGTGGCCTGTGGCATGTGAATGCTTAGAGGTGCTGCACATAATCCTGGTGTAGCTTGTGATGCACAGTGTGAGCCTGGATCATTGATTGTGTCGTTGCCGTCATTCCACCCGTGTACTTTCAATGGCACGTACTGCTTTTGCCCTTCCCCAGAGGATCATGTCCCTATGACAAAGGTGCAATGCGTTGGATGCATACTATGCCTTGTTGTAAACAGCAAATTTGTTCTAATATGTGTCTCTGTGACATGTGCCAGGTGTATTGATATAGTGTCACTTGTTCATCCTCACAGGTATGCGCCTCTGCCAAGAAGCAGATCTGGATGAACGCCGTCAGTGCCGTGAGGAGGACGGAGGGTCGCAAGCGGCGCCTGGCCCAGGTGAGAAAACGCTGGCAGGATATCCGGTGCTGGACGTGGAGGATCGCACGGGTCCTGCTGGGGGACTCACCTGAGACCCATAAGAACCGCGGGTGCCGCCGTCTGACCCACATCCACAAGCGTGTGCTGGCGGTGGTCTTTCCAGACTTTGACAGGCGCTTACAGGAGAAGCAGCAGCAGGAAGGGGGTAGGTACATGCGTGTTTGTTGTGTGTCACCAGCATTTGTAAGTGCACAGTTGCATGGATACACTGCCAGGGTTTAAAGGTGCTGTGCAGATCCGGTTACCCACAGTATAGCGGTGCTCTCTTGCCTCCCTTCCCCTCCTTGCAATGTGTTCCTTGGTCTGTGTGTAGTCACTCCTTCACAAGGTTATCTAGGCTGGCACTTTATCCACGTGAACAATGCCTGTAGCATCATGTGTGGGGGTGGTGTGTATCAGGTTTTGGGACCTTGCCTGTGCCCTGTCCAGTTCAGTACTTGTGGGTTCCATGTCAGTTGCCACTGATGCTGAGTCCAGACATGGGAGTTAGTCTCTCAAGTGTCATGCCTTACAGCACGCATGTCTTATGTTGTGGCCTGTGACATGATGTGCATGAGTGTGCGATATGCATGGTGCAGGGATGGTGGCGTGTGTTGCAGTCATTCCCATTCAGGACCATAGAGTTGTTTGGCCACTACTGTCCCCTGGGGCATATTTTCCTAGGTGCCATGTGTGTCATCACAAAATGTGGACACTCTCAGTGTCTACAGCATAGGTTGTGCTCTGTGCCATTGTCCCCTGGCACCATGTATATTGACGTAAAATGTAGTACAAGTGTCCACTGTACAGCCTGACCTGATTTTCCTTGTTCATACTCACGGTGGCCAGTGCCTGTGTGTCTTGTTACAATCATCTGATGATGACCATTTGTACATGGTTATTTGGACAGGCGCACCTTGGGTATTTTGTGTCCAATCTTGCATTTATCCAGCCCATGTGTATTTCACCCAGACTAAGAGATGTAAGTGCTTCCTGTGTCTCAACAAATTGTCTCATGTAGGGGGTGGTTGGTGCGGGCAGAGCCTACATGTCAAAACCTGATATCTCCTTGCTAGGTCTGGCCAGTGTGTGATGTTTGTCTGGACATACACTCTAGGTGCAGTGAGGCAGTCATGGTGGGCATGTTTTCAGTATTACCTATGCTGCATGTGCCTCAAGTTCATGGATATGGTCCCTGCTCATCCCTATTTTCGGCAACGCTGTGTGGTGCAGATGCAGTGCTGGATTGTCCCCAGAGCCTGGTTCCTCTGTCAAAATCCATTTCATGTCATTTGCTATTGTGTCATGCTCTCCATAGTTTTTCAGTGGCATGGTGGGTCAACCAACTGTGTGTTGCATGCCCTACATATGTACCTTGTTTTGTAGATGTTACTCATCTTTCTTTTCAGGCTATGTACTGTAACCTATATAGATTGGACTCATGTGACATATGTATACAGGTTTATGATTAATTGCTGTCTCTTCACCTTGCCCACAGCATCGTCGGGGGACACGGAGGGAGACATCAGCACAGATGGAGCGGAGGGACCGAGCACCAGTGCCAGCGGTGACATCTTGGCTGGCACATCGAGTGGAACTGAGGCGGAGGAGAGTGAGGCCGAGGACCTGTCCTGTGCCACCACAGAATATGAAGCTGACGGGTCCGAGGATGAGCTCTCCGAGTGGGCGGAGGCTGCACCAGCAGCTGACAGTGGCACAACATCTCTCCTCGCCCCCTCCATTGCCATCAGCCGCCTCCCACTTGCTCGTGTCCCTTCCCAGCGTGCCCGGTCACCACATGTCTCCTTCCTGCCAGGCACCGCACCCCCTGCCCCTGTCTCCACTGCTGCCGCCAATGCCGAGTCTGTGGACATTCAGCGGCAGTTGCAGGTTGGTCAGGCTGCGATGCTTAATGTCCTCCATGGCCACAGCCAAGTGCTGAACAACATGGAGGCATACTTGGAGGGCATTTTGTTATCGCAGGCTGACCAACGCAACTTGCTGAGGTCCATTGACTCGACACTGACTGCAGCAGTGGGTCTCCTGCAGCGCTTCGTCCAACCCCCTACCCCTGACCCATCTACACTTCCCACTCCCATGCCTGTCCCACGTACACCCAGACATCAGCATGCACCCACCACAACAGACACAGGCACCACACCAGCAGGGAAGTTCAAACGCACACCTCCTGGCACGCACACACAGGGTGAAGTATGCACACCCACTGGGTCGGGGGGCAAACGTAAGACATGCAGCCAGAGTGGGAGTCCACATTCCACCAAATCCACTCCCTCCAAATCCCCTCCCCTCAGCTCTCCTGGCCACATATCCACCAAAGACTCCTTCATGGCTGCTCTGTCCCTGAGCCCCACAGTGACACCACCCCGCAAGCGGTCAAGGGAGTCCCCGGTCAGGGTGGTTGAGTCCCCCCCCTGTCCACACCCTCCCCCAGTGGTGCTGCGACCCATCCCTCTGACCCCCCCCTCCTTGGGCCTGTGGTTCCTTCGGGTGCAGGGGAGTCGCTGGAGGACCTTGCTAAGGTGTGCAGCGCCATCCTGGCCTCCGCCTTTGGCCCTGCCCCACCCCCTGTGGTGGAGTCCTCCGTCCCTGCACCCACGACGCCCTCATGTCCCTGCAGTGCCTGGTCCTTCCCCCCCACATGATGCCCCCCCCTCTGGAAGACGAAGGAGTCTGACTGTGCAGGCAAGCTAGGGGACACGCGTCCCACTGTGTCCCCCACCTGGATTTGAACTTTGGATTGCCCTATGGGCATTGTACATTTTGAACTTTCAAGGGACAAACAGATTTTTGGATGCTGAATAAAGCAATTTCTTTTTCCTTAGTACACTACTGTCTGTCTGGTATTGCTGTTGGTGGACCTGCTCCATTATTGTGGGTGGTGATAATGTGTTGGGTGTGTGGGAATTGTGCTGGTCATAGGGTGGATCCTGGTATCTGTGTGCCATCACAAGCTGTTGGCTACATAACTTTGTTCATGTAAGCAGTTACTGCATGGTGACATCGTCCCAAGGTGTGTTCCTTCCTCTGTGTAACCTGACATCTTCCCTGCAGGGTGTTTCCAATATGTGGTGCGGAGCTGTGTCTACATCAGCTGGGTGTGTGACAGACTCCTTCAACTTTGCACATGCATGCTGAGCGATGTCTCCACCTGCATCATTCGTGGCATCCTTGGTGGTCACTGTACTTGTGTATGTAGACTGTTGACATGACTTCATGTGGACATGTTCTCTTTTAGGTGCTATGCATGTGTGTACTCCCAGCCTCGCACACATGTGGTACATGTGCTGCAGGGTCTTTGTGCACCTGACTGACATTTGTGGGCATTGTATCTGTGGGTACTCCACCCTTTGCGTTCCATGGGCACTGCTGGGAGGACTCTACACCCACCCCTTCTGCGTCTGGGCACTGCTGGGAGGACTCTGCACACACCCCTCCTGTGTCTGGGCACTGCTGGGAGGACTCTGCACACACCCCTCCTTTGTCTGGGCACTGCTGGGAGTGTTAGGCACCCACCCCTCCTGTGTCTGAACTGCTGGGAGTACTCTACACCCACCCCTCCTGCGTCTGGGCACTGCTGGGAGTGTTAGGCACCCACCCCTCCTGTGTCTGGGCACTGCTGGGAGGACTCTGCACACACCCCTCCTGTGTCTGGGCACTGCTGGGAGGACTCTGCACACACCCCTCCTGTGTCTGGGCACTGCTGGGAGTGTTAGGCACCCACCCCTCTTGTGTCTGGGCACTGCTGGGAGGACTCTACACCCACCCCTCCTGCATCTGGGCACTGCTGGGAGTGTTAGGCACCCACCCCTCCTGTGTCTGGGCACTGCTGGGAGGACTCTGCACCCACCCCTCCTGTGTCTGGGCACTGCTGGGAGGACTCTGCACCCACCCCTCCTGTGTCTGGGCACTGCTAGGAGGACTCTACACCCACCCCTCCTGTGTCTGGGCACTGGTAGGAGGACTCTGCACACACCCCTCTTATGACTGGGCACTGCTGTGGGGCCTCTGCACACACCCCTCCTGTGTCTGGGCACTGTTGTGAGTGTTAGGCACCCACCCCTCCTGTGTCTAGGCACTGCTGGGAGGACTCTGCACACACCCCTCTTATGACTGGGCACTGCTGGGAGGACACTGCACCCAACCCTCCTATTTCAGGATATGTACGCTTAGAACATACACGGGTGTGGGTTCGCTCCATGCATACGCGGGTGGGGGTACGGTCCGTACATACACGGTTGGGGTGGGGGTACGCTCCATACATACGCGGGTGAGGGTACGGGTCGTACATACACGGTTGGGGTGGGGGTACACTCCATGCAAACGGGGTGGGGGTACGGGTCGTACATACACTGTTGGCATGGGTGGTACGTTCCATGCATACGCGGGTGGGGGTAGGGTCCGTACGTACACTGTTGGCATGGGTGGTACGTTCCATGCATACGCGGGTGAGGGTACGGGTCGTACATACACGGTTGTGGTGGGGGTACGCTCCATACATACGCGGGTGAGGGTACGGGTCGTACATACACGGTTGGGGTGGGGGTACGCTCCATACATACGCGGGTGAGGGTACGGGTCGTACATACACGGTTGGGGTGGGGGTACGCTCCATGCATACGGGGTGGGGGTACGGGTCGTACATACACTGTTGGCATGGGGGGTACGCTCCATGCATACGGGGTGGGGGTACGGTCCGTACGTACACTGTTGGCATGGGGGTACGCTCCATGCATACGGGGTGGGGGTAGGGTCCGTACGTACACTGTTGGCATGGGTGGTACTCTCCATGAATACGCGGGTGAGGGTACGGGTCGTACATACATGGTTGGGGTGGGGGTACGCTCCATGCATACGCCGGTGAGGGTACGGGTCGTACATACACGGTTGGCATGGGGGGTACGCTCCATGCATACGGGGTGGGGGTACGGTCCGTACGTACACTGTTGGCATGGGGGGTACGCTCCATGCATACGGGGTGGGGGTACGGTCCGTACGTACACTGTTGGCATGGGGGTACGCTCCATGCATACGAGGGTGAGGGTACGGGTCGTACATACACTGTTGGGGTGGGGGTACGCTCCATGCATACGGGGTGGGGGTACGGTCCGTACGTACACTGTTGGCATGGGGGTACGCTCCATGCATACGCGGGTGAGGGTATGGGTCGTACATACACTGTTGGGGTGGGGGTACGCTCCATGCATACGGGGGTGGGGGTACGGTCCGTACATATCCGTACCCATGCTGTGGAATGCTTGTGCGGGCCGTACCCAGGCCTTTGCCACGTGGGTACAGCCGTCCCACCATTGTTGGGGTGACGTAGGTGTGGGCGTGGTACGACTCGTACCCACACTCTTAAGGCATGGGTACGGGACGTACCTGTATTGTTGTGTTACCGTTTCGCGTCGTCAACCACTTCCGTTGTGGCGGACGCTGGCTTTGCTGGACACGCCCCCACCCCCTCGTAGTGACCAGGGCCTGGGGGTCAGGTATGTCCAGGGCATGTGTGCTGTGTGACTTTGGTGGGGGTTTTGTGGCCTGCCCCTGCTCCTGCACCCCCCCCCCTTTCCCCCTCCCTTTGTTGTTCTGACCTTCTGCGGCGTCTGCGTCGTAACCTGTAGAGGAGGTCGACTGCTATGAGGGCCGGGATGACACGTAGGTTCGGGTCCATGTCTGTCCGTCGCGTGCAGGTACTCCTTGTTCGCGTCGTCCTGATTTCCCAGCAGTTTTTGGCTTCCGGAAAATATTCTCCGTGCGGGATGACGTCGGTGCGAATCGTACTTCCTGGTTCGTGAATGGCAGGCTGCGTGCGTCCCGACGTCACGTCGGCGCTTTCCCGGATCACATTTGTATGCATATTTTCGTCGGTCGGTGTTTTGTACGATTCGTACGGAAATAGTATTTCCGTGCGAATCGTACTTCCATGTTTGTATCTTGTTACGACCGGGTAAGCGTCGGACGGGGAATATGCTCCGTCCGACGGTTCGTACCCGGTTTTTACAGGATCGTAATCGGCACCTTTGTCTAAACAATAGAGTTCAAACCTGTCAGGGTTAAGATAAATGTCTTACAGGTTACATGCATTTATTTGCTGCAGGCACATGATCCTGCGGGCTGTACTTCGAAAATAGGAACTTGTGACTTGCAAGTTAGATATAGATCTCTGCAACCAACACAGAAACCCATTGTGAATTTACCATCAACTTGGAAAGTGGAAATAATATAGCTTTCACCAAAGCTCTGATGATGGTTCTTTAATCTAAACTTCACTGTCATCACTGACATATAGTATAATCTATTAGTTGGTCCTCAAATCCTATGTTGAGGACTAATCCATTCAATTGAAGATGGGCATTTATACACTGAAAATGAGGATTTCGCTGCTTGTTTAATGTATATTTCTGTTGTCATTGTATGGTTTATTTGTATTGTCGTTTTTGACCCCTATATTTTTGCTGATTCTAATATAAACTTGATTACTCTTTTTGAAACATCCATTTTTCTAAAAATTGTTTTGAGTTAATACCTTTCATTAGATGTCACTGTTTATGCAAGATAAAATGATTTAAAAGTATATTTTTCAAATGAATGCCTTGTAGGCACCTTTACCTTTTTGCTTTACTACCCAAGCCCACAAGGGTCTATTGGGTTGCCCATTTTTTGTTATAGTTTTATAAAGTTGGCATTTTCTTACTTTAGCCATTCGGTGCCTGCTGCCTGTCTCCGATCACATGTCTAAGGTGGGTGACAGTTTGGCTTTGTGTATTCCTCCTAGACACTCACACACAATGGAGCTTAAGTGTGACAGGATGGGCCATCCTGACAGGATTAGAGGGAGGAGCTGGACCCAGCCTCACTTACACCTGAATAGGCTGTGTGCTGTCCCCACACAAAGAGCTTCATACCACCCTGTAGTGAGTATGGAACCAGGGCAGGACGAGCAGGACCTCTGTGCACCTTAAAGGCCTGTCTTTGAAGTCTCCCCAACTTCACAGCCCCAACTGGGTATAAGTATGGGACTCCTGACACTATCACTTCAGTACACTTTTGTACCTGTGAAGACTCTTCCAGGAAGTAGGACTGCTGTGCTGCTGTAAAGATTGCTGTACTCCTGCCTTGCTTTTCAGAACTGCTGCATGCTTTCCTCTTGGTTGGGTGAGGGGACACTTGAACCCAGTGTGACTATAAGGGTTAGCTGGCTGGCCTCCTGATCTGAAGTCTCGGGGAATACTTCCAACCACCCTATTTCTGCAACTAGACTCTGCCAACTGTGAGTCTACCCTGCCAAGTGGTGCCACTCCAGTCCTGGATGCATGGAAGTGGGCCTGATGTGCTTTTCCAGTGGAACCAATGCATCCTCTGCTGAGCTAATCATCCCGAGCAAAACCAAAGCATCTCCTTGGCTAAGCAGTGAATCTTTGAGCATATTGGATGCATTGCCGCCATTTGGTGGATCGGACCCATTGCATAAGATTTGCATAGCCACTGTATCCTGCATCTGGGACCGATGCATCGCCTTCGGTACCAGCAATGCACAATGGTTTTACTGGCGCAAGTTCTTCGCATCACTCTTACCTGCAGCCGTGACAACAAACCTCCGCATCACAGATTCACCGCTCATTTGAACCGACGCATTGTCTCCATTGCACCCCGCTTTCTCGATCCCAGCCTTTGAATAGCAAGGCAAGTCTACAGGATTCTCAATGCTGAAGCATCAGGACCTCGCATCGCAGCCTCATCGCATTTTAGAACTATCGTGTTGCATCTGCTATGGGATGCATCTTCGATGCGGATGCACAAAAGTGATCCACATTTAAGGTACTCTGGTTCAGCTGGCCTAATTCCATGTAGCCAGGCCCTGCTCCATCGTGGTCAGCCTGAACCTTTGACTTTGTCCCAGTCCAGCGCAACTAGATATCCCCAATAAGGCATTTTGCTTCTTATCTCTATTTTTCACTATAAACTTTAAAATTCAATACCTCAGGTTCTACTTAATGGATTTTTGGGGTTTTCATCTTGTTTTATTTATTACATTAAGTTCTATTTTTCTAACCTGGCATGGAACCTTTTGGTTTGGCGTTTTCACTGTTCTACTGTTTAAGGTGTTGCACAAATAATTTATAGAAAAAGTGAAGCCTGACTGGTCTATGTCAAGTTACGATAGGGTTAGCAAAGGTTAATTTGGAGTGTGCTTGTGCCTTAACTTGACAAGAATTGTGGTTACTGCTTGACCATGGCTAATACCCAAGTCAACCAGCAACACAATTTCTAACGTTTTTGGGCAAAATATCTCTATGTAGTGGTAGTTCCTGTGATGTCACTTCCCATGATGTCACTTTCTGGGAAAAGCTGTTGCTAATTAACAAATATATGCTTAAAGTATCGGTTTTGCAGTCTGCAGAAATGTAGCATCTCTTATTCCCATGTTCAGCCTAGATCCCTTGCTCCACCTTCCATGTAAAAGCTTGTCTTACAAATATAAACCTGTAACTAATGCCTATCTTGACTCGAGATTGTACTTTGGGTGCTGCTACAATGAGCCAAGAGAGATAAGACACCATAAAGGACAGACCAATAGAAATGTGAGGCTTGTCTGAGACCACACCCCACGGCATTATCCAGGAGTGTGTGCCATTTCCCTCTGAATGAGGCTTTCAGGCTCAAGAATTCCTCCCTGAGCACCCTTTCTCCTTTGGGTGTAGATTTTCCATTATTAACTTCAAAGGGACCATATTTTTGTAAATGATATTTAGTGCACAAAATATTATAAACTGATTGTTGAAATAATAAAAATAAAAAACAAGAGAAAAAATTGCAATTTTGAGACCATTTTAATCTGTATTTGTTTGTCACAATAGCTGATTTACAAAAACCAAATAAAATTGTATCCATCAGACCATCCTGCTTGCAACAATATAGAGGGTTTGTAGGTTTTCAAACAGCAAGCAATACCAAGAGCAAACAACTAAGCTGCAGCTTATAATGATTTCTCGTTGTGTGCCGACCATCCGGCAAATCATACAGTAAAATTGAATGACCGAAAAATGGTATGAAAGTAATCTACGTACCTCTAAAATGTGCACAAGGTACTTAGTTAGAAACAGTAGTTATTTGTACACCTTTGAATTTGGGGACTATCATTTGGATCAGAGGGCATTCTGAAAACCGTTTTTTCGTGCATAGATACATAGAAATTTAATAGGTAATAAAATATGTTCTACTATTCTCTGTTGTCATACATCTCTTAATAAAAATGGTACATCACTTGTGTGGCTCAGCCTAGTGCCTGAGACACAAAATTCCCCATAATATGACCTGGAGATATGAGATTTTGTTTCATCCAGCAAACTCAAGGCTCTGTTTCAGAATGTTGGTTGCTGCGTGATTTGGACCTTGGCTCAGTCGCCACCCAGAAAAACCTACAAAACCCAGGCATTTTGGAAAGCTAGCTGGCACTCTAGTGCGGTGTGACTTGTGTTGATCTCAGGATGTTTTCTTGCCCAGAAAGTCTTGCCAACCTTAAACATTGGCTAAAGACACACATTTATGTCACAGTTCTGTGAAAACATGTTATATTATCTATGGAGATCCACACACAAATTCTCCTAACATCCATCATTTCTATATTTCTCTCAATAAAAATGGTATCCTACTTGTGTAGGTGAGACCAGCGCCTGTGGCACGAAAGGCTTTAAACACAACATGGACAGATCATACATTTCCACATAAAACCAACTCTTTTGCTGTTATGTGGGTAGCTGCAGATTTTGGGCCGAGGCTCCACTGTCACCAAGGGAAACCTACCAAACCCAAACATTTCAGAAAAGTAGACACCTGGGGGATTCTAGGGTGGTGTAGCGCATGTAAATTTGCTTTTACCCTTAAAGCCTTGTAAATCTTACACCTTAACTAAAAACACACATTTTCTGCACATTTCTGTGAGAGAATGTTCCAGACTCTTTGGGGCCGATTCACAGAACTAATCAGAGACAAAATCCTAAACGTACTACTTTTGGTATTCACAGCAGGCATTTAGTACTAGTAAAGTTAGGATTTTGTCTTAAGTTTGACTTAAGACAGACTTAAGACAGAGTTAAGACAGACTTAAGAAAGATTGAAGACAAACTTAGGACATTCTTAGGACAGACTTAAGACATACTTAAGACAGACTTAAGACAAAATCCTAGCTTTACTACTACTAAATGCCTTCTGTGAATACCAAAAGTAGTAAGTTTAGGATTTTGTCTCTGATTACTTCTGGGAATAGGGCCTTATAAGACTAAACCAATTTCCTACCACCCAGCATTCCCATACTTGTACTGATAAAATGGTACATCACTTTTGTGGCTGAGCATAGTGCTTGTGACAAGAAAGGATCACACCAGGCACAATAAAAATGTAAGACCAAGGACTACGATTGTCCGTGATTTGTTCCATTCCTGTCAAGGGCCCTGGCCCAGCTACACAAGAGGGTTAGTGTTTCCATCGAGACAATTGTGGAAATGCATGGTGGTGTGATTTTGTAGATCCCTGAAGGTTCTGGAAATGTGAAGAAAATGTATAAAATTTAGGCAAAAGTTTAAAGTTTGAAGATAATTTAGGATAAGAAACTATTGTAGGTTCTAAACAAGATACATAGCCTAGACTTCCTTAAGTGTCTTCTTGTTTTCGAAAGTGTCTGGGCTTGGTAGGTTTCACTGAATGGCATCCAAGCCGCTACCCCTATTGCCCAGGCCTCCACATTGTGTTTTCGGGGCTTTTGTTTAATGGGCAGTAGGCCAACCCACACAAGTGGGGTAGAGTTTTTGTCAAAATAGATGTGGGAATGCTGTGTGGAAGGACATTTTAGGATTCCCACAGATTCTGGAACTTTCTCACACCGAGCTATGGAGAGAATATTTGTTTTGTGGCAAAGTTACAGGTTTCCAGGGCATTGGGGTTAAGACAAGGTAGGGGAGTTCACACAAGCCAAGTCACCCTGGACTCTCCTGGAAGTCTACTTTTCAGAAATATCTGGATCTAGTATGTTTTCCTGAGTGGTGTCCGAACCCACAATTTTGAGTGGAAGAATGTAATCTGTTCATGTTGTATTTTGGACCTCTCCTGCCGTGGGTGTTGGGCTGACCCGCACAAGTGGGGGCTTTAGAGGTTGAGGATAGGTCTGACGCCAGTGCTGCCTCTCATACACCTTATTTTGTTCCCCTTAAAACAAAAAAAACCATGTTGTCTAGTGGACATTTTCCCCCTACTCCCCCTGTGAAGGCTGAATTGTGTTAAACCTCTAATCAACCCATGGGGAAAAAGAAAGACTGTTTGACTCATTCTGGGTGGTGGCAGGGCCACATGTCTGAGTGGACAGCCTCCATCCCTTCTTATTTTTAACCATTTTTCCACATGGTCTAGTGCGCTCTCTACCAATAGAGGGGCAGAGTAAGGGCACATCCCTACTTGGGCCAAACATTCCATCTGCCATCAGTGGAGCAGAAAGACACTATTGCTCCTTGTGAGGTGGGGGTATGGCCTAATACAATGGTAGGCCACCCTCATCTTTTCTTTAGCACCTTTTTGACATCCCTGGTGTCCAGTGGGCTCTGCCCCCCCCCCCCCCCCAAGAGGGCACATTTGGGCCAAACCCCTAGTGGGCTGAGGGCATTGTCCTATTCTAGGATTGGCTGCCACCATCTCCTTACTTGTTTTATGAAAACAATTTCCCTGATGTCTAAAGGGCTTTCTAACCCAACAGTCCAATGAGCAATTGGGTCATGCACCCCCACCCATCCACAGAGGGGCACAAAGACTTATAGTGCCAGGGAGGTGTGGAGTAAGCAAAGCCCTGTACCTTGTGATCTGCTCCCCTATCCAAAAGACATCCCTGATGTCCAGGGAAGTGTCTTCCTGCTTGGAGATCCTCCTTTCAGAGCAATACGGCGCACAGGCATCACAGATAGGAGGGGGTTGAAGCAGAAGCTATTCCGCTTCAACCCTCACCTTAAAGAAAAGAAAGGAAGCATCCAGTGTGTGCACCAGAGGTTTCTTACCAAGCCTCTCCAACGTTGCCCACTGAACAAGAGCAGCACAGGTGAGGTAGTGTAAGCATGTAGAAAATCTACACCCAGCAGAGCAATTTTTTCTAAACACTTTTTAGGCTACAATATTTATGTCACATTATTATTTTGTTAGCAATATTCTGACATACAAATAATATTCAAATTTGACTTGTTATTTTTTTTCTTTTCTTGTTTACTTCACAGCGTGAGCCATGCTCAGCTGTGTAAAAATCACTCCATTTGTTTCTAACCAACTCTTGCACCTTTCCCAACAAGGACTAAAAGGTCTTAACACATTCTCTATAGTATTTGTGAGGCAACTGGGAAATTGCTCACCCATCCCGTCTTTTAGTTTGCCTACGTCCATCCGTCATAGCTGCATGTCCTGCAATCTACTTCTTCAAATATGTGGAAAATGAAACTCACCTGGGTGTCCCCTTCAATGCTGTTATTTCCATATAGGTACCCCAATATAAGCCTAGGTAACATCAGATCCTTTCACCATATTCAGCCCTACATTACATACATAACGGCTGCTAGGACTGACCCTTTACCTAGTTACAGTACTCCTTACAGAACGTGGGGTGTTCCCTGAACAATGGCCTCATACATTATGCATGAGAATTCTCGGAAATTCAGCAGGACTATCATCTCCTGCATAATAACTATGTACAAGGTTCATTCCCGACCTCATCCTAAGTCTGACAGTGGCACAGCAAGGTAGGACCCCTGGGATACCTTCGGGTATATAAACATCACATCTTGCTGAAATAGTTAGAGGAGAGCACGACTTCTATGCCGACACACTGAAGCAAGACGCTGAGATTCCCGCATGCTGTCACTCAAGCTCGCAGTGGTCTGAACATCCCTTGCGGGGTGTCCAACTTGTGACCAAGATTGGCTCCCACAGTATCTCACTTCAGGTAATGGGGTTGACTTTATCCTAGAGGGATTCTTGGCTTTAACACCTACACACATGCTAGGTACACTTGGGTACATCTAGTTAGGATTGCATCGTAAGAGTACGCATTTTATTGTCATGTATTTCATATACCTGCTTGTATTCATGATTATAACAAAATGGTAGAGATTTATCATCCTTTCACTTTTCTAGTGCTTCTAATAATTTATATCTGTTACTGTCTGATTATTGTATTAGCACACCTATTTTACACTAGAATGATGAATGTTCAATAAATGCTTATTGAAAATGTCCATATCGTTTATTCTGTGTGTGTTGACGTTGGCTCTTCATTAGGTGATTGATCGCTGGGAAGATGGCCAATGCAGTAAGAGCTCGTCCTGAGTGCCCCGTGGGTAAGGGATCGCCATTCCATCAAGCCCAACAAATCTCAGAAAGAAAATCTCAACTTTATCAACTTTATCTCCGTACCTGTGCTTGGAACCAGCCAGACCCACTCGACGGAGAAGACAGACACCACTCTTCTGCTCTGGACTGCCACGACTTTCGGGGACCCACCACCACGGCGATAGGGGGCCTCCCTGCTTCCTATGTGGGTGCTGTAGAAGCCTGCCTCCAATCAAAAGCCCACCGGTACCGCTCTTGCTCTGAGGCCAACACAGAGGGAGTCGCTCACGACCCCGTTCCCTCTGCTGTGCATCCCAAAACAACATCGTGCCCAGAACAGAGGTGAGGGGTCCCTCGACTCGCCCGCTTCAACTCCGCAGGCTGAAGATGGAGGCTCTCCTCCCTCCCCCAGACGCTGTATACAGAGACTCTCCTCCTTCCCCCCCCGGACGCTGCATACCTCATCACTTTTCCCCGGACGCCCGATCGTCAGACCGACTGTCCTAATGGAGCCCGCCATCAATACCGCTCTCACTTCCGAGATCAACACTTTGGGAGCCGCCCACGACACCACTCCTTCACGGTTGATCCCAAGTCAACATTGCGCCCAGGACAGAGGAGAGGGGTCCCACGACTCTGTAACTCTGCAGGCTGCATACAAAGGGTCTCCTCCCCCCTGGACTCTCAAAAGGTAAGGGTGTGCCCCCACCCCCACCCGCAGCAACAGTAGTTGTACCACCACGCTCTGAAGAAACTGACCGCAGCAGTGGCAGTATACCACCTCGCTGAAGAGGCCCTGACCTTCCCGCAGCAGTGGAAGTTGTAGAGTTGCAGTTGCAGAAGGCACTGAAAACTTGCCAAGTGTACCTAATGGAACATCGGAATGCTGGCGCTGGCGAAGTATGCTGAAATGGACTATGTTTTCACGCTAATATTAGCCAAAAAACAACTTTGAAGCTGGTGGACACGGAAAGTGCGATGCGAACTAAGATGGCGGCCACCAGTATTACCTGACTGAACATCGGAGAAATCACACGCAGGCAAGATCCTGACTGTTATTTATGCGAGAAGTTAATATGCGCGAAGGAAAGCGGAGCTTTCACAAAAGATAACTGCGATGATTCACCTTTGTGCCACATCGCTGATTATCGTGTGTACCCCTGTGGCGTGACCCCACGCGCTAAGGCAAAAGCAAATGGCTGCGCGGAGATAAGTAAAACTGTATTGAGACGCTGCCCAACACAGCCGCACTGAGAGATGTTAAACCCCTGCAGTGCCGTGAGTATGCCACCACGAATTGGCAATAACTTCCATACTATGGACACCATATAGACTGAGAAAGGGGCACAATATTTGTAAAAATACGCGGGAAGACACTCGACCGCAGGCACTGAACTCCCGCGCTGCTGTGGCACATATTTGAAATAGCGCTAATACCTGGTGGCAACCTACTGAGTCCCCACCGTAACTGCCCGTCTGCTCCAATGCACAAACTGCACACCCACGATCCCAGGAGGCTGCCTGAATAGACGAATAATACCTGCACAAAATGTGGGAAAACATCAGTGCACTGCACCACTGAGGAGAAGCAAAGTAGCCACATGAGCCTGAAAACAAAATTCCTAATCACTAGAACCTCACAGACGGAACCAACCCCCATTATACCACTGCAACCCCAGTGAAACAGACTGGTTGGATCTGAAGGGTGGCACCAGGGCAACACTCATCTGGACCCTTAATTGGCCCAATATACAAAGATTAACTCCCGCACTCATTCTCCCCAGGGTGCAAAATATAGATGCATCAAACAACATGGGCAAACTTGACAAACAACAGCCCAAACTATCATTCGATACACGTCGCACGCCCAGGCACACACAGGCACTTTCTGATACTGAGATCGACTCAGAATGTTCCAGAGACTCTAACATGGACTACCTTTGATCTTCTCTCCTCTCCACTGATCCACGCATCGTCCAAGAATATTGCTGGTACCGCTGTTCCCCCCACTCTTTTTATGTCATGTTCTACATCCCCGTTTATTCACATGTTTTAACACCATGGTTTGTACTATGCAACACTGCATCTATCCTTTGTTTGACCATCCCTGTGAAGACTGCCAGTACTGGCCTGACATTTAAATGGCGACCAAACTGTCCCCAGGGCCACATCTTCCCTTCTCCTCTGCTATCATTTGTTTCCAATGTTTCTCCGATCTCCTTATTCTGACTACGCTCTTTCACCCTTAACTCCCTTCTTTCTGCTAGCCCTCCCATTTTAGACCATGAGGGTTATTGACTTTGATTAAGCTACTTTCAGTTCGGCAGGCTACTTATTTTATTTTCATGGTTTTTCCCTTCTACCTTCATCGTTAGCTGCTCTAGGGCAGTAAGCGTCTGTACTAGCGTACCTATTCTCATTTCCCCCTGTCTGCTGTATTAGTCCTCCCCTACCGCCCAACTGTCCCTAAATGGCCTCCATGTTTGTGCCCCTTATCAAAGCACTCCCTCTCCCCTTGTTGGGGAGGGATCCAGCAGGTTTAGCCAGCGCTATATAAAACTTTTCAAATAAAATAAATAAATAAAATCTCTATGAGACTAAGGGCCAGATGTAGGTGGCTAAATACCGGTTGGTAACGCCGAAATTCGGTAAATTTCAGCGTTACCGACCGGTATTTAGCCATTCCTAATGTAGGTAAGGAATCGGTAAATAAGGAATCGGTAAATACCGATTCCTTATTGCTCTTGCATTTAAGGAATCAGTAATACCGATTCCTTAAATGCAATGTAGGAAGCACATTAAAGAGTGCTTTTTAGCCTTATGAAATCGGCAATTACCACCAACTTCAAGTTGGTGGTAATTACCGATTTCATTTAAAAAATCTCTTTTTTGTTTTTTGTTAAGTGCCATGTGGCACACATTCATGCCCTTAGGGCATGTATGTGCGCCACATGTGCACACATGCACATTTCAGGGGTGCAACAGGGTGTCCTTTTGATACCCTGGCACCCTTGAAGGTGCTCCCGCTATTAGCAATTCGGTAATACCGAATCGCTAATAGTGAATGTCTTCACATTCATTCCTATGGGCCTCCAAGCCCATAGAAATGAATGGGTAGGTATTCCTTATTACTGAATCTCAATTACCGATTCGGTAATAAGGAATATTAAGGATTCTGTATTTTTACCGAATCTTTACCTACATAGGAAATACCGATTTCTTAATAGCGAATCGGTAAAATTCGCAATTAAGGAATCGGTATTTGAGATTTACCTACATTTGGCCCTAAGTGAGCACGAGTGACTGAGCCAAAAGTATTACACTGTTTCCACGATTCTGAGGGATCAGGGTTGTCATGTTCGATAGTTGCCAAGAACTATTCTCTCCTTGATAACAGGAGTTTCTAGTGGCACTGTGAGCTAGCTGCATACAGGCCAACATACCCGGCGGGGCTGTCCGGAATCAGTTCAGACACCAAACCTGCAGTGTATGTTGTCTAAACATGCAGATCTTACATAGATTTATAAGAACTACACGACATGGCGCCGCCAACATTGGTTGGGTACTTATTTAGCGGTCAAATCTGAGTAGTTCAGTCGTGCTATTCTCAAAGACCCCTACTCACATTTTCCCCAGAGACCTCTGGAGTAGGAGGGAACAAATTTCGCCGCAGCTGAGTAGAAAAAATCCTATGTATTGGCTGTTGGTTTAATCAAGCTTGAAGGATACATTGTTCCTATTGTACATAGCACCTTATCTCAGTTCCCTTGAAAAGCTCTCCTTTCTAAAAAAAATTACTGAGCATGGAAACATAGTACAGGAACTAAATCTCTCAGCCGAGGAAGAAGATACAGATGCAATACACATTGCGGAAAATGTTAGAAATGCCATCACCCTAAAGCTAGTACCATACGGTGTTACATCTAGGGTTTGGCAAGTAACATTTGTGATTGAGGCACACGAATCATAGAGAACAGAGGTATTCTATTCATGGATTAGATTCCCACAGGCAGATGCACGATCAAAAACATTTTATTACTATGTCAAAGATGACATCCCAAACAATTATAGTCCATATGAGGACACTGAAATTCCACTAACTTACCTGGAACAGGTTTTAAGGCACCCTCCCCTATTTAAGAAATAGAGTAAGACTCGGTCCGCTCAGCAGAGACGGAGCAACATGGTCGGTATTAGTGGCCTACACACCACAACCTGACATTGACATGATGCCAGGAGGAGACTTACTTATACATCATGAAGAATTAAGAATACTTTACAGAAACATGACACAGTTTGTGATGAGAACACTTACACTTCAGCCAACACCGTAGACACAACCAGGACCAGTCCAAACTTCTACAACCAAAATTAAACCACAAACATTACACGCAGTGGTGGGTAAAATGCCGACTAAATGAGAACAAATGCCTTTCTGGATAGCTCAAACAATAACACAGTTAGAGGCAGTATTCCCACTCACTGGTCCACAAGTAAAACATAGAATACTAACAATTTGCTTGCTGATGAGGATAGCTCCCTCAATAGAGGATTGTACTTCTTTGGGTACAGTCTTCACTGCAATGCATACCAGGGCTCATGGTATCCCTTCATTAGCTGTAATACCGGATGCATTGAGACAAATACAGAACGAGTATGGAGCAGAACCTGCTCTGAACTTCGGGATGAAGTTACTGAATAACTTTTCCCAGGTATCAGCTATAATGCTTCAACTCGGGCACCTGCTTTATTTATATCAGTAAGTGCTTCCTGTTGAGGTTTAAATTTTGTGACAGGAGCATTTTGCCAGAATAAATCCTGCCCTGCATATTTATCCAAGAAGATGCCACCATTTTGTGCAATACCTCTACTCAACTAGAGAACTTTCAACTGGCTAATCAGTAAGTGCTAAGTACTGTTCCTACACAACAGCTGCCTAAAGGACTAGAAGAATTGTCTCCAGTGACCTTGTGTGTCTGTAACTTTGCCACCGCGCTGGAAAGGCGCCGGGGTCCTTTGAGTAAGCTGCCCATCATAGGGGTGAAAGGGCGGGAAGACATTGCATACCGCTAGTGTATGTGGGGTGGGGCCAAATGGGCAGTGCTTCCTTGCGAGTTCACATGCCTCTTGTTTAGAAAGCATCAGAGCACGATCTGAGCAGCAGATGAGGAGAAAGAACATCATTGTCACTGGAACTGCACAGGGATTGCGCTCAAGAACATCAAGGATGTAAAGACCTCCATCAAGGATTACAGCTAATGTTTGACGGTATTTATGGGCCGAAAGCACTCCTGCTTAGCCTCGACCATGCTCGCGAATTTGTTGGGCTGAATAATGTGTTACAGAATCTGAGCTTCCACTCGGGAACCTGCTTTATTTATAAGGATGGTACGGAGAGGATACCACAGTCCTTCACCCAAACCTCCCATGGCCTCCTTGGAAGCCCTAGAGCTAAACTCAGGGCCACGGTCAGAATGTGTTGTGCCAACTGCGTATGTCCCTATAAATACTTGCAAATCTTTGATAACAGTTCCATCATCAGCCGAGCGCTGAGGCCATACCCATAGGAATCTTGAGCAGGAATCCACTGCAGCCATTATGTACTTATAAGCCCCATCAGATTGTAAGGGGCCGCAGTGGAAAGGATGGTTGGTTTGGCCCACAGACACTAATAGATGTCAAAGATTCAGGGGTAACACCGAAGGGTCCAGTATCCATAGGCCAGACCCACAATATGTACAAAGAGAAAACCCGGGAGTGGTGACATCATACAGTGTTGGGAAGTTATGCCTCAATTGGCTAAAAACCTCAACACTAACCCAGGTAAAACAACACTTATCCTTACTATCTGAGGATATGGACCTAAGGGATTTTACGATGCTTAGCCCACCACAAAACCTTGTATACATATGATAACTCTCACCTTAGCCATACCACCAATATGGCTACACCATTTGCCGCTTATTTATCGTCTACACAGCACAATAGATATCGGCAATCAATCTGTCTTGTGAATGTGTAATCATACTGAGACTCTCCCCTGTATGTGTGTCCTGTCATACTTGTTGTATGTCCAGTAATGCTCTAAGAGGGAATCCCCCTCTCACATGTAAAGCACCTTAGCGAGTGCTACACATTTCTCAAAATTACACAATCACTTAAATCTAAGTAATTTGCACCTACACACTTTTGTCCTGAGGAAAGCCAGTTTTAATCATAAAGGCCTGGCTGAAACATGTAGACCACACCTGGATGTAGGAAACCCTAATTAACATTCCTATAACATCCAACAGACTTGTTTAACCCCTTCTGTGCCCATGACGAGATGGTCTCGTCATGGAGCACAGTCGCGCTCTGCCCATGACGAGATGGTCTCGTCATGGAGCACAGTCGCGCTGTGCCCATGACGAGACCATCTCGTCATGGGACCCACCCTTGGGGGAAGCACTGGCGCTCCCCCCGTGATTCCGCGATCTTTTTTTTTTTTGCTGGGGAGGCAGGGGAAGACATTCCCCTGCCTCCCCCCGCCCCCCGCCCGCGTCATCAATGACGTCAGCGCGGGAGCCGCGCTGACGTCACCGGAGGCTTCCCCTTTGCTCTCCGAGGCGCTGGAAGCCATTTGCTTCCTGCGCGTCGGAGAGTAAAGGTCAGTTTTGGGGCTGGGGAGGGGGTGTTAGTGCATCTGTGGGGTAGGTAGGGTGGGGGCACAATGTTGGGGGGTTGGAAATGTTTTTGGGAACACTCTGCTTTGTTCCTGCACTTGGATCGTCCAAGCGCAGGTGATTTTATGTGCAATTTACAAAAAAAAAAACGCTCGTTTTCGTTTCTTTGTCGTTTTCGAGCGTAGGGGTGCTGCTAGCGTGGGATGGGGGTGGGGGGCTAAATAAAGTAATTATTAGGGGTTGCAAAGTGGCCAGATTGATTGTATGTGCATTCAAATACACCAGAATTATTTTGTTTTCCAGTGTGGTGCTACATTCGTTTTCTGGGCTTCTTTTGAACAGCATTGTTTTTCCCAGGGGGCAAAATAAAGTTAGACAGAGGAATTGCAAAGTGGCCAGATTGATTTATTTTACATCTTGTGATCGGTGGGTGCTGGCAGGGGGGTGGGGGGTGAAACAAAATAGGTCAGAGGGGTTGCAAAGTGCCCTGTTTTTTTTTTTAGTATGCAAATACACCAGCATCACAGAGTTTGCCAGTGAAGTGCTACTTTACTTTACTCGTGTAACGTTGAAGAGCATTGTTGTTCCCAGGGGGGCGAAATAAAGTGAGACAGAGGGGTTGCAAAGAGGCCAGATTGATTTTATTTGCTTCCAAGTACACCAGCATCAGAGTTTGCCAGTGAAGTGCTACTTTCGTTTACTCGTCTAACTTTGAACAGCATTGTTGTTCCCAGGGGGGGCGAAAGTAAGACAGAGGGGTTGCAAAGTGGCCAGATTGATTTTATTTGCATCCAAGTACACCAGCATCAGAGTTTGCCAGTGCAGTGCGACTTTCGTTTTCTCGTCTTCCTTTGAACAGCATTGTTGTTCCCAGGGGGGGGGGCGAAATAAAGTAAGACAGAGGGGTTGTAAAGTGGCCAGATTGATTTTATTTGCATCCAAGTACACCAGCATCAGAGATTGCCAGTGAAGTGCTTCTTTCGTTTTCTTGTCTTCCTTTGAACAGTATTGTTGTTCCCAGGGGGGGCGAAATAAAGTAAGACAGAGGGGTTGCAAAGTGGCCAGATTGATTTCATTTGCATCCAAGTACACCAGCATCAGAGTTTGCCAGTGAAGTGCTTCTTACGTTTTCTCATCTAACTTTGAACAGCATTGTTGTTCCCGGGGGGGGGGCGAAATAAAGTAAGACAGAGGGGTTGCAAAGTGGCCAGATTGATTTCATTTGCATCCAAGTACACCAGCATCAGAGTTTGCCAGTGTATTGCTAATTTCGTTTTCTCGTCTTCCTTTCAACAGCATTGTTGTTTCCAGGGTGGGAGAGTGTACTATTTCTGGAGGTACTGCAATACCTGGTTGATGGGTGAATTGGAAAACACAATGTGCACCATGGTTCTGTGTTTATGGATGTGGTCTACCATACTGCTTATGTTTTGTAAGGATGTAAGCAATGGACAGTGAAACGGTTCCCTTCAGGGCCCTCTAGTCATGTCCATAACTTTTCCAGTGAAACCACTCGCTGATTTCTGAATAGTTAGTGAGCGATCGTTTAGGTAACCATGTTGTTTCCGCTTACATTTCACATGCTTTGCATTCCCTAGGAGTGTTTTTTGTTTTTTTAGGCAGCGTATTACTCCTATCAAGTGCATAATTTGAATTGAGCCACATCCAAGTGTTTATAGCGGGCACAATTAGGTTATAGCTGAAGGCAGTGCGAGTTTCTCTCAGTGGGCAAGTATGGCGTTCAGTGGGGATGTGGCACTATTGCTGTTGAATTTGGAAATGGGGAACCGGGTTCTGCATTCATGACCAGTCTACCACACCACTGTACTGAGGGAGCACATTCCCATGCTACACCGTAGAAGGCCCCACTAGACCTTAGAAGGCTTGATGTCTTAGCACAAGCAGGTGTACTGTAGTGGTGTCAACTTACAAAAGAGTACAAGTAGAGGTATAAAAGTGCAATAAATGGCAGACACGCAAAACACAGGAACACACTGGGTAGGCACTTCTACGGGCATGGAGAACAGAATTTCCTATAATGTAAAGACTTCCTTCACACAATAGAGAGGGTGTGAATTAAGTTTGGAAGTGTCTTTGCAGGAGGAGAACTTTGAGGTTAGTTTTGAAGGACTGGGAAGAGGGAGGGGGTGGTCCGGAGCTGAGGCTCAGTTCCAGATTCTCGCCGCGTTGCTTGTAAAGGATTGGGCCATTGATCTGAAAGTGGGAGGGTCAAGCAATACATTTTGCGCAGTACGTGATGGTCTAGAGCATTATATGCATATGTTACAATAATTTTTTTTTTCTTTTTATTCTAGTCTAAAGCTTTTCGACGGTGGCTGTTCTGCAGTTTTGTGTAGTTGCATTGTGTTGGTAAGAAATTTTTTGTTGTTGTATTTACACCAAATGAGTAATAATATAATGTCTGAATGAATTTTTTTGTAAGTCATGTCATAATGGCAGCATATTTAGTTAGTGGTTTGAGCATGAAATTCTTTGTGATGTGTTTTGCATAGTCTTATGTGTAATTGCTTTTCTCTTTCTTTTTTAGTGGGATATTGTTGATCCATACTGTGTCTGTACAGAGTTAGTGGTGGTGAGTAGTTTAGCTGCCTCTGGCAAGTGAGTGGTATTGTTTTGGAGTATATTTGAGTTTTTGATGCTTTTTGTTTTTTACTTATTTTACAGAGTTTGTTGTTGTTGACTTGTTTGACAAGTTACCTTTATTAGTAAGCAATATGGCTAGCCGTAGAATGACTGCTCAAAAGGTGGTTGGTATGCTTCTTGAATCTTCCTCTGAGCATGATTATGAGACTGACAGTGCGTCTGAGGGAGAGGAGGGAGGGGAAGATTCTGGCAGTGAGTTTTCTCTCAACATGGAATCATCGGATGATGAAGGTACTCTCAGTGCAGATGAAGGTACTCTTGGTGTGGATGAAGCAACTCTCAGTGCGGATGAGGTGCCTGTCTTAGAGGAGGAAACTGCTGTGCCGATGGTGCAAGAGGCATCTGGATTGCAGTCTGAGGCTGCTAGGCTTCCTACTGGAAGTGCTGGACTTTGGGTTGATCCAAACATGGTGCAGCCGGTGTTGCCTGCCTTTAGCGGTGATGCAGGGTGTACAGTGAATTGTGAAAACTTTTTGCCTATACAGTTTTTTCAGTTGTTTATGGATGATGTATTTTTGGGTGAGATTGTTGAGCAGACGAATTTGTATGCTGAACAGTTTTTGAGGAACAACAGCGACAAACTTAGGCCCCAGTCTAGAGCTACCCGGTGGACTCCCACATATCTGGAAGAGGTGAAGAAGTTTCTGGGTTTGACTTTATTGATGGGTGTGGTAAGGAAGCCAACCTTGGCTTCATATTGGTCTACTAGCCCCTTGTTGGCAACTGCCATATTTCCTGCAGTTATGACTCGTAATCGGTATTTACTTTTGCTACGTATGCTGCATTTTGTTGATAATTCTATGGCGTTGCCACGAGATCACCCTGACTGTGACCGTCTTTTTAAGATTCGGCCCGTTCTTGATCACTTAGTGGATCGATTTTCTGAGATCTATACTCCAGGGAAAGAAATATCTATTGATGAGTCTTTGGTCTTGTTCAAGGGCCGTTTGGTTTTTAGGCAGTACATCCCTAGCAAGAGGGCACGCTATGGAATTAAGCTGTATATGTTGTCTGAGAGTAGGACAGGATATGTTTTTAATTTTCGTGTGTACACTGGTAGAGATTCTGCTATTGACCCCCCAGGTTGTCCGTCCACTTTTGGAGTTGCAGAGAAAATTGTGTAGGATCTTGCTAGGAGACTGTTTAACAGAGGCCACCATTTGTACCTTGATAACTTCTATACTGCTGTGCAATTATTTAAGGAATTGTATAAAGTGGACACTTTTGCATGTGGCACAATCCGCTCTAACCGTAAGGCTTATCCGAAAGAGCTTGTTTGCAAAAAACTTCAGAGGGGGCAGTGCAGTTCCTTGCGTAGTGATGAACTACTAGCTGTAAAATTTGTGGACAGGAGGGATGTGTACATGCTGACTACCATCCATGATGAGAGAACTTCACCTGTGACTGTTTGGGGTCAGGTTGCTGAAGTGCGCAAACCTGTGTGCATTCTAGACTACAATAAGCACATGGGGGGTGTTGACAGAGTAGATCAGAGGTTAGAACCTTACTCTGCTATTCGGAAGGCTTATGTTTGGTATAAGAAGTTGGCCATCCATTTCTTCGAATTAGCAATGTTCAATGCTTTTATTGTGTTCAAGGAGTGTTCTCCTGCGTCAAAGTTGACATTTCTTCAGTTTCAGCACTCTGTGATAGCTAGCCTTGTTGTTGTGGAACAGGCAAGTGTTCCTAGATTTGGAGTGGTGGAGGATGTGGTTCGATTGAAAGATCGCCACTTTCCTGATTTCATCCCTCCCACACCGGCAAAAGATTTTCCCACTAGGAGATGCAGAGTCTGTTGGCGAAGAGGTACGCGGAAGGAGATTCGTATGTATTGCCCCGACTGTCCATCTAAACCTGGGCTGTGTGTCCCTGCTTGTTTTAGAGCGTACCATACTCAAAAGAATTTTTGGGAGCATTCATGAGTGGTAAAGTTAACTGATTGGTTTGTAGTCTTTGAAAAATGTGATTCTGTTTCTAGGTTGCCGTTAGTGCAATGTGTTTAGTTTCTGATTTTGTGTTTGTAGATTTGTATCTATTTGTGATTTGTTTGTTTCTATTTTTGTCTAAATAAATCCTAAATGTGTTGGCAGTGTGTGTGGACTGGCATGTCTTTGGCGGTGTACGTGGAGTTGTGCTTGGCTGGCGGTGTGCATGGACTGGTGCTTGGCTGGTGGTGTGCGTGGACTGGTGCTTGGCTGGTGGTGTGCGTGGACTGGTGCTTGGCTGGCGGTGTGCGTGGACTGGTGCTTGGCTGGCGGTGTGCGTGGACTGGTGCTTGGCTGGCGGTGTGCGTGGACTGGTGCTTGGCTGGCGGTGTGCGTGGACTGGTGCTTGGCTGGCGGTGTGCGTGGACTGGTGCTTGGCTGGCGGTGTGCGTGGACTGGTGCTTGGCTGGCGGTGTGTGTGGACTGGTGCTTGGCTGGCGGTGTTGGTTAAACTGGTGCTTGGCTGGCGGTGTGCCTGGACTGGCGCTTGGCTGGTGGTGTGCCTGGACTGGCGCTTGGCTGGTGGTGTGCCTGGACTGGCGCTTGGCTGGTGGTGTGCCTGGACTGGCGCTTGCCTAGCGGTGTGCGTGGACTGGTGTTTAGCTAGCGGTGTGCGTGGACTGGTGCTCGGCTAGCGGTGTGCGTGGACTGGCGCTCGGCTGGCTGTGTGTGAGTAGTGACTTGCTGCTGGTCACTACACACACTGCTAGCTGAGTGCCACTCCACGCAATCCATCTGCTTGTGTAGTTGCTGTGTCAGGAATGTGGGCGTGTGAAAGTGATGGGCCCTTGAATGGCGCTGTGTGCTGGTGTGAGTTTTGTTATGTGATGGGCCCGCGGCTGGCGGTGTGAATGGTTTTGTATGTCTCACGCGTATGAAAGGTGTATGAATGGCCTGTAAAGAGGTTGGTGCCTTGTCGTGGCTTTACAGCTCACGAGCTGTGAGTCAATGGTTCAGTTTCTCGCCCTTTCAATTATTAACAGTGCATTTCATGTTTGTGAAATCACTTGCTAATACAATTGTTAATATCTCAAAACCACCTGGTTTTGCAAGGGGGGTCTCTTGGCTTTTTGGCCCGGGGCACGGCGGCCATCTAGGGAAACTTACCAAACCCATACATTTCTGAAAAGTAGACACCCGGGGGCTTCCAGGGAGGTATGGCTTGCGTGGATCCCCCAACATTTCCTTACCCAGAATCCCCTGCAAACCTCAATTTTAGCTGAAAAAATCACATTTTTCACACTTTTTTGTGTGGGAAAGTTGTGGCATCACCGGGCTCACTCAGATTTCACACCTCCCAGCGTTCCCCTGGGTCTCCCGGTAAAAATGGTGCCTCACTTGTGTGGGAGGCCCAAGTACCCGCGACAGGCAAGGGCCCAAAACGTAGTGAGGCGACATCAACATTGCCTATCTCAAAACCACCTGGTTTTGCAAGGGGGGTCTCTTGGCTTTTTGGCCCGGGGCACGGCGGCCATCTAGGGAAACCTACCAAACCCATACATTTCTGAAAAGTAGACACTGGGGGCTTCCAGGGAGGTATGGCTTGCGCGGATCCCCCAACGTTTCCTTACCCAGAATCCCCTGCAAACCTCAATTTTAGCTGAAAAAATCACTTTTTCCACACTTTTTTGTGTGGGAAAGTTGTGGCATCACCGGGCTCACTCAAATTTCACACCTGATGCGACATTTGAGATGGGCAATGTTGATGTCGCCATACCTCCCTGGAAGCCCCCGGGTGTCTAGTTTTCAGAAATTTATGGGTTTGGTAGGTTTCCCCCTTGCAAAACCAGGTGGTTTTGAGATAGGCAATGTTGATGTCGCCTCACTACGTTTGGGGCCCTTGCCTGTCGCGGGTACTTGGGCCTCCCACACAAGTGAGGCACCATTTTTACCGGGAGACCCAGGGGAACGCTGGGAGGTGTGAAATTTGAGTTAGCCCGGTGATGCCACAACTTTCCCACACAAAAAAGTGTGGAAAAAGTTATTTTTTCAGCTAAAATTGAGGTTTGCGGGGCATTCTGGGTAAGGAAACGTTGAGGGATCCGCACAAGCCATACCTCCCTGGAAGCCCCCGGGTGTCTACTTTTCAGAAATGTATGGGTTTGGTAGGTTTCCCTAGATGGCCGCCGTGCCCCGGGCCAAAAAGCCAAGAGACCCCCCTTGCAAAACCAGGTGGTTTTGAGATAGGCAATATTGATGTCGCATCACTACGTTTGGGGCCCTTGCCTGTCGCGGGTACTTGGGCCTCCCGCACAAGTGAGGCACCATTTTTACCGGGAGACCCAGGGGAACGCTGGGAGGTGTGAAATTTGAGTGAGCCCGGTGATGCCACAACTTTCCCACACAAAAAAGTGTGAAAAAAGTGATTTTTCCAGCTAAAATTGAGGTTTGCAGGGGATTCTGGGTAAGGAAACGTTGGGGGATCCACGCAAGCCATACCTCCCTGGAAGCCCCAGGGTGTCTAGTTTTCAGAAATGTATGGGTTTGGTAGGTTTCCCTAGATGGCCGCCATGCCCCGGGCCAAAAAGCCAAGAGACCCCCCTTGCAAAACAAGGTGGTTTGGAGATAGGCAATTTTGATGTCACCTCACTATGTTTTGCGCCGTTTCCTGTCGCGGGCACTAGGCTGACCCACACAAGTGAGGTACCGTTTTTCTCGGAAGACTTTGGGGAACGCGGGGTGGGTGGAAAATTGTGGATCCACGCAGATTCCAGAACTTTCCATCACAGAAATGTGGGGAAAATGTGTTTTTTTTGTCAATTTTGTACGTTTGCAAGGGATTCTGGGTAACAGACCATGGTGGGAGGCAGTCAAATCACCCCATCATGGGTTCCCCTGGGTGTCTACTTTTCAAAAATGTATAGGTTTGCTAGGTTTCCCAAGTTGCCCGCAGAGCTAGGGTTCAAAAACTACAGCTAGTCATTTTTCCAAAAAAGGGTCTTTTTTCACTGCGAAATTGAGGTGTGACCAGGTTGCGTTTTGCGCCGTTTCCTGTCGCGGGCACTAGGCCGACCCACACAAGTGAGGTACCATTTTTCTTGAAAGACTTTGGGGAATGCGGGGTGGGTGGAAATTTGTGGATCCACGCAGATTCCAAGACTTTCCATGACAGAAATGTGGGGAAAATGTGGTTTTTTTGACAATTTTTTAGGTTTGCAAGGGATTCTGGGTAACAGACCCTGGTGTGAGGCAGTCAAGTCACCCCATCCTGGATTCCCCTGGGTGTCTAGTTTTCAAAAATGTATAGGTTTGCTAGGTTTCCCAAGGTGCCCGCAGAGCTAGGGTTCAAAAACTACAGCTAGTCATTTTTCCAAAAAAGGGTCATTTTTCACTGCGAAATTGAGGTGTGACCAGGTTGCGTTTTGCGCCGTTTCCTGTCGCGGGCACTAGGCCGATCCACACAAGTGAGGTACCGTTTTTCTCGTAAGACTTTGGGGAACGCGGGGTGGGTGGAAATTTGTGGATCCACGCAGATTCCGGAACTTTCCACGACAGAAATGTGGGGAAAATGTGTTTTTTTTGCCAATTTTTTAGGTTTGCAAGGGATTCTGGGTAACAGCACCCTGGTGGGAGGCAGTCAAGTCACCCCATCCTGGATTCCCCTGGGTGTCTAGTTTTCAAAAATGTATAGGTTTGCTAGGTTTCCCAAGGTGCCCGCAGAGCTAGGGTTCAAAAACTACAGCTAGTCATTTTTCCAAAAAAGGGTCATTTTTCACTGCGAAATTGAGGTGTGACCAGGTTGCGTTTTGCGCCGTTTCCTGTCGCGGGCACTAGGCCGACCCACACAAGTGAGGTACCGTTTTTCTCGTAAGACTTTGGGGAACACGGTGTGGGTGGAAATTTGTGGATCCACGCAGATTCCGGAACTTTCCACGACAGAAATGTGTGGAAAATGTGGTTTTTTTGCCAATTTTTTAGATTTGCAAGGGATACTGGGTAACAGACCCTGGTGTGAGGCAGTCAAGTCACCCCATCCTGGATTCCCCTGGGTGTCTAGTTTTCAAAAATGTATAGGTTTGCTAGGTTTCCCAAGGTGCCCGCAGAGCTAGGGTTCAAAAACTACAGCTAGTCATTTTTCCAAAAAAGGGTCATTTTTCACTGCGAAATTGAGGTGTGACCAGGTTGCGTTTTGCGCCGTTTCCTGTCGCGGGCACTAGGCCGATCCACACAAGTGAGGTACCGTTTTTCTCGTAAGACTTTGGGGAACGCGGGGTGGGTGGAAATTTGTGGATCCACGCAGATTCCGGAACTTTCCACGACAGAAATGTGGGGAAAATGTGTTTTTTTTGCCAATTTTTTAGGTTTGCAAGGGATTCTGGGTAACAGCACCCTGGTGGGAGGCAGTCAAGTCACCCCATCCTGGATTCCCCTGGGTGTCTAGTTTTCAAAAATGTATAGGTTTGCTAGGTTTCCCAAGGTGCTCGCAGAGCTAGGGTTCAAAAACTACAGCTAGTCATTTTTCCAAAAAAGGGTCATTTTTCACTGCGAAATTGAGGTGTGACCAGGTTGCGTTTTGCGCCGTTTCCTGTCGCGGGCACTAGGCCGACCCACACAAGTGAGGTACCATTTTTCTTGAAAGACTTTGGGGAATGCGGGGTGGGTGGAAATTTGTGGATCCACGCAGATTCCAAGACTTTCCATGACAGAAATGTGGGGAAAATGTGGTTTTTTTGACAATTTTTTAGGTTTGCAAGGGATTCTGGGTAACAGACCCTGGTGTGAGGCAGTCAAGTCACCCCATCCTGGATTCCCCTGGGTGTCTAGTTTTCAAAAATGTATAGGTTTGCTAGGTTTCCCAAGGTGCCCGCAGAGCTAGGGTTCAAAAACTACAGCTAGTCATTTTTCCAAAAAAGGGTCATTTTTCACTGCGAAATTGAGGTGTGACCAGGTTGCGTTTTGCGCCGTTTCCTGTCGCGGGCACTAGGCCGACCCACACAAGTGAGGTACCATTTTTCTTGAAAGACTTTGGGGAATGCGGGGTGGGTGGAAATTTGTGGATCCACGCAGATTCCAAGACTTTCCATGACAGAAATGTGGGGAAAATGTGGTTTTTTTGACAATTGTTTAGGTTTGCAAGGGATTCTGGGTAACAGACCCTGGTGTGAGGCAGTCAAGTCACCCCATCCTGGATTCCCCTGGGTGTCTAGTTTTCAAAAATGTATAGGTTTGCTAGGTTTCCCAAGGTGCCCGCAGAGCTAGGGTTCAAAAACTACAGCTAGTCATTTTTCCAAAAAAGGGTCATTTTTCACTGCGAAATTGAGGTGTGACCAGGTTGCGTTTTGCGCCGTTTCCTGTCGCGGGCACTAGGCCGATCCACACAAGTGAGGTACCGTTTTTCTCGTAAGACTTTGGGGAACGCGGGGTGGGTGGAAATTTGTGGATCCACGCAGATTCCGGAACTTTCCACGACAGAAATGTGTGGAAAATGTGTTTTTTTTGCCAATTTTTTAGGTTTGCAAGGGATTCTGGGTAACAGCACCCTGGTGGGAGGCAGTCAAGTCACCCCATCCTGGATTCCCCTGGGTGTCTAGTTTTTAAAAATGTATAGGTTTGCTAGGTTTCCCAAGGTGCCCGCAGAGCTAGGGTTCAAAAACTACAGCTAGTCATTTTTCCAAAAAAGGGTCATTTTTCACTGCGAAATTGAGGTGTGACCAGGTTGCGTTTTGCGCCGTTTCCTGTCGCGGGCACTAGGCCGACCCACACAAGTGAGGTACCGTTTTTCTCGTAAGACTTTGGGGAACACGGTGTGGGTAGAAATTTGTGGATCCACGCAGATTCCGGAACTTTCCACGACAGAAATGTGTGGAAAATGTGTTTTTTTTGCCAATTTTTTAGATTTGCCAGGGATACTGGGTAACAGACCCTGGTGGGAGGCAGTCAAGTCACCCCATCCTGGATTACCCTGGGTGTCTAGTTTTCAAAAATGTATAGGTTTGCTAGGTTTCCCAAGGTGCCCGCAGAGCTAGGGTTCAAAAACTACAGCTAGTCATTTTTCCAAAAAAGGGTCATTTTTCACTGCGAAATTGAGGTGTGACCAGGTTGCGTTTTGCGCCGTTTCCTGTCGCGGGCACTAGGCTGATCCACACAAGTGAGGTACCGTTTTTCTCGTACAACTTTGGGGAACGCGGGGTGGGTGGAAATTTGTGGATCCACGCAGATTCCGGAACTTTCCACGACAGAAATGTGTGGAAAATGTGTTTTTTTTTACAATTGTTTAGGTTTGCAAGGGATTCTGGGTAAACAGACACTGGTGGGAGGCAGTCAAGTCACCCCATCCTGGATTCCCCTGGGTGTCTAGTTTTCAAAAATGTATAGGTTTGCTAGGTTTCCCAAGGTGCCCGCAGAGCTAGGGTTCAAAAACTACAGCTTGTCATTTTTCCAAAAAAGGGTCATTTTTCACTTCGAAATTGAGGTGTGAGCAGGTTGCGTTTTGCGCCGTTTCCTGTCGCGGGCACTAGGCCGATCCACACAAGTGTGGTACAGTTTTTCTCGTAAGACTTTGGGGATTGCGGGGTGGGTGGAAATTTGTGGATCCACGCAGATTCCGGAACTTTCCACGACAGAAATGTGGGGAAAATGTGGGTTTTTTGCCAATTTTTTAGGTTTGCAAGGGATTCTGGGTAACAGACCCTGGTGGGAGGCAGTCAAGTCACCCCATCCTGGATTCCCCTGGGTGTCTAGTTTTCAAAAATGTATAGGTTTGCTAGGTTTCCCAAGGTGCCCGCAGAGGTAGGGTTCAAAAACTACAGCTAGTCATTTTTCCAAAAAAGGGTCATTTTTCACTGCGAAATTGAGGTGTGACCAGGTTGCGTTTTGCACCGCTTCCTGTCACGGGCACTAGGCCGATCCACACAAGTGAGGTACCGTTTTTCTCGTAAGACTTTGGGGAACGCGGGGTGGGTGGAAATTTGTGGATCCACGCAGATTCTGGAACTTTCCACGACAGAAATGTGTGGAAAATGTGTTTTTTTTGACAATTTTTTAGGTTTGCAAGGGATTCTGGGTAACAGACCCTGGTGGGAGGCAGTCAAGTCACCGCATCCTGGATTGCCCTGGGTGTCTACTTTTCAAAAATGTATAGGTTTGCTAGGTGTCCCAAGGTGACCGCAGAGCTAGGGTTCAAAAACTACAGCTAGTCATTTTTCCAAAAAAGGGTAATTTTTCACTGCGAAATTGAGGTGTGACCAGGTTGTGTTTTGCGCCGTTTCCTGTCGCGGGCACTAGGCCGACCCACACAAGTGAGGTACCGTTTTTCTCGTAAGACTTTAGGGAACGCGGGGTGCATGAAAATTTGTGGATCCACGCAGATTCCGGAACTTTCCACGACAGAAATGTGTGGAAAATGTGGTTTTTTTGCCAATTTTTTAGGTTTGCAAGGGATTCTGGGTAACAGACCCTGGTGGGAGGCAGTCAAGTCACCCCGTCCTGGATTCCCCTGGGTGTCTAGTTTTCAAAAATGTATAGGTTTGCTAGGTTTCCCAAGGTGCCCGCAGAGCTAGGGTTCAAAAACTACAGCTAGTCATTTTTCCAAAAAAGGGTCATTTTTCACTGCGAAATTGAGGTGTGACCAGGTTGCGTTTTGCGCCGTTTCCTGTCGCGGGCACTAGGCTGATCCACACAAGTGAGGTACCGTTTTTCTCGTACAACTTTGGGGAACGCGGGGTGGGTGGAAATTTGTGAATCCACGCAGATTCCGGAACTTTCCACGACAGAAATGTGTGGAAAATGTTTTTTTTTTGACAATTGTTTAGGTTTGCAAGGGATTCTGGGTAAACAGACACTGGTGGGAGGCAGTCAAGTCACCCCATCCTGGATTCCCGTGGGTGTCTAGTTTTCAAAAATGTATAGGTTTGCTAGGTTTCCCAAGGTGCCCGCAGAGCTAGGGTTCAAAAACTACAGCTAGTCATTTTTCCAAAAAAGGGTCATTTTTCACTGCGAAATTGAGGTGTGAGCAGGTTGCGTTTTGCGCCGTTTCCTGTCGCGGGCACTAGGCCGATCCACACAAGTGTGGTACCGTTTTTCTCGTAAGACTTTGGGGAACGCGGGGTGGGTGGAAATTTGTGGATCCACGCAGATTCCGGAACTTTCCACGACAGAAATGTGGGGAAAATGTGGGTTTTTTGCCAATTTTTTAGGTTTGCAAGGGATTCTGGGTAACAGACCCTGGTGGGAGGCAGTCAAGTCACCCCATCCTGGATTCCCCTGGGTGTCTAGTTTACAAAAATGTATAGGTTTGCTAGGTTTCCCAAGGTGCCCGCAGAGGTAGGGTTCAAAAACTACAGCTAGTCATTTTTCCAAAAAAGGGTCATTTTTCACTGCGAAATTGAGGTGTGACCAGGTTGCGTTTTGCACCGCTTCCTGTCGCGGGCACTAGGCCGATCCACACAAGTGAGGTACCGTTTTTCTCGTAAGACTTTGGGGAACGCGGGGTGGGTGGAAATTTGTGGATCCACGCAGATTCTGGAACTTTCCACGACAGAAATGTGTGGAAAATGTGTTTTTTTTGACAATTTTTTAGGTTTGCAAGGGATTCTGGGTAACAGACCCTGGTGGGAGGCAGTCAAGTCACCCCATCCTGGATTGCCCTGGGTGTCTACTTTTCAAAAATGTATAGGTTTGCTAGGTTTCCCAAGGTGCCCGCAGAGCTAGGGTTCAAAAACTACAGCTAGTCATTTTTCCAAAAAAGGGTCATTTTTCACTGCGAAATTGAGGTGTGACCAGGTTGTGTTTTGCGCCGTTTCCTGTCGCGGGCACTAGGCCGACCCACACAAGTGAGGTACCGTTTTTCTCGTAAGACTTTAGGGAACGCGGGGTGCGTGAAAATTTGTGGATCCACGCAGATTCCGGAACTTTCCACGACAGAAATGTGTGGAAAATGTGTTTTTTTTGCCAATTTTTTAGGTTTGCAAGGGATTCTGGGTAACAGACCCTGGTGGGAGGCAGTCAAGTCACCCCGTCCTGGATTCCCCTGGGTGTCTAGTTTTCAAAAATGTATAGGTTTGCTAGGTTTCCCCAGGTGCCCGCAGAGCTAGGGTTCAAAAACTACAGCTAGTCATTTTTCCAAAAAAGGGTCATTTTTCACTGCGAAATTGAGGTGTGACCAGGTTGCGTTTTGCGCCGTTTCCTGTCGCGGGCACTAGGCCGACCCACACAAGTGAGGTACCATTTTTCTTGAAAGACTTTGGGGAATGCGGGGTGGGTGGAAATTTGTGGATCCACGCAGATTCCAAGACTTTCCATGACAGAAATGTGGGGAAAATGTGGTTTTTTTGACAATTTTTTAGGTTTGCAAGGGATTCTGGGTAACAGACCCTGGTGTGAGGCAGTCAAGTCACCCCATCCTGGATTCCCCTGGGTGTCTAGTTTTCAAAAATGTATAGGTTTGCTAGGTTTCCCAAGGTGCCCGCAGAGCTAGGGTTCAAAAACTACAGCTAGTCATTTTTCCAAAAAAGGGTCATTTTTCACTGCGAAATTGAGGTGTGACCAGGTTGCGTTTTGCGCCGTTTCCTGTCGCGGGCACTAGGCCGATCCACACAAGTGAGGTACCGTTTTTCTCGTAAGACTTTGGGGAACGCGGGGTGGGTGGAAATTTGTGGATCCACGCAGATTCCGGAACTTTCCACGACAGAAATGTGTGGAAAATGTGTTTTTTTTGCCAATTTTTTAGGTTTGCAAGGGATTCTGGGTAACAGCACCCTGGTGGGAGGCAGTCAAGTCACCCCATCCTGGATTCCCCTGGGTGTCTAGTTTTTAAAAATGTATAGGTTTGCTAGGTTTCCCAAGGTGCCCGCAGAGCTAGGGTTCAAAAACTACAGCTAGTCATTTTTCCAAAAAAGGGTCATTTTTCACTGCGAAATTGAGGTGTGACCAGGTTGCGTTTTGCGCCGTTTCCTGTCGCGGGCACTAGGCCGACCCACACAAGTGAGGTACCGTTTTTCTCGTAAGACTTTGGGGAACACGGTGTGGGTAGAAATTTGTGGATCCACGCAGATTCCGGAACTTTCCACGACAGAAATGTGTGGAAAATGTGTTTTTTTTGCCAATTTTTTAGATTTGCCAGGGATACTGGGTAACAGACCCTGGTGGGAGGCAGTCAAGTCACCCCATCCTGGATTACCCTGGGTGTCTAGTTTTCAAAAATGTATAGGTTTGCTAGGTTTCCCAAGGTGCCCGCAGAGCTAGGGTTCAAAAACTACAGCTAGTCATTTTTCCAAAAAAGGGTCATTTTTCACTGCGAAATTGAGGTGTGACCAGGTTGCGTTTTGCGCCGTTTCCTGTCGCGGGCACTAGGCTGATCCACACAAGTGAGGTACCGTTTTTCTCGTACAACTTTGGGGAACGCGGGGTGGGTGGAAATTTGTGGATCCACGCAGATTCCGGAACTTTCCACGACAGAAATGTGTGGAAAATGTGTTTTTTTTTACAATTGTTTAGGTTTGCAAGGGATTCTGGGTAAACAGACACTGGTGGGAGGCAGTCAAGTCACCCCATCCTGGATTCCCCTGGGTGTCTAGTTTTCAAAAATGTATAGGTTTGCTAGGTTTCCCAAGGTGCCCGCAGAGCTAGGGTTCAAAAACTACAGCTTGTCATTTTTCCAAAAAAGGGTCATTTTTCACTTCGAAATTGAGGTGTGAGCAGGTTGCGTTTTGCGCCGTTTCCTGTCGCGGGCACTAGGCCGATCCACACAAGTGTGGTACAGTTTTTCTCGTAAGACTTTGGGGATTGCGGGGTGGGTGGAAATTTGTGGATCCACGCAGATTCCGGAACTTTCCACGACAGAAATGTGGGGAAAATGTGGGTTTTTTGCCAATTTTTTAGGTTTGCAAGGGATTCTGGGTAACAGACCCTGGTGGGAGGCAGTCAAGTCACCCCATCCTGGATTCCCCTGGGTGTCTAGTTTTCAAAAATGTATAGGTTTGCTAGGTTTCCCAAGGTGCCCGCAGAGGTAGGGTTCAAAAACTACAGCTAGTCATTTTTCCAAAAAAGGGTCATTTTTCACTGCGAAATTGAGGTGTGACCAGGTTGCGTTTTGCACCGCTTCCTGTCGCGGGCACTAGGCCGATCCACACAAGTGAGGTACCGTTTTTCTCGTAAGACTTTGGGGAACGCGGGGTGGGTGGAAATTTGTGGATCCATGCAGATTCCGGAACTTTCCACGACAGAAATGTGTGGAAAATGTGGTTTTTTTGCCAATTTTTTAGGTTTGCAAGGGATTCTGGGTAACAGACCCTGGTGGGAGGCAGTCAAGTCACCCCGTCCTGGATTCCCCTGGGTGTCTAGTTTTCAAAAATGTATAGGTTTGCTAGGTTTCCCAAGGTGCCCGCAGAGCTAGGGTTCAAAAACTACAGCTAGTCATTTTTCCAAAAAAGGGTCATTTTTCACTGCGAAATTGAGGTGTGACCAGGTTGCGTTTTGCGCCGTTTCCTGTCGCGGGCACTAGGCTGATCCACACAAGTGAGGTACCGTTTTTCTCGTACAACTTTGGGGAACGCGGGGTGGGTGGAAATTTGTGAATCCACGCAGATTCCGGAACTTTCCACGACAGAAATGTGTGGAAAATGTTTTTTTTTTGACAATTGTTTAGGTTTGCAAGGGATTCTGGGTAAACAGACACTGGTGGGAGGCAGTCAAGTCACCCCATCCTGGATTCCCGTGGGTGTCTAGTTTTCAAAAATGTATAGGTTTGCTAGGTTTCCCAAGGTGCCCGCAGAGCTAGGGTTCAAAAACTACAGCTAGTCATTTTTCCAAAAAAGGGTCATTTTTCACTGCGAAATTGAGGTGTGAGCAGGTTGCGTTTTGCGCCGTTTCCTGTCGCGGGCACTAGGCCGATCCACACAAGTGTGGTACCGTTTTTCTCGTAAGACTTTGGGGAACGCGGGGTGGGTGGAAATTTGTGGATCCACGCAGATTCCGGAACTTTCCACGACAGAAATGTGGGGAAAATGTGGGTTTTTTGCCAATTTTTTAGGTTTGCAAGGGATTCTGGGTAACAGACCCTGGTGGGAGGCAGTCAAGTCACCCCATCCCGGATTCCCCTGGGTGTCTAGTTTACAAAAATGTATAGGTTTGCTAGGTTTCCCAAGGTGCCCGCAGAGGTAGGGTTCAAAAACTACAGCTAGTCATTTTTCCAAAAAAGGGTCATTTTTCACTGCGAAATTGAGGTGTGACCAGGTTGCGTTTTGCACCGCTTCCTGTCGCGGGCACTAGGCCGATCCACACAAGTGAGGTACCGTTTTTCTCGTAAGACTTTGGGGAACGCGGGGTGGGTGGAAATTTGTGGATCCACGCAGATTCTGGAACTTTCCACGACAGAAATGTGTGGAAAATGTGTTTTTTTTGACAATTTTTTAGGTTTGCAAGGGATTCTGGGTAACAGACCCTGGTGGGAGGCAGTCAAGTCACCCCATCCTGGATTGCCCTGGGTGTCTACTTTTCAAAAATGTATAGGTTTGCTAGGTTTCCCAAGGTGCCCGCAGAGCTAGGGTTCAAAAACTACAGCTAGTCATTTTTCCAAAAAAGGGTCATTTTTCACTGCGAAATTGAGGTGTGACCAGGTTGTGTTTTGCGCCGTTTCCTGTCGCGGGCACTAGGCCGACCCACACAAGTGAGGTACCGTTTTTCTCGTAAGACTTTAGGGAACGCGGGGTGCGTGAAAATTTGTGGATCCACGCAGATTCCGGAACTTTCCACGACAGAAATGTGTGGAAAATGTGTTTTTTTTGCCAATTTTTTAGGTTTGCAAGGGATTCTGGGTAACAGACCCTGGTGGGAGGCAGTCAAGTCACCCCGTCCTGGATTCCCCTGGGTGTCTAGTTTTCAAAAATGTATAGGTTTGCTAGGTTTCCCAAGGTGCCCGCAGAGCTAGGGTTCAAAAACTACAGCTAGTCATTTTTCCAAAAAAGGGTCATTTTTCACTGCGAAATTGAGGTGTGACCAGGTTGCGTTTTGCGCCGTTTCCTGTCGCGGGCACTAGGCCGACCCACACAAGTGAGGTACCGTTTTTCTCGTAAGACTTTGGGGAACACGGTGTGGGTAGAAATTTGTGGATCCACGCAGATTCCGGAACTTTCCATGACAGAAATGTGTGGAAAATGTGTTTTTTTTGCCAATTTTTTAGATTTGCAAGGGATACTGGGTAACAGACCCTGGTGGGAGGCAGTCAAGTCACCCCATCCTGGATTCCCCTGGGTGTCTAGTTTTCAAAAATGTATAGGTTTGCTAGGTTTCCCAAGGTGCCCGCAGAGGTAGGGTTCAAAAACTACAGCTAGTCATTTTTCCAAAAAAGGGTCATTTTTCACTGCGAAATTGAGGTGTGACCAGGTTGCGTTTTGCACCGCTTCCTGTCGCGGGCACTAGGCTGATCCACACAAGTGAGGTACCATTTTTCTCGTAAGACTTTGGGGAACGCGGGGTGGGTGGAAATTTGTGGATCCACGCAGATTCTGGAACTTTCCACGACAGAAATGTGTGGAAAATGTGTTTTTTTTGACAATTGTTTAGGTTTGCAAGGGATTCTGGGTAACAGACCCTGGTGGGAGGCAGTCAAGTCACCCCATCCTGGATTGCCCTGGGTGTCTACTTTTCAAAAATGTATAGGTTTGCTAGGTTTCCCAAGGTGCCTGCAGAGCTAGGGTTCAAAAACTACAGCTAGTCATTTTTCCAAAAAAGGGTCATTTTTCACTGCGAAATTGAGGTGTGACCAGGTTGCGTTTTGCGCCGTTTCCTGTCGCGGGCACTAGGCCGACCCACACAAGTGAGGTACTGTTTTTCTCGTAAGACTTTAGGGAACGCGGGGTGCGTGAAAATTTGTGGATCCACGCAGATTCCGGAACTTTCCACGACAGAAATGTGTGGAAAATGTGTTTTTTTTGCCAATTTTTTAGGTTTGCAAGGGATTCTGGGTAACAGACCCTGGTGGGAGGCAGTCAAGTCACCCCGTCCTGGATTCCCCTGGGTGTCTAGTTTTCAAAAATGTATAGGTTTGCTAGGTTTCCCAAGGTGCCCGCAGAGCTAGGGTTCAAAAACTACAGCTAGTCATTTTTCAAAAAAAGGGTCATTTTTCGCTGCGAAATTGAGGTGTGACCAGGTTGCGTTTTGCGCCGTTTCCTGTCGTGGGCACTAGGCTGATCCACACAAGTGAGGTACCGTTTTTCTCGTAAGACTTTGGGGGACGCGGGGTGGGTGGAAATTTGTGGATCCACGCAGATTCTGGAACTTTCCACGACAGAAATGTGTGGAAAATGTGTTTTTTTTGCCAATTTTTTAGGTTTGCAAGGGATTCTGGGTAACAGACCCTGGTGGGAGGCAGTCAAGTCACCCCATCCTGGATTCCCCTGGGTGTCTAGTTTTCAAAAATGTATAGGTTTGCTAGGTTTCCCAAGGTGCCCGCAGAGCTAGGGTTCAAAAACTACAGCTAGTCATTTTTCCAAAAAAGGGTCATTTTTCACTGCGAAATTGAGGTGTGACCAGGTTGCGTTTTGCGCCGTTTCCTGTCGCGGGCACTAGGCCGATCCACACAAGTGAGGTACCGTTTTTCTCGTAAGACTTTGGGGAACGCGGGGTGGGTGGAAATTTGTGGATCCACGCAGATTCCGGAACTTTCCACGACAGAAATATGGGGAAAATGTGTTTTTTTTGCCAATTTTTTAGGTTTGCAAGGGATTCTGGGTAACAGCACCCTGGTGGGAGGCAGTCAAGTCACCCCATCCTGGATTCCCCTGGGTGTCTAGTTTTCAAAAATGTATAGGTTTGCTAGGTTTCCCAAGGTGCCCGCAGAGCTAGGGTTCAAAAACTACAGCCAGTCATTTTTCCAAAAAAGGGTCATTTTTCACTGCGAAATTGAGGTGTGACCAGGTTGCGTTTTGCGCCGTTTCCTGTCGCGGGCACTAGGCCGATCCACACAAGTGAGGTACCGTTTTTCTCGTAAGACTTTGGGGAACGCGGGGTGGATTGAAATTTGTGGATCCACGCAGATTCTGGAACTTTCCACGACAGAAATGTGTGGAAAATGTGGTTTTTTTGACAATTTTTTAGGTTTGCAAAGGATTCTGGGTAACAGACCCTGGTGGGAGGCAGTCAAGTCACCCCATCCTGGATTGCCCTGGGTGTCTACTTTTCAAAAATGTATAGGTTTGCTAGGTTTCCCAAGGTGCCCGCAGAGCTAGGGTTCAAAAACTACAGCTAGTCATTTTTCCAAAAAAGGGTCATTTTTCACCGCGAAATTGAGGTGTGACCAGGTTGCGTTTTGCGCCGTTTCCTGTCGCGGGCACTAGGCCGACCCACACAAGTGAGGTACCATTTTTCTCGTAAGACTTTGGGGAACGCGGGGTGCGTGAAAATTTGTGGATCTACGCAGATTCCGGAACTTTCCACGACAGAAATGTGTGGAAAATGTGTTTTTTTTGCCAATTTTTTAGGTTTGCAAGGGATTCTGGGTAACAGACCCTGGTGGGAGGCAGTCAAGTCACTCCATCCTGGATTCCCCTGGGTGTCTAGTTTTCAAAAATGTATAGGTTTGCTAGGTTTCCCAAGGTGCACGCAGAGGTAGGGTTCAAAAACTACAGCTAGTCATTTTTCCAAAAAAGGGTCATTTTTCACTGCTAAATTGAGGTGTGACCAGGTTGCGTTTTGCACTGCTTCCTGTCGCGGGCACTAGGCCGATCCACACAAGTGAGGTACCGTTTTTCTCGTAAGACTTTGGGGAACGCGGGGTGGGTTGAAATTTGTGGATCCACGCAGATTCTGGAACTTTCCACGACAGAAATGTGTGGAAAATGTGGTTTTTTTGACAATTTTTTAGGTTTGCAAGGGATTCTGGGTAACAGACCCTGGTGGGAGGCAGTCAAGTCACCCCATCCTGGATTGCCCTGGGTGTCTACTTTTCAAAAATGTATAGGTTTGCTAGGTTTCCCAAGGTGCCCGCAGAGCTAGGGTTCAAAAACTACAGCTAGTCATTTTTCCAAAAAAGGGTCATTTTTCACTGCGAAATTGAGGTGTGACCAGGTTGCGTTTTGCGCCGTTTCCTGTCGCGGGCACTAGGCTGATCCACACAAGTGAGGTACCGTTTTTCTCGTACAACTTTGGGGAACGCGGGGTGGGTGGAAATTTGTGAATCCACGCAGATTCCGGAACTTTCCACGACAGAAATGTGTGGAAAATGTTTTTTTTTTGACAATTGTTTAGGTTTGCAAGGGATTCTGGGTAAACAGACACTGGTGGGAGGCAGTCAAGTCACCCCATCCTGGATTCCCCTGGGTGTCTAGTTTTCAAAAATGTATAGGTTTGCTAGGTTTCCCAAGGTGCCCGCAGAGCTAGGGTTCAAAAACTACAGCTAGTCATTTTTCCAAAAAAGGGTCATTTTTCACTGCGAAATTGAGGTGTGAGCAGGTTGCGTTTTGCGCCGTTTCCTGTCGCGGGCACTAGGCCGATCCACACAAGTGTGGTACCGTTTTTCTCGTAAGACTTTGGGGAACGCGGGGTGGGTGGAAATTTGTGGATCCACGCAGATTCCGGAACTTTCCACGACAGAAATGTGGGGAAAATGTGTTTTTTTTGCCAATTTTTTAGGTTTGCAAGGGATTCTGGGTAACAGACCCTGGTGGGAGGCAGTCAAGTCACCCCATCCTGGATTGCCCTGGGTGTCTACTTTTCAAAAATGTATAGGTTTGCTAGGTTTCCCAAGGTGCCCGCAGAGCTAGGGTTCAAAAACTACAGCTAGTCATTTTTCCAAAAAAGGGTCATTTTTCACTGCGAAATTGAGGTGTGACCAGGTTGTGTTTTGCGCCGTTTCCTGTCGCGGGCACTAGGCCGACCCACACAAGTGAGGTACCGTTTTTCTCGTAAGACTTTAGGGAACGCGGGGTGCGTGAAAATTTGTGGATCCACGCAGATTCCGGAACTTTCCACGACAGAAATGTGTGGAAAATGTGTTTTTTTTGCCAATTTTTTAGGTTTGCAAGGGATTCTGGGTAACAGACCCTGGTGGGAGGCAGTCAAGTCACCCCGTCCTGGATTCCCCTGGGTGTCTAGTTTTCAAAAATGTATAGGTTTGCTAGGTTTCCCAAGGTGCCCGCAGAGCTAGGGTTCAAAAACTACAGCTAGTCATTTTTCCAAAAAAGGGTCATTTTTCACTGCGAAATTGAGGTGTGACCAGGTTGCGTTTTGCGCCGTTTCCTGTCGCGGGCACTAGGCCGACCCACACAAGTGAGGTACCGTTTTTCTCGTAAGACTTTGGGGAACACGGTGTGGGTAGAAATTTGTGGATCCACGCAGATTCCGGAACTTTCCATGACAGAAATGTGTGGAAAATGTGGTTTTTTTGCCAATTTTTTAGATTTGCAAGGGATACTGGGTAACAGACCCTGGTGGGAGGCAGTCAAGTCACCCCATCCTGGATTCCCCTGGGTATCTAGTTTTCAAAAATGTATAGGTTTGCTAGGTTTCCCAAGGTGCCCGCAGAGGTAGGGTTCAAAAACTACAGCTAGTCATTTTTCCAAAAAAGGGTCATTTTTCACTGCGAAATTGAGGTGTGACCAGGTTGCGTTTTGCACCGCTTCCTGTCGCGGGCACTAGGCTGATCCACACAAGTGAGGTACCATTTTTCTCGTAAGACTTTGGGGAACGCGGGGTGGGTGGAAATTTGTGGATCCACGCAGATTCTGGAACTTTCCACGACAGAAATGTGTGGAAAATGTGTTTTTTTTGACAATTTTTTAGGTTTGCAAGGGATTCTGGGTAACAGACCCTGGTGGGAGGCAGTCAAGTCACCCCATCCTGGATTGCCCTGGGTGTCTACTTTTCAAAAATGTATAGGTTTGCTAGGTTTCCCAAGGTGCCTGCAGAGCTAGGGTTCAAAAACTACAGCTAGTCATTTTTCCAAAAAAGGGTCATTTTTCACTGCGAAATTGAGGTGTGACCAGGTTGCGTTTTGCGCCGTTTCCTGTCGCGGGCACTAGGCCGACCCACACAAGTGAGGTACCGTTTTTCTCGTAAGACTTTAGGGAACGCGGGGTGCGTGAAAATTTGTGGATCCACGCAGATTCCGGAACTTTCCACGACAGAAATGTGTGGAAAATGTGGTTTTTTTGCCAATTTTTTAGGTTTGCAAGGGATTCTGGGTAACAGACCCTGGTGGGAGGCAGTCAAGTCACCCCGTCCTGGATTCCCCTGGGTGTCTAGTTTTCAAAAATGTATAGGTTTGCTAGGTTTCCCAAGGTGCCCGCAGAGCTAGGGTTCAAAAACTACAGCTAGTCATTTTTCCAAAAAAGGGTCATTTTTCGCTGCAAAATTGAGGTGTGACCAGGTTGCGTTTTGCGCCGTTTCCTGTCGTGGGCACTAGGCTGATCCACACAAGTGAGGTACCGTTTTTCTCGTAAGACTTTGGGGGACGCGGGGTGGGTGGAAATTTGTGGATCCACGCAGATTCTGGAACTTTCCACGACAGAAATGTGTGGAAAATGTGTTTTTTTTGCCAATTTTTTAGGTTTGCAAGGGATTCTGGGTAACAGACCCTGGTGGGAGGCAGTCAAGTCACCCCATCCTGGATTCCCCTGGGTGTCTAGTTTTCAAAAATGTATAGGTTTGCTAGGTTTCCCAAGGTGCCCGCAGAGGTAGGGTTCAAAAACTACAGCTAGTCATTTTTCCAAAAAAGGGTCATTTTTCACTGCGAAATTGAGGTGTGACCAGGTTGCGTTTTGCACCGTTTCCTGTCGCGAGCACTAGGCCGATCCACACAAGTGAGGTACCGTTTTTCTCGTAAGACTTTGGGGAACGCGGGGTGGGTGGAAATTTGTGGATCCATGCAGATTCCGGAACTTGCCACGACAGAAATGTGTGGAAAATGTGGTTTTTTTGACAATTTTTTAGGTTTGCAAGGGATTCTGGGTAACAGACCCTGGTGGGAGGCAGTCAAGTCACCCCATCCTGGATTCCCCTGGGTGTCTACTTTTCAAAAATGTATAGGTTTGCTAGGTTTCCCAAGGTGCCCGCAGAGCTAGGGTTCAAAAACTACAGCTAGTCATTTTTCCAAAAAAGGGTCATTTTTCACTGCGAAATTGAGGTGTGACCAGGTTGCGTTTTGCGCCGTTTCCTGTCGCGGGCACTAGGCCGATCCACACAAGTGAGGTACCGTTTTTCTCGTAAGACTTTGGGGAACGCGGGGTGCGTGAAAATTTGTGGATCCACGCAGATTCCGGAACTTTCCACGACAGAAATGTGTGGAAAATGTGTTTTTTTTGCCAATTTTTTAGGTTTGCAAGGGATTCTGGGTAACAGACCCTGGTGGGAGGCAGTCAAGTCACCCCATCCTGGATTCCCCTGGGTGTCTAGTTTTCAAAAATGTATAGGTTTGCTAGGTTTCCCAAGGTGCCCGCAGAGCTAGGGTTCAAAAACTACAGCTAGTCATTTTTCCAAAAAAGGGTCATTTTTCACTGCGAAATTGAGGTGTGACCAGGTTGCGTTTTGCGCCGTTTCCTGTCGCGGGCACTAGGCCGATCCACACAAGTGAGGTACCGTTTTTCTCGTAAGACTTTGGGGAACGCGGGGTGGGTGGAAATTTGTGGATCCACGCAGATTCCGGAACTTTCCACGACAGAAATATGGGGAAAATGTGGTTTTTTTGCCAATTTTTTAGGTTTGCAAGGGATTCTGGGTAACAGCACCCTGGTGGGAGGCAGTCAAGTCACCCCATCCTGGATTCCCCTGGGTGTCTAGTTTTCAAAAATGTATAGGTTTGCTAGGTTTCCCAAGGTGCCCGCAGAGCTAGGGTTCAAAAACTACAGCCAGTCATTTTTCCAAAAAAGGGTCATTTTTCACTGCGAAATTGAGGTGTGACCAGGTTGCGTTTTGCGCCGTTTCCTGTCGCGGGCACTAGGCCGATCCACACAAGTGAGGTACCGTTTTTCTCGTAAGACTTTGGGGAACGCGGGGTGGATTGAAATTTGTGGATCCACGCAGATTCTGGAACTTTCCACGACAGAAATGTGTGGAAAATGTGGTTTTTTTGACAATTTTTTAGGTTTGCAAAGGATTCTGGGTAACAGACCCTGGTGGGAGGCAGTCAAGTCACCCCATCCTGGATTGCCCTGGGTGTCTACTTTTCAAAAATGTATAGGTTTGCTAGGTTTCCCAAGGTGCCCGCAGAGCTAGGGTTCAAAAACTACAGCTAGTCATTTTTCCAAAAAAGGGTCATTTTTCACCGCGAAATTGAGGTGTGACCAGGTTGCGTTTTGCGCCGTTTCCTGTCGCGGGCACTAGGCCGACCCACACAAGTGAGGTACCATTTTTCTCGTAAGACTTTGGGGAACGCGGGGTGTGTGAAAATTTGTGGATCTACGCAGATTCCGGAACTTTCCACGACAGAAATGTGTGGAAAATGTGGTTTTTTTGCCAATTTTTTAGGTTTGCAAGGGATTCTGGGTAACAGACCCTGGTGGGAGGCAGTCAAGTCACTCCATCCTGGATTCCCCTGGGTGTCTAGTTTTCAAAAATGTATAGGTTTGCTAGGTTTCCCAAGGTGCACGCAGAGGTAGGGTTCAAAAACTACAGCTAGTCATTTTTCCAAAAAAGGGTCATTTTTCACTGCTAAATTGAGGTGTGACCAGGTTGCGTTTTGCACTGCTTCCTGTCGCGGGCACTAGGCCGATCCACACAAGTGAGGTACCGTTTTTCTCGTAAGACTTTGGGGAACGCGGGGTGGGTTGAAATTTGTGGATCCACGCAGATTCTGGAACTTTCCACGACAGAAATGTGTGGAAAATGTGGTTTTTTTGACAATTTTTTAGGTTTGCAAGGGATTCTGGGTAACAGACCCTGGTGGGAGGCAGTCAAGTCACCCCATCCTGGATTGCCCTGGGTGTCTACTTTTCAAAAATGTATAGGTTTGCTAGGTTTCCCAAGGTGCCCGCAGAGCTAGGGTTCAAAAACTACAGCTAGTCATTTTTCCAAAAAAGGGTCATTTTTCACTGCGAAATTGAGGTGTGACCAGGTTGCGTTTTGCGCCGTTTCCTGTCGCGGGCACTAGGCCGACCCACACAAGTGAGGTACCGTTTTTCTCGTAAGACTTTGGGGAACGCGGGGTGCATGAAAATTTGTGGATCCACGCAGATTCCGGAACTTTCCACGACAGAAATGTGTGGAAAATATGTTTTTTTTGCCAATTTTTTAGGTTTGCAAGGGATTCTGGGTAACAGACCCTGGTGGGAGGCAGTCAAGTCACCCCATCCTGGATTCCCCTGGGTGTCTAGTTTTCAAAAATGTATAGGTTTGCTAGGTTTCCCAAGGTGCCCGCAGAGCTAGGGTTCAAAAACTACAGCTAGTCATTTTTCCAAAAAAGGGTCATTTTTCACTGCGAAATTGAGGTGTGACCAGGTTGCGTTTTGCGCCGTTTCCTGTCGCGGGCACTAGGCTGATCCACACAAGTGAGGTACCGTTTTTCTCGTAAGACTTTGGGGGACGCGGGGTGGGTGGAAATTTGTGGATCCACGCAGATTCCGGAACTTTCCACGACAGAAATGTGTGGAAAATGTGTTTTTTTTGCCAATTTTTTAGGTTTGCAAGGGATTCTGGGTAACAGACCCTGGTGGGAGGCAGTCAAGTCACCCCATCCTGGATTCCCCTGGGTGTCTAGTTTTCAAAAATGTATAGGTTTGCTAGGTTTCCCAAGGTGCCCGCAGAGGTAGGGTTCAAAAACTACAGCTAGTCATTTTTCCAAAAAAGGGTCATTTTTCACTGCGAAATTGAGGTGTGACCAGGTTGCGTTTTGCACCGTTTCCTGTCGCGAGCACTAGGCCGATCCACACAAGTGAGGTACCGTTTTTCTCGTAAGACTTTAGGGAACGCGGGGTGCGTGAAAATTTGTGGATCCACGCAGATTCCGGAACTTTCCACGACAGAAATGTGTGGAAAATGTGGTTTTTTTGCCAATTTTTTAGGTTTGCAAGGGATTCTGGGTAACAGACCCTGGTGGGAGGCAGTCAAGTCACCCCGTCCTGGATTCCCCTGGGTGTCTAGTTTTCAAAAATGTATAGGTTTGCTAGGTTTCCCAAGGTGCCCGCAGAGCTAGGGTTCAAAAACTACAGCTAGTCATTTTTCCAAAAAAGGGTCATTTTTCACTGCGAAATTGAGGTGTGACCAGGTTGCGTTTTGCGCCGTTTCCTGTCGCGGGCACTAGGCTGATCCACACAAGTGAGGTACCGTTTTTCTCGTAAGACTTTGGGGGACGCGGGGTGGGTGGAAATTTGTGGATCCACGCAGATTCTGGAACTTTCCACGACAGAAATGTGTGGAAAATGTGTTTTTTTTGCCAATTTTTTAGGTTTGCAAGGGATTCTGGGTAACAGACCCTGGTGGGAGGCAGTCAAGTCACCCCATCCTGGATTCCCCTGGGTGTCTAGTTTTCAAAAATTTATAGGTTTGCTAGGTTTCCCAAGGTGCCCGCAGAGGTAGGGTTCAAAAACTACAGCTAGTAATTTTTCCAAAAAAGGGTCATTTTTCACTGCGAAATTGAGGTGTGACCAGGTTGCGTTTTGCGCCGTTTCCTGTCGCGGGCACTAGGCCGACCCACACAAGTGAGGTAACGTTTTTCTCGTAAGACTTTGGGGAACACGGTGTGGGTAGAAATTTGTGGATCCACGCAGATTCCGGAACTTTCCATGACAGAAATGTGTGGAAAATGTGGTTTTTTTGCCAATTTTTTAGATTTGCAAGGGATACTGGGTAACAGACCCTGGTGGGAGGCAGTCAAGTCACCCCATCCTGGATTGCCCTGGGTGTCTACTTTTCAAAAATGTATAGGTTTGCTAGGTTTCCCAAGGTGCCCGCAGAGCTAGGGTTCAAAAATTACAGCTAGTCATTTTTCCAAAAAAGGGTCATTTTTCACTGCGAAATTGAGGTGTGACCAGGTTGCGTTTTGCGCCGTTTCCTGTCGCGGGCACTAGGCCGACCCACACAAGTGAGGTACCGTTTTTCTCGTAAGACTTTAGGGAACGCGGGGTGCGTGAAAATTTGTGGATCCACGCAGATTCCGGAACTTTCCACGACAGAAATGTGTGGAAAATGTGGGTTTTTTGCCAATTTTTTAGGTTTGCAAGGGATTCTGGGTAACAGACCCTGGTGGGAGGCAGTCAAGTCACCCCGTCCTGGATTCCCCTGGGTGTCTAGTTTTCAAAAATGTATAGGTTTGCTAGGTTTCCCAAGGTGCCCGCAGAGCTAGGGTTCAAAAACTACAGCTAGTCATTTTTCCAAAAAAGGGTCATTTTTCGCTGCGAAATTGAGGTGTGACCAGGTTGCGTTTTGCGCCGTTTCCTGTCGCGGGCACTAGGCTGATCCACACAAGTGAGGTACCGTTTTTCTCGTAAGACTTTGGGGGACGCGGGGTGGGTGGAAATTTGTGGATCCACGCAGATTCTGGAACTTTCCACGACAGAAATGTGTGGAAAATGTGTTTTTTTTGCCAATTTTTTAGGTTTGCAAGGGATTCTGGGTAACAGACCCTGGTGGGAGGCAGTCAAGTCACCCCATCCTGGATTCCCCTGGGTGTCTAGTTTTCAAAAATGTATAGGTTTGCTAGGTTTCCCAAGGTGCCCGCAGAGGTAGGGTTCAAAAACTACAGCTAGTCATTTTTCCAAAAAAGGGTAATTTTTCACTGCGAAATTGAGGTGTGACCAGGTTGCGTTTTGCACCGTTTCCTGTCGCGAGCACTAGGCCGATCCACACAAGTGAGGTACCGTTTTTCTCGTAAGACTTTGGGGAACGCGGGGTGGGTGGAAATTTGTGGATCCACGCAGATTACGGAACTTGCCACTACAGAAATGTGTGGAAAATGTGGTTTTTTTGACAATTTTTTAGGTTTGCAAGGGATTCTGGGTAACAGACCCTGGTGGGAGGCAGTCAAGGCACCCCATCCTGGATTCCCCTGGGTGTCTACTTTTCAAAAATGTATAGGTTTGCTAGGTTTCCCAAGGTGCCCGCAGAGCTAGGGTTCAAAAACTACAGCTAGTCATTTTTCCAAAAAAGGGTCATTTTTCACTGCGAAATTGAGGTGTGACCAGGTTGCGTTTTGCGCCGTTTCCTGTCGCGGGCACTAGGCCGATCCACACAAGTGAGGTACCGTTTTTCTCGTAAGACTTTGGGGAACGCGGGGTGCGTGAAAATTTGTGTATCCACGCAGATTCCGGAACTTTCCACGACAGAAATGTGTGGAAAATGTGTTTTTTTTGCCAATTTTTAAGGTTTGCAAGGGATTCTGGGTAACAGACCCTGGTGGGAGGCAGTCAAGTCACCCCGTCCTGGATTCCCCTGGGTGTCTAGTTTTCAAAAATGTATAGGTTTGCTAGGTTTCCCAAGGTGCCCGCAGAGCTAGGGTTCAAAAACTACAGCTAGTCATTTTTCCAAAAAAGGGTCATTTTTCGCTGCGAAATTGAGGTGTGACCAGGTTGCGTTTTGCGCCGTTTCCTGTCGCGGGCACTAGGCTGATCCACACAAGTGAGGTACCGTTTTTCTCGTAAGACTTTGGGGAACGCGGGGTGGGTGGAAATTTGTGGATCCACGCAGATTACGGAACTTGCCACTACAGAAATGTGTGGAAAATGTGGTTTTTTTGACAATTTTTTAGGTTTGCAAGGGATTCTGGGTAACAGACCCTGGTGGGAGGCAGTCAAGTCACCCCATCCTGGATTCCCCTGGGTGTCTAGTTTTCAAAAATGTATAGGTTTGCTAGGTTTCCCAAGGTGCCCGCAGAGGTAGGGTTCAAAAACTACAGCTAGTCATTTTTCCAAAAAAGGGTAATTTTTCACTGCGAAATTGAGGTGTGACCAGGTTGCGTTTTGCACCGTTTCCTGTCGCGAGCACTAGGCCGATCCACACAAGTGAGGTACCGTTTTTCTCGTAAGACTTTGGGGAACGCGGGGTGGGTGGAAATTTGTGGATCCACGCAGATTACGGAACTTGCCACTACAGAAATGTGTGGAAAATGTGGTTTTTTTGACAATTTTTTAGGTTTGCAAGGGATTCTGGGTAACAGACCCTGGTGGGAGGCAGTCAAGTCACCCCATCCTGGATGCCCCTGGGTGTCTACTTTTTAAAAATGTATAGGTTTGCTAGGTTTCCCAAGGTGCCCGCAGAGCTAGGGTTCAAAAACTACAGCTAGTCATTTTTCCAAAAAAGGGTCATTTTTCACTGCGAAATTGAGGTGTGACCAGGTTGCGTTTTGCGCCGTTTCCTGTCGCGGGCACTAGGCCGATCCACACAAGTGAGGTACCGTTTTTCTCATAAGACTTTGGGGAACGCGGGGTGCGTGAAAATTTGTGGATCCACGCAGATTCCGGAACTTTCCACGACAGAAATGTGTGGAAAATGTGTTTTTTTTGCCAATTTTTTAGGTTTGCAAGGGATTCTGGGTAACAAACCCTGGTGGGAGGCAGTCAAGTCACCCCATCCTGGATTCCCCTGGGTGTCTAGTTTTCAAAAATGTATAGGTTTGCTAGGTTTCCCAAGGTGCCCGCAGAGCTAGGGTTCAAAAACTACAGCTAGTCATTTTTCCAAAAAAGGGTTATTTTTCACTGCGAAATTGAGGTGTGACCAGGTTGCGTTTTGCGCCGTTTCCTGTCGCGGGCACTAGGCCGATCCACACAAGTGAGGTACCGTTTTTCTCGTAAGACTTTGGGGAACGCGGGGTGGGTGGAAATTTGTGGATCCACGCAGATTCCGGAACTTTCCACGACAGAAATGTGTGGAAAATGTGGTTTTTTTGCCAATTTTTTAGGTTTGCAAGGGATTCTGGGTAACAGACCCTGGTGGGAGGCAGTCAAGTCACCCCGTCCTGGATTCCCCTGGGTGTCTAGTTTTCAAAAATGTATAGGTTTGCTAGGTTTCCCAAGGTGCCCGCAGAGCTAGGGTTCAAAAACTACAGCTAGTCATTTTTCCAAAAAAGGGTCATTTTTCGCTGCGAAATTGAGGTGTGACCAGGTTGCGTTTTGCGCCGTTTCCTGTCGCGGGCACTAGGCTGATCCACACAAGTGAGGTACCGTTTTTCTCGTAAGACTTTGGGGGACGCGGGGTGGGTGGAAATGTGTGGATCCACGCAGATTCTGGAACTTTCCACGACAGAAATGTGTGGAAAATGTGTTTTTTTTGCCAATTTTTTAGGTTTGCAAGGGATTCTGGGTAACAGACCCTGGTGGGAGGCAGTCAAGTCACCCCATCCTGGATTCCCCTGGGTGTCTAGTTTTCAAAAATGTATAGGTTTGCTAGGTTTCCCAAGGTGCCCGCAGAGGTAGGGTTCAAAAACTACAGCTAGTCATTTTTCCAAAAAAGGGTCATTTTTCACTGCGAAATTGAGGTGTGACCAGGTTGCGTTTTGCACCGTTTCCTGTCGCGAGCACTAGGCCGATCCACACAAGTGAGGTACCGTTTTTCTCGTAAGACTTTGGGGAACGCGGGGTGGGTGGAAATTTGTGGATCCACGCAGATTCCAGAACTTGCCACGACAGAAATGTGTGGAAAATGTGGTTTTTTTGACAATTTTTTAGGTTTGCAAGGGATTCTGGGTAACAGACCCTGGTGGGAGGCAGTCAAGTCACCCCATCCTGGATTCCCCTGGGTGTCTACTTTTCAAAAATGTATAGGTGCGCTAGGTTTCCTAAGGTGCCCGCAGAGCTAGGGTTCAAAAACTACAGCTAGTCATTTTTCCAAAAAAGGGTCATTTTTCACTGCGAAATTGAGGTGTGACCAGGTTGCGTTTTGCACCGTTTCCTGTCGCGAGCACTAGGCCGATCCACACAAGTGAGGTACCGTTTTTCTCGTAAGACTTTGGGGAACGCGGGGTGGGTGGAAATTTGTGGATCCACGCAGATTCCGGAACTTGCCACGACAGAAATGTGTGGAAAATGTGGTTTTTTTGACAATTTTTTAGGTTTGCAAGGGATTCTGGGTAACAGACCCTGGTGGGAGGCAGTCAAGTCACCCCATCCTGGATTCCCCTGGGTGTCTACTTTTCAAAAATGTATAGGTTTGCTAGGTTTCCCAAGGTGCCCGCAGAGCTAGGGTTCAAAAACTACAGCTAGTCATTTTTCCAAAAAAGGGTCATTTTTCACTGCGAAATTGAGGTGTGACCAGCTTGCGTTTTGCGCCGTTTCCTGTCGCGGGCACTAGGCCGATCCACACAAGTGAGGTACCGTTTTTCTCGTAAGACTTTGGGGAACGCGGGGTGCGTGAAAATTTGTGGATCCACGCAGATTCCGGAACTTTCCACGACAGAAATGTGTGGAAAATGTGTGTTTTTTGCCAATTGTTTAGGTTTGCAAGGGATTCTGGGTAACAGACCCTGGTGGGAGGCAGTCAAGTCACCCCATCCTGGATTCCCCTGGGTGTCTAGTTTTCAAAAATGTATAGGTTTGCTAGGTTTCCCAAGGTGCCCGCAGAGCTAGGGTTCAAAAACTACAGCTAGTCATTTTTCCAAAAAAGGGTCATTTTTCACTGCGAAATTGAGGTGTGACCAGGTTGCGTTTTGCGCCGTTTCCTGTCGCGGGCACTAGGCCGATCCACACAAGTGAGGTACCGTTTTTCTCGTAAGACTTTGGGGAACGCGGGGTGGGTGGAAATTTGTGGATCCACGCAGATTCCGGAACTTTCCACGACAGAAATATGGGGAAAATGTGGTTTTTTTGCCAATTTTTTAGGTTTGCAAGGGATTCTGGGTAACAGCACCCTGGTGGGAGGCAGTCAAGTCACCCCATCCTGGATTCCCCTGGGTGTCTAGTTTTCAAAAATGTATAGGTTTGCTAGGTTTCCCAAGGTGCCCGCAGAGCTAGGGTTCAAAAACTACAGCCAGTCATTTTTCCAAAAAAGGGTCATTTTTCACTGCGAAATTGAGGTGTGACCAGGTTGCGTTTTGCGCCGTTTCCTGTCGCGGGCACTAGGCCGATCCACACAAGTGAGGTACCGTTTTTCTCGTAAGACTTTGGGGAACGCGGGGTGGATTGAAATTTGTCGATCCACGCAGATTCTGGAACTTTCCACGACAGAAATGTGTGGAAAATGTGGTTTTTTTGACAATTTTTTAGGTTTGCAAAGGATTCTGGGTAACAGACCCTGGTGGGAGGCAGTCAAGTCACCCCATCCTGGATTGCCCTGGGTGTCTACTTTTCAAAAATGTATAGGTTTGCTAGGTTTCCCAAGGTGCCCGCAGAGCTAGGGTTCAAAAACTACAGCTAGTCATTTTTCCAAAAAAGGGTCATTTTTCACCGCGAAATTGAGGTGTGACCAGGTTGCGTTTTGCGCCGTTTCCTGTCGCGGGCACTAGGCCGACCCACACAAGTGAGGTACCATTTTTCTCGTAAGACTTTGGGGAACGCGGGGTGCGTGAAAATTTGTGGATCTACGCAGATTCCGAAACTTTCCACGACAGAAATGTGTGGAAAATGTGTTTTTTTTGCCAATTTTTTAGGTTTGCAAGGGATTCTGGGTAACAGACCCTGGTGGGAGGCAGTCAAGTCACTCCATCCTGGATTGCCCTGGGTGTCTACTTTTCAAAAATGTATAGGTTTGCTAGGTTTCCCAAGGTGCACGCAGAGGTAGGGTTCAAAAACTACAGCTAGTCATTTTTCCAAAAAAGGGTCATTTTTCACTGCTAAATTGAGGTGTGACCAGGTTGCGTTTTGCACTGCTTCCTGTCGCGGGCACTAGGCCGATCCACACAAGTGAGGTACCGTTTTTCTCGTAAGACTTTGGGGAACGCGGGGTGGGTTGAAATTTGTGGATCCACGCAGATTCTGGAACTTTCCACGACAGAAATGTGTGGAAAATGTGGTTTTTTTGACAATTTTTTAGGTTTGCAAGGGATTCTGGGTAACAGACCCTGGTGGGAGGCAGTCAAGTCACCCCATCCTGGATTGCCCTGGGTGTCTACTTTTCAAAAATGTATAGGTTTGCTAGGTTTCCCAAGGTGCCCGCAGAGCTAGGGTTCAAAAACTACAGCTAGTCATTTTTCCAAAAAAGGGTCATTTTTCACTGCGAAATTGAGGTGTGACCAGGTTGCGTTTTGCGCCGTTTCCTGTCGCGGGCACTAGGCTGATCCACACAAGTGAGGTACCGTTTTTCTCGTAAGACTTTGGGGGACGCGGGGTGGGTGGAAATTTGTGGATCCACGCAGATTCCGGAACTTTCCACGACAGAAATGTGTGGAAAATGTGTTTTTTTTGCCAATTTTTTAGGTTTGCAAGGGATTCTGGGTAACAGACCCTGGTGGGAGGCAGTCAAGTCACCCCATCCTGGATTCCCCTGGGTGTCTAGTTTTCAAAAATGTATAGGTTTGCTAGGTTTCCCAAGGTGCCCGCAGAGGTAGGGTTCAAAAACTACAGCTAGTCATTTTTCCAAAAAAGGGTCATTTTTCACTGCGAAATTGAGGTGTGACCAGGTTGCGTTTTGCACCGTTTCCTGTCGCGAGCACTAGGCCGATCCACACAAGTGAGGTACCGTTTTTCTCGTAAGACTTTGGGGAACGCGGGGTGGGTGGAAATTTGTGGATCCACGCAGATTCCGGAACTTGCCACGACAGAAATGTGTGGAAAATGTGGTTTTTTTGCCAATTTTTTAGGTTTGCAAGGGATTCTGGGTAACAGACCCTGTTGGGAGGCAGTCAAGTCACCCCATCCTGGATTCCCCTGGGTGTCTACTTTTCAAAAATGTATAGGTTTGCTAGGTTTCCCAAGGTGCCCGCAGAGCTAGGGTTCAAAAACTACAGCTAGTCATTTTTCCAAAAAAGGGTCATTTTTCACTGCGAAATTGAGGTGTGACCAGGTTGCGTTTTGCGCCGTTTCCTGTCGCGGGCACTAGGCCGATCCACACAAGTGAGGTACCGTTTTTCTCGTAAGACTTTAGGGAACGCGGGGTGCGTGAAAATTTGTGGATCCACGCAGATTCCGGAACTTTCCACGACAGAAATGTGTGGAAAATGTGGTTTTTTTGCCAATTTTTTAGGTTTGCAAGGGATTCTGGGTAACAGACCCTGGTGGGAGGCAGTCAAGTCACCCCGTCCTGGATTCCCCTGGGTGTCTAGTTTTCAAAAATGTATAGGTTTGCTAGGTTTCCCAAGGTGCCCGCAGAGCTAGGGTTCAAAAACTACAGCTAGTCATTTTTCCAAAAAAGGGTCATTTTTCACTGCGAAATTGAGGTGTGACCAGGTTGCGTTTTGCGCCGTTTCCTGTCGCGGGCACTAGGCTGATCCACACAAGTGAGGTACCGTTTTTCTCGTAAGACTTTGGGGGACGCGGGGTGGGTGGAAATTTGTGGATCCACGCAGATTCTGGAACTTTCCACGACAGAAATGTGTGGAAAATGTGTTTTTTTTGCCAATTTTTTAGGTTTGCAAGGGATTCTGGGTAACAGACCCTGGTGGGAGGCAGTCAAGTCATCCCATCCTGGATTCCCCTGGGTGTCTAGTTTTCAAAAATGTATAGGTTTGCTAGGTTTCCCAAGGTGCCCGCAGAGGTAGGGTTCAAAAACTACAGCTAGTCATTTTTCCAAAAAAGGGTCATTTTTCACTGCGAAATTGAGGTGTGACCAGGTTGCGTTTTGCGCCGTTTCCTGTCGCGGGCACTAGGCCGACCCACACAAGTGAGGTAACGTTTTTCTCGTAAGACTTTGGGGAACACGGTGTGGGTAGAAATTTGTGGATCCACGCAGATTCCGGAACTTTCCATGACAGAAATGTGTGGAAAATGTGTTTTTTTTGCCAATTTTTTAGATTTGCAAGGGATACTGGGTAACAGACCCTGGTGGGAGGCAGTCAAGTCACCCCATCCTGGATTGCCCTGGGTGTCTACTTTTCAAAAATGTATAGGTTTGCTAGGTTTCCCAAGGTGCCCGCAGAGCTAGGGTTCAAAAATTACAGCTAGTCATTTTTCCAAAAAAGGGTCATTTTTCACTGCGAAATTGAGGTGTGACCAGGTTGCGTTTTGCGCCGTTTCCTGTCGCGGGCACTAGGCCGACCCACACAAGTGAGGTACCGTTTTTCTCGTAAGACTTTAGGGAACGCGGGGTGCGTGAAAATTTGTGGATCCTTGCAGATTCCGGAACTTTCCACGACAGAAATGTGTGGAAAATGTGGTTTTTTTGCCAATTTTTTAGGTTTGCAAGGGATTCTGGGTAACAGACCCTGGTGGGAGGCAGTCAAGTCACCCCGTCCTGGATTCCCCTGGGTGTCTAGTTTTCAAAAATGTATAGGTTTGCTAGGTTTCCCAAGGTGCCCGCAGAGCTAGGGTTCAAAAACTACAGCTAGTCATTTTTCCAAAAAAGGGTCATTTTTCGCTGCGAAATTGAGGTGTGACCAGGTTGCGTTTTGCGCCGTTTCCTGTCGCGGGCACTAGGCTGATCCACACAAGTGAGGTACCGTTTTTCTCGTAAGACTTTGGGGAACGCGGGGTGGGTGGAAATTTGTGGATCCATGCAGATTCCGGAACTTTCCACGACAGAAATGTGTGGAAAATGTGGTTTTTTTGCCAATTTTTTAGGTTTGCAAGGGATTCTGGGTAACAGACCCTGGTGGGAGGCAGTCAAGTCACCCCGTCCTGGATTCCCCTGGGTGTCTAGTTTTCAAAAATGTATAGGTTTGCTAGGTTTCCCAAGGTGCCCGCAGAGCTAGGGTTCAAAAACTACAGCTAGTCATTTTTCCAAAAAAGGGTCATTTTTCGCTGCGAAATTGAGGTGTGACCAGGTTGCGTTTTGCGCCGTTTCCTGTCGCGGGCACTAGGCTGATCCACACAAGTGAGGTACCGTTTTTCTCGTAAGACTTTGGGGGACGCGGGGTGGGTGGAAATTTGTGGATCCACGCAGATTCTGGAACTTTCCACGACAGAAATGTGTGGAAAATGTGTTTTTTTTGCCAATTTTTTAGGTTTGCAAGGGATTCTGGGTAACAGACCCTGGTGGGAGGCAGTCAAGTCACCCCATCCTGGATTCCCCTGGGTGTCTAGTTTTCAAAAATGTATAGGTTTGCTAGGTTTCCCAAGGTGCCCGCAGAGGTAGGGTTCAAAAACTACAGCTAGTCATTTTTCCAAAAAAGGGTCATTTTTCACTGCGAAATTGAGGTGTGACCAGGTTGCGTTTTGCACCGTTTCCTGTCGCGAGCACTAGGCCGATCCACACAAGTGAGGTACCGTTTTTCTCGTAAGACTTTGGGGAACGCGGGGTGGGTGGAAATTTGTGGATCCACGCAGATTCCGGAACTTGCCACGACAGAAATGTGTGGAAAATGTGTTTTTTTTGCCAATTTTTTAGGTTTGCAAGGGATTCTGGGTAACAGACCCTGTTGGGAGGCAGTCAAGTCACCCCATCCTGGATTCCCCTGGGTGTCTACTTTTCAAAAATGTATAGGTTTGCTAGGTTTCCCAAGGTGCCCGCAGAGCTAGGGTTCAAAAACTACAGCTAGTCATTTTTCCAAAAAAGGGTCATTTTTCACTGCGAAATTGAGGTGTGACCAGGTTGCGTTTTGCGCCGTTTCCTGTCGCGGGCACTGGGCCGATCCACACAAGTGAGGTACCGTTTTTCTCGTAAGACTTTAGGGAACGCGGGGTGCGTGAAAATTTGTGGATCCACGCAGATTCCGGAACTTTCCACGACAGAAATGTGTGGAAAATGTGGTTTTTTTGCCAATTTTTTAGGTTTGCAAGGGATTCTGGGTAACAGACCCTGGTGGGAGGCAGTCAAGTCACCCCGTCCTGGATTCCCCTGGGTGTCTAGTTTTCAAAAATGTATAGGTTTGCTAGGTTTCCCAAGGTGCCCGCAGAGCTAGGGTTCAAAAACTACAGCTAGTCATTTTTCCAAAAAAGGGTCATTTTTCACTGCGAAATTGAGGTGTGACCAGGTTGCGTTTTGCGCCGTTTCCTGTCGCGGGCACTAGGCTGATCCACACAAGTGAGGTACCGTTTTTCTCGTAAGACTTTGGGGGACGCGGGGTGGGTGGAAATTTGTGGATCCACGCAGATTCTGGAACTTTCCACGACAGAAATGTGTGGAAAATGTGTTTTTTTTGCCAATTTTTTAGGTTTGCAAGGGATTCTGGGTAACAGACCCTGGTGGGAGGCAGTCAAGTCATCCCATCCTGGATTCCCCTGGGTGTCTAGTTTTCAAAAATGTATAGGTTTGCTAGGTTTCCCAAGGTGCCCGCAGAGGTAGGGTTCAAAAACTACAGCTAGTCATTTTTCCAAAAAAGGGTCATTTTTCACTGCGAAATTGAGGTGTGACCAGGTTGCGTTTTGCGCCGTTTCCTGTCACGGGCACTAGGCCGACCCACACAAGTGAGGTAACGTTTTTCTCGTAAGACTTTGGGGAACACGGTGTGGGTAGAAATTTGTGGATCCACGCAGATTCCGGAACTTTCCATGACAGAAATGTGTGGAAAATGTGTTTTTTTTGCCAATTTTTTAGATTTGCAAGGGATACTGGGTAACAGACCCTGGTGGGAGGCAGTCAAGTCACCCCATCCTGGATTGCCCTGGGTGTCTACTTTTCAAAAATGTATAGGTTTGCTAGGTTTCCCAAGGTGCCCGCAGAGCTAGGGTTCAAAAATTACAGCTAGTCATTTTTCCAAAAAAGGGTCATTTTTCACTGCGAAATTGAGGTGTGACCAGGTTGCGTTTTGCGCCGTTTCCTGTCGCGGGCACTAGGCCGACCCACACAAGTGAGGTACCGTTTTTCTCGTAAGACTTTAGGGAACGCGGGGTGCGTGAAAATTTGTGGATCCTTGCAGATTCCGGAACTTTCCACGACAGAAATGTGTGGAAAATGTGGTTTTTTTGCCAATTTTTTAGGTTTGCAAGGGATTCTGGGTAACAGACCCTGGTGGGAGGCAGTCAAGTCACCCCGTCCTGGATTCCCCTGGGTGTCTAGTTTTCAAAAATGTATAGGTTTGCTAGGTTTCCCAAGGTGCCCGCAGAGCTAGGGTTCAAAAACTACAGCTAGTCATTTTTCCAAAAAAGGGTCATTTTTCGCTGCGAAATTGAGGTGTGACCAGGTTGCGTTTTGCGCCGTTTCCTGTCGCGGGCACTAGGCTGATCCACACAAGTGAGGTACCGTTTTTCTCGTAAGACTTTGGGGGACGCGGGGTGGGTGGAAATTTGTGGATCCACGCAGATTCTGGAACTTTCCACGACAGAAATGTGTGGAAAATGTGTTTTTTTTGCCAATTTTTTAGGTTTGCAAGGGATTCTGGGTAACAGACCCTGGTGGGAGGCAGTCAAGTCACCCCATCCTGGATTCCCCTGGGTGTCTAGTTTCCAAAAATGTATAGGTTTGCTAGGTTTCCCAAGGTGCCCGCAGAGGTAGGGTTCAAAAACTACAGCTAGTCATTTTTCCAAAAAAGGGTAATTTTTCACTGCGAAATTGAGGTGTGACCAGGTTGCGTTTTGCACCGTTTCCTGTCGCGAGCACTAGGCCGATCCACACAAGTGAGGTACCGTTTTTCTCGTAAGACTTTGGGGAACGCGGGGTGGGTGGAAATTTGGGGATCCACGCAGATTACGGAACTTGCCACTACAGAAATGTGTGGAAAATGTGGTTTTTTTGACAATTTTTTAGGTTTGCAAGGGATTCTGGGTAACAGACCCTGGTGGGAGGCAGTCAAGTCACCCCATCCTGGATTCCCCTGGGTGTCTACTTTTCAAAAATGTATAGGTTTGCTAGGTTTCCCAAGGTGCCCGCAGAGCTAGGGTTCAAAAACTACAGCTAATCATTTTTCCCAAAAAGGGTCATTTTTCACTGCGAAATTGAGGTGTGACCAGGTTGCGTTTTGCGCCGTTTCCTGTCGCGGGCACTAGGCCGATCCACACAAGTGAGGTACCGTTTTTCTCGTAAGACTTTGGGGAACGCGGGGTGCATGAAAATTTGTGGATCCACGCAGATTCCGGAACTTTCCACGACAGAAATGTGTGGAAAATGTGTTTTTTTTGCCAATTTTTTAGGTTTGCAAGGGATTCTGGGTAACAAACCCTGGTGGGAGGCAGTCAAGTCACCCCATCCTGGATTCCCCTGGGTGTCTAGTTTTCAAAAATGTATAGGTTTGCTAGGTTTCCCAAGGTGCCCGCAGAGCTAGGGTTCAAAAACTACAGCTAGTCATTTTTCCAAAAAAGGGTCATTTTTCACTGCGAAATTGAGGTGTGACCAGGTTGCGTTTTGCGCCGTTTCCTGTCGCGGGCACTAGGCCGATCCACACAAGTGAGGTACCGTTTTTCTCGTAAGACTTTGGGGAACGCGGGGTGGGTGGAAATTTGTGGATCCACGCAGATTCCGGAACTTTCCACGACAGAAATGTGTGGAAAATGTGGTTTTTTTGCCAATTTTTTAGGTTTGCAAGGGATTCTGGGTAACAGACCCTGGTGGGAGGCAGTCAAGTCACCCCGTCCTGGATTCCCCTGGGTGTCTAGTTTTCAAAAATGTATAGGTTTGCTAGGTTTCCCAAGGTGCCCGCAGAGCTAGGGTTCAAAAACTACAGCTAGTCATTTTTCCAAAAAAGGGTCATTTTTCGCTGCGAAATTGAGGTGTGACCAGGTTGCGTTTTGCGCCGTTTCCTGTCGCGGGCACTAGGCTGATCCACACAAGTGAGGTACCGTTTTTCTCGTAAGACTTTGGGGGACGCGGGGTGGGTGGAAATTTGTGGATCCACGCAGATTCTGGAACTTTCCACGACAGAAATGTGTGGAAAATGTGTTTTTTTTGCCAATTTTTTAGGTTTGCAAGGGATTCTGGGTAACAGACCCTGGTGGGAGGCAGTCAAGTCACCCCATCCTGGATTCCCCTGGGTGTCTAGTTTTCAAAAATGTATAGGTTTGCTAGGTTTCCCAAGGTGCCCGCAGAGGTAGGGTTCAAAAACTACAGCTAGTCATTTTTCCAAAAAAGGGTCATTTTTCACTGCGAAATTGAGGTGTGACCAGGTTGCGTTTTGCACCGTTTCCTGTCGCGAGCACTAGGCCGATCCACACAAGTGAGGTACCGTTTTTCTCGTAAGACTTTGGGGAACGCGGGGTGGGTGGAAATTTGTGGATCCACGCAGATTCCGGAACTTGCCACGACAGAAATGTGTGGAAAATGTGGTTTTTTTGACAATTTTTTAGGTTTGCAAGGGATTCTGGGTAACAGACCCTGGTGGGAGGCAGTCAAGTCACCCCATCCTGGATTCCCCTGGGTGTCTACTTTTCAAAAATGTATAGGTTTGCTAGGTTTCCCAAGGTGCCCGCAGAGCTAGGGTTCAAAAACTACAGCTAGTCATTTTTCCAAAAAAGGGTCATTTTTCACTGCGAAATTGAGGTGTGACCAGGTTGCGTTTTGCGCCGTTTCCTGTCGCGGGCACTAGGCCGATCCACAAGTGAGGTACCGTTTTTCTCGTAAGACTTTGGGGAACGCGGGGTGTGTGAAAATTTGTGGATCCACGCAGATTCCGGAACTTTCCACGACAGAAATGTGTGGAAAATGTGTTTTTTTTGCCAATTTTTTAGGTTTGCAAGGGATTCTGGGTAACAGACCCTGGTGGGAGGCAGTCAAGTCACCCCATCCTGGATTCCCCTGGGTGTCTAGTTTTCAAAAATGTATAGGTTTGCTAGGTTTCCCAAGGTGCCCGCAGAGCTAGGGTTCAAAAACTACAGCTAGTCATTTTTCCAAAAAAGGGTCATTTTTCACTGCGAAATTGAGGTGTGACCAGGTTGCGTTTTGCGCCGTTTCCTGTCGCGGGCACTAGGCCGATCCACACAAGTGAGGGACCGTTTTTCTCGTAAGACTTTGGGGAACGTGGGGTGGGTGGAAATTTGTGGATCCACGCAGATTCCGGAACTTTCCACGACAGAAATATGGGGAAAATGTGGTTTTTTTGCCAATTTTTTAGGTTTGCAAGGGATTCTGGGTAACAGCACCCTGGTGGGAGGCAGTCAAGTCACCCCATCCTGGATTCCCCTGGGTGTCTAGTTTTCAAAAATGTATAGGTTTGCTAGGTTTCCCAAGGTGCCCGCAGAGCTAGGGTTCAAAAACTACAGCTAGTCATTTTTCCAAAAAAGGGTCATTTTTCGCTGCGAAATTGAGGTGTGACCAGGTTGCGTTTTGCGCCGTTTCCTGTCGCGGGCACTAGGCCGATCCACACAAGTGAGGTACCGTTTTTCTCGTAAGACTTTGGGGAACGCGGGGTGGATTGAAATTTGTGGATCCACGCAGATTCTGGAACTTTCCACGACAGAAATGTGTGGAAAATGTGTTTTTTTTGACAATTTTTTAGGTTTGCAAAGGATTCTGGGTAACAGACCCTGGTGGGAGGCAGTCAAGTCACCCCATCCTGGATTGCCCTGGGTGTCTACTTTTCAAAAATGTATAGGTTTGCTAGGTTTCCCAAGGTGCCCGCAGAGCTAGGGTTCAAAAACTACAGCTAGTCATTTTTCCAAAAAAGGGTCATTTTTCACCGCGAAATTGAGGTGTGACCAGGTTGCGTTTTGCGCCGTTTCCTGTCGCGGGCACTAGGCCGACCCACACAAGTGAGGTACCATTTTTCTCGTAAGACTTTGGGGAACGCGGGGTGCGTGAAAATTTGTGGATCTACGCAGATTCTGGAACTTTCCACGACAGAAATGTGTGGAAAATGTGTTTTTTTTGCCAATTTTTTAGGTTTGCAAGGGATTCTGGGTAACAGACCCTGGTGGGAGGCAGTCAAGTCACTCCATCCTGGATTCCCCTGGGTGTCTAGTTTTCAAAAATGTATAGGTTTGCTAGGTTTCCCAAGGTGCACGCAGAGGTAGGGTTCAAAAACTACAGCTAGTCATTTTTCCAAAAAAGGGTCATTTTTCACTGCTAAATTGAGGTGTGACCAGGTTGCGTTTTGCGCCGTTTCCTGTCGCGGGCACTAGGCCGACCCACACAAGTGAGGTACCGTTTTTCTCGTAAGACTTTGGGGAACGCGGGGTGCGTGAAAATTTGTGGATCCACGCAGATTCCGGAACTTTCCACGACAGAAATGTGTGGAAAATGTGTTTTTTTTGTCAATTTTTTAGGTTTGCAAGGGATTCTGGGTAACAGACCCTGGTGGGAGGCAGTCAAGTCACCCCATCCTGGATTCCCCTGGGTGTCTAGTTTTCAAAAATGTATAGGTTTGCTAGGTTTCCCAAGGTGCCCGCAGAGCTAGGGTTCAAAAACTACAGCTAGTCATTTTTCCAAAAAAGGGTCATTTTTCACTGCGAAATTGAGGTGTGACCAGGTTGCGTTTTGCGCCGTTTCCTGTCGCGGGCACTAGGCTGATCCACACAAGTGAGGTACCGTTTTTCTCGTAAGACTTTGGGGGACGCGGGGTGGGTGGAAATTTGTGGATCCACGCAGATTCCGGAACTTTCCACGACAGAAATGTGTGGAAAATGTGTTTTTTTTGCCAATTTTTTAGGTTTGCAAGGGATTCTGGGTAACAGACCCTGGTGGGAGGCAGTCAAGTCACCCCATCCTGGATTCCCCTGGGTGTCTAGTTTTCAAAAATGTATAGGTTTGCTAGGTTTCCCAAGGTGCCCGCAGAGGTAGGGTTCAAAAACTACAGCTAGTCATTTTTCCAAAAAAGGGTCATTTTTCACTGCGAAATTGAGGTGTGACCAGGTTGCGTTTTGCACCGTTTCCTGTCGCGAGCACTAGGCCGATCCACACAAGTGAGGTACCGTTTTTCTCGTAAGACTTTGGGGAACGCGGGGTGGGTGGAAATTTGTGGATCCACGCAGATTCCGGAACTTGCCACGACAGAAATGTGTGGAAAATGTGTTTTTTTTGCCAATTTTTTAGGTTTGCAAGGGATTCTGGGTAACAGACCCTGTTGGGAGGCAGTCAAGTCACCCCATCCTGGATTCCCCTGGGTGTCTACTTTTCAAAAATGTATAGGTTTGCTAGGTTTCCCAAGGTGCCCGCAGAGCTAGGGTTCAAAAACTACAGCTAGTCATTTTTCCAAAAAAGGGTCATTTTTCACTGCGAAATTGAGGTGTGACCAGGTTGCGTTTTGCGCCGTTTCCTGTCGCGGGCACTAGGCCGATCCACACAAGTGAGGTACCGTTTTTCTCGTATGACTTTAGGGAACGCGGGGTGCGTGAAAATTTGTGGATCCACACAGATTCCGGAACTTTCCACGACAGAAATGTGTGGAAAATGTGGTTTTTTTGCCAATTTTTTAGGTTTGCAAGGGATTCTGGGTAACAGACCCTGGTGGGAGGCAGTCAAGTCACCCCGTCCTGGATTCCCCTGGGTGTCTAGTTTTCAAAAATGTATAGGTTTGCTAGGTTTCCCAAGGTGCCCGCAGAGCTAGGGTTCAAAAACTACAGCTAGTCATTTTTCCAAAAAAGGGTCATTTTTCACTGCGAAATTGAGGTGTGACCAGGTTGCGTTTTGCGCCGTTTCCTGTCGCGGGCACTAGGCTGATCCACACAAGTGAGGTACCGTTTTTCTCGTAAGACTTTGGGGGACGCGGGGTGGGTGGAAATTTGTGGATCCACGCAGATTCTGGAACTTTCCACGACAGAAATGTGTGGAAAATGTGTTTTTTTTGCCAATTTTTTAGGTTTGCAAGGGATTCTGGGTAACAGACCCTGGTGGGAGGCAGTCAAGTCACCCCATCCTGGATTCCCCTGGGTGTCTAGTTTTCACAAATGTATAGGTTTGCTAGGTTTCCCAAGGTGCCCGCAGAGGTAGGGTTCAAAAACTACAGCTATTAATTTTTCCAAAAAAGGGTCATTTTTCACTGCGAAATTGAGGTGTGACCAGGTTGCGTTTTGCGCCGTTTCCTGTCGCGGGCACTAGGCCGACCCACACAAGTGAGGTAACGTTTTTCTCGTAAGACTTTGGGGAACACGGTGTGGGTAGAAATTTGTGGATCCACGCAGATTCCGGAACTTTCCATGACAGAAATGTGTGGAAAATGTGGTTTTTTTGCCAATTTTTTAGATTTGCAAGGGATACTGGGTAACAGACCCTGGTGGGAGGCAGTCAAGTCACCCCATCCTGGATTGCCCTGGGTGTCTACTTTTCAAAAATGTATAGGTTTGCTAGGTTTCCCAAGGTGCCCGCAGAGCTAGGGTTCAAAAACTACAGCTAGTCATTTTTCCAAAAAAGGGTCATTTTTCACTGCGAAATTGAGGTGTGACCAGGTTGCGTTTTGCGCCGTTTCCTGTCGCGAGCACTAGGCCGACCCACACAAGTGAGGTACCGTTTTTCTCGTAAGACTTTAGGGAACGCGGGGTGCGTGAAAATTTGTGGATCCACGCAGATTCCGGAACTTTCCATGACAGAAATGTGTGGAAAATGTGGTTTTTTTGCCAATTTTTTAGGTTTGCAAGGGATTCTGGGTAACAGACCCTGGTGGGAGGCAGTCAAGTCACCCCGTCCTGGATTCCCCTGGGTGTCTAGTTTTCAAAAATGTATAGGTTTGCTAGGTTTCCCAAGGTGCCCGCAGAGCTAGGGTTAAAAAACTACAGCTAGTCATTTTTCCAAAAAAGGGTCATTTTTCGCTGCGAAATTGAGGTGTGACCAGGTTGCGTTTTGCGCCGTTTCCTGTCGCGGGCACTAGGCTGATCCACACAAGTGAGGTACCGTTTTTCTCGTAAGACTTTGGGGGACGCGGGGTGGGTGGAAATTTGTGGATCCACGCAGATTCTGGAACTTTCCACGACAGAAATGTGTGGAAAATGTGTTTTTTTTGCCAATTTTTTAGGTTTGCAAGGGATTCTGGGTAACAGACCCTGGTGGGAGGCAGTCAAGTCACCCCATCCTGGATTCCCCTGGGTGTCTAGTTTTCAAAAATGTATAGGTTTGCTAGGTTTCCCAAGGTGCCCGCAGAGGTAGGGTTCAAAAACTACAGCTAGTCATTTTTCCAAAAAAGGGTAATTTTTCACTGCGAAATTGAGGTGTGACCAGGTTGCGTTTTGCACCGTTTCCTGTCGCGAGCACTAGGCCGATCCACACAAGTGAGGTACCGTTTTTCTCGTAAGACTTTGGGGAACGCGGGGTGGGTGGAAATTTGTGGATCCACGCAGATTACGGAACTTGCCACTACAGAAATGTGTGGAAAATGTGGTTTTTTTGACAATTTTTTAGGTTTGCAAGGGATTCTGGGTAACAGACCCTGGTGGGAGGCAGTCAAGTCACCCCATCCTGGATTCCCCTGGGTGTCTACTTTTCAAAAATGTATAGGTTTGCTAGGTTTCCCAAGGTGCCCGCAGAGCTAGGGTTCAAAAACTACAGCTAGTCATTTTTCCAAAAAAGGGTCATTTTTCACTGCGAAATTGAGGTGTGACCAGGTTGCGTTTTGCGCCGTTTCCTGTCGCGGGCACTAGGCCGATCCACACAAGTGAGGTACCGTTTTTCTCGTAAGACTTTGGGGAACGCGGGGTGCATGAAAATTTGTGGATCCACGCAGATTCCGGAACTTTCCACGACAGAAATGTGTGGAAAATGTGTTTTTTTTGCCAAGTTTTTTAGGTTTGCAAGGGATTCTGGGTAACAAACCCTGGTGGGAGGCAGTCAAGTCACCCCATCCTGGATTCCCCTGGGTGTCTAGTTTTCAAAAATGTATAGGTTTGCTAGGTTTCCCAAGGTGCCCGCAGAGCTAGGGTTCAAAAACTACAGCTAGTCATTTTTCCAAAAAAGGGTCATTTTTCACTGCGAAATTGAGGTGTGACCAGGTTGCGTTTTGCGCCGTTTCCTGTCGCGGGCACTAGGCCGATCCACACAAGTGAGGTACCGTTTTTCTCGTAAGACTTTGAGGAACGCGGGGTGGGTGGAAATTTGTGGATCCACGCAGATTCCGGAACTTTCCACGACAGAAATATGGGGAAAATGTGTTTTTTTTGCCAATTTTTTAGGTTTGCAAGGGATTCTGGGTAACAGCACCCTGGTGGGAGGCAGTCAAGTCACCCCATCCTGGATTCCCCTGGGTGTCTAGTTTTCAAAAATGTATAGGTTTGCTAGGTTTCCCAAGGTGCCCGCAGAGCTAGGGTTCAAAAACTACAGCTAGTCATTTTTCCAAAAAAGGGTCATTTTTCACTGCGAAATTGAGGTGTGACCAGGTTGCGTTTTGCGCCGTTTCCTGTCGCGGGCACTAGGCCGATCCACACAAGTGAGGTACCGTTTTTCTCGTAAGACATTGGGGAACGCGGGGTGGATTGAAATTTGTGGATCCACGCAGATTCTGGAACTTTCCACGACAGAAATGTGTGGAAAATGTGTTTTTTTTGCCAATTTTTTAGGTTTGCAAGGGATTCTGGGTAACAGACCCTGGTGGGAGGCAGTCAAGTCACTCCATCCTGGATTCCCCTGGGTGTCTAGTTTTCAAAAATGTATAGGTTTGCTAGGTTTCCCAAGGTGCCCGCAGAGGTAGGGTTCAAAAACTACAGCTAGTCATTTTTCCAAAAAAGGGTCATTTTTCACTGCTAAATTGAGGTGTGACCAGGTTGCGTTTTGCACCGCTTCCTGTCGCGGGCACTAGGCCGATCCACACAAGTGAGGTACCGTTTTTCTCGTAAGACTTTGGGGAACGCGGGGTGGGTTGAAATTTGTGGATCCACGCAGATTCTGGAACTTTCCACGACAGAAATGTGTGGAAAATGTGGTTTTTTTGACAATTTTTTAGGTTTGCAAGGGATTCTGGGTAACAGACCCTGGTGGGAGGCAGTCAAGTCACCCCATCCTGGATTGCCCTGGGTGTCTACTTTTCAAAAATGTATAGGTTTGCTAGGTTTCCCAAGGTGCCCGCAGAGCTAGGGTTCAAAAAATACAGCTAGTCATTTTTCCAAAAAAGGGTCATTTTTCACTGCGCAATTGAGGTGTGACCAGGTTGCGTTTTGCGCCGTTTCCTGTCGCGGGCACTAGGCCGACCCACACAAGTGAGGTACCGTTTTTCTCGTAAGACTTTGGGGAACGCGGGGTGCGTGAAAATTTGTGGATCCACGCAGATTCCGGAACTTTCCACGACAGAAATGTGTGGAAAATGTGTTTTTTTTGCCAATGTTTTAGGTTTGCAAGGGATTCTGGGTAACAGACCCTGGTGGGAGGCAGTCAAGTCACCCCATCCTGGATTCCCCTGGGTGTCTAGTTTTCAAAAATGTATAGGTTTGCTAGGTTTCCCAAGGTGCCCGCAGAGCTAGGGTTCAAAAACTACAGCTAGTCATTTTTCCAAAAAAGGGTAATTTTTCACTGCGAAATTGAGGTGTGACCAGGTTGCGTTTTGCGCTGTTTCCTGTCGCGGGCACTAGGCTGATCCACACAAGTGAGGTACCGTTTTTCTCGTAAGACTTTGGGGGACGCGGGGTGGGTGGAAATTTGTGGATCCACGCAGATTCTGGAACTTTCCACGACAGAAATGTGTGGAAAATGTGTTTTTTTTGCCAATTTTTTAGGTTTGCAAGGGATTCTGGGTAACAGACCCTGGTGGGAGGCAGTCAAGTCACCCCATCCTGGATTCCCCTGGGTGTCTAGTTTTCACAAATGTATAGGTTTGCTAGGTTTCCCAAGGTGCCCGCAGAGGTAGGGTTCAAAAACTACAGCTATTAATTTTTCCAAAAAAGGGTCATTTTTCACTGCGAAATTGAGGTGTGACCAGGTTGCGTTTTGCGCCGTTTCCTGTCGCGGGCACTAGGCCGACCCACACAAGTGAGGTAACGTTTTTCTCGTAAGACTTTGGGGAACACGGTGTGGGTAGAAATTTGTGGATCCACGCAGATTCCGGAACTTTCCATGACAGAAATGTGTGGAAAATGTGGTTTTTTTGCCAATTTTTTAGATTTGCAAGGGATACTGGGTAACAGACCCTGGTGGGAGGCAGTCAAGTCACCCCATCCTGGATTGCCCTGGGTGTCTACTTTTCAAAAATGTATAGGTTTGCTAGGTTTCCCAAGGTGCCCGCAGAGCTAGGGTTCAAAAACTACAGCTAGTCATTTTTCCAAAAAAGGGTCATTTTTCACTGCGAAATTGAGGTGTGACCAGGTTGCGTTTTGCGCCGTTTCCTGTCGCGAGCACTAGGCCGACCCACACAAGTGAGGTACCGTTTTTCTCGTAAGACTTTAGGGAACGCGGGGTGCGTGAAAATTTGTGGATCCACGCAGATTCCGGAACTTTCCATGACAGAAATGTGTGGAAAATGTGGTTTTTTTGCCAATTTTTTAGGTTTGCAAGGGATTCTGGGTAACAGACCCTGGTGGGAGGCAGTCAAGTCACCCCGTCCTGGATTCCCCTGGGTGTCTAGTTTTCAAAAATGTATAGGTTTGCTAGGTTTCCCAAGGTGCCCGCAGAGCTAGGGTTAAAAAACTACAGCTAGTCATTTTTCCAAAAAAGGGTCATTTTTCGCTGCGAAATTGAGGTGTGACCAGGTTGCGTTTTGCGCCGTTTCCTGTCGCGGGCACTAGGCTGATCCACACAAGTGAGGTACCGTTTTTCTCGTAAGACTTTGGGGGACGCGGGGTGGGTGGAAATTTGTGGATCCACGCAGATTCTGGAACTTTCCACGACAGAAATGTGTGGAAAATGTGTTTTTTTTGCCAATTTTTTAGGTTTGCAAGGGATTCTGGGTAACAGACCCTGGTGGGAGGCAGTCAAGTCACCCCATCCTGGATTCCCCTGGGTGTCTAGTTTTCAAAAATGTATAGGTTTGCTAGGTTTCCCAAGGTGCCCGCAGAGGTAGGGTTCAAAAACTACAGCTAGTCATTTTTCCAAAAAAGGGTAATTTTTCACTGCGAAATTGAGGTGTGACCAGGTTGCGTTTTGCACCGTTTCCTGTCGCGAGCACTAGGCCGATCCACACAAGTGAGGTACCGTTTTTCTCGTAAGACTTTGGGGAACGCGGGGTGGGTGGAAATTTGTGGATCCACGCAGATTACGGAACTTGCCACTACAGAAATGTGTGGAAAATGTGGTTTTTTTGACAATTTTTTAGGTTTGCAAGGGATTCTGGGTAACAGACCCTGGTGGGAGGCAGTCAAGTCACCCCATCCTGGATTCCCCTGGGTGTCTACTTTTCAAAAATGTATAGGTTTGCTAGGTTTCCCAAGGTGCCCGCAGAGCTAGGGTTCAAAAACTACAGCTAGTCATTTTTCCAAAAAAGGGTCATTTTTCACTGCGAAATTGAGGTGTGACCAGGTTGCGTTTTGCGCCGTTTCCTGTCGCGGGCACTAGGCCGATCCACACAAGTGAGGTACCGTTTTTCTCGTAAGACTTTGGGGAACGCGGGGTGCATGAAAATTTGTGGATCCACGCAGATTCCGGAACTTTCCACGACAGAAATGTGTGGAAAATGTGTTTTTTTTGCCAAGTTTTTTAGGTTTGCAAGGGATTCTGGGTAACAAACCCTGGTGGGAGGCAGTCAAGTCACCCCATCCTGGATTCCCCTGGGTGTCTAGTTTTCAAAAATGTATAGGTTTGCTAGGTTTCCCAAGGTGCCCGCAGAGCTAGGGTTCAAAAACTACAGCTAGTCATTTTTCCAAAAAAGGGTCATTTTTCACTGCGAAATTGAGGTGTGACCAGGTTGCGTTTTGCGCCGTTTCCTGTCGCGGGCACTAGGCCGATCCACACAAGTGAGGTACCGTTTTTCTCGTAAGACTTTGAGGAACGCGGGGTGGGTGGAAATTTGTGGATCCACGCAGATTCCGGAACTTTCCACGACAGAAATATGGGGAAAATGTGTTTTTTTTGCCAATTTTTTAGGTTTGCAAGGGATTCTGGGTAACAGCACCCTGGTGGGAGGCAGTCAAGTCACCCCATCCTGGATTCCCCTGGGTGTCTAGTTTTCAAAAATGTATAGGTTTGCTAGGTTTCCCAAGGTGCTCGCAGAGCTAGGGTTCAAAAACTACAGCTAGTCATTTTTCCAAAAAAGGGTCATTTTTCACTGCGAAATTGAGGTGTGACCAGGTTGCGTTTTGCGCCGTTTCCTGTCGCGGGCACTAGGCCGATCCACACAAGTGAGGTACCGTTTTTCTCGTAAGACATTGGGGAACGCGGGGTGGATTGAAATTTGTGGATCCACGCAGATTCTGGAACTTTCCACGACAGAAATGTGTGGAAAATGTGTTTTTTTTGCCAATTTTTTAGGTTTGCAAGGGATTCTGGGTAACAGACCCTGGTGGGAGGCAGTCAAGTCACTCCATCCTGGATTCCCCTGGGTGTCTAGTTTTCAAAAATGTATAGGTTTGCTAGGTTTCCCAAGGTGCCCGCAGAGGTAGGGTTCAAAAACTACAGCTAGTCATTTTTCCAAAAAAGGGTCATTTTTCACTGCTAAATTGAGGTGTGACCAGGTTGCGTTTTGCACCGCTTCCTGTCGCGGGCACTAGGCCGATCCACACAAGTGAGGTACCGTTTTTCTCGTAAGACTTTGGGGAACGCGGGGTGGGTTGAAATTTGTGGATCCACGCAGATTCTGGAACTTTCCACGACAGAAATGTGTGGAAAATGTGGTTTTTTTGACAATTTTTTAGGTTTGCAAGGGATTCTGGGTAACAGACCCTGGTGGGAGGCAGTCAAGTCACCCCATCCTGGATTGCCCTGGGTGTCTACTTTTCAAAAATGTATAGGTTTGCTAGGTTTCCCAAGGTGCCCGCAGAGCTAGGGTTCAAAAAATACAGCTAGTCATTTTTCCAAAAAAGGGTCATTTTTCACTGCGCAATTGAGGTGTGACCAGGTTGCGTTTTGCGCCGTTTCCTGTCGCGGGCACTAGGCCGACCCACACAAGTGAGGTACCGTTTTTCTCGTAAGACTTTGGGGAACGCGGGGTGCGTGAAAATTTGTGGATCCACGCAGATTCCGGAACTTTCCACGACAGAAATGTGTGGAAAATGTGTTTTTTTTGCCAATGTTTTAGGTTTGCAAGGGATTCTGGGTAACAGACCCTGGTGGGAGGCAGTCAAGTCACCCCATCCTGGATTCCCCTGGGTGTCTAGTTTTCAAAAATGTATAGGTTTGCTAGGTTTCCCAAGGTGCCCGCAGAGCTAGGGTTCAAAAACTACAGCTAGTCATTTTTCCAAAAAAGGGTAATTTTTCACTGCGAAATTGAGGTGTGACCAGGTTGCGTTTTGCGCTGTTTCCTGTCGCGGGCACTAGGCTGATCCACACAAGTGAGGTACCGTTTTTCTCGTAAGACTTTGGGGGACGCGGGGTGGGTGGAAATTTGTGGATCCACGCAGATTCCGGAACTTTCCACGACAGAAATGTGTGGAAAATGTGTTTTTTTTGCCAATTTTTTAGGTTTGCAAGGGATTCTGGGTAACAGACCCTGGTGGGAGGCAGTCAAGTCACCCCATCCTGGATTCCCCTGGGTGTCTAGTTTTCAAAAATGTATAGGTTTGCTAGGTTTCCCAAGGTGCCCGCAGAGGTAGGGTTCAAAAACTACAGCTAGTCATTTTTCCAAAAAAGGGTCATTTTTCACTGCGAAATTGAGGTGTGACCAGGTTGCGTTTTGCACCGTTTCCTGTCGTGAGCACTAGGCCGATCCACACAAGTGAGGTACCGTTTTTCTCGTAAGACTTTGGGGAACGCGGGGTGGGTGGAAATTTGTGGATCCACGCAGATTCCGGAACTTGCCACGACAGAAATGTGTGGAAAATGTGTTTTTTTTGACAATTTTTTAGGTTTGCAAGGGATTCTGGGTAACAGACCCTGGTGGGAGGCAGTCAAGTCACCCCATCCTGGATTCCCCTGGGTGTCTAGTTTTCAAAAATGTATAGGTTTGCTAGGTTTCCCAAGGTGCCCGCAGAGCTAGGGTTCAAAAACTACAGCTAGTCATTTTTCCAAAAAAGGGTCATTTTTCACTGCGAAATTGAGGTGTGACCAGGTTGCGTTTTGCGCCGTTTCCTGTCGCGGGCACTAGGCTGATCCACACAAGTGAGGTACCGTTTTTCTCGTAAGACTTTGGGGGACGCGGGGTGGGTGGAAATTTGTGGATCCACGCAGATTCCGGAACTTTCCACGACAGAAATGTGTGGAAAATGTGTTTTTTTTGCCAATTTTTTAGGTTTGCAAGGGATTCTGGGTAACAGACCCTGGTGGGAGGCAGTCAAGTCACCCCATCCTGGATTCCCCTGGGTGTCTAGTTTTCAAAAATGTATAGGTTTGCTAGGTTTCCCAAGGTGCCCGCAGAGGTAGGGTTCAAAAACTACAGCTAGTCATTTTTCCAAAAAAGGGTCATTTTTCACTGCGAAATTGAGGTGTGACCAGGTTGCGTTTTGCACCGTTTCCTGTCGTGAGCACTAGGCCGATCCACACAAGTGAGGTACCGTTTTTCTCGTAAGACTTTGGGGAACGCGGGGTGGGTGGAAATTTGTGGATCCACGCAGATTCCGGAACTTGCCACGACAGAAATGTGTGGAAAATGTGTTTTTTTTGACAATTTTTTAGGTTTGCAAGGGATTCTGGGTAACAGACCCTGGTGGGAGGCAGTCAAGTCACCCCATCCTGGATTCCCCTGGGTGTCTACTTTTCAAAAATGTATAGGTTTGCTAGGTTTCCCAAGGTGCCCGCAGAGCTAGGGTTCAAAAACTACAGCTAGTCATTTTTCCAAAAAAGGGTCATTTTTCACTGCGAAATTGAGGTGTGACCAGGTTGCGTTTTGCGCCGTTTCCTGTCGCGGGCACTAGGCCGATCCACACAAGTGAGGTACAGTTTTTCTCGTAAGACTTTGGGGAACGCGGGGTGTGTGAAAATTTGTGGATCCACGCAGATTCCGGAACTTTCCACGACAGAAATGTGTGGAAAATGTGTTTTTTTTGCCAATTTTTCAGGTTTGCAAGGGATTCTGGGTAACAGACCCTGGTGGGAGGCAGTCAAGTCACCCCATCCTGGATTCCCCTGGGTGTCTAGTTTTCAAAAATGTATAGGTTTGCTAGGTTTCCCAAGGTGCCCGCAGAGCTAGGGTTCAAAAACTACAGCTAGTAATTTTTCCAAAAAAGGGTCATTTTTCACTGCGAAATTGAGGTGTGACCAGGTTGCGTTTTGCACCGTTTCCTGTCGCGAGCACTAGGCCGATCCACACAAGTGAGGTACCGTTTTTCTCGTAAGACTTTGGGGAACGCGGGGTGGGTGGAAATTTGTGGATCCACGCAGATTCCGGAACTTGCCACGACAGAAATGTGTGGAAAATGTGGTTTTTTTGACAATTTTTTAGGTTTGCAAGGGATTCTGGGTAACAGACCCTGGTGGGAGGCAGTCAAGTCACCCCATCCTGGATTCCCCTGGGTGTCTACTTTTCAAAAATGTATAGGTTTGCTAGGTTTCCCAAGGTGCCCGCAGAGCTAGGGTTCAAAAACTACAGCTAGTCATTTTTCCAAAAAAGGGTCATTTTTCACTGCGAAATTGAGGTGTGACCAGGTTGCGTTTTGCGCCGTTTCCTGTCGCGGGCACTAGGCCGATCCACACAAGTGAGGTACCGTTTTTCTCGTAAGACTTTGGGGAACGCGGGGTGGGTGGAAATTTGTGGATCCACGCAGATTCCGGAACTTTCCACGACAGAAATGTGGGGAAAATGTGTTTTTTTTGCCAATTTTTTAGGTTTGCAAGGGATTCTGGGTAACAGCACCCTGGTGGGAGGCAGTCAAGTCACCCCATCCTGGATTCCCCTGGGTGTCTAGTTTTCAAAAATGTATAGGTTTGCTAGGTTTCCCAAGGTGCCCGCAGAGCTAGGGTTCAAAAACTACAGCTAGTAATTTTTCCAAAAAAGGGTCATTTTTCACTGCGAAATTGAGGTGTGACCAGGTTGCGTTTTGCGCCGTTTCCTGTCGCGGGCACTAGGCCGACCCACACAAGTGAGGTACCGTTTTTCTCGTAAGACTTTGGGGAACACGGTGTGGGTGGAAATTTGTGGATCCACGCAGATTCCGGAACTTTCCACTACAGAAATGTGTGGAAAATGTGTTTTTTTTTGCCAATTTTTTAGATTTGCAAGGGATACTGGGTAACAGACCCTGGTGGGAGGCAGTCAAGTCACCCCATCCTGGATTCCCCTGGGTGTCTAGTTTTCAAAAATGTATAGGTTTGCTAGGTTTCCCAAGGTGCCCGCAGAGCTAGGGTTCAAAAACTACAGCTAGTAATTTTTCCAAAAAAGGGTCATTTTTCACTGCGAAATTGAGGTGTGACCAGGTTGCGTTTTGCGCCGTTTCCTGTCGCGGGCACTAGGCTGATCCACACAAGTGAGGTACCGTTTTTCTCGTACAACTTTGGGGAACGCGGGGTGGGCTGAAATTTGTGGATCCACGCAGATTCCGGAACTTTCCACGACAGAAATGTGTGGAAAATGTGGTTTTTTTGCCAATTTTTTAGGTTTGCAAGGGATTCTGGGTAACAGACCCTGGTGGGAGGCAGTCAAGTCACCCCATCCTGGATTCCCCTGGGTGTCTAGTTTTCAAAAATGTATAGGTTTGCTAGGTTTCCCAAGGTGCCCGCAGAGCTAGGGTTCAAAAACTACAGCTAGTCATTTTTCCAAAAAAGGGTCATTTTTCACTGCGAAATTGAGGTGTGACCAGGTTGCGTTTTGCGCCGTTTCCTGTCGCGGGCACTAGGCCGATCCACACAAGTGAGGTACCGTTTTTCTCGTAAGACTTTGGGGAACGCGGGGTGGGTGGAAATTTGTGGATCCACGCAGATTCCGGAACTTTCCACGACAGAAATGTGGGGAAAATTTGTTTTTTTTGCCAATTTTTTAGGTTTGCAAGGGATTCTGGGTAACAGACCCTGGTGGGAGGCAGTCAAGTCACCCCATCCTGGATTCCCCTGGGTGTCTAGTTTTCAAAAATGTATAGGTTTGCTAGGTTTCCCAAGGTGCCCGCAGAGGTAGGGTTCAAAAACTACAGCTAGTAATTTTTCCAAAAAAGGGTCATTTTTCACTGCGAAATTGAGGTGTGACCAGGTTGCGTTTTGCACCGTTTCCTGTCGCGAGCACTAGGCCGATCCACACAAGTGAGGTACCGTTTTTCTCGTAAGACTTTGGGGACGCGGGGTGGGTGGAAATTTGTGGATCCACGCAGATTCCGGAACTTGCCACGACAGAAATGTGTGGAAAATGTGGTTTTTTTGACAATTTTTTAGGTTTGCAAGGGATTCTGGGTAACAGACCCTGGTGGGAGGCAGTCAAGTCACCCCATCCTGGATTCCCCTGGGTGTCTACTTTTCAAAAATGTATAGGTTTGCTAGGTTTCCCAAGGTGCCCGCAGAGCTAGGGTTCAAAAACTACAGCTAGTCATTTTTCCAAAAAAGGGTCATTTTTCACTGCGAAATTGAGGTGTGACCAGGTTGGGTTTTGCGCCGTTTCCTGTCGCGGGCACTAGGCCGATCCACACAAGTGAGGTACCGTTTTTCTCGTAAGACTTTGGGGAACGCGGGGTGCATGAAAATTTGTGGATCCACGCAGATTCCGGAACTTTCCACGACAGAAATGTGTGGAAAATGTGTTTTTTTTGCCAATTTTTTAGGTTTGCAAGGGATTCTGGGTAACAGACCCTGGTGGGAGGCAGTCAAGTCACCCCATCCTGGATTCCCCTGGGTGTCTAGTTTTCAAAAATGTATAGGTTTGCTAGGTTTCCCAAGGTGCCCGCAGAGCTAGGGTTCAAAAACTACAGCTAGTAATTTTTCCAAAAAAGGGTCATTTTTCACTGCGAAATTGAGGTGTGACCAGGTTGCGTTTTGCGCCGTTTCCTGTCGCGGGCACTAGGCCGATCCACACAAGTGAGGTACCGTTTTTCTCGTAAGACTTTGGGAGACGCGGGGTGGGTGGAAATTTGTGGATCCACGCAGATTCCGGAACTTTCCACGACAGAAATGTGTGGAAAATGTGTTTTTTTTGCCAATCTTTTAGGTTTGCAAGGGATTCTGGGTAACAGACCCTGGTGGGAGGCAGTCAAGTCACCCCATCCTGGATTCCCCTGGGTGTCTAGTTTTCAAAAATGTATAGGTTTGCTAGGTTTCCCAAGGTGCCCGCAGAGGTAGGGTTCAAAAACTACAGCTAGTAATTTTTCCAAAAAAGGGTCATTTTTCACTGCGAAATTGAGGTGTGACCAGGTTGCGTTTTGCACCGTTTCCTGTCGCGAGCACTAGGCCGATCCACACAAGTGAGGTACCGTTTTTCTCGTAAGACTTTGGGGACGCGGGGTGGGTGGAAATTTGTGGATCCACGCAGATTCCGGAACTTGCCACGACAGAAATGTGTGGAAAATGTGGTTTTTTTGACAATTTTTTAGGTTTGCAAGGGATTCTGGGTAACAGACCCTGGTGGGAGGCAGTCAAGTCACCCCATCCTGGATTCCCCTGGGTGTCTACTTTTCAAAAATGTATAGGTTTGCTAGGTTTCCCAAGGTGCCCGCAGAGCTAGGGTTCAAAAACTACAGCTAGTCATTTTTCCAAAAAAGGGTCATTTTTCACTGCGAAATTGAGGTGTGACCAGGTTGCGTTTTGCGCCGTTTCCTGTCGCGGGCACTAGGCCGATCCACACAAGTGAGGTACCGTTTTTCTCGTAAGACTTTGGGGAACGCGGGGTGCATGAAAATTTGTGGATCCACGCAGATTCCGGAACTTTCCACGACAGAAATGTGTGGAAAATGTGTTTTTTTTGCCAATTTTTTAGGTTTGCAAGGGATTCTGGGTAACAGACCCTGGTGGGAGGCAGTCAAGTCACCCCATCCTGGATTCCCCTGGGTGTCTAGTTTTCAAAAATGTATAGGTTTGCTAGGTTTCCCAAGGTGCCCGCAGAGCTAGGGTTCAAAAACTACAGCTAGTAATTTTTCCAAAAAAGGGTCATTTTTCACTGCGAAATTGAGGTGTGACCAGGTTGCGTTTTGCGCCGTTTCCTGTCGCGGGCACTAGGCCGATCCACACAAGTGAGGTACCGTTTTTCTCGTAAGACTTTGGGAGACGCGGGGTGGGTGGAAATTTGTGGATCCACGCAGATTCCGGAACTTTCCACGACAGAAATGTGTGGAAAATGTGTTTTTTTTGCCAATTTTTTAGGTTTGCAAGGGATTCTGGGTAACAGACCCTGGTGGGAGGCAGTCAAGTCACCCCATCCTGGATTCCCCTGGGTGTCTAGTTTTCAAAAATGTATAGGTTTGCTAGGTTTCCCAAGGTGCCCGCAGAGGTAGGGTTCAAAAACTACAGCTAGTCATTTTTCCAAAAAAGGGTCATTTTTCACTGCGAAATTGAGGTGTGACCAGGTTGCGTTTTGCACCGTTTCCTGTCGCGGGCACTAGGCCGATCCACACAAGTGAGGTACCGTTTTTCTCGTAAGACTTTGGGGAACGCGGGGTGGGTGGAAATTTGTGGATCCACGCAGATTCCGGAACTTGCCACGACAGAAATGTGTGGAAAATGTGTTTTTTTTGACAATTTTTTAGGTTTGCAAGGGATTCTGGGTAACAGACCCTGGTGGGAGGCAGTCAAGTCACCCCATCCTGGATTCCCCTGGGTGTCTACTTTTCAAAAATGTATAGGTTTGCTAGGTTTCCCAAGGTGCCCGCAGAGCTAGGCTTCAAAAACTACAGCTAGTAATTTTTCCAAAAAAGGGTCATTTTTCACTGCGAAATTGAGGTGTGACCAGGTTGCGTTTTGCGCCGTTTCCTGTCGCGGGCACTAGGCCGACCCACACAAGTGAGGTACCGTTTTTCTCGTAAGACTTTGGGGAACGCGGGGTGGGTGGAAATTTGTGGATCCACGCAGATTCCGGAACTTTCCACGACAGAAATGTGTGGAAAATGTGATTTTTTTGCAAATTTGTTAGGTTTGCAAGGGATTCTGGGTAACAGACCCTGGTGGGAGGCAGTCAAGTCACCCCATCCTGGATTCCCCTGGGTGTCTACTTTTCAAAAATGTATAGGTTTGATAGGTTTCCCAAGGTGCCCGCAGAGCTAGGGTTCAAAAACTACAGCTAGTAATTTTTCCAAAAAAGGGTCATTTTTCACTGCGAAATTGAGGTGTGACCAGGTTGCGTTTTGCGCCGTTTCCTGTCGCGGGCACTAGGCCGACCCACACAAGTGAGGTACCGTTTTTCTCATAAGACTTTGGGGAACGTGGGGTGGGTGGAAATTTGTGGATCCACGCAGATTCCGGAACTTTCCACGACAGAAATGTGTTTTTTTTGCCAATTTTTTAGGTTTGCAAGGGATTCTGGGTAACAGACCCTGGTGGGAGGCAGTCAAGTCACCCCATCCTGGATTGCCCTGGGTGTCTACTTTTCAAAAATGTATAGGTTTGCTAGGTTTCCCAAGGTTCCCCTCAGAGCTAGGGTTCAAAAACTACAGCTAGTCATTTTTCCAAAAAAGGGTCATTTTTCACTGCGAAATTGAGGTGTGACCAGGTTGCGTTTTGCGCCGTTTCCTGTCGCGGGCACTAGGCCGATCCACACAAGTGAGGTACCGTTTTTCTCGTAAGACTTTGGGGAACGCGGGGTGGGTGGAAATTTGTGGATCCACGCAGATTCCGGAACTTTCCACGACAGAAATGTGGGGAAAATGTGTTTTTTTTGCCAATTTTTTAGGTTTGCAAGGGATTCTGGGTAACAGACCCTGGTGGGAGGCAGTCAAGTCACCCCATCCTGGATTCCCCTGGGTGTCTAGTTTTCAAAAATGTATAGGTTTGCTAGGTTTCCCAAGGTGCCTGCAGAGCTAGGGTTCATAAACTACAGCTAGTCATTTTTCCAAAAAAGGGTCATTTTTCACTGCGAAATTGAGGTGTGACCAGGTTGTGTTTTGCGCCGTTTCCTGTCGCGGGCACTAGGCCGACCCACACAAGTGAGGTACCGTTTTTCTCGTAAGACTTTGGGGAACGCGGGGTGGGTGGAAATTTGTGGATCCACGCAGATTCCGGAACTTTCCACGACAGAAATGTGTGGAAAATGTGTTTTTCTTGCCAATTTTTTAGGTTTGCAAGGGATTCTGGGTAACAGACCCTGGTGGGAGGCAGTCAAGTCACCCCATCCTGGATTCCCCTGGGTGTCTAGTTTTCAAAAATGTATAGGTTTGCTAGGTTTCCCAAGGTGCCCGCAGAGGTAGGGTTCAAAAACTACAGCTAGTCATTTTTCCAAAAAAGGGTCATTTTTCACTGCGAAATTGAGGTGTGACCAGGTTGCGTTTTGCGCCGTTTCCTGTCGCGGGCACTAGGCCGATCCACACAAGTGAGGTACCGTTTTTCTCGTAAGTCTTTGGGGAACGCGGGGTGGGTGAAAATTTGTGGATCCACGCAGATTCCGGAACTTTCAACGACAGAAATGTGGGGAAAATGTGTTTTTTTGCCAATTTTTTAGGTTTGCAAGGGATTCTGGGTAACAGACCCTGGTGGGAGGCAGTCAAGTCACCCCATCCTGGATTCCCCTGGGTGTCTACTTTTCAAAAATGTATAGGTTTGCTAGGTTTCCCAAGGTGCCCGCAGAGCTAGGGTTCAAAAACTACAGCTAGGCACTTTGCAAAAAAAGGGTAATTTTGCATTGTGAAAATGTGGTGTGACCACGTTGCGTTTTGCGCCGTTTCCTGTCGTGGGCACTATGCCTACCCACACAAGTGAGGTACCATTTTTATCGGGAGACTTAGGGTAATTCAGATTTGTAAAGGAACTGTTATTATCTATTGACTTTCCATGCATTCCTGCTTTCCAAATGAAAGATATTGTGTAAAAAAGAAGTCATTCTAAAAAATGACTGATAATTCTCATGCTAGTATGAGTATTCCCAATTTCAGAAATGTGCAAATATCTACTGTTTCTAAACTCTATATTTTGTTCCCATTTCAGAAATACATAGGTGTCTTTCATACCGATTTTTCCATGTACACTTTTTTACAGAATAATTACTATATACCCGGTACATAATAAAAAACCATTGCAAGTTACTACTCAGTTTTTGGCTCTGGGTTCGTCGGGTTCTTGGTGAACCTACAAGTCCTATATATCCCCACAACCAGTAATGTCCAGCGGATGCAACGGTATATTGCTTTCAAAGAGCTGTCAAAATTAGAAGAAGTTACAGGTGAAAACGTTGACACAAAAGGCTGTTTTTTTCAACTAAATTTCAATTTATCCTACATTTAACTGTTTGTTTCTATAAAAAAACCTTGATGGATCTACACAAATCACCCCTTGCTGAATTCAGAATGTTGTCTTCTTTTCGAAAATGTATAGCTTTCCAGGATCCACTATTGCTTTTGTACCCATTTCAGACACTAACTGGAAGGAGGTCAAAAGCACAAAAAATTGCAAAAATAGCCTATGTCCCAGAAAAATGCCAAAACTGTGTAAAAAATGTTGGGTTTTTGTCAAAAGTCAGGTATCCCCGAAAAGCTGGGAAAATGGTGATTTCAACCCCACAAACCCTTTTTTGATAACATTTGCAGGGAAAAACCCAGATGCTTTCATTTGCAGCCCGTTTTTCCCATTTTTCCAAAAAAAACCAAAATTTTGCTGTATTTTGGCTCTTTTCTGTGACCCCTCCAGGGGAATCCACAAACCCTGAGTACCTTTAGAATCCCCATGATGTTGGAAGAAAAGGACGCAAATTTGGCGTGGCTACCTAATGCGGTCAAAAAGTTACAGGGGCCTAAGCGCGCACTACCCCAAATAGCCAAAAAAAGGCCTGGCACAGGAGGGGGAAAAGGCCTGGCAGCGAAGGGGTTAATGCTAGCAGTGACCCAGTTATTAAAATATAATTTACCCTTGGGTACTGGGATCCCTGCATAGCTTTTAAATCGTCACCTTCACGTCCCTACACTGCACACTCAGATACATACCTGCTCCGCTGTATCCAGGCGTCGAAGCACACCCGGGACACACTCGGTGTCACTGGGTGGGCCCGATGATGAAGCATGCCACCAACTAGGTTGGTGGCTGAGGGCTTCATGAACAAACAAAATGGTTTGTACCCTGCTTTACAGTCTTGAGTCTATGTAAATTCACAAATAGGCTAGTCCTTTTTGATCTCACGGATTTTTTAATAGGACCCAGAAAAACAGGCCAGAAACGTTTCATATATGCTGTTTATAATGAAATTTGGAAAATCTCCCAACAAGAACCAGCTGAGAGACGGCGAGAAATAGATAGGATTAACTTAGAAATGTCATTAGCAATAATTGACAATGGTATGACTACGTAAGCATCCAGGATCTATTCACTGGGCAACATTGTATCTTCTGCTACTGACGAACTAGAACAGGACTTGTGCATATTACAGCATGGGCAATCACAATTACGTTCTATTATGTTATGACGCTGCAAACATTGCTCGCTGGTTACGTCCCTTGGCGGTTTATCAACTGTTCGTCCCTGTTTTCTGCATACAATCTAACAGAAAAACAGCAGAAAATGGCACAGAGGGGAGCAAAATGTACAATGCTGAGTATTGAAAAACTGGAGAGATTACCTTTTACTGTGGCTGAGTCACCATCCACAGAATGGTTAATCCATGGCCACATAACGCTACCGGTCACAACTTTCCAGTTTCAGTTTTGCCTAGAACAACAACAGGTGGGCAGATATGAAAAGATGGGTAAGGAATACGTCAGGGAATCTTGGGAACTATCATACAGATTTCCATGCAGGAGTGGGGATCTTGAAGTGTTTCTAAGCGGTACTAACTGTGAGAACGCCTGAGTGGATCTCTCATATGCCAGGATATTATGCTACACTGAAGTTTCAGGAAGACCCAAACTTCTCCTTTTTTTAATTATTATACGTTATGGTGTCTTAGACGACAATAAGAATTTCTCTCGCACTGCTACTGCAAGGTACTTAACTTTACCTAATAAGCAAAGTGATATAGCGCTGTTGCGAGATACAAAAATCCATTAACCACTTTTCGGCCTAGCGCTGTGGCTTCTTGGCTTTCCACTTCTTTTTTTTGCTACTCATCTGGTGCCGTTTACTGTTGTTATCGTTATGTCAGTTGGATGTATGCACAGGGCTCTATTTGCTACCCCTACTAACACCTGTTTCGGCTTTTATGTCTCTTTATTATATCTTTTGGATAATGATCTTTAATTAGAGGTGAGTGAGCCACTGAAAGCTCAAGTTAGGCTCCAGCCTGAAGCCCGGCACTGGCTCAGACCGAGGTCCTGTTGGAACCTCGAGCCCATGACGAGCCGAGCTTTCATCAGCCTCCCTCCCTTCCCGTGCCTGGGTGCTGCATTAGTGCCAGAACTGCAGGACTTTGGGAATGAAAGCTAAAGTTCGAGTCTCGGCGTCGGGTCAAAATCTTTTGGTTCCTTTGCAAAGCACGTAACCTTCCCATCCTTTTTAAATTGAAAAGTGCTCCAATACCAGCGGTTAGAGTTCTCCCTTAATAGAAGTTGCAGAAAATGCACAGAGGTGAAAACAAAGCCTTAGTACAAGAGAAGACAGATAGATAACCGTCTACTGACTGTTTGGAACAAAGTGAAACTACAAAACGTCGATAAATTGCGGTTTAACCTCTGAAATTGTGTCTTTTTAAGCAAAACATGTATTTCACTAAAAGTCTTTTTCCTTAATTATCACGTATGAACGCACTTTCAAATACGTGTTCAGTATGCCATTTGTACAAAAACCTATTCTGATATAATATTGCTTTATAAACACATGGGCCACGTTCAGGGTTTATATGACAAGTGACTCTTGCCTCTTAGTTCACTAATGGTTCCTGTTAAAAAACCATCACTTAACTAAGTAATTCTCAGAGCAGTGTTATAATTTTAGGTATACATGTTAAAGCTTATACATGTTAAAGAGATACTTTTTTTCAATTTTGGAGAGACTTTATCATATTTTACAAGATGTTTGTTGTATGATTTACATAGCAAACTTGTGCAAGGCTCAGCTGTTCCATAGGGTCGAACATCCGAACCAGATCTTTGGCTCGGCTCTCCCTGCCAATGTGTTGGCTGCCCCACCTCTAATCTTAATTACATCACTGCATATCAATCGACGTTAATCTGAATTGACAAAAATTAGACCCACCGCAGTCATTCACACAAAATCCTCTTAGTCTTCTCTTTCATCCAAAATAATCAGAGGAACAGGTGATGATTTAAAGCTTCGGATTTTAATATCCACGAGTACAGTACCAAAGGCGAAAGAAAGAGGACCCTGGCTCTATTTAAAGGGCAATATTTAATTGCATTACTGAATATTACTTGTCTTTCATTTTTTGCAATCAATTCTTTATGATGGCACCTTCCATTTTTCTTTGTTTCCTACCTATTTTAACTGTGTTACTTTCGATCGCTTCAGAGGTCGCCTGGAAACCTTGCGGATAATGAGGTAATGCATGCTAGGTAAGCATTTGAACACAAAACTTGACTTTCTTTTTTTCAAATCATGTCAGCAGGGACAGTAGGACGCAAAGAACTTTCTATCATATGCACAAATGTACAGTCGAGTATTAAAGAGATGAAAGGGCCACTGTTTGAGTGGATATATTCAACGAAAAGGAGGAAAAATATCTCCTTAAATCAGATTATGGAAAATATAAGAACAGCATCAGTGTTTTTTTATCATTGTTACCCCCATTTGGTTCTTTGTTCTGGCAATATAAAGCTCTCTAGTTGGCTTCAATGCATACGGGTTGAGGAAAGTATTTACGCATTAAATTAAGGGCTCACTTGGCTATTCCCTAGTTGCTCATCGGTTGAAAAGTTATTTAACTGTTATCCATGCGTAGATCCTTTTGCTTTATTTTAAGTTGAATGTTGACTCTAGTTTGTAAGAGCTCTTTAAGTTTTAGAGTTTCGTGCAGTCCACGACTTAAAAAACATTCAGCCATATTTATCACTGCCACCAGCCAAACCTAGGAGGCATATTTACTAGAAAATGTTGGAGCACTGAGCAGCGCCAAATTGACAGCTCCCGCTCTGACTTTTTCAAAACACAAGGATGCGGCATATTTACTACAATACAGTGCACCCCTGTGTCTTCCCTAGCGCTAAAATTAGCTGCCTAGCGCCAACGCAGGCATCCTTGCACCATAGCCCAAGGGTTTGCAAGGAATGATTGTTTATATGCAGGAAGGTCTCCCTTCCTGCACATAAAAAATCCATAATGGCTGTTTGTTAATTCTATGCGTGCTGCATTCTGCAAATCCTTAAGAGGGTCCTAGACCCCCTAAAATCTCCTAAACTCTAATAATGACTGAACTTCAAAGTTTGACTTGGGCAGGTCAACTCCACGAGCCTTCTCATTGATCTAGCAGCAATAAACTACCCTCCCCATCAATACATAAACTTAGCAGAATAAAATCATAATTAGTAACTGGTGCAACTAAAAAACTGTGCTCTAGATCAAAATCTAGTTTAAAGGGATTAATAAAAAATCATCAAAATTAGTATTACAAAGATATTGGCATATTCTGCCATGAAGGCTCAGATACAGAATACAAATTCATGGATTTTAACAGAAAGCCTAGTTTGTCAACCTAAATCGTAAGTGTCAAACTCATACGGAGTACTGACAGCATCCTAAGTAAGGAAAATCTCAAAATAATGAGCCAGTATTTTAGGAGGAAAATGGAAAGTGGCCCTGATCCTTCAAAACATGGGGTTTAATTCACAATTTTGGCATGTTAATTCCAAAAACTGCAGGCCTGACTTCTGCAACGTGCAAGATGGTGGTGGATCTCTGAGCTCTGATGATATGCGGGGCCTAATGCATTAAAAAATCAGCTATCAGCCTTTGAGGATTTCCTTTCTGCTATGCCTTTGGGAGATATTTAATTCCTGCATCTGGGAAATCCACTGCTGCCTTCCTCTGAGCCTGCTACATACCGTTGTGCTGTAGTGGTGATTTCCTGTGATAACATGAGTGGCTGACATTTTCTCAGCGTGCCACTCGCGTCTTTTTTTCCTATATATTCACCACACCCAAGGTATTTCATGAATGGCCTTCAAACTGCTCACCCACGCCTACAAATCCCTCAACAACGTCGGCCCCAAATACCTCAACAAGAGATTATCCTTCCACATACCCAAGAGGAACCTCCTCTCCGCCAACCTTGCCCTGGCAGAGGTCCCCCGCATCCGCAGAAGTAGAACAGGCGGGAGAGCCTTCTCCTACATCGCAGCCAAGACCTGGAAAGAGCTCCCCGTGAACATCAGATGCTCTCCGACCCTCCACACCTTCAGGAAGGACATCAAGACCTGGCTCTTCGACTGACCCAGAGCTTCCCCCCCCCAGCGTCTTGAGACCCTCGCGGGTGAGTAGTGCGCTTTATAAACCCCTGATTGATGCATTGATTGAATGGCCAGGAAATCTGAAGGCTCCATTTCAATGCCACTATGGTTTTCCCTACATTTTGGAAAATGTAAGTCTCCTCTGCATGTATTTGTTTCATTGCCTAGCAAGACAACCTTCCTGTATGACCAGGAGCTTTGAAGATTTAATTTCGATGCTGATAAACGTTTTCTTGCTTCTTGAAGTTGTAAACTTCTTCTGCATATAGTTACTATGTCTAGGAAGGAATTATGAAGTTATGATAACTGATGTGTAAGCCCTAATGAAGTCAGTGGCATAATCCCCACAGACGAAACACGTGTTGGCTGCATTTTCGTTTGAGTGTTGGATGCTTTACAGTTAGAAACGAAACTGGAAATAAAGTGGAAATTGTATCTGGATCAATGATTTTTGGACACTTATATTTGTACATTTTTGCTCAGGTTTTCTTTATCATTGTTTAAGGAGTCTTTGTCTCCTGTATAGAAGCGTAAGGTGTCCCCTCTTAATCCTTTGAGCAATGTTTTGACTTATGTTTTGTAAAACATAACACGGTTATGTGCAAGACTTGCCCAGACGCGTTCTTATTGCAATTCTCTCATTCACTTGTTTTTTCTCTTTATTCATAATGGCTTTTTTCATTTCGTCCATTCTTCTTTATCTGCTCTCTGCTGCTGTTCTTGTTATAGTGCTGACACATCTTGTACCACTTCTGGGCAGCTTTTCTTTCAAATCTGAATGCTCATTCACGAAGTAAGAAACTGACATTTCAAGAGGTTTTGGAAGCAATTTATTATATGAAAAATGCAAAGGCACCTGGCCCAGATGGGTTCAATATTGGACTTATTTTGTCCATGTCTTCCTTTTTTGATCCCAAATTCTTAGAACTTTAAACTCTTTTCTCTCTGATTCCAAGGCTAGTGGCTCCTTTTTGGAAGCCCTGATAAGCATTATTCCCAAACAAGCAGTAGCGGCTCCTGGAGGGAGTGCTGCAGGGCGGTGGGGCAGGGGAGGGGTAGGGTGGGGGGTAGTAAACTCCAGCATACGGCCGATTGGAGATAGGTAAATAAATAAATAAATGAAATGAATTAAATTGCACGAGCTGCAACGCATTCTTTAAAGCAATAATAGACAAAAGAAATAATAATCAGCTTTGCAGTCTGTTAGACCTGATGAACTTGAACCAGTGTTTCCATAAACGTTTTGCTTTTTCCTCATGGGTTTTTCTGATTATTTTTTAGTGGCCCTAGGGTTCTGGGCACTTTACCACTGTAAATGCAGTGTGAAAGTGCGGATGCCCTTCCTACACATGTTAGGAAGTGCTGCTTACCTGATATTTTTAAATATGTGTCAAACATGCCATTGCAGGATTGTGTGTGCGCAATTGCAATTATGCTCAGGTTGGCCTTTTTAAACCACTGGCCAAACCTGAGGAGACCTTTCCCTACCCCTATAGAACACCTAAGTTGTCTTGAGGGGCAGGTGAAAAGCAGGACTGGTACACATCTGTGTTCCCTGCCCAGGTAGTAAAGAATTCCCATGTGCGTTTTCATTACCTATGAGGTTTGGCCTTCCCATAAGTTAATATGTGGGAATGGTTGAAATTATTTCAAGCTGCAATAGTGGTTTGCAATGGAGCAGCCTCATAATGTTTTAGGCCTGGGCTAAAATTCCGTTCCGCTCGCGGAAATTGCGATAATTTGACATTTTCGTGTTCCGCGGAGAGCGCGAAAATGTCAAAATTTCCGCAATCTGCATTTTACCGGAATTTTTTTGCTTGCTCGCACTGTAAAATAATACATTCTCGCGTTACCTGAATCCCCGGGTTCGCCGACAAGTTTTCCCGATCCGGTCGCGTTCTCCATGAGATGTTGGATTGTTGATAGCCATTTGCTCTGTCTCGCGACATTTCGCGCCCTCAGTAATGTCATTCGTCGCACGATCACGTCTTTCTTCTCGCGATCATGCACTGTGAGACAAGTGAAAACAAGACGGCCGCGCCCGTGAACAACCGCATGGGTAAGTTGGCGAGCCGCGACCACGCAGAAAATACCACGAACGGGCGGGAAAAAACCTTCTGCATCTTTGCGATATTTCCGCGTGTTTGCGGAGATTTTTAACATTTTCGCGATAATTTGCGAAAGTGAATTCTGCAAATTCCGCCCACCCCTATAATGTTTCCTATCATTGGATTCATAATGACAAACCCTTTCCTGGGGTAAAGGGGGTTCGTCATTAATAGCTTAGAAATTCAATTTCTAGACAGTGGGCATTTCTCTGTTCTAAAACCTTTTGTGTGCCTTTTAGCTTGACTCTAGTCCACACTGGAGGCTGGGGGAGCACATACATACATTCCCCATCAACAGCTATAAACATAGGCCATACAACTGGTAAAACAGACCACTGCCATTTGAGGACCTGGCTGGATAGATTTGAGGGAGAGGTTTTGACACTTGACCTCTGGGAAGCAAGATTAGGGCCTCACTAACATTTAAGCTCTGGATTCCACGGCCTCATGGTAAACAGGACTGAAATTTAGGGGAGACATCTGTGGTTCAAAGGGAAACTCTCTGAAACACCCCAACTCACTAAAGTATAACTACTTGTGCCATACTTCAGCAAGGTAGAGAAACCCAAGGGAACAGACATCCGGGAACAGACATCCTGGAACAGACATCCGGGAACAGCGTAATGCCCAATGGCAGAGGTATCTGTTGTGCAAAAGTAGCACCTTCCAAAATAGTGGTTGGCCTGGAATCACTACCTGCCACTGTGTGGTACTTTGAAGTGCGCTCTCCAATGGATTGTTGCCTTGTCCCCTGTTCTCTTGTGGAGATCTCAGGGAAATTATGGACCTCCCGTGATAAAACCACATCGTCTATGTGTGACACCTGGAGAGCAGCACCCTCTTAAGTGACCACATCATCTGCTGGATCCCAATGGGTAGCGTGGCATGAACATGGAACTAAGTATTGTGCCTGGAGACCGGATTGCCTAGTGCGGAGACCCAAAAGTATTGCCCGCTTCTAAGGAGTGAGGTCTGTTCATGGTGGGCCTCAACACGCATAAGGGTCTTGTTGGTGGTGAGCAGATTCACCAGTGGCAGAACCCCACGTGGATGTATGACATTACAACGCGTGTCATTACAATGCGTGCAGTTACATCGCATGCGTTACAACGCATGCGATGTTACAACGCTATGCCATTACAACGCAAGTCTTTACATCGACTTGCGCTAGATGGCGTGCTAACATTAGAAAAGTGTAATTTACTATTCCAACTCCAGTCCACTTAACAGTAGGGAAGGTGTTGGGATAGTAATCTACACTATTTGTAATGTTAGCACGCCATCTAGCGCAAGTCGATGTAAAGACTTGCGTTGTAATGGCATTGCGTTGTAACATCGCATGCGTTGTAACGCATGCGATGTAAAAGCAGCGCGTGGTAAAAACCGTGTTGTAATGGCTGTTCCCCACCCCACGTGCAATTGCACGCAGTGCCTGATTCACACATTGCAGCCCTCAGAAGAGAGCATACCCATAGTTGTGCCTCATTCTACCTCTTGCGGTACTGCTGAACTTGCACCTGTGTGTGTGACTGGTATTGTCTGGTGTGACCTGTATCAATGCACGCAGACGTTGTGCCTCATTTCCTGGGAGGTACAGAATTTGTGAGTCTTCATTGTGTGTGACTGGAACTGTCTGGTACGACTCATATCAATGCACACCAGACATTGTGCCTCGTTTCCAGGGAGGTGTGGATTAGCAGATTTGTGTGACGTTGTGCCGGGATTGCCTGAGTGCTAATTTGATTGACCTGTGTCTGATGGGGTGCCTCCTACTTCCGAGAAGCTGCCCTGCTTTACCCTCATTAATCGACTGTTCCTTTTGAGCCCTCAGTGCCGCAGATCAACTGCCCTCTCCTCACCCTGCCCTGACAGCTACGTGTTGCCAAGTAGTATTGCCCAGATTGGGTCTGGGTGGTGAGAGTAATGGACTGGGCAGAAGAACACCTCAGAGAGCGATCGGAATCAAGTCAAGAGAGTCTGTGACCCCCAGTGCTTCACAGAACTGGGCTGGTGCCGGAAGGCAATTTGTGGAATCCTTTTATTGAACAACTATCGCCCTCAGATCACTTCTGCTCCGCATACCATGGGTAAACTTCCAGAGTGGTGGCCAAAGCCCCATGTTTAGACTGCCGCCTAATTAGCTCTGCTACCTACCCCCACCTTCTTCCCTGGGACCCCGACTTAGGGGTCGATTACGATCCCGTTCGGAAGGGCTCCGAATCGGATTCAGGTTGGCCGAATCCGATTCGGAGCCCTTGTTGCTGACAAGATCATATAGAGTTCCCAACGACCGATTACGATGCCCGTAAACTGGATAGGTCGAGTCTTTCATACAGTTCTATGGACTTGTTTTCCGAGTGAGTGATTACGATGACAATTCGGGCAGCCGTTCAGAATCGGTCTCTTCAGAACAAATCGCCTGCCGGAATCTGTCTTTGGGGGCCTGCCCTCCAAATCAGGCCTGTGGGGGTACCCGAGGGACCCCCTTTCCAAACATGCAGAATGTGGCAGGCACCACAGGGTGCCTGCCACAGGATGCAAGGCTATCCCCACCCACCCCTTACTTTAATGGGAGCCTGTGTTCTTCTCCGGAACACAGGCTCCCATTGAAGTCAATGGGAGTATGACCGAATCGTATCCAGAAGCATCCAGGTACATCCAAATCGCTTGTTCGAACTCACCCGATCTTAGTCGTTCATAAAGCATTCCGGAACTTATTTGATAGGAATGCTTTCTGAACGAGATCATAATCGGCCCCTAAGTGTGACTCTAACCACAATCGGCCTTGTATTGTGTGGGGCTTTTTTTTATAATCTCCAATCCATAGGCACAGGGTAGTTGTGGGTAGCAGAAAGGTGGAGGAGGACTTCGGCCACAGGGTCTGCATGTGTATTATCAACTGACCTGCTAGATATCACTTACCCCGTTACAGTGCTGTGTGTGTGTCAGTGCACTCCATATGGACCTACCTGATATCTGTGGCACTGTGTTGCTCTGCTGAGTGAGTGTGTGGGAGTGACTGCATGAGGACCACCTGTTATTAATTACATTGCACAGCTATGTTGCTTTACACATTTATTCCTTGCCAAAAGAATACTCCAATTGACATTGGTTTTTACCCATGCGGCCTTGGCCCATGGTGTTATTTAAAAGTGTTGTAATTATCTGTGTGTACACATTTCTGATATTGTTGTGACCTGGGTGCACCCTATAACCATGTTGTATTGAATTTTAATCATTGCCAGGGTGGGTCTAGTTCTGACAACGTTTTGCACCACACAAGGGGGCTGAGGGGGTAAAGTATGATCTTTCCCAAGTGTGCATAATACTGATGTAATTTTATTACCATTGGGCCTAGTACTGCTAGTTATATTACCAAATGTGAGTTATGCTCAGAAATGAATTATGCTTAAGTTATGTTAATTAATGTGGGTGTTGAATGCAAATTGTATTTACATACACCATGTGTGAAGCCTCTTTTGTGATGCTCAGGGTATTTATTGTGTGAGACGTCTGTGCCAATGCCTGACACATTGTCTCCGTGATAAGCCTGACTGCTCGGTGCCAAGCTACCCAAGAATGAGCGCAGATTATACAGTGAGTGTAATCAACCACCCCTGATTGGGTGTTAGGTTCTGCCTGGCTAGGGCACCACCTCAGCCAACCAGAGAGTGGAAATTCCAATACAATTTTGTTTGTATTAAGAACAAATTCAAACTGTTTGTTGAAGGATTTCTGATCTAGTTTCTTAATCAGAGATTACTTTATTTATTTTCCGAACATCTTCGTCAATGCTGGATGATTATATTCTTCATTTCACCTTTAATGGTGGTTATTCAGTTTCAGTCGCTGTATCTGAACCACTCTCAAAATGACTTTTGCTCATTCAAAAGCAATTCTCCTCAGTTTCATCTGCTTCTTCTTCATCAGTTCCTGTAGCTAGATGCACCCACTCAGATGAGGCATATTTCCAGTTTGGGACTTTCCTTTTTGTTAATATTTTTGGTGATTCTCTCTCTTAAGCTTATGGATTCAACTGTGTCTCAAAGTCTCTTAAATCCTGTTCTTGCTCACAATCCTTTTATTTATAGATGCTCTTTCTTTGAATGATTTCAGCTTTCTCTTTTTCCACTGTAGTTTTTGAATTAAGTCTTTTTCCTGCGTTTGACTTGAGCCCAATCCTGAGCTCCGACTCAAACTTCGATTATTCTTTGATCGAATCTGTTTTTGCCTGCTTTTCTACTGTGTATCCTTTTCTTATGAGAGGGGTCTTTTTCACTTATATTTTCAACTGCATTGTTACAGTGCTTTGATCAGAGACTATTTCTTCTAGCTGTAACTCATGCTTTGCTTTTTTGCATGGCAGTAGTTCTTCACTCTAATCAATCTGTAACTGGGCTTTACACTTTGACTTTGCCAGTTTCAGAGAAATCTTCATCCACCTCTGGATTCACGTTCACTTGTCTTTCTTTTTGTTGAGCAGACTGTACACCTTGATCATTCACCACTTCCACTGTTTCATCTACTCTCACTCTCTTTTTGTGGGCAGTGTGACCCTTTGAGGCCTGCCTGCACATGTGACAGCAGTTTTGGTCATCAATATAATCATGAAAGGGCCTTTCTATCTTTCATTCAAGCATTCCTTTCAACCATGTTTCCAGATAATCACCCAGTCACCTGCATTCAGATTGTGGCCAGGTGTGTTTGCAATAGCATAAGGTGATGTCATTCATTAGTGAAACTAGTGCTGTTGAAAGCACAAATGCAAGTCCCATTGCTCTGCCCATCAGGATTTTATAAGGAGTTAAGCCTCTCTTCCTGTCTGGAGTACTTCTCATATTCATCAAAATAAGATGAAGAGCATCAGGCCACTTCACACCAGATGAGGCACAGAGTTTTGCTAGGATGTTCTTGCGTGTGCCAATGGTATGTTCCACAAAACCTGAAGATTATGGTCGAAAAATACAATTAAATCTCTGCTTGATCTCAAAAGATGTGCAGATTATTTGCAACACTTCTTTCTTGAAGTGTGCACTACAATTAGTCTGAATACAAATTGGGAATCCGGATCTTGAAGTCAACTTCCTTAACAACAATTTGGCAACTGTAAGGCTACCTGGTCTTCTCATGGGAAATGCTTCCACCCATTTGAAGAACAGGCAAAATATTACCAAAACATATTTCAAACTATTACACTGTGGCATCTCAATAAAATCTGCCTGCAGTCTTCTGATTTACCAATGGATTCATAATCATAAAAGTTTTCTGACCCTGATTATTTAAATGGCACGTTAGGCAGTAACTCCAAACATCCTCACCAACATGTCGAAATCCAGTATTCCCCAAGTATTTCCGAAAGATTCTAACCAGGCTATCGCTTCCTACATGAGTCTGACTATGCAGATATATACACATAGGCAATAACATTGCATCTGGCAAAACATATTTTTGTTTTGAATTTATATACACATCCTGAAAATTCTTTTTATAGCCTAATTTTTCCCATAATACTTGGACATCTGGTCTGCATATCTATTTCCCAAAGTGACAATATCCTTGTCAGACTTATGGGCTATGCATTTAACTATAGTCACTTCTTCTGGCTCTTGAATTTAACACACCCCAGATATGCATTCCATTTTTTATTAGAGATCCTGAAGATGGCATACCATAGTTGCCCATAATTAAGATCAACACCAAAATTATGCTAGCTATCTGTATAAATAGTTACTTTCAAATTTCCTGACAAGAAGCAAGCTGTTAGTAGGGCAAATACTTCTGCTACATGCACTGATATCACATTTGGTAAGGAGGATGCCTCAAGTGTCTCTGCAATAGAGCATACTGTATAAGCAACTCTCAATCCCCCATACTGGTCCTGTAAACAAGAACCATCAACAAATAATGTCTGGTCTGCTAATTCCAGTGGTATTTCCTTTATATCTGGTCTTGATTTTGTGCCCAATTTGGCCACTTCTATACAGTCATGAATCAGCTCACAATCATTTTCATCTTCCCTTTCCTCACAAACCTTGTCTGAAATTGGAAACAGTGTTGCTGTATTCAAAACATTACATCTTCGAATTGAAATGTTTTCTGCTGCAAGAATTATTTGCTCATAACGTGTCAATCTACTATTGGTTTGTGCTGTGTCCTTGTCAAAAGAATCTCAACTGAATAAGGGACATTAACGTATGGCCCATCACAATAACTTTACTTTGCTCGATTGTCAGGAAAACTGCTATGACTTTTATTAAACAACCTGATGACTAAAGCTACTGGATCCCATAAACCGTTGGGTGCATAAGTCCTCGATGTTTCTGAGTGAGAATTGATGGTGCACATCCATCTTTCTCACGACAAAACAAGAAAAACATCATATTGTAATCAGGCAACCCAAGTGCAGGTGCATGACACACATTCTCTTTCGATTTCTTAAATACAGCTAGCCACTCATCATCATATGTTACCGGATCTTGTACATAAGTACATTACAAACTTACTAAAGGTTTTGCAGTCAATGACAAGTTTAAAATCCACTAATGGCAGTAGGCAACAATCCCAAGAGACAACACAACCTCCCTCTGGATGGCCTGTGAGCTCAACTTCAGAATTTTTGAAACACGTTGTTTAGATAATCTCTTCACACTCTTTTCAGTATGGTGTCCAAGATACATGGCTTCTTTCTCACAATGTAGCATTTTAGTCGGGGAGACGTTATGACCAATTTCAGATAAATTATTTAACCGGACAATGGTATCCAGTTTGCAGTCCTCCTTTGTTTTAGATGCTATTAACGAGTCATCTATGCACTGAACTAGAATTGAATGACACAGCAGTTTTAGACTTTATAAATCTTTCTTTAATATATGGGAGTAAATTGAAGAACTCTCAGTATACCATTACGGGATTCTACACTACATGAAAACTTTAATAAAAAACTGAACTGCAAAGAGAAACTGTGATGGAATTGAGAGCACTTAGAATAAATCAATGACTGTCTACCATTCTGTTTCTATGGAATATGAACTAAGACCACTGCTGGATATGGTACCACTGGACAACAGGGTGCAAACATATGTTTTTTTGAACATCATGTAGGATCCTTCATTTGCCGTTGAGCTTTTTAAATCTCACCACTGGAGAATTGCATGGACTACCAAGCACATCTCAAAGAATTCCATGCTCACATTCTTTTTCGATCACTGGTTTCTTTCCTTTCTCAGCCTCTCTTTTAAATCTGTACTGCCCAGTCCTTTGAAATATTGCATCTGTTCTAATTTTTATTTTGACAGGTTCAGCTTTTTTTAATCAGTCCAATTTCTTTGCCAGTGTAAATCCCATACCTTTTCATTGACAGTATGCCTTACATCCAGAGGCAGGTCTTATTTTGTCAAAACTGGGTACACTCAAGTCTTGAGTCTTCTGAATTAATTTAAAAAACTGTATCTTCCTCTTGTGTTTTAAATGCCACACCATCCAGTGTACTATGTAATCCGCAATTCATTTTTGCAAAGAAAGTCCCTTGGAATCTAATTTACTGGACTTGAATAACATAATATAAGTTGATGTTTATTCTTTAACTGTCCTATTTTGACTAGAACATCTATTGTAACTTAATTCACAATTTGTTTAATACTAATGCCTACAACTTGGACTTCTCTTCCTAAGACAGGTCGGTTTGGAACTTCCAGAGAACGAACTGTAGAACAGGTAGCCCCTGTATCGATCAAAAAGGAAATGGGGTGGCCATTGACCTCTCTGTCAATATATGGGACACTCTGGTCTACCTCCAAGACTGACCCAAGCATGCAATATTTCTTCCCACTTAGGCACCTCAAAGTCATCTCATCATTTAGACTCATAGGGGCATATTTACAAGCCCCTATCGCCACAGGAACGTCACTTTTTTCTACGTTCCTGTGGCGAAACAGGCTTCACCTTATTTACAAGGTGGTGTTAAGACATAAAACATGGCTTAATACTGCCTTGTAAATAAGGCACACTTTCAGGCTATAATTAGTGTGAAAGAGTTGGGCAATGGGTGTTAGGTGAGCGTTCCGCCGCAACACCCATTGATATTGACACTGCCCCATATTTACAAGGTTGGCGTAAATATGGGGCAGCGCTAAAATTAATACCGAAAAAAACCTGGTCTTAACATGGCGCAATGAGGAAACATGTTTTATTTCTTCTTGTTTTGGCTGTTTCTATGTATGCTGCATTGTGCAGCACATATAAAAACATCAAAACGCCATGCATGATGGTTTATGTGCAGGAAGGTGTCTCTTCCTGTACATAAACAATCATTTAAAAAAAAGACGAGTTGCAACTTAAAAACATCAAACACCATTTAAGATTGTTTATGTGCAGGAAGGGACACCCTCCTGCAAATAAAGAATCATTCCCACAACTCAGGCACCCTTGCGCTAAGGTGCAAGGGTGCCTGTGTTGGAACAAGGCAGCTCTAGTAAGCGCCAGCACAGGGAGAAATGCAGGGCTGCACCATATCATTGTAATTACAGTGCAGCCCTGTGTTTCAAAAGTGGCGGAGCATGGCGTTAAGCAAAGAAGGCTAACACCGCGCTCCATTCCTTTTCTTGTAAATATGGCTATGCCCCATAGTATTTTCTTTGTACGCTGAATTAGATGACACTTTATTTTTCATACTTTGCGGCATCACTGGAGCTGTTGGCATTGCCATTTGAAATGATATCTGATTCTGCATAATCTGCTCTGTATTCTGCATATTCAAAATCATATTACCTCTTTGACTTTGCTGGAATTGCTCCGAAGTCACCTGAATCCTATTATATTCTGTCTACATTATCTTTTTAAGTGTCCAACCCCCCACAATTATGACACACAGGGGGCATATTTACAAGAAAGTGGCGAAGCATGTCGTTAAGCCAAGAAGAACACTTTATCACTTTAGAAACGCAGGGCTGCACCATATTTCATAGAATATGGTGCAGTCTTGGGTTTCCCCCTGTGTAGGCGCTAAATTAAGCTGCCTAGCGCCAACGCTGGTGCCTGTGTTTAGGGGAAGATTGTTTATGTGCAGGAAGGTGCACCTTCCTGCACATATCCAATCTTTAAATGCTGTTTTTTAACTTCTGTGTGTGCTGCTTAATGCTGCACACATAGAGGTTGCAAAACAGCATTTTTTTCAAATGATCGTTTATGTGCAGGAAGGGGGACCTCTTGCACATAAACAATCATTGGTGTTTTGCTGTTTCTATATGTGCTGCCCAAGGCAGATCACATGGAAACAGCAAAAACTATTTAAGAACAGGTTTTCACTGGTCTTAATTTTGGCGCTGCCTCCTATTTACGCTGCTATTGCAAATAGGGGGCAGCGTCAAAATCAATTGGTGTTTCAGTGGAACGCCCACCACAACACCCATTGCCCGTCCTTTTCATGCTAAGTGTAGCGTTAAAGCGGGTCTTATTTACAAGGCAGGATTAAGCCACGTTAAGTTGTAAATAAGGCAAAGCTCCTATCGTCATCACAACGTCACTAAAAGTGATGCTTTGATGGTGATAGGGGCTTGTAAATATGCCCCACTGTGTTCTTTTTCAACATTTTAACATTTGCATTCATCCCATCACCTCTACCTTGCACACCATGATTCATCCCTTTCCATTCAATCTCAACAAAATTCATATTGGAACCCATTTGAATCTGTGATTCTTTCTCAAACTGCTTTGCCTGAGCAATCATCATATTCTCCTTCAGCTACTTTAGTCACTACTATTTTTTGCCAGTGTCAAGATCTCATCAATGTTCTTCATCTGCTAACACCACATACTCTGTTGAGTGTGATTACTAATCTCTGCTGTCAATCTATTTATGAAAGCAGAAACTAAGCGACTAGCTCCATTTCTCTCTGCATTTTCAACTCTGATACATGTCTTTAAAAAATGCATACATTTCTCACTATAACAATGCACTTATTCTTTAGGACCCTGTGTGGTTCTCAATCTTTTCTCCCGAATTATACCCTTTTCAGGTGCTCACTTTCTCAAATTCTTAATCACAGCCATGTATTTATCTATATTAGTTGCCAGCACTTTATCAGGACCAAGCCTATCTGGTTCTTGTGTCGGTCATCCAGTAACAGTCTTATATTCTAACTATAGATCTCCAGGGCCTACATTCTGAAACAACATATTTGTCAGCTCATAGCATTGGAGAAATGTGTGCCAACCGATTTATGTCCTCAAACCACTTTGCTGTATCCTCTCACAACACTGGAAAAAGTTTCATAAAAGCATTCAGATCAGTTCTCGTCCATGAAACATGAACCAAATTCCCTCCATGTACTTTCCTTAAAGGGAATTCAAACACTGAAGTTGTCCCTACCTCTGAGTCACTTAAAATATTCCTTGCTTTTCCCTCAGTGCATTTCATTTTCTTTTTTTTCCACTGGCCCTTTCTTCAATTTTGTTCGATATTTCTTCAAATCATTCCAGTCTCTCGTTTTCTCAATTAGATCTTCAATATGAGATTGTATAGTAATCAAGCCAATTTCTTTAACCTCATCATGGGTTATATCTATTTTATACTTTTGTTTTACATTTCTCATTTTGCTAATGTCAACGTTTAACTCATCAGCTAATTCTTTCAGTTTAAATTGAGCTTCATTAGAACACCTTGCTGCTTCTTTAATTAAATGTCACATTTCCTCAGCATTGTAATTCAATAGTACCCCAAGCCAGGCACAGTTTGGAAGGGTAAGCAGAGTTATTTTGCTCCCAGGCAGCTCCTGCAGGTTGGGGGTGGATATGCATCCCTCTCAACAGTCAGGCCAGGCTGCCTACAGTGAAAGATGAAGTGACACTTTGAAACCAAAACATTGTCTTTCAAAGCACTGCTCTCAGCTGCTCAAGCACCAGCTCTACAAGATGGCACATGTTCTTGGGAATGTGTATGTTTCTTTGTATTCATGTGTGAGGTCTTGTTCTCCACTGGGCATAGTAGCTGAGGATGCACCCAGTCCACAATGAAGACTGTGTGTCCGATTACTGTCATATGGAGCCATTCATTTGAGTTAGTTGCAAATATCTTCAAACTCATTAGTGAATGTGAAATCAGCTTCTGCAATGCACAGAACTCTAGAAAGGAAAGATATACAAACTTAGCATTGCGCTGTAAAAATAGTTGTAATCTCTCGAGAGTGATACACAAAGATAAAGGGTCTCATTTAGGAAGTCACATTAGCGATGTACAAAAAAATTCAAATTGCTAATGTTTTCAAAAACATGAGCATTTTGCATAATTTACAAGCCCCTCATCCCTGGTGGTAAGCAGGTGCAAAGTATAAAATAAATTCATTTATACATAACAAAATTCTTCACAGCAGCAACCTTTTATGTTACAGTGTGCTCCATGACAGTGAGTAGTGCATTGGAGATGAGCAAGGAGAGGAGAAAGAGACAAAGGTTTTTACTGTGTAATCAGTGTCATGAGAATGTATATGTGTTCTATGGGTAGGGCAGGATGGTACCGTTTTAAATTTAATCTGACAAACATATGGAGCATCTGTCAAGGCAGCAGGAGTGTTGCACAGTACATTATCTATTTTTTGTTCTTGGCAGATTGAAGTCATGCACATGAATAACAGAGATATATCAAACAGGAGAATAGTAAATATACATCTGAGACCTGTCAGCCTTAGAGTGTTCTCCCCCCAAACGTTTGCCTGTTTTGCCTCACATTTTACTGATCAGTTTTATTGGCATTAGGACTCTTGGCAATTTACCACTGCTAACCAGTGATAAAGTGCCTATGGGCACTCACCTAAACATGATAGAATTGGTTTAATCACAATTGGCATATTTAATTTACTTATAAGTCCCTGGTAAAGTGCACTTATGCATGTAAATTTAATTCTACTAGTCGACCTGCAGCACTGATTATGCCACTCACTCAATTAGCCCTTTAAACATGTCTGAGGCCTGCTACTACAGAGCCTTGAAATGCAGTGTTATTGCCATGTCGATTTAACATTTAAAACCCCTTGCCAAGCCTTAAACTCCCCTTTTCTTACACATGCCAATCCTAAGGTAGGCCCTACATGGACCATTGGGCAGAGTACTGTGTAAGTAAAAGGCAGGACATATACTTTTTTGCTTTACATGTCCTGGCAGTGAAAAGCTCCCAAATTCGTTTTTCACTAATGTGAGGCCCACTGCCCATAGGTTAACATTGAGTATGCCTTATTGCAATTCAATATGTGTAATTTCTGATTGAGAAGTAGTAGAGCTTTCATGTTTGGTACCTATGGACTTATAATAACAAACCCTTTTTAATGGTAAAATTGAGTTTATTTTTAGAACTTAAAAAATGGCACTTTTAGAAAGCTGACATTCTTCTGTTCCTAAGCTTTGTGTGTTTGCTGCCCGTCTCAAATACACGTCTGGTGGGTGGTGACAGCTGGGCGTTGTGCATTCCCTCTAGGCAGCCACACACAAAGGAAGCTAAGGTGTGTCTGATGGGCCATTCATATCCTGATAATTCCTCCTGGGCAGGATGGGAGGGAGGAGCTGACACTTACACCTGAATGGGATGCGTTCTGCTCCCACACAAAGGACTGTTAAGCCCTTGTAGTGATTCTGGAGACAGTGCAGGATGGGTCATATCCAAAAGGCAATTTATAGAGCCAGGCTTGCATAGGATCCCAAATACGAAGAAGCTTGGATCTACAAGTATCACTTTGTAATATCGAGATATCTAAACCACAGATAGTAACAAACTCTGACAACCAAAATATAGGGGTAGGTTCTTTATGAAGCCAAAACCATGCTAAACCAAGCCTAGTAGGCACAATTACCAAACAATATGTACCAACAAAACATTGGGCTATATCCAAGGAGTGTCCTGACATAATCAGTTTAGGATCCCATGCAGTCTGCCCACTTAGTGATCCATTAATCTTTTCAAATACACAGTCACAGTATTTTCTAAGCACAGGACATGTTGCAAAGATATGAGTGACATTGACCCCCTCCATAGCACAATGAAAATACAAAGAGTCCTCTCTAACACCCCACTCATATAATCCTAAAGGTGCATGAAATAGATCAATTAGGGTATTAAACCAGTGCACAATAATGTGCAAAACATTTAGAACAGCTACCAAAGGGTGAACACAGGTTAGTTTAAAGTGTGTTACAAATTTACCCTGACTAGGATTGTGGTTCCTGTTCGGACGAGGTGCATACTTCTGCCAACCAGAAACCCAGTTTCTAACATTCGTGATCAGCGGTGATGATAGGACTTGTCTTTGTGCAGTACTTACAGTGATTGGTGTACACTACTATCCATATCTCAGGCCAATTGAACCTTTTTAAATTCTCCCTGATTGGAATTTTTAATGTATTCCAAACTCATCTCTCTGCCTGGAGAAGCAGCAGCTGCACATGCAAAAATGGATTTTGAGCTGGCCAAACTGGAGACATATACTGTGGCCCAGCTCAAGTCCTTTTGCAAGGGGTTTAAGCTTTCTTCTAAAGGCTTCACCACAAACGTGGAGCTACAAACTTTGCTGAGTGTCTGGATAGAAGCTTCTGATGCAGTACTTGTAATCCCAGAAGAGGAGGATGAGGAAGTGGATGGTGATGATGAGCTGGTATAGGATTCAGTGGAGAATCTGGGACTGCCTGTGGGACAGGAGGCCAACAGCCAGCAAGGAGAGATGGTTCCCCTAAGGCAGAGAGCACCGTATTATGCAGAGGCATGCCCTCAGAGGACCTTTAGAACAGGCAGGAGGAGAGAAAATTAAAATCAGAGTTTGCTAAGCTCAAGTTGAAAGAAAAGAGATCGGCTCAAGAGGTGAGCCTGAAACAGCTGGACATAAAGGCCAGGAGGGCTGAGTCCAGCCAAGATGGTGGCAGCATTTCTTCAGTGTCCTCAGCCAAGAGAGTACACAAAGTGTACACATAGTGCCTGACTATGGAGGGAGAGATTACATGGATAGATGGTTTGAGGCTTATGAGATTGCTATACAAATGCACAAGATCCCTGTGGCAGATTGGGGGCCTAGTCTGTGGAAGCAAATCCCTACTGAAGGGAGGGACACCCTATTGGCCCTAGACTGGAGTTAAACAGTCTATGTCAATATGTTACATGTAGATATTTTATGAGGTGTGTTGGAAATGGACCTTTCTGCAGGGTCACCCCCAAACCTTTTTGCCTTCCTCCTCCCTTTTTTGCTGAATTTGTTTTTGTTGGCCTTAGGACTCTGGGCACTTTATGACTGCTAACCAGTGCTAAAGTGCATGTGGTCTGTACTAAAAACATGGTAGCATTGGCTTATCCACAACTAGCATATGTTATTTACTTCCTAGTAAAGTGCACCACATGTGCCCAGGACCAGTAGATTAAATGCTACCAGTGGGCCTGCAGCATTGATTGCGCCACCCACCTTTGTAACCCTTCAAACATGTCTCAGGCCTGCTATTGCAGAGCCTGTGTGTGCTGACATGGCAAGTTAACCATCTTGCCAGGCCCAAACCTTCCTTTTTGAAACACATAAGTCATTCCTAAGGTAGGCCCTGGATTGCAAGGGCAGCGTGCAGTGTATTTAAAAAGTTGGACATGTACTTTTCAGTTTTACATGTGCAGGTAGTGAAAAACGCTTACATTTGTTTTCCTTATTGCAAGGCCTATCACTCCTTAAAGTTAACATTGGGATTACCTTATTCATTTTTTATAAGTTTAATTTCCAATTGGAAAAAGATAGACTTTTCAAGTTTGGTGTCTATGGACTCAAAAATTAAAAATACTTCTTATGGAAAAATGATATGTTAAGTTGCAAGTCTGAAAATGCCACTTTTAGAAAGTTGGCATTTTTTATTATAACCATTCTGTGCCTTCCGCCTGTCTCTGAATACACATCTGGGGTGGGTGACCGCTGGGCGTTGTGTATCCCCTCCGGACAGCAACACACAAAGGGAACTTAGGTTTGATAGATGGGCTATTAACATCCTGGGGCCGTATTACAGAAAGTGCCCCGGTGGCGCAACAGGTGTTTGTGCCCACTTTGTGCATCCCCACAGCACTTTGGTATTACAGAAGGGGCCGCAGACACTAGTGCGGCCACATCTGTAATACCGATAGCGCTGGCGCACATAAAGCGCCAGCGCTATCTGCAGGATGTGCTCCCTCATTTGCATGGGGGTGTGCCCCATGCAAAATGAGGGATTCCGTTTGCCTCTGCGTCCGTACCGTATTATGACCTCAGGCGCAAAGAAGCCCTCAAGAGATGCATGGTCAGTGCACCCCCTGATAGCAGCCCTCTGGCGGAGGGTAAGAGGGTTCCATGGACCCCCCAGTTAGTGACTGCACCTGCCTGAAAGGGGAGCTCTAATCCCCTTCAAAAGTGCAGGTGTAAAGGAGCCGTTCCATTTTTCACCTGAATGCGCTGCCCCCAGGGCAGAGCGAGTTCATGACTGCCCTGGGGACAGTGCATTCATTGTAATAGGATACACTTTTATTGTTTATGCTGGGAACACCTTTTCGAAAGTTGCTCCCGGCGCAACAATGTTAATGTACATATTGTGTAATGTGGCCCCTGATGGGTAATCCTGGGCAGGATGGTGGAGAGGAGCTGAAATTTACACCTGAATGGGCTGTGCCTGTCCCCCCCAAAGAGCTTTATATGTAGTGAGTTTGGAGCTTGTACAGGGACTTTGGTGCCCCCTCAGTCCCCAATTGGAAGCCTCAGAGAGAAGGGGGCTCTGGTAGGTGCTCACAAAGTCGCTTTCCAACAGGCTTTCCATGTCGGAAAGTCTGACATGGAAAGCCTGTCAGAAACTAACATCATAATCCCGATGGCGGAAACGCCGTCCATTGGGATTACGGTCAGGCCTGTGACTGCCCCATTGGAATCCAACTGAAATGATCGGCAAGTTTCCCTTTTGACTGCCTGCATTGTAATGCGGCGATCAAAAGTGAAACCTACGGTGGTTCTCAGATAGCCTCCAGCCATTTCCGAGTCTCATCGTAATGAGGCCCAAAATATCACAGCAAAGATTCACTTACAAAATGTATAGTTACAACATAAAAAGAAACACATAGATCAGGCTGTATCTACTTTGGTAAAACAGTAAAGGCCTAATTATGATGTTGGTGTGTTCGACACTGATGCCATGTCAGTGTCGGACCCACCAACATCTCACACAGAGGTCTGTCCGCCACATTATGGTTCGGTGGGCAGAGGCATCAGCCGGAGAGACCGTCCACAGCACTGTCAGTGAGTCTGCAGCCATCCATAATTCACAATGACGTCAGGGCCAGCCTCGACTCCTCCATCAGGAATATGATGGCACTTTCCGACAGCAGTTCCCTGTTGGCTGCTCCGCCATAGAAGTGCTGTCGTAAAGTGTCTTTGGAGGCCCCTAGCAGAGCCCATATCCTCCAGCAGCCTCCGCAATGGTGCCTGAGTGTCCCCCCCCAACATCCCTGCACCGTGTGGCAGACACCGCATGATGCCTGCCACACAGTGCATGGATGTTTCAAAGCCTCCATTTGTCAATGGAAGTTTGTGCTGCAAGCCTTTCCCACACAAGCTTACATTGACAAAATGACAAATGGAGGCCTGCAACCGCCCTATGGGTGTTTGCATCTTAATAGTGTGGTCGGAACTGGTGACCTACAATTGGTCGGTTCCATTTCCGCAACGGTGTCCGCCCGACATCGTAATATGCCCCCATCAATTAATGTATGAAAATGCCACACATGCAACTTCTGCTACACTCAGACTCAGTGGTCTATGCAGGTACTGCATCTTAATAGAAGTCAATTGTGGCACCAACAAAAAGGAAATTAGTATAAATGTTCTATTCTCCCATTAAAATTCCTCCACAACTTTCCATTGGCCCCTTGGTACAGTGGGAAGATGGCCAACATGTTAACACTTGACTTTTACCCAGACGAAGAGTTATTTGTAGAATTTGTAGTGGTATTTTATCCAACACAAAATTATCTTTGCTGGACGTTTACCACTGTTATGCAATGTTAGCCTCTGTTGCTAATCCACTGTTATAGACAGCTTCGCACACCATTAACTTCACAAGACATTTTGACCAGTGGGAAGGCTACAAACTACATGCGCACCACTCAATATTGGGATATCCTCAAGGTGCTTAACCCAAGAACAATCACCTTGTGCACATTAATGGATGCTTCTCTCCATCATGCAACCATCACGAGGTTAGCATGGAGAAAGCAGACACAACTGCGACATCCTGACAAAATTAAATAAAAAGGTTTCAACTTAAGCTTTTGCCACTGTCAACATCAGTAAGATTGCCAATGTCAGGGCACATGGCAAATACATCTGAATGTTCAGATTTGTATATTTTCTAACCTACATTTTGAGTAAGGATGGTATGTCCTTCTCGATGGTCTCATCCCCAGCAAGTGGACACTTGTGTCGTGTTGGCCTTCTGTAGTCATTGTGGCAACCAATGCCAGCTGTGGAGGAGTTGGAAAAAGTTGAACTTCAGCCCTTCTTCTCTTATGCCTCTATCCTGTGATTCAAGTAGCTCATTCTAATTAGTCTCCAAGTTGGCCTTTACCAATGTCCTCATACATTTCTCCCTTAACCCCTTCAGCGCTGCCCGGATTCCCCCGCGGTGCTGAAGGGTTCGAGCGCGGGCGGGGCCATGACGGAACGGTTCCGTCATGAGCACAGCTCAACCGATGCTCATGACGGAATCGTTCTGTCATGAGCATGGAAGGGGTTAAATAAGTCTGGTGCAGGCGGAACGGTGTTCTTCCAACAGGGCACGGTAGAGGACGGAAATGACTCCAGAGTGAGAGCTACAGTGATGTAGGTAATCACAGACTGCCAAATGCAAGAGGGAGTTTGACTGGGGTTGTGGGGCACCAAGTAGGCAGTAGAAATCACAAAAGGAAGAGACAAGGGAATGTGCCTTTTTAACTCCCCATCCACAACTGATTACTCACTATAAAGAAAAGTTTGTTAAAAACTATAACAAGTGGGGGGCTATTGTACCCCAGTCATTATGGGGGGGTGGGGTTGGGAAAGAAATCTAATTTCTTAATACTGCCCTCACAAACCTTACGGTGTCATACTTCATCAGTGGGCCGCATTTGACGCCCAGGTGCAGACCAACACACTGAGCGGAGCGCTATTTCTTAGAGTGAAAAGTTTTGAGGAAAAAGAATATAAAGAAAAATGACAAATGAGAGAGAAGGAAAAGAGTAGTTCCTTCAGGAAGGGATCAGAAAATGCAAAACGCAGAAAATAATGGTAAAACTATCTGAGGGGAACCGAGGTTTCCTTTTTTTTTTGGTCACCCACGATAAGATAAAAAAATGTATAGGATACATCGGGGGAATTAATACTCCTATATACTCTTTGAAGGAACCAACATGTTTCGGCCTAAATGTATGCCCCCCAGGGGTCACGGCGGCCTTCGTCAGGGTATTGATCCCTTAAGAACATTCTTGGTCTTAACCCGCATTCAGGTCTTAATCACTGGATAATCTCCATATCACCCTTTATGCAATTGCGTAGAGGAACTAAATAACTGTAAAATAAAACAAAGAAAAAGCTAGCATTCAGATTCCCTTGTTATCTTCCCTACACCCTAATTATCCCCTGTGTACTTACAAAAGATATAAATTACCACCATGGTCAGTAATATTCAGCTCTCACACACGTGTGGTTAGGATAAAGGACAATTAAGTTCCAGACGTGTTTATAGCCCCTGAGGTTCTGTAGCGATCCGAACCCGTGAAATCGGTATCGAAGTACTGACACGATTTTGGTACCAATGAACCGCAAATGATCCATTATATGCATAACAGTGTTTTCGCTACGCAACTAGCATGAATTCACTGAGAAATAGGGCATTCTGTTGTAAAGTCATGGCATCCATTTTTAGTTACGGCATCCATTTTGTTTCTTGCCCTCACATAGTCAATGAACGGGCGATGACCCCGGCAGAGTCACCTTGTTAAGGACACGTAAGCTCAAGCCCCGAGAAAGGCTGACGCTACATGACTAGGCAGAATCAAGCTGCCTCCCCTGCCTGAGGCCAGTCCTGCTATACTGGTTCTCGTGTCCGTTGTCCTGACTGAAAGGCCGAAGACGGTAGCCATGCCCGTTTATGATCCATAAACACCTCTTATCCTACTTTTCAATCCTTTGCACCTGGCTCTGCTCCTCTCCTTCTGGGCTTTTACAATGGGGAGGTTACGATTTTTATGATGGGGAGGATCGGGCAAAGAATGGAAAACTGTCAAGGGAACCTGATCGAATACCGAAATCCTACGACTAATTATTATTTGATGTCTATTTACTGTTTGTTTGGGATACCGGGTTGGGCATGAGAAATATTCGTGTAATGTTGCCTAAAGACATTTTGCGTGTATTTAAAGAACAACCCACTTAATGCAATTTGAACAGTCTCGTAGATTCTGCCTCTGTGTGGTTCCTATGACTTCTGTGTCCCTGCAGTAAATAAACCTTGGTCTTTGACGCCACCATCGAGAAGCCCGTGTCTCTGTTTATTTGTGCACCGAGACAGGAGGAACTCAGGGGTCTTTGGGTGTTGTTTCCCTGACACCTCTGGACTCTTAAAAGTCCAGAACCTCAAATTGGCGCCCAACGTGGGGCGACGTCATCCGGTACCGGTCCAAAGCCTGAAAAGTTTGAGAAGTTTCGTGTGAAGATTCCGGAGGGAGGTACCCCGCTTCATCGATCCCTGCATGTCGTAAAAGTGGCCCGACGATCTCTTCCACGAGGGTTCCCGTTCCCAGACGGCTACAGAGGACCGCTGCCCTGACTGTCGCCCTGTCTTGGACCCGAGGTGCAGACCTTAGTACGGCGAGACGTAGACAGGTTCTCCTTGGTGACGTCTTCCACATTTCAGTTAAGTATTAAGTGGGTTACGCTCAGTTTGGTTGTTCCTTGTTGCTCTGGTTTAATTCGTAGATTATCATCGGTTGCTTTTGTTTAGATAATCTTTGTTTTGGTATTAGTTCATTTTGGTAGGCCTAAGTTCTTTGCGCATTTTGGTTGGAATTTGTCTTTGTTTGTCATGACTACCAGTAGTAATTGTTTCCTGTCCTGGTTACGTTGCAACGGGGATTTCCGGTTGGAGGATTCGTGTTCGGTTCCTCCAATTGGAACTCCTACATATGAGCTCTATTGTAAACATGGTGTTGGTCCTATTACGTATAATGAAGTATGGATCCGTTATACCAGAAAAGATGGTGTCCTTAGTTGGCCACCGCATGGTAGCTTCGAAACCGAAATTCTAGACAATCTAGAAATGAAGTTGTTTAAGAGAAAAGCCCGGCCGGCAATGTTTGATTCTTTTCGCATATGGCGCAAAGAAGCCAAACAGAGAGAAATTAGGAAGACGAAGAAAGAACAGAAAGAGAAAGGGTTGACTTTAATGGAGTCTGCTAGGCAGCTGCATGTCAACGAGATTGAGAAAGCCATGGAGATGGCGAATAGAAAATATAATTTGGCAATTGATAAATGTTACCCTGTATTGCCATCTTGTCCTACTAAGCCGATGGAGGATCATGAGAAGGATCCTCTGTTGTCTTACCTGTTGAATTCACCTCCACCGTATGCACAGGGTATTACAGTACCACAGTTACTACCTGTTGTACAGCCAGCTGCTGGTCAGCCTGGAATAGTTGCTCCACTTCCTTTGATTCCAGCTCCTGTCCTTCCCGTGGTTAATGTTCCTTCGGCACCCCCTCTTCCTGGGTCGCCTGCTCCGCCTTTGTCTGTCGTTACGCAAACTGCTTTAACTGCTACTCCCACCCTTACTATTTCATCTGCTCCAGCTGCCCTATCCCCGAACCCTGTGAACATTCTGACTCCGCTTTCCGTTCGTCGGAAAATAACCGACTCTGTAACTAATATCTTAACTCCTCTCTACAGGTCTTTAATTGAGACCCCCGTTTCTGATTCTATACAGAGACGTAGCCAGCTTCCTGGTCCTCAGGAACGAGACATGTTAGACTCGACAGCTCTTAGGTGGATGTCGAAAGCTGTGAAGTATGATGCACAAAGAGTGTTAGATACTTTTATGCAATGGAATGAACCAACTCAACGTTATGTTTTTGACGTGATGTGTTCTCTTGTGCGTGAAGAATGGGAAGATGATGACTTAGATTCCGTCCCCTCTGATTTGATAAATATTCAACAGAAGTTCGCCACCGGAATGGTGATAGGTTCAGAAGTAAGAGGAGCGATAGAACTGATTATAGCTTATAGGGATGATTCCCCTCTTCGAGCGACAAGAGACCCTGACGGTTCACCAATTACTAGGAAAAAACGAGGTCAATATCCGATGAGGGAAGTTCCGCCGATATGGCGTGATGCAGTTCAAGCTGATGGGGCTAATAATATTGTAGCTGCCCCGGCACATTTCCAGAGAGTGTGGATACACATCCCTTGGAAGCGGGCCGAAGTATTAGCAGTAAAACAAGCGTTACCAGACCCACGTAAAAATCCTGCTGGTTATTACAAAGAATTAACGCAGACAGTTCAAGCGTGCATCATGAATTTGGCAGACATTGAAATGTTATTTGGTAATGTAGTGCCACAGCCTATATGGGCCAAGATTCGACAAGAGAACCACCCAGTCGCCTTAGGAGGTGATTGGCCAGCTATTGTAGCAGCAGATGCGCAACAAGTTGGCGGTGCTAAACCTGAACCTCTGATTGCTGCCCTACCTGGCAGAATAATTAATCTGATGAAAACGCTGATGCCAGCATTACGAGTCAATTGGGATAAACTATCGGCATGCAAACAAAAGAAGGACGAAAGCGTTTCTGACTTTTTCACTAGATTTGAAGAGACCTTCGTAGACCACAGTGGGCAAGATATGAGTACTGAAGGAGGCCAGAGATTGTTTGTCGACAAGTTCGTGTTTAATTTATTACCCGAACTTAGTAACAAGTTAAAGGATTCTGAAAGTGCATGGGCAGTGTCGACAACAGCACAGATACTTGCAACTGCTCAGTATTACGAGAATAGAGAGAAGGAAGAGAAGGAAAAGTCAGAAAAGAAAACAAAAGATTTAAAGACTAAAGTTCTTTTGCAACAGGCGTATCCGCCTCGTTCGAATCAGTCAGATTCACAGCAGCGACCCCAGTTTCAGCAACAGCCACAATTCCAGCAAGGGACGTCCCAAAGATTTAATTATGGTTTTTCTCGACAACAGTTAGCATGGAATCAGTGTGCCTATTGTAAAAAGGAGGGTCATTATAAGAATGAGTGTCCGGTACTACACACACAGACTAGTGGTGTCCCGGCTCAGAGAGGTACTGTTGGGTTTATGCAAACTCCTAGAGGTAGAGGACGTGGTACTATGACACCACAGGCTGATCGCCAATCGAATTATTTCGATCAGCGAAATGCACAATCTGCGCAAGCAGGTATATCTCCACAGTATCATGTTGAAGATTATCATGATCATAATGAGGAGATTCAGAGAAGCGAGCACTAGGACAGCCACAGGCAAAGAGAGGGAGTAGTATCAGTTCCAGTTGATCAGAGTGGACCTTATGTCGCAGTAGTTACCTCAGGCGTGGTCGAACCGTTTCTGTTGGATACTGGTGCGGCAAAAAGTTCAATTATGCATGCGAAACTCCCTGGCGCACCTTTGTCTGGCTTAACGAACACTTCAGTAGGTTTTTCAGGCGCCCCTGTTCACAATCCTGTTTCTAGTCCTTTGCCAATATCTGTTGGGCCATGCGAACTAGAAGCACCCCTTATTCTAACAACCGGTTGTAATGAGAATCTGCTTGGTTTAGATCTGTTGAAACGCCTACATGCGACACTGTACTGTTCTCCTTCGGGAGTACAGCTCACATTAGGCAAAAGAGTCATCTCTCCAATGTATATGTCGATGGATAAGCTCCCACCGGAGCTGCGTTCTCTCCCTGATACTCTTTGGGCAACTGGTCCTAACGATGTAGGCCTCTTGGAAATTCCCCCTTATGTGGTAAGTCTGAAAGCGAATGTTAAATTCCCACGAATCCCACAGTATCGGATTTCGAATGAAGGTGAACGAGCACTCTTGCTGATAGTGAAAGACTTAATACAGAAAGATGTGATTGAGGAAACTAGAGGAAATGTCTGCAATAGTCCTGTTCTGCCGATTTTGAAACGTACTGACCCTTCCAAACCTCCAATCTACAGATTTGTGATTGACCTCAGAGAGGTTAACAAAATAGTGATCCCACAGTTTCCTGTAGTCCCAGATATCACTGCATTATTGACGTTGATTCCTGCCTCAGCCTCATGGTTTACAGTTATCGACTTGAAAAATGCATTTTTCAGCATTCCCATAGCCGAGGAAAGTAGAGACATTTTTGGTTTCTCCTTAGGAGGTCGCAGTTTCAGATTCAAGCGCGCTCCACAAGGTTATTGTGAGAGCCCTTCAATTTACAGTCAAGCATTGAAGAGTCAATTAGATGCTCTTGTACTTCCTCCTGGTGTTGCTCTGATCCAATACGTAGATGATCTTTTACTGGCTGCTGATGACAAGGAAACTTGCAAAGCAGCTACAATTTCTTTATTACGTCATTTGTCAGACTTACATCACAAGGTGTCACCTTCTAAACTGCAATATTGTTGCCAAGAAGTGACCTACTTTGGTCATCTTTTGTCAAAGGAGGGAAGAAGGTTGACCCCAGAGAGAATCAAAGCAATTTCGCAGATGACTGTACCAAGCACACAGAGAGAAGTGCGTGCGTTCTTGGGTATTACGTCATACTGCAGGCAATGGATCCCAAATTTTTCTCTCATGGCAAAACCATTGGTAGCCCTGACTAGAAAAGGTGTTCCGAGCCCTTTGCCATGGTCTGATGAATGTCAACAGAGCTTCTCTGACTTACGTGGTGCGCTGTGTTCAGCTCCTGTGTTGGGTACTCCTGACTACAGTAAGCCGTTTACTTTATATGTCCATGAAAGAGAAGGTTGTGCGTTGAGTGTTTTAACGCAACAATTTGGTGACAAACAGCGACCTTGTGCATATTTCTCATCCACATTAGATCCGGTAGCCAGAGCATTGCCAAGTTGTTTGAGAGCTACAGCAGCAGCTGCAGTGTCTATTCGACAGTCTGCTGGACTTGTCATGAACAACATGTTAGTAGTCATGGTTCCACATGCTGTGGATACACTCATGAATCGAACGAAAACTCAGCACCTCACCAGTGCTAGACTATCAGGCTACGAGCTGACGCTTTTGGCAAGTCACATTCAGATCAAGCGATGCAACATATTGAATCCAGCAACGCTGTTGCCGACTACTCAGGAGTCGAGTGATTCAGAGCCTCATGACTGTTGTTTTAGAACTGAGGAAGAGACAAAAGGTAGGATTGATTTGAAAGATACTCCGTTACTAGACCCAGACGGCACTTTATATGTCGATGGGTCGTGTTTTAAACTACAGAATGGTGATGTGACGGCCGCGTATGCAGTTACGACTTTGAGTACGATTGTTGAGACCGCAAGAGTAAGTCAGAATTCTGCCCAAGCTGCAGAATTAATTGCACTAACAAGAGCGTGTGTTTTAGCTGAGGGAAAGAGAGTGAATGTGTTTACTGATAGCCAATACGCCTTCGGCGTATCACATAGCTTTGGACGTCTCTGGAGAGAAAGAGGTTTTCTCACGTCCCATGGGACTAAGATCCAACATGGACAGTTAGTCAGTGATCTATTGGAATCCCTGACCCTACCGAATGAAGTTGCAATTGTGAAGTGCAGTGCACATCGGAAGATTACGGATGATGTTGGCCGTGGGAATGCGTTTGCTGATGAGGTCGCCAAAGAGACGGCCAAGAACATGACGAGCCGAATGTATGTTGCAACGTCTGCAAGATGGATTGCTGAATCAGGGATGTGTGAGAATACGATTGAAAGTGTGAAGGCAATCCAGAATGAAGCAACTGAAAATGAGAAGAATGAATGGAAGGAGAAAACGGGTAAAATGGATTCAAGTGGATGTTGGGTTGATTTGTCTGAGCAGCAACGTTGGATGTTACCTGATGCGTATGCACTTGCGGTAGTCACGATGGCGCATGGAGCGGCGCACATCAGTTCGAAAGGGATCTGTAAAATGTTAGCTCCAGTATGGAAGAACGATGGAATTACTAAGTGTGCGGAAAGAGTGGTGAAAAATTGCATGATATGCCTGATGCATAATCCTGGCAAGGGAACCCCAACCCCAACTGGTCATTTTGCTCCCCCTTCTTGTCCCTTTGAAGTGATTCAGTTGGATTATATCCATATGGATAGGTGTAACAATCTTAAATACGTCCTAGTGGTAGTCTGTGCCTTTTCAAGATGGATTGAGGCATATCCGTTGAAGGATAACACTGCTATGTCCACTGCCAAAATCCTCCTCAAGAATACTTCCCCAGGTATGGTATGCCACGGATTGTTTGGTCGGACAATGGAAGTGAGTTTGTAGGGAAAGTTATGAAGAGTGTGTGTGCGGGTTTAGGTATTACCCAGAAATTTCACTGTGCGAATCACCCACAGTCAGCGGGTTTGGTTGAAGGGTACAATGGCACCCTGAAGCTGAAACTTGCTAAAATTCAAGCTTCCACTGGTCTCTCTTGGCCAGACGCACTGCCTTTAGCTCTATTGTCCACCAGAGCGACTGTACACTCTCGAGTAGGGCTTAGCCCATATGAGATTGTGTTCGGTCGTCCTGCTAATGTTTGGGGAGTCCCTAGGCCAAAGGAATTCAAACAGATTGAATACCCAATGTTGATTGATTATCTTTATGATCTGACTGCTAAATTAAGCCTTATTCATCAACAGGTATTCGAATCCTTGCCTAAACTGCCAGAGAGTCCAGGCCACACGTTGAAACCAGGCGACCAAGTTGTAGTTCGGAATTTCGAACGAACTCGGAACCTCCAGCCAAGATTCGTGGGTCCGTTCCAGGTACTCCTCACAACAAGAACTGCTGTACGCCTAGCTGGAAGGAAAAATTGGGTGCACGCTAGCCATACGAAGCGTGTCCCTCTCCCACTCCCCTATGACAATTGGGTTAGACAGGGATTTGGTGTATCCGAGACAGAACCTGTTCCTAGGCACATCCCTTTCAGTGATGCAGAGTACATAACGGACCACCCACGAACTGAAACACAGAACTTTGACACCTCAGCAGGAACCGCTCCTTTGAATCTTGGACCGAGTATTGTACAAAGTGGACATTTGTCACCTGTGGAGTCGAACATTTCCGCACCTGTAGACCAGCTATTTCAAGATCAGACAAGACCCGGAAAGTACAGATATAATCTACGTTCTCATGTTATGAACTAATGACATTGCATAATTACCTTTCTGTTTGAAAACTGTTTTGATCTTACTGCATTCCATTCAGTCAGGAAGTTTGCTCAAAATTTTTATCTTTTTGTTTTTATTGTTTTTCTCACCTTGCCGTCTGGGTTACCGTAGGGTCGTAACGTGTGCCTTGTTTTAATTTGCAGGGAATCAGACATAAGGTCGGTTTCTTCTGTCTATCTTGGGAACTCCCAGGGTAAACAGAGGCAAGTTTTTAACAGGTACAAACCATCCGTTGCGAACGGTTATAGAAGATGGAGCTTCCTGAACTGCGACGGGTTAATGTCATAAATGTGCACAAGACAAAGCTATATGACATAGTAAATGTTTTCTAATGCAATGTACTCTGACACTTCTAATTGTTTTAATAACTTTGGTAGGAGGAATTATTTTTGGTATTCAGTTGATCTTTACACCTGTTACATCTACAGTATCTCCCCATGTTCCTGTTTCTCCGACTGTTGTTTCTCTCCATTCTTTCCATCCTTTTCCTGCCCATGAGCAAGCTCGACGCTCTGAGTTTATAAATAACACTTTCATTCAGCTCTTGCACCAACATCAACTAGTGGTTAACACAACAAACTGCTGGGTGTGTGCCTTGATACCACATACCATGGACAAGGGCATCCCTTATCTGGTTCTGCCTTTTAGTTATAATGGATCATTCTGGGCATTTCAGACCATGTTCGCTTATGCCCTAGAGACCTATCCTCCACGACCTCCGCGTTCCACTCGGTATAACTCTGCTAATAGAGCCTTGGTAAAAGGAATCACTGACATGGTTAGAGATGTCAATAATACTCCGTTCATTCCCAAGAATGAATTGCGAGTTTACATGGGTTGGAATGTTACGGAATATGGCATTACTCTGGGTGAGAACAAACGTAAAAGCTCGACTCCGATCTGGGTCGTACCCCACCAAGGTCAGGTCTGTTTGCAAGGAAATGGGAGGAATCCGAAAGCTCGACTAGGGAAGAGTGACTGTATCGAAACATATGTTTTCCCGTCACAGTCTTCCCCTGCATTCTTAGCTGCTAAGGGTACCTATTTTGTTTGCCAAGACAGAGCATACACATGGTTGCCTGCTGACTTCTCAGGCTCATGTTATATCGCTCAACTGCTACCTCCGACATACACTGCTGCACCGGACTATCACAAAACTAGAGTTGTGAGAGGTGTTTTCAGTAAAGAAGATACTACTGGCCAAGAAGCAGGAGACTTCTTCAAAGGTTTCCTTCCGTTCTGGGGGCCTATGGCCAACAGTAGAAACTTACGTCAACTAACACGGGTAGTTGAATCCACTATCACCGAAACTGCGGGTGCCCTTAGTAACCTGACAGCTGAGCTTCAAGCGGATCGCCTCATGACGTTACAGAACCGTATGGTTCTTGATGTGTTACTTGCAGATCGAGGTGGAGTGTGTAAGAGGATCCAATCGAGTTGCTGTGTTTTTATCCCAGATAATGCGCCAACAGTATACAAGGCCATCTCTAAGTTACACAAAATCTCTGACTCTATTCATGTAGAGGAAGGTGACTGGTCATTAATGGGATGGTTCTGGAGCCTGTTGTCTGCATGGGGATGGAAGGTTCTGATAGTCACTGGTGTTGCGTTGGTATTTTTATTTTCGTGCTGTCTCATTGTTCAGTGTGGTCCTGCCTTATGTAACCTCTGCATTTCAACATGCGTAAGAAGACCACCTGTTTTTAGAGATACGCCACGGGATAGATTAATGCTTCAACAACATATCAGTGACCTGATGAACATAGAAATGGATTCTGACATAGAGTGAGTTATTGCCTATGTAAGGGCAAAAGGACGGTCTGAGGTTCTGTAGCGATCCGAACCCGTGAAATCGGTATCGTAGTACTGACACGATTTTGGTACCAATGAACCGCAAATGATCCATTATATGCATAACAGTGTTTTCGCTACGCAACTAGCATGAATTCACTGAGAAATAGGGCATTCTGTTGTAAAGTCATGGCATCCATTTTTAGTTACGGCATCCATTTTGTTTCTTGCCCTCACATAGTCAATGAACGGGCGATGACCCCGGCAGAGTCACCTTGTTAAGGACACGTAAGCTCAAGCCCCGAGAAAGGCTGACGCTACATGACTAGGCAGAATCAAGCTGCCTCCCCTGCCTGAGGCCAGTCCTGCTATACTGGTTCTCGTGTCCGTTGTCCTGACTGAAAGGCCGAAGACGGTAGCCATGCCCGTTTATGATCCATAAACACCTCTTATCCTACTTTTCAATCCTTTGCACCTGGCTCTGCTCCTCTCCTTCTGGGCTTTTACAATGGGGAGGTTACGATTTTTATGATGGGGAGGATCGGGCAAAGAATGGAAAACTGTCAAGGGAACCTGATCGAATACCGAAATCCTACAACTAATTATTATTTGATGTCTATTTACTGTTTGTTTGGGATACCGGGTTGGGCATGAGAAATATTCGTGTAATGTTGCCTAAAGACATTTTGCGTGTATTTAAAGAACAACCCACTTAATGCAATTTGAACAGTCTCGTAGATTCTGCCTCTGTGTGGTTCCTATGACTTCTGTGTCCCTGCAGTAAATAAACCTTGGTCTTTGACGCCACCATCGAGAAGCCCGTGTCTCTGTTTATTTGTGCACCGAGACTGGAGGAACTCAGGGGTCTTTGGGTGTTGTTTCCCTGACACCTCTGGACTCTTAAAAGTCCAGAACCTCACCCCCTAATTAGTTTGTGGCCAACATTCAATAATTCAATGTAAATCAGTGTAGACCTGAAGCCGAATCCTCTGCGTGGAAGCTATTCACCAATTCACCTCGTATGTGCATTGCAAATCATAATTGCCCTCATTTCTTACCCGAGTTTCACAGCTATTTGCTGAACCCAAGACCGTCGTAGGGCCATGATCAAATCGTCACACTCTATGGGAATACATAAGTAAGGACTGCCTTCATACTGGTGATTATTAAATGCTCGTAAGAAGACTCTGTGTCCCCTATTCCTACTGCTCCTAAAACGACAGATAGCCCCAATATCAATGAAAGGGCCACTCGTATTTCCCAACTGAGATATGCCCATACTCTGCTCGGTACATCTATCCCTCTCTCCGGGCATAAGCTCTCCCCGTTACATCAGTATTCCTCCTGGATTGATCATACCTCCGTTCTATACCACCCCGAGTCCAGTAGCACAAACCTGTATCCTTATTAAATACTAGATACCCCACTTACTACTCCATGATCTACGGGTCGTCCTTGTCCCCCGCAGAGTCCACCAACGCTACCGGTGCTCTGTTCACTTCACTTTTTAAGCGTCCTAGAGAGTGTGCCGCGTAAACACGCTAGCGTATGAGATGTTTGCTCTTGCCACTAGACTGCTACTCTTCTCACCCATCGTCATTTTCTACGACAGCCATATTGAAGTTCTGCTCTGTTCTAGATTCTGCGGGCTCTCACCATTCTCAATGACGATCATCTTTATATATCGCAGTGTTTATCTGCCGGCGATATTCTGATAAAAGAGCTAGTCACCTTTCGTTTTTTGATCATTGTATCTTATCTCTCCTTGATTTCTGACTCATCAGTCTGTTAATTTCTAAGTTTCTTGCTAGGGAAAGCTCCGGGATTTCACTTTCTTTACCTATTTTGATCTTCCTATTCTTAAGATTGAAACGTGCACTAGTGTATGTATGTACATCAGTTGCGTATTCCATTGTTTGTTTAAAATCCCAAACAGTTGGCGGCCCTTTTGGTGTACCTCTCTGTTCTTGATTGTATGAACTGTCAGGATTCTCTATAGCGGCCATCCTTGAATGTCGCAATGTTTATGTTCCAGCTATATTCAGATATACAAGGTAATTACCTTTCGTTGTTTGCTCATTATATCTCTTCTCTCATTAGTTTCTGATACCCCATGTTATTAGTTTTAAGCTTCTTGCTAGGAAAAGGTCAGAGATTTCCCTGTCTTTACCTCTTTTGAGCTTCATAATTTTCAGATTGAAACGTGCTACAGTGTATGTATGTACTTCTGTTGGATATTCCATTATTTATTCATAATCCCAAACAATTGGAACCATGGAATACCATTGTTCAAACCCCTATGGCTGCTTCTCAATCTATCTACCCACCGCTGTTCTCTAACTAGCAAGAAGTTGGAAATGTCAACTGGGTTTGGCACAATAAAGGGTCTGTCAAGTACAGTCCAGCTTAATTATTTTTCTGTGTGCCCCTGGTCCTTGAAATGTGCGGTTAGTTTAGTATTAGTTTTACCGCACCGTATTGTGCTCAGATGTTCCAATATGCTGTTCTTTCTCATGTGTTTCCAGTAGAACTTCTCTACTATTATTCCTAGCTCTTTTCTTTGCCCTCTGAATAGCCCAATTGGGATAGTCTCTTTCCATCAGTTTTGTACTCAGGAGATCCGCCTCCCTTTTGAAATCTGTGATTGAGTAGAAGTTCCTGCGTAACCGCAGGAACTGCCCATAGGGCAGATTCTTCCTAAGGGCTCGGGAATGGAATCTTTGGAAAGACAAAAGGCTATTTCTATCAGTGGCTTATAGTAAACACTGCTCTGAAGACCATTGTTTTCCGCTCTAATGTCCAAATCCAATAATGCCAAGGATTCACTCGACATATTACCAGTAAAGAAAAGGAATTGATTAATTCCATAGAGCCATCTCAAAAAAGCCTCAGCTGTGGTTTTGTTACCTCTCCAGACAATAAAAACGCTGTCGATATATCAACGCCATACCCTTATTTGATCTCGGTAGGGATTGGTCTGGGAATAGATGTTCTTTTCTTCAAAGTAAGATGCATACAAACAGGCCAGGCTAGGCGCACAGGCACTCCACAGGGATACTCTCGTCCTCATCAGCAGGGCCCCCCAATGACCTACGGATGGCCACCAATGTACCATACAATGGAACCCCCACGCTTCTTCCCCAATGAATATCAGCCTTTTTTAGTGAGAGGGGGAGGGGGAGACAGAAAGCCAACAGAGTACAATGACAATGGGATGATGTGAACCAACGTGTGACATGCAGCATGTCTCGAGATGGGGAACCAGGCAGCAGCAGAGATCCGGAGCTTGTGATGAACCTGAGTAGTATAACATTGACTGCTACGCAAGAAAGGGATTTATCCAAAGGCCTAGGCTTTGTCCCAACAAACCAGACAGATCCTTTCAAATTGAAATGTGAACTTGCAGGATTTTTTCTTAATGTTACATTGAAGCTCTTTTTTGAAGGGAAAGAGTCTACTACGGAAGAAGATGGAGACACAGGACTGAAAAGTAAGTCAACCTTTGCACCCCCATTGAGACAATTACCCACACAAGTAGGGGTTTTCGAACACGTCATCCTGAGAGACATTGAAAGGATGGAGACAGAAGAAAGAGGGAGGACATTTTGTAATCTTCCCAATGATGAGAAAAAGGCCCTACTAGAACTGAGGGACAACCCTACTATAATCATTAAGCCTGCCGATAAAGGAGGCGCTATTGTCGTGTTGGATAAAGAGACCTACAATGGTGAATGTCAACGTCTGTTAAATGATGAGCGGAATTATAAAATCTTGAGGGAAGATCCAACTGAGGCCCTCCAAGTAGTAATTACCACCTATATAGAGGAGGCATTGAGTAATGGCTGGATTAGCTACAAAGAGGCAGCTTTCCTGTCAAAAGAGCAAACCTACAGTGCCATACTTCAACATATTGCCCAAAGTGCATAAGACTACCCGATCTCCCCCCGGAAGACCTATAGTTTCAGGGATGAACTCCATTTTAGAGCCTATGTCAAAATTTTGTGATACCTTTTTGCGTCCTTTAGTACAGAAAATGCCAGCTTATATAAAGGACACTCGAGAGGTATTGATTCTGATTCAAGAGTTTGAGTTTGACTCTACGAGGGATTTATTAGTTGGGCTCGATATAGAGTCCTTGTACACAAATATTCCTCAACAAGAGACACTCAGAGTGATAGAAAATATACTCTTCTCTGAGGAATGGGAATATCAGACCCCAAGAACATTCATCCTCAGTTTGTTGGAACTTGTCCTCACAAAGAATTTCTTCAAATTTGAAGATACTTTTTATCTATAAGTCCACAGAACATCCATGGGCAGTGCCAGTGTGCCCAGCCTGGTTGTTTGTATGCGTCTTACTTTGAAGAAAAGAACATCTATTCCCAGACCAATCCCTACCGAGACTCATAGATGACATGTGCGGCACAGGTTAAACAGTAATTCTTCAGCATTGTACATATCTTTTTGGGTAAAGGTGAGCTCCTATGATTCCAGGATGCTTGTCAGTACTTAGAAGCTCTTGGAATCTTCCTTTTGGAAGCTTCCAATTTTCCTTGAGGTGTTAATACATTGCTATCTTCTACAACCTCCAGCTGTTAATTGCTAATCCTGTGGTCAGTGTTTCCATGCCATGCTGCTGTTGGACAGCTAGATTTTCTGCTTTCTGGGATGACTGTGCGATTGTAACTCTTGGGTTGCCTAGAGTGTTGACACTATTGACAAAAAGGTGTAGCCTTTCTCCCAAGGTGTCACGTTTTGGAACAATGTAGTATTCTTTTTCTGTTATGTTTGGTGTCGTGCTGTGATCTTAATATCGCCAATGTTGTAGGTTGTTGATGCACTTATGTTACGTTTTCTGCTGTCATTTTCCCAGATGTTTGTTCTGCTCTTGGAGAAATCACCAGTGTTGCAAAATGCATTAGCTCCCGGACTAGGACCTCCTAGTCCCAATTATCAAACGAATGTTTATTCACCCTTGAAGATCCTGGAAGGAGTAGTGTGAGAAACTAGAAAGAAAAATAGGTGAGTATGAGGGCAAAAAATTAAGAAAAAACAGAGAAAGTAAAAAGGAATAAAGGAAGATGTATTCGGAAAAGAGACGGGAAATGCTGAAATAAGAAAGACATGCAATAAATTTGCATTATCATATACGGAAAGGAGAAAGAACAGAAAAGTAAAAAAGTTATCAAGAAATAGTTTGACACAATAAAGCGGGGAAAAATAAAAGGACAGGATGCAACAGAAAGGAAACCTCCGAAGAAAAAGTGACACAATAGCTTTAGTCATTCACCCCTCTGCAGGTGATAGCACCTCGACCTAAAAAAGAAAGGTAAACTAATGACAGTTAATAACTAACACAACTAAGAAAAAAGCAAGTAATTGAAAGAATGAAAAAAAAAAAAAAATAGGCTAGAATAGAAAAAAAACTATGGACTGCAACTGACCGGTAAAATAACGTAAACTTATGGGGCTAGCCTAGCCAGAAAACGAAAGAACGAAGAAAGAGTGTAATAATCCAACTATAATCGTACAATTGTTATCTTTCAGAAAAAGTTTCATAAATCCTTACCTGAAAAGAATTGTGATGCTTGAAGCTGAATGTAGAACAAAAGTCTTACCTGTCGATATTTCCTGAATATAAATCCTAAGTGAGATAAGCTTTTCCAATTACCGCTGCACTGTTTTTGGCCGCTTTCCCAAAGGGCAAAGGAACAATAAATTATTCAAATCTTTCAAATTCCTAGTATCCTTTTAATTACTGTTTCCAAATAAATTGTAGTACATATTGTAACAGCGCACAGTAGCATGCTTAATTTGGGCCAAATGGTAGGAACATATCACCACAAAGATCATTGCTCAAAACCAGGATTAATGCTATTGATAAACAAGTTTTTATGGTGTACTTTTAGAAAGCAATGAGCCAAAAAGGCGATAGTCAATGACACTCTGTGAATGTTTTCATTTGTATATGCTTCTATGACTTGAGCAGCTATTTTACCTTCTGGGAATGTGGTCTATAAAAATAAGAGTGGCGTGTTATATGAGTTGCTGAATAATGTTCAGCTTTTTAAACCATGCTCTATACATAAAAAAAAATAACCAATTTTATTCACTTTCACTTTTTTGTTACGTTGTTTGTTATCGAGGATTATTTTTATACAAATTTGTCAACGTGTGAATGTTTTGCTAAGGCTGTATGCATTAAATGAAATCATGATAAAACAGAAAGATAAAAGGAAGGAAAAAGTGAACAAAGAAGGGCAGGAGAAAAAAATTACGAAAGAAAGAAATAGAGAATGAGATTAACGAAGTAAGGATTAAAGAAAGAAAGAAGGAAAGAAAGAAAGAAAGAAAGAAAGAAAGAAAGAAAGAAAGATAAAAGAAAGAAAGAAAAAGAAAGGAAAAGGCACGAAAGAAAAGAAGAAGAAAGAAAGAACTAAAGAAAATTAAAAAAAAAGGAACAGCAAGTTCATGTTAAACTTAGAATACAGTCCTGCACTGTTAAATTAGCACATTAATTGGGCCTATAGTGCAACAGCACATTACTCCTACTTCAAATAGTGTGGTTCTGTTTGAAACGAGACCAAAACGAGATTAAATATTAACAAAACGTTAAGCATTGCTGAGAGAAACCTAATAAAGCATTCCCTGTTTACTTCAAAATCAGTCCTTCTTAACCGCCCCTTCCAAATCTGAGCCACGTGGAGGCCTTGCAAGCAGACAGTACCACACTGAGCTCTAGTGACCTTCATGAAACAGAATAATTCTTGGCTTGACCAAGTTGATTCATATTTCTGGCAAAGCTTCTTTCAATACACTCCTCTCAAGCTGGCCTGTAACTCATCCTTTGCAATGCTTCTCAAGGAAGGTGAATACCGTGTCCTTCTGGATTATATAAACCATATTTATTTAAGCTTCAATTCGCTCTCCTCCTGTAGGAAATGGCGTTCCAGTGTGAAAAGCAGACGATGGAAAATGCGAGCAGGACAAATTGTTCAGACCGAAGGAGAGAACATATTAAAGAGAAAGTAATTGCTTTAAGCGTGTGCAGCAGCAGCCCTGTGTTTTTTGTATCCCAAATGCCATTTGTTATTTCTGAGCTGGTCTTTGTGGAACTGATGTTTATATTTAGCTTTGCTGTTAATTGGTTCGCAACGTCCACCAGACTGAAAACTGTGTCATCAGATGAGAGATTGCTAATCACTCTGCCATGATACACAGATTGTGACAGCGCTTGACATGTGATGAGCCAATTTCGAATCTCTATACAATGCCATAAATAATTGTCGAAAGCTATGAAAAATACATGAATGAATAAACAGATGGATTTTGAATGTGTGCAGCTCTTAAACTGTCTTGACTATACCCCTTTTTTCTACTGAAAAGACTCGGGGGCAGATTTACAATAACTGGCGCATCCCTGCATATCAGCAGGGATGCGCCAGTTATTGTGCGTCACGGCTCCGCCACCATGGATGCGCCGCATTTACAATGCGGCGCACCACGAGGCAAAAACGGGCAAATGCGTGACGCATCTGTGCCGTAAAGGCGGCGCATTGCTGGAGTTGCAGCTCCAGCAAGGCTCTGGGGTGCCCTATCGTTACAATGCTGCGTCAATCCTTATGCCTGCTTCAAGCAGGCGCAGGGTTTTGACGCAGCATGGGCTCAAAAGTGACTGAGTGAAATCTTGCAGATTTCACTCAGCCACTTTTAGGAGGCGTTCCTGCGACGGAACGCCCCCCCCTGCACAGATATGCCTACTTCTGGCGCAGGGCTTTACAACGTGACACATCTCCCAGATGCGTCACGTTGTAAATACCCCGCAGCCTGGTGCTGGTTTTGCGCCGCCGCTGCTTCACGAAAGTGACGCAACAGCGGCGTAAAAGATGCGCAAGGCACTTGTAAATCTGCCCCTGGATATTTATATTTATTGCGCTTTCCAAACAGGATTACATATTTTTTTGTTCTGACAGCCAGTCACAATCAAAATGCCTTATTTCATTCAGTACTTATGTCACAGCTTGTAAGTAGTATTCGAAACTGAGAAGCAATTAGTACTAAGTGTATTGAACGAACTATACCTAATAGTGACAAGCCGTAGTAGATAGTGACTACCCTACTTTCAGTTGGAGGGGTTACTTAGTTTGGGGCCCACGTTCACTATGAGTAGTGAGACCAGTGGCGGCTCCTCTGCTGAGGTGGAGGATCGCAGCCTCACTGCTTTTAGCAGTGCAAAGGACAAATAAAATAATAATAACTTGACATTATTATAATTCTACTTGTTCCAATCCTGCTGCTTGTCAGCTTTGCGGGTGGAGCAGCTGCTCTGGTGACGGAGGAGGAGTGGTGAGCACTCTGTAAGGTGCACAATGACTGTTTGGCCGGCCCTTATGTGCAGTCATGTGCACTTTGCATATTCTCCACCCAGGCTGCATTACAGCCTGGGTGGAGAACATGCCCAGGCTGAACCATGGTGCTCAGATCAATCACAACGCTGCTTGGCTATGGGGAGCTTGGAAGCCCGGTTGCTTGCTGCTTGCACAGAAGCCAGGAAGAAGACGGAGGAGGAGCTGCGGTTGCCAGCTAGCCAGCCGACTGGCAGGTAAGTTAATTATTTTTTCGTAAACCTCCTTCCCACTCTTCTCCCTCTCCCCGCCCCACTGCTGCTTCCCGGAAGCAGCCGCCACTGAGTGAGGCACGTATTCAAGTATATCCTTCTACTGCAAGTACCTCTGTACACTTGTACAGAGGAACGGGATGGATCAAGGAGACCATGCTGAGTGTTTTGAAGTGTGTGCTCTTGTACCAGCACATGCATTTATACTGCACGCACTTTACAACACTACATTGTTCATGTAATGTACCACTCACAGGCCCATGCATCTCCAGCACATGCATGTTCTGCTCAGTACTGCAATATCCTTGTATTGTGCCCTTCCCAGGCTCGCATACCTCCCGCACAGATACACCACGTTCTGCCACTGCACTTCCCATCAATCTGATGCAGACAAGGGTAATTTAAGCACACAGCAGCAGAACTTTAAAAGTGAGTAAGCCTGTGGGCCTCACTCCAGTGACACAGGTTAAAAAGGACCTGTTCACTCTTACTGAACACTACACTGCATGCTGTCACCACAGCGATTGTGCTGTCAAACTCCTGGTGAAGGCAGTAGCCTTCCACCGCCATGAAGATAGCACTTTGGGTGCCCCGTCTCAGTCCAACAAGACCGCAATCCATGAGACAGGCCTAGGTCATGGTGCACACGCATGATCTGTGCTTGCCTATGCCACAAAAATCAGCATTGGGGATCCAGACATCAGTACAGTTCAGCACTTATGGCAGAGATGCACAACCAATACCATGGATGCAAACTTTCCGTCCCAACAACATCCATCCTTTTGGCGGTCACTGATTACTGCTGCAGGAATGCTGATGGCAGTCAGATGCAGAGATCTCACCGTATCTTTATTTTGGGTTCTCTGCCTTCCCAGAGAGGGGGGAGAAGACAAGGCCCTGTAGCAGGAGAGTTTGTCCAGGAGGAGATCAGTATGTTCCTGGCATGTGGAACACCCATAAGTAGGCGACTACTTTCAGGGAGTGAAGCCGGTGTCGACCCAATTTGAGAGGGGCTCCCCACTTCCCCAGTGCAGTATCTGTAGTGAGCTGCATGAAAAAGCTAAGCATCAGGCAGTCATTGTGATGCCTAGAAGTACCGTTGTAGCCCCTAAAAGACTGGTGTGATTGCTGTGTGCAGTGATTCATTTGTAAAAGAATGAGTGCCTGTGCCCAAAGCTGTGCTCTAAAGATCGCGGTCGGTACTCTTAAATGTCTTTATGCAGAATACCAAGGCTGCTTAGCCATGAATTCAACTCAGACCTGTTTAATCCACTTCCAGACACGGGCTGCCCCTTTATCTCACTGTTGCCAGTCCCAGAATTCTCCCTTTGAGACAATTGTTTTAGTATTTCTCTTTCTCCTCCTTTGCCATTTGTGTGTTTTTCCATCTCCTATGGTCTGTCATTATCTGATAAGGCAAAATAAGTGCTGGTCTTCAAAACTGAGTGTGCATGGGCCCCACTGACAATTACTGGCTCAAATTAAGAACTGACTGTGTTTTTGGTATGTATCCATGAGCTCCTGGCTACATCGTCTATAGGCTGCAACTGGCAAAGACAAGAAACTGTCTGCATCAGTCTGGAAGCCACATCTGCTGATGGTGAAGGCCTGCCAAACCGGCTCAATGCACTGTTACACACCAGAGAGGATTGAGACCACTGCCCCTGGTCCCCCATCACCTATGCTGACACCAAAGGTTCGAAGCTGCTAACCGTGCCTCCGAGTGCCACTGATCTCCAGCTCTATTGAATATGTATCATAGGTCTGAGCTAACATGAACTAGCTAATGCTAATCTTTGCCAGTATGATTTATTTGGACATAAAGACTATTGAGCGAACCTCCAAACCCTCCATTGGGGAAGCAATAGTGATCTGCTCCTGTGCCTAATTAATAACCCTATCCATAATATTATTATTATTTATTTAATATTTAGTAGTTTGTAGAGCGCTCAGCTACCTCCAGCGGAGGTGTCCCGGCGCTGAAGACATTACCTCTCAAAGGGTCCGTGAGATGATGTGGGGATTAGATAATTTAGAGGAGGGAGAAGAGCCAGGTCTTGAGTTTTTTTCAGAATAGGGGCTCTGACGTCAAGAATCTTAGCTCTGTGGGAAGCTGGTTCCACAGTTTGGAGGTGGTCACTGTAAAGCCTCTACCTCCTGTGCGGGCCAGGTGAAAACGGGGGCTGATCATCAGGCGGAGGTGGTTGGATCTGAGGTTTCGGGAGGCTTGTGAGAGTTTAATTCTATGGCGCAGGTAAAGAGGGCCTCGATCATTCATAGCTCTGAAAGCCAGGATTAAGGCTCACTGGGAGCCAATGAAGCTTGATCAAATGGGGGGAAATGGAGTGGCGGTAAGGGATGTTGCAGATCAGCCTGGCTGCTGCGTTCTGGACTCTCTGAAGTTGGTTTATGAGGTAGGCCGGGGCACCTACATATAGACTATTTGCGTAGTCCAAGTGAGCTGTGATGAGAGAATGGACAACTGTTTTACGAGAGTCTATTGGTAAGTATGGGATGATTATTTTTATCATGCAAAGCTTTCCAAAGCAAGCTGAGGTAACTTTATTAATTTGTGTCTTGCAGGAGAGGGCAGTGTCAAATTGGAAGCCCAGGTTACGGGCAGTTTGAACTGGGTCCGGGGAGGGTTGAGCTCAGTCGGCCACCAGAGGGTGGGGGGTGTGGGGGATTTTTGATTAAAAAATAGGACCTCAGTCTTGTCCGTATTAAGTTTTAAGTTATTAGCCGACATCCAAGAGGCAATATTCACCATGCATTGGCGGAAGTTATGGAAAGATTTTTCGGAGTGGTCTTTGAAGGAGAACACTAGTTGGGTGTCGTCGGCGTAAAATGTTACTTTGACACCCCATGATTCGATCACTTTTGCTAGAGGTTTTAAATATACATTGAATAGAAGCGGACTGAGAGCAGAACCTTGCGGAACGCCCCAGATCAATGGTTTCTTGGTAGAGAGGAAAGAACCCAGCATCACCTGTTGGAATCTGTTCGTGAGGAAAGATTTGATCCAGGTGAGGGGAGTTCCGCTGACACCTACCTCTTGCAGACGAGTCAGTAGTGTGTCATGGGAGATGGTATCGAATGCTGCAGATAGGTCGAGGAGGACCAGCATGGCCTCCTCACCCCTATCCGTGCATTCTCGAATCAACTCGGATACCTCAAGAAGAACTGACTCTGTACTAAAGTCTGGTCTGAATCCAGATTGGCAATCATGAAATAAAGAGTTGGATTCAAGGTAGTAGGATAGTTGCTCTTGGACTGCTTTCTCAAGCACTTTAGCGGGCTTGGGTAGGAGTGAGATTGGCCGGTAATTGCTTAAGCAGAGGGGGTCGATGCCAGTTTTTTTTTGGATTGGAATAAGCATAGCATGTTTCCAAGTGGAAGGGACCATACCTGAGAGAAGGGAAGAGTTCCATATTTCAAGGAGGGGATCGATAATTAGAGGGGCTATTTCGTTCATAATTAAGGCCGGGGCTGGATCCAAAGGAGAGCCGGATTTACATTTCACGAATAGGTTCAGGGCATGCTCCTTAGTGAGAGTGTGGAAAACGGTAAATGCATGCTTGCTGATAACGACAGGTTCCTTGGTGGTATTGGTAGCGTTATGAAGAATAGTTTCCGCAATGTTGGATATTTTTTTTTCGAAGAAGTCTGATAAATTTTCACTCAGTGCTTGGGAAGGGGGGACTGAGGTGGATATAGCACTGGGAATGGTAAAGTCTTTTACAATATTAAAAAGGACTTTGGAAGAGTTTTTTGCCTTTTCAATGGTGTCCGCGAAATAAGAGCGCATGGAGTTACGTTTAAATTTACGAAACTCCTTGAGGGTTTGTCTGTAATGAGCTTTGGCTTCTGGGTCATAGGCCTGCCGCCACTGTCGTTCTATCTTTTTGCACTTACTTCTGTGTTCTCTTAGTTCCTGAGTGAACCAGGGGACTGACGGTTTTTGTCTGCGGGAGGTGAGGGTTTGTAACGGGGCTAATTTCTCTATAGCAGTTGTGAGATCATTGCTAAATATGAAAACCGCTTTGTTGAGATCGTCAGGGAGCGGGTTTAGTCTGTTATGGAAATGTTGTTCTAGGGTAGGACATGATATCTTGTGCCATTTTCTGCCTTGTGTTCTAATGGCAGACTCCTTTTTGACAATTTGAGTTGAGGATACCTCAAATGGAATTAGAAAATGGTCAGACCATGTCAGAGGCAGGGTTTGAAGGATTTTTAGTTTTTCATGGTTTGAAAAGATAAGGTCAAGGGTGTGTCCTGCAGTATGAGTAGGGCCCTTAACTTTTTGTATCAGATTTAGGTTTTCCATGGATTCTAGGAAATGGGAGGCGCGGTTGCAGCTGCTTATATCAACGTGGAGGTTGAAGTCTCCCAGTACCATGAAGTGGGGATGTTTGATAGAGAGATCTGCGGTGATGGCCAGTAGTTCAGAGATGGCAGATTGGGGGGTGTTAGGGGGGTTGTAAACCAAGATCCCTGAAGCAATGGCTGATGTAGAGTCCGTGACCGAGAAGTATAATGCTTCAATGGGCTTTATATTTGTAATTTTCCTAGAAGTGATGTTCAGGTGGTTTTTTTAAATTACTGCAATTCCCCCTCCTGTTTTGGAGCCTTCACGGCATATTCCGGTGAAGCGGTAGCCGGTGGGAACGGCAAGAGATATGTCTGGGTTGGAGGAGTCTTTAATCCAAGTCTCAGTTAGAAATAGTGCGTCCCAGGAGGTGGAAGATAGTAGTAGCCAGATATCACTGGCGTGGCAGGGTAATGAGAGACAGTTCACCAATCCCATTAAGTAAGTTTTGATGGGAGAGGGTAGACTAGTTGTAAAGCCCAGGGGGCAAGTCCAGTTGGGGCGCAGAGTGAACTGGCAGTTATGACATTTGTATGGAGGTGGGCTAGGAAGAGGGAGGTTGCAAATGGTGGCGGGAGTGCAAGACCTCTTACCAATGTCTAGAAGCTGTGACCTGGTCCATGTAAGTCTCTGCGCGAGTTGGGGATTAACAGCATGGCTGGCCCTAGGCACGGAACTGGCGCGGACGGGCACAGAAGAGCTTGCCTTAGGCGCGCCTTTGGCGCGCAAACGTCGCGCCCGCTGCCCTCGCCCGCTGCGCGTTCGAAAGATGCACATAATTTATAGGGAGTGGACACCGGGGCGGGGGGGGCGTGGCCTCTGAAAAGGGCGTGGCCCTAGGGTGCGCCGGGAATGGCGGCAAGAGTTGTTTGTCCGATTTCACCTCGGCAGTGCTATGATCCGCTGCGTGGCTGTGGTCGGGAGACTGAGTGTCAGGACGGTGAGTTCTTGAAATCAACACACTTCTATCGTACCTCTCAGTTATTAAAAACAACACATTACAATCGTGACTTTCAAAGGTTTTAAAAAACAAGTGCTCGCTAAGTAAAGCTCCCGGCTTCCGCCTCAGGAGATATTATCTATATTGGTACCTAATTTACCACAGACATTGGCAACTTTCCCAAGAAAGGTCAAGAGGGCACCATAACAGATATAGAGCTTTGCTAGAACTAAAAGGGTGAGGTTGCATCCCTGTAATTGAATCGCTCTTGGAATATGTAGTATTCTGATTTCAAATGAGATTAAAATACTTTTAACTACAGATATGCACTAGGCTTGGTAATATGTTACAATGTCTATTGGTTAACTTTTGAATTCTGTACTTTTGCCCACCACACTGCCTCCTTCAGAAGACTTTGAGTGCTTGACCTCGCTACCCTGAGAGACAAGTGCAAAAAATAATGCACGTAGCCCAGTTTGGAGAGCCATAGCAGGAGGCATACCAGGACATCAGTGGCAACCAACTTCAACCACCGAGGTTGTGACTCAGGAGCCTCTGTCTGCTCTGTGCCCCCTCAAATGGAGTCTGACAATCTGCAACTTCAGTGTTAACACACTAAGCCATTTACAAGGATGGCTCAGTGAGTTAGTGCATGGGAATAAAAGCCCAACTTTTTCAAAGACTGCAGACCATCAGGAACGCCGCAGCTAGAACCACCGTGGATCACCTTTGTCGCACCCACACCTCTCCGCAACTCAGGAAACTCCAATAGCTTCAGGTACAGAAAAGATGCCAGTTCAAGCTCCTCACCCACGCATTGAAAGCCCTTCACAACTCTGGACCCGCCTACGTCAGCCACAGCTCGAGATTCCACCCACCCTCCAGACACCTCCGCTCCGCCTCCCTGGTGCTGGCCCACACCCCCACATTGGATGCAACAGATCAGGAGGACGTTTCTTATCCTACCTCACAGCCAAAGACTGGAACGACCTCCTTCTGCACCTTAGGACCCCCCCTCCACCCCTCCCCTCCCGGCCCACTCTTCAGAAGTTCTCAGGGTGGCTGAAAACCTGGCTATTCAACTGAGATCCGAGACCAAAGACCCTTCCAGGCCCTGGCTACCTTCACAAGTGACAAGTTTGCGCTCTACAAGTTGACTGATTTATTGATTGATTGAGTGCTCGCCGCTCGCAAATATCATCAGCTGATGGTCATGAGTTTGAATTCAGGCAACGCAAACACAATCTTCTATCCATCTAGGGTCTGTTACTTGAGCACTATAAATTAGATAAAAGAGTTGTTTGTTATTTACATCACTTAGAATTGAGGTGTAAAGCACTGTATCAGAACAAAGTACTAAGGGGCAGATTTATGTTTGACTTGCGCCTCATTTACGCCGCCGTTGCGTCACTTTTGTGATGCAGCAGCGGCGCAAATCCTGCGCCATGGTGTGGGGTATTTACAACGTGACGCATCTGGGAGATGCGTCACGTTGTAAAGCCCTGCGCCACATGTAGGCGTTCCAGGGCAGGTGGGGGCGTTCCGGCGCAGGAACGCCTCCTAAAAGTGGCAGAGTGAAATCTACAAGATTTCACTCAGTCACTTTTGAGCCAATACTGCGTCAAAACCCTGCGCCTGCTTGAAGCAGGCGTAAGGATTGATGCAGCATTGTGCATATAGGGCCCCCCAGAGCATTGCTGGAGCTGCGTCGCGCTTGCGACACAACTCCAGCAATGCGCCACTTTTACGGCACAGATGCGTGACGCATCTGTGCCGTTTTTGCCCCATGGTGCGCCGCATTATAAATGCGGCGCATCCATGGTGGCGGAGCTGGGGCGCAAAATAACTGGCGCATCCCTGCTGATATGCAGGGATGCAAAAACAACAATTGATGGACAGAATGCAGAACAATGTCATACATTCACCCCAGTACAGAGATCTGGGCCTAAATCCATCGTTTTTTTGCTCACCATGCCATTCCAGTTTGAACCCAGCCATATGCAAATCAGTCTTGACCCTGTGCCCCATGGGAACAGTCCAGCCCGAACTGCCAAGCCAGGTCCTCCTTGGACTGGAAACAAGCATCCTTGGACTGGAAACAAGCATCCTAGGACCGGCTTCGGGCTTTCAGCCCTCGTCAGCCAGGATAGCCTGATTCCAGTGGCATGGAGAGCAAGGGACTCACGTCTGAGCATACCCTTCCCACTCGGGGTGACAAATGCAAAAGCAACAATTGATGGACAGAATGCAGAACAATGTCATACATTCACCCCAGTACAGAGATCTGGGCCTAAATCCATCGTTTTTTTGCTCACCATGCCATTCCAGTTTGAACCCAGCCATATGCAAATCAGTCTTGACCCTGTGCCCCATGGGAACAGTCCAGCCCGAACTGCCAAGCCAGGTCCTCCCTGGACTGGAAACAAGCATCCTAGGACCGGTTTCGGGCTTTCAGCCCTCGTCAGCCAGGATAGCCTGATTCCAGTGGCATGGAGAGCAAGGGACTCACGTCTGAGCATACCCTTCCCACTCGGGGTGACAAATGCAAAAACAACAATTGATGGACAGAATGCAGAACAATGTCATACATTCACCCCAGTCCAGAGATCTGGGCCTAAATCCATCGTTTTTTTGCTCACCATGCCATTCCAGTTTGAACCCAGCCATATGCAAATCAGTCTTGACCCTGTGCCCCATGGGAACAGTCCAGCCCGAACTGCCAAGCCAGGTCCTCCCTGGACTGGAAACAAGCATCCTAGGACCGGTTTCGGGCTTTCAGCCCTCATCAGCCAGGATAGCCTGATTCCAGTGGCATGGAGAGCAAGGGACTCACGTCTGAGCATACCCTTCCCACTCGGGGTGACAAATGCAAAAACAACAATTGGTGGACAGAATGCAGAACAATGTCATACATTCACCCCAGTCCAGAGATCTGGGCCTAAATCCATCGTTTTTTTGCTCACCATGCCATTCCAGTTTGAACCCAGCCATATGCAAATCAGTCTTGACCCTGTGCCCCATGAGAACAGTCCAGCCCGAACTGCCAAGCCAGGTCCTCCCTGGACTGGAAACAAGCATCCTAGGACCGGTTTCGGGCTTTCAGCCCTCGTCAGCCAGGATAGCCTGATTCCAGTGGCATGGAGAGCAAGGGACTCACGTCTGAGCATACCCTTCCCACTCGGGGTGACAAATGCAAAAACAACAATTGATGGACAGAATGCAGAACAATGTCATACATTCACCCCAGTACAGAGATCTAGGCCTAAATCCATCGTTTTTTTGCTCACCATGCCATTCCAGTTTGAACCCAGCCATATGCAAATCAGTCTTGACCCTGTGCCCCATGGGAACAGTCCAGCCCGAACTGCCAAGCCAGGTCCTCCCTGGACTGGAAACAAGCATCCTAGGACCGGTTTCGGGCTTTCAGCCCTCGTCAGCCGTGCTCACTACGCCACTGGAGTCAAGCTATCCTGGCTGATGACGGCTGATAGCCAGAAACCGGTTCTAGGATGCTTGATTCCGGTCCAGGGAAGACATGGCTTGGCAGTTCGGGCTGGACTGTTCCCATGAGGCACAGGGTCAAGACTGATTTGCATATGGCCATGTCTAAACTGGGGTGGCGTAGTGGGCAAAAGAACGATGGATTTAACCCAGATCTCTTGACTGGGGGAGAATGTCTGCATTGTCAGCATTCCGTCCATCATTTGTTTGTTGTAACGCTTTTCGCCCTAAGTGGGATGGGTATTTCCAGACGTGGGACCCGTGCTCACTACACCTCTGGAGGCAAGCTATCCTGGCTGATGACGGCTGATAGCCAGAAACCGGTCCTAGGATGCTTGATTCCGGTCCAGGGAAGACATGGCTTGGCAGTTCGGGCTGGACTGTTCCCATGAGGCACAGGGTCAAGACTGATTTGCATATGGCCATGTCTAAACTGGGGTGGCGTAGTGGGCAAAAGAACGATGGATTTAACCCAGATCTCTTGACTGGGGGAGAATGTCTGCATTGTCAGCATTCCGTCCATCATTTGTTTGTTGTAACGCTTTTCGCCCTAAGTGGGATGGGTATTCCCAGACGTGGGACCCGTGCTCACTACGCCACTGGAATCAAGCTATCCTGGCTGATGACGGCTGATAGCCAGAAACCGGTCCTAGGATGCTTGATTCCGGTCCAGGGAAGACATGGCTTGGCAGTTCGGGCTGGACTGTTCCCATGAGGCACAGGGTCTAGACTGATTTGCATATGGCCATGTCTAAACTGGGGTGGCGTAGTGGGCAAAAGAATGATGGATTTAACCCAGATCTCTTGACTGGGGGAGAATGTCTGCATTGTCAGCATTCCGTCCATCATTTGTTTGTTGTAACGCTTTTCGCCCTAAGTGGGATGGGTATTCCCAGACGTGGGACCCGTGCTCACTACGCCACTGGAGTCAAGCTATCCTGGCTGATGACGGCTGATAGCCAGAAACCGGTCCTAGGATGCTTGATTCCGGTCCAGGGAAGACATGGCTTGGCAGTTCGGGCTGGACTGTTCCCATGAGGCACAGGGTCAAGACTGATTTGCATATGGCCATGTCTAAACTGGGGTGGCGTAGTGGGCAAAAGAACGATGGATTTAACCCAGATCTCTTGACTGGGGGAGAATGTCTGCATTGTCAGCATTCCGTCCATCATTTGTTTGTTGTAACGCTTTTCGCCCTAAGTGGGATGGGTATTCCCAGACGTGGGACCCGTGCTCACTACGCCACTGGAGTCAAGCTATCCTGGCTGATGACGGCTGATAGCCAGAAACCGGTCCTAGGATGCTTGATTCCGGTCCAGGGAAGACATGGCTTGGCAGTTCGGGCTGGACTGTTCCCATGAGGCACAGGGTCAAGACTGATTTGCATATGGCCATATCTAAACTGGGGTGGCGTAGTGGGCAAAAGAACGATGGATTTAACCCAGATCTCTTGACTGGGGGAGAATGTCTGCATTGTCAGCATTCCGTCCATCATTTGTTTGTTGTAACGCTTTTCGCCCTAAGTGGGATGGGTATTCCCAGACGTGGGACCCGTGCTCACTACGCCACTGGAGTCAAGCTATCCTGGCTGATGACGGCTGATAGCCAGAAACCGGTCCTAGGATGCTTGATTCCGGTCCAGGGAAGACATGGCTTGGCAGTTCGGGCTGGACTGTTCCCATGAGGCACAGGGTCAAGACTGATTTGCATATGGCCATGTCTAAACTGGGGTGGCGTAGTGGGCAAAAGAATGATGGATTTAACCCAGATCTCTTGACTGGGTGAGAATGTCTGCATTGTCAGCATTCCGTCCATCATTTGTTTGTTGTAACGCTTTTCGCCCTAAGTGGGATGGGTATTCCCAGACGTGGGACCCGTGCTCACTACGCCACTGGAGTCAAGCTATCCTGGCTGATGACGGCTGATAGCCAGAAACCGGTCCTAGGATGCTTGATTCCGGTCCAGGGAAGACATGGCTTGGCAGTTCGGGCTGGACTGTTCCCATGAGGCACAGGGTCAAGACTGATTTGCATATGGCCATGTCTAAACTGGGGTGGCGTAGTGGGCAAAAGAACGATGGATTTAACCCAGATCTCTTGACTGGGGGAGAATGTCTGCATTGTCAGCATTCCGTCCATCATTTGTTTGTTGTAACGCTTTTCGCCCTAAGTGGGATGGGTATTCCCAGACGTGGGACCCGTGCTCACTACGCCACTGGAGTCAAGCTATCCTGGCTGATGACGGCTGATAGCCAGAAACCGGTCCTAGGATGCTTGATTCCGGTCCAGGGAAGACATGGCTTGGCAGTTCGTGCTGGACTGTTCCTATGAGGCACAGGGTCAAGACTGATTTGCATATGGACATGTCTATACTGGGGTGGCGTAGTGGGCAAAAGAACGATGGATTTAACCCAGATCTCTTGACTGGGGGAGAATGTCTGCATTGTCAGCATTCCGTCCATCATTTGTTTGTTGTAACGCTTTTCGCCCTAAGTGGGATGGGTATTCCCAGACGTGGGACCCGTGCTCACTACGCCACTGGAGTCAAGCTATCCTGGCTGATGACGGCTGATAGCCAGAAACCGGTCCTAGGATGCTTGATTCCGGTCCAGGGAAGACATGGCTTGGCAGTTCGGGCTGGACTGTTCCCATGAGGCACAGGGTCAAGACTGATTTGCATATGGCCATGTCTAAACTGGGGTGGCGTAGTGGGCAAAAGAACGATGGATTTAACCCAGATCTCTTGACTGGGGGAGAATGTCTGCATTGTCAGCATTCCGTCCATCATTTGTTTGTTGTAACGCTTTTCGCCCTAAGTGGGATGGGTATTCCCAGACGTGGGACCCGTGCTCACTACGCCACTGGAGTCAAGCTATCCTGGCTGATGACGGCTGATAGCCAGAAACCGGTCCTAGGATGCTTGATTCCGGTCCAGGGAAGACATGGCTTGGCAGTTCGTGCTGGACTGTTCCCATGAGGCACAGGGTCAAGACTGATTTGCATATGGCCATGTCTATACTGGGGTGGCGTAGTGGGCAAAAGAACGATGGATTTAACCCAGATCTCTTGACTGGGGGAGAATGTCTGCATTGTCAGCATTCCGTCCATCATTTGTTTGTTGTAACGCTTTTCGCCCTAAGTGGGATGGGTATTCCCAGACGTGGGACCCGTGCTCACTACGCCACTGGAGTCAAGCTATCCTGGCTGATGACGGCTGATAGCCAGAAACCGGTCCTAGGATGCTTGATTCCGGTCCAGGGAAGACATGGCTTGGCAGTTCGGGCTGGACTGTTCCCATGAGGCACAGGGTCAAGACTGATTTGCATATGGCCATGTCTAAACTGGGGTGGCGTAGTGGGCAAAAGAACGATGGATTTAACCCAGATCTCTTGACTGGGGGAGAATGTCTGCATTGTCAGCATTCCGTCCATCATTTGTTTGTTGTAACGCTTTTCGCCCTAAGTGGGATGGGTATTCCCAGACGTGGGACCCGTGCTCACTACGCCACTGGAGTCAAGCTATCCTGGCTGATGACGGCTGATAGCCAGAAACCGGTCCTAGGATGCTTGATTCCGGTCCAGGGAAGACATGGCTTGGCAGTTCGGGCTGGACTGTTCCCATGAGGCACAGGGTCTAGACTGATTTGCATATGGCCATGTCTAAACTGGGGTGGCGTAGTGGGCAAAAGAATGATGGATTTAACCCAGATCTCTTGACTGGGGGAGAATGTCTGCATTGTCAGCATTCCGTCCATCATTTGTTTGTTGTAACGCTTTTCGCCCTAAGTGGGATGGGTATTCCCAGACGTGGGACCCGTGCTCACTACGCCACTGGAGTCAAGCTATCCTGGCTGATGACGGCTGATAGCCAGAAACCGGTCCTAGGATGCTTGATTCCGGTCCAGGGAAGACATGGCTTGGCAGTTCGGGCTGGACTGTTCCCATGAGGCACAGGGTCAAGACTGATTTGCATATGGCCATATCTAAACTGGGGTGGCGTAGTGGGCAAAAGAACGATGGATTTAACCCAGATCTCTTGACTGGGGGAGAATGTCTGCATTGTCAGCATTCCGTCCATCATTTGTTTGTTGTAACGCTTTTCGCCCTAAGTGGGATGGGTATTCCCAGACGTGGGACCCGTGCTCACTACGCCACTGGAGTCAAGCTATCCTGGCTGATGACGGCTGATAGCCAGAAACCGGTCCTAGGATGCTTGATTCCGGTCCAGGGAAGACATGGCTTGGCAGTTCGGGCTGGACTGTTCCCATGAGGCACAGGGTCAAGACTGATTTGCATATGGCCATGTCTAAACTGGGGTGGCGTAGTGGGCAAAAGAATGATGGATTTAACCCAGATCTCTTGACTGGGTGAGAATGTCTGCATTGTCAGCATTCCGTCCATCATTTGTTTGTTGTAACGCTTTTCGCCCTAAGTGGGATGGGTATTCCCAGACGTGGGACCCGTGCTCACTACGCCACTGGAGTCAAGCTATCCTGGCTGATGACGGCTGATAGCCAGAAACCGGTCCTAGGATGCTTGATTCCGGTCCAGGGAAGACATGGCTTGGCAGTTCGGGCTGGACTGTTCCCATGAGGCACAGGGTCAAGACTGATTTGCATATGGCCATGTCTAAACTGGGGTGGCGTAGTGGGCAAAAGAACGATGGATTTAACCCAGATCTCTTGACTGGGGGAGAATGTCTGCATTGTCAGCATTCCGTCCATCATTTGTTTGTTGTAACGCTTTTCGCCCTAAGTGGGATGGGTATTCCCAGACGTGGGACCCGTGCTCACTACGCCACTGGAGTCAAGCTATCCTGGCTGATGACGGCTGATAGCCAGAAACCGGTCCTAGGATGCTTGATTCCGGTCCAGGGAAGACATGGCTTGGCAGTTCGTGCTGGACTGTTCCCATGAGGCACAGGGTCAAGACTGATTTGCATATGGCCATGTCTATACTGGGGTGGCGTAGTGGGCAAAAGAACGATGGATTTAACCCAGATCTCTTGACTGGGGGAGAATGTCTGCATTGTCAGCATTCCGTCCATCATTTGTTTGTTGTAACGCTTTTCGCCCTAAGTGGGATGGGTATTCCCAGACGTGGGACCCGTGCTCACTACGCCACTGGAGTCAAGCTATCCTGGCTGATGACGGCTGGTAGCCAGAAACCGGTCCTAGGATGCTTGATTCCGGTCCAGGGAAGACATGGCTTGGCAGTTCGGGCTGGACTGTTCCCATGAGGCACAGGGTCAAGACTGATTTGCATATGGCCATGTCTAAACTGGGGTGGCGTAGTGGGCAAAAGAACGATGGATTTAACCCAGATCTCTTGACTGGGGGAGAATGTCTGCATTGTCAGCATTCCGTCCATCATTTGTTTGTTGTAACGCTTTTCGCCCTAAGTGGGATGGGTATTCCCAGACGTGGGACCCGTGCTCACTACGCCACTGGAGTCAAGCTATCCTGGCTGATGACGGCTGATAGCCAGAAACCGGTCCTAGGATGCTTGATTCCGGTCCAGGGAAGACATGGCTTGGCAGTTCGGGCTGGACTGTTCCCATGAGGCACAGGGTCAAGACTGATTTGCATATGGCCATGTCTAAACTGGGGTGGCGTAGTGGGCAAAAGAACGATGGATTTAACCCAGATCTCTTGACTGGGGGAGAATGTCTGCATTGTCAGCATTCCGTCCATCATTTGTTTGTTGTAACGATATGCAGGGATGCGTCAGTTATTATAAATATGCCCCTAAGTTTTAAATCCTGTCTTCATAGACTCCATTTATCGTGTATTTGTAGCGAAGTAATACATTTATAATCAGTGGTGTAGAGTGTGCTCTTTAAATAAATCTGACCACAATAAGGAGCTATTCAATAACCCGGTAGTTCCTGGGAAACATACTGTTGCAGTTTGTAAAAAAAAAAGCCTCGCATAAATTGCAAAAAAAATGTCTTAAATGCAGAGTTCGCGTTGTATTATTTCGTAAATATACAATTATGACCTTTAGCAACATGTGAGTGAGCTCTCCCCGCTAGAAACACATTAATTTTGTTTTCTGTGGCACATAAGCTTGACTGCAATTCCAAAGGTTTAAATGAAAAGCCAATTTATTCAATTACACAAGTCAGACTCTGATATACTGTCAAAATACCATTAACCTCAAGCGCTCTCATATTAATGTAATTGCAAATGCACGCTATCTTGTAACGAAATTGATGGCTTCCGTAGCAAACAGAAAGGTGTGTGGGAACAATTATCATGCCTGGTCTGTTAAGAGATGGGTTTATACGGGTAGAAGGTACTGGTAAACAAGTAAAAGGTAATATATGATAGTGATAACATAAGAAAGGGTCCTATCCAAGAACAAAAGCGTTCGTTAATTCATATTGAACCGAATGGGTGGCACAAAGAAACCCTCAATATGTATATTTATAAGCCCACAGGGGCCTTGAGGGTATTGGACATGATCTGAGGGGAAAACCTGCAGAATGATGCGTGTATTCATTGTATGAAATAAAAAGGTAAATGTTCGGTCTTGCTTGGAGTTCTAGGATTTAAACGTCAGCTAATGAGTTGATAATAACTCAGAGTGTTATTATGAGTCATTTTGGACCGCCCCATTAGAATTACGAGATCCAATAGCACGCCACTGGTGTGTTTCACCCGGAGCCGTGTGCTGCCGGAAATCTCTATGTGAAACTCTGAGGCAAAGTGGGGGCACTTACAGCATCAGTTATGTTGGGCAGTGTCCTCAGAGAGCTCCAGATAATAGCACAGCTTTGAATCTGTGTTTGCTCATTCGTCGTCTCCACAAGATGTGCTGATGCCTCAGTGAGGAGAGCTCTGTGGGGTGCAGTGTATGGGCCAGAGGGCTAGGGAGAACACAAACAAGTTTATCCAAATCTTTGTCTTTTTCACTGTCAGCAACACACTGCAATATCACTATTTATAACGTTTATACCACATTTAAAACGCTGGGATAGTATTGTGGGTTCTGTATTAGTATTGTTGCCCTTGTTATTTTCCGCAGCTGTGTTCTTTCTGAATTCTTCTTATCTCTAGTTCTGTTTCACTCTGGTTTCCCACTCCTTTCCATTCTTCCCCCACCGCTCAAGGCCCCTGCCCTCCTGGCTCCTGGACAGTCACTTCCACCTCCCAGGGCTACTTAATGGAAGCTGCTGCATGGCTCCAGTGAGCAGCCCTCGGCCACCTTGGTCTTGCTCGCCGCTCCTCTGCTTGCAGCTCGGGTAGCTCAAAGGCACCGTCCTGGGCCCTTAGACATCTGTCCCACAATTTGATCCCTGGTGTGCCCTGCTAAGTATTTGGTACATTACTAGTTCACCGTTTTCACTGTCAGACACCACTTTAAACACACTGAGATAGCACTGTTTTTACTGTTTCTACCATATTTAAAATGCCGGGATAGTATTGTGGTTTCGGTAATAGTATTGTTTCATTTGTCTTTTTCCTTTGCTGTGTTCTATATCAATTGTTCTTCCCACTCATTCGGGTTCACTCCGTTTTCCCACTCCTTGCCCATCTTTCTCCGTCGGCCAATCCTCAAGCCCTCCCGCCTCCTGGACAGCCCCTTCCACCTCTTAAGGTTACTTAATGGAGGCCGCTGCGCAGCTACGCCACTGGCAAGCCAAAGGCAAGTCATCTGTGTCCATCCACACCTGGACCACCAATAGGACCATAAATCCTGCCCCAACACACTCCCACAGATACTCCACTGCAGAACTCCATGCCCTGGACACCGCACACAACAACAGCGGCCTCGCATCACCTGGCTCCACAGCGGTACCTTTCACCTGCATCCACTTCAATGCCACCTCTTCACCAGTAACCACCTCATCGGCCAATGCTATGCCAACACCAGATGCCTGCATCCCACCGGATCTACTCAACTGCCTCCTGATCAACGCCAGTTCACTCTGCGAATGCCTTTTTTAAAAAAAATGTTTTCATTTTGTTTGCATGGGAGGCAAACCAAACACATATACATCATCATATTCGGTTTTCAGTACAAAGTCATGTCACCGGGGGAATAAAGCAAAAATACATAATAATCAATCAATCAGGAAATTGTAAGCACGCTACTCACCCGTGAGGGTCTCAAGGCGCTGGGGGGGGGGGGGGACGCAGACCTGTTTAGCCGAAGAGCCAGGTCTTGAGGGTCTTCCTGAAGGTGTTCAGGGAGGGGGCGCGTCTGGTGTCTGCCGGTAGCTCGTTCCAAGTACTGGCTGCAATGTGAGAAGGATCTTCTGCCTGCTCTGGCTCTGTGGATGCGTGGGGTTTTGGCCAGTGCGAGGTTGGAAGATCGGAGGTTCCTTTTGGGTACGTGAAAGTTGATTCTGTCGTTGAGGTAGTTGGATCCATTGTTGTGTAGGCATTTGTAGGCGTGAGTGAGGATTTTGAAAGTGACTCTTTTCTCCACTGGGAGCCAGTGGAGACTTCGTAGGTGTTGACTGATGTGTTCATGTCAGGGGATGCCGAGGACGAGCCTGGTGGCGGTGTTCTGTATTGTCTGGAGTTTCCATAGTCCAGTCTACTGGTGATGAGTGCGTGGGTGACTTTCTTCCTTGACTCAGGGGGGATCCACTTGAAGGTCATGCGGAGGGTGTTGAAACAGCTGGAGGTGACGGCGTTGACCTGTTGGTTCATTGTGAGTGATGAGTTGAGTACAATGCCAAGGTTCTTGGCATGGTCTGAGGGGGTAGGTGGGCTTCGAGGGTGGTTGGCCACCAGGTGCAGTCCCATGCAGAAGGGGTGGTACCGAGGATGAGGACTTCTGTCTTCTCGGCGTTGAGCTTCAGGCAGCTGTTGGTCATCCAGACTGCGACGTCTTGCATTCCTTTCTGGAAGTTGAGTTTGGCAGTGGTGGGGTCTTTGGTGAGGGAGAGGATGAGCTGGGTATCGTCAGTGTAGGATACGATGTTGAGACCGTGTTGTCGGATGATGGCTGCGAGGGGGGCCATGTAGATGTTGAAGAGGGTGGGGCTCAGGGATGAATCCTGTGGGACTCCACAGGTGATTTTCATGGGGTCGGAGAGGAAGGGAGTGAGTCTGATCTTTTGGCTTCTTCTGGTGAGAAATGATCGGATCCAGTTCAGGGCTGTTCCTTGTATGCCTGCGTCGTATAGTCTGATGACTAGTGTGCGGTGGGAGATGGTGTCGAAGGCTGCTGATAGGTCGAGTAGGATGAGGGCTGCAGAGTGGCCATGGTCCAGGAGGATGCAGATGTCATCTGTGGCGGCGAGTAGGGCGGTCTCTGTGCTGTGGTTGCTTCGGAATCCAGATTGGGACGGGTCGAGGACAGCGTTCTCTTCAATGAATTGTGTCAGTTTCCTGTTGACTGTTTTCTCTACAACTTTGGCTGCGAAGGGGAGGAGCGAGATGGGCCGATAGTTCTTGAGGTCGGTGGGGTCAGCTGTGGGCTTCTTGAGCCGAGGTCTGACTTCTGCGCGCTTCCAGTCATCTGGGAAGGTGCCTGCTTTGAAGGTGGTGTTGATGGTGCATTGTAGTTCGGGTGCGATGGCAGCCGCGGCTCAGTTTTAGGTGTGAGGTGGGCAGGGTTCGGTGGGGGCCCCGAGTGGATGCTTTTCATGGTCGAGATGGTGTCTTCATCAATGATCGGTGTCCAGTTGGAGATGGTGGGCTGGTTGATGTTTCTGAGGGGCCGTCTGTGGTGCCTGGTGGATGGTCGATGAAGTTGTCGTAGAGGTTTTTGATCTTGAGGTGGAAATAGGTTCCAAGCTTGTCGCAGAGGTTTTGGGATGGGGTGATGTCTGTGGCTTCGCTGCGTGGGTTGGTGAATTCTTGAATGACACTGAAAAGTGTCTTGGAGTTGGTAGAGTTGGCCAAGATTTTGTTGTGGATGAAGTTCCTCTTGGTGGCTCTGATCTGGTTGTGGTAGTCCGTCATGGCGTCCTTGTAGTTGGTGTGGTTTTCGGTTGTCTTGGTGTTTCTCCAGTTCTTCTCCAGGCATCTGCAGGTGCGCTGGCTTCTTGGAGAGTGGTGGTAAACCAGGCGGCTTTCCTGGGGTGTTGTCTGTCGGGGTTGTAGCGGGGCGAGCTCGTCTGTGCAGTTGGAGATCCAGGTGTGGAGTTCTCTGGCTGAGTTGTTTGCGTCGGGTGCCCAGGTGTGGTTGTCTCGGGTGAGGGAGGAGTTAAGTTGCTCGTCGGTAACCTTACTCTAGTTCCGTCGTGGTGGGCGTGGGGCTGGTTTGGGTGACTTGAGTTTGTTGATGGTGAAGTGTACGCAGTGGTGGTCAGTCGATGGCGGCTGCGTTGTGTGGCTGAATTGGATGCTGTTTCCTGCCGCAAAGATGGGGTCGAGGGTGTGTCTTGCTCTGAGGGTCGATGTGTTGACGAGTTGTTTAAGTTCTATGCTGGTGAGGTTGTCACAAAGGATAGTGGAGTTGGAGTCGCTGGGGTTATCGAGGAAGAAGTTCAGGTCTCCAATGAGTATGTAGTTTGTTGAGGCGATGGCGTAGGGTGCAATTAAGTCAGTAATGGTGGTGGCGAAGGGTGTTCGGGGGCCGTGGGGTCTGTAGACGAGGGTTCCCAGAGTGTGGCTTTCGGGGTGGTCTGGATCTGGAAGTGCAGGTGTTCGGCAGAGGGGAAGGTTTCGCTGGAGGTGGTGAGGCGGAGGGTGCTCTTGTGGGTGATGGCGAGGCCCCCACCTGGGTGGTTGGGGCGGTCTTTCCTCTGGATCTTGTATCCGTCTGGGATGGTGGTGCTGATGTCGGGGTGGAGGATGCGTTGGTCCAGGTCTCTGTGAAGAAGGTGATGTCGGGCGATAAAGAGTCGAGTAGGTTCCAGATTTCCATGGCGTGTTTGTGTACAGAGCGTACGTTGAGGAGGATGCATTTTAAGGTGCCGCCGGTGCTGGCATCGGCGGTGTTGGAGGCCGGGGTGGCAGTTAGGGTCTGGCGGCAGTGGAGGCAGGAGAACTGGCCGTGGGTCATGTACAGCGAGGCCTGTTGGCATTCTCTTAGCCTTCCAGGGTTGAGTGCGAGGAGGGTGGTTGTGTCGTAGCGATGGGCTGTGGGAGGTCCACGGTTCCTGGCGCTGGTGGCAGTCGGGTCACAGATGGGCGCAGACGGGCGCAGACGGGCTGGCCTTTGGTGAGCCTTCAGCGCGCCAACTGCACCTCTGCTGTGCTCATCCGCTGTGAGACTGCGTAGCGGCCGCCATTAAGTAGGGGAGGTGGGAGGGAGGAGAGGCTGGGAGGTGGGAGCGAGGGAATTCCGGGGCGGTATTCCGGGGGGGAATTCCCGGGGGAATTCCGGGGGGAAGGGGCCACAGAGGCAGCAGCGGCAAAAGGCAAAAGGAACAGGCAGGCATGAGAAAATAAAAACAGTGGTGAAATTAAAGCAAGACACAGATGGGCACAATAACAGTGGCACAAAAGGGATTTTTTTTTTTTTTTAAAAGGCTGAGAAAGGTTACGGTGGTTGCAGGCAGTCTGGTCCCAGTTGGAGCGGGCAGCAGGCGCAGGAGCGGACAGCAGCCTCGAACCTCCCAAGGAGGAGGTCGGGGTCTGGAGGCAAGAGACGGAGAGAGTGGACCTAGACCGAGGGTCGGAGATCTTACTAATAGGGTATCGCAAAACTTTTACAATCAATCTTGGCTCATTCCATGCCACACAGTATTACATCTCTGCATTGAATTTAAGCTTCTGACTTTACCTAAGGCCTTCTCCCTCTCAAAGACCTCCATAACAATGGCCCACCACTCTACTGCATGACAAGGTCTAGGGGAAATCCAGGCTCTAGAAATGGCTGGTCTAGCAGTAACTATTATAGATAATAATGCGCGGCGTGCCTGTAACCCAACATGATCTCCTCATTAGAAAAAGTCAAATCTAATCTAAGTAGAATTTTACAGACCAGTATAACTCCCTGCCAAAAAGCCCTTAACTGTGGGCATGTGGCAAACATATGAACAATATTAGCCCCAAATGCTCAACACTTCAGACAGTTCATCTGGTTACTTGAGTATTGAGTTCTTAATTGCCCCCAACTAGCTATCTTATCGGAAGTATAATACAGCATACATACCGTCTTGAATTGTTGTAGTCTCAGATTAGTAGACCAAACAGCATTTTTTAGCATTGTAAGTGCCTCATCCAACATTGTAGGAGTAATTTCAGTCGCGAGGGTTGAACTCCATTTTGAAGCTAACTGTAAACAAGGGTCAAGTCTGTCCTGGCAAAGAAGCTTATATGGCGCACATATTGCCTTCTTCTGAGGAGGTTTGTGTAAGAATATCAATAGATCCTGAGTCTCTACCAATTTAAGACACTGTGATCTCAGATAGAAATCTCTGAGTTGTAAGTATTTATAATAGTGTTGTCGTGGTGTCAGAAAAGTATCTTGCGAATTTTGAAAAGTACGAAAGCCATCACAGTCGTAAAGATTTTCCAACTTATCCAAACCATATCTAGCCCATTGTTTTGCTACCCCATCCTGAAAAATTTCTGAGAGGAGTGGATTATTCCACAGAGGGAATTTATTAAAATGTACCAGTAGAGAATTCTTAGCGACAATTTCCCGCCAGATGAAAACTAGACCCCTAAGAGTGTTAAAGCATACTCTCTTAAAAAATTCGGCTCGTGCATCCGGTCAAGAAATCTACAGCTATCCTAGCCTAGCAAAAGTTTATGATTGAAATCCTGGCCCCTAGTGGAAAGAAGGCTGCATAGCCTGTTGGTAAAAGAAGCCCAATAGTATAATTTGAAATCTGGGAGCAAAAGGCCGACTTAGATAAATGGAAAATTTAGAAATTGTATTGCTCTTCGAGCACGTTTATATCCCCTTATAAAGCTGCTCACTGCCCCTTCTAGTTCCTTAAAAAATAAATTAGAAACTCTTAAAGGGATTGAGCGAAATAAATATAAACATTTCGGGTGTATCGTCAGCTTTATAATATTACACCTACCTATTATACTTATGGGTAATTTGTGCCAGTTCTAAGTTTTTTAATGACGTTATAGAGTAAAGCGTCATAATTTAATTTGATTATACTTTAAATCTGTGACGTAATGCGAATACCTAAATAAGTAACTTCAGGGCATGTTGCCATGACAGGATTAACTGGTATAAAATGTAATAGCACTTGAGTTTTGTTGGTATTCAGTTTATATCCAGAAAAAGACCCACATTTTTATGCTTCTTGAATAATTAGTTCTAAAGATCGGCCCAGGTCCGTCGTAAAAACAGCAATATCATCTGTGTAAACACTAACTTTTAAGTCATTGGGTCTTGGAGATAGTGGTAAAATATTTTTGTTGGCAAGTAGAACCTGAATTAAAGGTTTGGGGTATAAAGCAAACAGTAATGGTGAAAGAGGTCATCCCTGGCGCGTATCCCTATTCATACAGAAAGGCCTAGACTGTGAGCCAGCATAGCTTAGTTTTTCCTGTGGTGTACAATAAAGCGCTTTTACCCCCGCTAAAAATCAGCCAGTCATTCCAAATGCAGTAAGAGTAAGTCAGAGACAGCCCCATGCAACACGGTCAAAGGCTTTCCCCGCATCTAATAGTATTATACCCAGATTAGCACAAGATTGTTTAGCTAAATCGCATGCCATTATAGCAGTATTGGTATGTGCCGAAGTATCTCGCCCCTCTATAAAGCCATGCTGTTGGCTAGAAACTGCTCAGAGCAACCAGGAAGGAAGCCCAGGGTAACGACAGACAGAGCGTTGCCTCATGCCCTGATTGTTACCAGGAGCGGTGGGTGATATCCCCGATTTGATACTGGAGATTGCCTAGTACCCCTGTAGTGTTCCTAAGCAATACAACACACAGGTACACAGTTGGCTGTATCGTTCCACTGTTATTATTTTTTGTTTTTGTGATTAACCTTCACGTATTCACGTACTAGTCACACAAATTATCTGCAGTAGTTATACATGATGGTCCTGAATCACAGGTTCGATCTAATATGGCTGAAACATGTAGACCGCCCTTTTGTTTTTCCATTCGCGCATTCGCTAATTTGTTCAAACCGCGCTTCTGCTGTTGTTTTAACTTTGACACCTGGCGATTCCTATGAAATAAATTTCTTCTCCTTATAGTCAATTTTAACCTCACTCTTTATTAACACTGCAACATACACTATTCACCACACTATAGGCAGCCTCATCAATCTTTAGGAGATCTAGTCCTCCTTGTACATCTTAAAATATCCGCGAGCTCCTCCTTTGACATTTGCAGGGAGTTGTAGCTCCTTAACCGCACTAGGCTGCGGTTAAGAGGAGATCCCATATGATGAAGCATGCCACTTCGGTGGGTGATGGGATTAGGTCCTCTTTAAGAGGACTTTCTATATAGACAGTGGTCCTGTTGAATATTATCACTCAGTTTTCCATAGTTTTTCCTCTTGTTCTCTTCTTTTTCCGGGCCGTGGACTCTTCGTTTGTGTAGAAACCAGTTTAGACAACAAGGGAATAAGGCAATTAGCCAAAAGTTTAGCGTATATTTTAGAGTGAGCATTGATAAGTGATATCGGGCGATAGGATCCACAGTCTTCAGGTGGTTTTCCCTTCTTCAAACAAAAGTAGCATCCCAAGTTGGTGGTACAATACCCAAATCACCTATCTCTAAAATAACCTTAGCGAAAAGTGAAGTTATTATATTCCTAAATATTTTGTAGAATTCAACAGCTATATGATCTTCGCCCGAGGGTTTGCCAGCAGGAAGTGAAGACAAGGCCATCAGAATGTCTTCTGGAGATATATCTGAACAGAGTTGGGCAGCATGCTCGTCTAATAATGAAGGAAGTTCTGCTCTAGCTAAATAACTAGAAACCTTCTCTGTTATTATTGGATCTGATGGAGCATAGAGATCTTCATAAAAGGATACGAATTGTGCAAGTATTGTATGAGTTTCTGTATGAAGAACATTATCCGCTCCTTTAATTGCAGTAATTTGACTTTTAGCCTTATTGTCGGCTAATTTATAAGCTAATTTCCTGCCCACCTGTTCGCTGTATTCATATTAAGTAGATCAACATTTATTATAAGCACCAGCCACTCTTTCTTTAAGTATCCCTGCTGCTGACTCTCTTGCTTCTATTAGCTTAATATAAGCCTAATCACCGTCCTGTTGCCTGGTAGCCATTGCATGGGATTGTTCTAAATTAGTTAGCGCTATGCAAGCCACTTTGATAGAAGCCTTTCTGGTTTTGTTTTTTAATAATATGAATTGTTGTGTAATACCCCTTAAGAATGCCTTCATAGAATCCCAAACCATGCAGGATGAAGTGGTATTCATATTAAAATGGATACATTTCGCCAGCAATTTCCCCATATCCAGAATGTAATAGTCATCCACCAGTAAGTGGCGTGGAAAAGAACAAGAACACCTTAAATTAGTAATCGGTAGCAGTTGAATAGATAGCAAGATAGGGTTGTGATCTGACGTGATTTTAGACATACCTCCATTTTAGCTGTATGCAATGCGGTATCATTAATCCAGGCCATATCTATCCGTGTGTGCTGTCTGTGTGTATGTGAATAATATGTCAACCCCGGGAGATTTGGATGTAAAACCCTCCATGCGTCCCAGACATTATGTAAATGTGCTAACTCCAAAATTGATGCCTGAACTTTTGGCATTCTTAGAGAATGACCGCCGGGTAGTAGAGTCAAAGGTTTGGTTCATAATGCAATTAAAATCACCCATGACTTTCAAAACCCCTTGCAATTCCAATAAAGTTAACATAAGTGAATAAAACATCTCAGGGTCATCCCCATTAGGCCCATAGACAGCAACTAGGACATATTTGATTCAAGAAATCTCAAGTCGAGCAATAGCGCTTTTCTCTCTAGGGTCTGCTAAAACTTGGTAAGTTGTATATACAAGTGTCTTACTAGCTAGAATAGCAACGCCCCTAATCAATACTCCCTGAGATGAACACACAACTATATTATATCCAAGCTGTTTAAGCAATGTTCGGTCTTTATATGCTAAATGAGTTTCTATTAGAAATGTCAAATGAGGTTGATACATTTTTAACTCCTCAAGCACAAGTTGAAGTTTACATCCGGCATTTAGCCCAGAGGCATTACAACATAAGCATTTGATTATCCCCATGTTATAGCTAAGAATACCTCATAATCCATTAATGTACCTACAATAGTACCAATTAGGATCTCTTCTTCAAAATCTAGAAATATCAATTCAATGCCACTTGCTTTTACCCTGCACCAGCTCCCCCACCCCCCTGTATCAGCTACCCATTGCTCTAACTCTGTAATATCCGATGTAAGAGAGGCCACATGACTTTTTACCTCAGAGAGAGACTGTTTAATTAATGAGCGGTCAGCCCTAGCTTGGGCATAGTAATGTTGGGCCTTTTCTCTCTGAGCTTGCAGCGCTTGGAGAATCACTGTAAGGGAAGCCTCATTAGGTACTGCCCATAAACCAGTTAAATTGTGTACCTTTGTAAGCATTGAGGTGACTGAAGAGGCCAAGGGAGAATGGTCTTTAGCATGTGCTAGATTGCCACTAGTATTAGAATCCATCAATTCAGGTGTTCCTTTGCCTTGCCCAGTGGCCTGAAATCCTTGAGGTCCTTATTTTAAGTGAAATCCCGTTGTCAAGCCCGAGCCAGAAAGCCGCAATATCACATTTTTGACTTCTCCCTTCTTCGTAATCCACTTCTGAAGAGGGATGCTAGCTGCAGCTAGTTTGCCAACTCTAGAAGTAGACCAAGTCGGATTACCTTTCATCAGAGAAGAGTGTGCATCTCCCTCGACTCTTGATATACCAGCCGTTGCTGCAGTCATTACTGCGGAGCACGAACCAGCGCGTCCGCCTCTCTGAGTATTCACTTCTGTGGGCCATCGAACGCAGTGTGTGCCACATCAAGTGTGTCAGTGAACAAACGGCCCCCAGGAAAACCAGCGAAGCGATGAGCGCCGTGAGTCCGCCAATCCTAGTCGGGCAGAAAGCCAAACCCGCCGCGACATCCGGGTAATTGTCAGAATCATACGGGTAGGCTCCCAGTATTTCCTTTCCTTTTCGAAATCTCTTCTGCTTTTTTAATCCAGCACTCTTTGGTCTCCTCTATCTTTGCGTTAGTTCTTCCGTATTTCCTGTATTTCCCGCTGTTCAAAATCCTTTCCATGCATAGTGCTATGGTATGGGAGCAACTCTGCATGCGAGCTTCACGGAGGCGGCTTCAATCCACCATCTTCCTTTCCCCCTATCTTGAGAAAATTGAGAAGTGTTTTTAAACTAAAAAAAAACAAAAAACTATTTCAAGATGGTCACCATGCACCGCAAATGCCACATGAACCTGGGACACTATCTCCACCATTGCCCCCGATGTGACCTTCATCACAGAGACCTGGGTCCACCCTGCATTTGCCCCAGACATTGACATGGTAGCCTTCAGCAGCTACAAGATGAAACACTTAGATCACACCAACAGACATGGGGGGATATTGCCATCATACACAAGGAATCAATCGCCTGCACCATTGGCAATGACTACACCATGCCAACCATGGAACACACACATTTTCAGCTCCCCACTGACCCCAAAACCACCATCAAAGGCACCCAAACATACAGACCACCAGGGCCATGAATCGTCCTCAGCAACGCCATCGACAAATCCATCACCCTGCTTGCCGTAGAATCCGAACACTATGTCTTCCTGGGAGACCTTAACTTTCACCTGGAAGACCCCAGTGACACCAACACCACAGACCTCCTTGAAAGACTAGACAACATAAGCCTCAAACAGATTTACACAGACCCCCCACACAGAGCAGGGCACATGGTAGACCCCATATTCACATCCAGCAACAGTATCAGAAACAGCCACACATCAGAACTCATCTGGATGATTCACTCCATTTTACACTTCACCCTTACCGGTCCCCCACACACCACCCTCAACCAACATAATGCTCCCTATCGCTGCTGGACCAAGGTAAGTCAGTAGCAATGGACCAACGTCCTCAGCACAGCGCAGCCCAACATCTTAGCTAATTTGGACAGACAGTAGAGAATTTCAACGCTTGGATCACCCGCACTGCCAATCAAGCCGCCCTAACCAAAAACAGCCAAAATGCACAAACTCACCAAATATACCAGCTGGTACATGCCAGAACTCAGCTCAGCAAAACACAGGTGCAAATAACTCAAAAGGAATATGGCTAACCAGCAAGAACGACACCAATGGAGCTGCCTACAAATCAGCACTCAACCCCTTCCACGGCCAGCTCAAAGCCGAATACAAGGAGACCCTGACATGCCGGATCAAAGCCAATGCCAACCAAACCACGGAAATCTTCACCATCATCAGAGAGTTCACCTACCTGTCACCCATCACCCACAGAAAACTCCATCCCTCCCTCACCGACCACTTCCACAACAAGATAGCAACAATCTACAGGAACTTTGATCCCCAACCATCTGACCTCTTCTGCAACCCTTCAACCAGTACCACCAACCACCCACTCCCCACATAGGAACAACTCAGCTCACCAACAACTACCTCCCCGATGAACTCCATCCACACTGCTCAACTAGAACAACTCACTGTATGCCCGCACCTCCACCCAACTCTTGCAAAGACTTCAGTCAATCAAAAATGCAGCAGCCAGACTGATCCTTAACGTGCCCAAGAGATCACACATCACCCAGCACCTCAAAGACCTCCACTAGCTCCCTATCCAGAAGAGATGCTAGTTCAAGCTCCTGACCTATGCATGCAAAGCCCTCAACAAACAAGGACCAAACTACATGAACCACCGCCTGGTCTTCCACCAACCCTCCAGAAACCTCTACTCCACACACCTCACCATGCGCAGACACCACGTATCCTCCACAGCTGCTCTGGATGGCACTCCTTCTCCCACTTCGCAGTCAAAGTCTGGCACCCCCCTCCACCTCCTCACTTCTTCTTTGCTGAACCACTTCAGGAAAGGACTAGAGACCTGTCTCTTCAACTGATACCTGCAGCACAGCACTTGGATAACCCCCGGGGGTGATTAGCAGCACTATACAAATACTACTTGATTGATTGATTAAGTAGATTTTAGGTGTGGTGGTAGGTTCTGTAAAGTTGCCATATTTCAACTTTATAGATGAGATAGCATTTGTGGATAGCAGGCTGTGTGTATGTCTGTGGAGTGCCATAGCTCACAGATATGTGCATTCCGCTGTCCACCTGAGTCTTCTATGATTTTACCATGCTGGGAGACAAATAGGGGAGGTGTCCTGTTTTGAAATAGGGGATGAAAGATTACTCGATCAATCGATGTTTCAGCTTTTAGCCTAGGTATTTAGAGTGCAGATTGAATTTGGGTAGCGGTAAGAAACATATTGATTGAAACTGTGAAGTGGCACTGCTGGAGATGTGCATGCCCCAATTTTACTGTCTGTACTCGGCTGATAGTCGAAAGACAGGTTGAAGTCAGTTATTTCATGTAACGTTTTCTTTGAGAAGGCAGATTTTTAAATGATATTATTATTTCAGGTAACCAGATTCCTTTAGCACAACCAAATGTCCTATCAATGAATTTTACCTTCTAGAACACAAACATGTATAGCAAATAAGCACATTTCAGAATATACAATTGTTACTATTATGATGGTAGAGATATCTAGGATGAAGTTTGCATTAGATGATTAGAATCACAGACTTTGAGAATTAGTGCCCGGATGGGTCACTCCCCTTAAAACAAAGGCATTTGCTTCTGTATGTATGCCAGGAGAACCCAGGCTTCTATTGGGAGGGTGTACCAGCTCACTCATCTAAAGGTTTTCGGTGATGTGACAACCCAACCCTTGCACTAAGAAATCTTGTGTGTTGAGTGTGCATGTGCATAGAAGACATTTGGCATTTGTGTCATGGTGAAACTCCATTCATATTGTGAGCATTATTGCTATGACCTGTGGGAACCATTTTGGATGGTCCCTGGTTTGAGAACAGAATGAGATTACGGGTGAATGCAGCTGCACTTGACTGTGTGAGTGATTTGCCGGCTGTCCTGTGACTGGAGGATGGAGATGAAGACACTGAAAGTGGAAGGATGGTGCAGGGCTACCTTTTACCTGTTTGTTCCAGTTGGAATTTCTTCCTGCCAATGTAAGGGAGTGCTCTGCGGAGTACACAAATAGCTACTGTGCAACTAGGGCTGGTATCTGTTTGATAGCCATTCTCCCACAGGGAAGAGGATATCACCTGAAGTTTGTGCAAATTGTGGGAGAAGCAGTGGGTCTTCCTGCCTCCTGAGGGAGGGAGGGAGATTGTCTGGTCTTTCAGGAGGAAAGACTGTTCAGGAGGAAAAACCATCTGCATTCCTAGAGCAGGGAACACCCAGAAGAAGCAAACAGGTTTGTGGGAGTAAGCCCTGTGCCATTCTGAGTTGAGAGAGGGTCCTCCTGGCCTCCCTGCATGGTTTACGTGGCAAACTATGTGAAGCAACAACCATCGTCAACATCAGTGAGCATCTAGCATCTCCACCATGACCTGAGGGGTGTGCAATCACTGTCAATGACTGATCACCTGAAACTGTCCCCATGGCAGCTAAAACCTCCCTCAACAGCCTGGAGGCTGAAACTGGCAGAGAAGACAATTGAGGATCTCCAGCCTGCCATGCCCCAATTCCAACATGACCTGAGAGGCAGGGCCAAATCTTCTACCTTCTTCTTGCTGCATTTCTTGCTGCATTTTTCATTTGACTGAGAAAAGCAGAGATGACCACCACACACTGAACTTCATTTTACCCTACCAAGCAACACAGGGCCATGCCTGAAGGACTGAGAGACTGTAACTTGCTCTGAAATTCCATATTTCAATATAGCTAATGAGCCGCAGGAACCCTTGGCGAGATAGCGGACTGAATGGACCTATGGGCCCGGTCATTGGACCAGTGGACGTTATTGCCTATGTTGAGTACTGCACCTAAGCAATTACAGCCAATTCCAGCTCAAATGTCTTAGTGACACTTGAGCTGGACAAGGCTGTGCAGGTGGACCTGGTCAGCTGTGGGAAGCAGGAGCTCCACTTGAGTAAACTACATTTGACTAAAGGGATAATGACTGTGAAGGGAATATAGTTCATGGTTCTCGTGGTGAACATTTACTTCAAATTGATTGATGCATAAGGTTGATTTCTCCTCAGAATTCATCTCAGCGAGAATAAGATGGAAGTTGTTGTCTCGCCCTTGATCATGTTTCTCTTATCTCACACTAACACTTGCAATGATTCAAAGAATATTTTTCCTTCTTTCTACCAAGTTCTGGGCCCTCAATTGTGAGTATCAAAACAGCAATCGCGTGCCTAGTCGCATCCTTTTGGCATTGAAGACGATTTGTGCTCAATGTGTATAGTTATCTGACTGCCATAGCAATTCTGGACACTGAATGGGTGGTCTCTTCTCATGATGCTACTACCTGGACTCTACTCCCCCTCAGGACTTCTAGCCCAAAACTCAACTAAAACACGTGTTTTCCAGGGTGATACAATACACTTCTCCATTGGTGTTTCCTGTGGTATAGTTAGGCTGATGATCTTGAATTGATCTGCAATATTCCATTTGAGGTGATTTGTGGGATAAGCAGCCTTGCCTTGATTGCAACTGTTATGCCTTTTGAGGAATGTGTTGCTCCTCCAATGAAGATTGTGAACACATAAGTATTATTTCGAGGTAGCCACAGATTTGCCCAGATCTAAAGCCCGCTCAGTGATCCACGATGAGTCTTTTTTAAATGAATCAAACTGTTCAGAATAGGTGGGAATGTCATGCCAACATGATTCGGTGTTTCTAGCTGTATATCCCAAATATTTAAATTCGTGACACAAGAAAAAAAACAGGAATAAGTTCCGCAGATCACATCAGTGTTATGTTGTTGCTGTCTGGGGTTAGTTTAAATGTATCACTCATCCTAATTGGTAATCTCCACAAACTCCTCCTCACTTCCTGAATCTGGTGGGTGCTGGGTGGTGCTGTGATTCTTGGAGCTTTTTCCTGTCAGTCCTCCTCTCTCAGCTGAAAACAGAACCCTCTGTTACGTGCACAGTGCTTTTGAAAACCAAGCATACCATTAACTCGAGCATAGAACCATTATCGTTTATGAATGGAGGTTTGTAAGGGTCAAAATGATTTAGATGTGTTCATTTGGAGGATTAAAGCAAAAACTATTTAGTAATTTTATAACACAAGAGCTTTCTCGGTCTCACAGCTGAAGCTAACTCTCATATACAGGCCTGTTTTGAGATCTTAAAACGCGGTTAAAATACAGATTTGCATTATGCTTTTGATAAAACAAATGTTAAATTTTGATGCAACCATTTTAATTAGGTTGAGCATTCGAGACCTCTTCAATATACTTTAGTATATACTTCAGTATACATACTTTAGTATTAACTTATATGTGTATGCAGTTTGTGGGCTCTGGAGATCAGCCGTAGGACTTGTCTGCTTCCGTTTAGGGACTTTTTTTTCTGTTCAACTGCCTCTATTTAAGTGTCTTGATAGAAAACGACCAGCAGAGGTCAGTAAAATGCCAGAATTGCTTTCTGCTGAGGGACTTTCTTTTAAAAATGTTTATGGCAACTGCCTCTATTAAGCTTTCTTGATAAAAAACGACCAGCAGAGGTCGGTAAAATACCAGAATCACTTTAGCATTCTCTAGATTCCAGCCCATAGAAATTGTCTTCCACGAGCACCCGTAGAAAATAATACTTTTTTCAAATCTTGTATTTTCAGTGATATGACCACCAAAGTCCCTGCTTTTATAATAAAAACCGAGCTTTGGACCATATCATTTCCTGCTGAAAGGCAATATTTAGCTCCATGTGTTCCCATACCTGGCGTGTCACGCAGTTTGGTGCTTATTTTCCCTCCATTTTAAAGAACAGTAGATGTTTCAGCACTCAGGCTAATGTGCTGCATTGCTAAATACATATAAGGTCCCAAAGGCAAGACCGATTGCATTGCAAATACTTGTTGCCTGCATCGTGACTTGGTACAATGGTTTCACAGAAAAGGTGAAATTTTATGTCATGTTAAAGTCTCATTATTACAACAACAAACTTGCTGAAAATGTTATTACTTATCTGCAAAGAAAGACTGCGACACCTGAGAATTTTCTGAAATTTCTTCTTTTGTGAAATACTAAATTTCCTACCGGATATGCAGATGTTTTGGTGATTGAGGCTATGGAGTTATTAATTAGGATCCGATGAAGGTTAGCAATATCTCCTGGTGGTGATGTGTTTCTTCTAGTTCAACTCCTCCCTGCCTAGCAGACAGTGACTTGTTAAAAGGAATATCCACTTGCTTTCGTTCAGGCTGCATTCCATTCCATTCCATGGTTTTTCGCCCACTGTGTCACTCAAGACAGAGAGCAACCATATGCAAATCATTCTTGGTCTTGCTCATATAGAAAAAGTCCAGCCAAGGTCTTTTCACCTCCATGGCAGACTTTGCACTATGTGGCATGTACTTTGTAGAGGAGTGAATTCCAACCTTGTGCTAGTTTGGGATTACATGTATTGTACTGTATACTTAAGCATCCAGGCACACACACATTGTTTAGTATAGGCACAGCTTAACGTGGACACTCTTGCAGCAGTTCCAGAATTTTCTTTGAGTCTTGATGTGGTTTTAATGGCAAAAAAAATTACATAGTTTAGACTAACAATCTAGGATCACTCTGACATTTCATAGGAAACCTCAGCCAGAATAGTATTGTTGATGAGAAGCAGTAGACGTGGCCTCGGAAATTGCCGAGCTCTGTCATTGCGATCATAGATTCAAGTATGGCAGCATTCTTTCCATTTGTTATGTCCCAGAAATTATAAGCTTCCACAAATCAAAGAATGATTATGAAGCCCTTGCCAGCAACTCACTCCATCCATCCAACCATCCATCCATCCATCCATCCATCCATCCATCCATCCATCCATCCATCCATCCATCCATCCATCCATCCATCCATCCATCTATCTATCTATCTATCTATCTATCTATCTATCTATCTATCTATCTATCTATCTATCTATCTATCTATCTATCTATCTATCTATCTATCTATCTATCTCTGTCTGTCTAGCATCACTACTGTACCTTGTGTTTTATTTTGAAAGGTACCTCATGGTCTTCTCCTATTTCATGTGAAGGTAAGTATGGTGTAAAAATGTTAATTTCATTGTGCACATCTTTTTCCAGTTTTAGTTTTCCATCCCGACTTACATTGCTTCTCCTTTTCTGCAGCCTTCACCGTGCAATCTTCCTTCCACAGAGAGCGCAGCAGCGGCTCTCTACCAATGCACCGCCTTTCGAATGTGGGTTAAAGTTTCACATTGCTCATGTTTGAATGTAAACAAGAAGTACTGTTTCTAGTAACCAGTATTGAAATCATGCACCTTTCCTAGTACTTGAGTGCCTTCATCCAAGTGCCTTAGTGTTTGTATTTCACGCCCAGGTGATCACATACTCCCCGCCACTGGGAGCATCCCTTATCATCTGACTACAAAGGGTAATCACAGTATTGGTTGGGTGTGTACTTTTAAACCCCATAGTGGCGAAAGGTAGTGACAATGTGTGGCTTTTAAGGACAGTCTTGGGGAAAAGGCATCTCTAACGCATTAAGCTTCCGTTCTTCCACTCTGGGCATGTAGAGGGAAGCTGAATAGGCTGTAAATGAATTCAGCACCTTGAATTACAGGAAATAATTCACAGTTGGACGTTTTTTCTCTGTGAAATACGGCTTTGGAACCAGTGGCGAACATTCTGTAATGAGGGGATGGCTCAGTGAGTTAGATATTCACTGCAGACAATAGCAGTCATTTGAAGGTCACCTGCACGGCTTAGCCTTCCATCCATAATGGGTTCGTGAATTATGTACCGATAACTTGGCTAATAGTTAATAGTTACAATAGCTACAACTGCAACTTGCAGTTCTTGGAGACGGCAGGAGTTTATTAACAGGGAGAAGGTAGAGACACATTTTTATTATAAGTATGTTTGCATTATCATTTGTTTCACTATTATTTCATCTCATTTCATTTGTTTTTAAAAACAAATGCATCAAACACTGTGTGCACTCTACACATATGACAAGCAAAATGCCAGGGTTATGTTTTTTTATGTAATTTTCTGCAACAAAAATCAAAGAAGGCAAAGTTAAACCAGAGCCCGATTTTGAAAGTGCTGTGTCAGCATCGCAGTATGCTGTCGGTTTGTACCATAAATCGTCACCAGGAAAAGTAGCCTATAGATCTTAAGCGATTAGCATCACGAAAAGCGAGGGAATGCCATGTTGGTCGATGTATGGAAAGTCTCTTCAGGCTCCTATATTGAATGACCTTTTATAGCCCCTGGCATGTAAGACGTTGGGCAGACCCGATCAAGCTGTGTAAAATAATGAATGTTGACTTTACATGAGATCATCAAGGAATTGAGATAATAAGAAATAAGAGAGCCAGCGGTTACAGGAAAATGACCAGGGCGCATTCCTTACAAAGCAATCCTGAGAGATACATAGCGATGAAGGTTGAAATTCAGTACAAAGTGAGTGTGGATAAAACCAAATATTTTATTGCTTCCGGAAGATTTTAGATACACCACATTTTTTTCCTTTACTTGTGCAGTGTGAGCCAGAGTACATCTTTTGATGTTCTAGTAGAATTTTCACTTTAATATTGGCTCAGTTTATATAACTGGCACTTAAAAGGACATGGTAGATAGCGATTAAACCCAGCTGCACAGGAAAATAAATAATTAGCTCCTTAGATAAACACTACGATCTTCGCAACTATCAGCTTGGCAGCGCAACCCCAGGCATGGACGCGTTCTACATGTATAGCTTTTAATTTTTGCAGAATAAGGTCCATCATTTGATGAATACAATTTCAAACGTCCTCATTTTGAAGAAGAAGGAAACCAAATGTGCCAAAACACGGTGGATTCCTGTCACTAAGATCTGTGGTACCCCCACAAAATGTAGTGTACCTTAGGTGTTAGACCTGTCCTCGGATGATAAACCATTAGACTTGCCATTTAATCCTCTAAGGTCAGAATAGAACTCTGACAAATGTTGGTGGGACAGTCACTTAATTACTCATCTTAGCTGATTGAATGCCACCAAAGATCTAATTAGAATTTAGCAGGCTGAGGACAGTTCACCAGCGTGGCAAGGACATTACCTCCGCCACCTGCCAAATTTAGATGTGAGTGCCAGCTCAGCGCTTATCTCTGTACATTGAAGGGAATCACCATCACAGAGGCTCCTTTCAATGTACCAAAAGTTTGTTGGGCATCCGCCCTCAATTCTGATGGCCATTCACCAAACTTTTCATTTTCTCGAAACAAACTCCCAAACAGAGAGTTCGTTTTTGAAAAACCAAACACTTTTTCCCAGGGTGTGGCGGTCATTGTACGCATTTTCCTTTCCCTCACCTATTGGTTTTTTCCTGTTGGTGACAGACAAGGAAAAAAAAGATATTTTGAGAGTCCAACCTATAAGGCAGGGGGTGTAATGTCCTTCCTCCGACGGACCCTGCTCGAATTGGACCATCAAAGGAGGTAAATGGAGCCAATGAGGACTCCATCACCAGAATACTTAAGCGCCACCAACTGCTAAAAGAGGCAGATGGACCAAGGGTTTGGCAGGCTAAGTACTCCATCGCATTTGAGATGGAGCACTCTGACCGCCAAACTCTAAATCTGACCCCAAGTCTGGCAGAGTGAACTTCATGAAAGAACACTATGGAAATGGCACTGGACCTAAAGAAAAATGTATATTATAAAGAAACAATGGTCCTGGACCAATTATTCAAGGAAGAGTTACATTAACAGAATTATCAACTTATTTGAGCTTATATTAATTAGCTCACAAACGTATGTAAATCATGACAATAAAACAAACAGATATGCAGAAAGCCACTACGTATTATTACAATATATTTATTCAGTCATTTAAAGGAACAATCATTAGAGGGTCAAGAAGGTAGGAGAATGTTCTAGGGTACGTGTAAGAAAGAGTGCTCAACTGTATATATGGCAGTCAAGAGAGCTCAAAGTGTGTAGAAAAGAAAAGGGCATTTATTTACAAAACTGATATCCAAGAAACAGTTAGATGCAACCTGGCCACGTGCAAATTATTAATTCCCTGTCTGAGAACCGAACCACGGCGCTCAGACCAATCACGATGCTGCTGTCATGGTGACAGCAGCGTTGTGATAGACTTAGGGGAGCCTGAGAGCCCGGGTGCCTCCTGCAGGACAAAACAGGTAGAAGATGAAGAGGACGGAGGAGAGGGGGCAGCCGGCCGTAGCCAGGTAACTGCTTGTTTTTTGTTTTTTTATCCCCCCTTCCGGGCCCACCACCCAAGTCCGGCAGCAGCCACTACTGAATGCGTGGAGAACTGGTAAGAATGGCACACTCACATTGACAAAAAATTGTCAGCAGAATGTTGCATACAGGATATCAATGACAGTGGTCAGCTCTGCCAGGCCTCCTAGCTCTTTTATTAACATATTCTTTTTAAAGTAATGTGGGGAGAAGCCGATGGAAACCCTGCAGCATGGAATGAAGATCAAGACAGAAAGAAAAGAATGCAAATCTCTATTGCTCAATATGGGTTCTGCATTGCACATTCATTCTTGAATGCGTAAGAAATGTGCGGATGGAAATGGCATGCCACTGCCCTGCCCGAAGATGTTGGGAAGTGTCCTTTGAGGCCACCAAGTCTGGAGTGGCCCTGGCATCCCCTCCCCTGGCAGACATCTGCCCATCATATCTAGACAACTACACATCGCTGACAAATATTTTGTAATGAAATTGTCAGCGTGCAGACATGTACTAGGATTCACTCATGGGGTGCACCAATGGCTAGGACTGGGAGTGGTGTAATCGGGCTTTGGTGCTCCCTGACTGGATTCGTCACTAGAAATTGAAATAATTAAGCCCAGTAGCAGGTGACAAACATTCTTGTAAAAAGGTCAGGCAAGGATTGTCGTTTTAGAGCTATATATAAAGAATTAACAGGGCGGTCACACATTGGGACACATTTACAATATTTTGACGCACAGCAGTGCAGCAAGCCTTCCTGCTGCACTGCCGTGAGTCCAAAGAAGAGGGCACGAATGAGTCATTATATGTTGCATTCCTGTCCTTTTCCCCTGTGATAGCGTACAATGGGCTGCCATGCACTAACGCATGGAACTCTTGCAGCATGGTGCAAGGGTGACTGAGTTGTGTGGGTGATTGTTTTTGTGGAGGAAGGGACACCATCCTGCACAAAAACATTCACAAGAGGTGTTTTCCTGTTTCTATGTGTGCTGCAGGAATTTCTCCTCATTGTGCCTACCTTATGCCTCTTCTGGGGAGGCATAGGAATCTGGCGTATTCCCAGGTTTACAAAACCATGTAAATATGGGAATGTGTCCGGTTCCATGGACATTGCGTGGGAACACCCACAGCAACACCCATGGAACTCCCCTTTCACAGAGGGTAATGCATGAAAGGGGGCCATTTTGAAAGGCATTGAAAAGGCATTGAAAAGCCACGCAAATATGGGCAGGCACACTGCGCCTCCAGTGCATCAAAAAAAGTGATGCATCAGCAGCAAAATGGACTTGTAAATAAGATGCATAATGTGCAATAAATACATTTAGTAGCAAATCATAAAGCATACAGATCATTAGTACAGAGATCTGTTACAGTTCTGAATGAAATCTGGCATAGATTCGCCTTCTATGAGTGAGGGATGGGGTCTCTCTCTATATAGAAATCCTCAAGTCCTTTTATGACTGTAGGCAAAGATATTCAAACATTCGTATATGAGTACATGGTTTTCAGGAGGTACACGAATAGGGAACAAGCAAGAAAATATTTTTTATCCCCAAATACATTCAAAGTTTTTTCTCATAATAGTAATGCACTGGATCTACAGGCATTTTCACAGTTTACTCAAGCAATTCAATTGATACATTTTATGGAAAATGCCTGGGACAATTGAAATGTCCTTGGCTAGGTACAGTGGGAGAAGGCTTCTGGGAACATTCTCTCTTAATTGGTGTGAGCCTCACAATTCTTTATTTAGAACATAAAGAATGGCAGCAGCTTACACGTGACAACCAGTGACATTGATGGAAGATGGAAGACAGTCTAAACACAACCTAGGTTAGCATAAACCCAAATTGTGATGCGAGTAATATGCAGAGAAAAAAAACAAATCCCACAAAAATGAATCTGCCAGAGCAATGAATGTACTGTCATAAGTGTTAAATTTCAAGTGAGCAGCAATGTTGAAGAGATCTTGGGACCATCTTTTGCTCTGGAGCAACATACTTCTAAAGAGGGGAGTTATTGCTGTAAAGCAAAAGACAAATGTTCCTGGCATGCAGAGAGTTTTCTTCCAGTGTGTCAGGGTCATTTGAATATTTTCCATGGTGGTCGCGGAACAAAAAGACAGTAACAGTTACCGTGCCTTAATAAGCTACAGTAAATGTCAGTGTTACTAAGCTTATTGCGGTTGGGTAAATTAATGACGTAGAAGCTGGAAATGAGTACTTTGTGATATCTTGAGGAGAACCACACCTTTATGTGTCAGTAATTAGGAAGAGTCTATTTCAGTACATTGGTAAATGCAGAAAAATATTTGTGTGGCTGATAGACAAGCACAACTGAGAGCATTACGTTCATCTCAGCTGCCTTAGAAGAATGTACTTGAGGCAAATGCCAGCTTTCTACAACTCCATTCAAGGTACATACAGCATATCCAGCAGCAAGTTTCCCACATCATTTCTTACGCATGATCAATCTACATAATAAATGAGCTAACTCTTGGGTATTGGGTCATTAAATAAATCAATCCTGTGCCCAGTTACATTTTCAGTAATAGATTTGCAATGAAGAAGTTAACTGTGTTGAGTAGAAGTCCATGAAAGATGCTGGGTTCAGTGCGAGACAGCGAACTAGAGAGATACAGTAGGCGGAAAGTAATAAAATTGTATATCAAGACAACCTGATAGTGGACAAATATGTGTTTGTGGTGAGCATTGAGGCTGTTACAGAATGGGGAACTGCTACTATGAGAGTGGACTCCGGGACAATGTTTTCAGATGCTACTACTAGGTGGGCTGCCACAGGGATGGATTGCAGACAAGGTGGGAGACGAGCCACCACAGCATAAAAGATGGAGCAATAATATCATTTTCTTTTGATCTCCATGTTTTTTCACCAAATTGCATTACTGGATTTCCCATCATCCATCTTCACAGGAAGTGACATCACTACCTGCCTCTCTCTCCTTCAATTAACTCTTCAGGGCATCCATCAGCCAGACATTTCCGGCCAAAGGTAGACACTTCAAGTTTATCGCCTCTATGGGTCTCTTAGGGCCAGGTATTGTCATGGTCTAGTCACTACCCAACTGTCCTCGCATTCATCCATAGTGTGGGATATATATATCACGCTCAAGTTGTCATAATATGGCAAGTAATTGTTCCTGAATAGCATTATGATTTGTAAGTATTGTATTGTCCTTGAGCAATATGTATATACTTGAACATTCTGAATTGGTTACAAAACTTTGAACACAAATCGTGCATGAAGAACAAGTTATCAAAATTAGGAAAACGAGTTGCATACACGAGTATGCTAATGCGAGAAAACACAAGTATGCTAATGTCAGAAGCACCGGTAAACTTCCCTCCACACACGCGCACGTGTAAACTGTCAAAACATGATATTCATGTAGAAGAGCAACAGCAGATGGAGGCAAGGGTATTTAAACTTAGCCTCGTTTATCGGTTCCACTTACTTGACTCCAGATGATCCCTCGTCAGTATCGTCTCCCGGATTCCTCTCCTGGGCTCCGTCATCTTTCGACTGGCTCCTCTTCTGGCTGGTGTTCCTTTCGGCACTCCTCTCCTTCCTGTTTCCCTGCTGGAACCATCGGAACCTGCAAAAACAAAAACAACAAGATCCAATAACGATGTGAAAAGATTGTGCACCCAAGTAACGTTAAACAGAAGAAATACTCGTATCATATCTCGGTGAGTTTTTAAAGACCTTCTTGTATTTTTTTGAAGAAAGGACTCAGGAAACTCAGATCACTCGCTCTCTGAACAATTGTAAATTCAAGAAGCATTTAGAAATTTCTCGTATTTGCATCTGGCAAAACCTTAGTCAAGAATTGCTCTGTGGTGAGAGATTAACCGCAATAACCCTGAACTGAGTGAATAAGAAAAAGACATTGCATATAAAACATGTATAAGTCAGTGGATGTGAGTGTAGGCCTAGGAAATAGTGGGTGGTATGTAGTATCTGGCATTGTTGTGTGTTTGGTTTCAAAAATAGTAGTCTGTATTTTAGAGTGCGTGTATCAAAGTTTATATTAGGCCATCAGTATGTGCATCATATTATCAGGTGGATGATGTCATCAGTGATGTCATTTGAGATGTCATCAGTGATGTCACTGACCATGTCATGAGTGATGTAATATGTGACGTCATCACCAGTGCATTGCGGGCGCGCGAGTTATGGTTAGCTCAACTAACTATAACGGGTGAATTTCTCTGGTTTTATATGAGTCAAATGTCCAACTAACTATAACGTCCCTGAAACCTATGTTTTTTTCAGTGAATTTCTAAGGTTTTTTAAATGCTAATGCCTAACTATAACGTCTGTAAAACCTATGTTTTTTCAGTGAATTTCATAGGTTTTTTAATGTTAATTTCATATTTTAATATTTATAAAACCTATATTTTTTCTATTTTTTTTGTAAGATTTTGGAACTCTATTATCCTTTTTTTTAATTTGAAAAATATGTAATGTTTTATATCGTCAAAAAAAAGTATGTATATCGTTTTTGTTTCTTTTGAGAAAACTGAAGTCCCGTACCGGTAGTGTACCAAGCTCCATCAGCACGCGAATCCTATCTGCCATATTGCTAAACTCGTAAAGGATGCGCATTTTGTATCCTACGGATTCGTGGCACCGTGTCCCGCGTAACATCATATACGTATGTGGTCGCGCCCGCTGCTACTTTGGTATGAGACGGGTATTCAGTACCAAGCTGCACCTTACGTCATGTGGTCACGCCCGCTGCGCGTTGCGTATGCGATGACTGCACGCTACCAGGCCCTGTGTTACGTCATAGACGTATGGAGTCGCGCTGGGAACGCCATTCCCTCATTTTTGTTTTCATCACAAAACTACATCTAAATACGTTTAAAGTGTACATGAGAACAAGCGCTAATCTAAAATATTTTAAACATTTATATATTTCTAACTGTAATAAACTTATATTATGGTAAATATATGTTCTCAAAATCGTGTCGGAGGCGGCCTCCTTGCACGCTCGGTGCGCGATTGCCATGTAACCTTAAAGAAAAGCATTTGATTGGTTCATGACCTTTCCCATTGCAGTTGGAGGACCCCACCCATTTTAGTCATTCTCTCTACAGCGTTTGATGAGAGACTCCTCTTCTGCTTACAGAGCTTCTTAAAAAAACTTTTGCTATATACACATATCTGACACTACACACAACATGCAACTATCATCTTCATCAATGTGCATGCTCTGTAAAGTAGCCTTCCACCTGTGATAGCCATGCATGTAAAAGCTACACAACAGAACTTTTCCCCACTGCCAGAGGTAACATGGTTGCATACGCTGTCCACAGCACAATGGAATGTGGTACCGCCCAGGGGCAGTATCATGCATAGATAATGAACACACGGACAAAGATAGATAGTGGAAGTGGGTACGGGCACGTGCGCTCAATTCCTTTTTATTACCAGGGTCACATATCCAGTGACGTCTGTGCTAAATGCGTGTGGGGTGAGTGTAAACCAGCCCTCAGGGAATGGTTGCTGCTAGCATCAACTACAACAGTAATCATTGGATCACACACAGAGATTCAATAATAAAAAGGTCAATAGTTTGTGCTGCAGTAAGGTAGGGACACTAAATGTGAAATAATACTGAAAAGATTCTATTGTAAAAGAACCATATTTTGTGGTATACAGAGATACAGGCAGTAGATCTGAAATGATATATAAAAAGATTGTATCATAAACGGTCCACCAGGTCTAGTGCACTCAGATAGCCACATCAAAAGCATTCGGCATGTGCACAGCCAGCGATAATGCGTGCTGCGGTCGGGCTGTACAAGGAGCAATGTCTGTTGCCTACAACACTACATCATCTGCAATAGCGACTCGATCTTAATTGTAAACACTGCTGTCTGCAGTGTAGGCCAGAGAGCGGTCAGCAAGGGTCCACAGCCACGTGGAGTTGACTTGAGCTGTCCTGTTCGCCATACGCGTAGCAACAAAATCGGTGTGCGGACCCTGTGATGATGCGTATGCGTGGTGCGGACAGAGCGCACTGTAGCAATGTATTTTGCCTACAGGACTGCGTCATCTACAATAGTGACTCGATCTGAATTGTAAACACTGCTGTCTGCATTGTAGGCCAGAGAGCGGTCAGCAAGGTCCCACAGCCACGTGGTGTAGACTTGAGCTGTCCTGTTTGCAGTACGCAAAGCAAGAAAAACCGCGTGCGGACCCTGCAATGATGCGTATGCGTGGTGCAGAGTGCACTGGAGCAATGTCTTTTGTCTACAGGACTGCGTCATCTACAATAGCGACTCAATTTGAATTTTGAACACTGCTGTCTGCAGTGTATATTGAAGGCAGTTGTGAGCACAGTCTTCCATGAATACTTTTTCTCACTTCCTCTTCACAAAATACAACAACATAAATTACACAAAACTCTGCAATAAATAAATCGAAACAATTCGAATTGGGATCTCTGCCGTCCACTGTGTACACTGTTATTCAGTGCTCTTTACCACGACCAAGACGAATTTGGTCATTGTATTAGACCTATAAGTCATCTTAAAAAACGTCTTCAACCAAGTATACTAAAAGGCTATTGTGTATATTTCAATAGACGTTGTAGTTAGTTGCCTACTGGATTCTGTAATTAAACAATCACCACTCGATCTGAATTGTGAGCCCTGCTGACCGCAGTGAACGCCAGAGGCAGTGGTCATTAACGCCTCACAACCACGTGCCGTTGGATTCGGAAGCACGGACTTGGTTGCACCTGATCAGAGGGGGTACACACAAATCATCACAAACTTTAACTTCTGACATCCTCAATCACAGAATCAAGACCCCGTTTCACTGTTCCGACCTGCTGTACCACGGTGTACTCCACCGACTGGTGTCAACCAAGCACAATAATCATGTGCAGCAGTTAGCTACGGAAGCACAGAGTCCGATGCACCTCAACGGAGGGAGTTCTGTAAAAAACAACAAGCAGCAGGTAATATCGGACATCATCCATTTTGGGATCAAGACACCTTTCCACTGTTGGGACCTAGAGTTGTTTGCACCTGGTCGAAGGGAGTACCTTCATCGCCACTCTCACATACAGTTCTAACATCGTCCAGTGTGGAATCAAGACCCCGTTTTACTGTTCGGACCTGCTGTACCGCGGTGTACTCAATCCACTGCAGTCAGCCAACCCCAATAATCATGTGCAGCACTTAGCTATGGAAGCACAGAGTCTGATGCACCTCAACGGAGGGAGTTCTGTGAAAACCCAGCAGCAGGTAATATCGGACATCGTCCATTCTGGGATCAAGACACCGTTCCACTGTTCGGACCTAGAGTTGCTTGCACCTGGTCGAAGGAAGTACCTTCCTCTCCACACTCAGATGTAGTTCTAACATCTTCCATTGTGGGATCAAGACACTGTTCCACTTTTGGGACCTACAGTTGGTTACAGCTGGTCGAAAGGAGTACCTTCATCTGCACTCAAATGCAGTTCTAACATCGTCCATTGTGGGATCAAGACACGTTCCACTGTTGGTACCTGTTGGACTACTGTGTTAGTAGTATACAGAGCACTCCATGGTTCTGGGCCTCAGGCTGGGCGTTGTCTGCCTGTGTTGCGGTGGCCAGCGTTGATCTCAAGAGCCTACCCAGCTCACAGACCTCGGCCCAGGAGCTTCCTGGTGGGCCCTCTTTCACATACGGCGGTGTCGAAAGGTGAACTGTGGGGCATATGTTCGTCGCAGCGGCCATGACGGTTTCTGGGTACCAGCAGGCTGAGAGCATTATTCCAGCAGCCACCTTCACTCACAGCGTCAGCCTCATGGCAGTGTAAGCTGCGTAGACCTGACAGACATGTTCGCCATTACGGAAGAGAACCACACCCAGAGAAATGTGCCTTTTATTCATTCCCCTATGCTAGTCTTGCGTACGCCGAGCCAGCCCACTACGCTAAAGATTTGGGGGGGCGAGGGGGCACGTACTTGCTATGTTTTCGTAATCTTCCCTACTGACTGTACTATCATGGTTGCGTCCACTGTCCACTTCACTCAATAGACCATCAGTGTATCTTCACATGTACATGTCTGTGCTCTGTATACTCAAATCTCTTCGAAACATCCCCTCAACTCTTTGCATTGTATACTTTTATAATCGAGAATCACTTGCCACCTTCTCACATACTTTGCTCCCATCTCTCCCCGCATTATGCATTGTGTGGCAGAGGTGCTATGTTTGGTTTGTGCACATGGCTAGTCACGGTTCCCACAGTACGTAGTGTTGTTGTGTTTGCCAGGTGTACATGTTGTTTGTCATGTTGTATGTGATAATATAAGGTAGCGCGTTTATTCACGAGCAGTGGTTTCTCCCATTTACATATCGCTGTCTTAAAGAGGATACTGAAGTTTTTCTCACAGCTGAAAAGTGGGACCACAATGGCAGTCATACATTACTATGCAAGAATGTCCAACTGCACAACGCTTCTAAGCTTACAGTCCCCAATCTTGCGTGCTTTCTTAAAAGCACGCCAACTCCCACAATCAGACCAACATTCACACAACTTTCTAACGGCAGTTATCTGCTTTTTAATAACATGGACTGCTGCTCAATGTGAGCTGGCATACCGTATGTCCTTACTGTTTCAAACCGGATAACTTCCTCTGGCAATCTCTATTCCCACCCACACAAAGTAACTCCGAAAGTTCAACTTGGCTTTCAATACCTACATTGAAAACAGATTTTATGAAACGGAGCAAACTGAAAGTGCTTTTGTTTCAAACAGAAGTGTCCCTCACTTCTCCAAAAGTAATTTATCGACTGCAGATAGCACGAACTTCAAGTAAAATACACTCCCTTTTAAATACGAGCCTCTCATTACACTTTGTGAATTGTTACACAATTTTCAACACATCTGACATTTAAGGTATGGCTCACTTTTTTAACACTGTCTTCTCCGGCCTTCTCACAGGCTTTCAAACTGTTTTTAGTCTAATACCAGACTTCATTCATTCCATCATCTCTGGAATAACAGGAACAGTGCCCATAATTCTCGCTCTGTTTGTGGCCTTCCTACTACTATTTTAGCTTGTTAAAAATGTCTGTGCTCCCTGTGGTAACAAGCATGTCTGACAGAATACGCCTCTACGTGAAGCTACATCAATACCGTGAAAAAATGGAACAACTTTTCGGCTGCCTGCCTCTATCTATTATCGGAGCCAGCTACAACATGACATTTATTTACGCATATACAATCTGCGTACAACCATCTTTTTATTGCAAAACTTACTCAATCGACTGGCGAATGGATCTATGCCTTGCCAACATCCCAGCAAACGCTCCCAATATCCAGCAGGTAATGGAGTATCTTGAAAACCATGAACTTGATTGTATGGGCAGTGGAGCAATGGCAGTTGCAACGCAAAAAGGTATCCTGGCGGAATGGGATTTCTGCGCAGCTGTGAAAGATCTCCTGCAACGTGCGACCTTTGACAACATCGCAGATTGCCTGCCAATTTAAATTGCCACTCCAACATTTGAGGAACATTACTGTCCCTTCAAGGATATGAATTGGATCGCTTTGCTTTTCTCACACAATGGCAACAATCGCCTCTTGGAACATTATGCATCTCAAGCCGCTGAAGAACTTCCGGACTGCAATCTGCAAGACTTGTAAGAAATTCACTTTATTCTTGGATTGATTTTTTCCAACTTTTTTGACATTTTCCTATACATTTTTTTAATACACTTCAATTGAACTATTTTCATATAATAACTTTCTAAGTATGCTTAGGCATTTGAACTGTGTTTTCATTATTGGTCCTTTTGTCTCCACACTAACCCCACAGAGCTCACAGCGCTATAGTCTAAACCCATACTAACACCACTTGCACAGCTATGCTACAGCGGCCAATATGCTAGAGCGCCCAGAGCACATCAGTTTACAGCAATCAGCTCACGGTTTCATCTCTGAGTGTACTTGCACCTCACCTCAGCACCATCTCACTCTTGGCAATACAGCACTTTCACACCCCTAGGGGTGAATACTTCGCTTCACACTCCCTGTGTAGCACACCCTAACCACCCCACAGACCTCACAGTGCTCCTACCCTCCTCTTTCCTACTCACAGAGCTATAGTCTAAACCCATACTAACACCACTTGCACAGCTATGCTACAGCAGCTAGTATGCTACAGCGCTAGGAGCACATCAGTTTACAGCAATCAGCTCACGGTTTCCTCACCGAGTGTACCGGCACCTCACCTCAGCACCATCTCACTCTGGGCAAAACAGCACTTTCACACCGGTAGGGGTGAATACATCACATCACACTCCCTGTGTAGCACACCCTAACCACCCCACAGACCTCACAGTGCTCCTACCCTCCTCTTTCCTACTCTTTTCACCCTTTTTTCCCCTTACTTGCTTCCACGGAATCACAAAATGGCTGCCAACACTTCCTAGTTGCTACCGCTCGCAGCCAATAAGCAGCAAGCTCATGCTCGTAACCCCTCAGCCAACCAGAAGGCAGAATTCCCAAATATCGATATCTGTTAATTCTGATATTTCTCCAAAACTACTGAACTGATTTACACCAAATAAACAAAAGCATGCTTTCTAGACCAAGACCCTTCTCCCTGCAGCATTTGGAGTAATTCCGTTCACCCGTTCGACCTGTAGCCTTGTCTAATGTTTCCTACGGAAATTAACATGGAGAAAACATGTTTTGGGACCCCCCCTTTTTTCTCGGCCCCCCCATGACGAATCACACCCAAACTTTCAACATAGGAGCTGATATGAACAAAGAATTAGTTTGGAAAATTTCATGAAGATTCATCAAATGACGCCAAAGTTATAAGCAAAACGAAAAATGCTCTTTCTCTGGAAACTTGGTCCTAACTATAACTACCTACTGGTGATATTGTAATCCAATCCTGACGGCGGCGAACAGACAGGCACTGACTCTGTGATATGATGGTAAAGAAATTTTAATCCAAACAACAACCTAGACGCGTTTTGACGGCGTACCGCCTTGGTCACTACGTCAGGTACAATCTAAATTACAAGGTTATATGCACCGATTTCCACACGGTTGTCACAGCAACCACTGACCTGATAATAGACATAGAGAAATCCTATGTCTATTCATACATGACAGTGCACATTATTTCTGTTTAAGGCACAATTATGAAACAAATTAAATACAATTGTTGTTAATGTATTCTCACATTAAAAGCACAACAATGCATGAATAAATAGCGATATAAAAGCGATAAGTGAATTTCAAGGATTAAAAAACTCACACATGACATCATACCTAACCCCATGTATGGACATGGAAGAGTTAGCTTGGTCCGGGTATCCCGTGATGAGTGCAAATGTGAAGGGAGAGTGTCTGCGGGAGTATGCTGACAGGTGCGTGTATTGGTAATAATCATAATAACGCTGCCCTCGTCTATGTATATGCACTGCACGTGTGCTAGGTGGGCATGTTTGAAAACATAGGATAAGTGTGGCAGCATTAAATTGTGCACGGTAGCCTGTTTACCCAACTATGGTTCCCCTGTGGGCTGAGTGTGTTGAGCTGCTTCACTTTTGCTGGCGCTCAGTTCAACACATTAAGTGGGCTGTCACTAACATGTGGATTGCGAGAGTATGCGTACAGGTACGTTTATTGATAATACTCATAATAACGCTGTTTGTGGTTGACCCGGCATATGCGCCGATTAAGGGACTGAGTGTGTACGAAGGCCTCATATGCTGACTGTAAAGCCCCTGTGAACCGTGATCGCTAGCGGCTTGCTACTCCCTTCCCGCATCTATGTATATGCACTGCGTGTGTGTTAGATGGGCATGTTAGAAATCATACAAAATGTGCGGCAGCAATAATTGTGCACAGTAGTCATGAAACTCAACTGTGGTGCCCCTGTGGGCTGAGTATGTGAAGCGATTTCACTCTCCTCTGATTGTGAATCTTATTACCCAATCATATTACTCGGGAATACGGGCGCTAAATACAACGTATGAAGTCTGATATCACTAACATGTGGACCAAATAGTGAGTGGAAAAAGGTGAAAAAAATAAACAAACGTAAATTAAAAAGTGATTTTGACCTAACGTTACAGAGACAGGGTCTGGAGCGGGACAGACAGATAAGGGCAAGTTATAAGTATACAGTTAGGGTTTCATCCGCATTCATTCCATTAGGAATCTTGAAATTGTAGAGGATGATGTAACGTGATTCAAGCCTTCTAAGGGCGAGCTGTCTGTTACCTCCCCTGGGGTTTTTGGGGACTGTATCCACCACATAGAAGGATAGGTTTTGTGCCTTACCACTATGGGATGTGTTGATGTGTCTAGCGACAGGATAGGTAGGGTCATTATTAGTGATGGCCCTGAGGTGTTGCAAAATACGGACGTGTACTGGGTGGATGGTACTACCCACGTATACTTTGCCACATGTGCAGTTCAAAACATAAACCGCAAAATCAGATTTGCATGTGTAACTACCTCTGATCACATAAGGAGACTGTCTGAAGGGCATTTGGACCTCTCTAGTGTTCACGCCATGTTTGCACGCCTTGCATTTGGCACATTTATAAAACCCCTTAGGAGTTTAAGCCATGTGCCACCCTTATTCATGCTTGGCGCGTTGCTGACTATATCCTGTTGCATTGATTTAGCTCTCCTAAAGGTGATTTGGGGAGTTTTGCTACAGAAGGTGTCTATGAGTGGGTCATTGCGTACTGCATTCCAATGCCTATGAATTATTTTGCGCACATTGGCATGGTATGCGTTAAAGCCTATTATTAGACTGGGCATGTCCATTTTCCTAGGTTCATTTTCCTTGTGAGTTATATTTGTCTCCTTGAACAGAAGATCCCTTCTAGTTACATTAGCTGTTTTATTTTTAGCTTTGGTGAGTGTTTCAGGACTGTAGCCTCTGCGTTCTAGCCTGTTAGAATCCGGGTTCTCTGGTTGGCACAGGTAGGTACTTGTGACAAGCAGGGATCCTTTCCTCTAGCAGGGTAAGGGGTTACACTACTAAAACAACCCCTGCTCACCCTCTAGGTAGCTTGGCGCGAGCAGACAAGGCTTATCTCAGAGCGTTATAGGTTAAGCATTTGTGAACACATACAGTAACCAAGTGACAGCACTACAAAGGACACCACACAGGTTTTTATATGAAAAATAAGGATTCTTTATATAGAGTTACCACAAGACCATTACACGACAAAAATACACAATACGGTTACTTTAGTTGGTAGAAGTTTGCTTAGTTCTCTTAAGTTCTTAAATGCGACACTTTAAGTCAATGTACCTTAGATGCGACACGCAGGGCAACAAAAGTGTTGCAACGATGCTGATGCGATGAAGTTCTTGGTGCAAAAGAAATAAAGACGGGATCTTCCATATGTGTTACGCTTCTCCGATGTTGCGAGAAGACTCGACTCGAGGCGTCAGCTACAGCGGCATCACCCTTGACGAGATGCGATGACAGCGGCCTTGGCAGCGGCACTCCTCTCCAACGTTTGTGAGACGCTTCCGCTCGATGCGATGCTGTAGCGGCGACACCCCTTTGTGTGATGCGACGGCAGCACCTCCGACGGCGGCACGCTTCTCCGTGGATGCGAGGCGCTTTTCTTGATTCGGTGCAATGCGACAACTACGATGGCTGCGATGGCGACACGCTTCTTCCTCGATGTGAGACTCTTCTCTTGATGCGGTGCAATGCGTCAGCTACGATGGCTGCGATGGCGACACGCTTCTTCGGCGTTGCGGGACACTTCCGGATTGATACGAGACGCTTCCGCTCGATGCGACGCTGCAGCGGTGACACTCTCTGCGAGATGCGACAGCAACACCATCGACGGCGGCACGCTTCTCCTCCTTGCGTTGCGCTCCCAGCTCCTTGCGACACACAGTCCCTCAGAAGGCCCAACAACAGCAGCAGGCACTCCCAAAGAACTCTGGAGAGCTGGGGGGTGAAGTCCACTGGTCCTGGGACTTCTTTCAGGGGGCAAGCTCAGCACAAGCCCTTGGAGATCTTCTTGAAGCACAAGTTGAAATAAAGTCTTTGTAGTCTTTCTCCTCTCCTTCAGCAGCAAGGCAACCACTGCAGGCCAATCCCCCAGGTCAGGGACAGTACTCCTCCTTACAGCTTTTCCAGTTCCTTCTCCTCTGGCAGAGGTTCTTCTTGTTTAAGCAGGATCTAATTTCTTGGGAGCAGGGTCCCAATACTTATACCCCTAATTCCTTTGTTCCTCTGGGGTAGAGGGGCCTTTGACCAGTCCAAACCAGTTCTTGAGCACTCTGTTGACATGACTCTGCCTTTCTATTCAGGGTGCAGGGCAGAGACATCAGCCGCTCCACAGGAGGTGGAGCCAGCATTGTGGTGGCAGAGCACAGCCCTATTCAGAGTCCAGGTGTACTCCTCCCACCCATCTGGCTGTCAATCTCCCTATTCACCACCAGGCTACCTAGCCCTGCCCCCCTGGGTTTCCCCAGCCCTGTCAATCACACAAACCAGACAGGCAGATACACATCATAGCAGAGGCGGGCTGAAATGGTCAGGCAAGCAAATACCAACTTTCTAAAAGTGGTATTAGCAAACACAGAATATTAAAATAAACTTTACTAAAAGATGTATTTTATTATTCTGAGTTCAGGCATACTAAACTCGAATTTCTACCATGTTCCCTGGGTCTGTTAGGATCATAGAATGTAACAATTCTAACAGCCCTTTCTAGCCTATGGGAGCAGGTAGCCTTGCAATAGTGAAAAACGAAAATGGCTGTAATTCACTATTAGGACATGCCACACACATGAGGGCTTGTCCTACCTTATGCTTACAATGCACCCTGCCCTTGGACCTGCCATAGGGGTGACTAATATGAAGTTAAGGGAAGGTTTAGGGACTGGGAAGTGGGTGCACTTGCCCAGTCAGCATGACAGTACCAGACTGCACGAAGGTTCTGCAATGGCAGACCTTAGACACATTTTACTAGGCCGCTTCTGTGGGTGGCACAACCAGTGCTGCTAGCCCGCCAGCAGCATTTGTATTTACAAGCCCTGGGCACTCCTGGTACACTTTACTGGGGTCTGACAGTAAACCAAATAAGCAAATCATGTTATCCAACCAACATATACATTTTTAAATAGGGAGCACTTGCACTGTGGCACTGGTTGGCAGTGGCACAGTGCTCTGAGCAGCTAACACCAGCAAAACACATGAGGCACAGCGACAAAAAGTGAAAGGGAGACTCACGCCAAGGTGCCAGGCCTAACACGTGTCCCCTCCAGCTGAAAAGTGGGGAGAACTACCCTACCCCAGGGAGTTCCTCATCACTAAGGCGGAAAAATCTGGACAGACCGTCAGCATTGGCGTGATCTGTAGCAGGGCTATGTTCCACCGTGAAATCCATACCCTGTAGGGAAATGGACCACCTCAGCAGCTTTGGATTCTCACCCGTCATATGCATCAACCATCTGAGGGGCCTGTGGTCTGTCTGAACCCGGAAGTGAGACCCAAACAGGTAGGGTCTTAGCTTCTTCAGTGCCCAGACCACAGCAAATGCCTCACGCTCAATAGCACTCCATCTCTGTTCCCGTGGAAGTAACCTTCTGCTAAGAAAGGCTACAGGTTGATCTAGGCCCTCTTCATTAATCTGTGAAAGAACAGCCCCCACACCATGTTCTGAAGCGTCTGTCTGAACGATAAACTCTTTGAAGAAGTTGGGAGCCAAGAGCACGGGCGCCGTGCACATAGCAGCTTTCAGGGCCTCAAAAGCTTTCTGACAGGTGTCAGTCCAAATCACTTTCCTGGGCTGCTTCCTAGAAGTCAGCGCCGTCAAGGAGGCAACAATGTTGCCATACCCCTTGACAAACCTCCTGTAGTACCCGGTGAGACCCAGGAAGGCTCTCACCTCTGTCTGGGTTTTGGGCGACTCCCAATTCAGGATGGTTTCTATCTTGGGTTGAAGGGGTGCCACCTGGCAACTCCCAACTTGGTGCCCCAAGTACACCACTGAACCCTGCCTGATCTGGAACTTACTCGCCTTGATCGAGGCCTGCCCTCCGCAACGCCATCAACACTTCCCAGAGGTGGCGCAGGTGTGCCTCCCACGTGGAGCTGAACACTGCAATGTCATCCAGGTAGGCTGCACTGAACGAATCCAGCCCAACCAACACCTGGTTGACCAACCTCTGGAAGGTGGCAGGGGCATTCTTCATCCCAAAGGGCATAACCCGGAACTGGTAGTGCCCATCAGGGGTGGAAAATGCGGACCTCTCTTTGGCCCCATCGGTCAAGGCGATCTGCCAGTACCCAGACGTTAAATCAAACGTGCTGTGGTAGTTGGCAGCCCGTAGCCGATCTATGAGCTCATCAGCTCTGGGGATGTCCTGGTGACTGAATTGAGTCCTCTGTGGTCCACACAGAACCAGAGTTCGGGTGTGGCTCCCGGCGCTGCAGCCTTTGGGACCATGACCACTGGGCTGACCCAAGGACTGCTGGACGACTCAATCACCCCGAGTGCAAACATCTTGGAGACCTCCTCCTTGATGCAGGCCCTCACCCTGTCAGTCACCCTGTAGGGCTTGTGCCTCACAGGTGTACTATCCCCAGTGTCCACATCATGGACGCACCAATCAGTGACACCGGGAACCAGGGAAAACAGATCAGAAAATTGTCCCAGCAGCTGGCGACAATCATTCTGTTGCTCAGGGGTCAGGGAGGAAGAGAGGATGACACCATCCACTGACCCATCTTGCTCCTGGGCTGACAGGAGGTCAGGAAGAGACTCGGTCTCCTCTTCCATCCCAGCATCTGTTGCCAAGAGCATGCCCACTTGGGACCTCTCCAAGTGGGGCTTGAGGCGGTTGACATGTAGGACCCATAAGGGGTTCCTAGGAGACTTCAGATCCACCACGTAGGTAACAGGACTCTTGCGCTCCACAACCTCAAAGGGACCGGTCCACTTATCCTGGAGCGCACACGGCTCCACGGGGGCCAAGACCCACACCTTCTGTCCAGGCTGAAGCTCTACCAGAGCGGCATTCTGGTCGTACCACCGCTTCATCTCCTCCTGGCTGGCTTCTAGATTTGCCTCAGCAAGTTGCCTGAATCGCCTAGTCTGATTCCTGAAGGCCAGCATGTAACTATATACATTCTGGGGAGGTTTCCTGGGAGATTTCTCCCAGCCTTCCTTGACCAGACTTAGAGGTCCTCTCACTGGGTGGCCGTACAGGAGCTCAAAGGGGCTGAACCCTAGAGACTTCTGTGGCACCTCACGGTAAGCAAAGAGAAGGCATGGTAAGAGGATGTCCCACTTACGCCTCATGGGTCCTTCTAGGCCCATTATCATGCCTTTGAGGGTTCGGTTGAATCTCTCAACCAACCCGTTTCCTTGTGGGGCGGTAAGGTGTGGTGAACTTGTAGGTTACACCACACTCTTGCCAAAGGGATTTCATGTATTTGGACATTAAATTGGTACCCCGGTCAGACACCACCTCTAGAGGGAATCCCACTCTGGAGAAAATTCCCATCAGTGCACGTCCCACCACGGGGGCCGTCACTGTCCTCAGAGGGATGGCTTCTGGGTACCGAGTGGCATGGTCCACCAGGACCAGGATGAACCTATTGCCCATCGCTGTCCTGGGGTCCAGTGGCCCTACAATGTCAATCCCCACTCGCTGGAATGGGGTACCGACCACAGGGAATGGCTGGAGTGGAGCCTTCTGCTTTCTTCCACTCTTTCCACTTTCCTGGCAAGTCTGGCATGTCCTGCAGTGAGTGTCTGAACTCCTGCGCATTTGAGGCCAATAAAAGTGGATGACAAGCCTTTCAAAGGTCTTGTCCTGCCCCAAATGCCCTGCCAATGGCACATCGTGAGCCAGCCCCAGTAGGAAGGCTCTGAAGTCCTGGGGTACCACCAGCGCACGGGCTGACCCAGGCTCAGCAACCTTAGGCTCTGTATACAGGAGGTCGTTCTCCCAGTAAATGAAATGTGACCCAGACTGATCACCTGCGGCCTGGTCTGCAGCCTGCTGCCGCATACCCACGAGAGAAGGGCATTCTTTTTGCGCCTTACAAAAGTCCTACCTGGTGGGACCCCGTTACTGCTGCCAATGAGTCAGCTCAGGCAGGTCTCCCAGTTCAGCTATCTGCTCCCCCGTAGGCTCCAGGGCATCCCCCTCAAGGTCTGCTCCCTCCGGAACCGTGGGAACTTCAGGGGCCGGTTTTCCGTGCCCCCTGCTCCTTCTCTCTAAGGCCGGTCCCTGGGCCTCCCTCTCAGGCTCCAGGACCTCTTGAGCACCTCTACTTGCTGCCATGGACCGTGTGGTGACACACGCCCAATCCGGCATACCCAACATCTCCAGGTGAGCACTCCGCTCCACCTTAGCCCAAGGTGAGCTCTTCAAGTCGTTCCCTAACAGACAGTCTACAGGCATGGCGGGCCTCACAGCTACCTGAAGAGTACCAGAGACCCCCCCACTCAAAGGGAACCTGAGCCACCTTGCAGTGACTCTCCGTGTTGTCAGCGGCAACAACGGGATAGAATGCTCCTGGGACCACCTGCTCTTGAGACACTGCCTGTACTTCTTAGTGTTCTCAGGCAGTCTCCTAATGAGTCCTAACTTTACTACTCCTAAACTGAGAAAAATCCTAACTTTAAGCCTTTTGGTATTCACAGAAGGCATTTAGGAGTCCTAAAGTTAGGACTCCTAACTTCTGTGAATACAGAAATGAGTAAGTGCCTTCTGTGAATACCAAAATGAGTAAGTGCCTTCTGTGAATACCAAAATGGTAGTAAGTTTAGGATTTTTTCTTAAGTTAGTTCTGTGAATCGGGCCCTATGTGTCCAACATATTGGTTTTCTAACTATCTGTACTTTCAGGGTCATTTTCTGCTAAATATTCAATTTCTTGAACAGATCTCAGTACCCGATTTCGCATTCCTGCAAGACCTAGACTCACCCAAATGATTCTTCTACTTTTGGAATATAGACTTGCAGATGATAACCGATCTGAGCATTCATATGCTCCAATTTCACGAAGCGATAACATCTTCAAACTGAAACTGTATAATTTCTTACTTAGAGTCTTCTCGTGAGAAATCTCTTCACACGTTTCTTTCAGTCTTTTCTGATTTAGTAATGTAAGACGTTACATATCGAGCAACAGCAATAGAATTGTCCGCAACATACTGAATATCCATGTTAGCGTTCCACATGGATAAAATAACTGGATTGTAGTCATTAATGTATTTTGATTCTTCGCTTCTTCTTAAGTTGTAGGTGTTTTTCGGAGACTTTCTTGTGATGGTATGTCGTATAGCTGACATAAAACTGTTCACTCTTCCTTTGGATAATACAGGACGTGGAAATCCAAAACGACATTTGGTAGGGAACTGTTCCTTTGACTTGTACTTTCGTCGACAGTATTTTCCACACCTGTGGCTTTGAAATCGTAAGACTTGTTGTTTTAAGTTTTTGTCTTCTCTGCTATTGGGAAGAGCACATGTAGCATAATCTTCAATGAAAGACAAAACAGTTTCATCTGAATCTGTTCCAAATTTGGGGGCGTCCTTGACCCATAACAACATATGTATGTGAGGAGCACCTCTTGCTTGATACTCCTTTCTCCAAAAGAAATCCACAACTTCTCCAAGAGGAGGATTATTTTTATTGCAGATGAAAGACATCATATCTTCAAATCTATGATTGAAATATCTGCATACATTGACAGGATCCAAAGAGCACAATTCTCCAGGTGTCTTGTATTCAATATTTTTTATATTGGAATTTGCCTCTCGAAGAAATTCAAGTAAATCATCCCAATCATACTCAGCACAGCTTAGTGTAACAAACCATGTAGGAGTTCCCAAGTTCCGTAGCATACATTTCAGTTCTCCATGTCGACGGTACCAATATTCATTAGTCCCACGCTGACATGCCATCAGATTGATCAACTGAGATTCTAAATGATCATCTCTCGGATGGACTTTATCCATAAAATCCTTTTGAAGATGCATTCCAGTTTTTAAAATGTGATTTACTGCAAATGAAAGTCCAGACAAGTCACTTTCAAACAGAAGATGAAACATATAAGGGATACATTGACGAAATCTTGGATCTTCTGCATATAATCTTGTTGTCCGATATTCAGATGCAGGAATCTGCACAGGACGTTCATCATATCGTCCACCTTTTCCTGTTGGAAACAACTGTGAGAATCAACGAGCTTCCAAGCTCTCTTCCCATACACTCATGGGACTTCCTGTTGCTTTTTTCATTTGAAACAACTCAATCGTATTCCCTATCACCTCTTTGGAATGAAGTGGATGTACACTGTAATGTTTATAGATCTCTTCACATCTGGACACGTCCACTTTTTCAATTTGTCCACTTAATGTTTCAGTATCTTCTGCTAAATCTATTTCTTCTTCTCCAACAAACACATTTCTATAGTACTCATTATTTTTTAACAGATACAATGACGCCTTTTGCACTTTTCTAACATCCACTAACTCTTGCCAGATTTTCTTATTCTTAGTAGGAACACCATTAACTAGAATGACTAGTGGCTCATTTATTGCATGGTCTACACCAATAGTTTCAATATTTGTCCTTAAATCTAATGGTAAATACACAACTCTTCCTTTCAATCCTCTTTGCAACTCTGATGGAGGTAATTTACTTGTTTTGGGCTCCATACGAACAATAGCCTGAAACGGGTGAACACATCGTATGAGAATAGACTCATACGTATTTAAATCTATCAGCTCTGGAGGAATAGCAACCAACTCTAGATTATTATGAACAGCTCTAGCAGGCATTTTATTCTCATCTAATTTGTTATAACAATATTTGCAAATACGCTGCTCACATCCCAAATCAAAACAATCCTCTCCCAACAAATAAGTTGCAAATTCCATACACTTATCATTATCTTCTATTTCACTTTTTAAATACAGATTGACACCCCTAGTCTGATTTTTATAGTGACATCGCTGACAACAAATACAAGAAACATTTGGTCTTTCACCTGAAATTACCTTAAACTTTGTGATTTCATCCTCAAATTTTTCTGTAATTACGGGTTCTACATTGTCTTCGACATTTTGTTCTACTAATGTGTCAGTTTCTTCACTCTCTTGCTGAGGCCCAAAGTAACAAAACTCAATATCATCACAGACGTGCTTCACATCTGATACTGACCCACGCAAAAGAGCACTGTTCAACTCACTTAACTTTAGTGCTGGACTTTTTGCATAATACAACCTTCTCACTAACTTCCGCATTTGAGCATGATGTACTGCCAGCATTCTGAAATGGTGAAAAACACTTTTACAAACTTTCCTAGAAAGACAAGCCAGAGAATGACCTTGCAAACCAGTATGTTTTCTCACTCTGCAAGGGTCTAGTCCTTGCAACAGCTTAATCTTTTGTTTTACACTTTTTTTAGTATAGTCTCGTAAAAAATGACATAATTTTTCAATAGATTCCTGTCGTACACTGCAAACACTACTGCAACACCCAAGTGTACACAGGGGTTTTAGCACGTCTCCCTAAAACTTCATCAGCTATCACTTCTTCTGCATTTGCTTTTTTACTTTTCCTCTTATTTTGAATTTTTTTTTTACTTGTAAAATTCTCAGTAATTCCAGCATTATCTACATTCTGTTTGCTCCTACAAACATTTTTAATAAATTGCTTCGTGATCTTACCAGAAGATTTTTTCCTTTTAGCCACATTATCTTGTACATTCAATACTTGTGATTGATTTCTTCAAATAATCCTCCTGTCTCTGTTCTTTTCTTTTTCTTTTTTTTTCTGGCATGATTTCTCTATTTTAACGTTAAAAAAAATATCTGTAAAAAAGAATCACAAATAAAAGTATATTAATAACTTTCAAATTTATACTATTCCATTACTGTTCAAACACATTTTATATAAAAACTGACTAAGAAACTATAGCCTTGAACCACAAGTGTGACGATGGTTAAAACACTACATGCATAGTGCATACTACTTTAAAGCAGTTCATGCCATAAACCCTACCTCACTAAAAGACTACATGCTAACTGACTGAATGATTACAGTACTATAAGGAGACACACTGGGTGAGTAACAGGGTGTTTGCTAGAAGTGTATGAATACTAACTGGGGAATTGAAGGTGTGAAAGACAACTGTGTAGTTGATTAGAGGACTGCATGCATACTGCATAGGCATTTAAAGCAGTCCATGTGCTAATGCCTAGCTCACTGCATGAGTACTTGGGTACTGACTGAATGATTAGAGTACAGCAAAGAGAGTGCCTGAGTAAATTTATAAGTGGTAGGCTTTTGGCGCAGGGAATGTATTAGTACTTGGTACTGAATGGGTCACTAGAGGAGTGCAAAGGGAGTGACAGAATGTTTGCTGGACTGTATGGATACTGACTAGGGAATTGAAAGTGTGAAAGACAAGTGTCTAGGTGGTTAGAAGACTGCATGCATAGTGGATAGGGGTTTGAAGCAGTCCATGTGCTAAGGCCTGGCTCAGTGCATGAATACTTAGGCACTGACTGAATGATTAGAGTACAGCAAAGAGAGTGTCTTGGTGAATTTATAAGTGTTTGGGTTTTGGCACAGTGAATGGATTAGTACATGGTGCTGAATGGGTCACTAGAGGACTGCAAAGGGAGTGACAGGGTGTTTCCTGGAAGTGTATGGATACTGACTAGGGAATTGAAGGTGTGAAAAACAACTGTGTAGGTGGTTAGAGGACTGCATGCATAGTGAATAGGCGTTTGAAGCAGTCTATGTGATAAGGCCTGGCTCACTGCATGAGTACTTGGGTACTGACTGAATGATTAGAGTAATGCAAGGAGAGTGCCTGGGTGAATTTATAAGTGGTTGGGTTTTGGCACAGTGAATGGATTAGTACATGGTTCTGAATGGGTCACTAGAGGAGTGCAAGGGGAGTGACAGGATGTTTTCTGGAGTGTATGGATACTGACTAGGGAATTGAAGGTATGAAAGACAAGTGTGTAGCTGGTTAGAGGACTGCATGCATAGTGGATAGGGGTTTGAAGCAGTCTATTTGGTAATGAATGGTTCACAACATAAGTACTTAGAAACTGACTAAATCATCAGACTACTTCTAGGACAGTGCCTGGGTAAAACTTTTAAATTTTCTGTTCTGCCACAGTGAAGAGAATAGTACATGGTACTGCACCTAAGTGTCAAACTCTGACTCATTTTATCAATGCATAAGCAAAGACTAGCTTCTAATGCTACTACAACTTGACAACATAACCGGTTTTAAAAGAGTTATCTGTCAGAAAATACACAATATTACCCAATCCTTCTCTCACAGTGGTTCCCAAATGCACACAGACTCACAGTGTGAATCTAGACAAGCACCACTATCCCCAGGGGTTTACCAAAACTCATTCACTACAGTGGAAGTGGTAAGGGAACTGCACACAATCTACATATTTAAGGACTGCACTTTTGTGTCAAAGCCTGACTCATTTAATCAAAGCATACGCAAAGACTGGCTTCTAATGCTACTAAAACTTGACAACATGACAGGTTTTAAAATAATTATCTGTCAGCAAATACGCGATGTTACCAAATGCTTCTCTCACAGTGGTTCCCAAATGCAAACAGACTCACAGTGTGATTCTAGACAAACAACACTATCCCTAGGAGTTTACCAAAACTCATTTACTACTATGGAAGTGGTAAGGGAACTGCACACAATGTACATATTTCAAGACTGCACTTTTGTGTCAAAGCCTGACTCATTTAATCAACGCATAAGCAATGACTGGATTCTAATGCTACTAAAACTTGACAACATGACACGTTTTAAAAGAGTTATCTGTCAGAAAATACACAATGTTACCAAATGCTTCTCTCACAGTGGTTCCAAAATGCACACAGACTCACAGTGTGATTCTAGACAAGCACCACTATCCCTAGGAGTTTACCAAAACTCATTCACTACAGTAGAACTGGTAAGGGAACTGCACACAATCTACATATTTCAGGAGTGCACTTTTGTGTCAAAGCCTGACTCATTTAATCAAAGCATAAGCAAAGACTGGATTCTAATGCTACTAAAACTTGACAACATGACAGGTTTTAAAACAGTTATCTGTCAGCAAATACACGATGTTACCAAATGCTTCTCTCACAGTGATTCCCAAATACACACAGGCTCACTGTGTGATTCTAGACAAACAACACTATCCCTTGCACTATACCAAAACACATTTCTTCATCTACAAGGATTAAAATTAAAATCAAAATACTCTACATACATCCCCTCACAATTAAATAACTCACCTTTCAAGTTGTTTTTATAGATTAAGAAGAATATCAGTCACACACCAGATATCAGTCACACACCAGATTTTCTGATACAGAATCTCTGCACTGTGCACCTGTCAGCAGAACCAAAGAATGGCAAAGTTTCCCTGTCATTTTCCACACATATACATGTAAACATCAAATCACATTCCTTCCCACATAAATTCAAAAGCAAACACACATTTCTATTGGTTAAACATTTCAACCCTTTCCAAATGACATAAACTTTAACCCTTCCCCCAATCTGCCTTCTGCCCGTTACCATAGAAACAGGTCATGGAACACTGTACTGAGCACGCAGGTCACAAGTTCAGCACACACAATGTTGCTAATCAAGACACGAAGTGTGCTTGACGTTTCAACATATCAGCTTTTCATATATAATGTTCCATACAATCGGTTTTTGTTAGCCAATAAGAATCATGCGTTTAAAAAACAGAAATTTACACGCTACCTTTCAGTGTAGAAGGTTGTCAAACAGCCAATGATTTCTTGTCTTTTTTCAAAATTGCATCTTAGCCACCATTTTAGAAGCATCTTACTTTCCAAACTGCCATTTCATTTACAGAGACCATCTGAGTGCATCCAGACCTCCTTACAAGATGCTTAGAGTGTGGATTGTGGGACACAGCTACATTTTCTGGAGCCAAAGGTATGCAGAAAACAAAGGCATTCACAAAGACCTAGGTTTGCCAAATGTAGACAGTAAATGGATTGGACAGAGAGGGTTAAAGTGGCACCAATTGATGCCATTGGTGAAATCCTTCATGCAAATCCAACACCCTGACCTCATAATAGTGCACTGTGGTGGCAATGACCTAGGCACTTTGACTGGGGTAGGTCTGGAAATGCTTATGAAGGACACCTTTGCAGAACTGATTTCACTTTTCCCTAAAACTGCCTTTGTGTATTCTAACATATGCCAAAGGCAGAAATGGAACTGGTCCGATCATTTTTGTCCACAGATTGAGAAAGCTAGGAAACATGTGAATAAATCTGTTTCTGCTTTTCTCCGAGACTACAGAATGGGGTCCATTTACAATAACAATCTGCGCTTTCATATGCAAGAGAGGTATAGGAGAGATGGAGTACACTTTACTGATGAAGGAAACAGAGTCTTCCTCAAAAACTTTAGACTCTGTTAGGTACTTACTTATAAGTACCAAAAACTCTCAATGAACACAACAGCTTATTTTTGATGATGGCGTTTTTCTTTACGTTGTTACTCAGGGGTAACTACATGGCACATTGTCCCGTTCGTCAGCCGCATATCTCCCATGCCGAACTCTTTCCGACGGGTGCCTCCGGCATGCATGCATTTGAAAAGGGCTGTTCGCCGAAACGCGTCATGCTTGTGAAAGAAATGTTCATTGAAAGATGAGGAAGCATTGAGCTGAATAAATGCATTGCCATACCCGTAAGAGTGCTCCGCTTTTCCTGGTGGAGGAAGTTTGAGGATGATGTTTAGCGTGCAAGCCACATGCATGCCGGAGGCACCCGTCGGAAAGAGTTCGGCAGTTGTGAGGCAGTTGTTGGCAGTTGTTGGCTTGTGAATAAGGATCTGCCAGAACCGCCGCAGCCCAAGGATTGAACTTTGCCTGCTGACACAAAGTTAGGCATGACTGACATGACAAGGAGGCAGTCACTGTAACCAAGACCTTCAGGCATTGCAAACCTATATGGGAGATATGCGGCTGACGAACGGGACAATGTGCCATGTAGTTACCCCTGAGTAACAGCGTAAAGAAAAACGCCATCATCAAAAATAAGATTATGACAAGTTACTTAAAACAAATGCGATCACTGAGATTAATATTACTTAATGGCATCTAAAACATTTCAAGATGGCGGTGCTGGAAATCGAAAGAACTACAACTAAATCGTAGTCTTCTTTTGTTTTTATTATAGGAGGAGCATTGTAAACTACATAGCCACCGGCACAGAATGGACTTTCACTGTAAGCATTTGAAAAGGGCTGTTCGCCGAAACGCGTCATGCTTGTGAAAGAAATGTTCATTGAAAGATGAGGAAGCATTGAGCTGAATAAATGCATTGCCATACCCGTAAGAGTTCTCCGTTTTTCCTGGTGGAGGAAGTTTGAGGATGATGTTTAGCGTGCAAGCCGCATGCATGCCGGAGGCACCCGTCGGAAAGAGTTTGGCAGTTGTGTGGCAGTTGTTGGCATATATAAATAGATATATATATATATATATATATATATATATATATATATATATATATATAAATATATATATATACATATACATATATTATATATATATATATATATATATATATATATATATATATATATATATATATACACAATGTGCAATGTATGATTCTCATTTGATGTTTATTTGATAGCACATGCTTCTTTGTGAATACCAGTGGAAATCAACAAGCAGATTATAAATAACAAGTGGAATTGTTTATAACCAGAGAGTTTATAGAAGACAGAAAAATATGCAGAAATTTCAGAACTTTAATTTTCTTTTTCAGGAAACACATTCTCTCATTGGGAAAATCCTCATTGAGAAAGCTAATGATTTTGTAATAATACTAAAATAGAAAAGTTGTTTGTTAGGTATGACACATTTAAGTAAATAGTAACATTAAGAATTAATACTCAGGAGCTTGAAGCACTTGGTCATGCATACTTTTTTTGTTTGTTAGTGATAATAGGAAGAACAGTGTTTCAGCACAAGAGTGATATATATGTCCAGTCCTTCCTGCTGCCCCAAGATTCAAAGAATCCCCAGATAGCACAGAGAGAAGACTGTTTCGGTGAAGCCAGATCTATCTTCTTTCTTCTCTCTTTCTCGTCCCAATCCCCCTTTCCCCCTGGGGTCTCCCAGATTGGCTGTGTGTGTTTCATATTACTGCCTTCCCATTTGGCTCCAGTGGACTGGAGGACATATCGTCACCAAGGCAGAACAATCTGGAGTACATGTGAGTGGCCAGTCTTAACAGAGGGCTGATATGAAAGTTTTGGTTAGTGATTTCCAAATTGGGATTTAATAGAAATCACTATTAGTAGATCGCATAATGAGATGCAAGAAGGAGGGTATCCCACTACTAGCGATTTTGTCAAATTCTCAATCTCAATTAGGAAATTTCCTGTTTAGAAATTGCACTGATGCAATTTCCAAATAGGAAAAGTTGCATTTTGGATGCAGAATAATGATGCGAGATCCAGGACGTTTAGAAATACAGGATAAGGCCACACTATTCAGAAACCTAGGAAGGTGCTGGAAGGAAGATGTGTTCCTGTGTGACTACTGGCAGTGACATTTTCTTTTTCCTACAACACCATGTCTAAGGATGATGGGGATAAGGACCATGGCAGCAGTAAGAGGAAAATACAATTTTCTGATAAAGAGCTGAAGCTGTTGACTAAGGAATGTGTCGCACATACAGACCAACTGTTTGGTAAATCTTCTTTTTCTGTATCTGAGGCCCAGAAAACAAAAGTATGGAACAGCATCCTTGAAAAAGTGAACTCTCTTGTTATCACCCAGAGGACCATACCAGAAATAAGGAAATGTGGTATGACCTAAAATCCCGTACAAAGGAGAATGTGGCCAGCAGGATGGCTGAGGCTTGTGGCACAGGTGGTGGTCCCTCCAAACACCCTCCTACCACTCCAATAATGTCACATACTGAGTGGATTTTTGAACCTGAAAGTATGGTTGAAGTGTCAGATATTGACTCCTTCAATCCTGCGGGCTCCAGCCCAGGTAAATGTTTTCTTATATAAACTTTTCCTTAACACATTGTTTGTTAGTCTTCCAGTACAACATATTTTGCAACAAAAGCTCCATTTAGACGTTTGCTGTAACTTGGCAATGTAATATGAGAGTTGTAGTATAACTAAGTTATATGGTGTACTGTGTGCGATGCATAAACTACACATATCTACGTATAATCTTCATGTCAAAAACACATAACTCACACTATCAACAATATTATGCAAACGTAGCAACCATTTATTTACAATAACTCCATACATACATTTCCACAGATCACACCCATGACATATCTGAAACCATTAAGGCTGATGAAGCAATTGACACAGAAGTGGAAATTGAGGACAGCACAATTGCTACTCCTTTGCCCATAACTCAAACCCCAACTACTGAGAGAGCAAACATGGGACCACTACCAGGCTTTGAGGAAGGTGATGGGGAACAAATACAAGGCAGGAACACAACATCTTCTAAGTACAGGACACACAGACAAAGTGGAGTCCAGCCATGAGCAGTTCACAATAATGATGTCTCTGATGACTTGTCAGACAGTTCTCAATTGTTTGGTGGCCTTGGTAAATCAACTGTCACAGTACAGTGCCTCCAAGCCAAACAGCGAATAGGCATCTGCAAAGCATGTCACGTTCAATGTTGCAATTGCAAAAAGGTCAAGACCGATGAATTGCTGCCATGGAGAATGAGCAACGTATGAAAGCCACAAGCACAAGCAGCACATGGCATGCGATGATGCATTTTCAAAATCAATAAATTAATTAGCAATTGCCATCACCATTTTTCCCAGGAGAACTGTAAACATCAAGAATGACATGGGTCACTACTGCTAAGATGTAGCAAGCGGGCTGGTCCAAGTGACCACAGCTCCAGAGAACATTCAAACACAGGACCTGTCTGTCCCCCACATATTACCACCACTGGAAAGCAAAGATGTCTCTTGCCTCGGTAGCATACCTGTGTCAGATGGATGCTCTACAAGGTGAACGCACCGACACACATCTCACACAGATATATCCCCCACTCTGTAGCCACAACCTGCTGAGAAGGTGACCGACATCAAGGGTCGTAAAAAGTAACTTTTGTTTGCACTCAGGTGTATGATACTAGATTGTTATGTTTGCATTTACAATATGTGTTGCTTTGCTTAAACAATAACATCCTTTATGGATACAGTTGATGATACACAACTGCAAAACATTGTTGCAAACTGAATAAAAGGTTATCTTTCATTAATGGAAAAACATTACCATTATGTGTGTTGGCTATTTCTTAGATGTGGCCATCATTCTCACCTTATAAATAGGGTGTTTGTGATTTCTGTGCATCATACTCGACCCTCTGCTGAACGTGTCACATCCTGCTAAATCTATAGTGGTGGTAGTTCATCATCTGAGCCTGATTTTGGCTCTGTGTTGACTGTGTCTACTACTCCTTCTCTGACCATCTGCAGAAATCCTTGTTCTGCTCACCAAGACATACTGAGCCACCATTCTGAAAGATTCAGATACACTTTAAATAACATTTTATAGTTTGCACCTGGTTACCACCTGATACACATTGATGTTATTTGAATTTCCTAAATGGCCATTTTGTGACTAACTGCAATGAGGAAATCCTTTGTACATAGTGTTAGCGATTAACTATTTGGTAATTCTAATTTGCGATTTCCAATTTCAAAATGCAAACAAAGCGATTTCTACATGATGAATATTGAAAATTGCACCATCGAAAATGCCTTCCGTGCATATTGAAACACCATTTCCAAATGACCTGAAATATCAATTCACACCGTTAGGAATTGTAAAATGACTTTGCACTAATGGCCCTTGGTCTAGAACCTCTATTCCACTGTCATTTCGGTGTCAAATAATTTATTAAAATGTACTCTATTTTGCTGAATTGATGTGGGACTTTTCTTGTGCTGTGTTTTCACTTTATTACTGTTTGTGTTTTTCATAAATACTTTACAAATTTCCTGTAAGTTAAACCTAACTGCTTTTTGTGCCTAGCTACCCATGGTAAAGCACAAGTTAATTTAGAGACTTTTGGTGGTTCCCCCTGCCAGGGACTGTGGCTGTTGCTTGGCCAAGGCTCTACCTCAGTTAACAACTACCCAATTTACTACAGAAATGTTAAGAAACACTGGCTCTCTTCATGTATAGGAATGGAAGAGAAAGCAGCATATAAATCTACAACAATAATTTATTTAGAACTAACTGATATACATGGAAATATAGTATCACAATTTGGTATTACTGTAAAATTCTATGTAACATTATTGTTAATTGCTCTCAAATCTTGATCAGAGCTGTACTCATTCTTAGCAACCTTTTTTATTGGAAAAATGGGGGTGATCACAAACTCACAGTAGATACCAGGATCCCTTGTTTTATTAAAGCTGCAATGCTTGATGTCTAGCTTCGACTTCCAGGTACAGAGATTACTATGAGATGCAAGGGAGCTTCTTCATAGGCTTGATTTTAATTTTAACCAGATCCATGGAGAGGACACAATCTCATTTGCATCATTGGAGGATGGAGTGTGTGGTCCCTCACAAAATTTCCAATCTAATTCTCTTGGTAATCGACTCGCTATATGTCTCAGACTGCATCCTTCATCTCAAAGAGACCGAAAAGGCACCACAAGGTATGGTGTGGTTAGTGTTGTAGTGGAGTAACCCTAGCCTCACAAGTTCAGTGTGCCATCCTTTAATGCATATTTGTCAGCTACGCTGCCACTCGCTTGTCTCACTGCACCTGCTGTACTTGTTGTCCATTTGCTCCTTGTGCCCGTGGCGCTGGCTGAATACTTAGTCTGCATTGCCCTGGCTGACTAGTCAACATTGCCCCATTTTCAGGAGCACTAGTTGGTTCAGCCTGGCATCACCAGCTGGCATGAGGAAAGTCAAAACAGCTAAAATGTCAGTTTATTCATCTTACTTAGATTTCTTTTTAGTAATTTGAGGGAATAAATAAGAAGGAGGTGGAGGAGTGTGGGTAAAAGCACTAACCCTGTCTCTAATGTGAATAATTTGGTATTGGAGGCTGTCATGGATTTGCTTCATTCCATGCACTTGTGATTATTGATTTTATTTGTTTGTTCCTCATGTTAATTAAGGAAAACCAGCCTTTGTTCTATATCTTTCTTCTTCTTAGGGTTTTTTTCTGTCATCTTCTTAAGTTATTTAAGTGCTCAATATCAAATGTACATCCCTCTGGAAAAGACCTCTTCCCATCCTCAGTAGTGAGTCCCAACTACTGGTTCAATTATCCTCACATACTTTTTCCAACTGGCGGGATATGGCATGGGTGAGAGTCCCTTTTACTGGGGGATCTACTAATTTAGAATTTCCTGACCCCATCCTTAGCGTCTCTTTCGCACTCCGTCCTAGGTACACATGAAGGCATCTGCCAGCCTCACACTGCAATTCATCCTATGGTGGGAAGAAGGGAAGGCTCTTACAGTTATCTGTGTAACTGTTCTTTTGGAGGGAGGGTGGAAAGTATCTTAGACTCACACACAGTGACACTCTTGCTTTGAGTAATTCTTTGGTCTTTGCATGAACCTCGACGCCAATCGGGAGTGGCTAGCCCAGTGAGCCTCTTTCTCATCACAGTCATACTTATAGGGTCTGTGCTTGGTTTTGGTAATCATGCCTATCTTCTCCTTTATGAACTAATACTTGAACCCACTTGCTGTAAACCATGGATTGAATCCACACTCCTAGATCCTTGGACCCCCGGACACCCTCAAAACTCCTTAAAATGCATGCACAGATTCAAGTTTCATAGAATTTAAACATGCTAATGCATTTGACCTGAATTCCGAATTGAAGGTTAGTGTGTGCTCCAGTTCCCCTAGTGAAATCTCCCCCTTACTTTTGGCTCCTGGGTTGACCTCTGGAGTCCTCAGAGGAGTTTTAATGGTTTCTGTTTGAGACACCAGAGTTTGTGGGAGAAAAAAGAACTGCTTATGTGCATAGTTTGCGTCTAGTCACGGTCATTTGCAAAAGTAGCCATTATGTGTGAAATTGGAATACAAATCAAAAGGGATTTCACCCCATTTGTAACTGAGCACGCTGCCACTCGCTTGTCTCACTGCACCTGCTGTACTTGTTGTCCATTTGCTCCTTGTGCCCGTGGCGCTGGCTGAATACTTAGTCTGCATTGCCCTGGCTGAATAGTCAACATTGCCCCATTTTCAGGAGCACTAGTTGGTTCAGCCTGGCATCACCAGCTGGCATGAGGAAAGTCAAAACAGCTAAAATGTCAGTTTATTCATTTTACGTAGATTTCTTTTTAGTAATTTGAGGGAATAAATAAGAAGGAGGTGGAGGAGTGTGGGTAAAAGCACTAACCCTGTCTCTAATGTGAATAATTTGGTATTGGAGGCTGTCATGGATTTGCTTCATTCCATGCACTTGTGATTATTGATTTTATTTGTTTGCTTCCTCATGTTAATTAAGGAAAACCAGCCTTTGTTCTATATCTTTCTTCTTCTTAGGGTTTTTTTCTGTCATCTTCTTAAGTTATTTAAGTGCTCAATATCAAAGGTACATTCCTCTGGAAAAGACCTCTTCCCATCCTCAGTAGTGAGTCCCAACTACTGGTTCAATTATCCTCACATACTTTTTCCAACTGGCGGGATATGGCATGGGTGAGAGTCTCTTTTACTGGGGGATCTACTAATTTAGAATTTCCTGACCCCATCCTTAGCGTCTCTTTCGCACTCAGTCCTAGGTACACATGAAGGCATCTGCCAGCCTCACACTGCAATTCATCCTATGGTGGGAAGAAGGGAAGGCTCTTACAGTTATCTGTGTAACTGTTCTTTTGGAGGGAGGGTGGAAAGTATCTTAGACTCACACACAGTGACACTCTTGCTTTGAGAAATTCTTTGGTCTTTGCATGAACCTCGACGCCAATCGGGAGTGGCTAGCCCAGTGAGCCTCTTTCTCATCACAGTCATACTTATAGGGTCTGTGCTTGGTTTTGGTAATCATGCCTATCTTCTCCTTTATGAACTAATACTTGAACCCACTTGCTGTAAACCATGGATTGAATCCACACTCCTAGATCCTTGGACCCCCGGACACCCTCAAAACTCCTTAAAATGCATGCACAGACTTCAAGTTTCATAGAATTTAAACATGCTAATGCATTTGACCTGAATTCCGAATTGAAGGTTAGTGTGTGCTCCAGTTCCCCTAGTGAAATCTCCCCCTTACTTTTGGCTCCTGGGTTGACCTCTGGAGTCCTCAGAGGAGTTTTAATGGTTCCTGTTTGAGACACCAGAGTTTGTGGGAGAAAAAAGAACTGCTTATGTGCATAGTTTGCGTCTAGTCACGGTTATTTGCAAAAGTAGCCATTATGTGTGAAATTGGAATACAAATCAAAAGGGATTTCCCCTCATTTGTAACTGAGCACCTAATGCTAACACTGCCTCCTTTACGTGGACTTGTGATACGTGTTTTAAAACTCACATATAACGGAATATAAGTGACAGAATCCGAAACTCCTTTCTCATGAGAAAAGTGCAAAGCACTATGAGTAAAGTTACAAGAAAGTAACTTCCAGACACTGAACTTGCTTGATTAGGAATCCTCACTTAGTGATGCTAAGCATGAGAGTGAGTGTATGTATGTCATCCGTGGAATGGCTGCTGGGGCTGATGCCTTATATGGGTAAATAAAATGGCAAGCTAAGTCTCAAGGCAATGACTATTACAGTAAATCCAAAGCAAATATGTGCCTTTCTGAGGAGAAAGCAAGTGGTGTCAGACCTCATAATGTTTTAATGAAAGCCAGATGTATCGTTTTGAAGTCATGAGGATTGTTTGATAAGCTTGCAGCATTGCTACCGGTGGCAAACACTCACATAACATGCATTCCTGCATTAAAGAGTCCTAAGCCCCCCCCGATCTCCTGTCACTACCCACAAAACACACACCAACCAACAGCATGAGGTGAAAAATTACTATATGCTGCGCCTTCTCGCCTCCCATCTCTCAAATCCCCTCAATAAATTGGCGCACTTGAAGGTTAGTGGAAAATACCCAGAAGCATTTTCAACAAAACCAACTTGTATACAGTCAACCAGATGTATGTGTGTAAATGGTATTCCAATAGAGTGACCATAGCCAAAATGCAGCGGATGGACAAAAATAAAGATAAAGTCAATGGGCAATGGGAAAAGTACCTGGGCCGTGTACGTCAATGCATTGTGATGAAGTGTTTGCTGTAACTTGGCAATGTAATATGAGAGTTGTAGTATAACTAAGTTATGTGGTGTACTGTGTGCGATGCATAAACTACACATATCTACGTATAATCTTCATGTCAAAAACACATAACTCACACTATCAACAATATTATGCAAACGTAGCAACCATTTATTTACAATAACTCTATACATACATTTCCACAGATCACACCCATGACATATCTGAAACCATTGAGGCTGATGAAGCAATTGACACAGAAGTGGAAATTGAGGACAGCACAATTGCTACTCCTTTGCCCATAACTCAAACCCCAACTACTGAGAGAGCAAACATGGGACCACTACCAGGCTTTGAGGAAGGTGATGGGGAACAAATACAAGGCAGGAACACAACATCTTCTAAGTACAGGACACACAGACAAAGTGGAGTCCAGCCATGAGCAGTTCACAATAATGATGTCTCTGATGACTTGTCAGACAGTTCTCAATTGTTTGGTGGCCTTGGTAAATCAACTGTCACAGTACAGTGCCTCCAAGCCAAACAGATATAAACAGCGAATAGGCATCTGCAAAGCATGTCACGTTCAATGTTGCTATTGCAAAAAGGTCAAGACCGATGAATTTCTGCCATGGAGAATGAGCAACGTATAAAAGCCACAAGCACAAGCAGCACATGGCATGCGATGATGCATTTACAAAATCAATAAATTAATTAGCAGTTGCCATCACCATTTTTCCCAGGAGAACTGTAAACATCAAGAATGACATGGGGCACTACTGCTAAGATGTAGCAAGCGGGCTGGTCCAAGTGACCACAGCTCCAGAGAACATTCAAACACAGGACCTGTCTGTCCCCCACATATTACCACCACTGGAAAGCAAAGATGGCTCTTGCCTCGGTAGCATACCTGTGTCAGATGGATGCTCTACAAGGTGAACGCACTGACACACATCTCACACAGATATATCCCCCACTCTGTAGCAACAACCTGCTGAGAAGGTGACCGACATCAAGGGTCGTAAATGTAACTTTTGTTTGCACTCAGATGTATGATACTAGATTGTTATGTTTGCATTTACAATATGTGTTGCTTTGCTTAAACAATAACATCCTTTATGGATACAGTTGATGATACACAATTGCAAAACATTGTTGCAAACTGAATAAAAGGTTATCTTTCATTCATGGAAAAACATTACCATTATGTGTGTTGGCTATTTCTTAGATGTGGCCATCATTCTCACCTTATAAATAGGGTGTTTGTGATCTCTGTGCATCATACTCGACCCTCTGCTGAACGTGTCACATCCTGCTAAATCTATAGTGGTGGTAGTTCATCATCTGAGCCTGATTTTGGCTCTGTGTTGACTGTGTCTACTACTCCTTCTCTGACCATCTGCAGAAATCCTTGTTCTTCTCACCAAGACATACTGAGCCACCATTCTGAAAGATTCAGATACACTTTAAATAACTTTTTATAGTTTGCACCTGGTTACCACCTGATACACATTGATGTTATTTGAATTTCCTAAATGGCCATTTTGTGACTAACTGCAATGAGGAAATCCTTTGTACATAGTGTTAGCGATTAACTATTTGGTAATTCTAATTTGCGATTTCCAATTTCAAAATGCAAACAAAGCGATTTCTACATGATGAATATTGAAAATTGCACCATCGAAAATGCCTTCCGTGCATATTGAAACACCATTTCCAAATGACCTGAAATATCAATTCACACCGTTAGGAATTGTAAAATGACTTTGCACTAATGGCCCTTGGTCTAGAACCTCTATTCCACTGTCATTTCGGTGTCAAATAATTTATTAAAATGTACTCTATTTTGCTGAATTGATGTGGGACTTTTCTTGTGCTGTGTTTTCACTTTATTACTGTTTGTGTTTTTCATAAATACTTTACAAATTTCCTGTATGTTAAACCTAACTGCTTTTTGTGCCTAGCTACCCATGGTAAAGCACAAGTTAATTTAGAGACTTTTGGTGGTTCCCCCTGCCAGGGACTGTGGCTGTTGCTTGGCCAAGGCTCTACCTCAGTTAACAACTACCCAATTTACTACAGAAATGTTAAGAAACACTGGCTCTCTTTATGTATAGGAATGGAAGAGAAAGCAGCATATAAATCTACAACAATAATTTATTTAGAACTAACTGATATACATGGAAATATAGTATCACAATTTGGTATTACTGTAAAATTCTATGTAACATTATTGTTAATTGCTCTCAAATCTTGATCAGAGCTGTACTCATTCTTAGCAACCTTTTTTATTGGAAAAATGGGGGTGATCACAAACTCACAGTAGATACCAGGATCCCTTGTTTTATTAAAGCTGCAATGCTTGATGTCTAGCTTCGACTTCCAGGTACAGAGATTACTATGAGATGCAAGGGAGCTTCTTCATAGGCTTGATTTTAATTTTAACCAGATCCATGGAGAGGACACAATCTCATTTGCATCATTGGAGGATGGAGTGTGTGGTCCCTCACAAAATTTCCAATCTACTTCTCTTGGTAATCGACTCGCTATATGTCTCAGACTGCATCCTTCATCTCAAAGAGACCGAAAAGGCACCACAAGGTATGGTGTGGTTAGTGTTGTAGTGGAGTAACCCTCTCCTCACAAGTTCAGTGTGCCATCCTTTAATGCATATTTGTCAGCTATGCTGCCACTTGCTTGTCTCACTGCACCTGCTGTACTTGTTGTCCATTTGCTCCTTGTGCCCGTGGCGCTGGCTGAATACTTAGTCTGCATTGCCCTGGCTGAATAGTCAACATTGCCCCATTTTCAGGAGCACTAGTTGGTTCAGCCTGGCATCACCAGCTGGCATGAGGAAAGTCAAAACAGCTAAAATGTCAGTTTATTCATCTTACTTTGATTTCTTTTTAGTAATTTGAGGGAATAAATAAGAAGGAGGTGGAGGAGTGTGGGTAAAAGCACTAACCCTGTCTCTAATGTGAATAATTTGGTATTGGAGGCTGTCATGGATTTGCTTCATTCCATGCACTTGTGATTATTGATTTTATTTGTTTGCTTCCTCATGTTAAATAAGGAAAACCAGCCTTTGTTCTATATCTTTCTTCTTCTTAGGGTTTTTTTCTGTCATCTTCTTAAGTTATTTAAGTGCTCAATATCAAAGGTACATTCCTCTGGAAAAGACCTCTTCCCATCCTCAGTAGTGAGTCCCAACTACTGGTTCAATTATCCTCACATACTTTTTCCAACTGGCGGGATATGGCATGGGTGAGAGTCTCTTTTACTGGGGGATCTACTAATTTAGAATTTCCTGACCCCATCCTTAGCGTCTCTTTCGCACTCAGTCCTAGGTACACATGAAGGCATCTGCCAGCCTCACACTGCAATTCATCCTATGGTGGGAAGAAGGGAAGGCTCTTACAGTTATCTGTGTAACTGTTCTTTTGGAGGGAGGGTGGAAAGTATCTTAGACTCACACACAGTGACACTCTTGCTTTGAGAAATTCTTTGGTCTTTGCATGAACCTCGACGCCAATCGGGAGTGGCTAGCCCAGTGAGCCTCTTTCTCATCACAGTTATACTTATAGGGTCTGTGCTTGGTTTTGGTAATCATGCCTATCTTCTCCTTTATGTACTAATACTTGAACCCACTTGCTGTAAACCATGGAATGAATCCACACTCCTAGATCCTTGGACCCCGGACACCCTCAAAACTCCTTAAAATGCCTGCACAGACTTCAAGTTTCATAGAATTTAAACATGCTAATGCATTTGACCTGAATTCCGAATTGAAGGTTAGTGTGTGCTCCAGTTCCCCTAGTGAAATCTCCCCCTTACTTTTGGCTCCTGGGTTGACCTCTGGAGTCCTCAGAGGAGTTTTAATGGTTCCTGTTTGAGACACCAGAGTTTGTGGGAGAAAAAAGAACTGCTTATGTGCATAGTTTGCGTCTAGTCACGGTTATTTGTAAAAGTAGCCATTATGTGTGAAATTGGAATACAAATCAAAAGGGATTTCCCCTCATTTGTAACTGAGCACCTAATGCTAACACTGCCTCCTTTACGTGGACTTGTGATACGTGTTTTAAAACTCACATATAACGGAATATAAGTGACAGAATCCGAAACTCCTTTCTCATGAGAAAAGTGCAAAGCACTATGAGTAAAGTTACAAGAAAGTAACTTCCAGACACTGAACTTGCTTGATTAGGAATCCTCACTTAGTGATGCTAAGCATGAGAGTGAGTGTATGTATGTCATACGTGGAATGGCTGCTGGGGCTGATGCCTTATATGGGTAAATAAAATGGCAAGCTAAGTCTCAAGGCAATGACTATTACAGTAAATCCAAAGCAAATATGTGCCTTTCTGAGGAGAAAGCAAGTGGTGTCAGACCTCATAATGTTTTAATGAAAGCCAGATGTATCGTTTTGAAGTCATGAGGATTGTTTGATAAGCTTGCAGCATTGCTACCGGTGGCAAACACTCACATAACATGCATTCCTGCATTAAAGTGTCCTAACCCCCCCCGATCTCCTGTCACTACCCACAAAACACACACCAACCAACAGCATGAGGTGAAAAATTACTATATGCTGCGCCTTCTCGCCTCCCATCTCTCAAATCCCCTCAATAAATTGGCGCACTTGAAGGTTAGTGGAAAATACCCAGAAGCATTTTCAACAAAACCAACTTGTATACAGTCAACAAGATGTATGTGTGTAAATGGTATTCCAATAGAGTGACCATAGCCAAAATGCAGCGGATGGACAAAAATAAAGATAAAGTCAATGGGCAATGGGAAAAGTACCTGGGCCGTGTACGTCAATGCATTGTGATGAAGTGTTTTCTTTAAAGAGATGAGTCTTCAACTATTTTCTAAATTGGAGCAGCATTGGGGTGGGTCTGATAGATACAGCGATGTTGTTCCAGGTTCTGGGAACATAGATGGAAAAAACGCAGTCTTGTTTTTCCTTTTTTACACATTATAGTCTGTAGTCTGATAGTGTCCCGGCTGTGCCAAGAAACACAATAGATGGTGAGCTTGTCTGCAAGATAAGCAGGGGTGGTTGTGATGGCTCTGTGAATGATTTTAGTTAACAGGTAATGGTGCCTATAAGGGATTTAGGGGCATATTATCAAGCAAGGCGTTAAAATTATCGCCGCTTTAGCGGCAGAAAACTGCAGCTAAAGCGGCGATAATGGGCTTGATAATATGCCGCAGAGAATTCCCATAGAAGCCCATGTTGACACCAGAACATGGGCTTCTATAGGAATTCTCAAGGGCATATTATCAAGCCCATTACCGCAGCTTTAGCGGCAGTTTTATGCCGCTAAAGTGGCGATAATTTTAACGCAGTTTCTTGATAATATGCCCCATATTTTGTAATCAACTTTGTTTCAATTTGTCATTGGTTTAGATGCCTCAACATGGCATGACAAATTAATGACAACAAATATATGCTGATTGGTTCAAATTAAATTAATTCAAAAGATCGGGTGCATCTCTTATTTCTATTTTAATAGCAAAACACATATGCTATTAGGGGTTCAAAACAGAGGAGTCCTCATATACATTGATATCAGATATTCGAACTCGCATAAGTCAAAATATACTAGTCATAAATGTAAAATAACTATTTTCCTAAAATATCAGGTTTGGAGTCTTTCCTACACGTAGGACCTAGATCTCCTAAATACATTTTTTAACAGTGACCTAAATGAAAATTGGTTTAGATGTCGTCATTTCGGTCTCTCTTGTTATTCATCTATGAGACCATCTTCAGGACATGACATCAACTACCCCTTGGTCCATAAGTCAGTGAATAGTATTGTATGGTGTTTATCGTGGCACAAATAGAGTAAAATGTCAAATATACTTTCGAGCATCTCCCTCACATATATCAATTAGTGAAAAATGTGTATCTCTTTTGAAACTGAAAGCTGCAGCGTCTATCACACAGTTCTGTGTGGTGTTCCACATGGAGTTGGTGAATGATGCAGCTGGTTTTGAAGATGGAGTGGGTTGGCAAGTAGAGCCAATGAAGTTCCCTCAGAATGGAAGTGATGTAATAATATTTTTTCAGTCCCTTGATGAGAAGTCCTGAGGCATTTAGGATACTCCAAAGGGTGCCAGTGTGGTGCCTGGGAGTCGATAGAATAGGGCGTACCACTGTTTAGATACAAGAGTATGAGGTCTTGAACAGCAATTCTGAACTCACTTGCTGAAAGAAACATTTTGACTTTCTTTAAAAGAGAGATTTAATAAAAGGCTGTTTTTGGCTTTTACCAATATACTCCTTTAGGGTGAGGCTGGTGTCCAGGGTGAATCCAAGTGACTTGGTATTCGTGAAAATTGGGGTTTAAAGCCATCAAGATTCATGTAAGTCTTCCACTCTTATACTGTATCTTGTTTGCTGTTCTTGGCAAATAATAGGAATTCTTTTGTGGTTGGTTTAAGTTTCAGGGAGGCGGTGGGCATCCAGATCTGGACGACGTGCAGTGTTTGAGGCATTCAATGTCTGAAGCAGAGGAGAATTTCACGTAGAGTTGTGTACTATCAGCATAATGGTTAATCATAATGTTTTTATCTGTGAGTAGAAATCCAAGCAGCTCTATCTAAAGGATGAAAATGGTAGGAGGCAGTATGGAACCCTGGTGAACTCCACAGGTGATAGGAATCTTTTGTGACCTGAAGGTGCCCATGTGCTGGTATCGTTTGGAAAGGTAGGAGGAGGACCAGTAAAGAACATTGTCTGTGAATCCCATTTGACACTCCCGGGTGAGTATGAGCGTGGGATGGTCGACTGAGTTGAAGGCTGCTGAGATGTCCAGCAATATAAGGAGGCAGGATTCATCTTTATCTGTGTTCAAGAGGGCATTGTCCATAAAGCATCCATCAAGAAAGCTAAAATTCTACTCAAATCGACCAGAATGTCCAGCACTAAGTGCCTCAAGAGGAACCGCATAAAATCCTCACAGAATTCCTTAATCCAGAGTACACAACTGCTCAGGCTCTTCAGTCACTGTAACTCCATTGAAGATCATTTTGTGCCGATAACTAAGATACTAGAATGTCAACTCACAAACAAGATAGCAAAGTCATGACTGGTAGAAGTCAAGAAAAAGAGGACCATGCCAATCTAAGGCACCTGACAATTGCCTCTTTCAAGCAATAAAGAGCCTTAGAATTCCATGAGCTTGATAAGGATAGTAGGCCTGTGGCCTCCTCTACAGGTCTCTGCCCCTCAGATCTTTATGAATTTCCTACTATCAATGGCTGCTGAATGGCAAGATATGAACATTGCCAACAACAGACTAAATTCTGGAATGTTTCCACCAGTATTCAGAGTATCCAACAAACAACCCAGCTGACCTGCCAGTTACAGACTGATCTCGAATTGGCTTTTCTTTGGAAAATGAGAGAGAGCAGAATGTGACCACCTTTTCTATTTCCTTGATGAAATCAACCTACTTTATGACCAACAAACTGGCTTCTGCAGAGGAAGAGGCACTATATCTTCTCTGATATCCACCCAAAATTACCTCAAGACAATAGTTGACAGATATGATATTGCTGTACATCTTCTATCAGTTTTGTCAGTCATATTTGACCTCCATTCTGTTCTAGATCCAGCTCTAGTCCTTCTCACTCAGGCAACTGGGCAGCAGGGTAGCAGCACAACAGTCCTTCCACAGGTCTAGAGGTGTACTGAGGGAAGCTAAGGTGCTCAGATATGTCACATGACGGGCACCTCAGACAAGGCCATATACCCTCCCTCTGCAACATGGTAGCCCACAATGGAGATGGCTGTGGATTTCCAAGCCTATGGTGGGTAAACAAACACCTTGATACTGCATAAACTACTCCTAGTGAGTGGACAGGTCCTAAGGGACACCGGATACAGTTGCCTGTGCATAGACCTGCTAGATGCCGGATCATATTACAGAGAGAGAGAGAGAGAGAGAGAAAGCACCATCTGGGTCTACTTGGGGGGAACAGCGACACTTTCCTAGGGAACTTGGAGATCCAGTTGGAGTAACCCCAGAAATGCAAGGGGGGCTCCCTTTATTCTGCTTCTGCACAAAATGTAATGCCATTTAATTCCTGAGCATGCCAAAACATAAACTAAGTACTAATTTAGAGGGCTCTATGTGGAAATGTTTGGACTGCCATACCAAAGAAAAGGCTAGAGGCTTGGCATCTAAAGGAAGAATTCTTTAAAGCTCCACTGAAAATTAAACAAACCCCTCAAAAGCAAAAAGGGAAAGCAGCTCTGAAGTTGAAGACAGACCCAATCATATGGGAACATTTATAGACACAAGTGCTTCCACTAGCACTGAACCCTCCAAAATCTCCCCAAATAGCAAAGACTTAACGCCAGTGCCCATTGAGGAGTTTGGTGACCAAGCAAATAACAAGACGCTGCGAAATATAGAAATGGCCCTGACGTCTGACCTAAAGAACCAAAGTCAGGACTGCAACTCCCCAATAGATCGTCTGGGGAGTAAGGAAGGGGCAGATGTGATTGGGAACCAGGATAAGAGTCACAATATGGACTCGGGGGTCTCTCCGGGTGGGATGGGCTCCTTACATAATGGAACTAAAATGTCTGGCGACTCTCAGAGGAAGGACGATATTGTCTTGTCTCCTGCAACAATAGTAAATTTAGGGGCATATGTATGGGGTTTTGGCATAGGACAGCACAAAAGTGAAAGGACTGGAATGCACCATATTTATCCAATACAGTGCATTCCTGTACTTTCCCCTGCGCTGGTGCAGTTTCAGCAGATTAGCGCCAATGCAGGCACCCTTGCACCATCGTGCAAGGGTACCTGTTTTGTTGGCAGGATTGTTTTTGAGCTGGAAGGGGCACCATCCTGCCCAAAAACAATCCTGGAAGGATCCACAACACATGACATCTAGAAAGAGGAAGAAACGAGAAGAAATAAGGTTATTTCTCCTTGTTATGCCTCACCTCGGGAGGTGTAAAGTTTTGGTGCATCCCAGGTTTAGGTGGTTTTATCAAACTAGGGAAGTGTAAAATTTAATGGGTGTTGCGTGGGAACACCCACTGCAATGTCAATTGTATGCCTCCCAAGCGCCGAGTAAGGCAACATCGCAATTTGCACTGCTTTGCCTTACGCCATATCTATGAGGCCATTCAAACCCTTGCAAAGTGGTTTCGCATTGCCCCATAGATATGCTTTTGAGGTTTGCGCTGCCAGAGCATCACAAAAAGTGATGCTCAGGTGGCGCAAGGGGTTCATAATTATGCCCCCAAGTCTTTCCGCAGCAAAACCAAGCAGTGGCAGGTAGAGCAGCCCCTAAAAAATTAAGTCAGCTTGCCACTTCGGTGATGCTAGTGAGGAAAATGCAACAGAAAAGGGTAAGAGTGCAGCGGTGGGAGTTCAGCCAATCTCCCAGCTAAAGGGTCACGGTTTGGGCAATGCACTTGCGTTGACCCCAACGAAGATGGCCACTCTTATGTGAGGCTCCGCAGCGGTGCGCAGAGACGTGAGACCTCCAGGCGACACCACTGTTGTTTTGGGACCCAAATTTCCAGCGAGTGGAAATTAAGTCCTGCCTCGAATTTTGAAACATTTGCGAGCGTTCGGGGTGAGCATTTTATCCTGCCCCTATCGAGTACATCTTCCAGTCAGCTCTTGGGGCCGCCATTTTGAGCGATTATCGCTCAGTTTCATGGAAATCCTCTCCTCATATAGGAATAGACGCCTCAATGGGATGCTGTCAACACAACGTTTTTGTTTATTTTTTAAGGAGCTAACAGGCACATTCATCAAGCACAAAACCGGTCGCAAACGGGCAGATTCTCAGAATCTGCCCCTTTGCGACCGGTATTTTTGCATTTGGGATGCATCATCCCAAATGCACAAATCGCTATTTAAGGAATCTCAAAATAGCGATTCCTTAAATAGCGATAGCATTTAAGGAATCCCTAATTGAGATTCCTTAATTGCAATGCATTACAGTTTTCAAAATAGCGATTACGCTATTAGCGTGAGCAAATTACCATGAAGCTGGACTTCATGGTAATTTGCGAAAACTTAGCAAAATTCACTTATTTGCTTTTGTCTAAGTTTCATGTTGCGCACACACATGCCCTTAGAGGATGTGTGTATGCAACATATGTGCAGAGTTAACATACATGGGTGCAATAGGGTGTCATTTTGACACCCTTGCACCATCGAAATTGCGGGAGCAATTTGCGAGTACCTACTGGTACTCGCAAATTGCTCCCGCAATCTCTAATTCATTCCTATGGGCCTGGAGGCCCGTAGGAATGAATGGGAAGACATTACTTAATTGCGAATCGTAATTTGCCAGTCGCAATTAAGGAATTTGTGGGAATCGCTATTTCTTTAGCGATTCCTACATGCATAGGGTTTTGCTATTCCTTAATTGCGATTCCTTAATACTCGCAATTAAGGAATCGCAAAACCTTATGATGATACATGTGCCTGTAAGTGCTGATTGGTAATGGATATCTGTAGAAAGGAATTTCTATGGCATATTTTATTTTTATTTTCTCACAAGTTACGAATGGATTCTATTGGCTAATTTGCAGGAGCATTCTTTCTTTAATTACCTATTTCTTTTAAGTCAGTATATGTTGCTGCACTTACTATTTCCACGAGGGTATTATTGATATTATTACATGGTTTAGGCAAAGCACGAGATACTGGTAGTTGCATTCACCTTCCTGATCCAACTACATTGGCAGATTATAATCCTTTCAGTGTTCTACAGGAAAATATGGAGGATTTGGAGTCAAGTCATGCTTCTTCTGCTACAGGGGGTGCGCCACCCTCCACGCCTCGAAATGTGCCTAAACTGATATCTAATTTACCCTTTTCCTCAGCATCAGTATCAGGTAAACGAGTTAAAAAAGACCTGCCTGGGAGCGTGGCCAAGATGGCGACCTGATCGGATGTGAAATACAGAGGCTCCTCGCTGCGGGCCCTCACCACTAGCCAATCCACGAGCATAGTCCCCAGTTGAGCGCCATTAGACGATGACGAATTAGGGGCACGTGTGGCGGCCATAGAGAATGGCGAACAATCCAAAAGCGAAGAAGTAGAACACCTGCAGCAGGAACTCATTTACCTCAAAGACCAGCAAATGGACCTGCAGGCGCATGCAGAAGACCTCGAAAACTGGTCACGACGCAATAACATCCGCGTTAGAGGGGTCCCACTGAAAGAGGAAGGGACAGACGTTGGCAGATACCTCCAAGGCCTTTTTCGGGAGGTTCTGGGCGTCGGCCCAGACTTTGACGTCTGCATCGATCGAGCTTACAGGGTGGGCTTGGGGAGGGAGCGCCGACCTCCCCCGCCGGATATTCTGGCCTTCCTACCGGATTTCCCATTGAAACAGCGCATACTACGTGAGGCTCGACTGAAACAACCCCTCAAATACCAAGGACACACCATAGCCCTCTTCCAAGACCTAGCCTCCATCACCCTGCAGAAAAGGAAAGCGTTCAGCGAAGTGACCACCTTCTTGAAGGACAACGGAGTGTCGTACTCCTGGGGCCATCCCTTTCGACTGATTTTTAAATGGAATGGCAAACTACACCAACTGCGCTCTCTTCAGGTGACATGTGACCTTCTAGACCTAACACATCGTAGTCCAGAGTCTTCCCCTGGACCTTCACAGCGGTCTTTGGGAGACGGATGGCAGAGAGTGGGTCGTAGACGCTCGCCCACCGTTGAAACGAAGCTGGACCACGCCACCATGATGCATGAAAGGGCATCAGCCCTAGCTGCGGTGTCACGGGACACTTCCACGCCCGAGAGTCTCTAATTTGTTCATGGGGACTTCAACGCATTGAACTATAGCTAGCTGGGGGGGGCGGCGGTGGGGGGTAGGCATACACTCAGTAGAAATAACCATCCGTTGCCTAGACGACCCTTATTCACGAAGACTCCATGTCGACACCTACTATCCAGGTTATCACCCTTAATGTGAAGGGGTTAAATAACCCCATTAAGAGGCGAGCAATTTTATCTTACTTAGGTAATTCTGGGGCCTCGATATATCTCTTACAAGAAACACACCTACTGTCTAAAGATTGGCATAGAATGAGGTCCAGAGCATTCCCCCACCAATTCTATTCCTCTACTACAAATAAGAAAGGGGGGGTAGCTATATTGTTAGCTCGACACTTTCAGGGCAAGGTGGGCGATAAGGTAGCTGAGACAAAGGGCCGGCTTTTGGCATATCGGCTATGGATGGGAGGCACCCCCATAATTGTACGGTCCCTCTGCACCCCTAACTCAGGTGAAGAACCCTTTCTTAAAGACGAAATGTCAGAAGTCCTCAGCCCACAAGACAGGCAGATTTTAATAGGCGGCAACCTCAACTTGGTCATGGATCCGGAGAAAGATAGGTCGGGCCATCGCTATGGCTCTACTGGGGCAATATCGCAGGATGGGATGGACTGGCTGAGGCATAGGGGGCTGGTGGATCTTTGACGAGAGGCTCACCCTCAGTGCACACAATACTCCTTTTACTCACATGTGCACCACACTTACGCCCAATTGGACCACTTTCTTGGGTCATCCGAAATTAGCACCCTTGTACACACAGTGGACATCATCCCAGCTGCGCTATCTGACCATGACGTTGTGACAGTGACTATCGACGTACCGCCGCTATGTAGGCCACAAGGGAGATGGCAACTTCGGGAGGCCTTACTACAACGGACGGAGGCATCCCAACAGATACATAAATGTATTACTGACTATCTCACGACCAACAACACTACTGACACACCCTTGGCAGCGCTGTGGGGTGCCCTTAAAGCGGTGGTGAGGGGAGAATTGATCGCCATCTCCGCTGCCGAAACTAGAGAACGCAAGGAGAAAAGAAAGTCGCTTACGGCCAAGGTAGTCGAATTGAAGAGAGTACACAGCTGGACTGGGGCCCCTAGAATATGGAGGCAATTGAAAGCGGCCAGGGTACAACTGGCAGGCCTCGACTTAGACGGAGCTGAATATGCAGGCCTTCGGCTTAAACATGCATACTACATAGGAGGAGAGGAAACAGCGCGTCTCCTAGCGAGTAAACTTAGAGCCTGGGCCCAACGCTCCAAAATAGCAGCCCTCTACACCACAGAAGGAGAGAAGGTGGAAAGCGATGACTGGATAGCAGAGGTCCTGCAAGACTTATATGCATCACTATATAGCAAGGACTCGCAAATAGACAGTGATGGAGAGACCTATCTCCGTCAAGCAGAGACAACAGCCATCAACGCGACTGGAGCCTCAGCACTAGACGCGCCTATTAGACTCGAAGAAGTGATCAGTGCGATTTCCCGCCTCAAACCTCTGAAATCGCCTGGGCCAGACGGCTTTTCGGACGGTTTTAATAAAAGCGTTTGCCCGCTCCTAGCTCCGATCTTAACTCACCTTTTTAATTCAGGGCCCTGGCTGTATCTCCTCGGACATGCTCGAGGCGAACATAATTCCTAAACCCGGGACAGACGTCACTCAATGTGCCGCATATCGGCCGATTTCCCTACTCAATCTGGACCTGAAACTCTTTACAGGCGTCCTCATGGCCAGACTGGGCCCGCGCTTACCTGGTATTATCGAACCGGACCAATCGGGTTTCATACCGAACAGGCAAAGCAGCGACAACACGTCTTATGCATTTAATAGACCAGGCCCACTACACCGGAATGGATGCTTTACTACTGCCGGTCGATGCTGAAAAAGCATTTGACAGGGTAGATTGGGGTTTTCTAGGTAAAACGCTACCACACTTTGGCATAGGGGCCAGCTTTAGAGCCTAGGTCGCAAGCTGCTACGATAAGCCTAAGGCGACGATACGAGTTAACGGAAACAGTTCACAACCATTTGACATTAGACGAGGCAAGTGGCAGGGGTGCCCCCTGTCACCCCTCCTCTTCGCACTCTACATAGAGCCCCTAGCGCAGAGAATACGAGACAACCCCGATATCTCAGGCATTCCCTTTGGAGGGGAGCAACATACAATTAGTTTATACGCAGACAACATATTGTCGACCTTGGAAACACCCAAACGGTCGGTGCTCGCTTTTTTGCAGGAACTGACGGAATTTGGGAAAGTTTCTGGCTTTAAAATCAATATGGGGAAATCGATGCTCCTCCCTTTAGGTCTTAATGAGAGCGCGCCCAAAAGCGTATCCCAGGACTTTGGAGAACTCCGACCCCAAACCGTTTTCCTTAACTTGGGGATAGTCCTAGCCCCGTCCACTGAACAGACAGTCACACAGAACTACGCCAATCTCACCTCCCAAATATTACGGGACTTGCACCGATGGCAGAAACAACCCCTGTCACTGCTAGGCCGCATCGCGCTGTAAAGATGTCCATTTTGCCCAAAGTATTATACATTTTCCAGATGATACAGGTCGGGCCTCCTAAGGGATTCATCTCTAAGCTGCAAAGGCAGATGCGACATTTCATATGGGCCGGGAAACGGCCACGGGTGCACAGAGACCTATCCTACCGACCCCCTGAAGAGGCAGGATTGGGGATTCCCAACTTATTGAGCTACTATTGGGCAGCACAACTTCGATATCTGGCGGAATGGAGTAGACCCGAGTCCGGGAAAAGATGGCTCTTTCAAAATAGGGCAATGGCGCGACTATCCCTCTGGAAAATACCCTTCTTGAAACGGCCCGATAGGTCGACATACCTAAATAAATCTCCAATCACTCGCACGGTGATGCGGGCTTGGGACATGGTAGTGACTAAACAAGGGCTTACCTCCTTTCCCTCGCCACTCACGCCTCTGTTTGACAATCCCAAGTTTCCACCCGGGCTTGAAGTTCGAGTGTTCCCACAATGGCGAGCCTCGACATGCAAGTCAGCAGGACACCTATTTGACCTTGTAGGGTTCCTCAAATTCTCCGATTTGTCACAAGAGCATGATGTTGAGGACCCGAAACGGTTCCAATACTTCCAACTCCGTCATTGGTTGTTGCAGCCAGAGGTGTGCCCCTTAGTCAATAGAAAGCTAACGGCCTACGAGAAATGGCTCCTGTCCAAACATTCGGACCGAAAGATGATTTCCGAACTCTATCAGATAATCCGCCCCTCAGCTCCCATGGGACGCTCAGCCAGGCAGAAACGGTGGGAGAGGGAACTGGGCAGAAACCTATCTCCAAAAGAATGGCAAGAGATCTACTATAGGGCGAATCACACCGCCAAGAACACGGCAAGCCGGGAAGCAGCAGTCAAGGTGGCCATCTACTGGTACCTGACACCGGTCAGATTGAATAAAGGCAACCCGGACCGTAGTCCAACATGCTGCAGGGGCTGTGACGAAGAGGGAACACTGACTCACATACTCTGGGAATGTAAGGAGGTGACGGGATACTGGACGGCTGTCCTCAACGACATAGACATACACTTTGACACCGAAATACCTTGCTTTCCGGCGTACACACTCCTGGGGCTGCCGAACGCCCTTACATTTCCACTGAAATCAATAAGGGGGAAACAGATGGCACTGGCAATTGGAGCAGCGGCTCAACATATCCTGTCTCTGTGGGGCACACAGACCCGTCCAACACACACGGGTTGGCTACATAAACTGTGGTACATCATTGGCATGGAACGTCTGAAAGCTAATCTTATGCACTGAAGGACTGGGCTATTCTAAGGCCCAGCGGTGCCAGGGGACAACACCTGAAACCTTTGTGGGTTACCTGTTCCGGCGTACAAAACACAGAGACACGGGACACTTCCTGCGGCGTCAAAGATCAGCATTTATTCACTGCAGGGATACAGAAATCGCAAGAAGTACACAACGTGTAGGTTCTGAGAGACTGCTTCGAATTGCACAAGTGGATCGCTCCTTTTATACACATTTTCGTCATTGCACAACATAACGAACAAAGGTTACAACTCAGTTCCCACAATAAACTTCGAAAGGGTCGCATTCATGTTTTCAGAAACCCGAAACATAATTACAGCAGCATTGCCGGTTCCCAACTGTAAAAGCACGTTAAGCACATTCCATTCTGACCATAACGAATTAGAGGAAGGGACAGAAACAGATGCAAAGGAAAAAGATATGGATGTACAACAGTTTGGAAAACAGTGTAGAGAGCAATAACGGAAACTTGATTGCAGGATCAAAGAACTCGTGCCTAATGTATGCACGACTGAAACAATAAACGGCATGGCAAGATGAGCCTTAAGCGGGGCCATCTGCCTTTGCCGTGTCAGCCCCCTCACCATAAAAGACACCTTCAAAGGAACATGTGTCCTCCACGAAAGCTTGGGAATCCCAGGGTCACGAAGCGGACAGTGTCCGTTCGCTGGCTACTTGAGGGCAAGAGACAAAATGGACGTCGTATCTAAAATGGAACCCAAGGGTTCAGATGGACATACCCAAGAATGAGACGAACCATACATAGTAGCGTAGCGAAAACGCGTACACCCACTAAACTCGTCATTTGCGCTTCGTAGATACCAAACTCGTCCATATTCGAACATACCCAAAATGTCAATCAGATTCTCACGGAACCTCAGACGCTCCTTTTGCCCTCATGTAGGCAAGCACTAGTCGAGATCAGAATCAATTTCGATATTCATCAAATCATTCAGTTGCTGCTGAAACATCATTCTATTCATCAACGTCTCCTTGGTAACTGATGGCCGTCTTATACACGTTGTAGCACAGAGGCCACATAAGGCCGGACCACACTGTACGCAAAGACAACACGTGAACAGAAACGTTACAACAACCCCCATGATCATCAGAATCTTCCAACCCCAAGTTGATATCAGGCCCCAAAACCATCCTAGAAGCGTCCAATTACCCTCGTCCACGTGTATGGACTCGGAGATCTTATGCAACTTCGAGATGGCTTGGTAAACGGTTGGAGCGTTGTCAGGAATGAAAATGCAACAGCTCGAATGGATAACTTTGCACACACCACCTCTATCTGCAAGAACAACATCTAGAACCATACGGTTCTGCAACGTCATAAGTCTATCCGCTTGAAGTTCCGCTGTTAAATTACCAAGAGCACTCGCAGTTATGTTAGCAGTCAATTCTACCACACGGGTCAACTGTCTCAAGTTCCTACTATTAACCATAGGTCTCCAAAACGGCAAGAAACCCTTAAAGAAGTCTCCTGCTTCTTGACCCGCAGTGTCTTCTTTGCTGACAACGCCTCTCACAACTCTAGTTTTATGATATTCGGAGGCAACTGTAAAAGTCGGTGGCAAAAGATTCGCAATGTAACAGGTTCCCGAGAAGTCACGGGGCAACCATGTATATGCACGCTCATAACATACGAAATAGGTACCCTTGGCAGTCAGAAAAACAGGGGAAGAGAGCATTGGTAGAACGTACGTGTCAGTACAAGCACTGTCCCCAAGCTGGGCTCTCGGATTTCGACCAAGACCTTTCAAGCAGAAATTACCGAGGTGGGGTACGATCCATATTGGAGACGAGCTCTTGAGCTGTCTATCACCCACTGACATACTATACTCAGCCTCACTCAGATCCTTATATGCTTGTATCTCTGCATCTGGAATAAGCGATACATCAGGAATATCTCGATCGAGATCAGCAATCGCTATCGCCAAAGGCTTGTGGTACGGACCAGGACCAAAGTTCGCGGAACGTGGCTCTCGACTGGGGTAGGAATCTAGTGCACTACGGAACATAGTTTGGAATGCTCGAGCTGACCCCTGGGAACTATAAGGAAGCACCAAATACGGAATACCTCTATCCATGGTATGTGGCATTAACCCACACACCCAACAGTTGGTAGTATTCATCACCAACTGATGCTGATGTAGGAGTTGAACAAAGGAGTTATTCATGAATTCCGGACGTCTAACCTGCTCATGTTGGGGCAGAGGATGAAAGGAATGTGGAGAAACAGTAGTAATGGAACTCAGTTTAGGAGAAAAGGTAGGTGAAACAGAAGGCAATAACGACTGTATCCCTAAATACACTCCGCCCACCAATAGCATAGAAACAGTCAGAAACAGTAGAAATACCTGAAACAAAAAACATTTTGTTCGTACAATCTTATGCAATTTTGATCTTTGCGCCGACATCCTTTCTACTTCCAACAGCTTAGAGAACGCCATCCTCTAAAAACCGTCCGTACGTTCTTGACGCACTTCGTTCTGAGTAGCAATTATCAATCCCCAGGAGTTCCCAGGAATCGACAAAAGGTAACTGACCTAGTATCAGGAACCTGCTAAACAGAAGGAAGTACCCGCACGGCCCTACGGTTAACCCAGATGATAGGTTTTCTTAAACAAACATCCAACTTAATAAAAATCTCTGAGCTGTAAAAAAATGCACGTAGAAGGAAACTCAAAAATCAGCAAAGGATGCAATGGTTCTTAATGTTCGTGGCAACAGTAAAGGAAAATATAGAAAAAATTATTAGTCTTTGTCATGTGAACGAAGAAAATATCGACATCTTCCAGGTCGAGTCTGCTCTTCAAATAATTGTTCAGCTGGTGAAACAATGTTCAATCGATCAGATGACAACTCAGACCTTGAGTTCTCCAAGACTGACGACTCAACAGATGTGTCCGGCTGCAATGAATTGTCTACTACAGGTTGAGCATCACTAAACGGCCCGTAACGTAGAGGAGTCTCAGTTTCCGCTGTCGCAATACCAGTTCTCACCCAATTATCTGCTGGTGAAGGGATCGAAACCTTTTTGGTATGAGTGGCATGCACCCAGTTCTTTCTGCCTTCCAACCGAACTCCAGTCCTTGTTGCCAGCAGCACCTGAAAAGCCCACAAATCTTGGCTCCAGATTGCGTTTTCTGCCAAAATTTCGGGTAACAACCCAGTCACCCGGTTGGAGCCGATGTCCAGGACCCTCTGTCTGTGCCGGTAAAGCTTCAAAGACCTGTTGATGAATTAACCTTAGTTTAGCAGTCAGATCATGAAGATAATCAATTAACATTGGATACTCAAGGCTATCAAAGGCCTTAGGCCTCGGGACCCCCCAAATGTTTGCAGGGCGGCCGAACACGATCTCATATGGGCTAAGCCCTACTCGAGAGTGCACAGTCGCCATGGTTGACAAGAGAGCCAGAGGCAACGCATCAGGCCATGACAAACCAGTCGTAGCTTGTATTTTTGCAAGTTTCAGTTTCAGAGTACCATTGTACCCTTCAACCAAACCCGCTGCCTGGGGATGATTGGCGCTATGGAATTTCTGTCGAATTCCAAGGCCCTTACACACACTCTGCATCACACTTCCCACAAACTCACTTCCATTATCTGACCACACAATCCGTGGCATTCCATACCGAGGAAAGTATTCCTTCAGTAGGACTTTCGCTGTGGACAAGGCAGTATTATCCTTGAGAGGATAGGCCTCTATCCATCTGGAGAACGCACAAACCACAACCAAAACGTACTTCAGATTATTGCATCTCTCCATATGGATGAAGTCCAGTTGGATAACCTCAAAGGGACATGTAGGAGGGGCAAAATGGCCAGGTGGAGTGGGAGTGCCCTTGCCAGGATTGTACATCAAACACACCATACAATTCTTAACCACTCTCTCAGCACATTTAGCGATACCATCATTCTTCCATACAGGAGACAATAGCTTACATATACCTTTCGCGCTAATATGTGACAAGCCGTGAGCCATAGTCACAACGGCTAGCACATATGCATCCGGTAACATCCACCTCTGACATTCTGACAAGTCAACCCAACATCCATAGGTATCTAATTTTCCCGTACTTTCTTTCCACTTGGTCTTTTCAGTTTTAGTGGCCTCGTTCTGAACTGCTTTCACGCTCTCAACAGTGTCTTCACACATACCAGTCTCCGTCGGCCACCGCACTGAACTCGTAACATACATTCGAGACGCAAGATTCTTAGCCGTTTCCTTAGCAATCTCATCCGCAAATGCATTACCACAACCAACATCATCCGTAACCTTTCGATGCGCACTACATTTAATGATCGCCACCTGTTTAGGCAATGTAAGTGCATCCAAAAGATCATTCACAAGCTGTCCGTGTTGGATCTTCGTACCATGCGATGTCATAAATCCTCTCTCTCTCCACAATCGGCCAAAGCTATGTGCAACACCAAATGCATACTGACTGTCAGTAAACACATTCACTCGCTTTCCCTTAGACAAGACACACGCTCTCGTTAACGCAATCAACTCTGCCGCCTGCGCTGAATTCTGACTCAATCTCGCAGTTTCCACAACCGTGCTCAACGTCACCACAGCATACGCAGTCGTCACATCACCATTCGGCAACTTAAAACACGAAACATCAACATACAAAGTGCCATCGGGGTCTATCAATGGAGTGTTTTTCAGGTCCACGCGACCCTTCGTTTCTTCTTCAGTTCGTAAGTAAAAATCATGTGGTGATACATCATTTGATTCCACATTAATCGGCAACAATGTCGCCGGATTCAGCACATTACAACGCTCGATCCGTATATGACTTGCCAAAAGTGTTAACTCGTAACCGGACAACCTTGCACTCGTCAGATGTTGAGTTTTTGTAGGATTCAGGAGAGTGTCAACTGCATGCGGAACCATCACTGTAAGCATATTATCCATAACCAGACCTGCGGATTGTCGAATAGACACCGCAGCTGCCGCGGTCGCCCTCAAGCAACTCGGCAACGCTCTAGCTACCGGGTCTAAGGTCGAGGAAAAATATGCACATGGACGCTGCTTACCACCAAATTGTTGCGTCAAAACGCTCAACGCACAACCTTCCCTCTCGTGAACGTATAGTGTAAATGGCTTACTGTAATCAGGAGTACCTAACACAGGAGCCAAACACAACGCGTCACGCAGTTCAGAAAAACTTTTCTGACATTCTTCCGTCCATGGCAAAGGAGTCAAAACATCCTTGCACGTGAGAGCTATCAATGGCTTCGCTAACAGTGAAAAGTTTGGGATCCACTGTCTGCAGTATGACGTGATACCTAGAAAGGCACGCACATCTCTCTGAGTTGTTGGCACCGTCATTCGAGCAATCGCTGCAATTCTTTCTGGGGTCAACCTTCTTCCCTCCTTTGACAATAAGTGACCGAGATAGGTTACTTCTTGACAACAATATTGCAATTTAGAGGGTGACACCTTGTGATGTAAGTCACATAGATGCTGTAACAGTGATACCGTAGCAGTTTTGCAAATCTGTTCAGTGTCAGCAGCTACCAACAGATCGTCAATGTACTGAATCAAGGCCGCACCAGTCGGTAACACAAACGCATCAAGTTGGCTCTTAAGCGCTTGACTATAGATCGATGGACTCTCACAGTAGCCCTGAGGTGCGCGTTTAAACCTGAAACTGCGACCACCTAACGAGAAACCAAATAGATCTCTGCTTTCCTCAGCAATTGGAATGCTAAAGAAGGCATTCTTCAGATCGATTACCGAGAACCATGATGCAGAAGCTGGAATCAGAGTCAGCAAAGCCGTAATGTCGGGCACTACGGGGAACTGTGGAATCACAATTTTATTTACCTCCCGTAAATCAATAACAAAACGATACACAGGAGGCTTAGATGGATCAGTTTGTTTCAGAATAGGTAACACAGGACTATTACACACGTTACCCCGCGTTTCTACGATGACGTCCTTATCGATCAAATCGTAAATGATCGCTAATAGTGCTCGCTCTCCATCAAGAGAGATACGATACTGGGGAATGCGTGGTAAGCGCACATTTGATTTCAATTGAACAACATAAGGCGGTATATCCAACAGGCCCACATCGTTGGGACCCGTCGCCCACAAAGACGTAGGAAGAGAACTCAATTCCGGTGGGAGCTTACCAATCGACAAATACATAGGAGAGATCACTTTCTGACCCAACGTAAGCTCCACTCCCGCAGGAGAACAGTACAAAGTCGCATATAACCGCTTCAACAAATCCAGGCCCAAAAGATTCTCACCACAACCAGTAGTCAAAAGCAAAGGAGCTTCTAACTCAAGAGACCCAATTGTAAGGGGCAACGGGCTAGAAACTGGATTGCTAACGGGGGCGCCAGAGAATCCAACGGAAACATTCGTCAACCCAGACAAAGACGCGCCAGGGAGTTTCGAATGCATGATGGAGCTTTTCGCTGCACCAGTATCCAACAGAAAAGGCTCAACTACGCCCATTGTGGCAACTGTAACGTAAGGCCCTCTCTGATCAACCGGAACCGATACCACTCCCTTTCTTTGTCTATGGCTGTCCTAATAATGACCGTCAGCAGCGACATCATGCTCGACATAATAGTCGTCCACATGATACTGTGCAGATCTACCAGCCGATAAATCGCGCCGATCAAAGCAATTTTGCGAGTCTGCTGAAGTGGCAAGACGCTCATTCTGATTCTGAGTAACACCGCGACCTCTACCACATGATGCTTGTTGAGGACCACTACGACCTCCTTGAGCCGAAACACCATTGTTCCGGTCACGCAAAACTGGACAATTAAACTTCAGATGACCCTCACCCCTACAATATGCGCATTGATTATACCCCAACATAGTTCGCGGTGTAGAGGAGTCGGTACGCGACTGTGACCTAGAAAATTGTGACTGTAATCGATTTTGCTGTTGCGAGTTATTTTGATTCGAGCGCGGGGAATACGCTTGCTGTAATAAGACCTTAGTTTTAAGATCCTTCGTCTTCTTATCTGCACGTTCGCTTTCTTCTTTCTCTCTATTTTCGTAGTATTGGGCCGTAGCTAATATTTGAGCAGTGGTAGAAACAGCCCACGAACTTTCAGAATTCTTCAATTTGTTGCTTAGTTCAGGCAGCAGATTCGATACAAATTTATCAACAAACAGTCGCTGACCTCCCTCAGTGCTCATATCCTGACCACTGTGATCAATGAATGCCTCCTCAAATCTCGTAAAGAAATCGGAGACACTCTCGTCCTTCTTTTGTTTGCACGCGGACAGTTTATCCCAGTTAACTCTTATTGCCGGCATAAGTGTCTTCATAAGTGTAATTATCCTCTGGGGCATATTCTCAATGAGCTGTTCAGGTTTAGCCCCACCAACTTGCCGTGCGTCAGCCGCAGCAAGAGCAGCCCAATCACCGCCTAACTCGGCTACGTGATTCTCTTGGCGGATTTTCGCCCAAATCGGTTGAGGTACTACATTACCGAACAACATATCGATATCGGCAAGGTTCATAATAGTTGCATCCACTAGTTGGGATAACTCCTTATAATAACCTGCCGGATTTTTGCGGGGGTCAGGCAAAGTTTGCTTCACCTGCAAAACTTCCGATCGCTTCCAGGGGAGGTGTATCCAAACTCTCTGAAAGTGTGGTGGAATAGCAGGGTTAGCAGCAGCATCACCTGGCATCCACACTGGGGGAACTTACCGCATAGGGTACTGACCAGATTGTGCCATCCGCTCCTCAGCTTCGTCCTTAAACAATGCTCGAGGTGATACCGTAGATCGAAAAGATAACAAACGCTCTAAAGCATGTCGTACATTACTACCCACAATCATACCACTCGAAAAGTGATTCTGAAGTTCAGTCATCTCGGGCGGTACATTGTCTACCGCATCAGTATCCCACTCTTCTTGCAAAGATTTACACATTTCCTCGTACACAAATCTTTGTGTGGGCTCATTAAACTGAGAAAATGTCTCGAAGACTATACGCGAAGTGTACTTCGCAGGATAACTAATCCATTTACGCGCCAGTTTTACCAACGACTCACGTTCTCTACCATCAGGAATTTGACTACGCCTCTGAGAGACATCAGAAAGATCGGACCCAAGTATCGGCCCAAAAAGCGGAGAATAGAGATTAGCGACAGCATTAAATATGCGACTACGAACAGATGGGGAAGAAGAAGGAAGCACAGGAGTAACTACATCAGAGGTAACCGTAGAACTAGTAGAAGTAGTCGAGATAGCAGGAGTAGTAGTAACAATAGGCTGAAGAGGGACAGGCAAAGGAGCAATAGGGAAAAGAGCGGGTAACGGAGGATGAACAATTTGCGGCACAATGGGATTCGGAAGAACAGGAGGAACAACAGGCTGTCCAGCAGCCAACAAGACAGCAGGTTGGGGAGCAGGAGGAATCACAGGACCCACAGTATCTGGTGCATAGGGAGGTGGTGATTTCAATAGATAAGACAGTAAGGAATCCTCGACCGTTTCTTCTCCCGTCTTATCAGGACTAGACGGTAAAACCGGATAACATTTATCCACCGCCATATGATGCAATCTAGCAGAAACTTCCTGCTCCTTCTCATCCTTGTCTCGCTGATACTGTTCTGCATTTCGCATCACCGCAATAACACCTTCTCTCTTATTTTTCTTAGACTGTTTAATTTCTTTCTGCTTGGCCTCTTTACGCCATAACCGAAAGGAATCAAACATGGCTGGCCTAGCCTTCTTTTTAAACAATTTAGCTTCAAGATTATCCAATATTGCAGTTTCGAAACTACCATGTGGTGGCCAACTAAGAACACCATCATTTTTAGTATATCGAATCCAATATTCATTATATACGATAGGACCTACTCCATGGCGACTATAGAGCTCATAAATTGGAGTTCCAACTGGAGGTATCGGACATGAATCCTCTAGTCGGGAATCCGTGCTGCAACATTTAAAGAAACCAAACAAAGTACTACGGCCAGGCATCGTGCACACTAACCGAGTTTACAAACTTCAAGGGCTATCGAATTACGATGTCCTCGCAAAAAAAATGCAAGACCCTCGGTTTTTGGCAATTGCAATTGTCAAATAAAACCCAACAACTAAGAACCAACGACTAAGAACCACAAATGCAATGGAACCATGCAAACAACCAAGTCTACTTTGGGAGCGACCCACAAATACTTAACTGAAAGAGCAATGGCGTCACCAGGAAGGCCCGTCTATCGTCTCGCCGTACAAAGGACTACGCCAGGCGCCAAAACAGGTCGACAGTCAGGGCATCAGTCCGTCGCAGCCGTCAGGAGGCGGGAATCTTCGCGGGAAAAGTCTTCGGGCCACTTATTTCGACAACTGGATCGATGAAGCGGGGTACACCTTCCCTCGGAGATTTCACACGAAGTTCCTCACGATCGTCGGGCTTTGGACCGGTACCGCTGATGTCGCTCCACGTTGGGCGCCAACTGAAGGACTGGGCTATTCTAAGGCCCAGCGGTGCCAGGGGACAACACCTGAAACCTTCGTGGGTTACCTGTTCCGGCGTACAAAACACAGAGACACGGGACACTTCCTGCGGCATCAAAGATCAGCATTTATTCACTGCAGGGATACAGAAATCGCAAGAAGTACACAACGTGTAGGTTCTGAGAGACTGCTTCGAATTGCACAAGTGGATCGCTCCTTTTATACACATTTTCGTCATTGCACAACATAACGAACAAAGGTTACAACTCAGTTCCCACAATAAACTTCGAAAGGGTCGCATTCATGTTTTCAGAAACCCGAAACATAATTACAGCAGCATTGCCGGTTCCCAACTGTAAAAGCACGTTAAGCACATTCCATTCTGACCATAACAAATTAGAGGAAGGGACAGAAACAGATGCAAAGGAAAAATATATGGATGTACAACAGTATGGAAAAAAGTGTAGAGAGCAATAACAAAAAAAAAGACCTGTCTTCTCCTACCAGTTCTCCGTCAGCTATACCTATGGAATTAATTCTTGAGGAAATACGTGCTCTCAAACCTTACATGGCAGAAACAAATGTTCACCTCCAAAGTCTTGAGGGCAATTCGTCACATACAGAGCAAAAAGTTACTCACTTGGAAAACCGAGTTCACTCTGTTCAAGTTGTTCTCAACTAAGTGCCTTCTATGCATATGGAAATTTCCTGCCTAAAACAACAAGTGGAGAACCTTGAAACCCGCAATAGGCACAACAACCTACGCATCTATGGCCTTGTGGAGGGACTTGAGGGCCCTAACCCTCATACTTTCTTTCAGTCTTTTCTCCCAAAGCTTCTTGGTCTTTCGGAATCTCCACCATTAAATATCCAAAGAGCACATCGTTTGGGGCCTGGGCCACAAACTTCTTCTCCTTCAACCAGACTAAGAGGTGTTTTGTTATATTTTTTGGAGTATACTGACTTACTTAAGGTCTTACAGGCTGCCAAACTTAAAGGAAAAATTTCTTGGCAAGGATCCACTCTTTTCTTCCCTCAGGATTATGCAAAAGTGACAGCAGATCAACGAAAGCACTTTCTAGATATGAGACCTGCACTTCAAAGTTTAAATGCTAGATATGGTTTGTTCCATCCATGCCTCTTTAAGGTGTATTATAAAAATAAAACCACTAACTATGACAAGCCTGCTCTTCTACAACAATTTTTGTATAACTGTAAGTAGGAGGACATGGAAGTTATCCGTTCTTCGAAGACTCAAATGTTTTGTTAACATTATCGTTATTTATATTCTTCCTTATTTTGTCATGTTTCTACAGTTGCGCTGTTATACTATATAACGCATTTCTCGTTTTACTATCAGGTGTGGTTTTCGTGGCTCCCTGTTATGCGATTTTCACTCAGCCTGGATGACGTCTTCCCTTTCCCGTTTTCTTACTGGAGTTTCTCGATTGGCTGTAAAGTCTTCCTTATGTGGCTTCATCACCCCCGTGTTCAATGTATATTTGTGGTATGTATTTTTATTTTTTCTTTATTTTCTCTCTGTCCTGTCCCTTTTTGGTCTATCTTTTCGACTATGTATTTATTGTCTGGTTCTTTTATCTATCTCTTCGTATGTAATCTAAGTTCTTCTTCCTTTTCCTTTCCCTCTTTCTTCTTCTCTTACTAGCCTTTTCCTCTCCCTTCTCTCACTAGCTATTTCTTGAGTTTTTGGGAGTTATGTTCCACTTCCATATCATACTGTTGTTATTCTCTTATAAGAAAATGTTTTTTATTTTGCATTAGTGTATTTCATAGATTGTAGTTATCCACTTCAAGTTTTTTTTAAATGTTTTGTAAATTAAGATGTCGTTAAAAGTTTTATCTTGGTATGTTAAAGGTTTGGGGTCACCTATAAAATGTCACAGGGTTTTATCGCACATTGCTGGTTTGAAAGGTGATATTGTTTATTGCAAGAAATTCCTATAGAAATATCCAAACTTCAGCAACAATGGGTGGGTCATGTCTTTGCCTCTCCTGGTTCGGGGAAACATAATGGTGTAGCAGTTCTTTGTCACAAACGTTTGGATATCCATGTTGTAATTCAAGAAGCAGATACTGAAGGTAGATGGGTCTCAGTCTCTTTGCTAATCAACAAGATCCCTTTGACTATTTTTAATTTATATGCACCTACTTATCCTGATAAACATTTTTGGACTCAGATTTTATCCAAATTAATGGTATATAGTGATGATTATCTGAAAGTTGGTTGTTGAACCCTTTATCGATAGACATTCTCATTCTAAATGTATTCCCTCCTATATACACGTTACTAGATGTCCCTCACGAGTCAAATGCAAAATCATTGAAACCCTGAGCTGAGAGCTAACACTATAAATTCTACAAAGAGCTGAACTGCAGCTTCATGAAAGGGTTTCAATGCTTTTGTATTTGACTCGTGAGGGACATCTAGTAACGACTAGTGGAACTGCAGCTTGATTCAGTGCTTTTGCATTTGATTCGTGAGAGACACCTAGTAACGACGAGTTAAACTGCAGCTCTTTGTAGAATTATTTTGATATTGGATACTATAATATTCACTGCCCACTGCTAATCTCATCCCATAATGCTTTGCAGGGCCTTTGGTTGGGATTGTATTTTTGCGCATAATAACTGTGCTTGGGGTGGTCCTAAGAGGATGGGACCACCACTAAATCATTTAGCATGAAATGCTCTTTGTGTTCAAGGCATCTGCTTGGTCCTCCCCCTAGACTAGGAGGGACCCCAAAATCATCACCTCTCTCATTGCCTGATATTTTTCAATTTCAAAGTTCACTTTTGTGAATTGGTTATATGCTTTTTAACATGTAAATTTGCTTTAGCAAAGCATTTGTGGGTGCAGTTTAGAAGCTGACTCCGCTACGTGGTGGAGCGGATTGCTTGACTACGTGTTTTTCATGGAATGCGTAGTTAACAAATCTACGCAAACTCCGAGAGCAGAGCGGAGTTCATTGCCCAGGGTTACTGCTAATTTATTTTTATTTAAATCCAGTGCTAAGTACTATGGAGCTCAAAATAAGGCTAGGAAGCTCCTCACCAATTATCTCAAAATTAAAAAAGAGCGAACTTAAATTGATTCAATTTTATCTTCGGCCAAAACTAGGTTTCATAAAAATCAAGATATTCTTTTAGAATTTACTAACTTCTATCAATCCCTCTATACTCCTGAATCTCCTTCTCAACAAGAGAATATTCTTCATTACTTATCTTCCATCACTCCTCCTTCTTCTCTTGATGTGGATTTTTCTTCCTTAGAATAAGATATCCAACCTAACGACATTCGGACTGCCATTCAAACTATAAAAAAGGTAAAGCTCCAGGACCTGATGGTTTTACTATCGAATTTTATGCACATTTCTCCAAAATTCTCCTTCATAAATTGTATCAATTACTTCAGTATTTTATTTCTATCCAGAAGTCGGGAGGTTGTTTTCAGGAGGCTTTAATATGTCTTCTCCCTAAGGAAAAGAAAGACCATAGACTGCGAAATTATAGGCCCATTTCTTTGATCAATTTAGATTATAAGATATTTGTGAAAATACTTGCCCTTCGTTTAGATTCTTTTTTACCCCACTTGATTGGGAAGGAACAATGCGGTTTCATCAAAGGACGACATTTATCTGATAATAGCCAATTGTTTTTTAATGTCTTAAGCAAATCCAAAACATATAAGAATTCATTAGCAGCAATTTTGTTACACGCTGAAAAAGTGTTTGATAGAATCAGTTGGCCTTTTATTTTTTTCAACACTTGCTTGGTTTGGTTTTGGTCCAAAGTTTATTAATTATGTCTCTTTATAATATTCCTCTCCCAGATCCTTTATTTTATCTAATGGACTTGTATCCTCATCTTTCCCGCTTCATAGAGGAGTCCGGCAAGATATCTTCATTATTATTTATTCTTGCCCTGGAACCTTTTTTAATTAAAATTAGATTGAACAAAGTTATTAAAGGATTCCCGTATGGTGACAAACAGTTAAAACTTTCAGTACACGCAGATGACATTCTAATATTTATTTAAAGGCCACAAACTTCCCTACCAGCTTTTTTGCCCTTGTCTCTGGTTATAAATGAAATGCTGATAAATGTGAAATTCTTCCTCTGAATACATTTTGCTTTCATGCTGATTTTTCCTCCTCCTCTTTCAATTGGAATTCAAACATGGTTAAATATCTTGGGCTATGGTTCAATGCCTCTATGAAAGATACTATTGCTCTAAATCTGAAGAAGTTACTATCAATAATATCTTTGTCTACATCGCGTTGGCGCCCCCTATATTTATCATGGTGGGGTCGACTAGACACTATAAAAATGATGTTAGTCCCTGTAATATTGTTTTATTTATCCTATATTCTGATTAATATTTCTATATTGTACTATAAAAAGCTATATAGTATCCTATCAAAGTTTTTATGACATAATAAAAAAGCTAGAATGTCTCTTTGTAAACTTAAAAAACCTAAGCATATGGGAGGAGTTAATTTTCCAGATTTACACTCCTATCATACTTATCCTTCACATCTAACATGGGCTTCAATTGGAATTCCGTAGAGCATATTATCAAGCCCATTATCGCCGTTTTAGCGGCAGTTTTCTGCCGCCAAAGCGGCGATAATTTTGACACCTGGCTTGATAATATGCCCCATATTTCTCTTTCCCATACCCCCCCAACATTATCTTTTCCTATTCTTAAAAAGGCACGGAAAATTCTCCAACCCCTTTTGTCCTCTCCGCAAGATGAGCGTACACAGTTTTTGGAAAGATTGGTTAACTTACGGTCTTAAATGGACTCATCAGCTTTTTCAAGATGGAATATGTATTCCTTTTTCAACTATTCAATCCCGTTTATCCCTTACTTCATAATGTCAGTCCAAATACGTGTCCTTGACTGCAGAAGCTCAATCTGCGTATAATGCTCTACCCTCCAACCCCACTCTTGCTCCTTCACCCCCTACCATAAGATCAATTTTATGCAACAGTCCCTCCGCAACTCACATCTATAAACATTTAACAGATATTCCCCTTGCTCGAGATAAATTAGAAATAGAATGTATTTGGTAAACTGACCTGGGAAATTCTTTCCCTATTCCAATATGGAATAAAATCTGGGCTAAAATACGGAGGTCTTCTAGAGCAGCAAACACAACTCAAACTCTATTTTTTGTTTATGATAGACTTCCTGTTACCCCAGCTAAACTTCACAAAATTGACCCTGACATCCCTTCTGCTTGTTGGTCTTGTACTGCCTCACCAGCAGACCTCAAACATATGCTATTTGAATGTCCATTTATTCACGCCATTTGGATTCGAGTCTGGCAACAAATCAACAATATTTTTCATACGCATATTCCTTTTTCTTTCACCCATATTTTTCTAGGGAGCATTTCTGAGGTTTGGTAATGTCAAGCCACCAAGGTACGTATTATCCATTTACTCCTTGCCGTTGCTTTTCAACAGATTACAAAGTCATGAAAAGATACGTCAGCGGTCTCTAATCAGGCATGGTGGTATGGTGTCTGCTATAACCATAGGTTGGATAGAGCTTATGTATATCCCATCTCACTTGTGATTAAAAGAGATTTACTTTGGTTACCTGTTGCTGACTTTTTAAATGTGTCTCCTAAAAATATATCTTTGCATAAACCCTGCATTGAAGAAGTACTCAAACCGCCTTGACTTTTATAAATACTGCTGTTTAATTCATTATCTTCTATTGTTATATGCTATTCTAATGCATTAGGATCATTTATGTAACACTACTTTGCTTAAGTTGATATCATATACTCCTCCCCCTCCTTTCTTTCTTTCTTCCCTCCCCCGTCTTTTCCATCTCCTCCCCCTATTTTCTTTTCATATATGAGGTATCAATATCTTTTTATATATTTTATGTCAAAGCTCTCGCATTTACTTTATTATGTTATACTTCATCAAATAAAAGCCTTTTTCAAACTTAAAAAAAATTAGAATGGGTTTGAATTTCAGGTTTTCACTGTCATACAAGACTTCAAAGTGACAGCAAAGTAAACACAAGCCTAGTAAGAAATGTCCATCGATAACAGAACATTTAGGCCCTTGTTATGAGTTTGGCGGTCCCATTGACCGCCGTATAATTGGTGGAGGTCCGAGCGTGGTGAGCTCGGTGGTCCGACCACCGTATTACGAGTTAGTAGATTTGCTTAGGAAAAACTGCCACTGGTCTGCCAAGACCACCATCAGACCGTTGACCGCCGGGTTCGCGGTCAGTAAAAGGCAGCCGCCATAGGAGAGTTGCACTGCTGTCCATTTTATGAGTTGCCTGGTCCATGAGTAGACCGCGGCGGTCCCACCAACTGTTACACGGTGGCAATTAAGAAGGATTTGTGGTACGTAATCACCCCTTTCTTCTTCCAGGCAGATTATGACGTGGATCCCTTTCTCCAGGTCCCCCCTTAACAGCTGGATATTCAACCCGAGGATTAAGACCCTGTTTGAGGTCATCTTCAGGTGGGTCTGTTTCAAACCATATACCCATTGCCAAACATATGGTCTGAATGGGTCTATGGATATATCAGGCACATGTTTGCATCCAACACATCTGCAGTCGAAATGCACACACAGACATTGATATATTGGTGAAAAGTACTCACCACAGCTGCAAGATCCCCACCTCCAGACCGCCGGCCAGATGGTCAACTCATAATACGGTCGTCTTTGGACCACCAGCACTGTGGGCTGCTGGCAGGGGTGGGAGCAGGGCAGTCCGATAGAGGTCGGACTGCCAAACTGGAAATAAGGCCCTTAGACTAAATACACAGCTCTAGAGATTCTTGAAATCACATAAAAACTGCACACTGGTCACTCTTTTTGTGATGGCTACACTAAATGAAATGGACTTTCTTGAGGGTTAGTTGGAGGTGCACCACTGTTACCAATTGACCCTACAAAGACTCCCGCAACAAGCAGTGCTCCACCCCTTCTTGGGCAAACTAGAGAAAAATGAAAAATTGTATGACCCCTTAGCCTTATGAGAGGATCATCTTACCTCCTGTGGCAGACTCTTTAATGCAGTGGTTTCAGGAATCTTTCACTTTTGCCTTTTCATTTCTTTCTAAAATAAAGTACCCCTTCACTCAATTTATATCTTATTTTTAATGGCCACTGATGCCCCTACCCCATGTTTGGGGCACCTGAATACTCCTTTGCTGGGCTGCAAAGAAGCCCAATCCTGCACAGCCAAGCAGGATAGCTCAGCTTTGCGACTGGAAAATAGTGAGTGCCAGGGGAGAAGCCAGCTGTTTTTTGTCATCTCTTACCAATGGTGATTGTGGGCCAGTGTCTAGTGTTGTCCTTACCCCTTCTCCTTACACATGAGCACTGCACAGAAGTTACAGGCCATGAGAGTTCCCTACCTCACTTGTCACTTTAAGTTGGCCATGGGTTACCCTATTCGTAGAGAAAAATACCGGCCGTCTGTTCACGGTTTATTATTCTGAAAAGGCCAGGAAGTGATTCTTAAGTAGAACTTTGTATGAAATCGTTTGGCCTATCTGTATATGTTGACTTTAATTATAATTATGGGGGTTATTAGGGCAGCTATAAAGAAAATTTGTAAGTGTTTTCTTCTTACATTTGCTGTTTAAGGTATGTACTCATTAAGAGAAAAGGTGAACAGACAGAATATCGATGAAGAAATATCGAGTGTCATGAATATCGAGTTAAGAATATCGGGGATGCAAAATATCGAGGTTTGTTTCAAAGTTGTATAAAATATCGATTTTTGTGTAAGTTAGAAATATCGATTTTGAAAATATGGATGTTAAAAATATAGTTGTAAATAATATTGACAATATTTTTTTAAATATTGTTTTTTTATTTAAGTAGTAGGTATTTTATATGTGTAAATATAATTTTTAATGTTAAAATGAATGTTTTAAATGTGTTTTGTGTTATTTGTAGGGGTGGTATGTTGGGTTTATATGGGATGTGGGTGGGAAGTAATTTAAAATATATTTGTGAAAAGTAATATATATTTTTTGATTTTTAATTAGTTTAATTAGGAGTGGGATGTTGGGTTATAGGGGATATGGGTGGGGAGTAATTTAAAATATCTTTGTTTAAAGTAATATATATTTTTTAATTTTTATTTATATTTTTAGGAGCAGGATGTTGGGTTTTTAGCGGATAAGGGTGGGGAGTAATTTATAATACATTTTGTTGAAACTAATATTTATTTATTTCTTGTAATAATGAGAACCTTTAGAAATTAGCTAAATTTTAAATATTAATTTTATAAAATAATATAAAAAATGCTCAATTATATTTTTATTTGATGTGTGGATATTTCTATGTAAAAAAAATGTACATTTAGATAACATTAAAACAAATGTTAAATGTATTTAATTTTTATTTTTTATTTTTATTTTTTACTTTTATTTGTATATATATTATTACTATTTCTCAGTGTATTAGTTTTGAAAAATTATACTTTTTTTAAAATTACATTTTTAAAAGTAAATAGTTTGGTGCCGATTTCGATCCTGTAAAACCCGGGTACGAATGGTCGTACGGAGCGTTTTCTCCATACGACTCGTACCCGGGAATTCCACCTTACAAACCAGCAAGTACGATTCATAAAGAAATATAATTTCCGTACGAATCGTAAAAAACACCGTACGGCTAAAAAATACATACAATTCTGATTCTGGACAGCGCGTACGCGACGTCCGCACGGGGTCAGGCAGCGTTTTACGGACCAGCAAGTACGATTCGTACCTACAGCACTCCGCAAGGCTATAATTAGTTAACTCTATAAATTAGTAAGATATATACTTACTTTGTTTTATACCTTTCATTAATGGTGATTTTGTAGTTCTTTTGGGAGGAAATTGTTGTTTTGAATTTTAGAGGTGGAATTTTGGTCAAGTCTATGAAATATAAAGAAAAATAAATTATATTTTGGGTTAATATGTGTATATGCTTAATTTATTCAAGCTAATTTTAATTATTTATTTAAATTGGTTTGTTCTTACCTTTAATGAAAGCTGCTGGCTGTGCTGCACTTGTTGGCCTCTGGTACCTTCTAACCAACAACTGCCAGAGTCGGAGGAGTCTCACAGCCAGCCCTATCAAAGTTTCTCACACCGGTCTTGGATGCCATCATCAGCTTGATAACCTAGCACCTTCACTTCCCCCGCACTGCGCAGGAACAGCTGGAGACCAAGCAAGGCTTCTACACCATAGCTGGCTTCCCACATGTGTTGGGGGCAATTGACTGCACACATGTCCACACATGTCCTACTTGTGCCCCCTGCCGACACTGCACACAAGTAGCGCAACAGAGAGCACACGCATTCCATCAATGTGCAGGCAATAGTGGACCACCGGGGACTTTTCACCAATGTCATTGCCAACTTCCCAGTCAGTGTTCATGATTCCTACATCTTCCAACAGTCCATCATCAACCAGCGCTTTCAGGATGGCACCTATGGAAATGCACTACTTGTTGGTAAGTACCAACGGAACACACCACACACCTCAACTCCACAATCATAAAACTCACAACTGTGGGAATGCACACGTAACAAAATCACATACAAAATGCCAACCAACATGCCCACCTACCAGACATGACAACACAGGTAACTGTGGTAACAGGGGCCAGGCATGTAGACAAACCATCCACAAAGGCATAGCCCCTCTGCCACTCAATTGTATTATGTGGGGAGAGGTGGGAACCAAGAATGTGCAAAGGAGGCAATGGACCCATGAATGAGAATGTAGTACGTACACAATGCCAAGTGTGGCGGTGATGTGCTGGACAGTCTTGAGTATGCAGAGCACAGACATGTCCATGTGGACATGTACTGCTGGTGTTTGTAGTGTTGTGGACAGTGGACGCAACCATGTTAGCTCAGGCTGTGGGGAAGACCTTCGACATGTAGCTATGTCACCCCTTGTAAGCGTAAGCGTAGTGGGCTGGGCCGGCATATGCCAGTCCAGCGTAGTAGTGTGAATAAGTAGCCCAGGGCTTTGGGCATTGTTCACTTCCGGGATGGCCACCAAAGTAACTACTGCGTGTGTCTCTATGTCCGCCATATCCTGACCATAGGCCTACACACACGTGGCCAAACACCCTCAACGGCCAAATTTACACCGGCGACAAGGTGGCTACATCAAATGCCACCCAGCACATCTCATCACCTGCAGCGGCGTGTCTGCCAGGGTGGTACCCCTCACCCTGCCACGAGGAGGCCACCGTGACCGGTGGTGCCTGCGCAATCCTGTGCGCCTGCTGCACCCCAGCCCGCTGGGCCCCAGACCCATCCGGCACCCAGTGGTGAATGCCCTCCCCTGTGCATCCAGGCCTCACTGCTCACCTGCCACCACCTGTGTGTCTCCAAGAGGACCCAGAACGTGCTGGTGCAGTCTTCAAGCCCGAGGCCAGTGAGCTTGGCAGCCTCCTCAGCCGACCGCTGGCTTCCATGCAACAGGCCCCCAGTGCACCCTGCGGCACTGCACAGCGGAGTTCTGTGTGTGCTGACTGCTCCCTCCGGCTTACACTGCGGTCCAGCAGGTCTCAGGCAAATCCATTCCAGTCCAGACCTCCAGGCCTACTGCATCATCACAGGCTGCACACCCACTCAGCTCTTCAAGTGGGCATACCTCAGTGCACTTCAAGTCATCGCCACCTGGCGGTAAGCCCATGCCGGACACAGTGCCTCAGCAGGTACCACTACCTCTGTGCACCACAAGTCATTATCCAGCCTTCAGACCTACTGAATCATCGCAGGCATCACACCTACTCAGCTCTTCAGGTGGGCCTACCTCAGTGCACCGCAAGTCATCGCCACCGGACGGTAGGCCCGTGCCGGATGCAGTGCCTCAGGTGCCACTACCTCTGTGCACCACAAGTCATCGTCCCGTGGGGCTACCCCAGAAGTCCGCCTCCAGCAGCCAACAGCATGTCCTTGATAATGCTACTGGAGCCCTTCACAGTCACCAGGCCACCCCCGTCCCAGGCAGGCCACTGGAAAGCCTGGGTGGAACGTCTAGAGATGTACTCCGAAGCGCACGACATGCCAGCACCGCGGTGGCGGCCCACCCATAGGCGTGTGAGGAGTGTAAAGAAATGGCCCGGGACTCTGGGCATTGTTCAGTTCTGGGCTCTGGGCTCTGGGCATGGTTCAGTTCTGGGCTCTGGGCGTGGTACAGTTCCGGGCTAACCACAAAAGTAACTATGGCGTGTGTCTCTGTTGTTGTGTCGGTGCCACCCGGCCCTTAATCGACAATGTTGCAATGTAGCATGCACCCAGAGGGCGGGCTCGCCCGAATGGATAAATAAAGGAGCGCAAGGCCACTCGGAGTCAAGGCTCATACATGCCAACTGTTGTGTGTGCATCATTTATTGAGGCAGCATGAGCCAAAGGCCTAGCTTCAATCGCAGGGCGAGTTCTGCCGGGCCTGAACTCTACATCTGTGTCCGCCCTATCCTTACCATAGGCCTACACACACGTGGCTGGACACCTTCAAAAGCCAACATTACAGTGTTGTTGTCAGGATTGCGGACATGCGCAGACAGGCATGATAATGTTGTGCCGTAGGAGTGCAAGTGATGCAACTGCGCAGCGCACACAAGTAAACAGGCCCGGGGGAGGGAGGAGCAGCTATGAGGCTATGTAATACACATTGATACCGCACATTTCCCTGAAGCAACACATGGCAAACATGAGTCCCAAAGTTGCACAAATGTTTAAAAATGTTTGTAATATATTTTTATTATTTTTAAATATATGTATTAAATGTTTAGAAATTAGTAATTTTTTTAAAGTAAATTTTGTGTTTTAGTATCAGAGCGGGTTGTGGGTTTATGGGGAAATATGGTGGGAAGTAATTTAATTATAATTAATGAATTAATATGTTTATATGTATTGTTATTGATTATTAATTTATTGTTAATTAATGATTAATTGGTGGTTAATATTTATTAGTTGAATACTTTATAATTATATTAATTATAATTAATTTATGTATAGTTTTTTATTTGCAATTATTGTTAATTAATTGATTATTCATTTGTAATTAATTGTTATTAATAGATTAATTGAAAATTTTATTAATTTTTTTTATGTGTAGCAGGTTGTGTGTTTATGGGGGAATACGGTGGGAAGTAACTTAATTTTATTTAAGTAATTATTCCTTTAATTTTATTGGTATTTATAATTAATCTCTTAGTTAAATAATTTTTTAATTGTTATTTATTTTGCAAAAAGTATTTAATAAATAAGTATGTTAATTTAACCTCTACGCTATCCAGCACTTTCCCTACTGTTGCACTCACTGGAGTGGGAAAAGTAATTTTTACCGCTATGCTATCCAACACTTTCCCTACTGTTGCACTCTCTGGAGTGGGAATAGTAATTTTAACCCCATACGCTATCCTACACTTTCCCTACTGTTGCACTCACTGGGGTGGGAATAGTAATTTTTACCCCTACGCTATCCAACACTTTCCCTACTGTTGCACTCTCTGGAGTGCGAATAGTAATTTTAACCCCTACGCTATCCAACACTTTCCCTACTGTTGCACTCACTGGATTGGGAATAGTAATTTTTACCCCTACGCTATCCAACACTTTCCCTACTGTTGCACTCTCTGGAGTGGGAATAGTAATTTTAACCCCAACGCTATCAAACACTTTCCCTACTATTGCACTCACTGGGGTGGGAATAGTAATTTTTACCCCTACGCTATCCAACACGTTCCCTACTGTTGCACTCTCTGAGTGGGAAAAGTAATTTTAACCCCAAAGCTATTCAACACTTTCCCTACTGTCGCACTCACTGGAATGGAAATAGTAATTGTTAACCGCTACGCTATCCAACACTTTCCCTAATGTTGCACTCACTGGAGTTGGAATAGTAATTTTTACCCCTACGCTATCCAACACTTTACCTGCTGTTGCACTCACTGGAGTGGGAATAGTAATTATTACCCCTATGCTATCCAACACTTTCCCTACTATTGCACTCACTGGGGTGGGAATAGTAATTTTTACCCCTACGCTATCCAACACTTTCCCTACTATTGCACTTTCTGGAGTGGGAAAAGTAATTTTAACCCCTAAGCTATTCAACACTTTCCCTACTGTTGCACTCACTGGGGTGGGAATAGTAATTTTTACCCCTACGCTATTCAACACGTTCCCTACTGTTACACTCTCTGGAGTGGGAAAAGTAATTTTAACCCCTAAGCTATTCAACACTTTCCCTACTGTTGCACTCACTGGAATGGAAATAGTAATTGTTAACCGCTACGCTATCCAGCACTTTCCCTAATGTTTCACTCACTGTAGTGCGAATAGTAATTTTAACCCCTACGCTATCCAACACTTTCCCTACTGTTGCACTCACTGGAGTGGGAATAGTAATTTTTACCCCTCCGCTATCTAACACTTTCCCTACTGTTGCACTCTCTGGAGTGGGTATAGTAATTTTAACCCCTACGCTATCAAACACTTTCCCTACTATTGCACTCACTGGGGTGGGAATAGTAATTTTTACCCCCTACTCGATCCAACACTTTCCCTACTGATGCACTCTCTGGAGTGGGAAAAGTAATTTTAACCCCTAAGCTATTCTACACTTTCCCTACTGTTGCACTCACTGGAATGGAAATAGTAATTCTTAACCGCTACGCTATCCAACACTTTCCCTAATGTTGCACTCACTGGAGTGGGAATAGTAATTTTTACCCCTATGCTATCCAACACTTTCCCTACTGTTGCACTCACTGGAGTGGGAATATAAATTTTTACCCCTACGCTATCCAACACTTTCCCTACTGTTGCACTCCCTGGATTTGGAATAGTAATTTTTACACCTACGATATCCAACACTTTCCCTACTGTTGCGCTTACTGGAGTGGGAATAGTAATTTTACCCCTACGCTATGCAACCCTTTCTCTACTGTTGCACTCTCTGGGGTGGGAATAGTAATTTTAACCCCTACGCTATAAAACACTTTCCCTAATGTTGCACTCACTAGAGTGGGAATAGTAATTTTTACCCCTATGCTATCCAACATTTTCTCTATTGTTGCACTATGTTGAGTTGAAATAGAAATGTTATTAACTCTGCTATCTAATATTTTTATATTATTTTAGTTAATGTAGTATATAACTAATATTAAAAAGTTGTTAAAAAAATTGTTATATATATTTATTTAATTTTTATTTATATTATTGTGTATAGATGTATTTATAATATATGTGATATTTAAAAAAAATGATGCTATTAAAATAATTATTAAAAATCATTAGTAAGTATATATGTTATATATTATATGTATATGTTTAATTTATTTTTACATTAATTATATATATTATTTATAATTTTTAAACATTTGAATTTTTTCACTATGTTTATTTTAATTATATGTATTATTTACTTTATTTTACATTATTTTTTTAACTTAAATAACAAACGATATTTTTAACAACAATATTTTTGACATCAATATTTTATTTTTGATATTTTTTTACTTACCATAATGTAGATTAGATGTCGATATTCTGGATCTCGATATTTCGCCTCTGATATTTTTGACCTTGATATTCTTGTAGTCGATATTCTGTCATGTGATTCTCTGCCATCACAGCATGCAAAACCACCAATTTACACTAATGTCACTTACCTCTCACAGGTGATCAAGGATATGCACTGAGCCCCAAACATCCCAGCCCAGAGGCAGTACAATCTGGCCCACAAACGCACCAGGGGCATTGTTGAGCGCACAAATTGGCATGTTAAAGTCACGTTTCAGGTGCCTGGACATCACAGGTGGAAGACTCCTGCACGGCCCAGAAATACTGTGCAAGATGATCATTGCATGTTGTGTATTGCACAACATATGTGTACGCACCAATGCCCCATGGATCCAAGTGCCAGATGCACCGGACGATGATGAGGAAGATGAGGCATGTGGACCACACCCAACTGCAGCTGCAGCAGGAACATCACAAAGGATCACAATCATTAACAATTTCTTCGCATGAGCATGTCACATTATGACTGTCCTTAGCAATCATGGAACAGTACAAAATGACTACATGAAGAGCATGTGCAAATAAATTCATTGCAACACACATTCCCTGTCTGCATGTCAGTCGTCTGCATTAGCACACCACTCTGACAAGTGTAAGTGCAACAATAGGTGCTAACAATCTCACGAATAGCAAATAGATGGTGGGTATGTCACCTCTGTACAGAAAGGCTGTTTAGGGTGTCACGTATTCAAAATGCCATTTCAGAGTGTCAAATGTAGTACGTAGTCCCACCCATCAGCGTATCACATGTGTACAAAAACATGACATGAAGGCTGTCATTGGTTTTCAAAAAGAGACAACAGGGTGTCATTTGGGGTCAAATATGACATTTCAGGTGTCATTTGAGGTCAAATATGAACCACTCTGAGGCAGAGATGCACCCAGTGACTCAAGTCCCACAACATGAGCAACATGGACATAAGGGGGATGACATCAGGGGTTGTTTGTGCATGTGGATGTGTCAGAGTGTGATCTGCTCCTTTACGGATGTGGTCCACACTCAGCCAACTCAGTGTCGTGTCGTGCACCATGTCATGATAATTGGACTGCAGCCATGCTAATAGTCATGCAGTGTCACTTGCATTGTCAGTGTGGCTCATGGACCCGCAGCTTTGCTGGGTTCAGCACATGAGCATGGGTTTGTTGTGAGATTAGTGATGTGTGGGGAGGGCCCCCTCTGGGCACATTGTCGACGGGGTCCTACTTGCTGTTTCTATGTGTGCTGCAGTATGCCAAGGAGATCAGGGACATGATCCAGAGTCATTGTGCATGTGCACTGTGCTATACATAATTGTGCATGTGTGCCATTGTGCCCATCTCCCCCCGTCCGCCCAGTCCCTGGTCGGTTCTCACTCTGTTGCTGTTGGGTCAGGTCATGTTAAGCAGTGTCCGGTCCCCGAACTCCTGCCACCGTCTCCCCACTAATGACTGTGGACACCATTTCCTCCATCTCATCCAGCTCCTGCTGTGGCGCTGGACTCCCACCTCCAGTCAGCATTGCTGCTTTCCGGTTGTTAGCGAGTTTCAGCTTGGTTTTGCGCTTCACATCATTCCAGTGCTTCTTGGCACTTCACTCCGACTGCATTCACCTTGGCCAAGATGGACTGACAAATTGCATTTTTAATTGCCAATGACACAGTTGCGGTGATGAACAATTGTTGGTGGTGTTCTATCACCTCCATAATCATGATATTGTTTTCCTGCGGACTGAATCGTGGGTTCCTCTTCTTCTTCTCCTTGTCCTTCTCCTTCCCCGAGGTCCCTGGCTGGTCCTTCGGGGGGATTGTGGGGTTCTGGTTGGTCTCTGTAGTTGCTCCAGCTTCCTCCATGGTGCTTCCCAGTTGTTTGTGTTTTGTGTTTTTTTTTTTTTTTGCAGCTTTTATGGTGATTTTTCCCTCCTGACGTGGGAATAGTAAGCCTGGCGCTGCTTATTGCTGATATTTTTATCGCTATTGGGCCCATCGCCACTTTTTTCACGTTCGGGTTCCATTTTTTTATCGGCGTCCCGGTAATTTTAACGCGGACATTTGACTCGTTATCGGGAAACTGTTTCCTGCTGCCGGCGTGTTGAGAATACGCCATTGACACAGCGTTAGTTTCCCGCGATAGACAGCGTTATGTAATATTGCGTTGACCTAGGTTGGTGATAATTATCGCCCGTTCTTGAGAATATCCCCCACAGTCTTTAGGAGATTTTCACAATTTTTATGTCCGCGGACACAATAAAAAATCCTTCATGGCAGTTTACAACCCACCAGGTGGCAACCCTCAGCAGACCTCAGTGATCCTAGAGCCAAATAAAGGGCCTCATTTATGAGGTTTTGACGTAGGGCAGCACCTAAAGGTATCTTGCTGCACTGCCCTACATCAAAACAAAGGGCAGGTATGAACCGTATCTATGTGATTCCTGTCCTTTTCCCCAGCGCCGGCGCACAATGGGCTGCCATGCACCAATGCAGGCACCCTTGCACCATGGTTCATTTTGTGCAGGAAGGTACCTCTTCCTGAACAGAATCAATCACAAGAGGTAGAATGCAGCACACATAGAAAATGGAAAATCATGAGCAGGAATAAAAACATTTCTCCTTGTTACGCCTCACTAACGCCACACGCTGGGGTGGCGTTAGGCTCTGACGTATTCCCAGGTTCATGATTTCTCGTGGGTGTTGCATAGGAACACCCACAGCAACACCCATGGATCCCCCCTTTCACGCAGTTTTCTGCGTGAAAGGGGCACATATTTATAAGGCCATGAAAGCCACGTAAAGTGACTTTACGTGGCCTTATAAATATGCCGTGGCACATTGCGCCACTGGAACGTAAAAAAAGTTACATTCTGGCAGCGCAAAAGTGCCGGTCGGATCTCTAAGTTCACTACTTCCAGAGCATTGGTCTTCCTCAGGAGTAAATGGGAGAGGAGTGAAAGGAAGCGCCACCTGTGATTAAAAGTTGCTTGTCACTTTTATGCTTTTCTTGGGCAGGCAGCTTTGGGGAACCTCTGGGCATCCTGCTAGAAACAGGACAACAAAGTGCAGCCTTTTCAAGTTCTGTTGGGCCTTTTTCAATGGTTTTCTTGTTTAGATTTTGCTGCTGGTATAAAGATCAGGCAGATTACTTCCAGACCTCTAACTTTTGCCAATGCTCTAGGCTATGATTTTTCACTGCTCCCTTCTTATGTGGAATACCTCCGGGTATGCCTTCATACCCTTCAGACTGATTTTTGAGGCCTCTCTTGTAGCTCCACAATCCAACTGCCTGCCTCCAGTGGCAGTAACTATGTACAGCCTAGCCTGCTTCTCTTTCTGGGTTCCTGGTAATCTCTTTGCCCTGAGATCTTCATCAGCAGCACTCCTTATTCTTCAAGGCAGGATAAACTCTCTCCCTGCAATCCCCAGGTCCCACAGCCTCATGACCTGTCTACTAATGTTTCTAGACAAATCCTTTCCTCTATGTTAGTCAGGAAGTCCACCCTAGAATGTTCCCCAGAAGGAGTGAGGAGGCCAGTGGCTATGGCTCTGGATGGCATGATGTGGAGTTTAGTAAGTCTGACCTCTAGAGATTTGGATAATCATGAGACATATTTCTTGGGGGAAAAATACATGGTTGGAGACATTAAGTAAATCTTTTCTCTCTGTGTATTATGATTATTTATATATTTATTTACTTACATTTAATTAAATATTGACCTTTGTGTTAATATGAACCAGTAGAATGAATTGGATAAATCATGCAGGATTTGTGTGATAAGATTCAGAGATTATTCTCAATGCTAAATATTAGTTTTATTTTTTATATATTTGATCATTAACCAAATCAAACAAACATTGGCAATATCAGTAGGTCTGGCGTTATGGTAAATGGAAGCTTTACAAGTAAGTAGCATGTGACTGGACTTGTATTTGTGTGGTAGCTAAATAACTGTAGAATAATATTGGTGTATGTTTAAAGGTCAAGTGACAGTTACATTGACAAGCCAGACCTAAACATTCATGTAGATTTAAGGACTGCCTTCCTCCCATCTGTGTTGCTGCCAGAAATAAACACCATGAATTGCTTAGGTATCTAAGACACTTTCTCTGCATTACAGTGGCATGTGTGTGGCCCTGAAAGTGCAGGTTCAGGCAGCTGGATAAATAAACAAAGCTGTATGCAGAGTAAGCAGTTTTTTGTAAAGCATACAGCTCTTGCCCAAAATAAAACATATACTCCTGACTCCCAACATGCGGGTGGGGCAAAAGCTTCTCTCCTGGCTCTCTTTAAGAGCTGCGCTGACAAGCCAGAGCATAACAATGATTGGGCCCAGCTGCAAAATGCACAGATCCTTCACCACAGAAATCATTATAGACAACAAAAAACACGCCACAATTTCAAAATGCTAAATTAAAACAATAACAAAAATAGTACATGCCATTTTGACCACAGATTCGATTGGTGGGAGGTTGAGCCCACAAAAATGTCTATGCGGTAAAGATTTGTGAAATTGGTGTTTTCAACAAGCAAATGCAATTTCACAAAGTGCAGGATAGTTAAAACGTTCATAATTCCACAGGTGGGGATAACATTGAGCACGCTTCTACTTTTCAATTACTTTGACCACTTTTCTCTCTGTTGTGATCAAATCATAAGTGATTTAAATGGTATTTGGGCTGACCTCATACGCTGTTTGTCTTGCAAAGAAATATGAAATGTGATGACATTGGAGTCTTGTAGTCTTCGAGGCAGTGGTTTAATGGTACAGCATTACACAGTGAGTGCTCTGCAGAGGCACTTAGTTTTACAGTCCAATCTTCTCATAAAATAATAGGTTATAAAACTCCAGAGTTCTTTAATAGACACATGCACGAAATCATTCAGTCACTCATAAAGTATATACTGCCTGATTTAACAGGAGTAACTTTCACTTCCAAAGGACTAAACTGATTATATGCCTCATTAACATGTCTACACTTATAATGAAGAGATGTCTTAAAGGCTTAACATGTTAGTGGAAAATAAAAGGTCTGAAAGTGGCTTTCACTGAGGAACAGGCAATGGTTTTTAACATACTATTTGAGCAATTAGATGCATCACTAAGTGGAAAATGTATGTGTTCAAAAATAGTGCTGATGTTAAGCCCCTGGGAGCTTATTTCCAAGTGCACGGTTTCCATGGCAATGATGTTGGAGAATTGGCATGTCTTTTCTGTTTTAAGCATGATTGGACCATAATTAGAATGCATTATCACGTAACTTAATACTACTGCCATGCACACTAGAAATGGCACCACGTTGGCATGTATTATATAGCCGGTGCATTCATCGTTCATGACTATGCACACTTAGGGTCTGATTACGATGTTGGACGGAAGTTCCTCAGAGGTCTTGTTGGGGTCGGTCTAATTGACCGATGTAGAGTCAGAGGCGGTCACTCCGACCGCAGTATTATGATGATTAAAAAAACAATTGGCTTACTGACCGATGTCTGACAGGAAATTATGCCCATGAAGCTCTCGTAAAGGTCGGATGGCGCCTATTACGATGTGTATTTCTGACACGCTGTCTGTGTCGGTCCAACCACCTCATCAGAGCAGGCAGAAGGGGAGGTTTTCAAGGCCAAAAAGCTGCACAACACGCTTCCTACGTCATCTGCTGAGCAGCTATGGAGCTAATTGTGCATGTCATCCCTCTACTATATATCATCGATGAATATGGGAATCTGAACCATCGCATACATCGCCGACGGTAAGTTACACACCTACACACTAACGTAACTACCAAGTGAATGTCAATTGAGTTTAAAGTGTCCTGTAGCATGTTGAGCATGGTAAATGAGGGAATGTCATTATCAGGTATCCACAGTCTGACCTTGAAATACAGGGACAAACCCAACTTTAGGGTACAATTAGAAATGACCATAGGTACATATATACGTATGTATACATAAATGTATGGCTGAGTATATCACAGCGTAAAATGCCAAGTGTCAGGGTAACAGAACATCAATGCACACACAAATGTATGTCCACAGAAACACATACACTGACACCAGGGCCGATCTTAGGATTAGTAGTGCCCCAGGCAGAACCGGACTATATGAACCACCTATAAATTCCATAAGGTGTCCTGTCATAGAAAGTCACATTACAGGAAGTGTCTTCAAGTTACTATTCATTCCCTGCCCTTGTTGAAACAACTTTGCAAGAAGCACTTTATCTAGTGTGGATTTCTGTAAATTGACCAACAATACATAAAAACATCACATTAAAATGATGTAAAAATATATGGCAGATCTGTCAAGTGTAAATATAATGCATCCACCCAATTGGATAGAAAAACTAGGCCTGGGTAGTTTTAAATCTTACAATTTTCGCAATCTGATTCACTAATTGTTGACTGATTAATACATGATTTAAAACACTAAACTGACTAATATAGTCCAGCCTGACCTGCCACTCCCCCATCAGCTCAATCGTGCGGTCTCAGATCCTGTGTCCAGATGAGTTTGGCAGTGCTGGAGCAGGCATCCACCAGACCCTCCACTCTCCATGATCTGAGCCTCACCGCAGGGCAGGTAGCCAGGTCAGTAAAGGGGGTCACACGCAGCATTTGGTGATGTATGTGTCAGTACTAAAAAAGGTTGAAGGATCCAGCCCATTTCAAAAGCAGGCCTGAGGCATCTGACTCCCTTCCATACAATCCCTATCACGCACCCAGGTCTGCTTGCACGCAGACCTTACTCCAATACATTGGGCCACAACTATCTTGTGGAGCAGTATGCTTTGTCAGGCCAGGTTTACATGTCCCCAGTGGACCTGTGGTATTCCACCACTGTTAAATGAGGCCAAACAGCAGGGCATAAGCTATGATCTCTAGTTGATCAGTCAGGACATGGGATTAAAATGTCCCACTTGGAGCTATATTTCTCAACAAGCTCTAGAGTAATAAGAGTTCACACAGAGTAGGTCTGAGTTCTGCAGGCACATAAAGGACGGTTCATGATCTAAGACACACAACTCAAAACAAAGACAATTTCTCACATGGAAAAAAAAGAGACAGGGAGTTGCATATGGTGGCACATGTGTCAATGTATGTAGCTGTACAAGAGTTCCAAGACATTTACGCATCACTTCCAACAAGATAGCAGATCACAGAGGTATCGTAGGCATTTAGATGACGAGCATCCCAGATGCCTCACAGTCCAGACATGAGGGGTGAGACCGTGGCCTCTAGTACAACAGCCTTTGCTAACATTTGCCATTTTAGCATATGTGGATTCTAAGACCCCCTCCCCCCCCTTGATCGAAGGAGGAGATGTCGGGTAGGCAGTCCGCCTCACATGACAGAGCAGCAGCTTTATCTAACCATGTCAGGACAACCTCTGATAGGTCTATGACCACGTGTCAATGAGCCTAGGGTTTCCAAGTCCTTCACCCGTCTAGTGGGTCTTCCTGTGTATCCTGTACGTCCTGTAACAAGTTGTCCCACAGGTCAGCAATTACAATCCTGCGGAGGCCCATGACTTCCTCCCTGCGCAGCGTAGTTGCCTCGGTCCTACCCCACTTGAGAGTCGCTGTGCGCCAGTGGCCTTCCAATGCAAAGAAATTGCCTGGCAGGCGATGAGCATTGCCAAATCTATGATTCGATTGGATACCTTTTGAGCCCTCTTCCATACAATCCCAATCATGCCCCCAGATCTGCTTGCACACAGACCGTACTCCAATACATTGGGCCACAACTATCTTGTGGGGCAGTATACTTTGTCAGGCCAGGTTTACAAGTCCCCATGAGGGCTTGTCCTATATCAGTGTCCCAATGGGCAACAGAGGGTCAGTCGCCGTGTGCACCAAGGCATTAATGAACAAGGTCAACAGTATCCAATCAATCAATCAATAGATCAGGGGTTTGTAAAGCACACTACTCACCCGTGAGGGTCTCAAGGTACTGAGGGGGGTGGCAGCTCCGGATCAGTCGAAGAGCCTACCTGCACCCATGACGTACATGGCGTGGGTTAGTGGGTGATGCTCCAGTTCAGTGTCCATGACCCCCCACAGGCATCCCATCTCAGCTATTAGTGTTCCATGCACCAAGAAATGGCCCACCAGAATGTCATGAACTTCCTGCAAATAGCCAAAAAGGTATGAGCCCCCAATCCCTGAATAGGTCTCCCACTGAGGTCAATCCCACATCTCTCCAGGCCCTCAGTCCTTCCCTAGCAATGCTTGTATGGAACAGCAGGATGAAGTGCAAACTAATGGCCGGAGAGTATGGGATCATGTCTGGCAGTAGCCTCAGGCCCTTCTTATAGCTCCAATAAGCCACTTTCACCAGGCTGTTTGCTCCACGAGGGAGCTGCACTCCAGGTAGCAACATCGATCCTGCCATTTCCTGTGCCCTGCATCTTGGTAATTTATCCACTTTGTACAACTTCCTTCGAGCCAACCATTACACTGGCCATTGCAGCTGTGCTGCCACCTAGTAATTTTCACAACATGGCCCACCCAGGCCACCCTTTACCACTGGCTGCTGCAGGCTACGCAGAGCCACCCTTCTCCTGCCCCGGGATTTTTACAGATGAACCCTCCCAGCATGGTGTGCAACTCCGTGAAGGTGGCACGAGGCACATCCAGGTAGGTGATGGAAAAAATACAAGAGGCAGAGAAGCATTACCATCTTGGAAAGTGACATTCATTCTTGGCCTGTAATTGGGAGAGTGCTCCAAAAGTGCTCCAGTGTATGTGGGAGAGTGCTCCATAATGAGATAATATGCATTATGATAGTTACGGATCCATAAGTACCAAAACATCTGAGGCTCCCACCTCACCGTGTGGTCTCCCGCCATAACCTCTTGTGGAGGATAGTCTGCACAGAGGGGAAAAATACAAGACTTAGTCCAGTTACCACCCAAACTAAACACCCTCTGGAAATCCGCTAGTAGCTCAGAAATATCTGGATTCCACTGCAGATATCCCAAATATAGAGCAGAACGTTGCCTGCATAAATAGATACTATATGTACCTCATTGCCTAGTGGAACTCCCCATGCTCTGACCCCCACCCCCGGCAAAGCCGCTGGGCCAGCAGCTCAATTGCCAGGACAAACAGCAGTGGAGAAAGGGGACCGCCCTGATGAGTGCCCCTGCTCACTGTAAATGAGGGTGATATGTATTTTCCAATACTAACTCGAGCAGTCGGCTCAGAATAAAACATGCGTATTTATCCTTAGAGCAGCCCTTCAATGCCCAGTTTCAACAGAGTGGTAAACAGGTAGTCCCAATCAAAGTTATTGAATGCCTTCTCTAAATCCAGTACTAGACAGTCTGTGAAGGGCCATCTTCCTCAGCCAGCTCCATCACCCAATGTAGGCTCCCAGTATAAATGGGTGGTGGATCAATCAGAGATAAAACCATTTTGGACCTTATGCACTAGATGAGGCATGTGTTCCAGCAGGTGGAGCATCACCACGTTACTAAGGTTTTTATAATCCATACCTATCAGGGACAATGGATGGTAGGACGTCAGTTCTGTCGGGTCCCTGTTCCTTCATACAAGTGATCCCAACAAGGACTCTCACATGGATTGCGGTTGTTCTCCACTCACTCAAGTTGGCCTGATAGACCTCCAGTAACCTGGGTGCAAGTTAAAGCTCATAGGCCTAGAAGAGATTGGCCGGGGGGCCGTCCAACTCCAGAGTTTTAATGTGGCAACTCTCATTATCACTCTGCGTATCTCCGGTTCCACCAAAAGGGTGTTAATCTGGGCACATACTGCAGGATGAAGTAGAGGCAGATTCAATCGAGTCAGTAGATTGATAATATCAACCTGGTGCTCTGACTGCGGAGGATCGTACACGCCACAATAATACACCATAAAGGCCTCATGGATGGCTGCCTGACTAGTGTGCATCTGGTTTAGGTGATCCCTAATCATCAAAATGGGCTGGGTAGGTGTTACGCTGCGAAGGAGGCAGGTCAGGAGTTTCCCTGACTTATCACCTTCTGCATGCATCTTAGCTTGGTATGTTTTAAAGTCAATGCAACGCAGTTGCTCAATGTGAAGGGCGTGGGTAACATCCCGGGATGCAAACGGACTGCAGTCTCCTGCTGACCGAGTAGTGTCTACGTTTGCATCAAAGCCATGTGGATAGTTGCCCTAACCCCCATTAAAGCCCCTATGAATGCGCCACTCAGTACTGCTGTCAATGCTTCCCACTCCACCAACCTAGAAGTGGCTATGACCCAGGTGTCTGTGAAGTAATTGGAGATAGATTCCATCAGTTATTCCCAAAATGCATGGTCCAACAACAACGTAGGCTGCAGTTTCCGTGAAGGGACTGAGGTACTTGGTGCCACACACCCAAACTGTATGTGCATAGAGTTATGGTCCGAGAATGTCCTACCCAGCCATTCAGCATCTAGCACCTCTGGCTGTAGTGATAAAAAATATAATCTAGACCATAGGTACTCACAAACTTTCTCTCCGGGGCCAAATTTACAGTGTGGTTTGTGGCCGAGGGCCGCACCAGCGGGGGCGGGGTCAGTGGGGGAGGGGGCGGGGCTAGAGCACAAAAAAACTGTGACCATGAGGTTGAACACAGGCCCCAGCAGCGGACGCCTTTGTCCACTGAGCCACCAGACCCGGTATACACATATCTATCTCTCTCTCTCTCTCGCTCTCTCTCTCTCTCTCTCTCTCTCTCTCTCTTTCTGTCTCTCTCTCTCTCTTTATCTCTCTCTCTGTCTCCTTCCCTCTCTCTATCTCTCCCTCCCTCCCTCCCTCTTTCTATCTCTCTATCTCTCTCTCTCCCTCTCTCCCTCTCTCTCTGTCTCCCTCTGTCTCCCTCTGTCTCCCTCCGTCTCACTCACTCTCTGTCTCCCTTTCTCTCTCTGTCTCCCTCCCTCTCTCTCTCTGTCTCCCTTTCTCTCTCTGTCTCCCTCCCTCCCTCCCTCTGTCTCCCTCTGTCTGTATCCGTCTGTCTCCCTCTGTCTGTCTCCCTCCCTCTGTCTCCCTCTATCTTTCTCCCTCCCTCTCTCTGTCTCCCTCTGTCTGTCACCCTCCTTCTTCTGTCTGTCACCCTCTGTCTGTCTCCCTCTGTCTGTCTCCCTCCTTCTGTCTGTCTCCCTCTGTCTCTCGCCCTCTGTCTCCCTAGGTCTCCCTCCCCGTCTCCCTCCCTCTGTCTCCCTCTCTCTCTCTCTCTCTCTGTCTGTCTCCCTCTGTCTATCTACCTTTGTCTCCCTCTCGATGTCTCCCTCTGTCTCCCTCCCTCTGTCTCCCTCTCTCTCTGTCTCCCTCTCTGTCTCCCTCTGTCTCCCTCCCTCTGTCTCCCTCCCTCTGTCTCCCTCTCTCTCTGTCTCCCTCTCTGTCTCCCTCCCTCTGTCTGTCTCCCTCTGTCTCTTTCTGTCTCCCTCCCTCTGTCTCCCTCCTTCTATCTCCCTCTGTCTGTCTCCCTCTCTCTTTCTCCCTCTCCCTCCCTATGTCTCCCCCTGACTCCCTCCCTCTGTCTCCCTCTGCCTCCTCTGCCTCCCTCTCTCTCTGTCTCCCTCTGTCTCTCTCTCCCTGTCTCCCTCTGTGTCCCTCTCTCTCTGTCTCCCTCCATCTCCCTCTCCCTCTCCCTCTACGTCTCCCTCTCCCTCTCCATATCTCTGTCTCTCTACCTCTCTGTCTCTGTCTGTCTCTATCTGTCTGTCCCTGTCTCTGCCTCTATCTGTCTCTGTCTGTCCCTGTCTCTGTCTCCCTCCCTCTGTTTCCCTCTATGTCTCTCTGTCTCTGTATGTCTCTGCCTCTATCTGCCTGCCCCTGTCCCTGTCTCTCCCTCTATCTTTCTCTGTCTGTCCCTGTCTCTGTCTGTCTCTATCTCTGTCTGTCTCTGCCTCTATCTGTCTCTGCCTCTATCTGTCCCTGCCTCTATCTTTGTCTCTATCTCTGTCTCTATCTCTGTCTCTGTTGCTCTCTCTGTCTCTTTTGTTGTCTGTCTCTCTCTACCTCTATCTGTCTCTGCCTCCATCTGTCTCTGCCTCTGTCAGTCTGTCCCTGTCTCTGCCTATATCTAGCTCTGTCTGCCCCTGTCTCTATCTGTCTCTGCCTCTATCTGTCTCTGCCTCTATGTGGCTCTGCCTCCATATGTCTCTATATGTCTCTATCTGTCTCTGTTTCTATCTGCCTCTGCCTCTATCTGTCTCTGCCTCTATCTGTCTCTGCCTCTATCTGTCAGTCTGTCCCTGTCTCTGTCTGTCTCTGTCTGTCTCTGTCTATCTCTGTCTCTATCTCTATCTGTCTCTGCCTGTTTCTGTCTCTAACTGCCTCTGTGGCTCAGGCAGTGCACACGTACTGTGTCTACACGTCCTCGTCACCAGCCAAGAGACAGACCCCCACTCCCCTCTCTCCCTGTGTAATGTAAAAGCCAGCTTGTTTTCTCTCTGAATTTGCTGCTTCACGGGGTTTGTGTCCCACCACTGGGCCTTGGGTAACATCTGTCGCTGGCTTTAATTCTGAATCTCACCCCGAGCTGTCAGATCAAAGCCCCCCTTTGTCGCCAGTCACCCGTCCGTGTAGGTATGCATGCATCAATTATATATAGCGCCAACCTGGCGGCGAGCATTTGTGCGCTGTGCTGCAAGAGCAGAGACCAGTCCTCAGCTCCTTGGCCTTGGCTCAACTCTCTGACTACAGGCTGGCGGGAAACATTGCATCACAGGCTCTTAACACCCACCTCACCCGGCTCTCACACCCTGCTGTCCTCTGTCATCTCACCCGGCTCTCTCTCCCTGCTGCCCTCCGTCACCTCACCCGGCTCTCACTCCCTAGTGTCCACTGTAACCCTCTGTCACCTCACCCGGCTCTCTCTCCCTGCTGCCCTCTGTCACCTCACCCGGCTTTCAGTCCCTGCTGCCCTCTGCCACCTCACCCGGCTCTCGCCCGGCTCTCACTCCCTGCAACCCTATGTCACCTCACCTGGCTCTCTCTCCCTGCTGCCCTCTGTCACTTCACCAGGCTCTCACTCCCTGCTGCCCTCTGTCACCTCACCCGGCTCTCACTCCCTACTGTCCTCTGTCATCCTCTGTCACCTCACCCAGCCCAAGTACTTCACAGGTCTTTACAAGACCATTTACTTGTTAATGATGCTTTGCTGTATTTCACCTCTTCTTAGCGCCCCTGCATCTCCACTCTGACAATCACTGGAATCGCCCGGCCCCCATAGAGCAGAGTCTCTCGGAGTCCACGCTGCTGCAACTGGCGGAGTTTGCTGACACTCTTAAAAAAAAAACGCAGGTACGATGTCTGCAAGGTCCTCGGGCTGCCAAGGAAGGCTTGCTGGGCCGCTGGCGGCCCGAGGGCCATACTATGAGTACCCGTGATCTAGGCTAACGTGTAGATTGTGTACTGCAGAGTAGTAGAAGTACTCCTGGGTCTCTGGATGTAGGGCCCACCAACAGTCTTGGAGGGACCAGTGCGCAGCCCATTCTGGAAGGCACGCTGCCGCTCCCAACACTGGAGAGCATGGCATGGGGGTGAGAAGGGTCAAGCTGCACCTCTTGGACACAATTGAAGTTGCCACCGACAACCCAGGGGATATGGCCTCTCCTAGTGAGGACGAGGGATAGGCGCAGAAGAAAGGCCAGTTGGGCCACATTCGGCGCATAAACACTGCCCAATAATATTGGCCTACTATCAAGGAGCCCCTCTCCAAAGATATTTTTCCCTTCAGGGTCTATTTCAGATCTAATGTGCTAAATGGAATCCCAGAAGGACCTACGCAAGGGCTTCCCTTGCAAAACGAAAATAGACGGTGCTAAAACACTGACCCTGCCAGCAATTTTGTTATTGGGTCTCCCACTCTCGTGCCACATGGGTCTCTTGTAACAGTGCTATTTGTGCCTCTACCCTTTTTTAGCTAGCTCTAACCCTCATGCATATACCTCTCCTCCAACATATGCTGCTACGCTTTACAGTTCTAACCCCATCTCTTCCCTTGTCTTTCAATTTACTGCATCGGTGTAACACAGGCCCCGGTAGCCCCTGCACAGCATATGGGCCCGCAACACTTCTGTGGACTCCTGGTCCACTAGGCTGACCACATGTAGCATAGGGCAATGCACTTTCATTACCAACCCTTCCAGTCTATCTCTGTTTGCTCAGTTGCAGCATCAAGCATTTACCATCCCTTTGTTTTCTGTAAAATAACCAAATTACTAAATACATATATGCTCAGCTCCAACTGAGGTGTGTGTAAATATGTCTAGTTTTTGCTTGTACAAACAAAACATTTGTATTGGAATTGTGTTCACAAAACACCACTCCCATACATTCTCCGCTCATCTCCCTTTGCCGTCATACCTGATGAGCAATGCCCATTGTGATATGATGTGTAATCAAAAAGGGGGGTACGTCCATCTCGGAGGCCCAGTGGGACGTGATAAAGTTTATGAAAAAATAGAATACTTGACCACCAATTTTCAAGGCTGCTATCTATTTCAGCAGACTAAGGAACAATGGTCACTGTACCTTACCTCACTACTTTGTATTGTTTAGAAAAAAAATTAAAACCATTTCAATATTCAATATTTGAGAATTCAAAAGATACATTCTTCATTCTTTCAGATGAAATTAAAGCATACAAATGAACAATAATGTGAAGGTCAAACAAAAAATTTAAAAATTGCATACATAACATTGCAAACAATTACACCTGTCTGCATTTGTTAAACATAAGCTCTCTCAAAACAAGGGGCCTTATACTTGGCTGCAATTTAGAGACGAGCTGCCTATGGGGGAAAAAAAGGGTAGATAGGAGTCTCTACGGGGATATTTTTGTACTGAAAAACCCTCTCCAGAGTCCTGTATAATTACTGTCCCTCATAGGAAAAAGGAAAATGCCTTTTCTTTTCTCCCCTTTTCTTCCCCATAGGCAGCTTTTCTCTAAATAGAAGCCAAGTAGAAGGCCCCTTGTTTTGAGAGAGCTTTTGTTTAACCAATACAGACTGGTGTAATTGTCTGCAATGTTATGTACGCAATTTTTACATTTTTTGTTTGACCTTCACATTATTGTTCACTTGTATGCTTTAATTTCCTCTGAAAAAGGAAGAATGTATCTTTTGAATGCTCCATTGAATATTGAAATGGTTGTAAAAAATGTTCTAAACAATACAAAGTAGTGAAGTGAGGTACAGTGACTAAATGCATTGTTCCTTAGTCTGCTGAAATAAATAGCAGCCTTGAAAATTGGTAGCCAGGTATTCCATTGTGATATGATGGCACAATGATTGCTAGACTTTAGGTTTTTGTGCTTCCTGTAGGATCCCCTGCTTTACATCCAGGCAGGGTGAGGGGCAAGCCTCATCTTTAGTACCCTCAAGTGCAGTGGCTATTCACTGTCATCATGCAGATGCAGTGTATAAAGGCAGAGGGAGGGGTGACAGCAAGGCAAGTCTGGCATAAAAATCAACTCAAATTAAACATACCTATTACAATTTGTATCTGACAGAGTGTTTGGGCCAAACATTTTGCCATTTCAGCCCGTTCCTAAGGGGCCTAGGCGATGGGTCTTGTGTGTTAATTGAGCCTCGCATTGCTGTACCATGGCTGCAAAACCCAAGGAAGGCGGCTGACCACCCGTAGCTTCTAACACTGACAGTCTCATGAAGGCAGTGCTCTGGTGCCAGGCCCTGTAGTTTTTAGCATTTGGGAGGCCCCGGGCAGCTGTCCACAGCCAGCGCCAGCCTGGACTGGCACACAGCATCCTCCCTGAACTCAATATCATCTACACCACTGTTGTTACCAAAGGCTAAGGTTCCATCTGCTCACCTAAACTGTGCCTAGAAGGAGGCTGTTGCTGTACAGTGTCACGCAGAAAAAGTATAACTTCAGCTGTATCACATGAGGGGGCTAGAAGGGGCATTTGATGACCAAGCACAGACAAATGTAGATCACTCCTACAATACTAAAAGGACCTGATATTGCCTAGTATTACCAACATGTCTATTTTATGCTCCTAAAGATACCATTTAAAATGGGAAACAGCGGTTTCAACACGGGTAATACCACGCGGATAGGTTACAACATGGATGTTACATCGCCTGCGTTGTTACCACGCATGACATTACAACGCAAGTCGTTTCAACGACTTGCGCTAGATGGCGTGCAACACCAGGGAATGTGTTGGGTTTTAAATCCAACACATTCCCTGCTGTTGTACTAACTGGAGTAGGAATAGTAATTTATACTATTCCTAAGTCCAGCGCGCCATCTAGTGCAATTTGTAGAAATGACTTGCGATGCAAAGCCATGCGTGGTAACAACGCGGACGATGTAACGTCCGCGTTGTAAGCTACCGCGTGGTATTTCCTCGCGGTGTAAAGAGACACATTCTTTAAATAAAATGCAGCTAAATGTTGAAAACCCACTTGGCCCATGAAGCAGACACCAGTGGCCCAAAACAAGTAGATGAAATATCTTGAACACAACAAGCACAGTCCGCTCCAGTCAGGATTGTGATATCTACAAATCCCTAAGGAGCAAAGTCACATGTGTGTCACATAATGATTTGACTATCAGAGCCTTTGCCAAAGACGAACTTTCAGGCATCTTAGGTACAATGTTTGGTATGTAATATCCAATCCCAAAATCATCATATGCTTGAAATTACAACATTTCTAATTTTGCCTATATGTGAAATGCACTATCAAATTGCTCAGTTGGTGGAAAAGGTGGTCACATGCTCATAGTACACATCCCTATGACGCTCCCCGACAAAACCCTTGTTAAACTAAAATACCCAAGATAATGTTGCGAAATACAACATAAACCTTGCCACAAGGAAAGAAAAACACCAGATATTCCCACTAAACATCAACCCAGAAATTCTAAGCCTTGTCTCTTAGTCACAGTTTGACTGTCACACATCCTCTCTGGGCATATAGACACTCTCAACTTCACTTATCACACAAACACTCCTTGAAAACCTTAAACAACACATAGCAACTAACCAGGTTAGGCCATACATACCCTATCATGCTGCGTACCATTCTCTAGTATAGTGTCTCATATTTCAGGGTGTAGGAGCAAAGGGAGGGCCATTTGTGGACAACACAGATTCTAAAGGGGCATCACATAAACATGATGTGGCCTATGTCCAGTTCACAGATTATGTAATAGCCCAGACTCTTAACTGTGGCATAAGCCCAGAATGATAGGTACATTACAACGCAATGTACTGTACAACTCTACAATCCCACCATGTTACAACTAGCATTCAAATTGTACACCAACCATTCATGTACCATACGTTGGGTCCACATGTAGCTAACACATATAACAATAGTGCATTTGTAAGGACAGAAACACAGCGTATCTTACTGAGCCATGTCGTGGACCCACACACATCATCCACATGATGTAGCCAAATAATTTCAATGTAATGACTAACATCAAAATGTTACTGCACTGGAGGATACAGACCAAAGATACCTTGTCTAAAAAGAATATCTAATTTAAGGGGAGTCCTGGAAGCCAACAGGGCCAGGAGGACTCTGTCTGAATTATACCTACATCATCATAAGCAGAGGACATGTATAATATGTGTCAACTGCCTTGAAAGGTATTGGCACAAAGTGGCAGCCACCTGTGACAATCTTGTAATTGGAACTACTCAACAAGATCTATTGAAGGCACAGACATTGGTCCACCACTATTAAGTCACATACATCAATTGTCCCATTACTCTGTGTACATATATGTGGCTAAAATTACTACCATGTAGGCAGAGTCCATACACATTCAGGTGTATTGATAAGACAGTTGTCTTTCAACCCATTACATACATATGCAACATGCTTTTCCAACACTGTTCTACTTTGCCGAACTCGCACTATGTTGACATATGTAAGCAGAAATTATGAGGAAATCCAATTTCCAATGCAAAGGGTTGTGACCTCAGGCCACACTCCTACACAAACCTCATGTGGACAGTGACACCCAGCCAATGTAGGAAAAAAAAGCTATATTACATTATAATAGAGTGCTCATACTCCATGGACCATATGCAATCCATATAAACAAAAAGTTCCCTAGCACACGACAATTATATAGTGTGACAGTAGTCCAGTAAGTTATTGCGACAATGAAATCTTAATGTACAATAAATGTGAGTCTTTAGTCTTTTAGTTCTTTGTCTTCATCCTTCTTTAATGTCAGATTGTGTGACTGTTCCAAAGCCCAAATGCCAACACGTGTTTCGTCGCCTCTGTATTTTAGTACATACAACTTCTTCAAGGCTTAGTAGGCTTCTTTATAGTGCTTATTGGCATGCGGTGATACTTCTGACCCACATGATTGATCGTGTGAGTCGGAAGTATCACCGCACGCCAATAAGCACTAAAAAGAAACCTACTAAGCCTTGAAAAAGTTGTATGCGCTAAAATACAGAGACGACGAAAAACGTGTTGGCATTTGGGCTTTGGAACAGTCACACAATCTGACATTAAAGAAGGATGCAGACAAAGCACTAAAAGACTAAAGATTCACATTTATTGTACATTAAGATTTCATTGTCGCAATAACTTACTGGACTACTGTCACACTATATAATTGTCGTGTGCTAGGGAACTTTTTGTTTATTTGTGTTGCAGCCTAGGCCGCAGAAATTAGGAGAGGTGGGTGGTTCTCTCCTCCCTTTAGCACCGCAGAAATACTAGCACCCAATAAAACAATTAGTGAATATTTCCAAGAGCGCCTTTACCTATGATTAACACCACTAGCCAGTACTGTATATACCATATGCAATGCATGTTGTGCAAATATCATTATAGATTTACATAATCTGCCACAGGAACATTCCAATACACATTGGCAACATCTGGTAGAATGTCCCAGCCTATGTTTAGCAACGTTCTTCGGGATGTGTTGCAGGCATTGACCTGATACATGGACCACTTAATACCGTTTCCTAAACCTGGATATTTGTCCACCATCAAAGGCGATTTTATGGTTTTGGATGAATACCCCATGTCATTGGAGCACTTGATGGGACTCATGTTGCTTTGGTACCACCACAGGCCAATGAATAGGTCTATCGCAAAAGGAAGCACTTCCACTTCATCAATGCCCAGGTGGTATGTTTGCCTGACATGTGCATTTCACACATCTGTGCCAGATTTCCGGGGTCTGCACATGGCGTATTTATCCTGCGTAACAGCATCATCCCACATTTGATGAGTCAACTGCAACCTGAACGGGCCTGGCTTGTTGGTAGGTGATGTTGTATATGAATGTTGTAGTGTGTGTTGCTTGTATGTCAGACAGGAATATGTTGTTTGACAACTGAACTATTTTCTATCTTCTATGTAGGAGACACTGGATACCCCAACCAGCCATGGTTACTGACACCACTGCGCAACCCAGTCACTCCTTCAGAAGTACGTTTTAATGAGACCCATGGCTGGACCAGGCGGATAGTAGAGTGGACTTTTGGCCTCCTGAAGGCAAGATTCCGCTGTCTCGATAAGACAGGAGGAGCCCTCCAATATGCCCCAGGAAAGGTGTGCCAGATAAACGTAGCTCGCTGCAGGCTACACAACATAGCAATTTGTAGGAATATACTCTAATTGAGGACGAAGGAGACCAGCAGGTGCCACTGACAGAGGATCCAGGACTGGGCAATGATGACAGTGGTGATGATGATTGAGCAGACTTGAGACAGCTGCTTATCAACAACTTTTTCACATGAGTGTAATCATGCAATGAGATGATGTTACCAAATACCATTGCTTGTTGTTGTGTAGCTGTGTTAACAATGTGTATGTATGCTTCAGAGTATATGATATGTCTCCTAATGTTTGTGGAAGACTTGTTTGGGAAATGTTTAAATTAACATGTACAGTGTTTCAGTAAAGCCTAACTAGTGTCAACAGTGACATTGTTGTGGATGATGTGTCATACTTCTCTGACTTGAGAGACATCATTAATGAGTGCTAAACTATATCCTTCATTATTGTGCTCCAGTTTACCTTGCCATGTCATCCAGTAGAGTAGACCTACTGAGTTGTGACATCACCAGACATATGATGCTATGACAGACACCAACATGGACCTGGAAATATGATGATATAGCTGGCACACACTTTCTTCAGACATAATAGTCTAGTAATGTTGTTATCATTGCTTTTCACTTTGGTGTGATATTAATGTAGTTTGTGCTCAGGTACCAGGTTGTATCTGAACATAAAAAAATGAGTTCCCCATTGAAATGTGCGTTATCTGATATGAGACATCCAAACAAGTTATATTCTAAATTTGAACATGATGAAATAGTTGACTAACAATGATTGTTGATTGGGATGGCAACTAGTGATGATTGTGTATACAGTTGACTTTCTGTGAATATGTACTGTGGAATACAGTTTGTATGATACTCTGATTGCGTATATTTATCTTGTTTTGCAAAGTTTACTAGTTTAGTGGCACTTAAGTTACAACTTACAAGTACTTGATTACCTATGTTGGTAACACTTTCATCATTGTGATAAAAAGAGGATGACCACATTTTGGGTTTGATGTCAAAGTCACAACATGAGGTAGTATTGATGTGTGAAGTGTTTTTTTTTAGAAAAAAGATAGTGCATACATGATGACACACAATAGTGATATGCTCATAAAACAAAAAAGTGATGATTGGAGTTGACAGTGTTTTCTGATGAAATCCAAAAGAGCGTAGCCACAGTTATCCGACTCCAAAGTCCAACTTTGTACCTCCATCAGATGTGGAACAGTTTGTATGAGCAGTCAACAAAGTGAACACTCAGCACACAACGGATGACGACAGGAGCACCTTTTTTACTGACTGGGGGTTGTGCATTGCCATCTGACTCTCCCATATCTTTCCACAAATGACCCTTCCCACATCGGGGTGGGGGAATTACAACTGCATCCTCCTGGGGTACTGGGGAAACTCTGCCTGACACTACGTCACTCCCTTTGGCTTGTGCAGACGTTGTTGGCACAGATGGAGTAGGCACACAGGGAGGGGTACCTTGATGACAAAATACTTGGCAGAGGGTGGTACTGATATCCCTCAGCACCCCTATGACCTCGTCCATTTGTTGATTGAACCATTCTAGTCTTTGGTCTTGGGAGGACTGCAGCTATTCAATGTTCCAGAGGTGTTGTGCAACCTGGCCCATTGCTCCCTGGTACCCCTCATAGGCATTGAGTACCTGGGAGAGGTTTGGGTGGGCATCTGTGGCTCCAACCGCTTGATGCTATGGATCCACACAACCCCTCCCACCACCCCTACCCCCATTACCATGCATGATTTGTGCTGAGTCAGTCAAACATGAACCTCCTTACTCATTGACTGGGTTGGTGTCTGTCAACTCTAGAGTGTTCAGTGTTGCTGGGCTGGTGTTGTTGCCAGTGGCTGATGTGTCTGTCAGGGTAGGGCTCAGCTGGATGTTGCTTGCTGAGGCGGGAGTTTTCACTGTAGACCCTGCTGTACATGTGGGTGCTTTCTGCTGACCCAAACCTGATGGGCCTGGCTGCTCACCCTCGTCCGAGGGTACAGGAGAGTCCTAAAAGGCCAGGGAGCTCATTCTGGCTTGGAGTCTGAGCCTGGCTGTCTTCATCATTGGCCATGGAGGTGTTCCTAGATCGCCCTGTGGGTACAGTAATAACACAGTCAAATGTTTGAATGTCCACTGCACCTCAAATTATACTCATTACGTAAATGACTGGATCAACAAACAGTTTCTGAGGAATGATTTGTCTCCTTTAGCCATGATGGTAGCCTATATTTCGAAGTAAAAAGAAAAGTTGGTCCAACTGACCAATGTATTACGAGAAATCTTTGTACAACACCCACATTCAACAAATAAAAAAATGACAGATTATATAGCATTTATCCTGAATTTTAAGTTGTAAATTCATTCATAGTTAACAATGTCAATGGTTGCTCCAGTAAACGTGAAGTGAAATTAAGTGCCCAGGGGAGTGCTCGTGATGAGATGGGAATAAAAAATTAAAAAGGACCTGTCTAACAATGTTGAATTGCTGACCAATCAAAAACCCAAGTAGCAAGACGCTATCAATACGCATTTGTTCATCCGCATCTGGCCATCAAATTAACCTCTTCAGTGCCCATGGCTAGATAGTCTCGTCATGGAGCACGGTTGCGCTGTGCCCATGACGAGACTATCTCGTCATGAACCCCACCCACTAGTGCAACGCCCGGCACAGGAGGGGGAAAGGGCGTGGCACTGAAGGGGTTAAAAGTACAGATCAAGGTGAAGGAAAAGTTGACATTTTGACCCCAGAGAAAAACGGAAGGTCAGTAGTTCCTTCAGACAGGGTCTTCCTCAAGATCAGGAAAATGAGCAACCTACATTATATAGTATCCGTTGTTCATCGGATGACATTGCACATTTGGATAGATTGATAACTATGAATGAATTTACAACATAACATTCATGATAAATGCTTAATAATCTGTCATTATTATATTTGTTGAATGTGGGTGTTGTACAAAGATTTCTCATAATCCATAGGTCACGTGGACCAACTTTTCTCTTTACTATTATTGACCCAGGTCTGGCTGAATACTGGGTTTCCCTATTGTTGTGTAACTGGTAGCCTATGTTTGGCATGAACAATTCTACTTTTACGGGATGTGTATTGGTGACCTGCTCCAGCTATGTGGAAAAATGGCCATCTTCTCTTATTTTCTTATGACATGTCCACTGACATTGACTTGTACCTGACACTCTATAGATCACACCGGTGGAATAGTGTGCTCCACATCAGTATAATGGCAATGACATTTACCTCTTACAATCAAAATGTTTGAGTTTGTCTGTCCTTTGTACTGTTCACAGTGTATGCATCAACAGTCACTTTGGTGTGCTAGTCTACACACTCACATTCTGTTTATTTCTCTAAAATGTTTTAATCATGGTGTGAGTGATGTGCTTATTGTTTTCAACTCATGATCCTGGATTACATCCCCCTAAGGAGGCAAACAGGTAATTGATTTGCTTTGTGTATACACAGCTCAGGGATTTTTAATTTTAACTCTATAGTTAGATGTGATGTCAATGGTTTTGTTGCTACGTTATAGGTGGCTTCTTTTGTGAGCTAGGGTTAGAAGGGCTGCTGCAATTTGAGGAAAATTAAAAGACTCCTCCTCCCACCCTGCCCAACCAGGCCACCAGGAAGAATGGTTTCCTGACAGTGAGGGGAAGTGTACTAGCAAGATGGCTGACACAGGTGCCTGGTGTTTGGAGCACAAGGCCCTAATGGTAGTTGTGGTCAAGTCAAACACCAGACACCAGTGTCAGCCATGGATATCATAATCATAGTTCAGAGCAGCCCAGCAGCGCCCAAAGGGACAAATCTGGCACATACAGAGGGTAAGGGGGATTTTTGATCATGTAGATGGTCCAACACGCCTTAGCCACATGCAAATGTGCACTCCCTCCTCCCTGGGAACTGCCTCCTTGGAGCCCAGTAACTTTTGCAGCACAGTGTATTTTTCCCCACCAGCCATTGAATGGGTCTTTGCAACTGGGCTACAGCGTAATAATATTCATAATATGGGGCGCCTAGCCCACCCCTCTCTATATGGGCATATAATTTAGCAATCACCACCTGCCTTCTGCCCTTCCCTCATATCAGTGTGGTCAATAGTGAAAGTAGTTCCATGAAGAATCTGTTGGGTAACAGGATGGGGATAGCAGAGAAGAAATAAAGCAGCCAGGACAATATCAGCATTTTAGAGTTGGCAATTCTGCCCATAGGGGAGAGCGGTAATTACGTCCAGAATGAGAGGGATGCCCGCACACCAGTCAGATAACAAAGCACACACATTGCCATCCACTAGGTCTTTATCAGTGTGGTAAGCATGGACCCCCAATTATTTGAAGGAGTCACAGGACTAGGTAAATGGAGTACACAGTAGCCCTCTCTGCTGAGGCTCTGAGAGAGCCATGAGGGGGAACACATGAGATTTTTCATAATTCACTTTCAGTTTGGAAGCCTTGCCAAACATATGCAGGAGCTTCATTAATATAGAGAGTACATCTGTGTCATCCCTAAGGCACACCAAAGCATCATTGGCGTACATCAAGATTATTTGCCAGCTATCCTCTGCTCTGAGTCCCCACTCCGGGGTCCACATCCGGACAGCACATGCAAAGGGTTCCATAGCTAGTGTGAAAAATTATTGGGGACAGAGGACAGCCCTGGCAGGTACTATGCTCAATATTAAATGGCTCTCATATGATGCATCAAGTGGTTGCTCATGCAAGTGGTGAATTGTATAGCAACGCAATCCACTGGAGAAATTTGGGAACAATCCCAAATCTTACAAGGATCACCTTCAGGATTTCCCACCCCAGGGTGTCAAACACCTTCTCCGTGTCTAGCCATCCAACCCAGGGGTGTGAGCCCAATGAACGTGCCCAGTCCATGAACAGGCAGCGCAGGTTCAAGAATGTGTTCCTGACAGGTATGTACCCGTTCTGATCAGGATGTACTGCATGTTGATCTATGGGTATCAGCCTAATAGCCAGCACTGTTCCAAGGATTTTATAATCTGTGTTTAATAAAGAGAGGGGGCAATATAATTCCAATTGCAAGGCATCCCTGCCCGGTTTAGGCAGAACCACCAATATCACCTCACGGAGGGAGGGAGAAAGGATACCCGCTTCGTAGGCCATGTTGAAGACCTGCAGCAAACAAGGGTTGAGTTGGTAGGCAAAAGTAAAATAAAATTCGACAGGCCAAGCATCTGCTCCAGGGATCCTGCCACATGCCATCTGTTTGAGTGCTTCCGCTATTTCAGCTTCAGATAAGGGGGCCTCTAGTTCCTTCCGCTGGAAAGCTTGCAACTGCAGGAGGCGTATTTTGGTGGGGAACTATTCGGCCAGGTTTGAGTCCGCTGGCCGGGCTGTATACACCTTGCCATAGTAGGACCGAAAAGCGTTACAGATGGCATCTTGGGTACTGAGCAGAAGACCCACCTCATCCTGTATGGCTGTGACTGGGGAAGTAGAATAAAGAAGCCAGGCCAACAGCCTGCCCGCCTTGTCACCTTTATCAGCAGGCCCTCTCTGTGGTCTATTCTGCCTAACGCCTCAAGTTTCCATGTGTTCGAGTCTTGCTTTTGCCTGTGAGGCAACAGCTGGCCGGTCTGCAGGCAACAGTCTCTCATATCTTCAAACTTCAGATTCTAAGGTAAGTAGGTCCCTGCATAATGCAAGCCGGGAACCGTATGCTCTCTTGATTGTGTGTTCGCGAGGGACAGTCTTAAATGTTTCCCATTCTAAACCAGTGTTTGATGCTGTGCCATTGTTTTTGTTAAAGTACAGGGTAATATGTTCAGCAACAGTGGTGCAAAATGCCTTGTCCTCCATGGCGTCCATGGAGAGACTCCAGGGGGGTATGCATGGGCGGCTTCAGCTCCCCATCACCTGGAGTTGCAATGGGCAATGATTAGAGGCAGTGCATCTCAGGTACTCAGCCCGTGAGACCCTCCAGAGAGTCTCTGGGCTACAATAAATGAGGTAAATTCTAGTTGTGTGGCCAGAATAAAAGGAGTATTCCCTAAACTCGGGAAGAAGCTGCACCAGGCGTCTTGTACCTGAGTGTGGAAAGACCAACATCATAAGAGCAGTGGATTGTGCCCCGGCACTGGCGGGCAGTAACTGTCATGGAACAGGTTGGGGACCCAATTAAAACCCCTCCCCAGGAGCAAGGGGCTAGGACGCCGTGTAGCAGTGCCGGGATAAGAGAATCCCGAAATAGGGCATGGTTAGTATTTGGAGCATATAGTGAAATAAAGGACACAGTAAATCTATCTAGCATTTCCTTCAAGGCCAGATATCATCCTTCTGGATTGGTCTTAGTATGTAACACCTCCAGTGGATCCCCTGGGGCTACCCAGATAAGGGCACCCCTAGCATATCCGAAGTACATACTGCCTACCAATGTGCCCGGCTACACATAGCCTCCAAGACTGGGGCGGTAAGATTGGTGTCCTGGAAGGAGTGCCACTTGAATGCAGTTACATAATCTACCTATGGATAAGGGTCACACCTCCAAGTCAACCATGAAAATTCACCTACGTTAAACTGTCTTTATTTACATGCCAGGTCTATTCTAAAACATTCTATAGAAATATGTAACATAGTCACCAGCTCCCAGACATACGTTTTATTACAGAAACCTGGCTTCACACATCAGCCCTTCCTTGTGTTCCCATCACACGTCCTGATAACTACAAATTGGCCAGACTACTCAGGGAAACAAGGCCAGGTGGTGGAATAGCAATTCTTTTTCAAGATACTCTCAAGTTACAACTAATCGACACAAAACTCTGGAAGTGGTCAGAAATAACAATATTCAAAGTGGAACTACCCCACGGGGAGAAATGGAAAGGAGCTTTAATATATAGTCCCCCGGGCCCCAAGAAAGATATCAGTCTTAAATAAACTGAATATTTAGCTCCCCATGTGATATCCTCGTCCAATTTCCTCCTAATCAGAGATTTTAACTATCATGCTGAACTAGCATCTGACCCCGACGTCACTAATCTGTTGTCCAATCCTATAATGCTTGATCTTCATCTGGAAAAACGGGGCCTACACACATTGCTGGTCATACACTGGACCTTTTATTTTCCAATTCCAAGTCTATATATACTGAAAAACCTGAACCTCTCACTTCGACAAATCACTATTTAAATAAATGTAATATCGTTGTTGAACACTACCCTTCAACATCTGGTACAGGAAAAAAGTTAAAGCTAGGTGCTGGAAGCAGCTATCTGCAGCCAGCTTTCAAGCGGTGTTTAAAACCCCAGACATGGATAATACACTAAACATCAATGCCCCTAGGGATAAGTTCTCAGGGTCTTTTGCTGAGGCTCTTGATATTGTCATCCCATATAAAAACCTATACGTCTAAATCAACCAGATCTAACACTCCTTGGTACATGGCAGAACTAAAAACTGTCAAATCAAACAGACAATACGTCAGGAAGCAACTTTCAGGTTATACTAGAAAGATTGGAATCAATCACACATTCTTAAGTACTAGATCTTCCATCTAAAAAAAAACTGGGTCTCCAGCAGATCTCTGCCCCCCTCATATCACAGCCTTGTTATCCTATTCTCTTGCAAAAGCACTTACTGCTTTATGCAACCTGTCCTTGCATTCAGCAACACTGCCGAAAGATTGAAAAAACGCTTTTGTTACTCATATTAAAAGTAAAATGCCTTCGGCCAATCCCATTGACGTGTCAAACTACTGTCCTATTTCCCTGTTGCAAGTTGCTAGAATCGATCTGTCAGTATCATTTGATACCATGCCTCATCCCATTCTGATCCAATGTGTTTGAGATGAGAATACATGTTACTGCACTGAATTGGCTAAGAGACTTCCTCAAGGAGAGGATTCAAAAAATCACTCTTGGTCCGTTTCAAACTAAGACTTCACTATAGGAAGAGGAGTGCCTCAGGGCTCAGCTTTGAGCCTCACACTTTTTAATATATATGTCTCCCCTCTGCCTCAGTTGGTCAAGCCTTTCAGTTTTGAAATACTCTCATATGTTGATGACACACAACTGATCATTGCTCTTGGACCAGAGATAGAGAACTTCAAAACCAGTTTCACTGCATGTATGAGAAACATTGTAATGTGGATGTCGCTACATTGCCTTCAGTAGAGTGGGGAGAAGAATGAGATTGTACTGTTTGGAAAAGCAAAGTCTCTATGGACATCGGACTGGTGGCCCACGGAACTTGGCCCTGCGCCCCATCCGAAAAATACAGTAACAAATCTAGGCTTTTTGATAGATACCAAACTATTGATGCAAGAGCAAGTCACAGCCACTTGTGGCTTTTGTTTTGGGATAGTGCGCCTCCTTAAGAAAATATTCCAGTGGCTTCCGGTGTCCTCCTTGAAGACCCTAGTCAGGCACTTATAATTAGTCACCTGGACTATGGAAATGTGCTACTCGTTGCATCCAATGAATCCCTCATAGCTAAACTACAGGTAGTACAAAACATGACCGCCCGATTGGAAAATAAAGAGCCACCTGGCACTCCGTCCATCCCCCTCCTTAGGACCCTTCACTGGCTGCCTATAAAGAAAAGGGAAATCTTTAAACTACTCTGTCTGACCTTCAAAGTGAGGTTAGGCACAGGACCACAATATCTGAAGGATAGACTAGTCCCCTACCGTCCTCAAATATATAGATCCAGCAACCAGCTTCTTCTTCAACCACAACGTATTCGAACTTTAATATACGGTGGGCATTCTTTTTCACACCTTGCTTCAATACATTGGAACCAGCTCCCCTTTCACATTAGGGACTGCACTGAGTATCTAAGCTTCAAAAGACATTTGAAGACCTGTCTCTTTTAATGGTACAGACTTTTTTTGTCCTGCTATCTAAGCGCTGAGATGCCCTTTCGAGGACGAGGCGTGCGCTGTACTAAATTACATAAGATAACAGAACAATTCTGCAGCGGTGCAAATATTGATAAATATACCTTTTAATATAACTAGCTAGCCCTCCCACATTCCATATCATAATCAAGTAATGAGTCCCAGCCATGTCACCAATAGCTGTAAAGGAACAGTAGACAGGGGGTGGATGCTTCCAACACAGCACCATAAATTGCCATCCCCCACATCCAACAACATCCCTACCGCTTCAGAGCGCACCCATAAAAACAGTTAACTACGAAAAACTTATGAAATAAAACAGGTCAACAATTTTCATCAAACACCCCTTTCCAGAATAGTACACCAACGGGTGCCTGGCCCATAGCAATATGATGCAAAAAAGAACCAAGTTAGATAGTAGTCAGTGTCTGTATCTATAGTGAGATGAGGGGTAGTAGCAGTGCAACAATAGCAGCAACCCTGAATTAAGTGGCTCGCAACCCTCGGCCCGCTCAACTTACATATCGCGGTTTTCACTGAGACAAAGGGGGAAAACAGTTGTGCCTCAGTCCGGTAAAGGCCGTCATAATATATCCTCAGTGTTTTCAGGGCTGACCGCAAGCTCCCCCAAGCTCTGCATCCACCAATGTCAGTTCTGAGTCCAATGGCTTGATGTTGAGTCTTCCAATCACTGAGACAGTGAGGGAAGTGGTCTCCGCACACTATTTCACCTCTGTGACCACCTGGGTGCACTCTCTAGCAGCTTGTTCCCTCAATGGACCCACCACACAACTCCTGTTGTGGGGACCAGAACGCCATTGCACCTTCTACTCAGAAGGGGGACATTTTGCTTCAACAGGGGGAGGCACAATTTGTTAAATTCCAACCAAGCCCAGGAGTGGCACCTCTTCACATCCAGAAAGGACTATCTGCAAAGTAGTACCACCATGATGTAGTTGGGGAAAATGTAGACTTGGGAGTTCTCAACTGTCCACAGATCTTTCGCTCAAGTGACTTAAAGGATATGATCCCTGTCTCTATAATTAAAGAAGAGGGTGACCATGGCTGCAGGTAGCCCCCGGAGGAGGTGGCATGACTGGGACCCTGTGGGCATGCTCCACTGAACAGACGGTTGAGTGTTTGCCTTGCAGGATTGTGGTTGCAAACCATGCCTTGAGGTAGAGCTCCATGCTGGGGTCTTCAATATGCTCCAGAAGGCCCACGATCCGTACATTGTTGTGCCGAGACCTGCTCTCCTGATCATCAGCTCTTTTGCTGAGGTAGTCAACCTCATCCTGCAAGGCCTAAACAGGCACTAGTGTCTGTAACCATCAGTCGGAGAGTGGCCAGGGTTGACTCAGTGTTCTGTGCTCGCTCCTTCAATTTTTAATGATTCTTCCTCACAAGACCCATGTCGATCCTCAGGGCATACATTTTTGGTTCAAATGAGGTTTTAACATCTAGCACCATGGACAGGATTTTGTCCAACCTACGAGAGTGGGTCACAAGCGTAATCTCTAGTGTCCTTTCAGTGGGGTACAGTAGTCCCACATCCATTGCACTTCCCCAGGCAGTAAACGACCCCGCCGCCATACTGTCCTGGTTCATGCAAACCATGGGGGTGATGTCTAATACTGGGAGCAGTCTACGTAAGGTAGTCGCAGGGGGCCCCCCGCCGCCACTGCAGTTGGCCCATGCCAGTGCCTCGCATGAGGTGTGGGGAGTCGTGGAGCTCCGGGGTAGAGGCAATGGGGACGTTCTTATGCAACCCAAACTCCTCAGATGACATCTATTGAACCTCACGAATATGCCAGATGGTCAAACTGCTCATGGGTAGCAGGTAGGGGCAGCAGGATACCTGCATGCTGGCACACAGGGAAACATATTACAATTAATTAGCAGGAAGGATATTTTCAAGACCATGGCTACTACAAACATTGCGAACTTTGCAATTTGTCGCAAGATAGACCAGTGTAATTACAGCCACCTTACTATAAGATGTCAACAGTCATTCCTCCAATGGTAATTCCCCATTTGGTATTACCAAATATGTTGCTGATACATCTGCATCTATCATTTATTGATATTACACTAGCAACTATTTCTAAATAAGGCTTATACACTATCTGGGCTGCTCAACACTACTAGGCAACACTATAATATCAGGGCGATAGTGTCTATTTAGAAACAAATTATGCAGAACATGTTTTTCAAACGCATGCTTTCAAGTGATGCTAACAGGTAGACAAACAAAGACAGGGCGGCACATTCGTAGAAAAAAACCATCCCTGCCAACTTTGCACTGGTCATTTTAGCAAAAGTGTTCACTGCCCATTGGCTACAGGACCCATAACCAATGGGTTGCTGAGTCATATGTTTCTGATCACAGAGTCAGACAAGGCTCAGCTGTCAAAAATCTAATGCTTCATCCAATGCTTAATGAAGTGTGGCCCGCGGAGGGAGAAGTAGTGTAAATGGGGGTAATGGACTATAGTGATATGGGAACCATGCTGATTTATGCTGTGGCTCCTGCTCCACCAAATCCTAAAATGAGGCTCAATGTCAATTAAAAACCGATAATACCAACATCTCTTTAACAATTTTGTTTAACTTTTCCTTGAATGCACCATTTAAAGCAAATTGTTCTTTAAAATACGCATAGTTCCCATGTTAAAAAAAATACATAGGCACAGGGAACACCCTTGTCGAGGTGTGGTGTTAATTCTCAATTTCATGAGGCTATGGGGTACATTAGGATGTAGGGCGGTGGCACCACCGCGGCGCTGGCGGTGTGGAAAAATTTCTTTTTCTGCCCGCAAGCGAGCGGACCTCATGCCCGCCATATTAGTATGGTCAAACATAGGCCATTTCCCGTCCGCCGCGGTGCGACGTGCACCGCCAACAAAGTGTGCCCGCCACCGCGGTGGTGGGAGCCAATGGAAACTCACCGCTGTGCGGAATGACGTCTGCCCCGCTCCACATATTAGGATGACTCAAGCAAGCAGACGCACCGCAGCAGAGACACCGCCCAACCAGAGACGGCGGAAGCTGGACAGCAGAGCGCGAAGGCAGAGTCCCGGTCACGACCGCCATGGACCTAGCTCTACACGTCTTTCCGGTGCTGTACCTGCTACATCACCAGGAACTCATGGACCGCCGCGGACGCCGCCGCAGGTACGCAACAACACAACACACAACACACTGGCTGACACAGGGTCCAAATCCACATCAGACACCCTAGGGGGGACAGGGACACATCCACAAGAGCACCCACACATCACCCACCTGCCACAAAGTCACCCCTCTGCATCCTGGACACACAGCTGCTGCCACCATGCATCAATGTCCCGGTCATGTCACTGCACCGGCGAACACAAGCAAATACATGCGCACAATGCAGAAGGCAGGGCCAGTGCCAGGCATGGGCAGGGCACAAAGACCACAGGGCCACACCCCCTCCCACCACACACTAGCACACCCCATGAAGGCACATGCCATGTGCCCCTCCTGTGCAACCTATGCACAACAATAAGCCAGGCCAATACACACCCTGCACCACACAACAAACAATCATGGAGAAACACACTGCTGGATTGGCTGCACAGGAACACACAACACACAGCACAGTAGCACAGGGCCAGGGAAACACACACACCACCACACCACCACACTCAGGGAAATATAAATGAGGACATGCAACAAATGAACACATACAAGGAATTAACATCCAAATGGACACACAGCCTGCACAGTCACACATACATACCACAGACTGACACATACACACCCCACATGCCAACAGCAATGGAGCAAAACAAATATGGAAACCAAGGTGGCCTGCACACAAATGGAAAGCCATGGAGACACACAACAAGCATGTGTACATCACATCAACACAAGGAACAGAGCACAACACCCTAACACCATCAAAGCACACATGGCTGGCACAGTCAGGGAACTCAAACCACAGACAGCTCAGTGCAACAACACAGGGAGACAGCAAGGCAAACCACAAATAGGCACACGAATGAAAGGAAGGCCCTCAAGTCAAACTGGGAACAGCCACACATCCATACAACTACTTCACAGGAGTACACCAGCAGCACTACACACAGGGACCATCTACACACCTCAGGACTGACAAACACCAGTAAGAATCTACACACATACCCCCTCACACCAGCAGCACACAACACCAGTGCCAATCACACTGAAGGCTGGCAATACTTGACAGGCAATACACACGCAAACAATCACACACCCTGGGCTCAGCCACAAACATCACACACACATACACACACACACACATAGACACAGGTATGCCACCACACATGTGGAAACAAATACAACAGACAAACACATAGCCCAACGGAAACACACACAGAGCCACAACAACAACAACAGGCATGCCCTGTGCAGCTAAACTGGGGAAAGGCAAGGGAGCACAGACACAACAGGAGTGCACAGCCTCCTCACACAGGAACAATGCACAGACAACATACCACAACACACACAAGAAGTGCACCATCACAGAACAACACAGCCACAGCAAACAAACAACAGATGCACAGGCAGAACAATCACATAGCAAACACAGCAGGACACCAGGTGATGCACACCAGGCAATCACAAGGCAACATACACACACAGCACTGCATGCAAAACAAACTGTGTGTGCACACCAGGCATACCAGACACACACAGACATCAGTGACAGAACAGCAACACACACAACACCATACAGCACAGCACAAAGACAAAAGTACACCCAGGAAGTTAAGCAAACACACAAACTACACACATACATCCAACACAACACCCAATAGATGCACAAGTCTGAGAGACAAAGGTGGAAACAACTTGACCAGAGGACTGGGCAGCACACACAGTTGAACTGCATAGGATCAACCATGACCGACAAACAGCACCAGAATATCACACATGACCCATTGGGGAAATGCCCTGAGTGACACATTGACCCTGGCCAAAGAACTGCACCACAAAGCACAGTGTCACAAATGAAGTCATGGGGAGGCACACACACATATAAACCAAGGGGACAGCTCACACCAAAGTGAAGTGTACTGCATGTCAGTAGGGGACATGGCAGGAGTGTACCATACACAAAGAGAGAGAGTGCAGACCCACAATGGGTAGGCAGCTGAAGGACAGATAGGGGATGGAATGACAACACACACAACATGCCCCACTGGAGGCAAGAAGGCACCATGTAACAGCAATGCATGAGAAAACACAACCACAATGGCAGTGTGGAGCAGCAGGTCTGCACAGTCCCCGCAAACAGCCACCAGACACATGGATGTGCAACAAAACACAACACTGACTTGCCAGTAACACTCTCTGCATACTCACAAGTGACAAAAACAACAAGTAGGAGTCAGACAGAACTGCAAGGACACACCAACACACTGCACAGTGCACAACATACAACTCACACATGAGCATACAACCACATCCACAGGGATGAACAATCAAAACAACAGGCACACAACTCCTGGGTGACACATGTGTGTAGTTGACAGTGCAGGGGCATGAACACATCAACACTCCCCACAAACTCACCCCCTTCACACTGCATACTACCTGGCCATCCAAGAGCACAAATGGGAAGTAAACCATGGGACTAGGATGACTGTCCATCACAAGATGACCACACCCATATACCACTGGGCACACATAAAGGAAGAACACACATACATGAATACCCTGGCCAGCCTGCCTGCAATACTGTGTGCAGAAACCCACTCTGTGCTGGCAGTGCCCCCCAACCTGACATGTGTACAATATAGCCAACGTGAACTAATTAAGTAAATGACTACTGCTAACCATTGTAAATTGACACCATTGCCCACACAATTATCGGGGTCAAAAAGAACTGAAGACCCTGTCACCCCTGAAAAAAAAAGAGCAAGTGAGCCCAAAAATGTACTATGTTGAAGTGCCACACAGACCATGTGGCACAGTAAACCATGTATACACAGCAAAAGAACTTTATTCAGTAAGGACACTGACATAATAGACAACAGGAGCAACTGTCTTTATTCACATATTGCACAGATAGGTACCATGAGAAGAAAAGAGCAAGGCACAAGATGCAGAGCATGTTCATGAGAAGCTGCACAGGCAGGTGGCACACAGCAGTGAACAACAAGGTCAGTGGGCAAGACAAAGTGCAGACTGAGTCCATGAGCTGCACAGGCAGGGGGCACACTGCAGTGAATGACAAAGTCAGTGGGCAGTACAAAGTGCAGCCTGAGTCCATGAGAAGCTGCACAGGCAGGGGCAAAACAGCAAGGCCAGTGGCCAGTACAGGGTGCAGAGTATGTCCATGAGAAGCTGCACATGGAATAGTTCAACACAGCAAAGAGCAACAAGGCCAGTGGTCAGTTCAGGGAACAGAGTAAGTCCATGAGAAGCTGCACAGGGAATAGTTCACCACAGCAAAGAGCAACAAGGGCAGTGGCCAGTTTAGGGTGCAGAGTATGTCCATGAGAAGCTGCACAGGGAATAGTTCAACACAGCAAAGAGCAACAAGGCCAGTGGCCAGTTCAGGGTGCAGCGGGAGTCCATGAGAAGCTGCACAGGCAGGGGGCACACAGCAGTGACCGACAAGGCCAGTGGGCAGGACAAAGTGCAGACTGAGTCCATGAGCAGCTGCACAGGCAGGGGGCACACAGCAGTGAACGACAAGGCCAGTGGGCAGGACAAAGTGCAGACTGAGTCCATGATTAGCTGCACAGACAAGGGGCACACAGCAGTGAACGACAAGGCCAGTGGGCAGGACAAAGTGCAGACTGAGTCCATGAGAAGCTGCACAGGCAGGGGGCACACAGCAGTGAACGACAAGGACAGTGGGCAGGACAAAGTGCAGACTGAGTCCATGAGAAGCTGCACAGGCAGGGGGGAAACAGCAAGGCCAGTGGCCAGTACAGGGTGCAGAGTATGTCCATGAAAAGCTGCACAGGGAATAGTTCAAGACAGCAAAACGCAACAAGGCCGGTGGCCAGTTCAGGGTGCAGAGTGAGTCAATGAGAAGCTGCACAGGGAATAGCTCAACAGAGCAAAGAGCAACAAGGCCAGTGGCCAGTTCAGGGTGCAGAGTGAGTCCATGAGAAGCTGCACAGGCAGGGGGCTCACAGCAGTGAACAACAATGCCAGTGGGCAGGATAAAGTGCAGACTGCGTCCATGAGAAGCTGCACAGCAGGGGGCACACAGCAGTGAACGACAAGGCCAGTGGGCAGGATAAAGTGCAGACTGAGTAGATGAGAAGCTCCATAGGCAGGGGGCACACAGCAGTGAACAACAAGGCCAGTGGCCAGGACAAAGTGCAGAGTGAGTCCATGAGAAGCTGCACAGGCAGGGGGCACACAGCAGTGAATGACAAGGCCAGTGGCCAGGACAAAGTGCAGAGTGAGTCCATGAGAAGATGCACAGGGAATGTGTGCGACTGTACCATTTCATGGTCAGCAACACAGTCAGGGGGCAACAATGTGCCATACAAGCCCATCTGTGTGAGAGACAGGTGTGTGAGGGTGACTACCACTCAGACTTGGCTGCCAGGTGGACTGGGAGCAGGCTGTGTCTCGGGGACTGTCGGGGCACTTGACTGGGGAGAGAGCGGACCAGCTGAGGTAGAGCTATCAGTGGCTTGGCAAGCCGGAGGGCTCCTTGGACCAGGTGGTGTAGTGGCACGTGGAGGTGGAGTCATGCAGACGGGAGACAAGGTGTGGTTGGGAGGGGTGCCCTTCCACTTCTTGGGGATCCTAAATGGCTTGCCTAGCTTTGGATCAATGGGAAGTGGTGTGGGCACAACAGGCGCACTGACCACCACAGCTGCAGCAGGTGCAGGCGCTGGCAGCACCTCCTGTGATGTGCTGGACCCAGCGGAACACTTTGCCTGGCTTCGCCTCTGCCATCCCTTCCCCTGTTTACTAGGTGTTACCGCTACAGTGCCCTCCAGCCCCTGCTTCACTGGGCTTGGAATGGGAGTCGAGGTGGTTGGTGATTCTGCCTTTGAGCCCTTCCTAGGTGTACCCTTGGCATGCACCACCTCCTTGGTGGGCACAGACACTGTGTGATTATCTTTGCGTGATGCTTTAGGGGCAGGAGAGCCCTTGGATGGGGATGCCACTGAGGCATGTGTGCCTGAGGTCTGCTGCTTTGCTTTTTGTCCACTGGTGTCGCCTGACGGGCTTTTCTCCCTGCGCTCTGGGGTGGCTTTGGTCTTCTGTGGGGATGGCGTCTGCGCCCGGGACTGCTTGGGTTGCTGCTGCTGTGTGCTTCGTGTGCTGTATCGTAACTTGACATATGTGGACCGTGGTCACTATCGTCAGACGTGGCCACTGCCAGGGGGGTGGACAAAGGGACCAGAGCTGGACTGTGAGTATGTGCCTGTTGCAGGGCAGACGTCACTGTTTTTGACAACGCCTAGACTGTCCGGTGCAGTCCTCCCACGTCTGAATGTATGCCCTGCAGGAAAGCAACCACCTGGGCCAATTTCTTGTCGTGGTCAATGAAGGCATTGAGGAGAGCTGTCTGGCCTACACACAGCTGGCGCAAAAGCTCCACAGACTCAGCACTGATGGCAGTAGGCGGGACAGGGGCAGGGGAAGCGGTGCCAGGGGTGAAGGACACTCTTCCCCTCTTACTGAGGCAGACACGGGCAGCACCAGAGGAAGTGGCTGGGAGGGTGGGCACTGCCCGCTGTGTGGTGAAAGGCGATGCAGAGTCCAGGTACCCTGTTCCCTCCAACATGGATGCACCCCCGCTGACATCGGATGATGTGGTGCTTTGCGTCTCAGGCGGAGATTCCTCCAGCAGACTCCTGTCCCCCTCTGAGGCGCTGGTGACATCTGTGTCACTGTGCTCCTGTGCAGCTGTTGTGCTAGTTTCCCCCGCACTGGTCTCCATCTCCTGTCCCTCTGTGACCACAGGTGAGGCTGCATGAGAGAGAGAGATGTAGGGTCAGGTCAGTGACAGCAACAGAACAAATATATGCAAGCAATGCATTACAAAAGATGACCAAATCTACATGTTGCACACCACCCTGTGCAATAACATCGTGCCAACTCACTATATTGACTCAAGCAGTGCGTGGAAACTGGAAACTCAGGCATGAGTGAGCCATGTGATGACCACACACCACAATACCCTGCTCGTGGCTCTGTTCAAACAGACACACAACTAGCTCTGAGCACACCTAGGGACATGATGGGGGCACAGTACTTGTTGCCAATGACAGATCTGGATGGAATAGGAGGGGACAACACAGACCCAGACTACAACATGACAGTCCACAATGGACATTAGCCCATGCCACCCACCATGTCGTTCCTTGGGGACAATACAATGGGGCACATTGTTGTCAGATGTGTAAGCCTCCCCAAACTGGGTGCCTGCAATGGACGCATTGATGAAGGCACAGTCAGATCGGGCACACTGCCGTTCCCTCCCATGGGATTCCCAAGATGACCCCAATGCAGAAGAAACCTGAGCACAACTCAGAATGTAATGTGAAGGCACAGCATCCACAGCACCTTTGTAAGTACAGGTAGGGCAAATGCATGCCACCGGCACCTAGGCTAGCAGCCACTCACATGCCACAGCATCACACTACCAACATCACATAGGCCAGCACTGGCACAGGCGCTGTACACATGCAGCCACTCCCAGCCAAACTCAGACTACCCAAATGCTCACCCCTGGCTTGCTGCTGATGCTCCTTCAAACATGCATCCAGCTCAGGCTGTGTCACCGCCAAGATGCACCCCATTAGTGGTGTCATGCTGCGCCATGCCAGATGCCCAGTGCGAGGAAGCAGGCCCAAGGTCATCTCCGCCACATTCTTTGCCAGCCGGCTGATGTCATCCCATGTCGTGTGTCAGTGGGTGCGCCGTCAGTTTGAGACACCCAGAGCTCGCACCTTGCTGCAATGGCCCTCCACACGGACTTACGCTGGTGTACCTTGAGCTGCAGGCATGGGAAACAAGAGGGGGAAATGATCAGTGACACAGTGTCATGTACCGACATCTATCAGTGTAGCAGCAAGATACAAAATCATCACATATCCAACGATAGGTCAATCAGAGACTATAGTACAGCTCACATGGGACACCTGCATGGGAAAAGCTGATGTTAAAGCATGTACGTGTGAGGGGGAACACAGTCCCTGCACATCTCACACACATGCAGGATGCCAGCACGGAAACACCCATGTAGCCTGCCCACATCTCCAGTCCATTGTTGGCTTCAGCAACACATAAATCACATGTCAACCTGTGTTTGGGGGTGGACTCACTGTGTCCAAGACTGCACAGCCATCAATGTCCCTGTCCTGTGAATAGATGAATGTGTCATGGTGGTCACATTGAGGGACATGATCTCACAAATACAAAATGCCATTCACGAGGGCAGTTGTGTGCAAACTACAGTGTTGAGATGGCCCATAGCTGGAGTGCAATGTGAAAAGACTGATGTCATACTCTGTAAGTTAAGTGAGTTGTCCTTGTCTCTGTAGGCGGGACTGTGCAGGCCAGCTAGGCTCACACTGAGATGGAATACAGGGGCACACACAGCTATCCAGCCAAGCAATCACTGTCCTGACTACAGCATGAACAACCTTCTGTGTCACTGTATGGCTAACAACACAACACAGGTCGCTCATACATACATGTGCAGGGAGGGAAAGCGGTGGCATTGGGTACACACACCCTCCCACTGGAGACAGCATGTCAGGCAGTGCATGACACTTCCCCACACTTCCAGGCACATACTGCATCAGTCCAACTACATGTGTGTCCCCCCTGCCCTACCCTACCACAGTCGATGACTTACCACAACATTTGGGGCACCATATAGCCTTGGGTACTGTGTGAGCACCTTGTCCACCAGGACCTCCAGCTCCTCGCTCGTGAAGGGACTGGCACGGATCTTCTCTGTCCTTGCCATGACTGTGAACATGAGACAACAGCGGCAGAATTAGGTGGTGAGGGGTCTCAGGCAGCAGCCCCTGGAGGCAGCAGCAGGTGAGGGGTCTCTGGCAGCAGTCCCTGGAGGCAGCAGCAGTTGAGGGGTCTCAGGCAGCAGTCCCTGGAGGCAGCAGCAGGTGAGGGGTCTCAGACAGAAGTCCCTGGAGTCAGCAGCAGGTGAGGGGTCTCAGACAGCAGTCCCTGGAAGCAGCAGCAGGTGATGGGTCTCAGGCAGCAGGCTCTGGGAGCAGTGTAAAATGTGAGACTCACCCCCACACATGTGTAGCCCCCTGGGGTCGTTTCAAAGGTGCCAAGCTGCAACAATTGGTGGTCCAGGTCTGCCTCTTTCAAATGCATCCAATGACCACCTCTGCGGTGGCGGAGCACGCCTACCGCGATCCTCAAAATTGCATCATGCCACCGCAATCATGGCTCCCATTGGCTGTAAGGGTATGCTCCATGGCGGTGACACAACGCTGGGGCCCGGGGTGCGCTACCGTGATGGTGCATCTTTCAAATGCAGCCAATGTCGGCCTCCACGGTGGCGGAGCACGCCTACCTGCGATCTTCAAAATTGCATCTTGCCACTACAATCATGGCTCCCATTGGCTGTAAGGGCATGCTCCATGGTGGTGACACAACGCTGGGGCCCGGGGTGCGCTACCGCCATGGTGCATCTTTCAAATGCAGTCAATGTCTGCCTCTGCGGTGTCGGAGCACGCCTACCGCGATCTTCAAAATTGCATCATGCCACCGCTATCGAGCTTCGCGTTGGCTCTAGGGCAAGCTCCATGGCGGTTACACCCCGCAGGGGCCCGGTGTGCGCTACTGCAATTTTAGCAGTGGAGCATGCCATCCGCCATTTCCACATGTCTCCATGCCTATCAGTACCGCACTTGTATGAATGGGGGTGCTGGTGACCCACCGCCGGGGCCAGGTGGTAGCTTCCGCGATTAGGGTGCCATACATTGACACGAGGCTCCACCATTCAGGTGGCGGAGCCTGCCAACCGCCATTTTCACATGTCTCCATTCCTATGACTACTGCACTTGTGTGAATGGGGGTGCTGGTGACACACCGCCGGGGCCAGGCGGTAGCTACCACGATTTGGGTGCCAAACATTCGCAATGCCCATCTGTCAAACATCAACAGGGCACAGTGCCAAGATGGTCAATGGAACTTCACCGTGCACACAAAGCCAATGTTCCATTTACTCCACTGATGGCTACACATGCCATGTTTGTGTGTGTGTTTCGTAGATTGGCCTGTACCCACTCACATGTCAATTATGGATGTGAAGTTGGTGTAGGCAGGACAGTGCTGTTCTGGACTCTACAATGTGTACACATGTCAATGTGTTGAGGTGCAGTGACAATCACAGGGATGCTCGTCTCAATGAATGATGAACTATGTTGCATTGCCTCTCATGTCTGCTCATGCACACATTCGTCTTTCCAGCGCCGACTGTGGTCATTGTGTGGGGGATGTGGGCCAGATTGTAATGACGCATTGAGGTGTGACAGGTACTGCAGCTAGGTATGAGACAGTGGGTTAGATTAGTTACACATTTCTTGGATGCTATACTCCCAGGCGTGCACATTTGAAATGTGGTCGTATCCCTATGTGCATTCACATTGACCAAGGTGATGTTTGAGGTACTTGTCTTGTGTAAGTTGACAGGTGTGGCCTTTGTGTACATGAAGGTGTCCCTACATGTCAACTGGTCTGTTAGTCAAGATTGATGTCAGTCAATGTTGTTGTTGTGGCATCCAGAACGTGATGTGCTGTGCACATCTCATGATGTATTGCATTGACATGTGTTCACTATCATCTCCAATAGGAGGAGGCCAAATTTGATTCATCTCTTGATGGTGCTGGAAGCCATGGAGGATGTTGCGATCATATGGAAATGCTGCCTGGACAGAGCCACCCTGAAAACCCTTTGTGATCTGTTGGAGCCCCACCTGCAGCCTCGCAGGACATGTGCAACAGCTTTCACCCCTACTTATATGGTGATGGCAGCCCTGCATTTTTTTGCCACTGGATCGTTCCAAGAGACAGTGCCCAGTGCTGGTGGGATGTCACAACCGATGTTCAGCATGGTGCTGCGTGATGTACTGGCCGTCATGATGCTATACAAGGACAGATACATCCATTTCCCGAGGGGTGCTGAATTGCCAGCTGTGAAGGGAGACTTCTATCCCCTTGGACACATCCCCAATGTTGTTGGGGCCATTGATTGCACCCATGTCGGGCTTGTGACACCACAGGCAAGTGAGCACATTTACCGCAATCGCAAGTATTACCACTCCATCAATGTGCAGCTGGTGTGCCTGGCAGATATGACCATCTCGCATGTGTGTGCCAAATTCCCAGGCTCGGCCCATGACTCCTACATCCTGCGGAACAGCATTGTGCCCCAGCTGATGGCTAATCTTCTTCCTGAGCGTGCATGGATTGTGGGTGAGTATGCCTAGTCGTGTGGCGTTCTGGGTGTGGGACCTGCTGCCCTCATCCTCTGCGACGTTGTAATGTCTATTTGTGTTTGTCATACCTAGGTGACTCTGCATATCCCAAATGTCCCTGGTTGCTGAGCCCACTGCGGAATCCCAGGTCCCCGGCTGAGGTCTGCTACAATGAGGCCCATGGGAGGACACGTCGTGTTTTGGAGCGTACTTTTGGTCTGCTCAAGTCACGTTTCCGCTGCCTGGACAAGACCGGAGGTGCACTGGCATTCTCGCCCAGGAAGGTGTGTCAGATTGTAGTGGCATGCTGCATGCTCCACAACCTAGCTATTCGCCAGGAGATTCCCCTGGTCCTGGATGATGGTGAGGACCCAAGGCTCCAGCCTGCAAACCAAGCTGTGTCCAGTGATGAGGACAGTGGAGAGGAGGAAGGTGTTGACCTGCGTGAACAGCTCATCATCCGCTACTTCACTTGAAGGTGGGTGTCAATGTGCAACATACCCATTGTCTGATAATATTGCTGTTGTCGTGAAGGGCATGTGAGAATTGTAGCAGCAGCCAGTTGTAGACTCAGTGGTGGTTGGCAATGTTTCTGGTACAGGTCATTTGGGTACATCTACAGGACATGTATGTTGACACTTGTTGCCCATTGTGACATGTGCATGTTGGGTTATCCTGATGGTAGGGGTTGTGTGATGTCTGTGATGTCACACCCAGACCATTGAAAGTAGTTCCGTTGTGTTTCCCTAGGTGCCTTAGACGTCTCCTGGCCTACATACAGCCCCTGCTCCTGGTACATTGTGATCATGTTGAAGACTGTACATCCTGCAATAAAGACGGAGCAGACACAACAACATGTGTGTGATGATGTTTTATTTTCAATGGTGAGATGCGAGGGGGGTGTACATTTCCATTGGGGGGTGGGGTGGAGTAGTGAGTTGACAGTTGTGGTAGATGAGATAATCGAGTAGTCACCACATTGCTGTGGTGACCCAGTCCAACAGACAGATGCCATTCACAAGGCAGTGTGGGGAAGGACAGTCCAAAAAGACAATGCAGTGGTGGAGAGGGTTGACATCTTGGCTGGCTCCATGACTGGCGTCTGGCAGGTGCTTGGCCTCCAGATACTCCCAGGGTCTTCTTGGAACGGCCCCTTCATTGTTTGGCAGGGGGGCCCTGCTGCAGGGCCAGTGGGGTCTGAGGACTCACCCCTCTCTGTGGGCGCAGGGGAGGATGGTGAACTGTCACCGTGTGGCCCACCAGAGGGAGGTGGAGGTGTTGTCTGTGGCGCATGCCTGTCCCTCCGTACCACCACTTGCTGGGCCAAGAGGTCCACGATTTGTCCCATGCAGGTGTCGATGGACCTCATCAGCAGGATGAGCTCGTGCAACAGTTCTTCCAACCGGCCCGTTTGTCCCTGGGCCTGTTCGTATGCGCCCAGGACTCTGGTGATGTGTTCCGGGGATTGGGTCCCAGCCTCCTGGTGTCCTTGGGTGACCCTGCCCCTCCCACCTGCCCTGCTGCCACTTACCTGTTGCCTCACCACTGTGGGCACCCGCATCCTCTCCCTGCCCTCATCCGTCAGTGGTGTGTGCTGGTCATCCTCTGGGACAGGGAGGGTGTTGCAGGCAGCACTGGTGGTGGTGGTGGCAGTGGCCACACAGGCCATGACAGCAGGGGTCTGCTGTGCAGTTGTTGTTGGCGCAGATGTGGTGGGGGGACAATGGGGTCCTGGGACCTGTTGCTCCCTGGCACACCAGATGGACCAGCCTCGAGCTCATCGTCCATGGAACCCTGGGAGTCAACATCCGAGAGTCCATGTACCGGGGTGGGGGAGACTGGCTCTGCAGGCTGCTGGTGTGGTCCTCTGCAGTGAGTTCTTGGTCACCTGTGGGTCAGATGGGAAATGGTCATTGTAGTGCACCCGGCAAGCTTTGTGTTAGCTGTGTGTCATTCACTTTTTGTACACTGCACAATTGACAGATCATCACATCGTTTACTATGCGCACTACTGTGCTTCCTGACATGATACAGTGGTACTGGCATTACTTGTCCATGGTGTGAGGTGTCAAAGCATACCATGCGACCCGTGCACAATTAAGGATTACAGGGACTTGTTGCCATCTTGGGCCTGGCACAACATGCGTTTAATTGAGAACTCATTGTTTATTTGTCTGACCTGGCAGACGTCACATCTGGCCATGGACTTGCCATTGTCAGCTCCTGCCCCATGGCAATGCACATGTAACTAGGTGCTGTGCATGATTGTGCCCTGACTTTCTTCTACTTGTGCATTGGTGTGTCACACTTTGGTAGCTGTGACAGTTTCCTTAGCTTACCTGTGTGCAAACTGTGCTGGGCAATGGGGTACCTATGCTTCTTTGTGCAATGAGTGGGCTGGTGTGGTCGTATGGCACCATTACATTTGTGACAAATGGGTGGGTTAACGTACTGGCTACCTACCTGTAAGTTTGTTTGGTGTACTGTGCTGGCTTCCAACTGCTTATGAGTGGGGGAGTGCTCCATCCTGCTGAGGTGTGGGACAGAGGGAATGTTGGGAGTAGTAATGCAGGCCTCCCACCCATAAACAGCCTCACTGTGAAGATGGCTACCTACCTGTAAGTTTGATGAGGGTGATGTAATGGCTTCCAACTTCTGGGGGGTGGTCCATCTGTCTGAGGTGTGGGGCAGGGTGCATGGTGGGAGTAGTGGTACAGACCTCCCACCCACAAACACCCTCCCAGGGAAGATGGCTACCTACCTGTGAGTTTGATGTGGGTTGTGTAATGGCTGACATATGCGTCTGGGTGGGGTGGTGGGAGGGATCCATATTGCTGGGCTGTGGAACAGGGGGCATGGTGGGAGTAGTGGTGTAGGCCCCCCACCCCCAGACACCCTCCCAGGGAAGATGGCTACCTACCTGTAAGATTGATGAGGGTGATGTGATGGCTAACACATGCTTCTGCGTGGGTAGGTGGGGGCTAGGTGCTCAGATGCACCACAGAGGGCGGATCCAGCATTGTAGAGGGAAGACACAGCCCTATTCAGGTCCCAAGTGCAACTCCTCCCTTCCATCTAGATGCAGATCTCTCTATTCACCACTGGGCTGACTCACCCTGGCTCCTGGAATTACCCACACCACCCAGCACCTGTCAATCACAAGCCAGACATGCACTCCACATCAGGCAGGCAGACACACAGCCCACAGAAATGCCAACTTCTAAAAGTGGCACTTCTCCACCAGTCACAATAAATCTGCGTCCACCGTTGCGCAGCATTTATTCTCACGAATTTGCACATACTAAACTCGACCCTGCACTCCTCTCACACCAGGAATTATCATGAACACACATATTCCCCATGCATTCCTATGGGAGGGCAGGCCAATCTCACCACACGCACTCAGAGAGCGCACGCACTTTACACTGGACCACCAATACCAGGTCACAGGAAAGGCAAAAAGTTTAGGGTGAACCTGCCAAAAGGGCCAAGTCCAACAGTGGGAGTAGTGGTGCAGCCCCCCATACCCTCAGTGTGAAGATGGCTACCTACCTGTAAGTTTGTTTGGTGTACTGCAATGGCTTCCGAATGCTGGGGGGAGGTCTCCATCCTGCTGAGGGGGGGCAGGGTGCATGGTGGGAGTAGTGGTGCAGGCCCCCCACCCACAAACACCCTCACTGTGAAGATGGCTACCTACCTGTAAGTTTGATGAGGGTTATGTAATGGCTTCTGGGTGGGGTGGTGGGAGGAATCCATCTTGCTAGGCTGTGGGACAGGGGTCATGGTGGGAGTAGTGGTGCAGGCCCTCCACCCCCAGACACCCTCCCAAGGAAGATGGCTACCTACCTGTGAGTTTGATATGGGTTGTGTAATGGCTGACAGATGCTTCTGGGTGGGGTGGGGGGAGGGATCCATCTTGCTGATGCTGTGTAACAGGGGCCTGGTGGGAGTTGTAGTGCTGTCTGCCTGTACACATGCCCCCATGGTTATGTTGGTAGCAATGTTGGGGTGAATGTGAGTGGTTGAATGTTGGATCTGTGAGCCATGTTTTTGTGAGTGTGTGGTGCAGATGGATGGTATGTGTCCTAGGTGGTGTAGCTTTGTAGTTCTGCAAAACAGTACATAGCAGAGTGGTGCTAGTCATTTGTTTGTACTTACCAGCCTCCACTCCCCCGGCTACTCCTAGTGAGACTCTCTGGATGCAGTATGGCAAGCACCTTCTCCTCCCATGGTGTGAATGTTTTTTGTGGAATGGGAGGGCCACCGCCAGTCCTCTGAGCCAGGTCACAGTTCTTCTCCTCCTCCCCCCAACCACCCTCTTCAGATCATGCCAACGCTTCATGATCTCCTTTTTTGATCTAGGGGTGGTCCCTACTGCATTGACCCTTTGGACTATCCTTGCCCACATTTGTGTCCTTGTGGCTAATGGTGTCTGTTGGACCAGGCTACCAAAAAGCTGTGGTTCCACTCTGACTATCTCATCTACCTTGACTGTCAACTCACTCTCAGTGAATTTGGGCATTTTCTGTGTGGCCATGTTGTGTATTGTGCAAAGTGGTTGTGGGTGCAGGAGTGTGAGTGGTGGTTGTGGTTGTGCTGTGTATGGTGTGTGTTGTACAGGGGGGTTAGTTGTGCTGGTGTGGACGTGGTGGTGGTGCTGTGTGTGGTTTGGCTAGTGATGTTGTGTCCTTTGCCTCTCCTGTCAGCTGGGGTATGTGTCCCTTCTCTCCTGGAGTATTGCAAAGGATTGTGGTGAGGGAAGGGTCTGGTTTTATACTCAGCTATGTGGGTGTGTCCAATTGGGGAGTTGCTGACAGGTGTGTTGTCCTGGGATTTGTATTTTTCTTTTAGCCATGTGGTTGTGTCATTGGGGTGTGTTTTGCGGTGGCTGTTCTTCAGCTCTTCCGCTGGCTGTCCCATTCATCTCATTGTGCGACCGCGGCGGTCGGAGACAGCGGTACGTACCGCGGGACCGTCGGGGATATCCTAATTTCCGGTGCGGTGTCTCCGCTATACTTGCGGCGGGTTGGTGTTTTTCCGCCGCAAATCCGACCGCCGTGGACGGATTTTGGCCATCTACGCCCGCTATGGGCAGTTTTTCTTGGCCTCGTTCCGCCGCGGTCAGATTTTTGGGGCGGTTGATCCTAATTTGGCTGCTGGGTTTCCGGTGTTTTCCGCTTCCATGGCGGTCGGGGTGCTTTTCCGCCCGCCATACTAATGGACCTCTATGTGTCCGCAGACGAGGCACCACACAGCATACCAAAAATACAGTTATTAAGTAGGGACTGATTCAATAAGTAAGTTGTAGAGAAAAAATGTAGAATTTAGAAAGATTTATTTTTAAAAAATTCAAAACGTGCAGTACAGAAATTGTAAACATACGTGCATGAATTCATTGCCATTAACCTCTTCAGTGCCCCGCCCTTTCCCCGCCCTGTGCCGGGCGTTGAATTAGCGGGCGGGGTTCATGACGAGATAGTCTCGTCATGGGCACAGCGCATCCGCCCTCCATGACGAGACTATCTCGTCATGGGCACTGAAGGGGCTAAAGTTCTTAGAAATAGGGAAATACAGAATAGTGAGCAAAATTAGAACAATTCTAAGTCCCAGATGAGCAGCAAAATCATAAGGAAGTCAGACTGCATCCATAGTAACATCAGAAAAGTCTCATGAAAGTGCTGGTGTACCAGTAGAATTGAGAGTTTATTAAGGAGATCTTTCTGTAAAATCATTAAGGTGTAAACAAAAGAGTTATAATTTTAGCAAATCAGAGCACGGTTCTAATAAACATCAGATTGCCTTACCTTATCAGCAATATCCCACTACGTGAGTATTGATTCAGTCCCTCTCTGCTGATATCATCCAGGGATGCTAGGGCAAAATAGTTCAAAACAACAGCAAAATATTGTGAATGAATATAGTACAGTGACATAGCAGAAGAGAGCTTGTATGATTTGTGACATTACTGACCCATGTTGGAAAGCTTTCTTTGAGAATAGCAAGAACAACATAATTGGAAATAAGCAAACAAGATTTCTTCTAACTGTGCTGCAGAATAAATTAACTGTGAATGTGCAGGACTAGACATCCATTTTGAACAAGATGGCATTGAGACCTAGCTAACATTTTCCAGGAAAAGATACTTTAACATGGCATAATGAATTTGCTTCAAAGGCAATAGCATCAAATACGTCTACAGATGTAACTTCGAATGTAAAACCACATTTTGCTCAATGGTAATAATGCACACATTTTTATATTCACTAAACTCTCATACCCTCTATTCCTCAACTACAAAGTGTTAATCGCTACACCGCCAAAGAATTTAATACTTAGGTTAAATATTTGTTAAAGTGTGTTTAGAATGGCATTGTGTTCCTCAGTTGAAGCAGATTACCACAGTATTCCAACACGTCTAGGTGTTTGGATGAAATCAGGTGGTGTTTGAGGGGGGTAAAACCCTTCTCATGGAGCGGCCACAAGTGTTACCAGAGTGAAGCCACAAACAAACCCTTAAAAACCTGTGCTCAACCCTTAGGTAGCTTGCACTAAGCGATCAAGCTTAACTCAGAGGCAATGTGTAAAGTATTTGTGTAACACTTCAAACACACAACAAAAGGAGCCCACAAAGGAGTTAGAATTTTTTTTTTTTTTTTTAAACAAAACAAGACCAAATCTAAGTAGAAGGTCACCTTGCATGGCCCTGCTTTGCTTGGTAGATCTGGAATAACACAAGGCAGCGCAAGGCGCTGGCTTGCATTAAGCTGGACTAAAAAAGGTTTCCATGGGTGGAGCGTGGGGGTTTCCACACAACCACCCTTGGATTTTTGCACATTCCCATATCTGCTAAGACTGGTAAACGTAGGCATGTGTCAAAATACTGCGCCTTCCAAGGGGTGGCACAACGTGGAGAAATATCTTTCTCCTATAAAGAAAAATACCCTCAGGGAGGCAACAAATTGTTTTAACCATTGCAACCCAAGCCGTCATAATATGGCCGTCGGGTTGAGCAAGATTGCTAGAACTAACCTTGGTTGAAACTGGTTTACCCTGAACTCTGAAGAACTCAGTGATCGCAGCACAGATTGCCCCATGCTGCAGCATACTCCTTTGAACTTTGTGGTCAAAATGTTGGCCGGAGCACAGAGGCGCTGTCTGTGGTGGTAACACCTCAGCATTGACTGGTGGCGCCAGACTCTTGGACTATTAAGTCGGGTTACTGGTGACTTTTTACTTTTTTGTGGGGTGGGACTTGAGCCTTATTAATAATATACTGCCAGCTTGATGGACGGTGCATTAAATAGTGTTAGGCTTGGCATCTTTGGCATGGTTACCCCAGAGTTTTTGCCTCTACCTACTGTATTTTTAATGCTGTGCTGGATTTTGTTTTTATTGGCTCAGATGCTTTGGGCACTTTGCCACTGCTGATCAGAGTCAAAGTGCAAGTGCTCCCTGTGTAAATTGTTGTTACAATTGGTTCTCCCCGATTGGCATATTCGATTCACTAGTAAGACCGTAGTAAATTGCACTGAAGTGTGCCAGGGCCTGTAAATCAAATGCTACTAGTGGGCCTGCACCTCTGATTGTGCCACCCACATGAGTAGCTCTGAAAAGGTAACTCAGACCTGCCACCTCAGTGTCTGTACGCAGTTGCTTACTGCCATGTCGACTTGGCAAGTGTACCCATTTACCACCACTATGGTAGGCCCAAGGTACCCCCCTGGGCAGAGTGCAGTGTCTGTGTAAGGTAGGACATGTACTGGTGTGTGTGACATGTCCTGATAGTGAAATACTTATAATTTTGCTTTTCACTATTGAATTGCCCCATAGGATAGAACAGGAGTTTATTTATAACATCTTAAAAATATAACTTCCCATTGGGACAAGATGGGGAAATAAAGTTTAGGCTCTCTGAACTCAGAATTTAATAACACATCTTTTAGTAAAGATGGTTTTTAAATTGTGTGTTTGAAAATGCCACTTTTAGAAGGTAGGCATTTTCTTGTTTAACCATTCTGTGTGCCTCTGCCTGTTTGTGTATTGGCTGTCTGGTTTTGGAGTGACAGGGGCTGGTGAGGTGCATTCTCTCAGACAGCTACTGGGGGCTTGATGTGTGTCCTGCCTTTTCTGAATGAGTCAGGGCTGGGCTGAATAGACCTGAGCTGCATTCAGATTAGGGGGAGGAGTTCTCAATAGCACCTGAATAGGCCCAGTCTGTATTTAGAGTAGTGGGAGGAGATTTCCCTTGCACCTGAATAGGACCTGTCTGCCTTACACTATGCTGTCTTCACCTCCTGTCAGGCAGCTGCACCAGAGAGGACAGAACTGGTTTAGACTGGGCTCAGAGACCCTTGCACAGAGAGAACAAAGACAATTTGGGGTATAAGTATTAGACCTAAAACCATGAACTTTAGATCATCCCTGGAATTCAAGAGGACCCTTTGCCAATGAGAAGAGCTGGAGAGACTGAGGAGAAGTACTGCCCCTTTGCTGTGTGCTGTGTGAGGTTGGCCTGCAGTTGCTGTTTATGGCAAGGAAAGGAGAAGGACTTTGCTGTGGGCTGTATCTCCTGCTTGAAGGAGATCTCCATGGGCCTGTGTGTGCTGGCTCCTGTTCTGAAGTCTCAGGGACACTAAGACTTCACCCCCAGCTCACCTGAACCCTGTTGCTGTGAGTTCTGACCTGCCAAGAGGTGCCTGTGCTAGTTCTGGAACTCTGGAGGTTGTTGCTGCTGTTTGGGAGCTGGAAAAGAGAAGGAACTTGAAGAACTACAAAAACGACGCATCGTCTTCTTGCAGCTGTTTTTTCGACGCATCTCCAAGGCATGAGAAGAATTTCCACACATTGCCATGCCTCTGTGAAAACCGACACTTAGGTGCCGATTCCGATCCGGTAAAAATATTCCCCATACGAATCGTATCCGGATTTTTTTCCGTACGAATCGTACATGTCCCGTACAAACTGGCAAGTACGATTCGTATGTGAAAAAATCCATACCAATTGCATTGGGAAAATTCCCCCACACGTCCTCGGGTCGGAAATAATGTCCGACACGTCCCCGGACAGTTTTACCTACGAATCAGGAAACTGAAGTCCGAGCGCGCAAGTACGATCCGTCCCGTCCGTCCGAATGCACAACCGTATGTAAAAAACACCGTACGGTGCGAACTCCCATAGCAACTATGGAGACGTCCAAATATGTGCCCGCATATGTGCTGAACACCCCCCAGCACACCCCCCCACGTATGCGCCGTACCCCAGCACTCCCCATGTCCGTGCCGTACCCCCACCCCACCCCGTAGGTACAGAGCGTACCCCCCCTAGGTACGGAGCGTACAACCACCCCCGTAGGTACGGAGCATACCCCCACCCCGTAGGTACGGAGCATACCCCCACCCACCCGTATGTACGGTGCGGACCCCCACACAGCGTACCTACAGGGGTGGTGGTATGCTCCGTACCTACGGGGGGTGGGGTACGCTCCGTACCTACGGGGTGGGGTGGGGGTACGCGCCGTCCATAGGGGGGGCTGGGGGCACGGCACGTACATACGGGGGAGCTGGGTGTGCGGCGCATACATACGGGGGCTTGGGGTACTGCGCGTACATACGGGGGCTAGGGGTATGTGCTGGGGGACGGTTCTTACATACGGGAGCTGGGGGTACGCACCGTCCATACGGAGGTGGGGGTGCGCACCGTCCATACGGGGGTGGAGGCACACACCGTACCCCCAGCACCCCGTATGTACGCGCCGTACCCCCAGCCCCCCATGTACGTGCCGTACCCTCGGTTCACGTATGTACGGCATGTACCTCCAGGCCCCTAAACCCTGCCCGTGCCTGTACGCACCCTACCCGAGGCCCCTACACCAGCACCCTCACCCAGCCTTGCGCATGTATGAGTTGTACCAAGCCATAGCAAATGTGAGCACTGTACAACAACATGGCCGATGTACGCACCTCACAGACGCGAAAAACACACGTACTGAACCAGGACACTGGAAAACACCACAAGGAGAGTCAATTCGAATCACACAACACCACAAAACACGTCCAACAAGCCCAAATACATCCAATACACAGACCTGTAACAGCCAAACAGGTAAACAGAGGCCCAAAACACAACCACTCCTTATAACACACCCACCCAAAGTTCAAACACAGCCACACCCACAAATGGACCAATAAAAAGGGCCCACACACACAAACCATGAGCCTTTGCAACAGACCCACTGCTGCCAGACCCCACAGACAACCCACAGCACCATACTTGAACCTTTACTACACCTTACACTTGCACACCTTCACACAACCACCTTCACAAACACCCCCTCATCACATTCACACACAAACCTTCACAACCACACACACACACCCACAACCATCCACACCCACACCCCACACCATGCCTACAGACAGGAATCCAAAGTTCACAACAGCAGAGCTGGAGATCCTTGTCAACGAAATCATCAGAGTCGAGCCACAGCTCTTTGGAACATTGGTCAGACAGACCAGCGTAGCAGCTAAATCAGCCATGTGGCAGAGGATCATCGAGAGGGTGAATGCTGTTGCGCCCATCAGAAGGACCAGGCATGAATGCCAAGACAGGTGGTACGATCTGCGGAGGACGGTCCGCCGCAAAATGACAGACGAATACAACCAGGGGAACATCACTGGAGGTGGCCCGCCCCGCAGACCGGTACACTACCATCCCTGGAAGGAGAAGGTGATGCGCACGCTGCCGCCAGTGGGAGTACACGGAGTAGGAGGAGTCGCATAGCCTGGTGAGTACACAAACAACTCACCCCACATGGGGGAACCGCATCAACAACCCAACTCACAATAATGCACGCAACTACCCCAAAGCCATCACCGGACACAACCACACTCCAAAAACACGCACATGCCACTAGCGGCTCCATGCCCCATGCACCAAGCAAGGCCATGCCAAGTCACAGGCCACACAAAACACCAACACAAGACAGGATGTCCGTGATGCCGGGAGGGGGGGCCTTCAAAATCACATTGTGCAACTCAGAAGCAGGCACCAATGCCCTCATCCCATATGGCCTAGGGCAGAGCTATACAAACAGTGTGTCCCGACACTGTACTGTGTCGCCTGCAAATGGCGGCCGCGTCGCAGGATGACATGGGTATGAAGGCCCAATTTGCACATAACAGCAGCTAATGAAGAGGCATCACTGTGAAAGAGTGTCAGCACACACCGCGGCTGCAGCGCAGACTCAGAGACACTCTGCCCAATGGGGGCCAGGAGATTCTAAACAAAGCCACATGAACAAGCCAATGGCCATTCAAAGACCTGCAAAGTGTGTGTGCCCAGGAAGCTGGGCTGAGGTGACAGAGGGTGACAGACAGACGGAGGGAGAGGGAGAGAGAGGGAGGGAGACAGAGTGCGACAGAGGGAGACAGACAGACGGAGGGAGAGGGAGAGAGAGGGAGGGAGACAGAGGGCGACAGAGGGCGACAGAGGGAGACAGACAGAGGGAGGGAGAGGGAGAGAGAGGGAGGGAGAAAGAGGGCGACAGAGGGCGACAGAGGGAGACAGACAGACGGAGGGAGTGGAAGAGAGAGGGAGGGAGACAGAGGGCGACAGAGGGAGACAGACAGAGGGAGGGAGAGAGAGGGAGGGAGACAGAGGGTGACAGAGGGAGACAGACAGAGGGAGGGAGAGGGAGAGAGAGGGAGGGAGACAGAGGGCGACAGAGGGAGACAGACAGAGGGAGGGAGAGGGAGAGAGAGGGAGGGAGACAGAGGGCGAAAGAGGGCGACAGAGGGAGACAGACAGACGGAGGGAGAGGGAGAGAGAGGGAGGGAGACAGAGGGCGACAGAGGGAGACAGACAGAGGGAGGGAGAGGGAGAGAGAGGGAGGGAGACAGAGGGCGACAGAGGGAGACAGACAGAGGGAGGGATAGGGAGAGAGAGGGAGGGAGACAGAGGGAGACAGACAGAGGGAGGGAGAGGAAGAGAGAGGGAGGGAGACAGAGGGTGACAGAGGGCGACAGAGGGAGACAGACAGACGGAGGGAGAGGGAGAGAGAGGGAGGGAGACAGAGGGCGACAGAGGGAGACAGACAGAGGGAGGGAGAGGGAGAGAGAAGGAGGGAGACAGAGGGCAACAGAGGGAGACAGACAGAGGGAGGAGGGTGACAGAGGGAGGGAGAGAGGGAGACAGAGGGAGACAAAATCACCCTTGGGTGGTGTGGGCATGTCCGCTCATCAGCAGGTGGACTGTGTGCATGTTGACAAGGTCTGGCAGTGCGTAAAACACCCCTCATTCGTTTGGAAAGCACTGGGCCATGTGTCAAACTGTGCACGAGTCGATCCTTCCTGCAGGCACAAACCTAACCTCACACCCAGTATACCCACTCACTGTGTTTGTTAGAACCCAGTCACAAATGCATAAGTTACCTACCTGCATTCTCCAATAGACATGACAAAGCAACATTTGGCCACGTACAGTGCAACACGTAAGTCGGTTCTGCAGCGCTTGCTACGCATGCTTGCTACACTGCTCACTGCGTTCAAAACTGATGCAACAACAAAGAGTGTGTCACACATAGGAAAAGTGTTGACAGCTGTTGTTAGACTTGGGGGTCTCTGGTTGGCGCAAGGTTGCCCTTGTGTCAGGCAGGAACCCTCTCCTCTACGTCTGGGCACAGGATAACCCCTTTTGGAATGACCCTTGCTCACCCTCTAGGTGCGTGGCGTGAGCAGCCAAGGCGATTCTTCAGGCGTTTTTAGTTAAGCAATTGTAACCGCACACAGTAAACACATTAATCCCCCCAGAAACGGACACCAGGCTTGGTTATGTGAAAATACGCTCCTTTATGTAAAAAATAGGTATAGATATATATGCAGACTTATCACAAGACCAATAACGTTTCTTTGTAGGCCACCAGGTTGTTATAGCAGGCGAATGTTCTGTGTTGCAGTTTCAAGAAATGGATACTTCTCAGTCTCTTTGAACAATGTTACTTTCCGGGTTCCAGTCACGGTTAGGCCGGTCTTAGCCCGTCGGGGCGCTTCGCTCTCTCTCTCCTTTCAAGTAGCGGCCCGGGCCCTACCGCGAATCACGCATCGGTGTGGACACGCCTGCGCCGGGCTCGGCTCTTCCCTCAGCAGCTCTGAGACAGCTCTGGAGGAGAGACGGATTTGCGGTGCGGTGGGGGCTACGGGGAACTGGGTGCCAATCAGGGGGCTTGGAGTCCCGGGGGTCATGGTGGGAGATGGACACTCGCTCTCACTCACCCTGTTAAGACTCTGACGACAGCACAGCCCTCTGGCTCGATCGGCTCCTGATGACGGGGAAATAAGGCGTTGCGGGCCCCGAGCCCGATACTGGAACTTGAGGAAGGTTGCTTTGGGAGTCGGCACCAGTCAGTGCGACTCTGTAACTCTGGGGGTACCTTTGGGTCCTTTTGTCAGCGGGTGCATGCAGGCAGGCAGGCGCGGCCCACGACCCTCAGCACGGCGGTGCGGGGGTCTCCACAGCGGGGGCGGCGTGGCCTGATTTAGTCCAGGATAGCGAAGCGGGGTCACAGGGCACGGTTCGTGCAGCTGATGACCCGGCGAGGATCACAACCGTCGGAGGAATTCCGGCGGGAGGGGCGACCGCGTTTCAGCGCGCTCCAGTAGCGAACGGTGGCAGAGGAGCAGGTAGCCTAGCCCGGGGCAGAGAGCGGCTCTGGTCGGAGCGAGGCTCTCACGGGGTCAAAGGCAGGCAAGCTCCCGAGTGTCACGGCCCTAGGAGGGGGCGATGAGGGGCGCAGTCTTTCTCCAGCGGGATGCAAACACAGCTCGAGCTTCAGGACGAGCAAAGGCACAGAGAACCCACTGGTCCTGGGGTTCAGTTCAGGGGGCAAGCTCAGATCAAGCCCTTGGAGAATGTTCAAGCACAAAGCAGCAAAGTCTATTCAGCAAGTCTTTTCCTCTCCTTCCTCAGCAAGGCAAGCAGCAGGCCAGTCCTTCCAGCGTCTTCTTCTCCTTCTAGTTGGGCAGAGGTTCTTTGTGGTAAAACAGGATTCTCATTTCTTAGCAGCCAGGCTCCTACTTTTATACAGTGATTCTTTTGTTCTTTAACGCCAGGGGGCCTGGGCCTGGCTCAGTCCAGTTCTGGAGCACTTTGTTATGGTGACTCTGCTCTTTCCTTTCGGCAGCAGGGCAGAGACATCAGCCGCTCCACAGGGGGCGGAGCCGGCTTTGTGGTGGCAGAGCACGGGTCTATTCAAGAGTCAAGGTGTACTCCTCCCACCCATCCTGGTGTAATCTCTCTACCCACCACCTGGCAGCCAGCCTGTCTCTGGGGATTCCCCAACCCTGCTCCTTACTGTTGCTAGGCAGAACACACACACACAGCAGAGGCGGACTGAAATGGCCAGGTCAGTAAATACTAACTTTCTAAAAGTAGTATTTACAAACCCAGGATATTAAAATAAACTTGACTACAAGAAGTATTTTATTATTCTGAGTTCAGGCATACTAAACTTGACATTCTACCATGCTCTATGAGTCCACTGGGGTCACAGCGTGTAGTGACTCCAGCAGCCCATTCTGGCCTATGGAGAGCAGGTAGCCTTCAATAGTGAAAAACGGAAATGGCTGTAATTCACTACTAGGGCATGCCACACACATCAGGGCATGTCCTACCTTATGCCTACGATGCACCCTGCCCTTGGGCCTACCAGAGGGGTGGCTAATATGTAGTTAAGGGAAGGTTTAGGGACTAGCAAGTGGGGGCACTTGCGCAGTCAGCGTGACAGTACCAGACTGCACGCAGGGTCTGCAGTGGCAGAACCTAGACACTTTTTACCGGGGCCGCTTCTGTGGGTGGCGCAACCAGCGCTGCAAGCCCACCAGCAGCATTGGCATTCACAAGCCCTGGCACCCCTGGTGCACTTTACTGGGGGCTGACAGTAAATCCAATAAACCAATCATGAACATCAATTACAGGTACACTTTACCTAGGGAGCACTTGCACTGCGGCACGGATTAGCCGTGGCGCAGTGCCCTGAGCGGACAACACCAGCAAAACATTTGAGGCACACCATCAAAAAAGTGGAAGGGAAACTCACGCCAAGGTGCCAGGTCTAACAGCTGTGGCCAAGGGACATACCCATGCACCATGCACAATGCACAATGCACAGGGACTTGCCAAGTACAGACAAGGTAGATGACACTTGGCCCTGCTGTAGACAGCACAAGGCAAACCTGTGACCACTGTACACTCAAACACCAACTCCACATGACACCTACCTACCACAGGAACTCACATTCACTGTCATGCCAGCAGGCACCATGAGGGGATAGACACATCACCTGGTAGACCCAATGACAAATCACACCACACCCAACAGCATGCCCGGTCACACACCCCCCCCCCCCACTTACACAAGCACACACCCCCGGGGCAGGCAACGCAAATTGGCACTCCCACAATGGATATGTGACACAACAAGACCAATCCATAGCCAAATAAGCATCCCAACATTCATTAGACAGGCCAAATAACCAGGAGTACATATCAATCTGTCCCCCGCAACATACCCATCCACAAGTGCACTGTGAGAGGAATGCTAGACATATCCAACTAACCAGAGAAACTGTGCCAACTTGAATATGTATGAAACATGGATGACGCATGTAACACCATTAACATGGTCTCACTCTCACACACAGGGAAACGTCGTCGATCTTCCCCCAACACTGGGGGGAAGAATCACAGGACCAGACTCGGCGTGACGATGATCCCACCGGCAGCGACGACTCTCACCACACCGTGGATGACCCCGACCAACCTGGCCCCTCTGGTGCTCAAGCACCTGCAGCACCTGCGTCAGGTACAACTGTGCCAACCACCACCCCCATTCCTGCCACATCCCAGGATACACACAGGAGCCCTGCTCGCACACAACGCAGCCAGTCTGACCAGGAGGGACAAGGTACCCCGGGCACCCAGGAGGAGGCAGGCGACCCCGCAAATGCCATCCCTCAGGGGTCCCGGAGACCCGATGTGCCCACAACGGCAGGCCAGGCTCAAGTGGGCAGGGGTGGTGGGAGTGGAGGACGACGGAGGCGCGAACCTGACCAGACAGCTGAGGAACCGGTTATGTCATACGTCCGCAACATCCTGGACACATACCGGCGTGACACCAGGGGCATCAGCCAGGCCATGGAGGCCCTCAATGAGATTAAGAACCTGCAGGCTGAGCAATATGCCAGTCAACAGCAACACCAAGGACGGATGGAGGCAAGACTGGCTGAGCTCGTGGCGGTGCAAACGGACATGACCCGTGCACTCCGTCGGATTTGCCGAAAACATGGGCAACCCTCCCTGTGCCACCAGGCGTAGATCACCACCAGGATCAGGAGGAGGAGGATTCGTCCGACGGAGTATCACAGACATCGTCACGGCCTGCTTCTGAGGGTCCCCGGAGGAAGGTGGGTCGTCCACGCAAAAGACCGTGAGAGTCAGCGGACCATCACAATTCTCCCAGGTCACCTGGCCTGGCACCTGGCCCTCTGGCGCAACAGCAGCACCTCATCCAATGACATTCTCTGCCACATGGACTTGCTGGTCACTGTCTGACCAATGTTGACAAAGACTTTGGCATGGACTCTGATGACTTCCAATGGCAAGGATCCCAACTCCCCCTGTGAACTTTGGATTACAGACACCCGGCGAGCACCACTTTACATCCCCCCAAACACGTACCCCACCACTAATAAAAATCTTAGAAATCACGAGATGATGCCGTCATTTAGCATTATTCCATTACATGTGTGTGTTGGAAAGTCAAACCATGCCTGAGTTTTGAAGTAACTCCAACCATGCATACCCTGGGGTCTGAGTCTGGCATATGACACACATGGGTCACAATGTATCATCCAATACAGACATGGAGCACCATACTCACCCGTGATGGGCCCAACCAGCTGAGGGGGTGCCTCACAACTGTGCGGACAGACCTATTTCGAAGAGCAACAGTCATGCGCAGAGGTCAGGGATCATGTTGAGTGTCCTGGGGTTGGAGTCTCAGGTATGTGTAGCCAGGTGGGAGAACTATGTCCTGCAAGCAGGAGTCAGGTGGATGTGGATAATGGTGGCCAGGCCAAGGTTGGATGCATGGAGATGGCACAATGGGGTCTTGGATGACAGTGCCACAAGGTTGTGCTGGGGGCGTGGTCGTGGGCTGCATCCTGAGTGTGGGCGTGGATTGTGAAGGTCATCCTGCAGCTGACAGTGATCCATTGCAGCTATCTCTGTTGGACGGTGATGTGGCTGGGTCGCCGGATGTTGAAGCAGAGCTGTGCAGATGCACCCTGGATGTGGAGAAGTCTCATGGGAGTTGTAACGTACTTCTCCCTAGAGTGCAGGGTAGGATTAGACACAGATGTTGTAGTTGACCTGGGGGATGGTCTGTCTTGCCTTGAGGTGGATCGTACTGTGGATCTTGTGCATAATGCAGAGTGTGCTGAAGCCTGAGGTACAGATGCTGGTGATCAGCATATCACATGTGAGCAAGCAATCCATGATGCACACCAGCTCGTGTGCGTGGACACTGTGTGCCTGTGCAGGGCCCTTGCGGGTGGGACACAAGCAGTTGACCCAGCTGTAAGGGGACAATCCGCAGATGAACACCTCAGTCGTGTACAAGTCCAGCATCAGGTGGCCAACGTGCAGCCATCTGCCAATGGATACCATGCATTATTCAATATGAGAACTGGCAAGGACTGCGTCTTTGGGGAGGGTGAGGAGCACCTGCCTGTCAATGGGACACCAGATGATGATGAGATGCAGTGCGCATGTCATGGTGTAGAGGGGGATCCTGGACACATTGTAGACTGACACGCTGAGACATGATACCTGTGCCATGTGTCCCACAACGACACGATACTACATGCAGAGGCCTGGAGTACCACTCACATGGCCATGTTGGGGTACAGAGCGGGTGGGGAGTAGGAGGGACATGACCTGGTTGGTGTGACAGGGCCTGGAAGGCGTGCCAGCGCTGTGTAGGCAGTTGGAGTTGCACACTCATTATGCAAAGGTGTTGTGTGGGCGATGAGTGCATGCCTGAGTGCATGCAACAGATGTATTGGATGGGCATTGCTTGGTGGGTGGCCTCAACATCATGGTGTAGCGTGATGTGGCACATGCAAGGACATGAGGCACGTGCAATGTGCACGTAGCATGTGCAGACGGTCCAGCCTTTCCCAACGCAACTGTGTCACACACAAGCAGATTACACCAAAATGAATTGGTGGAGGGAGGAAGGGGGGTGCATCTTAGAGGCGTGTGTGTGAGGGCAAATATAGAAACTTTGTATGCCCTTGCTGCAGGGCCTGCAGCAGCAGGCGCCATGTCCTGAAAACCATGCCACAAGTTGCACACTAACACAAGCATGTCAGAAAGGACTACTGCAAAAGGTGTATGAGAAGGGAGGAGTGTCTGGTTCAACATGGCACAAACACAGACAATGGATGCACATGCAGCAAAGTGGCCGTTGTTGGGACTGAGATCCCAAAATACCTACACAGCCATGTACATCATGCACAATACATATCATAATCCCTGACAAACAGCTTGCATCTTGCTACTCTACACATAGACTCATATGGACAATCTGTGACAACTATGCCAGACATGCCGCATGCACAGTGGCAAGAGACCTGCATTGACAGAGATGAGGCACCTTGGAGGCTGAGGGACACCTTTATTAGTCATGTTTGCCGGAAGGCAAATGCATCTATATTAACAGATGCACAGGTCATGTGGATGAACATGTGGAACCTACACTGGCACCCCCCTTTGCACCACAGATGCAGGAAACCCATAGAACTGGCACACAAGTGACGGGTTTGAGGCAAACACCCCGTGCTGCTCACGGAGAGGCTGCAATTCACCATTGAGCCACTAATGGGGATGTCCCACACCATGTCAACCCGGAGCATCCCGTATGTTTCCAAGGGCAGTGTTACACACATTGATGCCTTCATCCCAATCCACAATCACATTACAGATGACTGTCACCAAGTGTGACTATCAATTCAGGTGAATCCAGCTCCATGTCATGTGCCCCATGGTGATTCTACATGTATGCTAAGTAACCAAACATGAACAGGAGCAGTGCACACACATTCCAAACAAATAGCACACCCAAAAAGCCGTGGTGCATCCCTTACCCTAAGGTGAATTTTCGACATGTCCGTGCATGTTACGCTGATTCAGCACACGTTGCTGTATTCATGAGGAATAGCAGGAGCACAACAATGCCACCAGCAGACAGCATGCGAAAATACCTTGGGATGAGAGACACACAAGAAGTGAGCCAAAAGAAGCACATTTGCATGCATGGGCATGTACTCGACACGTATAAGGTTGTCAACATGCTAGGTGAAAATAGTGTCTCAGGTAAGACATACTTTTATTATACCATCACTCGAGTGACACATCCAAACACACCTCTGACTCACTTGCCATACATGCAGATGGACCCACACATTGCAACACATGCCACACAAGGCTCAATGCGTGCACACTCACACACTGCAAATCACCACTAAGCAAAGAAGGTGCGTATGAGCCGACTCCAGATGTCCTCTTCCTCCTCCTCCTCAACATCACTTGCCTCGTCACCAAGCCCCTCGTCCTCCACGGGTGGATAGTCCTGCTCATCCGGATCCAGGATGAGTCGCACAGCTTTCTCCACTGCCATGTTGTGCAGCATGCAGCACACGAGGAAGATTTTGCAGACCTTCACCGGTACATATGGGAGTGCGCCGCCGGTCTTGTGGAGGCACCTGAATCGGCTCTTCAGGAGGCCAAAGGTCCTCTCTATCACTCGCCTGGTCTGCCCATGGGCGTTGTACCGGTGATCGGCAGCCGTTCTGGGGTTGCGGAGAGGCGTGATCAGCCATGGCATGTTGGGATAGCCAGAGTCCCCTACATGGAAACATCATGGACAGAAGTGGGTCAGGAGAAGCAGCAAGACAGAAAGATGACGCTAAATACAGGAGTAACAGAGTATACCCACCAACAAGACATGCTCGTTCGTTGCGCAGCTGCAGCATCATTTCAGGCACCCTGCTACGCCTCATGATGTAGGCATCGTGTGCTGATCCTGGAAAACGAGCACAGACATGGGAAATCACCATGTTAGCAAGACACACCACAAGAGCATTAATGGAGTGGTAATGTTTCCTGTTTCTATAGGCTACCTCCTGTGCCTGTGGTGGTACCAAAGCCACATGTGTCCCATCAATAGACCCAATGACATGGGGCATCCCTCCCAGGGCATAGAAGTCACCCTTGACACCTGTCAACTGCTCAGGAGTTGGGAAATGAATAAACTCATCCAGGTGAACCAATATGGCCTCTAACAAATCATGAAGGACATGGCTAAACATGGTCTAGGACATGCCACCAACATGAGCTATGGTCTCTTGAAACGTACCCGTGGCAAAGAAATGTAGGGCTGCCATCACCTTCATCTTGGGTGTCAGTGCAGTAGGATACCTGTGTAGCGGTTGGAGGTGTGGTCAAGTTCAGAATCAACCGTTGGGTGAAGCGGTAGCGGCGTATACAGTCACGTTCCCTCAGGGCAGCCAAGTCTGGGATTGGTCGGGGGAGAGGCGGAGCCCTGCAGTAATTTGGAAGAGACAACGAAGAGTGAGTACAGTACAACAACACTGTCAATGTACTGAGCACATGTTGAACAGCCAATACACATATGCTACATGCAGAGTCAGGTCTGTGCAATATATCCTGGACACGTATGCCAGGCAGGTGACACTCCTACCAAGAGCCAGCTACAAACGTAGATTCACAAGCTCAACATGACATGGCATGAAACTAGCTGTGGGCCAGTGTAAGTGAACAGGCAGACGCATTACAGGAGTGACAGACATCCACATGTGTGCAGAAGAAGGATGTTTATCATACAGACAGGTTGCGGAACACTAGAGGCACAGGTCACATGTCCCTGAAAAAAGGACAGACCACACACCTCGCCATGAAGGGGTACATGTCAAAACTGATCACACATACATTGATACTACGCAGATATGTCCTTGTCTCGCAAGTCCATGTTCGATGCATACATACACACATTACGTCTGATTCCACATGTGTCCTGGTGTGCATAATAGTGTGCCATGCCCATCCACACACATGCACATGTTGGATGCAGCAACTGCAGATGCATTTGCCGGAACACCAACAGCAAGCTTATGGGAACACATGACACACACATGACATACTCACATCGTGCAATGCCGGTAGTCACATGTCAGGTGTCATTATCCGTGTACCTGGCATCAGGGGACGGTTGCGGGTGTTGGCGACTGTGCCATGCCAGTGACGCAGTGCTCAACAAGTCTGTACTACATGCACACATGTCAAAGGTGTGAAGGGGATGTGTGGCACATAGTGCACCTTGACACATGACATGTGTATACAGCTCATCACACATCTATTGGGTTCAAACATGAGGAGATTTGTGCCACATCACAGCCTGACACACCTAGGCCCGAGACATGTAGGACTGCACTGACAATGACTTGATGTCCAGCCTTGGCCAAGTATGACAGCTCAATTATTTTCTGTGTGCCGCCTGTCACCAGTGTAAGGTGTGAAACACACCGTACACACGCTCTGAGGGCGTATGTAGGGTCCTTATCAATATAGTTGTGTTGCCGTAGGCGTACACCATAGGGATACGGTCCGTACACGCGTGTGTAGGGTCCGCATCACTATGGTTGTGTTGCCGTAGGCGTACGCCATAGGGATACGGTCCGTACAGGCGTGTGTAGGGTCCGTATCACCATGGTTGTGTAGCCGTAGGCGTACGCCATAGGGATACGGTCCGTACACGCGTGTGTAGGGTCCGCATCACTATGGTTGTGTTGCCGTAGGCGTACGCCATAGGGATACGGTCCGTACAGGTGTGTGTAAGGTCCGTATCACCATGGTTGTGTAGCCGTAGGCGTACGCCATAACAATACGGTCCGTACACGCGTGTGGAGGGTCCACATCACTATGGTTGTGTTGCCGTAGGCGTACGCCATAGGGATACGGTCCGTACAGGTGTGTGTAGGGTCCGTATCACCATGGTTGTGTAGCCTTAGGCGTACGCCATAGGGATACGGTCCGTACACGCGTGTGTAGGGTCCGCATCACTATGGTTGTGTTGCCGTAGGCGTACGCCATAGGGATACGGTCCGTACAGGCGTGTGTAGGGTCCGTATCACCATGGTTGTGTAGCCGTAGGCGTACGCCATAGGGATACGGTCCGTACAGGCATGTGTAGGGTCTGCATCACTATGGTTGTGTTGCCGTAGGCCTACGCCATAGGGATACGGTCCGTACAGGCGTGTGTAGGGTCCGCATCACTATGGTTGTGTAGCCGTAGGCGTACGTCATAGGGATACGGTCCATACAGGCCTGTGTAGGGTCCGCATCACTATGGTTGTGCTGCCGTAGGCGTACGCCATAGGGATACGGTCCGTACAGGCGTGTGTAGGGTCCACATCACTATGGTTGTGCTGCCATAGGCGTACGCCATAGGGATACGGTCCGTACAGGCGTGTGTAGGGTCCGCATCACTATGGTTGTGCTGCCGTAGGCGTACGTCATAGTGATACGGACTCTACATACGCCTGTACGGACCGTATCCCTATGGAGTACGCCTATGGCTACACAACCATGGTGATACAGACCCTACACACGCCTGTACAGACCGTATCCCTATGGCGTACGCCTATGGCAACACAACCATAGTAATGCGGACCCTACACACGCGTGTATGGACCGTATCACTGGAGTGGTGGTACCCTAGGGGCGTGGAACGCACCGTACCTGTATGTGTATAGTGAAATTACATAGGGGACACATGAGGGACAAGTATAAGGGCCTAAATGCATGCTGGTTGTCATGGAGACCGAGTTTCAATTTAAAAAAAATTCGTCAGGTGGCCAGCAAGAGTCTGTTGGAGACAATATACTATGTTGCAAAGTGGTTGTTGACTTGACATCATGCTCAATTTTTAAACCATGCAAAGCCACTGACTGGGGTAGGTTTAAAGGGATTGGAGGAAACGTAAGATGCAAATGAGATTGACCAATCACTCTGTACTCCTGTAAATGAAACAGGCCAGCAAGGCAAATATAAGGCAGCCAGGTCCCATGAGAGAGCACTTGCCTGCACAACCTTTCATTCCACACCACTGCTGCTGCTCGTGATTCCTCTGGCACCATGTCCAGGTTTGTGGAGAGGGCCCAGCCATTCACCCTGGAGGAGATTGGTGGCATTGCTGGATGTGATCCTCCCACAGTACCCAAGCCTGTATGGGAGACCAGGGGAGCAGGTGAGTGCTGACTCCACTAGCTTAGACTGTGCCCCTTTTTTGTGACTGTCACTTCTGGCATTGTGTCCAGGTGTGACAGACATGCAATGTTGTTTAGAGTGGGTCCCAGGGGGGAATGCCTCATGTCTCCCATGCAGAGCCTGCTGTAGTGCATGTCTGCACTCCTCACTTGCATAGTGCTTACTGTGACCATCACTGCATGGTGCATGCCACATTCAGCCTGGCTAATCCACTTGGGAATGTTGTTTCTACAGCCCTGATGTGATTCTGTGTTCCCCCCAGTGTGACAGGTGACTGTACCCACAGATGTGTGTGAGTTGACTGTACCTGTGGTTAGAGTGTCCAAATGATGTGTTCATCCCCTGGACATTGGTGAGTGTGTAAGTCCCCTGTCATGTGGGTGAGTGTCCATGTGGAGTGTTACCGCCCAGATGCACGACGGATGCATATACACTACCCATGTGATGTGCGCAGGGAGCAGTGCTGTGTGTCTGACGTGCTGGGCTAGCCCACCACCTGTGACATCCCCAGTCAAGTGGCACATGTGCAGAGTGAGGTTTGTACCCGCAGTTGCCAATGGCAGGTGATTGTCCTGTGCCTGTGTGTGTCTGTGTACTCTGCTGAGGTTGCGTCAGTGGCCTGGGTCATGTGACTGCTTTGAGGTGCTGCACATAATCCTGGTGTAGCTTGTGATGCACAGTGTGAGCCATGATCATTGATTCTGTCGCACCGCTCATGCCACCTGTGTACTTTAAAAGCCACGTAGTGCATTTTGCCTTCCCCAGAGGATAATGTCCCTATGACAAAGGTGCAATGAGTTGGCTGCATACTATGCCCTGTTCACACCTGCCAAATTGTTAAAATGTGTGTCTCTGTGACATGTAGCAGGTGTATTGATGTTGTCTCACTTTGTCATCCTCACAGGTAGGCACCTATGCCAAGGGGGAGATCTGGAAGGTGGCTGTCAGGGCCGTGAGGTCGGTGGAGGGTCGGAAGCGGCGCCTGGCCCAGGCGAGGAAACGCTGGCAGGATATCCGGTGCTGGACCAGGAGGATCGCCCGGGTCCTGCTGGGGGACTCACCACCACGCCCCCACGGTGGGCATCGCCGACTGACCCACCTAATGAAGCGTGTCCTGGCGGTGGTCTTCCCAGAGATGGATAGGCGCCTACTGGAGAAGCAGCAGCAGGAAGGGGGTAGGTACATGTGTGTTTGTTGTGTGTCACCAGCTTTTGGAAGTGCGCAGTTGCATGGATACACTGCCAGGGTTTAAATGTGCAGTGCATATCCTGTTCCACAAAGTCAACCCGTGCTGTTCTTCCTCCCTTCCCCTCCTTGACATGTGTTCCTGGGGCAGTGGGTAGTCACTCTTGCACAAGGTTATCTAGGCTGGCAGTTAATCCAAGTGCCCAATGCTTGCTACATCATGTGTGGGGGTGGTGTGTTACATGTGTTGTGAGCTTGCCTGTGCCCTGGCCAGTTCAGTCATTGTGGGGTCCATGTTAGTTGGCACTGCTGCTGAGTCCCGACATAGGAGTGTGTCTTTAAAGTGTACTGCCTTACAGCCTGCATGACCAATGTTGTTCCCTCAGACATGATGTGCATGAGTGTGAGATATGCATAGTGCAGGGATGGTCGCTTCTGTTGCAGTCATATCCATACAGGACCATGCAGGAGTGTGGCCACTACAGTCCCCTGGGGCACCTTTTCCTAGGTATCATGTGTGTCATCCAACACTGTGGACATTCTATGTGTCTTCAGCATAAGTTGGCCTCTGTGGCATTGTACCCTGGCCTAATTTGTATTTACGTAAAGTGTGCTACGTGTGTCCACTGTGCAGGGTGACCCAATTTGGCTTGTGCATACTCACAGTGGCCAGTGCCTGTGTGTCTTGGTACAACTATCTGATGATGGTTGTTTGTCAATTATATGTGTGGACAGGCACACGAGGGGTACTTTGTGTACACTCAGAATTTATTGAAGGGCATGTTTGTAACCCCCGAGTAGGAGGTGTAAGTACTTCCTCTGTCTCAATCACATTGTCTCAGGTAGGGTGGGGTTTGTGCAGGGAAGGCCTACATGTCCAGACCTTATGTCTCCTTGCCAGGTCTGGCCTGTGTGTGATGATTGTCTGAACATACACTCAACATGCAGTGACCCAGTCATGTTGGGCATGGTTTCATGTATTTGCTAAGCAGCATGTGCCAAAAGTTAGGAGACATGGTTCCTGCTCATCCCTTTTTTGGCAACGGTGTGTGGTCCAGATGCTGTGCTCGACTGTCCCCAGAGACTGGCTCCTCTGTCTAATTTGATGTCAAGTCATTTGCTGTTGTGTCATGCTCTCCATTGTTTCCCAGTGGCATGGTGGGTCAACCAACTGTGTGGTGCAGGGCCTACATATGTGCGTAGTATTGTAGATGTTACTCATGTTGTTTTTCATGCTATGCACTGTGAGCTATGTAGTTTTGAATCATGTGTCATATGTATACAGGTGTCTGATTATTCCTGTCTCTTCACCTTGCCCACAGCATCGTCGGGGGAAACCGAGGGAGACACTGGCACGGACCTTGAGGAGGGATCCAGCACCGGTGCCACCAGTGCTGGCGAGTCTGGCGCAGCGAGTGGCACGGACCTGTCCAGTCCCACCACCGACTATGACGCTGACGGGTCCGAGGCTGAGCTCCCAGAGGGGGCGGAGGCTGATCCCAGAGCTGAAGGCAGCACTCCATCTCTCGCCGCCCCCTCCATTCCCATCACCGGCCTCCCACTTGCTTGGGTCCCTTCCCTCTGTGCTAGGCGACAACATGTCTCCTTCGTGCCAGGCACCGCACCCCCTGCCCCTGTCTCCCCTGCTGCCGTCAATGCCGAGTCTGTGGACATTCTGCGGCAGTTGCAGGTTGGTCAGACATCGCTGCTTAATGTCCTCCATGGCCACACCACACTGCTGACACAGATGGTGTCGTACATGGAGGGCATGTCAGCAGCGATGTCGGACCAAAGGATGTTGCTGAGGTCCATAGACTCGTCACTGACTGCAGCAGTGGATCTCCAGCAGCGCTCCGTCCCCCCCTACCCCTGCACCATCCACACTTCCCACTCCCATGCCTGTCCCACGCACACCCAGATGTCCCCATGCACGCACCCCACCAGACACAGGCAGCACACCACCAGGGAAGGCCCAATCGCACACCTCCTGTCACGCACACACAGGGGGAAGTAGGCACAGCCACTGGGTCGGGGGGCAAACCGCAGCCACGCAGCCACAGGGGGAGTGCGCAGTCCTCACAACCCACTTTCTCCAAAACCACTCCCCTTAGCTCTCCTGGCCAACTGTCAGATAAGGAGTCCTTCGTGGCCAGTGTGTCCCTCAGCCCCAGTGTGGCACCACCCCACAAGCGGTGGAGGCAGTGCCCAGCCAGGGTAGTTGAGTCCCCCCCCCCCTGTCCACACCCTCCCCCAGTAGCGCTGCAACCCATCCCTCCGACCCCCCCCTCCTTGGGGCCTGTGGTTCATTCGGGTGCAGGGGAGACGCTGGAAGACCTTGCGACCGTGTGCAGCGCCATCCTAACCACCACCTTTGGCGCTGCCCCACCCCCTGTGGTGGAGTCGTCCGTCCCTGCACCCACAACACCTACCCTTGACCCTCCTGTCTCTGCGGTGCCTGGTCCTTCCCCCCCACATGATGCCCCCCTTCTGTGGATGATATGGAAGTGTGAACTGTGCAGGCAAGCTAGGGGAGACGCGTCCCCAAGTGTCCCCCACCAGGACTTCAAACATGGCCTGGCCTATGGGCCCTGTATATAGTTGACATTTCTTTAGCTATGATTTTTTAAAGCATTTTGTTTTTCATTTGCACACGAATGCTTTACTGGTCTTGCTGTTGGTGGTGCTGCTCCATGATTTGGGGTGGTGATAAGGTGTCTGGGAAATGTTGTAGTGTGCTGCTCATGGGGTGTACCCTGGTATCTGTGTGCCATCACAAGGTATCTGCAAAACATCTTTGGTCATGTAAGCTCTTACTGTATGGTGACATTGTCCCAAGGTGTGTTCCTTCCTGTGTGGACCCTGACATCTTCCCTGCAGGGTGTTTCCCAATTGTTGTGCTGAGCTCTGTCTACATTGCCTGGGTGTGTGACGGATCCCTTCAACTTTGGACATGCATGCTCGGCAATGTCTCCACCTGCATCATTTGTGGCATCCTTGGTGGTCACTGTACTTGTGTATGGAGTATATTGACATGACTTCATGTGGACATGTTCCCTTTACGCACTATGCATATGTGTACTCCCAGCCTCGCACACATGTGTTACGTGTTCTGCAGGGTCTTTGGGCACCTGTCTGACAATTGTGGGCTTTGTATCTGTGGGTACTCCACCCTTTTCCTTCCATGAGAGGCACCAACTTGTTGGCTGCCCCAGCACCTGTACATTCCTATCAGTCCTGGAATGTGCGTGACAGTGTGTGTTCCCTTTGGGTCTCTTAGTTTAGTAGGGTGGCACATGAATATACAGTCTTGTTGCATGCTCTCAGTGTGTGTATTGTGCTGCCAGTGCCAGGGGTGGGTAAGCACTGCTGTCAGTGATGTGTTGGCATGCTACTCTCAATATAGTCGCACTTTGTGTATGCCTTCATGCACCCATGGAGTCTTGCTACTTGTAGGATGGTGTACACACCACCATGTCTCTGTCCACTGCTGGGAGGACTCTGCACCCACCCCTCCTATGTCTGGGCACTGCTGGGAGGACTCTGCACCCACCCCTCATATGTCTGGGCACTGCTGGGAGGACTCTTTACCCACCCCACCTGTGTCTGGGCACTGCTGGGAGGACTCTGCACCCACCCCTCCTGTGTCTGGGCACTGCTGGGAGTGATAGGCACCCACCCCTCATATGTCTGGGCACTGCTGGGAGGACTCTGCACCCACCCCTCCTGTGTCTGGGCACTGCTGGGAGGACTCTGCATCCACCCCTCCTGTGCCTGGGCACTGCTGGGAGGACTCTGCACCCACCCCTCCTGTGTCTGGGCACTGCTGGGAGGACTTTGCACCCACCCCTCCTGTGTCTGGGCACTTCTGGGAGTGATAGGTACCCACCCCTCATATGTCTGGGCACTGCTGGGAGGACTCTGCACCCACCCCTCCTGTGTCTGGGCACTGCTGGGAGGACTCTGCAGCCACCCCTCCTATGTCTGGGCACTGCTGGGAGGAGTCTGCATCCACCCCTCCTGTGCCTGGGCACTGCTGGGAGGACTCTGCACCCACCCCTCCTGTGTCTGGGCACTGCTGGGAGGACTCTGCACTCACCCCTCCTGTGTCTGGGCACTGCTGGGAGGACTCTGCACCCACCCCTCCTGTGTCTGGGCACTGCTGGGAGTGATAGGCACCCACCCCTCATATGTCTGGGCACTGCTGGGAGGACTCTGCACCCACCCCTCCTGTGTCTGGGCACTGCTGGGAGGACTCTGCACCCACCCCTCCTATGTCTGGGAACTACTGGGAGGACTCTGCACCCACCCCTCCTGTGTCTGGGCACTGCTGGGAGGGATAGGCACCCACCCCTCATATGTCTGGGCACTGCTGGGAGGACTCTGCACCCACCCCTCCTGTGACTGGGCACTGCTAGGAGGACTCTGCACCCACCCCTCCTGTGTCTGGGCACTGCTGGGAGGACTCTGCACCCACCCCTCCTGTGTCTGGGCACTGCTGGGAGTGATAGGCACTCACCCCTCATATGTCTGGGCACTGCTGGGAGGACTCTGCACCCACCCCTCCTGTGTCTGGGCACTGCTGGGAGGACTCTGCACCCACCCCTCCTGTGTCTGGGCACTGCTAGGAGGACTCTACACCCACCCCTCCTGTGTCTGGGCACTGCTAGGAGGACTCTGCACACACCCCTCTTATGACTGGGCACTGCTGGCAGGCCTCTGCACACACCCCTCCTGTGTCTGGGCACTGCTGGGAGGACTCTGCGCCCACCCCTCCTGTGTCTGGGCACTGCTGGGAGGACTCTGCACCCACCCCTCCTGTGTCTAGGCACTGCTGGGAGTGATAGGCACCCACCCCTCATATGTCTGGGCACTGCTGGGAGGACTCTGCACCCACCCCTCCTGTGTCTGGGCACTGCTGGGAGGACTCTGCACCCACCCCTCCTATGTCTGGGAACTGCTGGGAGGACTCTGCACCCACCCCTCCTGTGTCTGGGCACTGCTGGGAGGGATAGGCACCCACCTCTCATATGTCTGGGCACTGCTGGGAGGACTCTGCACCCACCCCTCCTGTGTCTGGGCACTGCTAGGAGGACTCTGCACCCACCCCTCCTGTGTCTGGGCACTGCTGGGAGGACTCTGCACCCACCCCTCCTGTGTCCGGGCACTGCTGGGAGTGATAGGCACCCACCCCTCATATGTCTGGGCACTGCTAGGAGGACTCTGCACCCACCCCTCATGTGTCTGGGCACTGCTGGGAGGACTCTGCATCCACCCCTCCTGTGTCTGGGCACTGCTGGGAGGACTCTGCACCCACCCCTCCTGTGTCTGGGCACTGCTGTGAGGACTCTGCACCCACCCCTTCTGTGTCTGGGCACTGCTGGGAGTGATAGGCACCCACCCCTCATATGTCTTGGCACTGCTGGGAGGACTCTGCACCCACCCCTCCTGTGTCTGGGCACTGTTGGGAGTGATAGGCACCCACCCCTCATATGTCTGGGCACTGCTGGGAGGACTCTGCGCCCACCCCTCCTGTGTCTGGGCACTGCTGGGAGGACTCTGCAGCCACCCCTCCTATGTCTGGGCACTGCTGGGAGGAGTCTGCATCCACCCCTCCTGTGTCTGGGCACTGCTGGGAGGACTCTTCACCCACCCCTCCTGTGTCTGGGCACTGCTGGGAGTGATAGGCACCCACCCCTCATATGTCTGGGCACTGCTGGGAGGACTCTGCACCCACCCCTCCTGTGTCTGGGCACTGCTGGGAGGACTCTGCACCCACCCCTCCTATGTCTGGGAACTGCTGGGAGGACTCTGCACCCACCCCTCCTGTGTCTGGGCACTGCTGGGAGGGATACGCACCCACCCCTCATATGTCTGGGCACTGCTGGGAGGACTCTGCACCCACCCCTCCTGTGTCTGGGCACTGCTGGGAGGACTCTGCACCCACTCCTCCTGTGTCTGGGCACTGCTGGGAGGACTCTGCACCCACCCCTCCTGTGTCTGGGCACTGCTGGGAGTGATAGGCACCCACCCCTCATATGTCTGGGCACTGCTGGGAGGACTCTGCACCCACCCCTCCTGTGTCTGGGCACTGCTGGGAGGACTCTGCACCCACCCCTCCTATGTCTGGGAACTGCTGGGAGGACTCTGCACCCACCCCTCCTGTGTCTGGGCACTGCTGGGAGGGATAGGCACCCACCCCTCATATGTCTGGGCACTGCTGGGAGGACTCTGCCCCACCCCTCCTGTGTCTGGGCACTGCTAGGAGGACTCTGCACCCACCCCTCCTGTGTCTGGGCACTGCTGGGAGGACTCTGCACCCACCCCTCCTGTGTCTGGGCACTGCTGGGAGTGATAGGCACCCACCCCTCATATGTCTGGGCACTGCTGGGAGGACTCTGCACCCACCCCTCCTGTGTCTGGGCACTGCTGGGAGGACTCTGCACCCACCCCTCCTGTGTCTGGGCACTGCTAGGAGGACTCTACACCCACCCCTCCTGTGTCTGGGCACTGCTAGGAGGACTCTGCACACACCCCTCTTATGACTGGGCACTTCTGGCAGGCCTCTGCACACACCCCTCCTGTGTCTGGGCACTGCTGGGAGGACTCTGCGCCCACCCCTCCTGTGTCTGGGCACTGCTGGGAGGACTCTGCACCCACCCCTCCTGTGTCTGGGCACTGCTGGGAGTGATAGGCACCCACCCCTCATATGTCTGGGCACTGCTGGGAGGACTCTGCACCCACCCCTCCTGTGTCTGGGCACTGCTGGGAGGACTCTGCACCCACCCCTCCTATGTCTGGGAACTGCTGGGAGGACTCTGCACCCACCCCTCCTGTGTCTGGGCACTGCTGGGAGGGATAGGCACCCACCCCTCATATGTCTGGGCACTGCTGGGAGGACTCTGCACCCACCCCTCCTGTGTCTGGGCACTGCTAGGAGGACTCTGCACCCACCCCTCCTGTGTCTGGGCACTGCTGGGAGGACTCTGCACCCACCCCTCCTGTGTCTGGGCACTGCTGGGAGTGATAGGCACCCACCCCTCATATGTCTGGGCACTGCTGGGAGGACTCTGCACCCACCCCTCCTGTGTCTGGGCACTGCTGGGAGGACTCTGCACCCACCCCTCCTGTGTCTGGGCACTGCTGGGAGTGATAGGCACCCACCCCTCATATGTCTGGGCACTGCTAGGAGGACTCTGCACCCACCCCTCATGTGTCTGGGCACTGCTGGGAGGACTCTGCATCCACCCCTCCTGTGTCTGGGCACTGCTGGGAGGACTCTGCACCCACCCCTCCTGTGTCTGGGCACTGCTGTGAGGACTTTGCACCCAACCCTTCTGTGTCTGGGCACTGCTGGGAGTGATAGGCACCCACCCCTCATATGTCTTGGCACTGCTGGGAGGACTCTGCACCCACCCCTCCTGTGTCTGGGCACTGTTGGGAGTGATAGGCACCCACCCCTCATATGTCTGGGCACTGCTGGGAGGACTCTGCAGCCACCCCTCCTATGTCTGGGCACTGCTGGGAGGAGTCTGCATCCACCCCTCCTGTGTCTGGGCACTGCTGGGAGGACTCTGCACCCACCCCTCCTGTGTCTGGGCACTGCTGGGAGTGATAGGCACCCACCCCTCATATGTCTGGGCACTGCTGGGAGGACTCTGCACCCACCCCTCCTGTGTCTGGGCACTGCTGGGAGGACTCTGCACCCACCCCTCCTGTGTCTGGGCACTGCTGGGGCTGATGGCCACACACCCCTATGTGTCTGTCCACTGGTGTGGTACGACCCGTACCCACGCTCTTGAGGCGTGGGTACGGGCCGTACCCCTACGGCACCCCAACAATGGCGGTACAGCCCGTACCCACGTCCCACAGGCATGGGTACGGGCCGTACCACCATTGTTGGGGAGACGTAGGGGTATGGCCCGTTCCCACGCCTTTAGTGCGTGGGTACGGGTCGTACCACACCCACCCCTACGTCACCCCAACAATGGCGGTACGGCTGGTACCCACATCCCAAAGGCATGGGTACGAGCCGTACCGCCGTTGTTGGGGTGACGTAGGGGTATGGCCCGTACCCACGCCTTTAGTGCATGGGTACGGGTCGTACCACGCACACCCCTATGTCACCCCAACAATGGCGGTATGGCTAGTACCCACGTCCCAAAGGCATGGGTATGAGCCGTACTGCCATTGTTGGGGTGCCGTAGGGGTACGGCCTGTACCCACGCCTTAAGAGCGTGGGTACGGGTCATACCACGCCCACCCCTACGTCACCACAACAATGGCGGTACGGCCCGTACCCATGTCCCAAAGGCATGGGTACGGGTCGTACCACGCCCACCCCTACGTCACCCCAACAATGCCGGTACGGCCCGTACCCACGTCCCAAAGACATGGGTACGGGTCGTACCACGCCCACCCCTACGTCACCCCAACAATGGCGGTACGGCCCGTACCCACGTCCCGCAGGCATGGGTACGGGCCGTACCGCCATTGTTGGGGTGACGTAGGGGTGGGCGTGGTACGACCCGTACCCACGCTCTTAAGGCGTGGGTACGGTGCGTACCACAATTGTTGTGTTGCCTGTTCGCGTCCATGTCGACTTCCGTTGTGGCGGACGCAGGCCTTGGTGGAGACGCCCCCGCCCCCCGAAGTGACCATGCCCTGGGGGTCAGGTATGTACAGGGCATGTATGAATTTTGACTTGGGTGGGGGTTATGTTTCCTGCCCCTGCCCCCCCCTTTGCCCCTGGGTGTTGTTCTGACCTTCTGCGGCGTCTGCGTCGGTTCCTGTACACCAGGTGGACTGCTATGGGGGCCGGGATGACACGTAGGTTGGGGTCCATGGCTGTCCGACGCATACAGGTGCTCTTTCTGCGCGTCGTCCTGATTTCCCGGCAGTTTTTGGCTGCCGTAAAATATTATCCGTGCGGAGTGACGTGGGCACGAATCGTACTTGCTGGTTTGTGAAACGCTGCCTGACTCCGTCCGGACGTCACGTCCGCGGTGTCCCGGATCCGATTTGTATGTTATTTTTTGCCGGTTGGTGTTTTGCATGAATCGTACGGAAACGGTGTTTCTGTACGAATCGTACTTGCGGGTTTGTAAGGTTTTTTTCCCGGGTACGGGTCGGACGGAGAAAACGCTCCGTCCGACGATTCGTACCCGGTTTTTCCGGGATCGGAATCGACACCTCAGTGTCCAACTGCTTCCCCAGTTTGGTTTGGATTGAAGTGGGAATTGTAAATGACACCCCTTTAGTGTTCAACACCTTTCTCAATATGGTTTAGATTGGATTGGGAAAAGTAAATGTAACCCCTTTAGTGTCCAACACCTTCCCCAAATTAGATTAGATTGGAGTGAGAATAGTAAATATCAATCCGTTAGTGTCCAACACCTTCCCAAATATGATTATTTCCCTGAACTGGTTTAAGTTGGAGTGGGAATAGTAAAGATAACCTCTTTGCTTTCCAACACCTTCCCCACATTGGTTTAGATTGGAGTGGGTGCAATAAATGTTAGCCTTTAGGTGTCGATTCTGATCCTGTAAAACCCGGGTACGAATGGTCGTACGGAGCGTTTTTTCCATCCGACTCGTACCCGGGAAAAACACCTTACAAACTCGCAAGTACGATTCGCACAGAACTACCATTTCCTTACGAGTCGTAAAAAACACCGACCGGCAAAAAAATACATACAAATCTGATTCTGGACGGCGCATACGCGACGTCCGGACGAAGTCAGGCAGCGTTCTATGGACAAGCAAGTACGATTCGTGCCGACGTCACTCCGCACGCAGCAGTTTTTACGGGAGCCAAAAACTGCCGGGAAATTGAGGACGACGCGAACAAGGAGCCCCGGTACGTGACGGACAGCGATGGACACCAACCTACGCGTCATCCCGGCCCTCATAGCCTACCACCTCGTGTACAGAAACCGACGCAGACGCCGCAGAAGGTCAGAACAACCCCCAGGGGCAAAGGGGGGGTGTGTGTGTGTGCAAGGGGCAGGAAACACAATAAAACATCCTGCACATTAATTACCTCCATGGTCTGGTCACTTCGGGGGGCGTGTCCACCAATCCCACGTCCCGCCACAACAGAAGTGGACGTGGACGCGTCCCCGTCACCACCACAATGGTGGTACGGGACGTCCCCACGCCCCTTAGAGCGTGGGTACGGGCCGTACCACGCCTACCCCTACGTCACACCAACAATGGCAGTACGGCCCGTACCCACGTCCGAAAGGCATGGATATGGGCCGCACCCCCAAAGTTGGGGTGCCGTAGGGGTACGGGCCGTACCCAGGCCATCAGCGCGTGGGTACGGCACATACCACGCCTACCCCTACGTCACACCAACAATGGCGGTACGGCCTGTACCCACGTCCCAAAGGCATGGGTACGGCCCGCACCCCCAAAGTTGGGGTGCCGTAGGGGTACGGGCCGTACCCAGGCCATCAGCGCGTGGGTACGGCTCGTACCACGACAGTGGACAGATACATAGGGGTGTGTGCCTATCACTCCCAGCAGTGCCCAGACATATGAGGGGTGTGTGCCTATCACTCCCAGCAGTGCCCAGACATATGAGGGGTGTGCCTATCACTCCCAGCAGTGCCCAGACATATGAGAGGTGGGTGCCTATCACTCCCAGCAGTGCCCAGACATATGAGGGGTGGGTGCAGAGGACTCCCAGCAGTGCCCAGACATATGAGGGGTATGTGCCTATCACTCCCAGCAGTGCCCAGACATATGAGGGGTGGGTGCCTATCACTCCCAGCAGTGCCCAGACATATGAGGGGTGGGTGCCTATCACTCCCAGCAGTGGACAGAGACATGGGGGTGTGTACATCACCCTCCGATGAGCAAAACTCCATGGGTGCATGAAGGCATTCACAATGTGCGACAATGTTGAGAGTGCCATGACAACACATCACTGACAGCAGTGTCCCACTCCCATGAGGATGGCTGTCCTTCCCCCACTGCATGACACACCACATGTGGGTGTGATGACAAATTACACATGCATACCCACCCCTGGCGGAGGCAGCACAATACACACACTGAGATCATGCAACAAGACTGTATCCTCATGTCAAACACCACTAAACTAAGAGAGCCTTAGGGAACACACACTGTCACCCACATTCCAGGACTGATAGGAATTTACAGGTGCCGGGGCAGCCAACAAGTTGTAGCCTCCCATGGAAGGAAAAGGGTGGAGTACACACAGATACAATGCCCACAATTGTCAGTCAGGTGCCCAAATACCCTGCAGAACACGTAACACATGTGTGTGAGGCAGGGAGTACACACATGCATAGTGCGTAAAAGGGAAAATGTACACATGAAGTCATGTCAATATACTCCATACACAAGTACAGTGTCCAGCAAGGATGCCACAAACGATGCAGGTGGAGACATTGCAGAGCATGCATGGCCAAAGTCGAAGGGATGTGTCACACACTGAGGAAATGTTGACACAGCTCAGCACAACAATTGGGAAACACCCTGCAGGGAAGATGTCAGGTGCCACAGAGGAAGGAACACACCTTGGGACAATGTCACCATGCAATAAGAGCTAACATGACCTACGAATATATGCAGACACCTTGTGACGGCATGCAGATATCAGGGTCTACCCCATGAGCAGCACACTACAACATTTCCCAGACACCCAACACATTATCACCACCCCAACTCAGGGAGCAGCAGCACCAACAGCAATACCAGAAAAGCAATAGTGTGCAAACGAAAAACAAAAAACCACATTCAGCATTTCGAAGAAAATTTGCTACAGTACACTATACATAGGCTATTTGGTTTTAGGTTTAAACCTATAGTAACTGATAAAACCCCACCGAAAGGAAAATAGCCATCACTGGTGTAATCATATAAACACTGAAAAAACACCTTTGCAACCACAAACTAAGTGCCATTCAAAGAAAGGAAAAGATGAGTGAAAGAGTCATTTTTATTTCATCCTTAACGGGCCAATACAATGTAACTTTGTTATACAAGGTAGTATCAAGAGAGACTGGGCTGTCATTATTCTGCTTGAGTTTTGTTGTTTAGGGATGTCAATGGAACAATGTCTCTTCTTCCTTCTGCTTTTTTTAGGTTTGTGGTCTTTGGTCTAAAGATGCAGTGTTTAGATGCATTTTTAGGTCTTATTTAGTTATTTTATGAACTGTACAGAATTGGGAAATATCAAAATCATATTTCAAATTTTGGCTACATTTGACTTCACTGATAGGTGAAATGGCTGGATTAATTGGAATCTTTCTTAATATGTAGCATCACATTTACCCACAGACAGAGAATGGGTGAAGTATTTTGATACATCTGTCCCCCTTTCTAGTGAGTCAGTATTGATTGTAAGTGAATTGCCAAAGAGCCCAGTTTTCAAACATTTAGTGCAAGATGTAGTGACAGGTATGTGTGAAACTAATGTTGTCACCAAGCATCTGAGAGAGTGGTGAAAACATGACACCAGGCGTTTGGTAAACATGGAACACAGTGTCACTTGGAATGCTGCTGAAAAAAGTTCCTACCAAGTTCAATTAAGATTGGAGTGATGTTGTTTGTATTTGCAGTAATTCAGCTACGTATATGAACAAGTTGTATGATGGCCTGTCAAAATTGATACCTGAGCTGAAGTGCTTCCCTGTAAGATAGCCTTGTATCTTGCTAGAGTGTATGCTGAAAGCATCTTTACAATCTTCAGAGTTAATGAAGAATGCTATTGACTTAGTAGTCCATTCTGGTGCAGTAAAAATGTATTTGGTCCTCATCTACCCTGTGCACACACTACCTATACAGATGCACTATCAGTGCAAAAAGCTAGCAATAATTAAAATCAAATTAATATTCCATAAACACTGGAAAAACACTGTTTCTGTTGTTTTTAATGGTGCGAAAATGTGTAACCACTGATAACCACTGTTTTTTAAGGTATTGAAAAAACTGAAAAAACCCCACCAGAATTTACCAAAAATAGAAACTGAAAACAGGAAAGCCTAACTATACACCAAGCCCATAGGACACGCCAGATGCAAAGTCCTGGGGGGGGACACGTTGGGTCGCGTCTCCCCTAGCTTGCCTGCACAGTTCACTGTACCATATCATCCAAAGAAGGGGGGGGCATCATGTGGGGGGGGAGAACCAGGCACCGCAGGGAAAGGAGGGGCACGGGTAGGTGTCGTGGGTGCAGGGACGGACAACTCCACCACAGGGGGTGGGGCAGCACCAAAGGAGGAGGTCAGTATGGCGCTGCACACGCCCGCAAGCTCTTCCAGTGTCTCCCCTGCACCCGAAGGAACCACAGGCCCCAAGGAGGGGGGGGGTTCGGAGGGATGGGTCGCAGCACAACTGGGGGAGGGTGTGGACAGGGGGGGACTCAACTACTCTGCCCGGGGAATCCCTCAAACGCTTGCGGGGTGGTGTCACACTGGGGCTGAGGGACAGACTGGCCATGAAGGACTCTCTGTCCGACTGTTGGGCAGGAGAGCCAAGGGGAGTGGTTTTGGAGGTAGTGGGTCGTGAGGACTGCGGACTCCTACTGTGACAGCATGGCTGCTGTTTGCCCCCCGACCCAGTGGCTGTGCCTTCTCCTCCCTGTGTGTGCGTGACAGGAGGTGTGCGCTTGGCCTTCCCTAGTGGTGTGCTGCCTGTGTCTGGTGGGGTGCGTGCATGGGGACGTCTGGGTGTGTATGGGACAGGCATGGGAGTGGGAAGTGCGGGTGGTGCCGGGGTAGGGGGGGACGGAGCGCTAAAGGAGACCCACTGCTGCCGTCAGTGACGAGTCCATGGACCTCAGCAACATCCGTTGGTCAGACATCGCTGATGACATGCCCTCCAGGTACGACACCATCCGTGTCAGCAGTCTGGTGTGGCCATGGAGGACACGCACCAGCGATGTCTGACCAACCTGCAACTGGCGCTGAATGTCCACAGACCCTGCATTGACGGCAGCAGGGGAGACAGGGGCAGGGGGTGCGGTGCCTGGCACGAAGGAGACATGTTTGGTGTACCACAAACTCCCCTCAGAACCCAGAACCCCTTATCCGACTAGCTTAGTGTCCCATTCGTTAGCCGAGGTTGAGCTCGGCGGTCCCAATGTATAGACAACCCAGAACAAGCGACTGACAACATTCTCAGGAATGGTGGGAATCAGACATACCTGTTCGTCATTATTCTCAGATCAGTCCACAACAGAATAGACAAAGACACGGTAAAGTTTAAAGAGTTCATTCAATGAACGTCGCGTCCTAAGATGCAGTACTGTGGCTAACATAAGCAGACAAATGGTTAAGTTCAGAAGCATCATCATTGTTGCAATATCCTAGACAATGAAAGGAGCAATCATAAGAAAATGACAGTGGAAACAGCAACCTTCCTGTCGCCAGTAAACCAATAGTAGTATCATTTGACTAATAGAAGGTCTCTAGGCTTGAATGGGGGACCCCCCACCGTACAGATCAGCTCAGTGGAATCACATCACAGGATCATCTAGTCTCGTCTCCTGCGAAAGTTCTCCATCACAATGAAACTAAAACGTGCTGCACTGCAATATGGCAAGCACTCGTCTATCTGGTATCTGCAGCTGCGTGCATGTAATGGCTAAATAGTGGGACGATCAACCTGCACACAACAACATGCACCGTCTAGTCACCCAGACTGTTTGTGTACACAATGTACAGTACAAGCTCGCTGCTCACTGTGAAGGATGTCAAACAACAGACAGTTCTCATGTGAAGCAAACTCGAGAAGGCATTTTTCAATTAATAACACGCAACTACAGTGTCGCGTGCAAAAGCAGCAAAATTGGCAAGATGGCTTACTAACAACTAACGCGGTGGTGCCAACTTAGCATTGTACATAGGGAGATAGGAATAATCACTACACCCCCCCTTGTTCGTTCCACTAACCACTAGGGGCGCAAATTCAAGAACACAGAGTTCAAGTTTGATAGAACGGAACCAAGGGCATGAACTGGAAGTCCATAGAAGGGAAGCGAAAAAGTCAGAAAAGAAATTTCAATAATGAACGATGTTGCAGGGAAATTAACCATGCAAAAGGGAAAAAAATATAACATCGATGGATGCACCATGAAATGAGCAGGGCTAAAGTCAATCCATCGAGGTATAAGCACAATAAGTTGCAACAGTTTCCAAGAGGAAATCATTTGAACGTTCCACAAAATTATCTGCCATCCAGTTCAGCAGGGGGAAAGAACACACGTGTTCCTCAACAATCGGGGCATCCAGCACCATTTGTGGACAACAGGTGGGGACATCAAGATAACTTCTGGATAAGCATTCAGTTGCAGCCGTTCCGATGTCCCAATTCCCTAGGACTCCATGTGCTGCAGCACAGGCCATAATCCTGACGCCAGAACAGTCCAACTCATGGGCCACTAAGGGGCTCATCAGTCGATCATAATCCGAGTCAGGAGACACCGAGTTAGACAGGCACAAATCCAGAGCCCATTCGAATGGACAATCTAGGCAATGAAAGACAGGTTGCATGCAGGTAAAGAAGGGAAACCGGAAGGACAATCCATAGGCAATGCTTAAGGTCGCCAGCGGCAGAGTGACGTAGAATTCAAGCATCTGTTTCCGAAGATGGAGCAGCCGGTGCATGCTGTCTTGTAACGCAAGTTGTGCAGCCATAGCGTAGTACGCAGATCAATAATAGCACCCCAGCTACGAGGGCGAGAAGCAAAGGGAGACCTCCGAAGACGCTAGAAAATATCGAATGATGAAATGCGGGGAACACACCAAACAGAGTTTGGAAGGAGGTCACGAGGCCGGAGCCCACAATTTAGAAAAAAAACAGCCAAGCCACTTGTTGACGAGGCATGAAAGATAGTCTGAATCCGAGTCCCAAAATGTAGTGGGAGATCAGTGTTCAAAAGCGCTTGCACCTCTGTGCGCGTGTTAGCTACGTGAAGGACAAATGTTTCTCGGGATGAAGTCAACACGACTTGTTTTTGAGACAATAGAGCCCTTATTCTGCTCATCTTGTTGAACTCTGCTTTCAAGGTTGGAATGGAAGGCCAGATGGATACATCGAGCCGGCCATGCGGGGGTGGGAAAAGGACGTTATTACAGAAAACCACTCGTAGTGATGCAGTCACGATGTGAGGAATTCCTACCAGCATCCCACAGCAAGCTTCATCATTGAATAGCACATAACTACCGTTAGCAACCAGCGTACAAGACGGGGTCATAACTGGCACACGAATCCCTTTCAGAATACAAGCTAAATTATGAGCGTGTATATGACAAGCACTATGCAATTGAATGTGCCTACACACCACAGAATGATCCGGAGTGGAAGTGCACCCTTCACCTTTTAAATACACCTCCTTGCCGTCTCTCACGCACCTGTTGTCGCCTAGCACAGACACAAGGGACCCGAGCAAGTGGGAGGGCGGTGTTGGGAATGGAGGGTGCGGCGAGAGATGGAGTGCTGTTTTCAGCTCTGGGAGCAGTCTCTGTCCCCTCTGGGAGCTCAGCCTCGGACCCGTCAGCGTCATAGTCGGTGTTGGGACTGGACAAGTCCGCCGCCTGACTCCCCTCTGCCTCCGTGCCACTTGCTGCGCCAGACTCCCCAGCACTGGTGGCCCCGGTGCTGGATCTCTCCCCCACGTCCGTGCCAGTGTCTTCCTCGGTTTCCCCCGACGATGCTGTGGGCAAGGTGAAGAGACAGGAAATGATCAGACACCTGTATACATATGACACATGTGTCCAAACTACATAGGACACAGCGCATAGCATGAACAGCAACATGAGTAACATCTACAATACTACAAACATATGTAGGCCCTGCACCACACAGTTGGTTTACCCACCATGCCACTGGGAAACAATGGGGAGCATGACACAACAGCAAATTACTTGATATCAATTTATACAGAGGAGCTACTCTCTGGGGACAGTCGAGCACTGCATCACTGACATGGCACAGTCACCTACACCCGCAACTGTCCCCTGATGCCAGGGACACGGATAATGACACCTGACATGTAACTACCGGCGTTGCACGATGTGACTATGTCATGTGTGTGTCATGTGTTCCCATGAGCTTGCTGTAGTTGTTCCGTGACATGCATCTGCAGTTGCTGCATCCAACATGTGTCTGTGTGTCGATGGGCATGGCACACTATTACGCACACCAGGCCAAATGTGGAATCAGACGTAACGGGTGTATGTATGCATCGCACATGGACTTGCGAGACAAGGAGATATCTGCGTAGTCTCAATGTATGTGTGATCAGTCTTGACATGTACCCCTTCATGGCAAGGTGTGTGGACTGTCCTATTTCAAGGACATGTGACCTGTGCCTCTAGTGTTCCGCAACCTGTCTGTATGATAAAACATCCTTCTTCTGCACATATGTGGATGTCTGTCACTCCTGTAATGCGTCTGCCTGTTCACTTACACTGGCCCACAGCTAGTTTCATGGCATGTCATGTTGACCTCGAGCACCCACACGTGTAGCTGACTCTTGGTAGGGGTATCACCTGGCTGGCATATGTGTCCTGGATGCATTGCACAGAACAGACTCTGTATAAAGCATATGTGTATTAGCTGTTGAACATGTGCTCAGTTAATTGACATTGGTGTAATGCTGTACTCAATCTTCGTTATTCCTTCCAAATGTCTGCAGGGCACCGCCTCTCCCCCGACCAATGCCAGACTTGGCTGCCATGAGGGAACGTGACTGTATACGCCGCTACCGCTTCTCCCAACCGTTGATTGACAACTTGACCGCAAGGCTGGCACCACACCTCCAACCGCTACACAGGTATCTTACTGCACTGACACCCAAGATGAAGGTGATGGCAGCCCTACATTTCTTTGCCACGGGTACGTTTCAATTGACCATAGCTGATGTAGGTGGCATGTCCCAGACCATGTTCAGCGGTGTCCTGCATGATGTGTTAGAGGCCATGTTGGTACACCTGGACGAATTTATACATTTTCCAACTCGTGAGCAGTTGAAAGGTGTCAAGGGTGAGTTCTATGCCGTGGGAGGGATGCCCCATGTCATTGGGGCCATTGATGGGACACATGTGGCTTTGGTACCACCACAGGCACAGGAGGTAGCCTTCCGTAACCGCAAACATTACCACTCCATCAATGCCCTTGTGGTATGTCTTGCTAACATGCTGATATCCCATGTCTGTGCCCGTTTTCCAGGATCAGCACACGATGCCTACATCATGAGGCGTAGCAGGGTGCCTGAAATGATGCTGCAGCTGCGCAATGAACGTGCATGTCTTGTTGGTGGGTATACTCTGTTAGTCCTGTATTTAGTGGTATCTTAATATCTTACTGCTTCTCCTGACCAACTTCTGTCCATGATGTTTCCATGTAGGGGACGCTGGCTATCCCAACATGCCATGGCTGATGACGCCTCTCCGCAACCCCAGAACTGCCGCAGAACACCGGTACAACGACACCCATGGGCAGACAAGGCGCGTGATTGAGAGGACGTTTGGACTCCTGTCATCTGCTCATGTCATCATTGCCCTCCTGCTATTCCTCATGAGTATTGCAACGTGTGCTGGATCAGAGTTACATGCACAGACATGGTGAAAAGTCATTTTGGGTAAGGAGTGCAGCAAGGCGTTTTGTGGGTGGTACGTGTTTGTGATATGTGGGGACTGCTCCTGTGCATGTTGTGTTGCCATGCATACATGTCGACTCACCATGGGCCACATGACGTGTTGCATGGCTCCCATGAATTGATAGTCACCCTTCCTGACAGTCATCTGTCATGGATTGTGGATTCTGATGAAGGCATCAATGTGTGTATAACGTCCCTCAGGAACATACGGGATGCTAATGGTGGACATGGTGTGGGACATCCCCATGACAGCCTCAATGGGGAATTGCAGCCTCTCGGTGTGCAGCAAGGGGTGTGAGGCTCAACCCCTTCACTTGTGTGCCAGCTCAGTAGGATTTACCACATCTGTGTGTTGAAGGGGGTGTCCAGTGTAGGTCACACATGTTCAGCCAAATGACCTGTGAATCTGTTCCAATGGATGCATTTCCATTAGTGTGAGGCTGAGTAATAAAGGTGTTCGTCACACTCCAAGGTGCCTCATCTCTGTCAATGCAGGTCTCTTGCCACTTGGCATGCGGCATCTCTGGCATACTTGCTGTAGATAATGCATAGGAGTCCATGTGTAGTTTAGCGACATGCATGCAGTTGCTCATGGATTAGGCTCCCTATTGGGCATGAGGTACATGGTTGTGTATGTTTTTTAGCAAGGTCGACCACACAATGGGCCATCAACAGCTGCTGAGGGTGTGTCTCCTGTGCGCAGGTCGCCCTTCAGTTTCCTGATCCGGTGTAATGGCTCTTTGGTGATTGTGCATGCATTGTCTCTCGGTGTGCCATGTGACACTGGACACTCCTTACTTTACACACGCGCCTGTTGCAGTTGTCCTTCTGACATCCTAGTCTTTGTGTGCAAAATGGGGCATTTTGCAGGGAGATGGCGCCTGCTGCTGCGGACCCTGCACAAGCACCCAGTGGCCACACACACAAGATGGTGTGCATCATGTTTGGCTCGCTCACATATGCCATGCTAGTCCACAGCATCTGGACCTCATGCTGCAACGCCCTCTGCATTATGCACATGATCCACAGATAGATCCACTCCAAGTTACGACAGACCATCCTCCAGGTCCATGACAACATCCGTCTCATATACTGCCCTGCCCTCTACGGAGCAAGTACATCCAAACTCCAAGGAAACTGGTCCACTTCCAGGGGGCATCTGCACACCTCAGCTTGAACACCCTGCGCCCCAGCCACCTCACCGTCCACCATAGATAGCTGCAATGGATCACTGTCTGCTGCAGGATGACCTCCACACTCCCCACCCACACTCAGGAGGCAGTCCACAAACCCGACCCCACACCAACCTTGTACGTCTGTCATCCTAGAAACCATTGGTCCATCTCCGTGCATCCAACCTTGCCCTGGCCACCGTTCTTCACATCCACCGTACTCCAGCATACAGGACATTGTTCACCCACCTGGCCACACATACCTGGGACTCCCTCCCCGGGTACCTCCACATGGGCCATGACTTCTACGCCTTGATGATGATCTCCCATATAGGTCTGTCCGCACAGTTTAGCAAGCACCCCCTCAGCAGCCAGAGGCCATCACAGATGAGTGTTGTGCTCCATGCCTACATTGAATGATACCTTGTGACCCATGTGTGTCCTGTACCAGACTCTGATCCCAGGGTATGGATGGCTGGAGTTAGTTCAACACTCTGGCATAGTTAGACATTTCCACACACATATGTCGTTGAATAATGCCAAATGACAGCAACATCTCATGTGCAGAACAATAAAATTCATTTTTGGTGGGGTGAGTCTTTTGGTAGATGTGCTAAGGTGCTCTACCGGGGGAAGAGAATCCAAAGTTCACAGGGGGAGATGGCATCCTTGTCAGTTGGAGTCATCAGAGTCCAGACCACAGTGTTGGTCATCATTGGTCAGACTGTGACCAGCAAGTCCATGTGGCAGAGAATGTCATTGGATGAGGTGCTGCTGTTGTGCCAGAGGGCCAGGTGCCAGGCCAGGTGACCTGGGAGATGGGGATGGTCCGCTGACTCTCACGGTCTTTTCCGTGGACGACCCACCTTTCTCCGGGGACCCTCAGATGCAGGCCTTGACGATGCTGGGGACGCTCCGTCAGATGAATCCTCCTCCTCCTCCCTCCCTGTGTCTGGTGCTGGTCTACGCCTGATGGTACAGGGAGGGTTTGCCAGGCTTTGGGCGATCTGATGGAGTGATTGGCTCACGTCCCTGTGCACCGCCAGGAGCTCAGCCAGTCTTGCCTCCATCCGTCCTTGGTGTTGTTGATGACTGGCATGATGCTCGACCTGCAGGTCCTTCATCACATCGAGGGTCCCCTGCATCCCAGAAAGTCTGAACACGACCTGGTCGATGCCTCTGGTGTCACGCCGGTATGAGTCCAGGATGTTGCGTATGTGTGACATACCGGGGTCCTGAGCTGGCTGGTCAGGTTCGCGCCTCCGCCTGCCTCCACTCCCACCACCCCTGCCCACACGAGCCTGGCCTGCCGTTATGGGCACATCGGGTCTACGAGACCCCTGAGGGATGGCATTTGAAGGGTTGTCTGCCTCCTCCTGGGTGCCCGCAGAACCTTGTCCCTCCTGGTCAGACTGGCTGTGTTGTTCAGTGAGAGCAGGGCTCCTGGGTGTCTCCTGGGAAGTGGCAGGAATGGGGGTGGGGGTTGGCACAGATGTACCTGACGCAGGTGCTGCAGGGGCTTGGACACCGGAGGGGCCAGGTTGGTCGGGGTCATCCACGGAGTGGTGAGAGTCGTCGCTGCCGGTGGGATCCTCTTCACGCGGTGCCTGGGACTGTGATTCTTCCCCCTCAGTGTTGGGGGGAGATCGTCGACGTTGCCCTGTGTGTGAGAGAGAAACAATGTTAATGCTGTTTCATGCCACATCCATGTGTCATACATATTCAAGTTGACACAGTTCCTCCAGGTAGTTGGATGTCCCTAGCATTCCTCTCAGTGTCCACTCGGGGATGGGTATGTTGCGGGGGACAGATTGGGATGTTTTCCTGAGTGTGTGACCTGTAGATAGTTGGCTCTGATGCTTACTTGGCTCTGGATTGGTCTTGTTGTGTCACATGTCCATTGTGGGAGTGTGTGAATCCGTTGCCTGCCCCGGGGGTGTGTGCTTGTGTTAGGGGGGGTGTGACCGGGCATGCTGTTGTGTGTAGTGTGAGTTGTCATTGGGTCTCCCAGGTGATGTGTGTGTCCCCTCATGGTGCATGCTGGCATGACAGTGAGTGTGAGTTCCTGTGCTAGATAGCTGTGCTTGTGGAGTTGGTGTTTGAGTGTACAGTGGTCCCAGGAGGGCCTTGTGCTGCATACAGCAGGGCCCAGTGTCAGCTACCTTGTTAGTAGTTTGCCAGTCCCTGTGCATTGTGCATGGGTAAGTACCTATGCCATATGGGCTGAGGGCATTGTTGTCTGTGTATCATTTTCACAATGTGTTGTGTGGGGCCCACCCTCCCAGCCTCCCGGACATCCAGTCTTGTGTTTGTGGTTGTTGTAGCCTTGGACATGGCCTTGTCTTGATTTGTGAAGGGTGCATGGTGACGTTAGTGGCATGGGCGTGGTTTTTGAGTGTGGTTGTGTGCGGTGAGTGCTTGGGGGTAGGTGCGTGCATTTGGTGTGTATGTGGTGTGGACCCCATTGCCCCCATGTTACGTAAGTTGGTTGTGTACTCACCAGGCTCTGCGACTCTTTTGACTCCGTGTACTCCCACCGGCGGTAGCATGGCCATCACCTTCTCCTCCCAGGGATGGTAGTGTACGGGTCTGCGGGGCGGCCCACCTCCAGTGATGTTAGTCTGCGCATATTCTTCATTCATTTTCCTCTTGACCGCCCTGCGCAGATCGTACCACCTGGCTTGGCATTCATGCCTGGTCCTTCGGATGGGCGCAACAGCATTCAACTTATCGACAATCCTCTGCCACATGGCAGATTTTGAAGCTATGCTGGTCTGTCTGACCAATGTTCCAAACAGCTGTGGCTCGACTCTGATGACTTCGTTGACAAGGAGGTCCAGCTCCGCCGTTGTGAACTTTGGATTCTTGTCTGTGGGCATAGTGTGGGGTGTGGGTGTGGATGGTTGATTGTGTGTGGGTGTGAATGTGAGTGTGTGTGTGTGTGTGAATGTGAAGAGGGGGATGTTTGTGGAGGAGGTTGTGTGAAGGTGTGTGAGTGAAGGTGTAGCGAAGGTATGAGTAATGTGGGGTTGTTTGTGTGTGGGCTCTGTCAGCAGTAGGTCTGTTGCAAAGGCACATGGTTTGTGTGTGTGGGCCCTTTTTATTGGTCAATTTTTGGGTGTGGCTGTGTTTGAATTTTGGTGGGTGTGTCATAAGAGGTGGTTGTGTTTGGGGCCTCTGTTGGCCTGTTTGGATGTGGCAGGTCAGTCATTGAGATGTATTTTGTCGTGTAGAAGTGGTTTGTGTTGTTGTGCGAGTCGATTTGACCCTCCTTGTGCTGTTTTACAGTGTCCTGGTTCTGTATGAGTACGATCCGTACATACGCGATGCTGGGTGAGGGTGCTGGGGTACGGTGTTGGTGTGCGGCGCGTACATGCGGTGGGGGGCTGGGGGTACAGTGCGTACATGCGGTGCGGGGGTATGGTGCGTACATGCGTTGGGGGGCTGGGGGTACAGTGCGTACATGCGGTGGGGGTACGGTGCGTACACGTGCGGCCCTGGGGAACGGTGCGTACAATGCGGTGGTACGGTGCGTACATGAGGGGGTGCTGTGCGTACATGGAGGGGGTACGGCACGTACAGTTGCGGGGCTGGGGTGCAGTGAGGACAGGGTGGTGTACGGTGCTGACATATTTGGGGGTGGGGTCTGTACGGCTCGTACATGGGCATGAGTTTACCCGTGTACATGTGTGCTACTGCGTTGGCTCCGTACGGGCATTTTTACGTGCGATTGTGTATTCGGAGGGACGGTCGGGATCGTACTTGCGCGCTCGGACTTGTGTTTTACGATTTGTACGTGAAACTGTCCGGATCACTTTCGTACACTTTTCCCGACGATATTCGGACGTGGACACTTTCCGACGCACTCTCGTAGACGCTAATCGTAGTTATTTGTCACGGACGGATCGTACTTGCCAGTTTGTATGGTACTTGTACGACTCGTACGTAAAAAAATACGGATACGGGTCGTACAAAAATTATTTTTACCGGATCGGAATCGGCACCTTAGTGTCCAACACATTCTCCAATATGCTTTAGACTGGAAAGAGAATACTAAATGTTACCCCTTTAGTGCCCTAAACTTTCCCAATATGATTTGATTGGAGTAGGAATAGTAAGGGCCACCCCTTTAGTGTCCAACACCTTTCTCAAATGGAGTAGGAATAGTAAAATTCTCCCCTTTAGGGTCCAACACTTTTACTCACTATGTTTAGATTGGAAATAGTAAATATTACCTCGTTAGTGTCCGACACCTTTCATAAATATTGCATAATAAAAAAAGTCGCATATTTTGTAGTTTTTAATTGCTTCCATTTCTTATGCATAGTTTTTCAATTTGTATTATAAATACTTCAAGTACAATTTTCTTTAATAATATATAAAATTAAGTAATTTAAAAAAGTCTGTGTTTTTTAATAATAAGAAGGCATGTACATCATGTTTATATGCATATGTATGTTATACATTTTCAACTGTTATTTTTTATTTTTAACAATTTCTTATTGTTCATTAACTTTTTTTTCATATATATTTCCATCATTATTTTTACACGTGTTTTCTTAATATATTTTTAAAAGTGTATATATTATATACATTTCTGTAATTTATACGTTAGAATTTTTTATAATTCTTTATAACATTGATTGATCTGTTTTATATGCTTAATAATTCTTCTTATTTTGTTAAGTTCTTAATTTTTTTATATCTATTTATTTAAAACATTATTTTCATGTGTTATTAGCATTTATATATTTTTTTTAATATTTCATAATATTACTTAATTTATACTTTACAATGTTATCATAATTCTTTATAACATTGTTTGATATGATTTACAGTGTAGTAATTTTTTATAATTTTGCAAACTTAGCGGGTCTTACGATGGCGGAGAGACAGCCACTGACAGGCTGCTGGTGGTGGTCTCCCCTCCATTCGAAGACAATTACCAGCCCACCACATTAGGATGGCAGGCAGTTCCGTGGCAGTTGGAAACTTCGACCTCCACATGTCCGACGGCTTCTTGAGCCCGCAGGTGTGGCGGAGGGCCTCCACCAAAGGGATTCCGATGTCCCTTCACGCCTGCCTGTTCATGGCGGTTAACCTGCCATGAACAGGCAGGTGGAAAGGGAATTTGGGGGCCCGTAGCGGGCCCCCCTAACCTCTCTGACCACCTATGGTGCCCTCCTACGTATTCCTGCGCCATGTGTCAGTCACTGCATGGTGCCTGCCACGTAGTGCAGGGAAATGTAAATTGTCACTTTTTTGCATTGTGGCGGGTGCTGCAGTCAGCAGCATCCACAACAATGCAAAACATGTGCAATGCGACCACCTTGGTGGCGGTGCATTGTAATTCATACTGTGGGACTGTCACCTTGCAGGCGGGCTGTCCCAAATACGATACGATGGCGGACGGACTGAAATCCGTCTGTCATGGTAATGACCCCTAATAATTCAAGTTTTTTGCAGTATTTCCCGTTCATTTATATGTGGAGAATGACTTTTTTTGTCACATTTGGTGGTAATTTGTTTTGCTGCTACCTTCTGTTTTGAAATGTAGCTGTGCTATTTTTAGCCTACTTTCCTGAACCAGGTTACGGTAAGGTGCTGCTGTTCATCGGAACAGGTCATTCCTTTTTTAAGGATTTTTTACTGGTTTTGAGAGTTGGGGGGATTTAGGAGGGAATTTTAAAAGTTAGTTATAGTGATGTTTGTTGGTTTTTGGGATATTTATGTCTATTGCTGTTACTGTTTTACATTAGTTTTTTAAAATGTGCCCCAAACCATGGGGCAGATTTATGAGCCCCTTGCGCCACTTTTGCGTCACTTTTAACATGGGAAAAGTATTCAGATGCACACCAAACATGGCCAATCTCAAAACACAAATATCCCTTTTATATATGCCCGACAACTAAATAAACAATGCAGCACTTATTACGAGCTCCTAAACCATATAAAACATACAACAAATAATGACTACCGCCCAAAAATAATCATAGACTTTGAACAAGCCACGATTCAAAAAATTAAAAAAATATACCCCCACCCAGCTATACTAGGCTGTTACTATCATTTCAATCAAAGTATATGGAGACATGTTTAAAAATCTGCACTAAATACAGAATATTCCACAAACAGCCAATTTGTCTTTAAAATGTAAAATACAGATAGCACTAACTTATGTCCCTATGACAGAGGTAGCCAACCAACAACTACAATCTAATAAAAAACCCTTTCTACCAACAAAATGAAGAAAATAATGTAGTCCCCTAATGGATTATTTTTAAGGTGCTTGGATTGGGAGACTGCATTGCTCTGGACAAAGATGCTGACCCAAATTACAAATACCACGGTGGAATGTCTATGACAGCACTTTGGCGCAGGAAGCCAAAACACAAAAAGCAATGGAAAGATGGCACAATGCCTTCCAATCAACACTGGGCACCTTTCCTTATACATGAAAACCTAAATAATATGAAATGAATTCTAATATTCTCTACAGTAAACAACTTAATGAAACTTAGCAAATATCAAACATTCATGATGGATGGGACCTTTAAAATGTGCCCCAAACCATTTAACCAGATATACACCATACACGGTGAATATCAAAATACAAATATCCCTTTTATATAAGCCCTAATACTAAATAAACAAATCAGCACTTATTAAAAGCTCATATAAAACATGCACCAAATAACTACTAACCCCCAAAAGCTTATAGCCATTGAACAAGCCATGATTCAAACATTTATAAAAATACCCCCCCCCCGGCTAAACAAGGCTGCGACTATCATTTCAATCAAAGTTTATAGTGATATCCTCGCTCTACGAGCGAGCAAGTACGATGCGAGCTACGTGAAATTCACCGACCGAGTCATTTCCGGGTCCGAACCGCTCCATATGTCTCGGCCGTAAGCTAACCGTGGTGTGCAATGGACGCGATTACGACCGAGCCAGTACGATGCACGCGTCGGACAGCCGGTGCGAGCTGGAGTGTCCGGCTCGCAAAACGCCCACGAAGTTGCTTTTGGGGGTCCGTGTCGGACCCCTTGTCACCCGCAGCCCTATGACTCGGATACAGGGGGAGACCCAAGGGTCTCCCCAACACAGGCATGTACGGTGCAGATGGCACCAATCCGTACCCACTGTAGGGGGCGCCCTTGTGCAAGACGTACCCATTCAGTCAATGGGAGCCCATGCACGCGTCGTTCGACCGGCTCCCATTGACTTCTATGGGAGTCCCACCGAACCGAGTCCGGCAGCATACGGCCGCATCGTACTCGCTCGGTCGGACTGCAGGACTCCGGCTCGGTCGGAAAACACTCGGGATCCGGCTCGGTCGGAGAGCGTTCCGACCCGGATCGGAATCGGCCCCTAAGTGTAGAATATTCCACGAATAGCTAATTTGCCTTTAAAAATAAAAGTAATTATAGCCCTAGCCTATATCCCTGTGACAGAGGTAGCTAACCACTACAATTGACTTTCTAACAACAAAATGAAGGCAAACTTAGTTCTCTAATGGACTATTTTGAAGATGCTTGGATTGGCAGACTGCATTGATTCGGACACAGACACGGACCCAAATTCCCAAAACCATGGTGGAATGTCCATGGCAGCCCCTTGACACAGGAAGCCAAAACAAACAACTCAGTGGAAGGATGGCACAATACCTTAATCCACACTGGGCAGAACTCAATCTACACTATACAAATGTTAAGCATTACAAAAAGAGCCAAGCTAGCAAAAACTAAGAATGGAGCAATTTGTTAGTCGAATTGGCTCCTAACTTAGCAAACAAACTTGAAAGATTGTACTCTATGGGTGAGTAAGTTGGTGTGTGATAGGCTGTATGGGTGAGTAAGTGCGTGTGTTAGTGGCTCTGTGGGTGAGTGGGTGTGTTAGTGATTGTATAGGTGTTATGACTTGGTGCATGTGTGGCTGTATGGGTGAGTACCAAACAACCACTCACTCACCCATACTGTTAGTGACACACCGCCCTTTTCAGCCATACAGTCACTAACACACCCAGCCACTCACCCATACAGCTACTGTAATAATTACAAGATGGCAGTTACCCATTCGCTAATGGTAATGGGCTACCAAGGGACCCTTTCCTTTTTGCAAATGTGGACACAAACATTTTTGTAGAGCAGGAGGTGGTCAAATTTTTCATTTTTGTTTTTGAAATGCATCCTGTTTTCCTTTAAGTAAAATGGGCTGCATTACAAAAAAAATTGCTTTATTGAAAAAACAAGATACAGACATGGTGATCTGCTGAACCCAGCAGGCGACCATCCCTGTGATTCTGCCCATTCCCAATAGGTCGCAGATTGAGACCTGCCTCATGAATATGATGAGGTAGGTCCATTTGCAACCTATTGTACATCGCATTTTGCGACTTCCTAATTACGAGTCACAAATAGTTGCAATTTGAAAATCGCAAAATGTATCTATCGTACATGTGACCCCATATCCCTACAACCCAACAGCATACCTATTCATTTCATCAGCCTTTTCCTTCTCACCTAGACCCCACTATTGATAACACCTACCTATTTCAATTAAATCATTACCACTAACCCTGGGCATAGTGGGGCTACGTGGAGCATCGCGTAGTGTGGCCAAATCTACACACACTCACGCGATCCGCGTAGCCCTACTACGCGCTGCTCGCCTCCCGCCCGCCCTCATTTTAAAATAAGTTAAAGTATTTTAAAAGTAAGAGAAAATGCCTTAGCTGCGGTGGGGCGTCCCGGGGCTCCCTCTTCCTGGTTGACGGCAACTTCTTCTCACAAATCCTTCATACCCCCTCTTCACATTCAGACCCACACCTTCACTGTCAGACCCACACAACCACAACCATCCACACCCTCACCCCACACCATACCCACAGACAAGAATCCAAAGTTCACAAGGGAGGAGCTGGAGATCCTTGTCAATGAAGTCATCAGAGTCGAGCCACAGCTGTTTGGAACATTGGTCAGACAGACCAGCATAGCCGAAAAATCAAGCCTGTGGCAGAGGATCGTTGATAGGGTGAATGCTGTTGCACCCATCAGAAGGACCAGGACTGAATGCCACGCCAGGTGGTACGATCTGCGGAAGGCAGTCAAGCGAAAAATGAATGATGACTACGCCCAGAGCAACATCACTGGAGGTGGTGGGCCCCGCAGACCAGTACATCTCCATCCCTGGGAGGAGAAGGTGATGGCCCTGCTTCCGCCGGTGGGAGTACATGGACTTCCAGAACCTGGTGAGTACACAAACAACTTATGTAACATGGGGGTAATGGCATCCACACCCCAACTACACCAAATGCACGCAACTACCCCAAGCCCTCACCCGCCAGAACCACAGTCAAAAACAACGCTAATGCCACTAACATGTGTATGCCCCATTGAGAAAGCAAGGCCATACTATGTCCCATGCTACACGAAGCACCAACCCAAGAATGGATGTCTGGTATGCTGGGAGGGTGGGTGGCACAAAACGCATTGTTGAACTACGAATCAGGCACAATTGCCCTCATCCCATATGGCCCAGGTACATACCCATGCACCATACGCAATGCACAGGGATCCGGAAAGTACGGACAAGATAGATCACACTTGGCCCGGTGTAGGCAGCACAAGGCCCTCCTGTGACCAGTGCAAACACAAACACCAAGATAACAAGGTCAGATATCTACGACAGGAACTCACACTCACTGTCATGGTAGCATGCTCCATGGGGGGACAGCTACATCACCTGGGAGCTCCAGGGCCAAATCACACTACACACACCAGCAGGCCCTGCCACATACACCCCTTACACAAGCCGACACCCCCGGGACAGGCAATGGATTTACCAACTGTCACAATGGACATGTAACACAACAAGACCAATATATAGCCGAAGAAGCATCCAAGCCAAAAATCTACATGTCAAAGACTCAGGAGAACATATCAATCTGTCCTCTGCAATATACCCATCCACAAGTGAACACTGAGGAGAATGCTAGGCACATACAACTACCTGGAGGAACAGTGCCAACTTGAATGTGTATGAAACATGCATGTTGCATGAAACAGCATTAACATTGTCTGTCTCTCACACACAGGGCAACGTGATGAATCTCCCCCCAACAATGGAGGGAAGAATCATAGTCCCAGGCTCGGGAGGAACCTGATCCCACCGGCAGCGACGCCTCTCAACACTCCGCGGATGACCCCGACCGACCTGGACCCCCTGGTGTCCAAGCCCCTGCAGAACCTGGTTCAGGAACATCTGTGCCAACCACCACCCCCATTCCTGCCACATCCCAGGAGACACCGAGGAGCCCTGCCCGCAGTGAACAACTGAGCCAGTCTACCAGGAGGGGCAAGGTGCGGCGGGCACCCAGGAGGAGGCAGACAACACCGCCACTACCATCCCTCATGGGTCCCGTAGACCCGATGTGCCCACAACGGCAGGCCAGGCTCGTGTGGGCAGGGGTGGTGGGAGTGGAGTCAGGCGGAGGCGAGAACCTGACCAGCCAGCTGAAGGGACCGGTATGTCACACATACACAACATCATGGATGCATACTGGCGTGACACCAGGGAGTTCAGCCAGGTAGTGGTGACCCTCACAGAGATCAAGAACCAGAACCAGTAGGCCCAGCAACACGCCAGTCAACAAGAACACCAAGGACGGATGGAGGCAAGACTGGTTGAGCTCCTGGCGGTGCAAAGGGACATAAGCCATTCACTCCGTCAGATCGCTGACAACATGGGCAACCCTCCCTGTGCCACCAGGCGAAGACCACCACCAGCCACAGGGAGGGAGGAGGAGGAGGATTTGTCCGACGGAGCGTCCCAAGCATCGTCAAGGCCTGCATCTGAGGGTCCCCTGAGGAAGGTGGGTTGTCCACGGAAAAGACCGTGAGAGTCAGCGGCACATCCACATCTCCCAGGTCACCTGGCCTTCCCACCTGGCCTTCATGTGCGACAGCATCACCTAATTGACTGACATCATCTGCCACATGGACTTGCTGGTCACAGTCTGACCAATTATGCCAAACACTGTGGTCTGGACTCTGATGACTTCAAATGCCAAGGATCCTATCTCCCCCTGTGAACTTTGGATTCTATGGTCCCTGCATAAGGTAGTACACGTACGGGTACGCACTAGTATTACAGTGCGTTTGACACGTACGTGTACTACTAGTGCATACCCGTACGTGTACTACTTTAGTACACGTACGTGTACGCACTAGTAGTACACGTACGGGTACTACTAGTGTGTACCCGTACGTGTACTAAGGTAGTACACGTACGGGTATGCACTAGTAGTACACGTACGTGTCAAACGCGCTGTACTACTAGTGCGTACACGTACGTGTACTACCTTAGTACACATACGGGTACGTACTAGTAGTACACGTACGGGTACACACTAGTAGTACACGTACGGGTACTACTAGTGCATACCCGTACGTCTACTAAGGTAGTACACGTATGGGTACGCACTAGTAGTACACGTACGTGTCAAACGCACTGTACTACTAGTGCGTACACGTACGTGTACTACCTTAGTACACGTACGGGTACGCACTAGTAGTACACGTACGTGTCAAACGCACTGTACTACTAGTGCGTACACATACGTGTACTACTAGTAGTACACATACAGGTATGCACTAGTAGTACACGTACGTGTCAAACGCACTGTACTACTAGTAGTACCCGTACGTGTACTACTAGTGCGTACCCGTACAGTGTACTAAGGTAGTACACGTACGGGTACGCACTAGTAGTACAGTGCGTTTGACACGTACGTGTACTACTAGTGCGTACCCGTACGTGTGAACTAGTGCGTACCCGTACGTGTCAAACGCACTGTACAACTGGTGCCGTAGGGGTACATGTGAAACGCACCGTACCTGTGTGTGGATTTCCAAATTACATAGGGGACACATAAGGGACAAGTATTAGGCCCTAAATGCATGCTGGTTGTCGTGGAGACAGAGTTTTCAGTTGAAAAGTGTCGATCAGGTGTCCTGGAACAGTCAGTTGGCCACAAAATACAATGTTGCAAAGTGGTTATTGACTTGACATGATGCTCAAAATTTGAACAATGCGAATGCTGTCATTGGTGTATGTTTAAAGGGATTGGAGTAAACGTACGATGCTAATGAGTCTGACCAATCACTATGTACTCCTCAAAATGAATGCCCCTCAGCAAGACAGATATAAGGCAGCCACAACCCATGAGAGGGCACTTGCCTGCACAACTTTCCAGTCGGCCACACTGCTGCTGTCTCTGCTTCATCTGGACCATGTCACGTACTGTGAAGAGGGCCCAGCCATTCACCCAGGAGGAGAATGAGGCCTTGCTGGACTGCCTCCTCCCACAGTACACCAAGCTGTATGGGAGACCAGGGTAGCAGGTGAGTGCTGAGTCCACTACCTTTGCCTATGCACCTGTTGTGTGACTGTCAATAGTGTGTCCATGTGGGACAGACATGCAATGTTGTTTAGAGTGGGTCCCATGGTGGGGACATGCTGATGTGTCTCATGCAGAGCATGATGTAGTTCCTGTGTGCACTCCTCAATTGCATTGTGCTTACTGTGACTTTCACTGCATAGTGCATGACACATTCAGCCTGGCAAATCCTTGTTGTCTTTTTTTCCTATTGTCCTGAGGTGATTCAGTGGTCCCCCCGGTGTGACAGGTGACTGTACCCACAGATGTGTATGAGTTGAGTGGACCTGTGGTGAGAGTGTCCAAATGATGTGTATGACCTCATGGACATTAATGTGTGTGAATGTTCCTTGTCATGTGGGTGAGTGTCTATAGGAAGTGTTGCACCACAGCTGCATGGAGGAGACAACAGATCAACCCATCTGATGTGCCAAGTAAGCTGTGCTGTGTGTCTGACTTGCAGAGCTAGCATGAGACCTGTGACACCCCACTAGCAAGTGGCACATGTGTAGAGTGAAGGTTGTATCCGCTGTTGTCAATGAGAGGCGAGTGATCTGTGCTTGGGTGTGTCTGTCTAGTATTCTGAGGGTGCGTCAGTGGAGTGGGACATGTGACTGCTTGGCACGTGCTGGCCATCAGCTTGCTGTTGCATGTGCTGCACAGTGTGTGGCATGATCAGTGAGTGTGTCGCACCCCTCATGCCAACCTGTTGACTTTCAACGCCATGTAGTGTATTGGCGCTTGCACACAGGCCAATTTCTTATTGTGTATCATGTAATTCCTGTCTGCATCCTATGCCCTGTTCAACATTTCAAAGATGTTCAAATGTGTGTCTCTGGGACATGGAGCAGGTGTATTGATGTTGTGTAACTTTGTCATCCTGACAGGTAACTGCCTACGAGAAGGGGGTGATCTGGAACGACATCGTCAGGGCCGTGAGATCTGAGGGGGAGCGTAGTCGGCAGCTGCCACAGGTCCGCAAGAGGTGGCAGGACATCCGGTGCTGGACCCTGCGGATCGCCCGGGTCCAGCTGGGGCTCGACCCTCCTCGCCCCCACGGCGGCCGCCGACACCTGACCCCCCACATGAGACGTGTCCTGGCGGTGGTCTTCCCTGAGCTCGATAGGCAGTTACAGGAGAGACTGCAGCAAGGAGGGGGTAGGTACACGGCTGTTTGTCGTGTTATGTGTCGCCACCTTTTTGAAGTGCTCTGTAGCCTGGATACACTCCCAGAGTTTATATGTGCAGTACATTTTCTGTTCCCCAATGTCACCTGGTGTGCTCTTTTTCATCTCTTCCCCTCCTTGACATGTGTCCCCTGGTCTGTGTGTAATCACATTTGCAAATGGTCATCTAGGGTGCTATTGAATCTAAGTGCACATTGCTTTCTGCATCATGTGGGAGGGTGGTCTGTGACTTTTGTTGGTACCTTGCTTGTGCCATGACCTGTTCACTATGTTGGGGGTCCATATTTGTTGTCGCTGATGATGATTCTCAACATAGGAGTGTGAGCTTTCAAATGGACACCCTTGCAGCATGCATGACCAATGTTGTGGCCTCAAACATGATGTGCATGAGTGGGAGATATGCATAGTGCCATGACGGTTGAACATGGTACAGTCAGCTCATTCCAGGACCACGGAGCAGTGTGCCCACTACAGTCCCCTGAGACACCCTGGCCTCCTAATCATGTGTGTCATCCAACACTGTGCACATTCTCTGTGGGTTTAGCATAGGTCTGCCTCTGTGGCATTGTTCTCTGGGCTAGTTTTTATTTTGCAAATGTGTGCTACATGTGTCCACTGGACAGGGATACACCATTTTGCTTGTGCATACTCACACTGGGCAGTGCCTGTGTGGCTATTCAAAACAATCTCTTGATGGTTGTTTTTCAGAAATATGTGTTGCCAGCCCCACGAGGTGATGTTGTGTAAATGAAGCAATTTTTCCTGCACAGTTATTGTAACCCTGAATAAGAGGTGTCACTTCTTGATCTGTATCAATCACATTGACTCAGGTATGGGGGTGTGTGCGGGAGAGGCATACATGTGCAACCCTGAATTTTCATTGCCAGGTCTGACTTGTGTGTGAGACTTGGCTGTACAAGAATCACCGTGCAGTGCTCCCGTGATGCTGGCCAGTGCTTAATGTCGTGCTTTGCAGCCTGTGTCAGTTTTTTAAAAACATGAATCCTGCTCATACATTTTTGGCACCTGTGTGTGGTTCAGATGCAACGCAGTTTGGTCTTTGTGTGCTGACATCTGTGTGTACATTCTGACTTGCCATGAGGGTGTCCCCACAGTACAGCTAGGCTTATTTTCAACCCAATTACAGGCCCATTAGCTTATGCATTGTCCTGGGTGTGGACATGTGTGCCACTCCAGATGACAGGCAGTAGGTCATATGTGTAGCCAACTGTGTAATGAGGTTACGGATGGCCATGTGACAACTGACATAATTCAAGTTGTTACTCAAAACAACTTGTACCTTGGCACTCACAGCACTTGTCAACAGTTCTTCATGTTTTAAATGTTGAAATTTGATGATTTGTGTTAAGAACACTGATGTGCCTGCATGAAAAAAGTCTCCCAAGGAAGTGCACACCAAACGACATTTCCACTTTCATGGTACACGCTGGCACCTTTTCAAAGAAGCCACTGTTAGAATGACATGGTGTTGCAGATTCTCCATATACATGTTCCCACAGTGCTCTTGATTTTGTGAGACTCCTTTGTTGTTGGTGATACAAACTGACGAGTCTCAAGACATCAAGACCTCCGTGGGCCGATGTATATGTACTTTCTGCAACACCATTTATTTCTAACAGTGGCTTCATAGAAAAGGTTCCAGCTTCTTCAATGACAGTGTAAATGTACTTTTGTGTGCACTGCCTTGTGCGACATGTTTAATGCAGGCACATGAGTGTTCTTTTCACGAAATGGCGAATTGGCACATTCAAAGCATGTCGATTGTGTAAAGTATTGTGAGTCCCAAGGTAGCAACATTTTTTTGTTTTGTGTTCCAAAGTACTTACAGGTCTCTGAGTGTGGTGACACCTTGAGTATTGAGGTGTGTTAGTTTACCTTGGGTGCACCACTACTGTTTCTTTATGGGTAAACAAGAGGTGGCATGACTTAATTGTATTGCTGTGCTCACCGGTTCACAGACACTAGCTTCTCAGTGTATTTCTCATTCAAGCTGTGGCCTTTTGTGTTCTTTTTTTCCTGGTGTCCAAGTGGCATAGTGGGTCTACCAACTGGGCAGTACAGGGCTTACATATGTGCGGAGTAATCTAGCTGTTACTTATGATGCATTGCCTGATATGCACTGTGACCAATTGTTCTGGTGCTCATGTGTCAGATGTATACAGGTGACTGATGCATTTCGGTTTCTTCTCCTTGCCCACAGCATCATCATCCACAACCGAGGGAGACACCTGCACGGACCTGGAGGAGGGACCCAGCGACAGTGCCACCAGTGCTGGGGAGTCAGAAGGAGCCAGTGGCACGGAGGGTGAGGGGAGTCAGTCGGATGACCTGTCTGGAGGCGAGAGCAGCTACGACGCCGACGTGTCTGAGGCTGACCTCCCTGAGGAGGCGGAGGCTGCAACACCAACTGGCAGCATCCCAACATCTGTCCCTGCCTCCTCCATTACCATCTCCGCCCTCCCAGTTGCTCCCGTCCCTTCTGTCCATGCAGAGTACCACCATGTCTCCTTTGGCCCAGGCACCGCACCCCCTTCCCCTGTCACCCCTGTTGCCCTCAGTGAAGAGTCTGTGGACATACTGCGGCAGTTGCAGGTCGGGCAGGCATCGGTGCTGACTGTCCTCCATGGACACACTAAACTGCTCACACAGATGGTTTCGTTCATGGAGGGCATGTCAGCAACGATGTCTGACCAACGCAGGTTTCTGCGGTTCATGGACTCTTCCCTGACGGCAGCAGTTCCTCTCCTGCAGTGCTCCGTCCCCCCCTACCCTGGACCCATCCACACTGCCCTCTCCCATGCCTGCCCAACGCACACCCAGACAGTCACGGGCATGCACCCCACCAGAAACATACAGCACACTCCTAAGTAAGGCACAGCGTACACCTCGTGGCACTCATACTCAAGTGAAATGTAGGCACACCCAAGAGAGTCTGGGGCAGACAACATACACGCAACCACAGTCGCAGTCCGCAGCCCTCACAACCCTGTTCCTCCAAAACCACTCCCCTTAGCTCCCCTGCCAAACTCTCACCCAAGGAGACCTATATGGGTGACCTGGGCCTGGCCCCCACTGAGCCACCACCCCACAAGCGGGTGAGGAAGTACCCGGGCACGGGAGTTGAGTCCCCCACCATGTCCACCCCCTCCCCCAAGAGCGCTGCACCCCATCCCTCGCCCACCACACCCTCCGTTGGCCCTGGGGTATCTTCGGGTGCAGGGGTTAGGATGGAGGCCCTAGCAGAAGTGTGCAGCGCCGTGCTCACCTCCACCTTTGGTGCTGCCCCACTCCCTGTGGGGGAGACGTCCACCCCTGCACCCACCACACCTACCCATCCCCCTCATGTCCCTGCAGTGCCTGGTCCTGCCACAGATGATGCCCCCCGGTCGACAAACCTTGAGGTTCCTTTGTGCAGGCAAGGTAGGGGTGGACGCGGTCCCCTACGTCCACCCTTGGACTTGAGAAATGGACTGGCCATTGGCCTTTGTACATAGTCTCTTTTTAATTTTTTTTCTTTGGTGCTGAATAAATCCTTTTCTTTTACTTTCAACACTATTGCATTTCAGGTACTTGATGTTGGGGATGAGGCTCCTGGAGTTGGTGTTCTGGTAATGTGTTAGGGTTCTGAGAAATGTTTTTGTATGTATCTGTGTGCCATCACAATGTCTCTGCAAAGAATCATTGGTAGTGTGTTGTTTGGAGACATTGTCCCAAGGAGTGTTCATTCCTCTGTGGCACCTGACATCTTCCCTGCAAACAGTTGCACAATTGTTGTGCTGACCTTTGTCCACATTTTCTTTGTTGATGAGGGATCCCTTCAACAATGGCCATGCCTGCTCACCGATGTCTCCTGCTGAATCGTCTGTGCCATCCTTGCTAGTCACTGTACTTGTGTTTTGGGTATGTAGGAATGCCTTCAGGGACAAATTGCCCCTTTTCAGCAGTATGCATGTGTGTAATCACAGCCTACCACACAAATGGTACTTGTCATGCAGGGTATTTGGGCACCTGACTCATAATTGTGGGCATTGTATCTGGTGGAATTGAACCCTATTCCTTCCATGAGAGACAACATCTTGGTGGCTGGACCAACACCTGAACATTCCTATCACTCCTGGGATGTGCGTGAGAGTGTGTGTTCCCTTTGGCTATCTTAGTTTTGTATGCAGTTACATGACTATACAGTCTGTTGGCATGAAATCAGGGTGTGTATTGTGCTGCATCCGCCATGGGTGGGTATGCATGTGTTAAATGTCATCACACCCACATGTGGTGTGTCATGCAGTGTGTGATAGACATACATCCTCCTGGGAGTGGGACACTGCTGTCAGTGATGTGTTGTAATAGCACTAAAAGCATAGTCCAAAGTTAGGGATGCATCCATACCACCACGTAGGTGTGGTCATCTGATAATGATGTACACCCCCCATATCTCTGCCCACTGCTGGGAGTCCTCTGCATCCACCCCTCATATTTCTGTCCACTGCTGGTAGTCCTCAGCACCCACCCCTCATATGTCTGGACACTGCTGGGAGTCCTCTGCACCCACCCCTCATATTGCAGGCCACTGCTGGGAGTCCTATTCACCCACCCCTCATATGTCTGGACACTGCTGGTAGTCCTCTGCACCCACCCCTCATATGTCAGGCCACTTTATACCTAGCGCTAACGCATAGTTTGGTGCTGCTGCCTTTGTTTTTAACCAGCTTTTAATATTAATTTAGCATTTTGTATTTTGCGCAGCTATTTTCGGCGCTTTGTGCTTTCGGCGGCGTAATTTACTGGGGGATTAGCTAGACCATACCCGCACGATAAAACTTGACAAACTCACCTGCACTTTGCGGGACTTAGTCAGCTGTTGGGGGGCTACTCAGGACGCGATCGCGGCGTTCCGGCCGCCATCTTTGGTGAGGCTCATTGGATTGGGTCCACCTCGGGGGCCATCTTTGGTGGGGATAGAGGTGTGTCCTCGTAGGACTCCCGCGCGGATTACTGACACAGCATTTAAGGGATGTGTGTTCCAGCGCGCAGCGTTGGCGCGCAGCGAGCGCGACGGCGGCGCGCCGGAGGTGCGCCAGAGGTAAGCCCGTTTGCGCCCGTTCGCGCACAGGTCGTGCCGAGGGCCGGGAACTCTGCTCCACTGCCCGATGGTCGGCTACTGTATTCCAGAGACATGTTGCTAAAACTAAATCCAGGCACGAACACGTGTCATCAGCCGCATGCCGTAGAGCGGGGGGAACAGCCTCTGATATGTGGTCTGCTCAACGTGCGGTCTCTGAGTAAACATCACATGGAAATTGCCTTACTTATAGACTCCTATAGGCTAGATGTTCTGTTCATGACAGAAACATGGACTAGAGCGGACTGTGCAGTGGAACTAGGGCTAGCCTGCCCTCCTGGATTCTAGATCAGACATAACCCACGGGAGGGAGCTAGAGGAGGTGGGGTCGGCCTTATATTTAGGGAGTCGCTTGATGTCTCAGTGCTTGACACAAGGCGCATTTTGGGCTGCGAAACTTTGGCCTTCTCTTTGAAAGGGCATGGAGGAACTCTCTACTCCGGGCTGCTGTGCTACCGGCCCCCTGCCAGCTCTTTATCAGCAGTACCAGAGTTAATTGATTTACTCTACGAGCTCTCTAATACCCATGCTAGGACTTTACTTTTGGGAGACTTTAACCTGTGTTCGGATGGTCCTACAAGGTCGGCTCTCTCGGATTTGACTCAGGCTTGCAGCGATATTCATCTGCAGCAGCTGGTGCATTCACAGACCCACATTAAGGGTCACATTCTCGACCTGGTCTTTGCCAACACTAGCCAGGTTGTGGTTCGGGATATTCTTCCGCAGTGTTGGACGGACCATGCTTTGGTCCTCCTCTCCGTGATATGTCCCATGGCTCCAACCGGGAATGGAAGTACTGGCACTAAGACCAGGATGGGCAGGCAATGGTCAAGGTTACTTAGACAACCCAGCCTGCCGTCCCTGCTTGCCGGGGAAACCCCCCCTTTAGGAGTTTCTGTGGACGCAAGCTATGAGAGCCTTAGTCAGAAAATTGTTAACTCCTTAGATGTGCTGGCTCCTCTGCGCAAAATTAGGAATAGATCCAGGATTGCCATGCCATGGTTCACTGCGGAGCTATCGCATTTGAAGCTCTGCTGTAAACGCGCGGAGCGAGCTTGGAGGAAACACTACTTAGAACCCGATAAAGCCCTTTTTAAGCAGGCCTTGCTGACCTATAAAGTGCAGATTAAAAGCGCCAAAGCACGTTTCTTGGAGGAATCGCTCTTGAATGCACCGAATAAAACGCAGGCCTTGTTCAAAATTGTTGGGGATCTTTCTCGCCCTGCTTCTGTGGCTAATGACATTCCTGCCTCCCAAGCTTTATGCTCCTCCTTAGCGCAGGCGTTTGAAGATAAGATCGCCTTGATCCTAAGTAAGCTTGCTCCTACAACTACAATTGTTACTCAGCCCGTACTTGGCTCTACTTTAGCGGCCGAAAGGGAGGCAGTAAGGGTAGTTGGTAGTCAGGCACAGCTGGATAGCTTTCCCCTTCCGTCTTTTGAGGAGTTTTGCCTGCTGGCTAACAGCATATCCTCTGGTTCTCCTTTAGATCCATTGCCTCACAAATATTGGAAAGTATTCCAGACGGAGCTTTTTCCTCCGCTGTATGCTATCTGTTGCCAGTCTCTTTCTTTGGCACGTGTTCCAAAGTGTTGGAAATTAGCAGTGGTCTCACCTTTGTTGAAGAAGGAAACTTTGGGTCCCACCTGTCCAGCGAATTATAGACCTATATCGCTGCTTCCTTTTCCCATTAAGATCTTAGAGAAACTGGTTACTAAACATCTGTCCAGTTTCCTGGAGACCAACTGCTGCTTGGGCGCGTCTCAATTTGGCTTCAGACCAGCACATGGCACGGAATCGGCCCTGGTGACCGTGTTGGACGATCTTCGTTCGCGGGCCGACATTGGGCAAGCGGCCTTTTTAGTGCTGCTCGACATGTCGGCCGCTTTTGACACGGTCAACCATGACATCTTGGTCAAAAGACTTGAGGATGCAGGGGTGAAGGGTTCGGCTCGCGATTGGCTGTTTTCTTATTTGGGAGACAGACGCCAGGTAGTGGCCTTGCCACCATTCCAGTCAGAGATTAAAACAGTTGAGCAGGGCGTACCGCAAGGGTCTGCCATCAGCCCTATACTGTTTAATCTTTATCTTCGCCCTCTGGTGAGCTTGGTTAAATCATTTGGCATCTCGGTTATTAACTATGCCGATGATACGCAGCTCATCTTTTCCATCGAGGGCAAAGACGCGGTGTCGCTGGAGACTTTCCATCAATGTATGGCGTCAACTGCGGACTGGTTGAGGCAGAATTCTCTGCAGTTTAACAGCTCTAAAACAGAGGTTCTACACTGCTCACTGGACCACATCCCTCGGCCACTGCCTCCTGATTTTTGGCCTGCCTCCTTCCAGGAAGTTCCTTCTGCAGCAGTATCTGCCAGGAACCTGGGCGTTGTGTTTGGGCCTGATCTTCAACTGGATCTTTTTGTAAATAAAACTGTGTCCACCTGCATGATGCTGCTACGCATGCTGTGGAAGATTCTTCCGATGCTGCCGGCCCACGTTCGCCCAGAAGTGGTTCGCGGTACCATCTTGAGTAGGTTAGACTACTGCAACGCACTACTTCTGGGAGCTCCAAATAAATTGCTGGCCAAGCTACAACGCGTGCAGAATATGGCAGCCAAGCTAGCCCTGTCCCGTCGTCGATCTGACTCTTCATCTACGGCGCTAGCCGATCTTCACTGGCTACCAGTTTCACAGCGAGTCATCTTTAAGGCGCTTTGTTTGGTGTTTAAGGGACTTCATGGGCAAGGACCTGCTCCATTGCAGGAGCTGTTCCAGTGGTATGTGCCCACTCGCTCCCTTAGGTCACTGTCAGCACATCTTGTGGTAGTCCCAAAGGTATTGAGGGCTCGTATGGGCGGCCGAGCCTTTGGTTTCGTGGCGGCCAAACATTGGAATTCTCTCCCTTTATTGTTGAGAAGCTCTGGGGAGTTTCCCTCTTTTAAGAAAGAATTAAAAACGTTTCTCTTCCCTAGGTCTGCTTAATTTCACCTGACTGCTATGTGTGGTGTTGGTATAATTGTCTAAAGCGCCAGGATACCCTTCGGGTGACAGTATGCGCTATACAAATATGCCATACAATACAATACAATACAATACTGCTGGGAGTCCTATGCACCCACCCCTCATATTGCAGGCCACTGCTGGTAGTCCTCTGCACCCACCCCTCATATGTCTGGACACTGCTGGTAGTCATATGAACCCACCCCTCATATCTCTGTCCACTGCTGAGAGTCATATGCACCCACCCCTCATATATCTGTCCACTGCTGAGAGTCATATGCACCCACCCTTCATATGTCTGGACACTGCTGGTAGTCATATGCACCCACCCCTCATATGTCTGGACATTGCTGGTGGTCCTCTGCACCCACCCCTCATATGTCAGGCCACTGCTGGGAGTCCTATGCACCCACCCCTCATATGTCTGGACACTGCTGGTAGTCCTCTGCACCCACCCCTTGTTGGACAGGCCACACAGAGGGCTTGCTCCCCCCCCGCACGACAGGGCCCGAGCTCCGGCCCACCCGGCATACCCCCGTGACAAGCCCCTGTACTCCGTCTCCCGACGGACCCTCTGCCCTCGGACCCCTACTCATCACGGGGTCCAGCCCCACCGGCTTCCCCGGCCAGGTCAAGCCGCCATCTTGGGCCCTGCACCACGCGGCCGCGTGGCCTCACCTCGACCCTAACCCCGGGCCTGGCCGGCCCCGACATCCCGGCACCACCATCCACCCAGGGGGGTGAGCGGACCACTTGGCAGGTCAATGGGAGAACGAAGCGTCAAGAGCTCTTCCCCCGCCAGGTGCCGATCGCCTCCAGCAGCCCCCAGGCGCTGGCCCCACCCCCTGCTGGGTGTCTGGACACCTTCATCCCGGACCCTCCGACCTCCAAGTGCGAGGGTCCGGACATCAAAGGGCACCAGCCCTATAACTAAGACAGCTCCGGAGCAGGAAGGCAGTGGTATCCTGGAGTCGAGAGACGCCGAGTGAACTCAACCCTGACGGTCTACTGGCGCTGCCATAGCCCGCTCTTGTGAACCATCGTCCTGCCTGCTGGCGCTGCCGCGGCCTTCTGCTACCTTCATCTTCCTGGGACCTGCTGGCGCTGCCGCGGCCCGTTGTAACGACCATCCTCACCGGGACCTGCTGGCGCTGCCGCGGACCGTCATCTTCCTGGGACCTGCTGGCGCTGCCGCGGCCCGTTGTAACGACCATCCTCACCGGGACCTGCTGGCGCTGCCGCGGACCGTACATCTTCCGGGGACCTGCTGGCGCTGCCGCGGCCCGTTGTATCAACCATCCTTACCGGGACCTGCTGGCGCTGCCGCGGACCGTACCACCTAAACACCAAGCTCGAGGATTGTGAGCTCATCATCATCTCATCCGAACTACCTGATTGGTAAATAGACTGACCCGCTACCCCCTTCCCTACCTTACGAGACTCTAATCGAGGGGACCCCGGCGTCCAGACCTCCTTGTACCATTCTACCGTATCATAACTAAGTACCTATAAAGAACACTGAACCTTATCCGTGTGTGATTCCTGTCTGTGGGGGGGAAGTTACTTGTCTGTACGATCGCTGGAGACGGCTCTCCCCGGAGACCTCTCCCCCTGACCCCGTCCGGCCCTCCCGGTCCGTCTACCTTTTCTAACATTGGTGGCCAGCGGCGCGATCCGAATCAACGCGTAAGCGTACAGAGAGTAGCTCACCCCACGACAAAAACACGATGTCGACCAAAGATAGCAGCTCCACCGAGAAATTCCAAATGGAGAAATTAGAAGAATACAACCACCGCGAACTGAGACAATTTTGCATAGAACTTGGCATTGCTACCACCGGCCTGAGTACCAAGGATGATCTAAAGCGCGCTCTGGAGTCATGGACAGAAACGGGGGTCACAGGACCCTCCGACCAAAGCAGCGTCACCCCAGACCAAACCAGCATCACACCAGAGGGGAACGCCACGGCTCCCGAGGAGCGGGGAACGGGCCTTCCGCAAGAGGAGATCCGAGAAAGAGACAGAGTCAGATTACACGAGTTGGAGATGGCACGACTCAAGATGGATGGGGAACTCAAGTTAGCTGAACAGAAACTTAACCTCGAGCATATGCGGCTTCGAGAGGAACGAGAAGAAAAGCAGAGACAGAGAGAGCTGGAAGAGAAAAAAATAACGCTCGAGCACGAGCGCCGACTAGCGGAAATAGAACTGCGCAAACAGAATAAGGAACTGGGGGTGCCTGAGCGACCACACACCCCGGGGCCAAGTGAGAAAAAAGTTCACATCCCCAAGGATGTTGTCCGCGAATATGTCCGAGAAGACGACATACAACAGTGGTTTAAAGCCTATGAGATCGCAATGACCTCCCACCGAATCGACCGGAGTGATTGGGGAGCCGGACTTTGGGGGAGATTTATCAACGAGGGTCGCGATGCCCTGCTGCAGCTCCCCGATCACCAAATGTCGTCCTACGACCACATGAAGGCTGCCCTCCTCACCCGCTACGGCCTCACGCCCGAGATGTACCGCCAGAGGTTCAGAGATTGCACCAGGATCCCAGGTACAACGTGGGTAGAATACGTGAACTATTTCAGCCGGGCATTCGAAGGGTGGATCAAGGGAAGTCAGGTCACCACTTACGAACAACTCTTCAACCTTATGGTATGGGAGCACCTGTCAAACAACTGTTTCGTCGAGCTCCGGCAGCACCTACTCGACAGTAAGCTGACCGACCCCCGGCAGCTCGCCGCCGAAGCTGACCGGTGGGAAAGCACCCGAGTGGGCCGGAGAGGGCCCCACGACCAGAACAGAGGCAACCAAGGCCAGCACCGTCCTCGGGGAGGAGGAGGGGGCCAGGGGCGAGGGAGAGACGCCTTACCAACAACACCCGTGGCCAGCACCCCGCCTCCGGCCGGCCGGGGCAACCCCCCGTTGCGGCCTGGGTACCGAGCCAACGTCACGTGCCACCGGTGCCAGCGACTAGGCCACTACGCCAATGACCCGAACTGCCCGCTAAATCTAACACCCAAGCCCCGCCAGGTAGCGGCCGCTACCCTAGGGGAAGAGCAATCCTCGGAGGGACCCGAAGAGTACGAGCCGGCCCAGCAAGGGTGGGAACCGGCCGCCATGGTCCTGGCATGCCTAGGGGGAAGAGACATGGTTCCGCGGGCTCCCCTACCCGCCAACACCAGAAAATACGGTCAGTGGGTGACCATTAATGGACAGAGAGCCGAGGCCTTGCGTGACACCGGCGCCAGCGTGACGGCCGTCCGCTGTCATCTGGTGAAGCCCGAGCAGATCCTGCCGAACATTCTCTGCCCCGTCCGCTCGGCAGATAACTCTGAGAGTATGTGTAAGATGGCCTGCGTCCCGTTTGAATGGGGAGGGGTCTCCGGCCTACTGAAGGTGACGGTCCGGGACGATGCCCCCGTGGACTGCCTCCTGGGGAATGACCTCGAGAGTTCCCCGTGGGCCACCGTCGAGAAAAGAGAGCACCTGGGGATGCTGGGCCTCCCGGACTGGGCCTGCATAACCACCCGATCCATGGCCGCCCGGGCCACCCCCCGATCAGAAGAAACCGAATGGCCGGCACCTCCGCCCCCGGTTGCCCCCGTCGAGGACCACAGCGAGGCCGGCCTCCCGGACCCGACTATCGAAGCAGGCGCACAACACCAGGACCTTCCGGATCTGGCTCAGTGGCGTCAAGAGGGGGGGCCCACCCAAGAACAGTTCCGCCAGGAACAAAAGACCTGTCCCTCCCTCGAGGGACTCCGCCAACAAGCCGATACCCAAAACGCAGGGGACACCACCGGAACCCACTGGGTCTACTGGGACAACGACCTGCTCTACAGCGAGCAAAGAATCACCGAGCTGGGGGCCGGTCGAGTTCTGGTGGTACCGCTCCGCTTCCGAGACTTTCTGCTCAACCTGGCCCACGATGTCCCCCTGGCTGGACACCTGGGCCAGGACAAAACGTACAGTCGCCTGGTGACCCACTTTTTCTGGCCAAAAATGAGGAATGACGTCCTGAACCACTGCCGATCTTGCCCCACGTGCCAAGCCAGCGGGAAGAGTGGTCGGAAGCTGAAGGCCCCTCTGCAACCCTTCCCGGTGGTCACCACCCCGTTCGAGAGGGTGGGGATAGACATTGTGGGGCCTCTGGACCCCCGCACGGCACAAGGACACAGGTTCATCTTGGTACTAGTGGACCATGCCACCCGCTACCCCGAGGCGGTGCCCCTACGGACAGTGACAGCTCCGGTGGTTGGCCGGGCCCTGATGGGGATCTTCTCCAGGGTAGGCTTCCCCCGAGAAGTCGTCAGCGACCGAGGTACGAATTTCATATCTAAATACATGAAGTCCCTCTGGCAACAATGCGGGGTCACCTACAGATTCACGACCCCCTATCACCCCCAAGGGAACGGACTAGTGGAGCGTTTTAACCGCACTCTCAAGGGGATGATTGGGGGATTGGAAGAGCCTCTCCGTCGCCAGTGGGATGTGCTGCTCCCGTGCCTCCTCTTCGCCTACCGAGAAGTCCCCCAGAAGTCCCTCGGCTTTAGCCCTTTCGAACTCTTGTACGGGCACCCTGTGCGAGGGCCCCTCAGCCTAGTCAAGGAAGGTTGGGAGATGGCCCCCTTAACGACCCCTCCCGACGTCTTCAAATACATCCTGGCCCTACGAAACCAGACCCGGCGCTTCAGGGAGATGGCCAAGGCGAACCTCGAGGCCAGTCAGGAGGACATGAAAAGGTGGTATGATCACAATGCCTCCTCCGTTGAGTTCGAGCCGGGGCAGCAAGTATGGGTGATGTCCCCCACCGAACCATGTGCCCTGCAAGACAAGTGGACGAGGCCCTTCAAAGTGGTCGAGCGTAAAAGCCCCGTCACTTACCTCATCGACATGGGGTCCACCCGGAACCCCCTGCGGGTCCTCCACACCAACCGGCTCAAACCACACTTTGTGCGCTCCGAACTAAGCCTCCTGATGGCGACCGACAGTGGTACAGAAGAAGACTCCGAGCCCCTCCCGGATCTCTTAAAGACTCAGGAGAAGGACGGCTCCGTGGATGGGGTCCGGCTCTCCGACGCCCTCACTTCGGAGCAACGCCAGGACTGCCGGGACCTCCTGCTGCAGTTCGCTGCCCTGTTCTCCCTCACCCCCGGGGTCACCCCTTGGTGTTTGCACGACGTAGACACCGGGGACAGTCCCCCTGTCCGGCACCGGGCCTACCGCGTACCAGATCGGGTACGGGCCTGCATACAGGAGGAAGTGGCCAAGATGCTCACGATCGGGGTCATCGAGCCCTCGGACAGTCCCTGGGCCAGTCCGGTTGTATTAGTTCCCAAGGCCGCCCCTGAACTGAGATTCTGCGTCGACTACCGGGGCTTGAACGCTGTCACCCGGACCGACGCTCATCCCATCCCCCGAGCGGACGAGCTGATCGACCGGCTGGGGGCCGCCCGCTACCTTAGTATCTTCGACTTAACGGCGGGCTACTGGCAGATCGGCCTCACACCCAGGGCTCAGGAACGGTCAGCCTTCTCCACCCCCGATGGCCACTATCAATTTAAGGTCATGCCCTTTGGCATGAAGAATGCCCCCGCCACATTCCAACGTCTTGTGAACCAGGTCTTGGCAGGGCTCGAAGAATTCAGCGCTGCCTACCTGGACGATATCGCTGTATACAGCCGCCACTGGTCCGACCACCTCCGTCACCTCCAAGAGGTCCTCCAAGCCCTCCAGCGGGCCGGCCTCACCATTAAAGCCGGCAAGTGCCAAATTGGCCAAGGGTCTGTGACCTACCTTGGGCACCAAGTGGGAAGCGGGCTGGTGGCCCCACTACAACTTAAGATTGCTGCCATCCAGTCCTGGCAGCCCCCCGTCACCCAGACCGAGGTCCGAGCCTTCTTGGGGCTCACCGGCTACTACCGGCGGTTCGTGAAGGACTACGGCAGCATCGTGGGGCCCCTCACGGGACTCACATCCAAGAATCAACCGAAGCGGGTCCACTGGACTCCTGATTGTCAAGCGGCCTTCGAGGAGCTGAAGGCCGGCCTGTGCACCGCCCCGGTGCTCCAGGCCCCCGATTACAGTCGGGAATTTGTAGTGCAGACCGACGCCTCCGACCACGGCATCGGGGCCGTCCTCTCTCAGCTGAACCCCGAAGGTCATGACCAGCCGGTGGCCTTCATCAGTCGACGTCTCCTGGCCCGAGAACAGCGTTGGAGCACAATCGAGAGGGAGGCATTTGCAGTAGTGTGGGCCCTCAAAAAGCTCCGACCCTATCTCTTCGGTACCCACTTCCGGGTACAAACCGACCATCGACCCCTGCAATGGCTGATGCAGATGCGGGGGGAGAACCCAAAACTCTTGCGCTGGTCCATTTCCCTGCAGGGAATGGACTTCACTGTGGAGCACCGGCCAGGCCAAGACCACGCCAACGCGGACGGCCTGTCCCGCTTTTTCCGCCTCGACGAAGAGAGTCCCCAAGGAGATGGGTGACTCTCCCCGCCTTCAGCTGGGGGGACGCATGTTGGACAGGCCACACAGAGGGCTTGCTCCCCCCCGCACGACAGGGCCCGAGCTCCGGCCCACCCGGCATACCCCCGTGACAAGCCCCTGTACTCCGTCTCCCGACGGACCCTCTGCCCTCGGACCCCTACTCATCACGGGGTCCAGCCCCACCGGCTTCCCCGGCCAGGTCAAGCCGCCATCTTGGGCCCTGCACCACGCGGCCGCGTGGCCTCACCTCGACCCTAACCCCGGGCCTGGCCGGCCCCGACATCCCGGCACCACCATCCACCCAGGGGGGTGAGCGGACCACTTGGCAGGTCAATGGGAGAACGAAGCGTCAAGAGCTCTTCCCCCGCCAGGTGCCGATCGCCTCCAGCAGCCCCCAGGCGCTGGCCCCACCCCCTGCTGGGTGTCTGGACACCTTCATCCCGGACCCTCCGACCTCCAAGTGCGAGGGTCCGGACATCAAAGGGCACCAGCCCTATAACTAAGACAGCTCCGGAGCAGGAAGGCAGTGGTATCCTGGAGTCGAGAGACGCCGAGTGAACTCAACCCTGACGGTCTACTGGCGCTGCCATAGCCCGCTCTTGTGAACCATCGTCCTGCCTGCTGGCGCTGCCGCGGCCTTCTGCTACCTTCATCTTCCTGGGACCTGCTGGCGCTGCCGCGGCCCGTTGTAACGACCATCCTCACCGGGACCTGCTGGCGCTGCCGCGGACCGTCATCTTCCTGGGACCTGCTGGCGCTGCCGCGGCCCGTTGTAACGACCATCCTCACCGGGACCTGCTGGCGCTGCCGCGGACCGTACATCTTCCGGGGACCTGCTGGCGCTGCCGCGGCCCGTTGTATCAACCATCCTTACCGGGACCTGCTGGCGCTGCCGCGGACCGTACCACCTAAACACCAAGCTCGAGGATTGTGAGCTCATCATCATCTCATCCGAACTACCTGATTGGTAAATAGACTGACCCGCTACCCCCTTCCCTACCTTACGAGACTCTAATCGAGGGGACCCCGGCGTCCAGACCTCCTTGTACCATTCTACCGTATCATAACTAAGTACCTATAAAGAACACTGAACCTTATCCGTGTGTGATTCCTGTCTGTGGGGGGGAAGTTACTTGTCTGTACGATCGCTGGAGACGGCTCTCCCCGGAGACCTCTCCCCCTGACCCCGGCCGGCCCTCCCGGTCCGTCTACCTTTTCTAACACCCCTCATATGTCTGTCCACTGCTGGTAGTCCTCTGCACCCACCCCTCATATGTCTGTCCACTGCTGGTAGTCCTCTGCACCCACCCCTCATTTTGCAGGCCACTGCTGGGAGTCCTATGCACCCACCCCTCATATGTCTGGACACTGCTGGTAGTCCTCTGCACCCACCCCTCATATGTCTGTCCACTGCTGGTAGTCCTCTACACCCACCTCTCATATGTCTGGACACTGCTGGGAGTCCTATGCACCCACCCCTCATATGTCTGGACACTGCTGGCAGTCCTCTGCACCCACCCCTCATATGTCTGGACACTGCTGGTAGTCCTCTGCACCCACCCCTCATATGTCTGGGCACTGCTGGTAGTCATATGCACACACCCCTCATATCTCTGTCCACTGCTGGGAGTCATATGCACCCACCCCTCATATGTCTGTCCACTGCTGGTAGTCCTCTGCAACCACCCCTAATATGTCAGGCCACTGCTGGGAGTCCTATGCACCCACCCCTCATATGTCTGGACGCTGCTGGTAGTCCTGTGCACCCACCCCTCATATGTCAGGCCACTACTGGGAGTCCTATGCACCCACCCCTCATATGTCTGGACACTGCTGGTAGTCCTCTGCACCCACCCCTCATATGTCTGTCTACTGCTGGTAGTCCTCTGCACCCACTCCTCATATTGCAGGCCACTGCTGGGAGTTCTATGCACCCACCCCTCACATGTCTGGACACTGCTGGTAGTCATATGCACCCACCCTTCATATGTCTGGGCACTGCTGGGAGTCATATGCACCCACCTCTCATATGCCTGGACACTGCTGGGAGTCCTATGCACCCACCCCTCATATTGCAGGCCACTGCTGGGAGTCCTATGCACCCACTCCTCATATGTCTGGATACTACTGGTAGTCCGCTGCACCCACCCCTCATATGTCTGGACACTGCTGGTAGTCATATGCACCCACCCCTCATATCTCTGTCCACTGCTGGGAGTCATATGCATCCACCCCTCATATGTCTGGACACTGCTGGTAGTCATATGCACCCACCCCTCATATGTCTGGACACTGCTGGTAGTCCTCTGCACCCACCCCTCATATGTCAGGCCACTGCTGGGAGTCATATGCACCCACCCCTCATATGTCTGGACACTGCTGGTAGTCATATGCACACACCCCTCATATGTCTGGACACTGCTGGTAGTCCTCTGCACCCGCCCCTCATATGTCAGGCCACTGCTGGGAGTCCTATTCACCCACCCCTCATATGTCTGGACACTGCTGGTAGTCCTCTGCACCCACCCCTCATATGTCAGGCCACTGCTGGGAGTCCTATGCACCCACCCCTCATATTGCAGGCCACTGCTGGTAGTCCTCTGCACCCACCCCTCATATGTCTGGACACTGCTGGTAGTCATATGAACCCACCCCTCATATCTCTGTCCACTGCTGAGAGTCATATGCACCCACCCCTAGTATCTCTGTCCACTGCTGAGAGTCATATGCGCCCACTCTTCATATGTCTGGACACTGCTGGTAGTCATATGCACCCACCCCTCATATGTCTGGACATTGCTGGTGGTCCTCTGCACCCACCCCTCATATGTCAGGCCACTGCTGAGAGTCCTATGCACCCACCCCTCATATGTCTGGACACTGCTGGTAGTCCTCTGCACCCACCCCTCATATGTCTGTCCACTGCTGGTAGTCCTCTGCACCCACCCCTCATATGTCTGTCCACTGCTGGTAGTCCTCTGCACCCACCCCTCATATTGCAGGCCACTGCTGGGAGTCCTATGCACCCACCCCTCATATGTCTGGACACTGCTGGTAGTCCTCTACACCCACCCCTCATATGTCTGTCCACTGCTGGTAGTCCTCTGCACCCACCTCTCATATGTCTGGACACTGCTGGGAGTCCTATGCACCCACCCCTCATATGTCTGGACACTGCTGGCAGTCCTCTGCACCCACCCCTCATATGTCTGGACACTGCTGGTAGTCCTCTGCACCCACCCCTCATATGTCTGGGCACTGCTGGTAGTCATATGCACCCACCCCTCATATCTCTGTCCACTGCTGGGAGTCATATGCACCCACCCCTCATATGTCTGTCCACTGCTGGTAGTCCTCTGCAACCACCCCTCATATGTCAGGCCACTGCTGGGAGTCCTATGCACCCACCCCTCATATGTCTGGACACTGCTGGTAGTCCTGTGCACCCACCCCTCATATGTCAGGCCACTACTGGGAGTCCTATGCACCCGCCCCTCATATGTCTGGACACTGCTGGTAGTCCTCTGCACCCACCCCTCATATGTCAGGCCACTGCTGGGAGTCCTATGCACCCACCCCTCATATTGCAGGCCACTGCTGGTAGTCCTCTGCACCCACCCCTCATATGTCTGGACACTGCTGGTAGTCATATGAACCCACCCCTCATATCTCTGTCCACTGCTGAGAGTCATATGCACCCACCCCTCATATATCTGTCCACTGCTGAGAGTCATATGCACCCACCCTTCATATGTCTGGACACTGCTGGTAGTCATATGCACCCACCCCTCATATGTCTGGACATTGCTGGTGGTCCTCTGCACCCACCCCTCATATGTCAGGCCACTGCTGGGAGTCCTATGCACCCACCCCTCATATGTCTGGACACTGCTGGTAGTCCTCTGCACCCACCCCTCATATGTCTGTCCACTGCTGGTAGTCCTCTGCACCCACCCCTCATAAGTCTGTCCACTGCTGGTAGTCCTCTGCACCCACCCCTCATATTGCAGGCCACTGCTGGGAGTCCTATGCACCTACCCCTCATATGTCTGGACACTGCTGGTAGTCCTCTGCACCCACCCCTCATATGTCTGTCCACTGCTGGTAGTCCTCTGCACCCACCTCTCATATGTCTGGACACTGCTGGGAGTCCTATGCACCCACCCCTCATATGTCTGGACACTGCTGGCAGTCCTCTGCACCCACCCCTCATATGTCTGGACACTGATGGTAGTCCTCTGCACCCACCCCTCATATGTCTGGGCACTGCTGGTAGTCATATGCACCCACCCCTCATATCTCTGTCCACTGCTGGGAGTCATATGCACCCACCCCTCATATGTCTGTCCACTGCTGGTAGTCCTCTGCAACCACCCCTCATATGTCAGGCCACTGCTGGGAGTCCTATGCACCCACCCCTCATATGTCTGGACGCTGCTGGTAGTCCTGTGCACCCACCCCTCATATGTCAGGCCACTACTGGGAGTCCTATGCACCCACCCCTCATATGTCTGGACACTGCTGGTAGTCCTATGCACCCACCCCTCATATGTCTGTCTACTGCTGGTAGTCCTCTGCACCCACCCCTCATATTGCAGGCCACTGCTGGGAGTTCTATGCACCCACCCCTCACATGTCTGGACACTGCTGGTAGTCATATGCACCCATCCTTCATATGTCTGGGCACTGCTGGTAGTCATATGCACCCACCTCTCATATCTCTGTCCACTGCTGGGAGTCATATGCACCCACCCCTCATATGCCTGGACACTGCTGGGAGTCCTATGCACCCACCCCTCATATTGCAGGCCACTGCTGGGAGTCCTATGCACCCACTCCTCATATGTCTGGACACTACTGGTAGTCCGCTGCACCCACCCCTCATATGTCTGGACACTGCTGGTAGTCATATGCACCCACCCCTCATATCTCTGTCCACTGCTGGGAGTCATATGCATCCACCCCTCATATGTCTGGACACTGCTGGTAGTCATATGCACCCACCCCTCATATGTCTGGACACTGCTGGTAGTCCTCTGCACCCACCCCTCATATGTCAGGCCACTGCTGGGAGTCATATGCACCCACCCCTCATATGTCTGGACACTGCTGGTAGTCATATGCACACACCCCTCATATGTCTGGACACTGCTGGTAGTCCTCTGCACCCGCCCCTCATATGTCAGGCCACTGCTGGGAGTCCTATTCACCCACCCCTCATATGTCTGGACACTGCTGGTAGTCCTCTGCACCCACCCCTCATATGTCAGGCCACTGCTGGGAGTCCTATGCACCCACCCCTCATATTGCAGGCCACTGCTGGTAGTCCTCTGCACCCACCCCTCATATGTCCGGACACTGCTGGTAGTCATATGAACCCACCCCTCATATCTCTGTCCACTGCTGAGAGTCATATGCACCCACTCCTCATATCTCTGTCCACTGCTGAGAGTCATATGCACCCACTCTTCATATGTCTGGACACTGCTGGTAGTCATATGCACCCACCCCTCATATGTCTGGACATTGCTGGTGGTCCTCTGCACCCACCCCTCATATGTCAGGCCACTGCTGGGAGTCCTATGCACCCACCCCTCATATGTCTGGACACTGCTGGTAGTCCTCTGCACCCACCCCTCATATGTCTGTCCACTGCTGGTAGTCCTCTGCACCCACCCCTCATATGTCTGTCCACTGCTGGTAGTCCTCTGCACCCACCCCTCATATTGCAGGCCACTGCTGGGAGTCCTATGCACCCACCCCTCATATGTCTGGACACTGCTGGTAGTCCTCTGCACCCACCCCTCATATGTCTGTCCACTGCTGGTAGTCCTCTGCACCCACCTCTCATATGTCTGGACACTGCTGGGAGTCCTATGCACCCACCCCTCATATGTCTGGACACTGCTGGCAGTCCTCTGCACCCACCCCTCATATGTCTGGACACTGCTGGTAGTCCTCTGCAACCACCCCTCATATGTCAGGCCACTGCTGGGAGTCCTATGCACCCACCCCTCGTATGTCTGGACGCTGCTGGTAGTCCTGTGCACCCACCCCTCATATGTCAGGCCACTACTGGGAGTCCTATGCACCCACCCCTCATATGTCTGGACACTGCTGGTAGTCCTCTGCACCCACCCCTCATATGTCTGTCTACTGCTGGTAGTCCTCTGCACCCACCCCTCATATTGCAGGCCACTGCTGGGAGTTCTATGAACCCACCCCTCACATGTCTGGACACTGCTGGTAGTCATATGCACCCACCCTTCATATGTCTGGGCACTGCTGGTAGTCATATGCACCCACCTCTCATATCTCTGTCCACTGCTGGGAGTCATATGCACCCACCCCTCATATTGCAGGCCACTGCTGGGAGTCCTATGCACCCACCCCTCATATGTCTGGACACTGCTGGCAGTCCTCTGCACCCACCCCTCATATGTCTGGACACTGCTGGTAGTCATATGCACCCACCCCTCATATCTCTGTCCACTGCTGGGAGTCATATGCACCCACCCCTCATATGTCTGTCCACTGCTGGTAGTCCTCTGCAACCACCCCTCATATGTCAGGCCACTGCTGGGAGTCCTATGCACCCACCCCTCATATGTCTGGACGCTGCTGGTAGTCCTGTGCACCCACCCCTCATATGTCAGGCCACTACTGGGAGTCCTATGCACCCACCCCTCATATGTCTGGACACTGCTGGTAGTCCTATGCACCCACTCTCATATGTCTGTCTACTGCTGGTAGTCCTCTGCACCCACCCCTCATATTGCAGGCCACTGCTGGGAGTTCTATGCACCCAGCCCTCACATGTCTGGACACTGCTGGTAGTCATATGCACCCACCCTTCATATGTCTGGGCACTGCTGGTAGTCATATGCACCCACCTCTCATATCTCTGTCCACTGCTGGGAGTCATATGCACCCACCCCTCATATGCCTGGACACTGCTGGGAGTCCTATGCACCCACCCCTCATATTGCAGGCCACTGCTGGGTGTCCTATGCACCCACTCCTCATATGTCTGGACACTACTGGTAGTCCGCTGCACCCACCCCTCATATGTCTGGACACTGCTGGTAGTCATATGCACCCACCCCTCATATCTCTGTCCACTGCTGGGAGTCATATGCATCCACCCCTCATGTGTCTGGACACTGCTGGTAGTCATATGCACCCACCCCTCATATGTCTGGACACTGCTGGTAGTCCTCTGCACCCACCCCTCATATGTCAGGCCACTGCTGGGAGTCATATGCACCCACCCCTCATATGTCTGGACACTGCTGGTAGTCCTCTGCACCCGCCCCTCATATGTCAGGCCACTGCTGGGAGTCATATGCACCCACCCCTCATATGTCTGGACACTGCTGTAGTTATATGCACCCACCCCTCATATCTCTGTCCACTGCTGGGAGTCATATGCACCCACCCCTCAAATGTCTGGACACTGCTTGAAGTCATATGCACCCACCGACGCTACCCCCTTGGAGCAGTACACACACACCAATATGAAGGTAACATGCTGGGCAAGTCCTCTAAGCCCACATTCCTGGCGTGTGTACGCCTCATATCCCAAATGTACTGGTGCCGTAACGGGGTACGTGTGAAACGCACCGTACCCACGCATTCATTGCGTATGTACGGTCCGTATCACTGTTCTACTGTGCCGTAGGGGTACGTGTGGTATGCACCGTACCCACGCATTCATTGCATGTGTACGGTCCATATCACTGTTCTACTGTGCCGTAGGGGTACGTGTGGTACCCACCGTACCCACGCATTCATTGCGTGTGTCCGGTCCGTATCACTGTTCTACTGTGCCGTAGGGGTACGTGTGACACGCACCGTACCCACGCATTCATTGCGTGTGTACGGTCCGCATTGCTGTTCTAATGTGCCGTAGGGGTACGTGTGGTATGCACCGTACCCACGCATTCATTGCGTGTGTACGGTCCATATCACTGTTCTACTGTGCCGTAGGGGTATGTGTGACATGCACCGTACCCACGCATTCATTGCGTGTGTACGGTCCGTATCACTGTTCTAATGGTGCCATAGGAGTACATGTGCAATGCACCGTACACGTCCACTTCCGTTGTTGCGGTACGCAGGGGTTGCTGGACACGCCCCCCAAGTGACCAGACCCTGGTGGTAATGTAAGGCCTCCATATTATAGGTTTGGCTTTGAGTATGGGGTATGTTTCCTGCCCCTCACCCCCACCCTGGACCCTGGGTGTTGTTCTCACCTTCTGCGGCGTGTGCGTCGGGTGCGGTGCACCAGATCGTAGGCCAAGAGGACCGGGATGACACGTACGACGGGGTTCATGTCGTGTACGTCGCGTACCGGGGCTCTGTTGCATTGTGGTTCGCATAGGACTCTGCTTTTCCGGCTGTGTTTGGCTTCCGTAAAAAAAGAGCCGTACGGAGTGACGTAGGGACGAATCGTACTTGCTGGCCCGGAAACCCCTGCCTGAATACGTCCAGATGTCGCGTACAAGCTGTTCCGGATCAGAATCGTAGGTTTTTTTGACCTGTACGGGCTTTTGTACGAAACGTACGGATATAGGCTTTCTGTACGAATCGTACTTCCTCGGTTGTACAGAAAGTTTACCGGGTACGAGTCGTACGGGGAAAACGCTCCGTACAACGATTGGTACAGCCTTTTTCCAGGATTGGAATCGGCCCCTAAATGTTGATGTGCCAAATTCTAAAGCTGGTAGACTAATTCCCCCTCAGTCCTCTTCCAGACGCTCCCTGGCCCTTTATATCACCATTGCAGGTACCTGCTGTCTTCCTCTCTGATGGTTTTCCATTGTTTCTTTCCCTCCATGTTTCTGTTTTTTTTAAAATGTTTCCCTCTCTTGCTCTAGGGAAATGTCTGATGTGGAAACATTAGTGGTCTTCAAAAATAACCACTGGCTCAAATTAAGCACTGCAGAAGACAAATCCTAATAACCAACAATAACCAATACTACCGGACTAACCAATAAATTTGGATACCGGAATAGTGAGCTACTTGCTGTAAAGCACTTCAATACCTCATCAGGGATTGTAAGTGCTACATGACGCCAATAGAATGTGGAACCTGTACCATTCTGCATAGAAAGTTGTTCTTGAGCGATGCAAGGCATGGTAACTAGACATAATATCGAAAAAATAATATCGAATAGACATAATATCGAAGTAAAAATATAGAATGGACAAAATATCGAATGGACATAATATAGTGGTTAAAAATATCGATTTGAAGGTAAGTAATATCGATTGTCAAAATATCAAAGTATAAAATATAGGCATTCAAATATTTTGAATTTTTAATAATATTGAATTAGTGTTTAGTATATTAGTATATGTGTTAAAAGTGTATATTATTATTGTAATGTACGTTTAATTTTTTTTAAGTAATGAATTTTATGTTATTTAATATTTGCGTAATTTCATTCCGTTGCGGGTTGTGGGTTTATAGGGGAATAGGGTGGAAAGTAATTTAATTATAGTAAATTAAATATTAATTTTTAGGAATTATTAATTATTTTTAATTTAATTTTGTGTTTTTGTTCTGTAGCGGGTTGTGGGTTTATAGGGGAATAGGGTGGACAGTAATTTATTTGTAATAATGTAAATATTTATTTTTATTTATTGGTATTGATTCAGAATTTATTGTTAATTAATTTTTAATTGGTATTTTTTTTAATTAATTGGTCATTATTTTTAATAATTGATTAATTGATAATTGTGTTAATGTTCTTAATTTATTTTCTGTAGCGGGTTTAGTGTTTATAGGGGAGTAGGGTGGGAAGTAATTTAATTGTAATTAATTGCATATTAACATTATTTTTGTGCATGGATAATTACTTTACTGTTAATTAATTATTAATTGGTATATTTTTTATTATTAATTCAGTTTGTTTTGTTATTGAAAATTTTTACCATTTGAAATCTTTATTTCGGCCACTAGGGCCATAAAAGCAGCAATACATTTCATCAATAATCATGTCAAAAAGCAGAACACATTTAAACCACCAAAACAGTATAAAATGATCGAATTGGGTTTAAAATAATCAAATGCTTAACAATTGGTGGAAAATTTCCTACGCTGCAACCATACAGCATTTAAAAAACGTGAAACTGCGAAGACAATGGGGGGATGGGTGTCATATTTTAAAACTCGCAGGGCGGTAACACAGTCTCTAAAACCAAGATTCCTCCATATTGATTTCACCCAACGCTTCCTATGGATATGGTACGTTGGGCAGAAGAAGAACACATGGTTTTCATCTTCCAACTTGTAGCCACATGCAGGACATGAAGTAGTCTTAGTGGTGCCCCAACTAGAGGTAAAAGACCTGAGTGGTAAAGTACCCATTCTGAATTGTACATATAATTTCCTAGCCACATTGGGAAAAATCAAATCCAAGAATGGTTCCCTCCCATAATTTGGTTTGACCAGGAGAAACTGTTCAGTCAGCCTACCTATTTTAGAGTTCACGTGTTAAATGGAAATGTCTAAGTTCATCAGCCAGATTGGTTTTGGAAACAGCTAAACAGGAACTTCCTGGGGTATCCCAAAGTTCCTGTCGTCCAATCTTGGAACAGGTGTCCCTGACATGAGTCAACCAAGGAATATTCATATGTTTGATTGTGGGCCAAATCTCTATAAATTCATCTCTATAGGTCCCGAGATCCGGATTAGACCATAGTCTCTTCCAATAGTGGACAGGCCGAGCTGCCACCACCTCTTCAATAGGAAGCAGACCTAGGAAATTAATTGGTTGTTGATTAATTATAAATGGGTAATTAATTAATTTTTAATCATTAATATTTATTTGTATTTATAATTGATTAATTATAAAAAAAAATGAAATTGGAATTAATTTTAATTCATATGTTATTGGTATTGACATTTAATTATTTTTATTAATATATTAAATCATTACTTTCCCTACTGTTGCACTCACTGGAGTGGGAATAGTAATTTTTACCCTCCCGCTATCCAACGCTTTCCCTACTCTTGCACTCTCTGGAGTGGGAATAGTAAAGTTTACCCCTACGCTATCCAATGCTTTCCCTTCTGTTGCACTCACTGGAGTGGGAATAGTAATTTTTACCCCTACACCATCCAACGCTTTCCCTACTGTTGCACTCTCTTGAGTGGGAAAAGTAATTGTTACCCCTACGCTATCCAACGCTTTCTTTACTGTTGCACTCTCTGGAGTGGGAATAGTAATTTTTAAACCTACGCTATCCAACGCTTTCCCTACTGTTGCACTCTCTGGAGTGGGAATAGTAATTTGTACCCTCCCGCTATCCAACGCTTTCCCTACTGTTGCACTTTCTGGAGTGGGAATAGTAATTTTTACCCCTACACTATCCAATGCTTTCCCTACTGTTGCACTCTCTGGAGTGGGAATAGTAATTGTTACCCCTATGCTATCCAATGCTTTCCCTACTGTTGCACTCTCTGGAGTGGGAATATGAATTGTTACCCCTACGCTATTCAACGCTTTCCCTACTGTTGCACTCTCTGGAGAGGGAATAGTAATTATTACCCTCCCGTTATCCAACGCTTTCCCTACTGTTGCACTCTCTGGAGTGGGAATAGTAATTGTTACCCCTACGCTATCCAACTCTTTCCCTACTGTTGCACTCTCTGGAGTGGGAATAGTAATTTTTACCCTCCCGCTATCCAACGTTTCCCTACTGCTGCAGTTTCTGGAGTGGGAATACTAATTTTTACCCCTACGCTATCCAATGCTTTCCCTACTGTTGCATTCTCTGGAGAGGGAATAGTAATTGTTACCCCTATGCTATCCAACGCTTTCCCTACTGTTGCAGTCTCTGGAGTGGGAATATTAATTGTTACCCCTAAGCTATCCAATACTTTCCCTACTGTTGAACTCTCTGGAGTGGGAATAGTACGTTTTACCCTCCCGCTATCCAACGCTTTCCCTACTGTTGCACTCTCTGGAGTGGGAATAGTAATTTTTACCCTCCCTTTATCCAACGCTTTCCCTACTGTTGCACTGTCTGGAGTGGGAATAGTAATTGTTACCCCTACGCTATCCAACACTTTCCCTACTGTTGCACTCACTGGAGGGGGAATAGTAATTTTTACCCTCCCGCTAACCAACACTTTCCCTACTGTTGCACTCTCTGGAGTGGGAATAGTAATGTTTACCCCTACGCTATCCAACGCTTTCCCTTCTATTGCACTCACTGGAGTGGGAATAGTAATTGTTACCCCTATGCTATCCAACGCTTTCCCTACTGTTGCACTCTCTGGAGTGGGAATAGTAATTTTTACCCCTACACTATCCAATGCTTTCCCTACTGTTGCACTCTCTGGAGTGGGAATAGTAATTGCTACCCCTATGCTATTCAACGCTTTCCCTACTGTTGCAGTCTCTGGAGTGGGACTATTAATTGTTACCCCTAAGCTATCCAATGCTTTCCCTACTGTTGCACTCTCTGGAGTGGGAATAGTAATTTTTACCCTCCCGCTATCCAACGCTTTCCCTACTGTGGCACTCTCAGGAGTGGGAATAGTAATTTTTACCCTCCTGTTATCCAACACTTTCCCTACTGTTGCACTCTCTGGAGTGGGAATAGTATTTGTTACCCCTACGCTATCCCTACTGTTGCACTCACTGGAGTGGGAATAGTAATTTTTACCCCTACGCTATCCAACGCTTTCCCTACTGTTGCACTCTCTGGTGTGGGAATAGTAATTGCTACCCCTATGCTATCCAACGCTTTCCTTACTCTTGCACTCTCTGGAGTGGGAATAGTAATTTTTACCCCTACGCTATCCAACACTTTCCCTACTGTTGCACTCTCTGGAGTGGGAATAGTAGTTTTTATCCTCCCGCTATCCAACGCTTTCCCTACTGTTGCACTTTCTGGAGTGGGAGTAGTAATTTTTACCCCTACGCTATCCAATGCTTTCCCTTCTGTTGCACTCTCTGGAGTGGGAATACTAATTGTTATCCCCACGCTATCCAATGCTTTCCCTACTGTTGCACTCTCTGGAGTGGGAATAGTAAATTTGACCCTCCCGCTATCCAACGCTTTCCCTACTGTTGCACTCTCTGGAGTGGGAATAGTAATTGTTACCCCTACGCTATCCAACACTTTCCCTACTGTTGCAATCTCTGGAGTGGGAATAGTAATTGTTATCCCTACGCTATCCAACGCTTTCCCTACTGTTGCACGCTCTGGAGTGGGAAGAGTAAATTTTCCCTCCCGCTATCCAATGCTTTCCCTATCTGTTGCACTCTCTGGAGTGGGAATAGTAATTTTTGCCCTCCCGTTATCCAACGCTTTCTCTACTGTTGCACTGTCTGGAGTGGTAATAGTACATTTTACCCTCCCGCTATCCTACGGTAAAAATATTGAATATTTTTTCTTTATGTTATGTTAATATATATATATATATATATATTCACTGAAAAACCATAGGTTTCAGGCACGGTATAGTTAGGAATTAGCATTTAAAGAACCTTAGAAATTCACTGAAAAACCATAGGTTTCAGGGGCGTTATAGTCAGCTGGACTTTTCATTTGTACAAAACCATTGAAATTGCCCCGTTATAGTTAGTTGAGCTAACTATAACTCGCGCGCCCGCAATGCACTGCTGATGACGTCACATATTACATCACTCATGACATGGTCAGTGACATCACTCATGACATCACTGATGACATCTCAAATGACAGCCAAAAAGATTAACAAATTCATGACTTGTAACACCACACATGCAGTTTATTGTCTGAAATGTCCCTGTGGACTTAGATACATAGGGAGCACAATACATTGTGTAAAACTGAGAGTGCTGGAGCATATGTGTGCTATTTCAAAGAGGGATTTTAATTATCCTGTGGCACGCCACTTCGCCTTCAAACATGACAGCAACAGGGATCTGTTGCAATACTTCAGCATAGACTGTGTCCCATTCAACATCAGGGGAGGTGATAGGGTATTGAAATTGCGAAGACTAGAATCAAGATACATCATAGATCTCCAATCTAAGTCCCCGAATGGGTTAAATGGTGGGGAAGAATTGGCGGTGCACCTGGGCAACTAGCATTTTCTATGAAATCAAAAGTCGTCATGATTAAGCATTATGTTCTTGTGAACCTGAGACATGGGGAAGCATTAGCCGATACACGGCGTCATTATGACAAACTAGGGGCATGTACAATATGTTCTATTGGTTGCAAATAGCCGATATACGGCGAAATTATTATCACATTTTTGGTATTTATGACATGATTACATGTTTTAATGAATTGACGAAATGCAACAGAATTTAATGCTGTATTTATCAATTGTAACATATCGATGAATGGATAAATCACCACTCCAAAATGGCGCATGGAAACACAGCGCGTCAAAGTCCCCTGTTTATGTTTATGCCGACCAATGTGTCCCTTTTTAATGGCGCCTCACAGCGCGAAATGCAAACACTGAAGAAGGATTTACTCTGAAACGCGTCTGTTTTGCATTCGGTTTTAACGATTAAACCTTGCTGAAATCAAGTCCCGTGAGTGCCGTTTTCCTTCCAGAAGACGAGGGAATAGTGGAGCGCGGATATTGTGCGGAACACCGCCGCATTTTGGCACCCGCCCTATGGAGTGACTCGTACCCCGGTGTACTTGGAGCGATATATATATATATATATATATATATATATATATATATATATATATATATATATTATCTACTGGCGGTCGCCAGTAGATAGTTATAGTTAGGACCCTGTTTCCATAGGAAATCCGCAACATTCTATTTTGAATAACTTTGGCGCCGGTCGACGAATCCTCGCGAATTTTTCAAAATAGGTGGGGCGCTACGCTCCGCTCCTACCCTGAAAGTCTCGGGGGGATTCGTCAAGCGGGGGCTGAGATAAAAGGGGGGTCCCAAAACGCGTTTTTCCCATGCATTTTTCCATAGGACCTTTAGACAGAGCTACAGCCCGAACGGCTGAACAGAATTTAATGAAATTTGGCAGAGAGGTAGTCCTCAGGTCAAGGAAGTGCCTTTTGTAGGTTTGGTGTAAATCTGTTCAGTAGATTCTGAGAAAATAGCCTTTAAATCAATATATATATCTGAGCCAGCTTACGGTGCGCTTACCGTACGCGTACGGTGACGTGCGCGAGCGCGATGCTGATTGGCCGTTAGATCTTAGTAAACATTCGAATCGGTCGAAACCAGAAAGCTGCGGCCGCCATTTTCTCTCTTGCACTCTGACAGGGGGTTGAAAAACAAAGTTCAAAACCATGTAAAGGGGCTGTTTAGACAGCTCCCAAGCACCTAGCCATGTCGAGGGAGTCCCCAACGATCCCCCAAGTGATAAAAGGGAATTTTAAATTTTTCGAAAATTTCGCCGATTACGCTTACCGTACGCGTACGGTAATAAATAATAATAAAAAAAAAAAAAATATCCACATTCTCACCACCCCGTGTGCAAATGGTGCCCGAAGGGCACCATTAGTGCATGGCTTATTACAGCTAAACAAAACATATATTTTACCTGTCACAACGATGCTCATCATATGTCCTCCATGTGCGCACGGTGCGCGAAGCGCATCGTGCGTTCATGGCCCATCTAGCGTAACGTGGGCACGCGGTGCGCTTCGCGCACCGCGTGGCACGGGACGAACTGCATTAAGTGGGCGCGCACGCCACAAATGGCGTAAAGTAACTTAGCATTTAAAAAACCGTACAAATTCACTGAAAAAACCATAGGTTTCACACACGTTATAGTTAGGAATTAGCATTTAAAAAACCTTGCAAATTCACTGAAAAAACCATAGGTTTCACACATGTTATAGTTAGCTGGACATTTTACTGAAAAAAAACCAATGAAATTCCCCCGTTATAGTTACTGTAGGCAACTATAACTCACGCGACCGTAATCCTCTGCTGATGACATATGTGTCTTTATGAAAAAAAAATATTTGTAATATATGTATAGCTAAAATTTAATGGAAGAAGACATGGGCAAATAAGTGTCTAAATACAGTATTAGCATCAGCAGAGGATTACGGTCGCGTGAGTTATAGTTGCCTACAGTAACTATAACGGGGGAATTTCATTGGTTTTTTATCAGTAAAATGTCCAGCTAACTATAACATGTGTGAAACCTATGGTTTTTTCAGTGAATATATATATATATACCAACACCTCGTCCTCGGAAGAACGAGTGTGGACCCAGAAAAGTGCTGCAATTATTTTATTTTGCCATTGTCTGCCATTACGTGTTTCAGCCGAACAAGCGACCTTGATCACATGACAATACTTAGGCTTTATCACCGCTTTTTAAAATGCCAGTGCTTAACATAAATCATGGACATAGAAAATAGACTTTGCTGTTATGATACATTTCATGCTTAAATGCTTTTAAGTTAAAAGACATAACATTTCAGATATTATACAAATTAACTGTCAAATACCGAGGTATTATAAAACCAGAAACCAGACATAAATGTCTTTCATTGTTGTCCCACGTTTTTGTTATAAAGGCTTAAATGCCGATTCAGATAAATGTAATCCCAGTCCAAGATTCAAAATAAAAGTGAATTAAAGAGTGCCCCTCATAAGTGTGGAAATGAAAAAGAAAACAGAAAAATACATTTTTAAAATGCAAACGTAGGTATCTGCTTTACTCTCTCACATAGCATATTGGAATCACAAATTCTAGGATTGCCATATAGTCAAGAATTTGTACGATATTGACAAAATGCTTGATTTCTCACATGTAAAATGACTCAGTGCTACAGTACCTGATTTCAAAAAGTGCCTAGGTAGCATAAAGTGCATAAGCACTGAGGGATCTGGAGGTTTGGGATGTGCAAATAATCAAAGACCATATATTCAAAAATCAAGTGTCCATTATTCCACCACAGGTTTTTTTAACCAGATTTCAAGATATATAACATTGTGATTCGGAAACCCCGTTTCAATAATTAGAAATTACGACACATAAGATACAACCATATGTCCTAGACCAATCCTAAAACCAATAACAATGCATATAAATTTTGATAAGAAACTCCATAAATTGTGCTAACATAGCATAAAAATAATAACCAATTAATAGACTGCTGCCGGTTGCCAGTGACCCTTACCAACAATATTATAGAGAGGATAAAAGATATATATATATTGTCAAATGTTATAAAAAGGTATGAAGGTCTTATGTATGTGTGTGTATATATATATATATATATATATATATATATATATATATATGTTCCAACAAACGCCACCCGTTCTGCCGAACACATTATTTGATGGGTGCCTCCTTCGTGCAAGTGGCATGCACGCCTTAAAATAGTTCAACAACTGTGTCCCTCCTTCAGGAACACACATGGAGCACTCTTTCGGTTTTTGAAGTCCTTTATTGCACCCAGCATGACGCGTTTCGTCTACTCTGACTTCCTCAGATGCTGTCCGGTGAGTAAGGAAATCTATGGCTTCATAGTTTCTTTAAAAGCCTCATTAGGCTCCTCCTGCCCAGTGTTCAGCAAGGAAGGACTGTGGTGGATATACAGTCCCTCCCGATTTTTGCCTGCCATCTTTGAGTGTATGTTCTTTTCTTTACGATTCCATGGTGGTGTATTTTGCAATGTTTGTTTTTTTAATTAAACTTCCATTGTCTAATGGGAAACAGGACATACCTCTTTTATCACACGGTGTCACTGAGCAGTTGGTTGTGGAGCCTCAGTGTTTGTTTTTCCGCCCTTTCATCAGCCTCTTTTGTTCCATCACGATATCCTGAGTCTGAGAGTGCCGGTTATAGTAATCCACACTCTATCATGTAGTCATGTTCCAACTGCTTGTTGGCAGATGCATTATATCCTTAGCTGTGGCGGTTCTGGCAGAGCACATTTAAAAGTTCCAACAAACGCCACCCGTTCTGCCGAACACATTACTTGATGGTTGCCTCCTTCGTGCAAGTGGCATGCACGCATTAAAATAGTTCAACAACTGTGTCCCTCCTTCAGGAACACACATGGAGCACTCTTTGGGTTTTTGAAGTCCTTTATTGCACCCCGCATGACACGTTTCGTCTACTCTGACTTCCTCAGATGCTGTCCGGTGAGTAAGGAAATCTATGGCTTCATAGTTTCTTTAAAAGCCTCAATAGGCTCCTCCTGCCCAGTGTTCAGCGAGGAAGGACTATGCTGGAAATACAGTCCCTCCCAATTTTTGGCCGCCATCTTTGAGTGTATGTTCTTTTGTTTAACATTCCATGGTGGTGTATTTTGCAATGTTCGTTCTTAATTAAACTTCCATTGTCTAATGGGAAACAGGACATACCTTTTTTATCACACTGTGTCACTGAGCAGTTGGTTGTGGAGCCTCAGTTTTCCAGGATATAATGCATCTGCCAACAAGCAGTTGGAACATGACTACATAGTAGAGTGCGGATTACTATCACCGGCACTCTCAGACTCAGGATATCGTGATGGAACAAAAGCGGCTGATGAAAGGGTTGAAAAACAAACACTGAGTCTCCACAACCAACTGCTCAGTGACACCGTGTGATAAAAGAGGTATGTCCTGTTTCCCATTAGAAAATGGAAGTTTAAGTAAAAGAACGAACATTGCAAAATACACCACCATGGAATGTTAAACAAAAGAACATACACTCAAAGATGGCGGCCAAAAATCGGGAGGGACTGTATTTCCAGCATAGTCCTTCCTCGCTGAACACTGGGCAGGAGGAGCCTAATGAGGCTTTTAAAGAAACTATGAAGCCATAGATTTCCTTCCTCACCAGACAGCATCTGAGGAAGTCAGAGTAGACGAAACGCGTCATGCTGGGTGCAATAAAGGACTTCAAAAACCCAAAGAGTGCTCCATGTGTGTTCCTGAACTCGCCGCTGCTACTTCATTCTCCAGAATCCTATGGGGCTACTTGCTAGTATGACGAGCGGTGTGCGACCCACGTTGTAAGTGTATTTAAAGCTCCCTCGAGCGATTGGCTGACGAGTCAGGATCCCGCACCCGCGCGCCGTGAAAGGTACTTAACCTCATATATTTGGCAGTCTACTAGGCACCCCGCATACAGACCTGCTCCCTGCTGACGAGAGGCAACTACCTCAAAACACGTGTCCAGGGATGGCATTTATTGTTTATACTTGTGGCATAGGTGTACTCGCCGCTGCTACTTCATTCTCCAGAATCCTATGGGGCTACTTGCTAGTATGACGAGCGGTGTGCGACCCACGTTGTAAGTGTATTTAAAGCTCCCTCGAGCGATTGGCTGACGAGTCAGGATCCCGCACCCGCGCGCCGTGAAAGGTACTTAACCTCATATATTTGGCAGTCTACTAGGCACCCCGCATACAGACCTGCTCCCTGCTGACGAGAGGCAACTACCTCGAAACACGTGTCCAGGGATGGCATTTATTGTTTATACTTGTGGCATAGGTGTACTCGCCGCTGCTACTTCATTCTCCAGAATCCTATGGGGCTACTTGCTAGTATGACGAGCGGTGTGCAACCCACGTTGTAAGTGTATTTAAAGCTCCCTCGAGCGATTGGCTGACGAGTCAGGATCCCGCACCCGCGCGCCGTGAAAGGTACTTAACCTCATATATTTGGCAGTCTACTAGGCACCCCGCATACAGACCTGCTCCCTGCTGACGAGAGGCAACTACCTCGAAACACGTGTCCAGGGATGGCATTTATTGTTTATACTTGTGGCATAGGTGTACTCGCCGCTGCTACTTCATTCTCCAGAATCCTATGGGGCTACTTGCTAGTATGACGAGCGGTGTGCGACCCACGTTGTAAGTGTATTTAAAGCTCCCTCGAGCGATTGGCTGACGAGTCAGGATCCCGCACCCGCGCGCCGTGAAATGTACTTAACCTCATATATTTGGCAGTCTACTAGGCACCCCGCATACAGACCTGCTCCCTGCTGAGGAGAGGCAACTACCTCGAAACACGTGTCCAGGGATGGCATTTATTGTTTATACTTGTGGCATAGGTGTACTCGCCGCTGCTACTTCATTCTCCAGAATCCTATGGGGCTACTTGCTAGTATGACGAGCGGTGTGCGACCCACGTTGTAAGTGTATTTAAAGCTCCCTCGAGCGATTGGCTGACGAGTCAGGATCCCGCACCCGCGCGCCGTGAAAGGTACTTAACCTCATATATTTGGCAGTCTACTAGGCACCCCGCATACAGACCTGCTCCCTGCTGACGAGAGGCAACTACCTCGAAACACGTGTCCAGGGATGGCATTTATTGTTTATACTTGTGGCATAGGTGTACTCGCCGCTGCTACTTCATTCTCCAGAATCCTATGGGGCTACTTGCTAGTATGACGAGCGGTGTGCGACCCACGTTGTAAGTGTATTTAAAGCTCCCTCGAGCGATTGGCTGACGAGTCAGGATCCCGCACCCGCGCGCCGTGAAAGGTACTTAACCTCATATATTTGGCAGTCTACTAGGCACCCCGCATACAGACCTGCTCCCTGCTGACGAGAGGCAACTACCTCGAAACACGTGTCCAGGGATGGCATTTATTGTTTATACTTGTGGCATAGGTGTACTCGCCACTGCTACTTCATTCTCCAGAATCCTATGGGGCTACTTGCTAGTATGACGAGCGGTGTGCGACCCACGTTGTAAGTGTATTTAAAGCTCCCTCGAGCGATTGGCTGACGAGTCAGGATCCCGCACCCGCGCGCCGTGAAAGGTACTTAACCTCATATATTTGGCAGTCTACTAGGCACCCCGCATACAGACCTGCTCCCTGCTGATGAGAGGCAACTACCTCGAAACACGTGTCCAGGGATGGCATTTATTGTTTATACTTGTGGCATAGGTGTACTCGCCGCTGCTACTTCATTCTCCAGAATCCTATGGGGCTACTTGCTAGTATGACGAGCGGTGTGCGACCCACGTTGTAAGTATAACACCCCTGAAACCTATGGTTTTTTCAGTGAATTTCTGAGGTTTTTTAAATGCTAATTCCTAACTATAACGTGCCTGAAACCTATGTTTTTTTCTGTGAATTTCAAAGGTTTTTTAAATGCTAATTTCTAACTATGCCTACAGAGATAGGACATGTGAAGAAAGAAGAAAAAATGCACAGAAAGAAACAAAAGAAGTGCAGAAAGAAGCAACAGAAGTCCTCAAATACGAAGATAAGTGCAGGAAGAAGGATAACGTGCAGAAAGAACAAAAAGAAGAGCAGAAAGAAGCCTTATTGCAAAATCATCCTGTACCCTCAACTTTTTCAGACGGATACTGGTGGTAACTGAGTCTGACTAACCAGTCCTAGAGCCAGTGCTATGTTAAAAGACACTTAGAATACAGTGAAAACACCTACATACACTAGGGAACATTATGCGTTGGGGTCCCCCTGTGATTAGCATGACCTCCTCTGTAAGCCCCTAGTATATAATAGGGCATGGGGATTAAAACTACCTCTTAAAACAGGCCACAGGGCGTTTTTGCACACGTTAACTCAGGCCCCGTCCCCTCCATTCACCACTGTGTAAACACGCCCTGTGTCCATTTTTAGTTGGGAGATTAAGTTCATTTGAATCCTGAGGGTCCCTAGGGTCCAACTAGCCCACTAGGTACCTCCAGTAAGTGCCACAGAGCTGCGTTGCAGAGAGGTGTAAAAAGTGGCACGGCCTGGACCACCTCTCTGCAATGCAGCTCAGTGGCGCTTACTGGAAGCACTTGGTGGGCTAGTTAGCCCCCAGGGGCCCTCAGTATTGAAGGGAAATTATATCCCCAATTTAAAACGTGCCATAGTGCGTGTTTGCACACGTCACCTCAGGCCCCGTCCCCTCCCTTCACCACTGTGTAAACGCGCCCTGTGGCTGTTCTAAGTTGAGAGATTAAGTCCCCTTGAATCCTAAGGGTCCCTAGGGTCAAACTAGACCACTAGGTACCTCCAGTAAGCGCCACAGAGCTGTGTTGCAGAGAGGTGTAAAAAGGGGCTTGGCCTCAGAACACCTGGCTGCAGCGCAGCTCCCTGGCGCATACTGGAGATGCCTGTTGGGGGCGCGTTTGCAGAGTGCTGCACGGAGGGGGCATGGCCTCCGGCATGATGCCAGTCTTTTATTTATTTTAGTTTTTTAAGAAGGGGGGCTGTTTGGTTCCCCTTCTTATTCTAATTTATTGGCCCTGATGACCCCATCCCCCAGGGCCAGTGTCCTAATTAAATTTTTTTTACCCCAATCCCCAGGGCCGGCCACTGTTTTTTATTATTTTTAAAAAATATATATTCATAGACACACCTAGGACATGCTGGACAAACCGTACGTACCTATCACCATGACGATTTGCGTGATATTCATTAAAAGGCGACTATGCATGCAATGAATCCACGTGGAATGTATTTACACCACTAGTGAAGCTCTGACATGTCTGATGCCCTACCGTGCCTAATCCTGGTAGACACCCTTGTCGTTTATTTATACAAACATGGGTAGCTATTGACGGGCACATTTAATACACATGCACACCAAGCCATTCAAAGGGGATTCGACAAAAATTCGACCAAAACTATGCAAGAAACCCCCCTCACGGTTAATAAAACACACGTCCACTGCCGGATGTGTAATACTTTTTATTTTACTCTCTGGAAAGGGGACGAACATCACTTGAGAGTCACAGCGTGCTCCTGACAGAGCCCAATGCTGTGTTACACCCACCATCGCCTGCCGAGTGCCACACACCTCTGTGTTGTATTCCACTAGCTAGTGCATATGCTATGACACTCTCTAGCCCATGTGCACTGTAACACCACCCCGTGAATATGTCATGCCACACTTGTCTTCGCACGGGTTATATTGCCCCATCTAACGTGCCTTTCTCGATGCCTATGTTATAACGCACAGTGCTATGCCATACATATTACAATCTGGGATCCATATCTTTGTCACAGTGCATATGCAACGTTACACTCCCCAGCACATATTTTATATTACAACTTTAGAGACTAGTTAGGTTACACAACACTGCCCTGTGCATATTACACTCCAAGGCGCATATCGCATAGCACGCGCTAGTGCCTGTGCTATCTCGCGCTCTCCAATGAATCTGTCATTGCGCACAATGTATTGCATATTATATTTCACGCCCGGTTCATCTTATATCACACTTTTTGGTGCATAGTTTATACCATACACTATATCTAGTTTTCATTTTCAATCGTGCTCTCAGGACTATGTTCTATATAACACTGTGTTCACCTACCCTTTTCAAGGGCATTACATTTTGCGATAGGGGGTGGAGGGTCAGGGGGTGTTTCTGCCAAGTGAGCCCGGAGTCACAGTCACAAACGTCCTCTTCTTCCTGAATAAAAGTGAGATTATGCTGCATACTTGTTCATATTTTAAGTAGTTCGCACAGACACAATGTTTTAAAAACAATAAAGTTCCTAATACCCGCCTTCTCTGAACAGTTAGCTTGCTGCCCCATCCCCTTCCTCCCTATCCTCTGTTGTGTGAATCCATGGACTAGCCTCCTCCCTCCTGCCATGCATGGTCTGATGTGCTGCCACTGCCCTCAATTTAGTATGATGTACCAGTCCACTCCTCCTGCCCTCCATTGCCCAATTCTATGCCCCATCATTGACCTCCTGCTTAAACTCTGTGCTTAGCTTGCTGCCCCTATTCTCCTTCCCCCTGCCCTCCGATGTCTTTGTGCATGCCCCTGCTCCATCCTTTTTGCCCACCATGTCCCATGGACCTGCCACTCCTATCTACTCTGAGTGTTCTGTTGAGCTGCCACTCCCCTCCCACCTGCCTAGCATTGTCAGATGACTGTAACCTGTCCCTGCCACCTCCACCCAGCCTGTCCACATGCCATGCCCCTATCCTCTTCCTCCTGTCCTACATGGTCCATTGTACTGCCACACCCTTCTGCCCTCCCTGGTCTGTTGTGCTGCAACTGCTCCTCCTGCCTGCCCCGTGTGGTCTGTTGTGAGGTCCCTTCCCCTGAACTTTCTTGTCTGTGCACAGGTCCTGACCCTCCCTTCTATCCTCCATCGTCCTTTGTGCATGCCCCTCCACCCTCCTTCTTGCCCATCATAGCCATTGTGCTGCCACTAACCCTCCCACTTGCCATGCATGGTCTTCTGTGCTGCCATGGCCCCTCCCACCTTCCCTGTGTGGTCAGTTAGCTGCCCCTGACCCCCTCCCACCTTCCCTCCATGGTCTGTGTGTATGCCATCACAGTCTCACTGTTGCTCTTCATGGTGTGTCTTGCTTCTAGTGCCCATCCTGCCTGACCTCCATGGCTATCTTGCTGCTCCTGCCCTGCCCCCTTGCCCCCAGCCCTACAACCCTCCCTCCTGGCTTGTCTGTTCCATTGTAATGCCCCTGATCCGTCCCTCCTGCCCTTTATGGTCTGTTATGCTGCAGCTTTCTCTCCTGTCTGTCCATTATGGTCAGCTAGCTACCATTGCCTCTTGCCCCTCTGTTCTCTGTTGTCCATGTGCATGGCCCTGTCCCCTCCCTCTTGCTTTCTATGGATTGTTGTGCTGCACTCCCGTCCTGCATGCCCTGTGTGGTGTATTGTGCTGCTGCAAACCCTGATGCCTGCCCTGCAGGGTCAGTTTGGTGCACCTCTCCATGTCCCTCCTGTCCTCTGTTATCCAAGTCCATGTCCCTATCCCATTTCCTTCCATGATCCAATGTACCATACTTGCGAACATTTTGAACTTGGTAAGAGGGAGATTTTGAAAAAAAACTGGGGTATTGATTTTCCCCTTTGAGTTACATTGAAAAAGAGGATATTGTAGACAGGAGACAGATCAAATAAAGCCCATTTGAGCTTAAAAACATTGGACGTTTCCTGGCTGAATCGGGTCTGTTGGCATGTATGGTTGTACTACCATTGCCTCTTCCTTCTGCCCACAATGGTCTATTACATTGCCACAGCCTTGAAGGAGGGTAGATTTTGTATCACAGGGGGCCCCTGGCCCGTTCTGTCCACACCTGAAGTATGAGACCCTTGTCCTTGCCCTGCCAGCTGCATTTGTAGGCCGTATTAAATTGACCAGCGGGTCCTGTGTTGCTATATAATTATCCTGAGACATCCTTACCACTCAGCCAGCATAAAACCCCTGTGTAGGCCCTTCTGTTCAATATGTAGGCCTCTTTGTTAAATTGACCATAGCTCTGCAATTTTAGTGTATAGCAGTCTGAAGGCAGGTCTGCGAGGCCTTCTGATCCAAACTAGTAGCCCCCACCCTACCCGAGTGCTCCGTGCTCGGTATCAAAGTTCAACATCCCCCTGAAGCTGTCGACATACAGTAGGCTGCATCCTGGACTGGTACTTGCTTCCTGGGCAGGTTTCCCGCTTTTAAGGAAGTGGCAACCGCAGAGCGTCAAGTTAGGAGAACTGAGGAGATTTTATACATGAATATATTGAATTCCCGTACAATACCCATTATTTTCTGCTTGCTCTATGGAACTTACGATAAGCGATTGGCCTGAGAGACTGACCTTTTCACCCAGTCCATTGTCAGCATTAAGTGGGTAAATGACGAAATGTCTGGTAAAATCTGCAGACGAAGCTTTTGGGTAGCATACGTAGGTAGATGTAGCGTGCAAAGGAGCCCACAAAATGATATAAAAAGGGAGCACCCACAGATATCGACGGACTACCTCGCCGTCTGTATGTAGGTTAACAGGCAGTGCAGGTTTTCCCCAAGAGCTGGGAGCTCTTGTCTTCCTTTGCTTAAAATGTCTTGCTCTGCTTTGCTTGAAGTATCTTATTCTATTTTACCTATATGAAATGTCATGTTATGTTTAACCATTGTTCTCTTTACTTTTGCATTTAAAAGATTTTGTATTGTAATTGCAGGAATGCTTGCTCTAAGAGTAAACGTGAGTGTTCCTAGGTAACATTTTCCTTGGTGTAACTTGTTTCTCATGATGCATTTATAGATGTGTTTTCTCTCTCTCTCTGTCAGTACATTAATTGAGATACAGAGAATATTATGACAGCTGTATGATTATCTGGATTCTGTATTTTGTACTTTATGTCTCTATTCTGCGGTTTCTTTGAAGTTGCATCTTCTCATTAAACTGCCATTGTATTCTGCCTCCAATTCCATGTCTCATATGTCTGTTTTCTTCATTTTTGGAGCAAGCGTTCCTAGGCACCCCGGCTCAAATTAAGGTGCCCCTTTTGTCCCTGACTCACTCTCCTGCTCAGTTCTGTGGTGGCTCCCGGGGATCTGGGGACCGCCCCTAGCTTCCTTGACCCGTAATAGATCTTCCCTCCAACAGCCTCTCTTGCAAGTCCTGTATTGTTGGTTTGTTGCCCCTGCCCCCCTTTCCACTGCCCTCCATAGTCTGTTGTGCTTCCACGGCCCTTCCTGCCTGCTCAGTGTGGTTAAATTGTTGCCTTTGCACCCTCCTACCTGCCTTCAATTTTCAGAGTCCGTGCCCCTGGCCTCTGCCTCTCAACAGTATCCTAATGAACAACTAGATTGATAACATTCTATATTTATTACAAAAGTGTGGAACGCCTGACATCATCTTGATGTAATCAAAACTGTAATACCTAGAGCATTTCCTTTAGAAATTACATATATGAGAGGGTCTTATTGGCATCAAAATTATGGTTAGTGCTCAAAAAGACTAAAATAAGGACATATTTTCTGAGTTTTCTAATAGCGACAAAGCACTTTTAAATTATTTGTTATCTTTATGTTTTTTTATCCAGTTGACCACTTGATTAAATGTTGCACTTAGGGGAGAGGATGTGGTGTTACTTCCAGAACTGCAGACTTTGCAACTGGGGAACCAGGTTGAAGTTTCTGCTTCAGCTCGACATTCTGTGATTCTGGTCAAATCACTTAGTCTCCCCATGTCTACAACCAAAATGAATTTGTTCTTGTGTGATGTAACCAATGCTCATGTAAAGCACTCCAATACCTGACAAGTCTGCACTATATAACACTGCAAAAACACAAAATAATAAGTGTTTTGCACACTTCTGTCATTGGGCTATATTTGGGCTACATCTGGGTGATTTTGGGCTACATTTGGGCTCTTTTGTCTCCGGTGGCCATCTTGGGAGATTTATTTGTTATGAAGTTTCCTAATTTCCTCATGTACTGCAGTCTCCTCAGTAGGAAATGCTTTCAGTTTTTTACTTTGATTCCATCATGAAGGTATTCAGATATGTCACACATTTGCCATAAATTCTGAATGTTAGCACTCTAGTTGCTCATTAGATCACTGTAGTAAAACTACTGCACCATGGAAGTCTGCTCCTGGTATTAAAAGTGCATGTTTCAGTCTGCATGTCAGAATTTTTTAATGAAATAGAAGAGGATTTGAGAAGTCACTCAAAATGTGCCCTCATTTTCTTTCTTCAGCATTAATCATAATTTCTATGGCAAAATGAACCTCCTCATTGTGTTCCTTTTTAAATTAAATGTTTTAAGTGTTACCAGTTTATTCCAATCAAGATGGCTTCAGGTGTGCCATACTTTTGTCATAATGAAGACAGTAAGCGCTCTAGTTGTTTTTAAGAACATTCTGGGACATTCTGTCATTGGGCTATACTTGGGCTACATCTGGGTGATATTTGGGCTACATTTGGGCTCTTTTATCTCTGGTGGCCATCTTGGGAGACTTATTTGTTATGAAGTTTCCTAATTTCCTCATTTACTGCAGTCTCCTCAGTAGGAAATACTTTCAGTTTTTTACTTTGATTCCATCAAGAAGGCATTCAGATGTGTCACACATTTGCCATAAATTCAGAATGTTAGCACTCTTTTTGCTCATTAGATCACTGTAGTAAAGCTACTGCTCACCAGGGAAAACTGCTGCTGGTATTGAAAGTGCATGTTTCAGTCTGCATGTCAGAATTTTTTAATGAAATAGAAGAGGATTTGAGAAGTCACTCAAAATGTGCCCTAATTTTTCTTTCTGCAGCACTAATCATACTTTTTATGGAAAAATGAACCCCCTCATTTTGTTCCTTTTTAAATTAAATGTTTTAAGAGTTACCACTTTAATCCAAGCAAGATGGCTTCAGGTGTGCCATACGTTTATCATAAGTAGGACTGTTAGCGCTCTAGTAGTTCTTTGGAACACTCTGGGAAGCTGCAGTAGAACACAAAGGAATCAACTGACAGTCTCTGCCCTTGTTGGATGTACATGTTTTACTGAGAATGTCAGACTTCATTCTCACATGACTGAGAAAGATAATGTGAATTTACAGAAAATAAGCTCTCAGTTTAGCCTATAGATCACCTTCCAAACCTCTATGGTAAAAGCATGAGAAAATATTTTTCTCTCAATCATGATATCCCAGCAGAAGGCTTTTTCACATGGTGAAATCACCTTAGAACATACCACTATTCCTAAAATGAGTATGGTACCATCAACAAATGATTTATAATGTAACTAAAGTCTTAAAACCTTCTATTAACTACAATGCTTTTTAATGAGGTGCTATCATGTATATTGGTCCCAAGATGGCTGCCAACACTTCTTGGATGAAGTGCTGACAGCCAATCAGATCTCAGGATGAGATGTGTGGTTAGGCTCCGCCCACATATATATATGCTTTTAAATGCTATTTTCTCAGGAAATACTGAACAGATTTACACCAGACCTGCAAAAGGCACTTCCTTGACCTTATGGCTACCTCTCTGCCAAATTTCAAGTAATTCTGTTCAGCCGTTCGGGCTGTAGCTGTGTCTAAAGGTCCTATGGAAAAATGCATGGGGAAACGCGTTTTGGGACCCCCCTTTTTTCTCAGCCCCTGCTTGACGAATCCCCCCGAGACTTTCAGGGTAGGAGCGGAGCGTAGCGCCCCACCTATTTTGAAAATTTCGCGAGGATTCGTCGACCGGCGCCAAAGTTATTCCAAATAGAATGTTGCGGATTTCCTATGGAAACAGGGTCCTAACTATAACTACCTACTGGCGACCGCCAGTAGGTAATATATATATATATATATATATATATATATATATATATATATATATATATATATATCTATATATATATTCACTGAAAAAACCATAGGTTTCAGGGGTGTTATAGTTAGCTGGACTTTTCACTTGTACAAAACCATTGAAATTCCCCCGTTATAGTTAGTTCAGCTAACTATAACTCGCGCGCCCGCAATGCATTGCTGATGACGTCACATATTACATCACTCATGACATGGTCAGTGACATCACTCATGACATCACTGATGACATCTCAAATGACATCACTGATGACATCACTGATGACATCATCCAGTGAATGTGTGTTTTTCTGAAAATTAAATATGTTTTATATATGTATATCTCAAGGTCGATGGAAGAATAAATGGGTATATAAGTGTCTAAATGGATGATTTGTTTTTGAAAAATTGATTGTGTAACTGACTGATTAAGTGTATCATAGTGAATACATGGCTTAGTGAGTAATGTTTAAATATGTAAATATCTGTATCAGTCTCTCACTTTGTGTATAAGTGGCTGCATGGGTTGGTGAGTAGCTACATGGGTGTCTATATAGGTTATTAGTTGGTTTTTTGAGTATCAGTCTGAGTGTCTGCATGGTTCGGTGGGGGGTATTACGTAGTGCATAGGTGCATGAATGAGTGACTCACTGTTTGTATGGGTTGAACACAGCATGTGTGCAGGACTGTATGGGTGGATGAGTGTGTGTATGGGTGTGTTAGTGAGTGAATGACTGTCTCAATAGTGTCTTTATGAGTAACTACATATGTTTTAAACTAGTATATGTGACTATTGGTGTATATATGTGAGTATATGTGAGAGTGAGAGATTGAAAGAGTTCCTGTATGAATAAGTATGTGTTTCTATAAGTGATTGTTTAAAAGACTAAGTATGTGTAAGTTTCCGTAGAAGTAAGTATGGTGGTGTGTGTATAACTGTATATGCAAGTAAATGTATGTTTGATTCTTTATTAGCATGAGTGACTATGTGTGTGAGTAACTCTATGGATGAGTGGCATTGTGTAACAGGATGTATAGGTGTATGAGTACATATGATGAGTGAGTACATGTATGAGTGACTGTATAGGACTGTTGGTGAATGAGTGGATGTGTATGTGGATCTTAGAATTACTGAAGAGGTTGTTGTAACTGGTATTGGTATGGTCATTGTTTTAAAAATGTTAGTCTCTATTTTTGAATGTGTGTATCAAAGGTTATATTAGGGTGAGAGGAGGTCTGCCACTCTATCACAAGGATGATGTCATCAGTGATGTCATCAGTGATGTCATGAGTGATGTCACTGACCATGTCATGAGTGATGTAATATGTGACGTCATCAGCAGTGCATTGCGGGCGCGCGAGTTATAGTTAGCTGAACTAACTATAACGGGGGAATTTCAATGGTTTTGTACAAGTGAAAAGTCCAGCTAACTATAACACCCCTGAAACCTATGGTTTTTTCAGTGAATTTCTGAGGTTTTTTAAATGCTAATTCCTAACTATAACGTGCCTGAAACCTATGTTTTTTTCTGTGAATTTCAAAGGTTTTTTAAATGCTAATTTCTAACTATGCCTACAGAGATAGGACATGTGAAGAAAGAAGAAAAAATGCACAGAAAGAAACAAAAGAAGTGCAGAAAGAAGCAACAGAAGTCCTCAAATACGAAGATAAGTGCAGGAAGAAGGATAACTTGCAGAAAGAACAAAAAGAAGAGCAGAAAGAAGCCTTGTTGCAAAATCATCCTGTACCCTCAACTTTTTCAGACGGATACTGGTGGTAATTGAGTCTGACTAACCAGTCCTAGAGCCAGTGCTATGTTAAAAGACACTTAGAATACAGTGAAAACACCTACATACACTAGGGAACATTATGCGTTGGGGTCCCCCTGTGATTAGCATGACCTCCTCTGTAAGCCCCTAGTATATAATAGGGCATGGGGATTAAAACTACCTCTTAAAACAGGCCACAGGGCGTTTTTGCACACGTTAACTCAGGCCCCGTCCCCTCCATTCACCACTGTGTAAACACGCCCTGTGTCCATTTTTAGTTGGGAGATTAAGTTCATTTGAATCCTGAGGGTCCCTAGGGTCCAACTAGCCCACTAGGTACCTCCAGTAAGTGCCACAGAGCTGCGTTGCAGAGAGGTGTAAAAAGTGGCACGGCCTGGACCACCTCTCTGCAATGCAGCTCAGTGGCGCTTACTGGAAGCACTTGGTGGGCTAGTTAGCCCCCAGGGGCCCTCAGTATTGAAGGGAAATTATATCCCCAATTTAAAACGTGCCATAGTGCGTGTTTGCACACGTCACCTCAGGCCCCGTCCCCTCCCTTCACCACTGTGTAAACGCGCCCTGTGGCTGTTCTAAGTTGAGAGATTAAGTCCCCTTGAATCCTAAGGGTCCCTAGGGTCAAACTAGACCACTAGGTACCTCCAGTAAGCGCCACAGAGCTGCGTTGCAGAGAGGTGTAAAAAGGGGCTTGGCCTCAGAACACCTGGCTGCAGCGCAGCTCCCTGGCGCATGCTGGAGATGTCTGTTGGGGGCGCGTTTGCAGAGTGCTGCACGGAGGGGGCATGGCCTCCGGCACGATGCCAGTCTTTTATTTATTTTAGTTTTTTAAGAAGGGGGGCTGTTTTGTTCCCCTTCTTATTCTAATTTATTGGCCCTGATGACCCCATCCCCCAGGGCCAGTCTCCTAATTATATTTTTTTGACCCCAATCCCCAGGGCCGGCCACTGTTTTTTATTATTTTAAAAAAATATATATTCATAGACACACCTAGGACATGCTGGACAAACCGTACGTACCTATCACCATGACGATTTGCGTGATATTCATTAAAAGGCGACTATGCATGCAATGAATCCACGTGGAATGTATTTACACCACTAGTGAAGCTCTGACATGTCTGATGCCCTACCGTGCCTAATCCTGGTAGACACCCTTGTCGTTTATTTATACAAACATGGGTAGCTATTGACGGGCACATTTAATACACATGCACACCAAGCCATTCAAAGGGGATTCGACAAAAATTCGACCAAAACTATGCAAGAAACCCCCCTCACGGTTAATAAAACACACATCCACTGCCGGATGTGTAATACTTTTTATTTTACTCTCTGGAAAGGGGACGAACATCACTTGAGAGTCACAGCGTGCTCCTGACAGAGCCCAATGCTGTGTTACACCCACCATTGCCTGCCGAGTGCCACACACCTCTGTGTTGTATTCCACTAGCTAGTGCATATGCTATGACACTCTCTAGCCCATGTGCACTGTAACACCACCCCGTGAATATGTCATGCCACACTTGTCTTCGCACGGGTTATATTGCCCCATCTAACGTGCCTTTCTCGATGCCTATGTTATAACGCACAGTGCTATGCCATACATATTACAATCTGGGATCCATATCTTTGTCACAGTGCATATGCAACGTTACACTCCCCAGCACATATTTTATATTACAACTTTAGAGACTAGTTAGGTTACACAACACTGCCCTGTGCATATTACACTCCAAGGCGCATATCGCATAGCACGCGCTAGTGCCTGTGCTATCTCGCGCTCTCCAATGAATCTGTCATTGCGCACAATGTATTGCATATTATATTTCACGCCCGGTTCATCTTATATCACACTTTTTGGTGCATAGTTTATACCATACACTATATCTAGTTTTCATTTTCAATCGTGCTCTCAGGACTATGTTCTATATAACACTGTGTTCACCTACCCTTTTCACGGGCATTACATTTTGCGATAGGGGTGGAGGGTCAGGGGGTGTTTCTGCCAAGTGAGCCCGGAGTCACAGTCACAAACGTCCTCTTCTTCCTGAATAAAAGTGAGATTATGCTGCATACTTGTTCATATTTTAAGTAGTTCGCACAGACACAATGTTTTAAAAACAATAAAGTTCCTAATACCCGCCTTCTCTGAACAGTTAGCTTGCTGCCCCATCCCCTTCCTCCCTATCCTCTGTTGTGTGAATCCATGGACTAGCCTCCTCCCTCCTGCCATGCATGGTCTGATGTGCTGCCACTGCCCTCAATTTAGTATGATGTACCAGTCCACTCCTCCTGCCCTCCATTGCCCAATTCTATGCCCCATCATTGACCTCCTGCTTAAACTCTGTGCTTAGCTTGCTGCCCCTATTCTCCTTCCCCCTGCCCTCCGATGTCTTTGTGCATGCCCCTGCTCCATCCTTTTTGTCTACCATGTCCCATGGACCTGCCACTCCTATCTACTCTGAGTGTTCTGTTGAGCTGCCACTCCCCTCCCACCTGCCTAGCATTGTCAGATGACTGTAACCTGTCCCTGCCACCTCCACCCTGCCTGTCCACATGCCATGCCCCTATCCTCTTCCTCCTGTCCTACATGGTCCATTGTACTGCCACACCCTTCTGCCCTCCCTGGTCTGTTGTGCTGCAACTGCTCCTCCTGCCTGCCCCGTGTGGTCTGTTGTGAGGTCCCTTCCCCTGAACTTTCTTGTCTGTGCACAGGTCCTGACCCTCCCTTCTATCCTCCATCGTCCTTTGTGCATGCCCCTCCACCCTCCTTCTTGCCCATCATAGCCATTGTGCTGCCACTAACCCTCCCACTTGCCATGCATGGTCTTCTGTGCTGCCATGGCCCCTCCCACCTTCCCTGTGTGGTCAGTTAGCTGCCCCTGACCCCCTCCCACCTTCCCTCCATGGTCTGTGTGTATGCCATCACAGTCTCACTGTTGCTCTTCATGGTGTGTCTTGCTTCTAGTGCCCATCCTGCCTGACCTCCATGGCTATCTTGCTGCTCCTGCCCTGCCCCCTTGCCCCCAGCCCTACTCCCTCCCTCCTGGCTTGTCTGTTCCATTGTAATGCCCCTGATCCGTCCCTCCTGCCCTTTATGGTCTGTTATGCTGCAGCTTTCTCTCCTGTCTGTCCATTATGGTCAGCTAGCCACCATTGCCTCTTGCCCCTCTGTTCTCTGTTGTCCATGTGCATGGTCCTGTCCCCTCCCTCTTGCTTTCTATGGATTGTTGTGCTGCACTCCCGTCCTGCATGCCCTGTGTGGTGTATTGTGCTGCTGCAAACCCTGATGCCTGCCCTGCAGGGTCAGTTTGGTGCACCTCTCCATGTCCCTCCTGTCCTCTGTTATCCAAGTCCATGTCCCTATCCCATTTCCTTCCATGATCCAATGTACCATACTTGTGAACATTTTGAACTTGGTAAGAGGGAGATTTTGAAAAAAAACTGGGGTATTGATTTTCCCCTTTGAGTTACATTGAAAAAGAGGATATTGTAGACAGGAGACAGATCAAATAAAGCCCATTTGAGCTTAAAAACATTGGACGTTTCCTGGCTGAATCGGGTCTGTTGGCATGTATGGTTGTACTACCATTGCCTCTTCCTTCTGCCCACAATGGTCTATTACATTGCCACAGCCTTGAAGGAGGGTAGATTTTGTATCACAGGGGGCCCCTGGCCCGTTCTGTCCACACCTGAAGTATGAGACCCTTGTCCTTGCCCTGCCAGCTGCATTTGTAGGCCGTATTAAATTGACCAGCGGGTCCTGTGTTGCTATATAATTATCCTGAGACATCCTTACCACTCAGCCAGCATAAAACCCCTGTGTAGGCCCTTCTGTTCAATATGTAGGCCTCTTTGTTAAATTGACCATAGCTCTGCAATTTTAGTGTATAGCAGTCTGAAGGCAGGTCTGCGAGGCCTTCTGATCCAAACTAGTAGCCCCCACCCTACCCGAGTGCTCCGTGCTCGGTATCAAAGTTCAACATCCCCCTGAAGCTGTCGACATACAGTAGGCTGCATCCTGGACTGGTACTTGCTTCCTGGGCAGGTTTCCCGCTTTTAAGGAAGTGGCAACCGCAGAGCGTCAAGTTAGGAGAACTGAGGAGATTTTATACATGAATATATTGAATTCCCGTACAATACCCATTATTTTCTGCTTGCTCTATGGAACTTACGATAAGTGATTGGCCTGAGAGACTGACCTTTTCACCCAGTCCATTGTCAGCATTAAGTGGGTAAATGACGAAATGTCTGGTAAAATCTGCAGACGAAGCTTTTGGGTAGCATACGTAGGTAGATGTAGCGTGCAAAGGAGCCCACAAAATGATATAAAAAGGGAGCACCCACAGATATCGACGGACTACCTCGCCGTCTGTATGTAGGTTAACAGGCAGTGCAGGTTTTCCCCAAGAGCTGGGAGCTCTTGTCTTCCTTTGCTTAAAATGTCTTGCTCTGCTTTGCTTGAAGTATCTTATTCTATTTTACCTATATGAAATGTCATGTTATGTTTAACCATTGTTCTCTTTACTTTTGCATTTAAAAGATTTTGTATTGTAATTGCAGGAATGCTTGCTCTAAGAGTAAACGTGAGTGTTCCTAGGTAACATTTTCCTTGGTGTAACTTGTTTCTCATGATGCATTTATAGATGTGTTTTCTCTCTCTCTCTGTCAGTACATTAATTGAGATACAGAGAATATTATGACAGCTGTATGATTATCTGGATTCTGTATTTTGTACTTTATGTCTCTATTCTGCGGTTTCTTTGAAGTTGCATCTTCTCATTAAACTGCCATTGTATTCTGCCTCCAATTCCATGTCTCATATGTCTGTTTTCTTCATTTTTGGAGCAAGCGTTCCTAGGCACCCCGGCTCAAATTAAGGTGCCCCTTTTGTCCCTGACTCACTCTCCTGCTCAGTTCTGTGGTGGCTCCCGGGGATCTGGGGACCGCCCCTAGCTTCCTTGACCCGTAATAGATCTTCCCTCCAACAGCCTCTCTTGCAAGTCCTGTATTGTTGGTTTGTTGCCCCTGCCCCCCTTTCCACTGCCCTCCATAGTCTGTTGTGCTTCCACGGCCCTTCCTGCCTGCTCAGTGTGGTTAAATTGTTGCCTTTGCACCCTCCTACCTGCCTTCAATTTTCAGAGTCCGTGCCCCTGGCCTCTGCCTCTCAACAGTATCCTAATGAACAACTAGATTGCTAACATTCTATATTTATTACAAAAGTGTGGAACGCCTGACATCATCTTGATGTAATCAAAACTGTAATACCTAGAGCATTTCCTTTAGAAATTACATATATGAGAGGGTCTTATTGGCATCAAAATTATGGTTAGTGCTCTAAAAGACTAAAATAAGGACATATTTTCTGAGTTTTCAAATAGCGACAAAGCAGTTTTAAATTATTTGTTATCTTTATGTTTTTTTATCCAGTTGACCACTTGATTAAATGTTGCACTTAGGGGAGAGGATGTGGTGTTACTTCCAGAACTGTAGACTTTGCAACTGGGGAACCAGGTTGAAGTTTCTGCTTCAGCTCGACATTCTGTGATTCTGGTCAAATCACTTAGTCTCCCCATGTCTACAACCAAAATGAATTTGTTCTTGTGTGATGTAACCAATGCTCATGTAAAGCACTCCAATACCTGACAAGTCTGCACTATATAACACTGCAAAAACACAAAATAATAAGTGTTTTGCACACTTCTGTCATTGGGCTATATTTGGGCTACATCTGGGTGATTTTGGGCTACATTTGGGCTCTTTTGTCTCCGGTGGCCATCTTGGGAGATTTATTTGTTATGAAGTTTCCTAATTTCCTCATGTACTGCAGTCTCCTCAGTAGGAAATGCTTTCAGTTTTTTACTTTGATTCCATCATGAAGGTATTCAGATATGTCACACATTTGCCATAAATTCTGAATGTTAGCACTCTAGTTGCTCATTAGATCACTGTAGTAAAACTACTGCACCATGGAAGTCTGCTCCTGGTATTAAAAGTGCATGTTTCAGTCTGCATGTCAGAATTTTTTAATGAAATAGAAGAGGATTTGAGAAGTCACTCAAAATGTGCCCTCATTTTCTTTCTTCAGCGTTAATCATAATTTCTATGGCAAAATGAACCTCCTCATTGTGTTCCTTTTTAAATTAAATGTTTTAAGTGTTACCAGTTTATTCCAATCAAGATGGCTTCAGGTGTGCCATACTTTTGTCATAATGAAGACAGTAAGCGCTCTAGTTGTTTTTAAGAACATTCTGGGACATTCTGTCACTGGGCTATACTTGGGCTACATCTGGGTGATATTTGGGCTACATTTGGGCTCTTTTGTCTCTGGTGGCCATCTTGGGAGACTTATTTGTTATGAAGTTTCCTAATTTCCTCATTTACTGCAGTCTCCTCAGTAGGAAATACTTTCAGTTTTTTACTTTGATTCCATCAAGAAGGCATTCAGATGTGTCACACATTTGCCATAAATTCAGAATGTTAGCACTCTTTTTGCTCATTAGATCACTGTAGTAAAGCTACTGCTCACCAGGTAAAACTGCTGCTGGTATTGAAAGTGCATGTTTCAGTCTGCATGTCAGAATTTTTTAATGAAATAGAAGAGGATTTGAGAAGTCACTCAAAATGTGCCCTAATTTTTCTTTCTGCAGCACTAATCATACTTTTTATGGAAAAATGAACCCCCTCATTTTGTTCCTTTTTAAATTAAATGTTTTAAGAGTTACCACTTTAATCCAAGCAAGATGGCTTCAGGTGTGCCATACGTTTATCATAAGTAGGACTGTTAGCGCTCTAGTAGTTCTTTGGAACACTCTGGGAAGCTGCAGTAGAACACAAAGGAATCAACTGACAGTCTCTGCCCTTGTTGGATGTACATGTTTTACTGAGAATGTCAGACTTCATTCTCACATGACTGAGAAAGATAATGTGAATTTACAGAAAATAAGCTCTCAGTTTAGCCTATAGATCACCTTCCAAACCTCTGTGGTAAAAGCATGAGAAAATATTTTTCTCTCAATCATGATATCCCAGCAGAAGGCTTTTTCACATGGTGAAATCACCTTAGAACATACCACAATTCCTAAAATGAGTATGGTACCATCAACAAATGATTTATAATGTAACTAAAGTCTTAAAACCTTCTATTAACTGCAATGCTTTTTAATGAGGTGCTATCATGTATATTGGTCCCAAGATGGCTGCCAACACTTCTTGGATGAAGTGCTGACAGCCAATCAGATCTCAGGATGAGATGTGTGGTTAGGCTCCGCCCACATATATATATGCTTTTAAATGCTATTTTCTCAGGAAATACTGAACAGATTTACACCAGACCTGCAAAAGGCACTTCCTTGACCTTATGGCTACCTCTCTGCCAAATTTCAAGTAATTCTGTTCAGCCGTTCGGGCTGTAGCTGTGTCTAAAGGTCCTACGGAAAAATGCATGGGGAAAACGCGTTTTGGGACCCCCCTTTTTTCTCAGCCCCTGCTTGACGAATCCGCCCGAGACTTTCAGGGTAGGAGCGGAGCGTAGCGCCCCACCTATTTTGAAAATTTCGCGAGGATTCGTCGACCGGCGCCAAAGTTATTCCAAATAGAATGTTGCGGATTTCCTATGGAAACAGGGTCCTAACTATAACTACCTACTGGCGACCGCCAGTAGGTAATATATATATATATATATATATTCATGAAAAAACCATAGGTTTCACACATGTTATAGTTAGCTGGACATTTTACTGATAAAAAACCAATGAAATTCCCCCTTTATAGTTAGTGCAGGCAACTATAACTCACGCGACCGCAATCCTCTGCTGATGCTAATACTGTATTTAGACACTTATTTGCCCATATCTTCTTCCATAAAATTTTAGCTATACATATATTACAAATATTTTTTTTTTATAAAGACACATATGTCATCAGCAGAGGATTGCGGTCGCGTGAGTTATAGTTGCCTGCACTAACTATAACGGGGGAATTTCATTGGTTTTTTCTCAGTAAAATGTCCAGCTAACTATAACATGTGTGAAACCTATGGTTTTTTCAGTGAATTTGCAAGGTTTTTTAAATGCTAATTCCTAACTATAACGTGTGTGAAACCTATGGTTTTTTCAGTGAATTTGTACGTTTTTTTAAATGCTAAGTTACTTTACGCCATTCGTGGCGTGCGCGCCCACTTAACGCAGTTCGTTCCGTGCGCGCATGGTGCGCTTCGCGCACCGTGCGCGCACAGTGAGCACGCGGTGCGCTTCGCGCACCGCGCACCCACTTTACGCAGTTAGTGCCGTGCACGCACGGTGGGCACGCGGTGCGCTACGTGCACCGCGTGCCCACGTTACGCTAGATGGGCCATGTACGCACAATGCGCTTCGCGCACCGTGCGCACATGGAGGACATATTATGCGCTTCATTGTGAAAGGTAATCTTTTAAATTTTCGATTTTAACATATGCCATGCACAAATGGTGCGCTTCGGGCACCATTTGCACACGGGGTGGGGAGAGTGTGGATAATTTTTTTTTTTTAAATAATTTTTACCGTACACGTACGGTAAGCGTAATCTGCGATTTAAAAAAAAAAAAACAAAATTGAATTTTTGGTCCTGGGGGTTCTTTGGGGACACCTTCATCAAGGCTAGGTGGTTAGGAGCTGTCTAAACAGCCCCTTTACATGTTTTTTGCCTTTGTTTTTCCTCCCTCCTCAGATTGCGAGAGAGAAAATGGCGGCCGCCGCTTCCTGGTTTCGACCGATTCGAATGTTTACTAAGATCTAACAGCCAATCAGAATCGCGCTCGCGCACGGCACCGTACGCGTACGGTAAGCTTACCGTAAGCGCACGGTAAGCGCACCGTAAGCTGCCACAGATATATGTATTGATTTAAATGCTATTTTCTCAGGATCTACTGAACAGATTTACACCAAACCTACAAAAGGCACTTCCTTGACCTGTAGACTACCTCTCTGCCAAATTTCAAGTAACTCTGTTCAGCCGTTCGGGCTGTAGCTGTGTCTAAAGGTCCTATGGAAAAATGCATCGGAAAAACGCGTTTTGGGACCCCCCTTTTTTCTCAGCCCCCGCTTGACGAATCCCCCCGAGACTTTCAGGGTAGGAGCGGAGCGTAGCGCCCCATTAGTTTTGAAAATTTCACGAGGATTCGTCGACCGGCGCCAAAGTTATTCCAAATAGAATGTTGCGGATTTCCTATGGTAAGAGGGTCCTAACTATAACTACCTACTGGCGACCGCCAGTAGGTAATATATATATATATATACAGGTCATTAACAGAACATATGTCTAATTACATTGATTTTTTCTTGAGGGAGTTTGTGGTAACATTATCCTCGTACATCAAAGATAAGACGCATTTCATTTGCAATATTGCTAATACACCTTGGGAACCTGACATGCTCATGATTGTCTTGGACATTACAAGCCTCTACACAATCATTAAGCATGAGCATGGTGTGCAGGCAGTAGAATACTTTTTAAAAGAGAGATCTCTCCAATTCGCTGAGCATAACATCATGCTCACTGAATTATTCTGTTCTGCCTCAATAAAAACATCTTTTTGTTTGACAAACAACATTATCGTCAGATCCAGGGTACCGCCATGGGCACCTGTTTCGCCCCCAGTTATGCGAACCTATTCGTAGGCTGGTGGGAGAGGCAGGTGGCCTGGGCTGATACATATGAACATTGGACTAAAAATATTATTTTATGGTATAGGTACATAGATGACCTGTTTATTTTGTGGAAGGGACCCAAGGACGAAGCTGAAAAATACATTTCAGCACTCAACACAAATACCCTGAACCTTCATTTAACTGGACAAATCAGCACGCAACAAGTCCCCTTCTTGGATCTTAGAGTCTTTGTCCAAGATGGGAGTATCTGTACTACTCTCTTCAGAAAAGAGACTGCAGGGAATTCAGTACTAGAAGCACAGAGTAGCCATCAAAAATCTTTAAAAAACAGCATCCCTTACGGTGAATTATTACGTCTAAAAAGAAACTGTTCCCGTGAGGTGGACTTCCAATGTGAAGCATCATCTGCCATTGAAAGATTTCGATCGCGTGGCTATTGTCCTAACCTACTTATGAAAACTTTAAGCAAGGTTAACAAAATCTCTAGACAATCCCTCTTAGACACAAACCGTGCTAATTCCAGAACAAAATCAGATATTTGTAGGTTTATCACAACTTTCTCTAATGAGACAAATACCTTGAGAAAGATCCTTTGCCGTAATTGGCACATTCTGAAAACAGATGTAATAATAGGTGACATCTTACCACCCTATCCACAAATAACCTTCAGAAGATGTAGATCCCTAAAAGACAAATTAGTGAACAGTCACTATGAACCTATTCCTTTTGTCCAACCTATTAGCAAAGTTGCCGGTTTCTTTCCTTGTCTGAAATGTAAGGCGTGTAGGAACAGTAAAAAGGTATCTTCGTACAATGTCCCTGGTATGAAAAAACCAAGACTAATTAACAAACTGTTGACTTGTAATACGCCATTTTGCGTCTACTGTCTTACATGTCCTTGCCCAAAGCAATATATTGGCAGCACGATCCACCCCACAAAAAAACGTATCCTAGAACATGCCAGAGCAATTGAAAAGCAAGACTCCTCATACCCTGTAGCGAGACATTTCGCACAATACCACAATAGTGACAGAAATCTATTGTCATTTTTTTGCCTTGATCATGTCCCAGTCAGTGACCGAATGGGAAATCGGGAATTGAGGTTGAGGAGATTAGAATCTCGCTTTATTATTGACCTCCAAACCACTACACCTTATGGTTTGAATACAGAGGAGGAACTGTCATGTCATCTAGGTAAACGATGAAATACTTTTTGATATTTGGGGACCGAGATGTTATAGTGTTTTTCTGCTTCACTGTGACGAATAAATTACCGTCACTTTATGCCCATACAGGGCTCAATTATGTTTAGAATATTTGAAATGAATTACATATAATTACTTACTTGTGTTGTTTGCAGAATTTTGACTTGTCAATCATGGTAGGCTGATTTGACTCATCTAGGGTTACAATTCGCCTAAAACTGACCGCCTATCGATGTATTTACATTATTTGTTCCAAATTGCTTTTTTCACTTGTATTAATGAACTTCAGAACTGTACTTAATTTAAGATGTAATATATATATAATTTTCTTCAAGTGAACAAAAGTCCGATTTATAACTGTATTCACAGTCTTTTCACTATGTTTTTGATTAAGTGAACCGGAACTAGATTATGTGAACCGGATATAATACTGCTCACGTAAACTGCACGTTGTAACTCAGTCAAAAAAGGCGCGAACGCCGAAACGCGTCCTGTTGTTACTGCTGCTATCTCGAAATAATGCAATAAATTATCGCATCGAGAAACCTTGCTGAGTGCGGTCTCCTTCATTCTTCGAGTGGAGTCCTTGGAGCTTTATATATATATATATATATATATATATATATATATATATATATATATATATATATATATATATATATATATTAAAAAAAAATATATATTTTATTTTTTTCACTAACATTAATTATTTATTAATGTTAAGGTTATTTAAGTACTTTTAAGTATGTTTTAGCTAGTTATATTTATTAATTTATTAATTTTAAATTACTTTTAAGACATTTTAAAAAATTCGATATTTTGAATAACGATATTTTTGATTCGATATTTTTGACCTTACCTGTTTGAAGGTAGGAATTCGATATTTTTATATTCGATATTTTGACTTCGATATTTCGTCAGGTCGATATTTTCAGCATCGATATTTTGTCAGTGATCAGCAAGGCATCATGTTGTGGTCAGGGCGCTGTGTGGAAGGGCAGTTTGGACAGTGTTAGGAGCGGCCTATGGGGTGCTGCTGCGTGGAAGGGTGAATGCAATGTTTGTGGTGCAAGGGACCTGTCAAAGAAAGGGGGCAACAGCCAACAATCGCTTGTGAACACAATTCACCCACCCTCTCTCCACCCCAAACATAGTTGAGTATAACAAACCCTCCCCCACTCCAGTTCCCAGCACCAAATGCTATGAGTAACTTGGGAATCATCCCTTAAGGTGGAGGAGAGCCAGGAAAACTACCCAATGAAGGTCCAGCTGGGTGGCTGTGGGCTCAAGGCTCCCAGCATATTGTCAGAGGGCTCCCCGATGGCAAATGGTGGCACTATGGCTATGGCAGCTTGTATTGCGGGCAATGCCACCAGACCTCGAGCAAGCATTGGAGGCAGCCAGGTTCAGCCCCTTCAGATAAGGGGACTCAGTGTGGATAGCTGTCCTTGTTGTAGCTCCTGGAGGATAGTACATTAGTCATTGTCACAGAGGTGAGTCTCTTCCTGGCCAAGTATTGAGGGCCGGGTGATGACTTCTAGGAGGTGATGTGTTTGGCAAATTTAAGAGTGGCCTTGGCATCTGTAAAGTAGTGAGGTTTGCCGTCATGGGGGATGCATAGTTTGGCCATATAAAGGAGTGCATTTGGTTTTTCAGATTTCTGAAGCAGTCTCGTGGCTGATAGAAAGTCTTTCCTGGTGGCCTGTACTGTTAAGAAGTTCCGATAGAAGTTGATAGCGAAGTGCTCTTGGTACAGGTGCAGGACATTGTTGCAGTCTCTGTAATTCCAAAGTATTGCAACTTTAGATCTAGCATGGGTGTCTGAGGGAGGTTGCGGTCTGTGATACAGATGGGCACACTCTACAATGAAGACCAGGGACAGTGCCTTTCCAAAGAGCTTGTGCAACATGGATTTGACAATTTTTTCCATTCTTTCTATCGCGGCATACTCAGGGATTCCTGTGATCTGAAGGTTGTTGCACCTTGAGTGCGCTTCGATCATGCATCTGATAAGTTTGAGCGCGAGATGATTCCTGCTTGCTGCCAGGACCCTACGATCTCCGTGGATTGACTTACACGTCTTCTACGCCTCCCTACGGAATTTACCCGCCAATTCTGTCTCAGCCATTATTTTGAACCAGAGACTTTCCTTTCCTTCAGCACACTGGTGCTTGACCCGATGTTCTTATTCACTCGCCTTACCGCAGTGCCTACGGTAACACCCTCACCCCTCTCTACCTGTTGATTCCGACGCGCCCGCAACCTTGGCCCGTTTTCTTTCAGCCCTGAAGAGGCACGGATTGTTTTCCCGTTGACGAAACACGTGTCGGCTGGTTGTTCTCATTTTCCCCTTTTTCCTTTGAAGATTTGCACTATTAAACCTACAAAGACATTTCTCTTGTAGACCCTCTTCGTACTTTCGACCATTGCCTTTGTTTCGCAACATTGTGTTTATCCTTAAACGTGTGCGCAGAACCTGTTTTCAAGTTTGAGGATCTTGTCCATGCATAGGTGGTGTTTTCTGCAATCTGCCTGGGCATCGTCTGCATCCAAAACTCGTTTTTCATGATCGTCCAACCTGACCTCATGTTTGTTGACTCATTCTTTCATGAGATCAAGGCAACTTGTGTGGAAACCCAGCTTTGCATCAATTGTTGGTAGGCTGGTCTTTACCTCCACAAGGAGTTCCTTTAGATCTCTGTCATGTTTGGCATCTATATGGGGCCGGTCTGAGGATTCCTCGGGTGGTATCTTCTCCTCAACATTGCCTTCAAAGGTGAGATTCTGTTTCCACGCATCTTGATTACCCATTTTTTTCCTAACAGTTTCAGCAGGTCTGGGAGCAGTGATGCAAGAGATTGGTTATCCAGAAAAGTCCGTACGCAGATCAATGGGTCCCCTCCTTAAAACCACGCACATGAACAGTGAGGCAGATCGGCCTTTCAGAAGAGTGCAGCGATTGCCCAGTAGCCACCCGGGCCATACCACTTCCTGGATTGGTCGCACAAGCAGGCCCAGAATCTAAAGGCTGCAAGATGCGGGGCAGTTCAGTCCCCATGGCCACCACTGTGGAGCGGTGGTGCTACTCAAGCAATGACTGAGAGCTGTCTTCCCAGGTCAGGAGGGGCACTAATCAGTGAAGAGTCTTGGCTCACCAGCAGCAGGGTATCGCACAGGATTTTGTGTGCCAGTCTTCTAGTGGCTTTAGTGCTTACAGGGTCCAGAGCAGGGTTAGGAAGATTACAGAGTGAATACCCATAAAAATAGCATCACTCACTGTTGGAAGGCGGACTCAGAGGAGTCGGCGAGACCACCAAGGGGGGCCCTCACACTGTATGAAGTAGCCGAGCGCTGCCGAGAAGTCTCCTGAGAGATCCTTCTCCTATCACGTACTAGCACAGTAACACCACCACACAGGACTCAAGGAGGTTGTCTCAAGACAAGCAATTCTTTATCAGCAATAAAAAGGTTACGAGGTCAATATTTACACGAAGGGATCGAGGGATCCACCAAAAGTCTCAGTGTCTCTTTGGAAGGGTAGGGGTAGCGGGACAGTCCTCGGCAGGAGTGCGGTACGAGGGTACCTGGGGCCCAGTTCTTACCCTCAAGCTGGAGGACCTCCGGATCTCGGAGGGGTCGAGCCGCGACGGCGTCAGCAGGGCTCTGGCGGACAGTTCGTGGAGAGCTGCGATCCAATCAGCAGGGCTCTCAAGATGGTTTCTGCTCAGCTCGAGCCGCGACGTCTTCAGCAGGGCTCCGAGGGAGGTTTCAGCGAGGTTGGGCCGCGACAGCGTCAGCAGGGCTCCGATGTTCCAGGTGGCTTCAAAGTGTTCACAAGAAGGAGCCGCGACGCAGTCAGCAGGGCTCGTGATGGTTCCGACAAGAGTTCTTCTCCGTAGGGTCAGCCGCGATTCAATCAGCAGGGCTCTCGACTCCGGGATACAACTGCCGATCTGTGGCGGGTCGCCCCAGATATAGGTCTGGAGCCCTTTGATGTCCGGACCCAGGCGCCCGGTGGGGGCGGAGAGGCCGGGTGGAGGTGGCCAGACGCCCAGCAGGAGAGGCGCCAGGCCCAAGGGAGTTGCAGGGCGATCACACCTCGAGAGGGGAGGACAGTTGGGGGTCCCATCGATACTGTCCTCCGCCGGGGGCGATGAATGGTTCCTGCGGCACCCCCTGGCCAGTTCGTGGTGCCTCGATGTCGGGGCTTCGCTGGGGTCGAGGCCGGGTTGAGCGGGGTCGCGCTGGCTGGTGCACAGAGTCACGTGGGTGCCAACAAGATGGCGGAGCCACAAGGGGTATGCGACCTCGTGCCGCTCAGGAGGAAGGGCCTCGGTGCAGTTCAGAAGGGTGGCCCGTGAAGGCCGGGGCGGGGAACGGGCACAATCCACGGGGGTAAGGACCATGCCACGAGGCCGGGTCCAACAGGCGTCCCCCCCAGCCGAAGGCATGGAGAGTCACCCATCTCCTTGGGGATTCTCCTCGTCAAGGCGGAAGAAGCGGGACAGGCCGTCGGCGTTGGCGTGGTCATTGCCGGGCCGGTGTTCAACGTCAAAGTCCATCCCTTGTAGCGAGATGGACCACCGCAGCAGCTTGGGGTTCTCGCCCCGCATTTGCATTAACCACCGCAGGGGCCGGTGTTCGGTCTGGACCCGGAAGTGGGTACCGAAGAGGTAGGGCCGGAGTTTCTTAAGGGCCCACACCACAGCGAAGGCCTCGCGCTCGATGGTGCTCCATCGTTGCTCCCGGGGCAGTAGCCGTCGGCTGATGAAGGCCACTGGTCGGTCGAGCCCCTTTTCATCGGCCTGGGACAGGACGGCCCCGATCCCATACTCGGAGGCGTCCGTCTGCACCACGAACTCCTTATTGTAGTCAGGGGCCTGTAGCACCGGGGCAGTACACATTGCGGTCTTTAGGGTGTCGAAGGCTGCTTGGCAGCGGGGTGTCCAGTGCACCTTCTTGGGCTGCTTTTTGGACGTTAGCTCTGTGAGGGGGCCAACAATTCTCCCATAGTCCCGGATAAACCGCCGGTAGTATCCGGTGAGACCCAGGAAGGCCCGGACAGCGGTCTGGGTAGTGGGGGGTTCCCAGGCCTGGATGGCATCTATTTTCGGTTGGAGAGGGGCCACCTGCCCGCTCCCCACTTGATGGCCCAGATAGGTCACGGATCCGTGGCCGATCTTGCATTTGCTGGCCTTGATTGTGAGCCCGGCCCGCTGGAGGGCAGCCAGGACGGCTTTAATGTGAAGGAGGTGCTCTGCCCAGTGGTTGCTGTACACGGCAATGTCATCTAGGTAGGCCGCGCTGAAGGCCTCAAGCCCGGCCAAAACCTTGTTCACCAGTCTTTGAAAAGTGGCCGGGGCGTTCTTCATTTCGAAGGGCATCACCCGAAAGTGGTAATGCCCATCCGGGGTCGAAAAGGCGGATCTTTCTTGGGCGCCGGGGGTGAGCTGGATCTGCCAGTACCCGGCGGTGAGGTCCAGCGTGCTCAAGTAGCGAGCGGCCCCTAAGCGGTCAATGAGTTCGTCGGCCCTGGGATAGGGTGGGCGTCCGTCTTGGTCACTGCATTCAGGGCTCGGTAGTCCACGCAGAATCGCAACTCCGGGGGGTGGCCGGGAGCTGCGGCCTTTGGCACCAGGATGACAGGACTGGCCCACGGGCTGTCGGAGGGTTCGATGACCCCCAGGGCCAGCATCTTCGTTACTTCGGCCTGGATGCATGCCCGCACTCGGTCGGGTACCCGGTAGGCTCTGTGTCGCACGGGGGGGCTCTCCCCGGTGTCGACGTCGTGGACGCACCAGTGGGTCACCCCCGGGGTGAGGGAGAAGAGGGCTGCGTAGTCCTGCAGCAGTTGCTGGCAGTCGTTGCGCTGTTCTGGAGTCAGGGAAGAGGCGAGTTGGACACCCTCGATTGTTCCATCATGGACGTTGGACTGCAAGAGGTCGGGCAGGGGCTCGGAGTCGTCCTCGCCCCCCTCGTCGGTCGCCAGTAGCAGGCTCAGTTCGGTCCGGGCAAAGTGGGGTTTTAGCCTGTTCGCATGTAGGACCCGGAGGGGGTTCCGGGGGGACTCCAGGTCGACCAGGTAGGTGACGGGACTTTTCTTCTCCACTACCTTGAAGGGCCCGGTCCACTTGTCCTGGAGGGTGCCGGGTTCAACCGGGGCCATGACCCATACCTTCTGACCTGGCTCGAATTCTATGGTAGAGGAGTTCCGATCGTACCACCGCTTCATGTCCTCCTGGCTGGCTTCGAGGTTGGCTTCGGCCAGGGCTCGGAACTTGCGGGTCTGGTTTCGGAGGGTCAGGAGGTATCGGTAGACGTCAGGAGGGGTGCCGTGGGGCTTCGTCTCCCAGCTCTTTTTGACCAGGCTGAGCGGTCCGCGGACCGGGTGTCCGTACAATAGTTCAAACGGGCTGAACCCCAGGGACTTCTGCGGGACCTCCCGATAGGCAAACAGGAGGCACGGCAGCAGGACATCCCATCTCCGCCTGAGGGGCTCTTCTAGGCCCTGGATCATTCCCTTTAATGTTCTGTTGAACCGCTCAACCAGTCCGTTCCCCTGAGGGTGATAGGGGGTCGTGAACTTGTATGTGACCCCGCACTGCTGCCACAGGGACCGCATGTATCTGGAAATAAAGTTCGTGCCTCTGTTGCTCACCACTTCGCGGGGAAATCCCACTCGGGAGAAGATTCCCATTAGGGCCCGGCCTACCACGGGGGCCGTTACAGTTCTTAGCGGGACCGCCTCCGGGTACCTGGTGGCGTGGTCCACGAGGATCAGGATGAAGCGGTGGCCCAGGGCGGTCTGGGGGTCCAGGGGCTCCACGATATCGATTCCGACCCGTTCGAACGGGGTGCTGACGGCCGGAAAGGGTTGGAGGGGGGCCTTGACCCGACCCCCCGTCTTCCCGCTGGCTTGGCAGGTCTGGCAGGACCGGCAGTGGTTGTCCACGTCCCTCCGCATCCGAGGCCAGTAGAAGTGGGTCACCAAACGGCTGTACGTTTTGTCTTGCCCCAAGTGTCCGGCGAGGGGCACATCATGTGCCAGGTTGAGCAGGAACTCCCGGAAGCGGAGGGGGACCACCAACACTCGGCTGGCCCCGAGTTCTGCCACTTTCTGCTCACTGTATAGCAGGCCCTCGGCCCAGTAGACCCAGTGGGTGCCGGTCTGGTCCCCGTTGGTTTGGGCGGACGCTTGTTGGCGGACCCCTTCGAGAGTGGGGCAGGACTGCTGCTCTTGTTGGAACTGCTCCCGGGTGGGGCCCCCTTCGTGTCGCCATTGTGTCAGCTCTGGTAGGGCGCACGGGGAAGCCATCTCTTCGGGGGAGGATTCACTAGGTCCAGGGTCGGTGTCCGCCTCCCCCTCGCTGCTGGCGGGAGGTGGTGCGAGCCCCTTGGGCTGGGCGGCCCCGGAGGCCGAGGAAGAGGGGGGGGCCCGGGCGGTCATGGACCGGGTGATGGCACAGGCCCAGTCAGATAGTCCCAGCATTCGGAGGTGCTCTCGTCGCTCTACTTGAGCCCAGGGGGAACTCTCCAAGTCGTTCCCCAGGAGTCAGTCGACGGGGGCGTCGTCGCGTACCGTCACCTTCAGCAGGCCCGTCACCCCTTCCCACTCGAAGGGGACCAGGGCCATCTGGCACAGGCTTTCGCTGTTGTCGGCCGTCCGGACGGGACACAGCACATTCGGTAGGATCTGTTCGGGGGTCACCAGGTGGCAGCGGACAGCGGTGACACTGGCGCCGGTGTCACGAAGGGCTTCGGCCCGTTGTCCATTGACCGTGACCTGCTGCCGGTACTTCTGGGTGTTGCTTGGGATGGGGGTGCAGGGTACCATTTCTCGGCTACCCAGGCAGACCAGGGACATGGCTGCCGGCTCCCATTCAGTGGTCCCCCGGTCGAGGGTCTCCTCTTCCTCTTCTCCTTCTTCCAGGGCAGCAGCCGCCAGCTGTCGGGGCGGGGGCCCGCCGGCCCCGTTTCTTCGGTTCAGGGGGCAGACCAGATCGCTGGCATAGTGTCCGGTTTGTTGGCAGCCGTAGCACGTTACTGGTGGCCGTGGTCCGGATCTGACCGGGGGCGCCCCCCTTCGGGCTAGGCTCGGGGAGAGTTGTTGCTGCTGTGGCCCTCGAGGGGGACTCCTGGGGGCCCCGGCGGGAGGGTCTCGGTTCCTGTTCGGCCCTCCCCCTCCACCGCGTTGGCGGGGGGTCCGGTGGGGTTCCTCTGGTACTCCCCCATTGAGTTCCGGGGGACCCGGGAGTTGACCCATCGATCGGCCTCGACGGCGAGTTTTCGCGGGTCGGTCATTTTGCTGTCGAGGAGGTGCTGTCTCAGTTCCACGAAGCAATTGTTGGAGAGATGTTCCCACACGATGAGGTCGACCAGCTGCCCGTAGGTGGTTACTTTGCTACCTCTGATCCACCCTTCTAGGGCCCGACTGAAAAAGTCCACATATTCCACCCAGGTGGTGCCCGGGATTTTCTTGCAGTCTCTGAACCGCTGGCGGTACATTTCTGCGGTTAGCCCGTAGCGGGTGAGCAGAGCCTCCTTCATGTGATCGTAGGAGGTCATCACCTCCTCCGGCAGCTGGAGCAGTGTGTCTCGACCCTCACTCAGGAACCGCCCCCACAGGCCCGCGCCCCAGTCTTTTCGGGGCACCCGATGAGAGGTCATGGCCACCTCGTAGGCCTTGAACCATTGTTGGATGTCGTCATTCTTGTAGTACTCCTTGACGACCTCTTTCGGGATATGTACCTTGGTCTCGGCAGGCGGTAGAGTGTCTCTAGTACTGGGGGCGTTGGTCCCTCCGTTCTTGGCCTTGATTTCGAGTTCCTTGAGACTGCGCTCGTGCTCAAGGGTCAGTTTCTTTTCCTCCAACTCCCGGTGTCGCCTCTTCTCCTCTATCTCCTCTTGAAGCCGTAGCTGTTCTAGAGCCAGTTTCTTTTCCGCCAGCTGGAGTTCGCCGTCCAGCCGCAGTCGTGCGAGCTCTAGCTCGTGGTTCCGGACCTTCTCCCGCTCTCATATTTCTTCTTCGGAGAGGCCGGTTTCTAGGCTCTTTCTTCCTCCGGTTGCCGGAGTCCGTGCGGTTGATGAGGTCTCAGTCAGGGGTAAGGGACCTTCTTCCTGGGAGGGGCCTGCCCCGGCCTCCAGCCATGTCCTCAGAGCTTTCTACATGTCCTCTTTGGTACTTAGGCCGGTGGTTGCAATGCCTTTGTCTTTGCAGAACTGTTTTAACTCTTTGTGCGTATATTCTTCCAGCCGTTCGGGCTGGAATTCCATTGTCGCGTTGTTTTCCTGGCTGCTCATGATTACTGTACGTTTGGATGGGTAGCTAGTGGGTACTGGCTGGTACGTACTGCGTTCGGCTCGGATCCCGTCGCTGGCCACCAAATGTTGGAAGGCGGACCCCGAGGAGTCGGCGAGACCACCAAGGGGGGCCCTCACACTGTATGAAGTAGCCGAGCGCTGCCGAGAAGTCTCCTGAGAGATCCTTCTCCTATCACGTACTAGCACAGTAACACCACCACACAGGACTCAAGGAGGTTGTCTCAAGACAAGCAATTCTTTATCAGCAATAAAAAGGTTATGAGGTCAATATTTACACGAAGGGATCGAGGGATCCACCAAAAGTCTCAGTGTCTCTTTGGAAGGGTAGGGGTAGCGGGACAGTCCTCGGCAGGAGTGCGGTACGAGGGTACCTGGGGCCCAGTTCTTACCCTCAAGCTGGAGGACCTCCGGATCTCGGAGGGGTCGAGCCACGACGGCGTCAGCAGGGCTCTGGCGGACAGTTCGTGGAGAGCCGCGATCCAATCAGCAGGGCTCTCAAGATGGTTTCTGCTCAGCTCGAGCCGCGACGTCGTCAGCAGGGCTCCGAGGGAGGTTTCAGCGAGGTTGGGCCGCGACAGCGTCAGCAGGGCTCCGATGTTCCAGGTGGCTTCAAAGTGTTCACAAGAAGGAGCCGCGACGCAGTCAGCAGGGCTCGTGATGGTTCCGACAAGAGTTCTTCTCCGTAGGGTCAGCCGCGATTCAATCAGCAGGGCTCTCGACTCCGGGATACAACTGCCGATCTGTGGCGGGGTCGCCCCAGATATAGGTCTGGAGCCCTTTGATGTCCGGACCCAGGCGCCCGGTGGGGGCGGAGAGGCCGGGTGGAGGTGGCCAGACGCCCAGCAGGAGAGGCGCCAGGCCCAAGGGAGTTGCAGGGCGATCACACCTCGAGAGGGGAGGACAGTTGGGGGTCCCATCGATACTGTCCTCCACCGGGGGCGATGAATGGTTCCTGCGGCACCCCCTGGCCAGTTCGTGGTGCCTCGATGTCGGGGCTTCGCTGGGGTCGAGGCCGGGTTGAGCGGGGTCGCGCTGGCTGGTGCACAGAGTCACGTGGGTGCCAACAAGATGGCGGAGCCACAAGGGGTATGCGACCTCGTGCCGCTCAGGAGGAAGGGCCTCGATGCAGTTCAGAAGGGTGGCCCGTGAAGGCCGGGGCGGGGAACGGGCACAATCCATGGGGGTAAGGACCATGCCACGAGGCCGGGTCCAACACTCACTCACTGCCCTTTGCAATGCCCTGGACTGTCCAGAGATCCACGCATGTACAGGCCCGGTCTGGCCCTGATCTGGCTGCTGCTTGAGTCCCGGGTCTCATCCGAGGGCACTAGGGCCATAAAAGGGAGGGTGTAATCTTCCCACAGGCCTTACGTTGCTGCTCCTCCACTGGGGTTAAAGAGGTAGCCCTTGCATTGGCCAGCTGCCCAAGCCAGCCCACGACTAGGCCGCGAGGCCCAGTAGTGATTGATACTCCACAGGCTGCACCTGCTACTGCTAGGAGCTGCAGAGTCAAATGTCAATCTGCGCTGGGGGTGCAATTACCCCTTGCAGTAGAACCCCACTCATGTCAGGGAAAGGGCCCAATGAGCCCAAGCCAGATGCAAAGGGTTGCAGAGCAACCACACACACAAACTGCACCGAGGCCTGACACCAGCCGCAATTTGGTGCATCACAGTTCACCCCCCAGGCTCCAGCAGTGTCCTCCAGACTCACGGGTAGCCCCACCATCTCTGTCAAGGTTCTGCCAAAACGTTATGAGCTGCAGGGGTGCCCGCTGAAGCTGAATTAATGGCAGATTATGCAATCAGCCAGCAGAGCCCTGTATAGAGAGGTCATCTTGCTGCCTGGCTAGGCAACCACCCCAACAAAATATTACTTTAATAGTACGTGGTATGTCACCCTCAATTTGGATATAAAAATCATAAAATCTGTCAGGAGGGTTAACCCACTCATCCGGTGTTTCAACTTGAACAAATTCATCAGAAACTCTTGAAGATTCCGGTGAACTATCGTGATCTCTGCTTCGCTGTCTAGCAGTATCAAAACCCAGGTCTTGTTCTGAAGGGGCGCTCTCAGTATGTGTGGCCTGTGTAGTGGAAATACCTGCCACTGTCTTCTTTTTGAATTGGGGTTTTGTTGTGGAAGTTTCTCATCCTTTTTTATAATGATGTCAGAGGAGTGTTGTGAGTCCTTTCTCAGTTTCAGATACTCTTCATGCCTGTGTTCCGGGCAACCCCCTCTCTCTGACCGTTTGTCGGGTGAGCCCTGAAAGGAACAAGAAGGACATGTGTGAATGTGCTGATACCTATCAGGCTGTTTAAGCGTATCACAGCTAAGTAAATTATAACATTTTTCATTGGACTCTGGTTGTGGTGAGCCACCCAGTGTTTTTGTTTTATCTTTATTTTTCTGTTTGCATTTTTTAGAATCCTCAGGTGCCTACTTGGTATTATCTTTTTCAGGCTTGCCTTTAAGCTGTGGCTTATTAGGTCTGGCTTCCAAATTATCTAGACATATAGATGCATCAGTTTCAGCAATAATTTTCGGCAAGTTGTGCTCTTGGTCTGCAATGAGAACCTGCGCGAGGATTTGAAACACTGCCAGTGTTGCTGCCCCCCTTTTAATGTTACTTAAAATAATTGTGGAAACTGTGGCAAAGTTGGCAATTCACTTTAGCACCCTTTAGCATCCTTTCCTGGATATTGTCATCTACCCGACACATGGGACTCTTGGGAGTGAATTGTACAAGAAACCCCAGGCTAAGAACTCTCTTTTGAGTTTCCAAAGTCACCATCCCAAGTCTTTAAGACAGAATCTACCAGTTGGACAGTTCTTGCGTATCCGCAGGAACTGCTCTACCAAAGAGACTTTTGATAAACATGCCAAAGATTTATCCCAACAACTAAAAGTGAAGAAATATCCAACACCTTTGGTCAGACAAGCTCGCAAAAGGGCGTCCAACAACAACAGAGACGCTCTTCTTGCGCCTCCTACACCCAAACCACCACTCACTAGACTGACATTTGTTAACACCTTTAGCACACTATCGAATAGTGTGCAAAAAACGGTACGAAAACATTGGCGCATTTTGAATCTGAGTGACGAGAAGATTCCCCCTCCCCTGTTCTCTTTTAAGAGAGGGACCAGTCTAAGGGATAATCTCATACACACACGACCTAAAGTCAAGGCCAACATCAAAACACCCACACTTTGGGACTTGCCACCGGTACAAGGCCATTATCCTTGCGGCTCTTGTTCGGTATGCTCACAGACAGAACCCACCAAGTCGGTAGACATTGGTTCCTTAAAACCCTGGATTTTGCGTAAACACACCAACTGTAACTCAGAGAAAGTCATCTATCTGATTACATGTCCTTGCTCACTTAAATATGTAGGGATGACCACCCATAAAATTAAAGTGAGAATTAGTGAACACAAGAGCACTTTTAGGCGTAAAAAACAAGCCACCAGAATGACTAACCATTTTGTGACATTAAATCACAAACCAGAAGATCTTAAATGGCTCATTTTGGAACAACCATTTATTCCGCTACATGTTACAGATGTCACGAGGTTCCTTTTTCTTAAGGAACAAAAATGGGTTTTTAAACTCAAAAGTGACTGCCATGGGCTAAATGACGATATTCCATGGTCTTCGCTTTAAGAGCAAACACGTTTTTCTTCTTAAACATCCATACATAACGACAGTCTGGATCAGCAGGCATCCATTAATATATGCTGAATGGTATGCTAAGCGCATTGACTCTGGTTGTGGTGAGCCACCCAGTGTTTTTGTTTTATCTTTATTTTTCTGTTTGCATTTTTTAGAATCCTCAGGTGCCTACTTGGTATTATCTTTTTCAGGCTTGCCTTTAAGCTGTGGCTTATTAGGTCTGGCTTCCAAATTATCTAGACATATAGATGCATCAGTTTCAGCAATAATTTTCGGCAAGTTGTGCTCTTGGTCTGCAATGAGAACCTGCGCGAGGATTTGAAACACTGCCAGTGTTGCTGCCCCCCTTTTAATGTTACTTAAAATAATTGTGGAAACTGTGGCAAAGTTGGCAATTCACTTTAGCACCCTTTAGCATCCTTTCCTGGATATTGTCATCTACCCGACACATGGGACTCTTGGGAGTGAATTGTACAAGAAACCCCAGGCTAAGAACTCTCTTTTGAGTTTCCAAAGTCACCATCCCAAGTCTTTAAGACAGAATCTACCAGTTGGACAGTTCTTGCGTATCCGCAGGAACTGCTCTACCAAAGAGACTTTTGATAAACATGCCAAAGATTTATCCCAACAACTAAAAGTGAAGAGATATCCAACACCTTTGGTCAGACAAGCTCGCAAAAGGGCGTCCAACAACAACAGAGACGCTCTTCTTGCGCCTCCTACACCCAAACCACCACTCACTAGACTGACATTTGTTAACACCTTTAGCACACTATCGAATAGTGTGCAAAAAACGGTACGAAAACATTGGCGCATTTTGAATCTGAGTGACGAGAAGATTCCCCCTCCCCTGTTCTCTTTTAAGAGAGGGACCAGTCTAAGGGATAATCTCATACACACACGACCTAAAGTCAAGGCCAACATCAAAACACCCACACTTTGGGACTTGCCACCGGTACAAGGCCATTATCCTTGCGGCTCTTGTTCGGTATGCTCACAGACAGAACCCACCAAGTCGGTAGACATTGGTTCCTTAAAACCCTGGATTTTGCGTAAACACACCAACTGTAACTCAGAGAAAGTCATCTATCTGATTACATGTCCTTGCTCACTTAAATATGTAGGGATGACCACCCGTAAAATTAAAGTGAGAATTAGTGAACACAAGAGCACTATTAGGCGTAAAAAACAAGCCACCAGAATGACTAACCATTTTGTGACATTAAATCACAAACCAGAAGATCTTAAATGGCTCATTTTGGAACAACCATTTATTCCGCCACATGTTACAGATGTCACGAGGTTCCTTTTTCTTAAGGAACAAAAATGGGTTTTTAAACTCAAAAGTGACTGCCATGGGCTAAATGACGATATTCCATGGTCTTCGCTTTAAGAGCAAACACGTTTTTCTTCTTAAACATCCATACATAACGACAGTCTGGATCAGCAGGCATCCATTAATATATGCTGAATGGTATGCTAAGCGCATTGACACTGATTACATGTGACTCCTTCATCACCCGTGATTATATGAGGAACAATGACCAGATTGCGTGACGAATCAAAACATCTCAAACTGAGGGCTTAAATCGCTTGTCGAATTAAGACATCACATACTGTGTTTATTTATTTTTGGTAACGAACTCCACTAATGTCTTTTGAGATTAAGAAGTAGGAGTAATTCGATCCCTATTAGATTTAGACAGACCACGCAAACCCGTCCTGCTTTCCGGTTGGGTTGTGTGGTAAGACTACAATTCCCAGACTCACTAACGTGACGGGATGACGTAATCCAACAGCGTCCTAATACCGACGCGCACTTGGTATCCTGGACAACCAAGATCAGCATTCTTTACTTAAAGTAAGAGCTCACACTGCGCCGGTTACCTCCCCTTCTAGCTCAGCTCCGACAAGAGGTACCGACGGATAGGTGAGCAGAAATAATAACATTCTACTTTACTTTTATGTTTGGGAACACGAGCCCAGAGGGACACATTAACTCCTTTCCGTGTTTTACTGAAACGAAGTATAATTACGAACCCTTTTTAACAGATTCGAACGCCTTTACAAAAAAAGTACCCTTGGTTTTGCACTTAAGAGATTTACTCCTCATACTAACATATCACCAAGTATTACTACTTTAGGTAACCCAATTGAGTCCTATTCAGTTTCTTACCTATTTGATCACAATCAAAGGGCTTACGTGAACCTCCGGCTATTTTTGGAATTCACGCGGTGTGGGTAACAGCGTTTTTTTTATACAACAACCCAGTAAACGGGTTTTGATAATGTTGAACCCTCTTATCATTTCACAGAGCGGTGCCTCCATAACCTGAGCAGTTGCCAGGTGAGGCGAGGTGCACACCCACTACTAATTGGGTCAATGAAGTAAAATTACTTCCCACGGAGCCTCTTGGCCCATCAATTGGGTTCAGGTTGTATATATAAATTCCTTTGTCACTTTGGCACTAATCACTCATGCAGTAGCTTCATTGGTCCTGACGAAAGCTTGGATGAATTTCATCCGATAGCAGAAACATGTAGACCATTTCCAGCACAGTTATTTGTTGAAACTGTTGTAGCACTGTTTTTATCTATTGTCATCAAGGTAGCGTTACAATAAAGTCTATTTTGTGCCCTGATAGACAATTTTTAAATAGCACTTGCTCACTAGCACCCTACACTAAGCACTGCAGCCATCATCCTCAACTACCATAACAACCTGCATTCATCAACAAAAACAACACGATACCATTGAGAGGTCTGGGACATTTATGAGACCAATATCTACAATTTCTAAGTAGAAGATGGTTCTCAAGCAAGTCCCGGTTTCCCAGATGATGAAGCGAACCACATCTTGTGGATGATGGGAACCATATTCATATATATATACACATACATATGAATTTGCAGCTTTATTACACTCAGCATTACCCTCACATTTGTGTTCAGGTCTTCAACATCACTAGACTGATAGTTCGCTTTGTGTATTATTATATTGATTTGGGGATTTTGGAACTATTAGAGTCTTCAAACTTTATCCCTTTGACCCCCACTCGTTATAGAGATACTTTAATATAATTCACTTTAGCCCCAAATCCAGGGCAGGCGCAGTCCTGTATTCATTTTGAATCTGTTTTAGCACCTCAGGCAAAACAGCAATAGATGGGGTAGAATGTGTTATGGTATATATGGCCAATGCAAAAAGAACAGTTGATGGACAGAATGCTGCACAATGTCAAACATTCACCCCAGCACAGAGATCTGGGCATGAATCCATATTGTTTTGCTCCCCATGCCATTCCAGTTTAAACCCAGCCATATGCAAATCGTCTTGACCCTGTTCCCCGCGGGAACAGTCCAGCCCAAACTGCCAGGCCAGGTTCTCCCTGGACTGGAAACAAGCATCCTGGGACTGGTTTTGGGGCATTCTCCTCATCACCCAGGCTAGCTTGATTCAAGTGGCATGGAGAGCACAGGACCCACGTCTTGGAATACCCGTACCACTCAGGGTGACCAATGCAAAAAGAACGTTTGATGGCCAGAATGCTGCACAATGTTAACATTCACCCCAGTACAGAGATTTGGGCCTAAATCGATCATTTCTTTTCTCCCCATGCCATTCCAGTTTAAGTCCAGCAATATGCAAATCGTTCTTGACCCTGTTCCCCATGGGAACAGTCCAGCCGAACTGCCAGGCCAGGTTCTCCCTGGACTGGACTGGATACAATGGCATTGTACTGCACTGTACTGGATTTATGGCAGCAAAGCCGGTGCCCCAAGGTTGCACAATCCACAACTGTGGGTACCATACGAAGTGGTGGGCAAATTGTGAGAATTCTATGTTTGTCTTGGGGTCCTGTATGAGGAAACACTGCTTCAAGCTGGTTTGTTTTCTGTGTGATCCATAACCGATTTTCCTCCTGTCTAATGGGAACTCTACCCATTATTGCATTATTAGAACATTGGAATGTTGGCAGCTCCATTGAAAACAATAGAGTGCTCCGGGCTTATAATGGCTGGTATAAGCGTCAACATTCCAATGTGTCTTTGTTCACAGCTCTGGCTGGGGAGCCGGAGGGGATTTGAATCCCCTCGCGCTCCCTGAAGGCTTCGTTTTGTTAGAACATTCTGCCCTCTAGTGGCAGAATGTTCTAATAGCCTTATATCCCTTCGTAGCAGGGCTATACCGGCTTTTAAAGTCCCGCTGCTGTTGTTAAAGTCCCTCGCCTTCGGCTTGGGCCTTTAACGCTGCAGCGGGCCTTTAACAGCCGGTATAGCCCGCTACGGCGGGCTATAAGGCTATAATATTGACTGTACTAATTGCAGGCACAGCTAGCAGTCTTTGCACAGCTTCAACAGCCTTTGCTGGGGTAAAAGTTATACTTCACATAACAAACTGTGTTACACATCTTTATAACCTAGCTAGACCTGTGTAGAGGGCACAAAGGTCTGCAACATTCAATGGTGCTATTTTAGGGTATATTGTATAGCCTGGCAGGTCACCCCCTCATTGCTGAGGGGACCCAGTCTTTTTATGTTTAGTGGATGGGGAAGGGCGCCTTGGAACCAATTCCTATGTTCATGATTTGTTAATGGCATCTCTAACTCTTCATAAGCTCTGCATTAATCTAGTAATGCAGCTGAAATGTATGTGTGAAATGTCTGTGAAGTGGTATCAACTACAGGAAAGTGAAACCAAGAGCAGAATACATCTGTTTTATATGCTTTGTGGGCCTCAACCACTAAGGTTACTTCTTCCCCTCCAACAAGGAGCTCTTGTTGTAACCCTTGTTGTAGTTGTAGCAGCATGCCTGCAATTAACAGGAATGATAGCTGCTAGCGCCATATTTAATTAATGGACTCCAGAAAAAGGAATATACTATAGTAAATCTTTTAAAGGTTCATGCTCAAACAACCTTCACACAAAAATAGGGGTTTCCTATTAAGCTGAGGATTAATCCCTAGCACCACAGACATCTCTGTATGAGGTGAAAAGAAGACCTTGGGCACATGCAAGAACTTTTCAGGAGACCCATTAAATAAGTACCTGACCTAGAACTTTGGTGGCGCCATGTTGTATGGTTGCTATGAATTAAGTAGGGTTGCGTATTTGGATATCATAATCTTCTGAATATGGAAACTCCATTCACACATATCATCAGAAAATGCTTGCCTAGTTACTAGTTTGCTCACAGTGCCCCATCTGAGCACCTAACCTTACCAGGATACCAGATGGTATCAACAGCGTCAGCCATGAACACCCCATATTCTCCAAGGAAATTGTGGGAACAGATCTACCATTTATAATGTTTCTTTTGAATGCCTGATTGAAAACACAAGAAAAGTATGGCTATTGTTTTTCAAACATTTATTGAAACAATGATATTCTTTTATACAAAGTGTGAGCAGCAATTATTAGGCAGATAAACAAAGAAATGTAACTAGCATTACAAAAATGGTGAAAAAGATGCAAAGTTCAACTATTGTAATATTACCATATGGTTATACTCCTATCTAATACTACCTATACTATCGAGAGCATAGTGGGAGCACCCTCTGCCAGATCCAATGGGATATCCTGAACCCCCATACCTGTGTAACTTGTGCCAGGAGGCCTTTTGCAGGGTAAAAGTTAGAGTCAGCAGGGCTGCCTCTCAGTCACAGTGCACTGCATTTCAGGACAATCCCAGCAGTTTTTGCTCATCTGCTGAATGTAATACGGAAGCTGCTTATATAATAAAAGCACTGTTCCAATCGCACTGTATCAACGGTGCAGAGCTGATGCAATAGTTTGTCCGGAGTCTTAGAGCTGTCTCCAACCAGACAACCAAATACAAGGGCATCGCATTCTGTGTTCTGAGCCTTGGACAGAGTTTTTAACTACATGTAAAATAGCTTCACAGTACATTATTGTGTAAGTATAAACAATGTAAAAAGTCACCTTTAGAAAAAGATGTCAATCCGAAATGTGAAGCTAAAACTAACACTCAGAGCAGGCCCTGTAGCACATTACAGCAATATATGAAGCCAATTTCAATTGAATTCAATTCACTTGTATAAAATAAGAAAAAATGCTACCAAAAAAATTGGAGATTTGCATGTTTTTCAGGTGTTGGATCTTATCTGGTTTCAGGGAGCATCTTTCATGGACAAATAAGTTTAACTTAATAAGGAAAGGTGAGACGCTTGAAAAATAATGTGGTAAGGACTGATTTATTTGTAGGATTGCACGTGGATTTCAGGTTGCTAAAATTGCACCTGAATCTGAGTCTATTTAAAGACTGTTTTATGGATGTAGATGGTGCTAATAGACAACGTTTCTCGTTCTTGCTTAATTATAATTCAGAGCATGAAGAATGAGTAACAGTGTGTGCTGCTGTAAGATTCCACCTCTCCACAGCTGTCAGTTCAATGAAGTATACCTTCCAAATCACGTTTTCTCAAGTCTAGAGAAATAGGTGTGCTTCTCTTCCCTCAACTAGCCTGGTACTGGGAAGGAGAAACTCGAGAAGCTCACGGATCTAGCATTTGATCATCATTGATAGATTTTACTGCACAACTTTAGGCCTCAAGTCCGATGCTGTAATCCGTTCACAGATCCCACGGATACAAAATAATCTGTAGTTTAAACCGTCTATGTGTGCGACATAAAAATATACCATTCTTCATGACCTCGAGCGCAATGGCAGATTAAGGGAAGGATGAAGGGCAGCCATTCAATATTTTACTGGAAGCACTTAGAGCAGCTGGTGGTTTCATCGTGGCCTACTATAGAAAGCATTATTCGAAATATATTGTTGCAGAAATAAATATGCACGGATCTGCAGGTTAAAGTTCTAATCTGGGTAAGGCTGTCTCAGCCTTCTATCCATCGAAGTTGTCCAATTGAGTATCAGTACACTAGGTAAAACTAATAACAGCTGTTATGCACGGTGCCTATAAAGGCCAGAAGTGAGTTATGAAGCGCTATATAAACAAGCATTGTCAAAGCCGTTAGGTCTAGCTTTGATGCCTGTACTATTGGCTTTGTAAAAATGTATAACAAATTATTGCGTTCTGTATGGGATGCATGTAGGAGATTACAAATTTGATGTGACTTGCAGCTTGATGATTGGATTTTCAGATATAAAATAGTACCTCATTCTTTACTTTCGAAGCACTTTCTAGAAGGTGGAATGATACACTAAACAGCCAATAGCATGAGATGAAGGACTAATACTCTTCTGGGTGGAGCCAAAGCCTGTGTATTGTAAAGAATTGGTAGCAATACATCTTGCAGACAACTGGACTCTCAAGTCACACCTTAAAAAGAAGCTATCATCATTATCAATAAGAAATATGAGGTATTGTACCATGTCCATGCCAGCATTTATTTACTTCTCATGTTTATGATCTCCAAAAAGTTACAAATAAACAAAATGTATCTACTATCCATGACAATCTTTTCGCCATAAATGAAGACAATGACTACATTTCCTCCTTAGACCCGAAGAACAAAGAAACCACTGAGCAAACTGTGATGCTATTTTTAGCACACACTTGAGCCTCTTTGGACCTCTTCACTAAGTGTGAAAATAAGTGCAAATGATGGCTTCACCTTTTTTATGCTTTGCATTTATTGCAAAGTGACCACAAACTTCACTGTGATTTACCCAAATTTTAAATTAACGGTAAATGTAAATGTCAAGCGTGTTTACACCAGTAAGACGTAATAAATAGGAAAAAAAACACTCAGGGTCTTACTACGATGTCGGGTTGCAGATTTGGGACCCACTTGACCTTAGGTCGGTGGTTCTGACTGCAGTATTTGGCTGCGACTGCCCATAGGGCTGTTGCACACATCAATTTTTCAATGGAAGCTTGTGCGGCGGGAGGAAAGGGCCCGCAGCACAAGCTTCCATTGACAAATGGAGGTTTGTAAGCATTCCCACACCATGTGGCAGGCACCATGCAGGGCCTGCCACATGGTGAAGGCATGTTTAGGGGGGCACCATAGGTGCCCCCCAGGCCACATTGCAAAGGGCCAGGGTGGAAGGTGCTACTACTAGGGGCCCCCAATGTCACTTTCCGGCAGCTTTTTTATGTCGGAAAGGTCGACATGGAATGGCTGTCGGAAACCAACATCATAATCCCGACGGCAGAGCAGCCGGTCGTTATAGGACTATGCAGTCGTTCTGAAGCACCAGATGGCAGTCGGACCACAACCAACGAGCCGTCAGTTGCAGTCCGACCACCATCGTAATCATCCCCTAAGAATCTAATTTAAAGTATGGGTGGCAGTTCACCAAGCACACCTACTCAGTGAGAGCCTCAGTGAGGTGGTGTGGTGCTCCCATTCTACTAAACTCTAAGGGCCTCAATTAAGACTTTTTGTTGCAGTGCAGTGCCGCAAGGCTTCTTGATGCACTGCCTGGCATCAAAGTGAAAGGGCAGGAATGAGCCATATTCATAAAATACAGCGCATTCCTGTACTTCCTGCCAGCGCACAAATTAATGCCTATTGCCAATGCAGGAGCACTTGCACCATGGTGAAAGAGTGTCTGCGTTGTTGGCACAATTGTTTTTGTTCAGAAAGAGATACCTTCGAGTTAAAAAACAATCAATGGAGAATGGAGGCGTTTCCTCTTTCTACTTTCTAGAAAGAGGAAATAATGAGGAGAAATAAAGTTATTTCACCTCTTTACGCCTCCCTTGGGGAGGTCCACACTTTTGACTCATTCCCATGTTTACAGATCCTTGTAAATCTAGGAATGTGTCAAAATCTATGGATGTGGGGGGAGGAGCCTAGCGCGCAACCAAGATGGCCGCGTAGGTGCGAGGCTCCCGAGGACCTCCGCGACCTCCTACATATATCCTGACAATATCCTGTCCTAGATGAGGGGACTGTGTTGGTGAGCCCGAGCTGAGGTGGCACCCGCTTTCCGCTTCGAAATTGGACCTCGGACTCCGGCGGTAGCACCGATTGAGATTTCCGGCCTTCTCCACGCCGGACCCCGGATTGGAGTTGTGGGGTGATCCGGAGGCAAAGTCAACAACAGCGGCGGGCTGGGCGCGGCGGCTCGCGTACCCCGCACTTTCACTTTCGGTTTTGCACCCTCCTTGCTGTCTCGGCGAGGTTGGGTCGCGGGGCACTGTGAGGTAGTGTGGCCCCGTTGGGGTGCCCTGCCGACCCGCCGGCTGTGACTTGCCCCGTGGCCCTGTGGTGACCCCCCCCCCGGCTCCCGTGAACCGGCTTGCCCGCCCTTTGCGACGTGCCTGGCATGGCCGTGGGACTGGAACCATGTCCACAAAGCAAGATGGAGATCGGGCAAAGGTGAAATCGACCCGACGTGGCGCAGTCCACCAGTCTAACAGCATGGACCGCTACACCCTCCAGAAGGGATCTCCCGAGGTGCCGCGTAGGTCCCCTGAGGGCCCGACTGATGCTCCTGCTCTGCCCGCGGACCTGACCCTGCGAGACATGATGGGCGCCATCGCTGAGATGAAGGCCTCGGTGGACCAGCGTTTTGATACACTGGCGCAGAAAATTGACTCGGTCCTTGTGGATGTTGGCCTGGTAAGGGCCGATTTATCCAAGACTAATGACCGGGTCGATTCGTTGGCCCACACCACATCGGGCCTCACGACGGATGTGGCAGCCCTCCAAAAGGAGGTGCGCCGGCTTGGCCAGGCGAGCGCGCTGATGGATCGTCGCCTGGAGGATTCTGAGGGTCGGGCCCGGAGGAACAATGTCCGTATTCTCGGGGTGCCTGAGGGACGGGAGGAGGCGGCGGCGGATCTATTCGTGGAGGACTTGATTCTCACCCACCTCCAGCCCCGGGGACTGAGTAAATTCTTCGCGGTGGAGCGGGCCCACAGGGTTCCCGGGGGAAGGCCCAAGGCCGGAGCCCCCCCGAGGCCTCTCATCGCCCGGATTTTCAACTTTCGGGACAGAGACGCTATCCTGCAATCCTCCAGACTACAGGGGCCGGTCAGACTCGACAATATGGATATACATTTTTATCCTGACTTCACCCTAGCGGTCCAAAAGCAGAGACTAAGCTTTCTCGGAGTCAAACGTCGTCTACGGGACCTAAATCTCAAGTACGCTATGCTTTTCCCGGCTAAGCTGCGGGTGGAGTTGGATGGCCGTACGCACTTCTTTGATCGTCCCGAAGCAGCCGGGGACTGGTTAGATACCTTGCCTGGGGATCGGGATCGGGGGGGTGGGAGGGGAGCGGTGGGGGGAGAGGGCCCGCCAGATCAGGACTGAGGGACTAATATTATGCCTCGCTCTGGACAAAATTGATGTCACTTTTGACTGTTCGCCTGTTCGAGTAAGTCTCCTCCTGTGGAGGTCGTGTGGGGTCTCTTGGGGGTTCTCCCTCCTCCTCTGGGGGTTTAGTTAGTTTCACCATCTATGGGGCGACAGGCACACTGCACTTTGGGGAGGCTGTTTGGGCTCATGCAGGGGTGCAGGGAGGGGGGAGTTCTGTTGGGGGGGGAGTTGGGGTGGGGTGTTGTTGTTCGTTTTTACCACAAGGCAAACCCTTTTCTGTATTGTTTTTAAGGTGCTCTCCGGGGGACGATTGATGGCTCCTGTGTGTTATGGGGGGTAGGGAGTTGACTTTGTTGTCTTGGAACATTAATGGACTGGGGGATAGGATCAAACGAGGTGTGGTCCTGCAGTATTTGAAACTAATCTCACCCGATGTAGTCTTCCTGCAGGAGACACACCTTATTGGAAACTCTTTTTGTGCCATGAATCGGCGTGGCTATCGTTTGGTGGCCCACTCGGGCTTCACGTCGGGCTCACGGGGTGTGGGCATTATGGTGAAGAACTCGCTCCCGTTGGAAATTGATGAGGTGCGCCATGATGATAGGGGACGCTATGCTGTTTTAGTGGGGAGAATGGAAGGCAAAGTAGTGGTTTTTGTATCGGTATACGTCCCACCGGGGTTACAGGCGACCACTTTTGCAGACCTGGGGCGCCTCCTCCTGGGCCTTCCGGGGGGGCTTCTGGTGGTTGGGGGGGACTTCAATGCGGTGGTTTCTGGGACTGTGGATCGTCACCCCCCTAGGGACCTCCCCCGGGCACAGGCGTGGCTGTCTGGCCTCTTGGATACACTGGGATTGGTGGACTGCTGGCGCTTAAAACATCACACGCAGCAGCAGTACACTTTCCACTCGGGGGCACATGGTAGCCTCTCACGGCTTGATCATGTCCTTGTCCCGGCGGCCTATGCTGGGAGTGTGGGGGAGGTGCGCCATCTGGCGCGGGGTATTTCAGATCATTCCCCGCTCCTGTTCCATTTTGATGTCCTTCCGAGGGGTGAGGGCAGGGTAGTTCCCCTCAATGCCTGGTACCTGCGCGACCCCACCATTCGCGCTGCTGTGATTAAATCCCTGCAGCGATACTTTGATGAGAATGTGGGGTCCGTCCCTTCGGCTATCTCCTTGTGGGAAGCCTTCAAGACAGTTCTCAGAGGAGAGGCCCTGTCCCTCATTTCCCATGCCCGGAGGCGCGAGCGGGAGGAGGTTACCCGGGTGGAGGCCGAAATTGCTGAATTGGAGGGTGATTTAGAGGGCGGAGTGACGGATGCTGCACTGCATGTCCTACAACTTAAGCAGGCGGCCTACAGGGCCCTCGTTACGGAGGCGGCCAGGGGCCTCAGTAGGGAGCAGCAGGGGCGACTGTATGATGTGGGTGATAAGGCGGGCAAACTGATAGCGTGGTTGGATAAAAAGGAGAGAGTGAATCGTGTGGTCCCGCTGATTGAGAGGACGGATGGTGTGAGTGTCACCGAGCCAGAAGAAATTGTCTCCTGTTTCGCGGATTATTTCCGCGAGGTGTATTCTCCGGTCTCTCCTTGCTCGGAGGAGGACTCCCATTCCCTGCTTAGGGATATCGCGCTGCCCTCCCTCTCGGAGGAGGACAGGGTGTCGCTGGATGCCGCTCCTACATCCGACGAAATTGCCCTCGCCATACGTTCGGTTGCCTCTGGCAAGGCCATGGGCCCAAATGGCATCCCTATCGAGTTATATAAGTTGCGACCAGATGTACTGGCGCCCCACCTCCGCGCGATGTTCCTGGCGGCCCACTCGCTGGGCTCCCTCCCACCGGACCAGCGTCTGGCTACTATCGTGGTGATCCACAAGGAGGGGAGGCCTCGGGACCGGGTCACATCCTATCGGCCTATCTCGCTTTTGAATGCGGAGCCCAAAATTCTCGCCAAGGTGCTGGCCAATCGGCTGGTCGGCGTGGTGGGCGACCTGGTTCACCAAGACCAGTCTGGCTTTATCCCCCATCGCAATACAGCCCTTAATCTGCGGCGCTTGCACGGGGTGCTCGCACGTGTCCCATTCGTGCGGGAGCTGGCCATTTAGACGCCACTATGGCGTTTGACACGCTTGAGTGGCCATACATTTGGGCGATGCTGGCGAAGTTTGAATTCGGCCCGGGCTTCATCAGTTGGGTCAAATTGTTGTATTCGGGCCCATTGGCGCAGGTGGTGGTGAATGGAAGAGTTTCGGCCCCATTCGAGCTGGGCCGGGGCACGCGACAGGGCTGCCCCTTGTCGCCGCTCCTGTTTGCGCTGGCCTTGGAGCCCCTGGCGGAGTGGCTGCGGTGGCACCCCTCCATCCGTGGACTCCGTTGGACCCCCGAATATGAGGACCGTGTGTCCCTATACGCTGATGACATCCTTTTGTACCTAGCCTCCCCACGTAAGTCACTCATAGTCCTGGTTGATGTTTTACGTTCATTCGGCCGGAACTCAGGCCTTGTCATCAACTGGGCTAAATCATGCGTGTATGTGCTCTCTGGGGAGGCTCCTGTCCTTCCGCGGGGTTGTCCGATTCAGATTGCCTCTCAGGGGTTTCGATACCTGGGTGTCTACATTACTCTGGACCCAGAGGCTCGCTACGAGCGGAACTTGCTTCCCCCTCTCCAGCGCTTGAAGGAGGACGTCGTGCGCTGGCGGCGCCTGCCGCTTTCGCCGCTCGGCCGGGCGGCGTTGTTCAAGATGATGTCGTTGCCACGTTTCTTATACGCTCTCCAGAACACTATGGACCCAGTCCCGGCGCGCTACTTCCGTGAGGTGGAGAGTTTACAGCGCCGCCTGTTCTGGGACGGGAGGCCGCGCATTGCCCTGGCGAAGTTGACGCTCCCATGGTATGACGGGGGGATTGCCCTCCCGGACATTAAACGGTATTACTGGGCCTCCCAGCTAGCTGCAATTAACCATGGCCTCTATGGGCCCGCCTTGAACCCGGCGTTTGAGATGGACAAGATGCTACTGCCCGGTGGCGACTACAATCGAGCGCTCTACTCTGGCGCGCCCAATGCTCGCTCGACGCGACCTACGCGTGTCATGGTAAGAGTATGGCATGCGGCTAATGCAGCTATGGGGTGGAAGGACCGTTTGACCCGGGTGTCACCGCTGTATGCGTCTGAGAAGTTGGGCTCTCTCTGGACCTCGAAGGGCTTCGCGAAATGGGACATGATAGGCATCAGTAAAGTGGGGGATCTCTGGTCGAGGGGAGGATTTAAAACATTCGAGATGCTGCAGACGGAGTTTCAGTTGCAGGGCAGTGAATACTTTCGATACCTGCAGATCCGTCATGCACTGGGCTCCGTCTTCCCAGACGTCGCTTCCATCCCGGAGTCTTCCCCCCTGGAGGATAGAGTGCTAGATGGCCACGTCCCAGACAGTACGATCTCCCTTATTTATAAAAAACTGATTAATGATCGATCGGGCTTGCTGATTGGCCTTCGCGAGGCTTGGGTTGCCGACGGTCTGGAATTGGACGATGAGGACTGGATCTCCGCGGTGGCCTCTCCGAAGGAGGTGGCTATACCGGCTCGCCTTCGCTTCGTCCAGCTCAAGATACTCCACCGGGTCTACATGACGGGGCCAAGGCTTCAGCGCATGGGCTATACTGTGGATGGATTGTGTAAGCGTGGTTGTGGTGCCGTGGCGACCTTCCTGCATATTTTATGGGAATGCCCGAAGGTGGAGCGATTCTGGCGCGGTGTGCACGAGGTCCTGCGAGTGGTTACGCGTGTTGCGCTGCTGCCGGAAGCGAGGAGATGCCTGTTGAATGTGTGGGAACCAACTGACTACTCGGCTCCGCAAACGTGGTGGGTGACTCTGGGATATATGATTGCTAAGCGTGACATTGCGCAACTGTGGGGATCCCAGAACCCCCCGACGGTGTCGGCCTGGAAAGAGCACATGGACTGGTGCATGTTTCGAGAAAAGGTGGTGTATGTGGCGAGGGGTAAGCCTGGGACATGGGTGAAAGTGTGGGGCCCCTGGAACGCCTACCGTGGGAGTATTTGCGCGCCACCATTGCTGCCTGCTGCCTCACCAGCCCCGTCCCCTTAGCTGACCCCTTCCCCTAGCCCCGGGCACAGGGTTCCCCCAGTCCTCGCTCTGTTTCCCTTCCCCTCCTTGGACTCCTCTGATAGTTGGGGTTCCCCATTGGGGAGCACGTGCTGCTACTTTCGACTGTAGGGTAGCCTTGTGGGTGTTGTTTTCTTGTTGTTTGTATAAAATGAAACCGCACTGTGACGTATTATGGCTGTGGCCCATGATGTTTGATGACTCCTGCGTATGCTCCTTTGTAATGCCAAGTGTTCTATGAACGTATGCCATATGTTTCTGCCATTCCTAGCGGCCGGCCGGAAGGTTGTGGGCCCATAATTGTATATTCTTGAGATTTGTAATAAACGGTTTCAAAAAAAAAAAAATCTATGGATGTTATGGGAAAATCCACTGCAACGCCCATGTAACACCTCCTAGCAACAGTTTGCGCTGCCTTGCCTTACTACATATCTATGGGGCCATGCAAAGCCACTCAGGGTGGCTTTGTGTCACCTCATAGATATGACTGAGAGGCCTATGCTGCTGGAGCGTCATAAAAGGTTATGCTTTAGCGGCGCAGGTCTCTTGCAAATAAGGGCATTGTGTGGCCATATGTCACTCATTTACACTGCAAAGATAAATCCGGGATGCTGTAATTATGTTACCAGATTAGGAATGGTGTTCTATCACATTATTTACTTACCTTTACAATGTAGTAGTAGTCAATATTCTGGACATAACATAACATACATGACATAACATAACAGAACAAACCATACCCTAACATAACATTATTTGATATTACATGATATATGAGCTAAACTAACTGGAAATCAAATCAAATCTTGGGGCATATTTACAAGATAATGACGCAGAGGAGCTCTGCAAGCCATGTTGCTGCGCTCAACTGCATCATTAGGAACGTGCAGGGATGCGTCATATTTACCAAATTGCGACACATCCCTGTGCTTTCCTCTGCACTGGTGCACAATAGGCTGCCTAGGGCCAGTGCCTGCATTGCAGGGATTATTCTTTTTGTGCAGGAAGGCAGACCTTCCTGCACAAAAGCAATCATGGATGACATTTTCCTCCTTCTATGTGTGCTGCAGAATGCAGCACATATAGAAAGAGGAAAAACAAGAAGAAATAAAGGCAATACTCCTCGGTGCACAAACCTTTACACCTCCCATGGGGGGGGAGTCAATAGTATCTGATGCATTCTAAGGTTTACGAAACCTTGCAAATTTGGGAATGCATCAGAATAATCCATGGGTGTTGCCAGGGAATACCCACAGCGACCCCCACGGAATGACAATTTCACGCAGAGTAATGCATGAAAGGGGGCCATATTTACAAGGACATGAAAAGCCACGCAGGGTGGCTTTGTGTAGCCTTGTAAATTTGGGCCAGCACACTGCGCCACCGGATCATCAAAAAAGTGACGCTCTGGCTGCAAAAGGGGCTTGTAAATATGCCCCTTAGTCTTTCATGTTTTTCCTTCATTTATTTGGGTGGCCTTGGACAACGTTTGCTAATGTGCTAACAGAAAACATATCACACATTCACCTACTCTACTTGAAGGCATAAAGGGGGTCATAAAAATCCCCTACCACCAATTCATTCTTGGAAGAAGTAGCCTTTAAGTTTTAATTGTTCCTTATTTCCTCTTAGACTATCCTGTGTCTTTTCCATCCTTAGGACATCTGCCAAACCTGAGGGCAAGTTTCTAAACTTTGTTAACTATGGCCTAAGTTACACTGATATTCTACTTACTGCTAGGGATTTGAACATCTGGGAATATAATTACAAAGATGCCAATCCATCTTTTTTTAACCATTTAAACGCACTATGGATAAATGAAAAGGGGCACTTTCATGAATATTAAAAGGCATACACTGGGCAGTGTCCTGGTCTCACAGAAATCTAATACTCTGTGTATTTTCACTCAGTTCCTAATGTGTTCAAATCATGCTTTATGCCTTATACCTTTAAACACAAGGTAGAAAACCAAACAACAAAGATCTTCTGAAGACAGTCTGGCAATCTGATGGTAAATGTTGACACCCCAGATATTTCTTCTTGCTAATTATTTTCAGACTCTGTCTGTTTTCCTTAAATGAAGCTGCCCAATAGATCAGCCTGTGAAACGTGAATGCAGTATGAATATGGAATGATAGGATACGAATATGGGATGATAGGAATAGCAATCCTATGCTTAAAGAATCTCCTGTTGAAACTGCAAAAGACTTTGCCTCTTTCTAGCTCAGCCTGGATGGCACTGTGCTAATCCTATGCTACCCAGAGAGAGTTATATATACACACACACACACACACACACACACATATATATATATATATATATATATATATATATATATATATATATTTATATATATATGTATATACACACACTCACACGTATATATATAATTTTGTCTTTAATAAAAAAAAACAAATGTTACAGAGACGTTATAGTTAGGCTTACATTGTAAACGCAAAAAAACAGAGATATTCACATGTTATATTCAGAGTTATTCAAATAAGAATAACTCGTGTCCCCGCCATGCACAGTTTTCTCATCAGTAAAGTAATGCAAATTTTATAGTGATATTATCAATGATGCTACCAAAGATGTCATGAGTGTTGAAATATCTGGGCTGGTTAGCTGTGCACGGCGAGGGCGCGAGTAATAGCTACCTTGTGCTTTAGCTAAATTTAGCTTAGAGCCCAAAAAACTCCAAACTTATTCTTCTATTATTTGAACTAGAGCAGCTGATGGGTTAGATGAAAAAGTAGCAACATCACCAGCGTATGCTGTTATTTTAAGCTCATAGCCTCTACACATTAATGGCTGAATTCCTTTATTCATTTGTAAAGATTGCAGATACGGCTCAATGTAAAGAGCAAATACAACAGTCCCATACAACACGGTCAAAAGCCTTCTCTGCATCTAATGGGATCATACTTATTCTTTTATCTGAACTTTCTGCCATATCAAATGCAGCAGTTGCCATATTTATTTGCCTTGAGGTATCCCTGCTGGGTATAAAACTGTGTTGTTGCTGTGAGACCTTTGCAATAAGGAGGGAAAGTCAGGTGGGAAGAACCTTTGCAAAAACCTTTGCGTCTGCATTAATCAAAGGTATAGATTGGTAAGAGCCCCTATCATCTGATGGCTTATCTTTTTTCAGGAACATTATAATGTTAGTCAAACTCCATGTGGCAGATACTTCTCCACCCTCGTTGATATGTTAAATAATCCTTAAAAATTCAAATATTATAATAGCTTTAAACACGTTATAGAAACTCAAGTGGAATGGAATCCTCTCCTGTCACCTTGCAAGAGGGCAAATCGATAGGAGCAGCCACAATTTTACCCACAGAGATATCTTTCTGAAGTGTTAGTTCCACTAAGAAGAGTAATCCACAGCCCTATATATATTCTGTAAGGCCAGGCTGACTGATTATTTGGAGTTGACTATAAAGATACTGCTGGAAGGATGAGTATTGCTCCGCGATGGCCTGGGGATTGGTATATACCATTACATCACTGCCTTTAACGCCCTGGATTGTGCACTTGACTTTCTATCAGAAATTTGATGGCCCAATACTCGACCGGCACTTTCCTCATACTTATATTTGGGATGCCTTATTCTTAAGGTAGCTAGCAACCACCTTCTACCTCACCCTTGCAGAAGAGACCGATTTTCAATTATTTAAGATATAGAGCCTGCTCACCTGACTCTCTGGTAAGTATCGCATGAGCATGCCTAATTTCTAATTGCAGAATTACCTGGCGAAGCTGACTACAAAGAAAACAGCCCACACTACAGTCCAGGTATTTTCTTCACTGCTGCAGTTTATTCATAGTACGTTTTGGTGCAACCTGTTTGTCAAACAATTACAAGATTAAAGTGCAAATTAATAAGGGACTAATACCATAAACATAACAGAAAGACTTGCATGTCCACACCTTGTCCAATTTTAATCATTCTATTCCTCATATACAAATTCATAACATAATAAAAAAAAACATGGACATATTGCAAGAACCATCATCACCCAAAAAAATAATAATAATAATTCTAAAATATAATAGAGAATAAATACAGCTCATGACATACTGCACATTGATTAACATCAAGTTTAAAAAATTCCCATATTAATTCGAAGTCCATTCAGAAATTCATGTCCTTACAGGATTATGTGCTCATCTTATAGAGTTGAGTACATATAAAACTCAAGCAGAGCATAACCCCTATTTCTTAACATGTCATTCACTCATGTCTTACGAAAAGTGTATTTGTGTCTCACTTGACTGTACGAAGGGCAATTTACTGATATAGGATTAATTAATCGACCATTTATGCCCCAATCACCAATTTTCCAAAATATAACAATCCAAATTCAAAGGGATGTCTCAGCTTATCATCTTGCTCAAGTGGGCTTTGTATCATAACTCCTAATGAGCTATCCTCCAACAGTTATACAAACCCGACAGAGGCCTAAAACAATCAAAAATAACACAATTGAGAGGCACAGCATATCATGAGGGTCTTGCCACCCTCATTACATCACCAAAATCAGCACATGAGCCCGCCCAGCACCCTCATCCAATAAATGTGGCAAGCTTCATATTCAGGCCCCATGGGTGCTTTCTCCCCAAATGGGTAATATATCTGCAATCCATCTTCTGCAATGTCTTTGTCCTATCACCGCACTGGTAGACTTCATCCATACAGAGGAAGGATAACACATCTGGATTAGATTGAAGCTTAACTTTAAAATGTTGTGCTACAGGATATGTAGGAGATAGGAAAATCATTATATATGGCTCTGAGATGTTCAAACACCTTCTTTTTTACTGGGAAAGTAGTACTCTCCACATAGGATATCAGACATGCACAAACCAGGAAATAAACACAGAAATCAGATGAACATGTCAGGCCTTTGCTTATCATACATTCCACATTTACCATACTAATACTTCATACATTTCACTATTTTTACAAGCTTTACATTTCCCACATCTCTTTAATCCCTTAATGCTGTTAATGCTGTCCATCCAGCCCTCTTGCTCTTCTGGTTTAGGATCACTGTGTACTAGGATATTCCAAAGAGACCTTGATGTCCTGTAGGTAATAATCAATTTGGCACTCACCTTATTCCCAATCACTTGGTCCCCTCTTACAATTTCCCAATGCCTATTCACCACTGTATGTCTACTTGCAGATTTGCAATTAAATGTGGTGATGAATCTTACTTGATCTGGTCCTTCCTTCCTACAAAGAGCCCTTTTGCTTGTAATAAAGACGGGAACCTCTGGTTTTGTCTCTCACTTTTAACACTGCTTGTTCCAAAATATGGGCAGGGTAGCCTCTTTGTTTCAGCCCTTTAAACATGACTACCGCCTCCATATCATAAGATTGTTGAGTACTACAGTTACGTCTTATCCTCACTAACTCCGCATAGGGGATGCTTCATTTTAAACTAATCGGGTTTAGGCTTCTAGATTGCAGTATACTATTACCTGCAGTCTCCTTCCAGAACAGTGATGTTTCCAAAATATAATTCTTCATTCTCATTCTGATATCTCAAAAGTCAATCTGATATTTATATATGGTGTGGGTAAAATCCAGATTCAGGTTATTCAAGATATTCAAAGAATTCTTCCACCAACTCACATGAGCCCTCCCATTTGATGACTAAGTCTTCTATATACCTGGGGGCCTAATTATGAGCTGGTTTACGCAATGTGGTGCTAGAGTGACGCAAACCTTAAATCAGATTTATGAAGCCACGCACGCCCACTTTGCGTGGCCCTGAATGACTCCATAAATCTGGAGTAAAACAACGCAGCACAAATCAATGTGTTACCTTAGTCTGCTCTGGGAAGGTGAACCATGTTTTTTTCTCAGATTTACCAGAACTGGTAAACCTGGGAATGCGCTAAAAAAATACACCTTCACAGGAGAGGCGTAACGAGGAGAAATATCTGTATTTTTCCTCATTACTTCCTCCTTCAATGTGTGCTGCATTCTGCAGCACACATAGAAAGAGGAATAAGGCTATCAAGATTGTGTTTGTGCAGGAAGGTGCCCCTTCCTTCGCAAAAACAATCCTGCATGCAATGCAGGCACCCTTGCACCATGGTGCAAGGATGCCTACATTGGCATTAAGCTGCAAAAGGGTTCCAATACTGTGGAAAAGGCAGGAATGCACCACATTGCCTTAAATATGGTGCATTCCTGCCCTTTCCCTATCATGCAGTGCAGCGCAGGAAGCTGACTTGCTGCTCTGCGTGACAAGTGTGTAAATAGGTTCCTTGATCTATATTGCAGTATGAGTAGTGTACCATGCGATGGTAGAAGTCATGAGCACTTGCTCCTCCCACCAGCCCATGAATAAATTTGTGTAGCTGGGGGCAAAGCAGGTGGCCATAGAAGTCCCATAAACCTGTCTGCAGTACTGGCTCTTGAATAGAAAAATGCTCTGATCAAGACAAAATTCGATCATTTCTAAAAGCATTTGACTGTGATCATAAAAGGTCAGAAATCTGCCCTTAAAAATAGTTGCCAGGCTGCTATTCTCGGGTCATGTTGTATGCATATGAATAAAGAGGATACATCCCATGTGATCAGTAAGTAGCGCTCCTCCCAATGAATCCCAGTGACCTCACCAATAAAGTTGGTGGTGTATCGGCAATATGAAGGTAAATTAAGTTCAAATGGAAGCATAAAGAAATTCAAAGATTTTGCTGTATTCTCCAGTAGGCTACATATACTTAAAATCACATAACAGTTCTTAAACAATTTTTTTTGACAATAGATTTTATTGAGTTTTTCAATGTACCACAAGGGTGAAGCCCAGAGAGCAGAATACAATCGGAATGTAAAATAATGAGTCCTCAGGTACCGTATAACTCCCACCCCAGAGGTCTGCCAAACATCAGACTACAGAAAGCTACCCACCCCTCCACCCGCCTTGAGCGCACCATACAGACTTAGATAACGTTGCATACACAAACCAGAAAAGATCCCGTTCATGTCTTCTTATCACCAACACTTTATACAGGTGACTCAATCACCACGGGTCTTTCAATCGGATGCCTGGTAACTGTCTGGGACCTTACGGACAAGTCAATACCCCTATACTTGGCCCACCTAGACCAAATCTTCCCATGCTTCTGGGGACACGCCTCACCTGGAACACTGCAACCTCTGCTGACATACACCTATCCAGGACCTTTTTCCATTCGGCTATGCCCGGTGGGGACGAGTCCTTCGAGTGCTGAGCTATGTCCCACTTAGTGAGCTCCAAAAACAGCAAGTGTCTTTTACACCTGTTCCCCCCGATATCTTCCGTGCTGTGTAGGAACGCCAACCAAGGGGCTGTCGGGACATCCCACGCCAGCACCTGCCCCATGCAAGATATCACATCAGACCGAAAGTACTGCAGTGCCCCGCAGCTCCACACCGTGTGAATGAACGACCCCTCTTCCACGCCACACCTGAGAGTAGAGGTAAGAGATCCAATCACCCCCATTTTCCACAGGCGCAGACGAGTGTAATAGACCCTGTGGAGGTATTTGAATTGGATAAGTCTGTATCTAGTGGAGACAGCCGCGTACCGAGGGCTAGCCAGCGCCTCGGCCCAATCATCATCAATCAGAGCTGACAAGTCAGCCTCCCATGCCATCCGAGTTCGATGAATAGTGGTCTTGGAGTGTGTAGTGAGGGTTTGGTAAATTTGACGGATTTTGTGGGCCCACAAGTCTCCCATAAGTAAGCGACCTTCTAGTGGGTGGAACTCTGGGAGTCTCCGAATCAGAGGGGTCAGTGCGTGAAGTAGCTGCAAATAGCGATGAAACTGCAACTTATGAAGGTCATAGTCCACCTGTAGCCTTTGAAAGGATTTAAGGTTAGTCCCCTGCATAATATCACCAAGTGTGGAGATGCCGATATCATCCCATCTACGAAAACCCACCAGTGATGAGACGGGCCGGAGATGTACCACACTCCAGTCTACGCTTCTCCACTGTACGCCATGTCACTCTTTGCTATTCCACTCAATGCCATTCCACTGTACAACACTCAACCCTCTGCTATTCCACTATATGCTGCTCCACTCTAGGCTATATCACTGTAAGCCTCTCCAGTTTGCACTACTCCACTCTACATATATTAAACAAAAAAGAGTGAGGAACTCAAGGGCTCGTTCTTCTCCCTTCAATCCTAGTAACAAACAAAAATAATGAGCTCAAAAGCTCATTAATTAAGGAGTAACATGTTGGTATTGAGTGGTCTCACAGAAGGAAAACCCATTAGGGTTTTTAAAGAACCCTCACCCATCAAACTAGTTAGTGGCATGCTTTCTATCGGGTTCCCTCCAAGGGAGAAAGTGCTGTCCTAGGTGTGCTATAATGCCTTATTACAGCGGAGTGTATTTGTTGGGGTGGATAGGTGAATTTAGTGAATGCAAACCTTAAAACTACCTCCAGGATATTCAATCAAATCAGAAATATTTTAATGGTGTGTTCCTGGGGTAGGATTAAAAACAGAGGTGGATGTGAAAGAGGTAAAAGTATCTTGCACATCCAAACGCGGGAAAAAATGGTCTACATGTTTTAGCCAATCAACTATAACTAAGGAAGATTTCTTCAGGACCAGTGCTGTTAGGGCCAGAGGTAAAAGGGGATAGGAGCACACTGCCATCACGTCTCAGCGTCATTACCTCCAGGCATCTTGGTCGATGTAGTTCAAAGTTTTTCGCTCAGTACAAAGTTCAGATAATAATTGTCTAATGCCATATTTTTTGTTGCGTATCCCTAGACACGTGTTTCTGGATTCCTCCGTCATCAGTAGGGAAAGAGTTCGTAGGTTGCTGGACATGCTACCGCTTAATTTTCCCAGGCATAATTCCACTCAGGGCAAGCAGGCGCTCCCAAGCTCGTCAGCTCAGGCAGGTCGAGGGAGCCTTTTTAAATGGTAAAAGGGGATAGGAGCACACTGCCATCACATCTCAGCGTCATTACCTCCAGGCATCTTGGTCGATGTAGTTCAAAGTTTTTCGCTCAGTACAAAGTTCAGATAATAATTGGCTAATGCCATATTTTTTGTTGCGTATCCCTAGACACGTGTTTCTGGATTCCTCCGTCATCAGTAGGGAAAGAGTTCGTAGGTTGCTGGACATGCTGCCGCTTAATTTTCACAGGCATAATTCCACTCAGGGCAAGCAGGCGCTCCCAAGCTCGTCAGCTCAGGCGGCTCGAGGGATCCTTTTTAAATGGTAAAAGGAGATAGGAGCACACTGCCATCACGTCTCAGCATCATGACCTCCAGGCATCTTGGTCGATGTAGTTCAAAGTTTTTCGCTCAGTACAAAGTTCAGATAATAATTGGCTAATGCCATATTTTTTGTTGCGTATCCCTAGACACGTGTTTCTGGATTCCTCCGTCATCAGTAGGGAAAGAGTTCGTAGGTTGCTGGACATGCTGCCGCTTAATTTTCACAGGCATAATTCCACTGAGGGCAAGCAGGCGCTCCCAAGCTCGTCAGCTCAGGCGGCTCGAGGGAGCCTCTTTAAATGGTAAAAGGGGATAGGAGCACACTGCCATCACGTCTCAGCGTCATTACCTCCAGGCATCTTGGTCGATGTAGTTCAAAGTTTTTCGCTCAGTACAAAGTTCAGATAATAATTGGCTAATGCCATATTTTTTGTTGCGTATCCCTAGACACGTGTTTCTTGATTCCTCCATCAGCAGTAGGGAAAGAGTTCGTAGGTTGCTGGACATGCTGCCGCTTACTTTTCACAGGCATAATTCAATTCAGGGCAAGCAGGCGCTCCCAAGCTCGTCAGCTCAGGCTGCTCGAGGGAGCCTTTTTAAATGGTAAAAGGGGATAGGAGCACACTGCCATCACGTCTCAGCGTCATTACCTCCAGGCATCTTGGTCGATGTAGTTCAAAGTTTTTCGCTCAGTACAAAGTTCAGATAATAATTGGCTAATGCCATATTTTTTGTTGCGTATCCCTAGACACGTGTTTCTGGATTCCTCCGTCATCAGTAGGGAAAGAGTTCATAGGTTGCTGGACATGCTGCCGCTTAATTTTCACAGGCATAATTCCACTGAGGGCAAGCAGGCGCTCCCAAGCTCGTCAGCTCAGACGGCTCGAGGGAGCCTCTTTAAATGGTAAAAGGGGATAGGAGCACACTGCCATCACGTCTCAGCATCATTACCTCCAGGCATCTTGGTCGATGTAGTTCAACGTTTTTCGCTCAGTACAAAGTTCAGATAATAATTGGCTAATGCCATATTTTTTGTTGCGTATCCCTAGACACGTGTTTATGGATTCCTCCGTCATCAGTAGGGAAAGAGTTCGTAGGTTGCTGGACATGCTGCCGCTTAATTTTCACTGATCGTCGTATTGTTTTAACTGATCCATGCTCTGTTTCCGTATTCACCTTCTTCAAGTTACACTGACCCAACATGGCCGCCATCTATTCACTCACGCAATCACGTCCCAGCACGGCCGGCACTTCCTGTCACATGACCCGGGTCCGTTATCACGTGACTCCTGAATCCTTCTTTTACCCTCCAGCCAAGTCGGTCACTACCAACTGGCGATTGTGCGTTCCCCTGGATGCTGGTAAGTGTCATACTGGCGCGCTACTGTGCTCGTTCTCGACGACCTTGCTCCCCTCACCCTTAACTCCCGCGGTATGGTTTTCCACAGGCGGACCTTGGATTCGCAGGCCGCTTTGCTGGGAAGTTGGTCGTTCCTTGAAATTCCCGCAACCTGTTGCATCGTACTACTGGTGAGCGTACATTCCTTCACTCCGCCCTTCCCTTCCCTGGTTACCCTTTCGGGTTCTAATTGTTTTCCGTCCTAGGGTTAGCTGAACCACTGGTATTATCCTGGCTGACCCATGCAAGCAACTCCTCACTTGGACTCCAGTGCAACCTACTCTAGGAGCGATTCGGTTCCTTTTGGGTTAGTTTTCCGCCTTTCCTTCGTTCCCAGTCACGACGCGACCGGCTCACCGTTAGTCTTCACGTCCTCTTGACCTTTTCGCTATTGTGTTCATGTACCACTTCACCGTTAACCTTCTGGCGATTCACCTACACTCCACCACGCACCATCCCAGTCCATTGCACTTGTCCAATTCAGCCTTGAGCGTATGTGCAAGATTCGTTCATTCGGTTCACTTCACCAGCCATACCTTAACTTCGCCTCAACAACCAGCCGCCAGATGTGTCTCTCACGTATGGCATGCAGTGCATGGTTACTGACAGTTTTTCTCACAGTATTATTAGGTTTTAACTTACCTTTCCTTTCTCTCTTATTTTTTCCCCTTCTAATTGTACAGGAATTGTAAATTCAGGCTTTTTACTCCTTCTAGTCCTGATGATGATCTATGTATTGGTTGAATAGATCGAAACGTCGTCGACCCAATGTACAAACATGCATCTTAAACGCACTTGTTAAAAATTGTGCATGTTGTTGTACCTTTAAGAAAGCTTGCCCTTGTATTTGTACTGGCTATAAGCTTCATTCTTCAGCCTGATGTATGTTTTTTGTGTTTGATTGTCTGCACTTTCTGTTTAGTTTGTAAGGACACAGGACTGTGTCCCACTCTACATTCTAATTTTATGTCAGAAATTAATTCTAATTGATCATTAAAACTTCAATGCCCGGCTGGGCATTGTATAAATGATATAGAGCCGACTCTGGTCTATATTTATCGCATGTTGCATTGTTCTTGAAGGACCTGTTGTTTTTCAAAATAGTTAGCACCCTGGGTCCTTCGTACCTTACGGGTTTCCCCTTGTCAAGCTTTAATATAGTTAGCACAATCGCTGGATTGTAAGGGATGCTTCCCCTATTTCCCTCTAACTGAGTGGCCTGTCCCTGTTTTCCTTAATTCTTTTCTAACTTAAACCTGACTTTACACTTACTATGTCAGACCATGCACCCCTATATTCAGATGAATATATAAAGAAGATTTGCGAAGGTCCCTCCCTATTTACTGATACAACTGATAATACTGCTTGTCCAAATATTTCCCTATCAGAGCAACTAGAAAAATGTAAGAAGAAGCAGATCCGTCTCCAGCTTATGGTTCGTATGCTAACTGAATACCTTAAAGCCGATATCATTCCTGTGGGGCTCCAAGTGAGAAATATTCCTGGTATATTTACGGATAACCCTAAATACATTAACAACTTCAGTTATATTGGCACAACGTGTTCTAGACATTGGTTAGTCTTGGGTATTGATATTGCAACTGAAACACTAACAACACTCAATGAGGAATTGACTGAAATTGAGAAACAGATAAAAGACTCTAGTTCAGTTACTGAGGCCAAGAAATTAATTGAATCCGTTCAAAAATCTGTTGATGAATTCCACAGAATTGAACAAAACAAGAAGTCTCTCAAAGTCAAGAAGGATATCAAAGCATACTCAATTGAACGTACATACCCCTACCTTCAAAAAGACTTTTACACCAACAGGTCCTACTCAAACCCGCAGAACAACAGACCCTGGGGACGTTTTAACAAACGGAATACCCTTGTGGGCTTCTCAGATACCTCAGCAGAATCCTCCGATAACTCTGACCCAGGTGAGGGACCTAGCACTTCCTCCCGTAACCAGAATTTTTTAGGCAGAGGCCAGACAGAACCATCGAGACGAGGGCGAGTAAAACGGGCTCAGAGATGGTACAACCAACCTGGCGAACGTCAAACCAGACAGAAGTTTTACCAATGGTAAATTCCGCTACAACTGCAACCCCTCAATTGGCAACTATCCCCATTTTCAATCTTTCGACACACAACCTACTAGACACTGAATTATCTCTGCTTAGTAAAGGGCTTTCCTTTGTCCCCACTACGCATCCCAACTACCTTGACCTTCATGCTGAGTTACTTAGATTTTTCAGACGCCTTCGTCTGTATGCCTATTTTTTGAATAATGCCACACCTCAACCTACTGCATTTACACCATTCCGCCCCCCCTCAACCTTTTTTCCAACATCCAACATGGTACCGGTGGAAATTGTCACCTTTGAAAAAATGGTACTCAAAGACCTCAACGCTTTGAGAGACACCAAAAAGTTTATTCCATTTAACATAACCCTTCAAGAAAAGAAAGCTATTGAATCCTTAAAAAGTAACAACTCCCTTATCATTAAATCCGCAGATAAGGGTGGTGGCATTGTTTTACAAGAACTCACTGATTATAAAGCAGAGGTATTCCGCCAACTACACAACACTGAGCACTACTGTAGACTGCCTAGAGACCCCACAAATGAATTACAGGCTCTTATAGTTCAAATTACTACTGAAGGAAGAGATGAAGGTTTTCTTAGCTCAAAAGAATTCCAATTTCTCAATGCCAAATCACCCAGAACACCGGTAATCTACACTCTTCCTAAAATACATAAACACCTCACCTCTCCCCCTGGCCGCCCTATAGTCTCGGGTTGCGGCTCTATTTTAGAACCGCTAGGCCAGTATGTCAACTATTTTATAAAAGACTTCGTACCCCAGACTCAATGCTATATTCGAGACAGCATGGATATGATCAATTTAATAGAACACCTTCCATTTGATCCTTCTGAGCACCTCCTCTGTACCCTTGACGTGGAATCACTTTATACCAATATTCCACAGCCCTTTGCCCTCAGAGTTATTCAACAAACTCTTGACTCTAGACCGAGACCGCATGGAGTCCCCACGTTATTCATCATGAAATTACTTGAAATTTGCCTCACTAGGAATTTCTTCTGTTTTGATGACATATTTTTCCAACAGGTTAAGGGCACGTCGATGGGCGCTATTTTTGCCCCAAACTTGGCCATTTTATGCATGGACTGTATTGAAACTACCACTATTCTGTCACCCACTAATCCCTTTATATCAGGCGTCAAAGTATGGCGTCGATATATAGACGATGTCTTTCTCATCTGGCACAATAATACTGACTCACTGTCTAATTTCCAGCATTGGCTTAACAACAACTGTCTAGGCCTCAAGTTCACACTCTCCAGTGACTCCACATCCATTCCCTTCCTTGATTTGACCATATACCACTCTGAAGGTGAGCTCCTAACCAAACTCTACAGGAAGCCTACCGAACGAAATACTCTGCTCCGTTATGAGAGTAATCACCCCAGAGCCTTGAGGGACTCTCTACCATACTCACAATTTTTGCGCATTCGGCGTAATTGCTTTTCTAAAGAGAATTATTTCACCGAGGCCTCAGTCCTCTCTGAAAAACTTAAAACTAGAGGTTACCCCAAACGTCTTGTTCGCAACGCCCAGAAACGGGCTTGGTATTGCCCTAGGGAAACATTGCTCACACCCAACCCCAAAAAAGAAACCAAAAGAATTGTATGTGTCACCACCTTCTCTGTCATCTCAAACCAGGTGCGAAAATCTGTCCTTAAACACTGGCCTATACTGAATGCAGGCAGCCTTAATCTGGAGAAACCATTATTTGCCTTCCGCAAAAATCGCAATTTAAAAGACCACCTTGTGCGAGCAGCAATTCCCAAAAAAACACCTCCCACAACACTTAATTCATATTGGGGTCTCACACCACTGGTGGGGCATGCAAAATGTGGCAACTGTAATTTGTGTGATCTGACGTTAGAAGGCAAATCCTTTTCGTTCGGTGACATTGTCATTAATTCTAATGGTTTCTCGAATTGCAACACATGTAATGTGATTTATTTGATCCAGTGCCCATGCAAGAAAAACTATATTGGGCAGACTACCCAGAAGATTAAAACAAGGATTGGTCAACACCGCAGCAGGATTCGCTGTAATGTCCCTAATGCACCACTGGTAGAACATTTTAATCAGGCTAATCACCAGGACAATGAGATCAAATGGACTGTTCTGCGAATCATCAAGCTACCACCAAGAGGTGGTGATCTGGCACAAATGCTGAACAAAGAAGAACTGAAGCTTATCATTCAACTTGACACAATTCGCAATGGTTTAAACAGAAATGAAGATTGGCTCTCTCTTATTTAGACCCCTCTGCAAATTATGGGAATTCTGTATAACCCCTTGTTTTATGCCTTTGACAATTGTTGAAATTACGATACTGGTTTAACTGATCGTCGTATTGTTTTAACTGATCCATGCTCTGTTTCCGTATTCACCTTCTTCAAGTTACACTGACCCAACATGGCCGCCATCTATTCACTCACGCAATCACGTCCCAGCACGGCCGGCACTTCCTGTCACATGACCCGGGTCCGTTATCACGTGACTCCTGAATCCTTCTTTTACCCTCCAGCCAAGTCGGTCACTACCAACTGGCGATTGTGCGTTCCCCTGGATGCTGGTAAGTGTCATACTGGCGCGCTACTGTGCTCGTTCTCGACGACCTTGCTCCCCTCACCCTTAACTCCCGCGGTATGGTTTTCCACAGGCGGACCTTGGATTCGCAGGCCGCTTTGCTGGGAAGTTGGTCGTTCCTTGAAATTCCCGCAACCTGTTGCATCGTACTACTGGTGAGCGTACATTCCTTCACTCCGCCCTTCCCTTCCCTGGTTACCCTTTCGGGTTCTAATTGTTTTCCGTCCTAGGGTTAGCTGAACCACTGGTATTATCCTGGCTGACCCATGCAAGCAACTCCTCACTTGGACTCCAGTGCAACCTACTCTAGGAGCGATTCGGTTCCTTTTGGGTTAGTTTTCCGCCTTTCCTTCGTTCCCAGTCACGACGCGACCGGCTCACCGTTAGTCTTCACGTCCTCTTGACCTTTTCGCTATTGTGGTCATGTACCACTTCACCGTTAACCTTCTGGCGATTCACCTACACTCCACCACGCACCATCCCAGTCCATTGCACTTGTCCAATTCAGCCTTGAGCGTATGTGCAAGATTCGTTCATTCGGTTCACTTCACCAGCCATACCTTAACTTCGCCTCAACAACCAGCCGCCAGATGTGTCTCTCACGTATGGCATGCAGTGCATGGTTACTGACAGTTTTTCTCACAGTATTATTAGGTTTTAACTTACCTTTCCTTTCTCTCTTATTTTTTCCCCTTCTAATTGTACAGGAATTGTAAATTCAGGCTTTTTACTCCTTCTAGTCCTGATGATGATCTATGTATTGGTTGAATAGATCGAAACGTCGTCGACCCAATGTACAAACATGCATCTTAAACGCACTTGTTAAAAATTGTGCATGTTGTTGTACCTTTAAGAAAGCTTGCCCTTGTATTTGTACTGGCTATAAGCTTCATTCTTCAGCCTGATGTATGTTTTTTGTGTTTGATTGTCTGCACTTTCTGTTTAGTTTGTAAGGACACAGGACTGTGTCCCACTCTACATTCTAATTTTATGTCAGAAATTAATTCTAATTGATCATTAAAACTTCAATGCCCGGCTGGGCATTGTATAAATGATATAGAGCCGACTCTGGTCTATATTTATCGCATGTTGCATTGTTCTTGAAGGACCTGTTGTTTTTCAAAATAGTTAGCACCCTGGGTCCTTCGTACCTTACGGGTTTCCCCTTGTCAAGCTTTAATATATGTGAAAATTAAGCGGCAGCATGTCCAGCAACCTACGAACTCTTTCCCTACTGATGACGGAGGAATCCAGAAACACGTGCCTAGGGATAGGCAACAAAAAATATGGCATTAGCCGAATATTATCTGAACTTTGTACTGAGCGAAAAACTTTGAACTACATCGACCAAGATGCCTGGAGGTAATGACGCTGAGACGTGATGGCAGTGTGCTCCTATCCCCTTTTACCTGTTAGGGCCAGAGGCCTGAGTCTATGTGATCGCCACAGTACTCAAGGGGTTTGTGCCCCAAGGAATATTTCGGCTCAAGACTGCTGACATGTCTCGCCAGTCGCAGTGGCTGAATAAGAAGTATCACTTTTTATAGTCAGATGTTCCTAACACGGGGGAGTGTGTTATCTCTGTTTTGAGTTTACAGAAGGTATTGTGCATCTCGGGCATTCTCATAAACTTCTCGTTGCCAGCGTTCACCTTTTTCATGGCATGAGTAGGGGGGCAATGAGTGTGCTGTAGTCAAAGACCCATTGCCGGATGTAATTACAAATTTCTAAAAACTTTTGCATGCCCCTTTTCATTTGCGGTGGTGGCATAGGTATGATGGAGTCTCCGGGTTCTGTGTAACCCGTCAACTAGATGATGAGATCAGTTGACCCAGATAGTTAATCTCATGCTGCATATACTACATCTCAAAAAACACATTACCTAGGACTACGCTTGGGCAGAGTTCATGGAGTTTTACTCTGTGGAAGTCTGCAAAGTGCCGGAAAAACTCAGTCATGCTCTGCGCAGTTACGTCAGTTTGTTAAGTCGCCCTTCTTGCACTGATTTTTAACCCTTCTCTACTTTTGTAGGCCCTCTTGGCAAATGCAGTGAGGAAAGCTATTGTGTCCTGATGACATCGTTTTTTTAGCGAGGCTGCACATCAAAGTGCTGTCCTCCCACTCTATCGGGGTACTGGTGTGAGTACTTCCATACCTGCATATGGTGGGGGAGGTGCTGATGCTTTGTTTGCTAACTGTGATATATCTATCTGGGCCTCCTCTAAGATGGCCCATAGCTCTAATAATACCTTTCTCCTGTCTTTCTTTTGACCAATGTATTTGGATTGTATGTGTGTTCTTATATGGTTGATTGCGTTAGTGTAAAAAGTTCCCCCTTTTGGCCAGGGCAATGTGTGTACCTTCATGTGTTCATACCATTCTTGACAAAACCCATTATGTTTTTTCGCCTGTGTGGGGAACTTGGTTCGCATGTGCTTTAATGGTGACTCCATGGTAAGTCTTGCAGTTTTAGTGGACAAAGTAACCCTTAGCTTTTTTGGGGGGAATTTTTGGTATTAATCTAATCATGGGGAAAATGTATGTGGTGTACGCCTTGTACATACTTTACTATGAGCTCAGCACTATCTACAGATGCATCAAAAATTCAATATGAACATTTTGTCAACACAAATAACAATATATGTGAAGGGTTGCAACATAGGTTCAAAATGCAATTGACGATAAAAACATTATCTGAACAATGTTGACTTGGCATCAAATACAGTTTGTTGAAAATAGCAGCACCCTCATATGAATACTGAATCATTAACAAAAAACACATTACTTAGGACTACGCCTGGGTAGAGTTCATGGAGTTTTACTCTGTGGAAGTCTGCAAAGTGCCAGAAAAACTCAGTCGTGCTCTGCGGAGTTACATCATTCTGATAAGTAGCCCAGCTTGCACTGATTTTTAGCCTTGGGAGTTGTGTCAGAGGGCGCTGTTGCTTTCTGCCACTTGAGTAGACATTTTACTCGAGTGACAGCTTTCTCAACAGGAGCTGCAGATTTCTCAATCAGTCGCGGCTCTTTGTGGGAGTGCTGCGGGGCAGTGGGGTGGGGCGGGGGAGGGGGAGGGGCAGGGTGGGTGGTAGTAAACTCCGGCCTAAGACCAAACGGAGTTCAGTTAATAAATAAAACAAATTTCATTGTGCGCGCTGCAATGCATCCATGCATTGCAGCGCACCCAATGAAATTCGTTTTATTTATTTATTTATTAACTAAACTCCGTTCTGCCTTAGGCCGGAGTTTACTACCCCCCACCCTGCCCCTCTCCCGCCCCACCGAAACCACAGCGCTCCCACAAAGAGCCACGACTGTTCTCAATGCGAGCGGTCATCTATATCACGCCCATCTGTCCAAGCGACCAAAACCTCTCACTCCTTTCAGTTAACAAATCGGTGCCACTGAGACAACCCTTTTAGACTAAAAAATAAGACTAAGGTGCCAACTCTTCCCAATAAGGATAGCTTTGTCACAAAATTACCATCTTGTGAGACATAAAGGGCTATACAATATATATTCACCTTTCCTAGCATGCAGACTATCGAAAAAAGGTGACTTTCATGAGAAAGCCTCCGAGGCCGCCTTACGACTACTCGGACATATGAAATAGGTAATATGCCAGATTTTTGACAGTAGCAGGGGGCTCAGCTTCTCCCTAGTTTTCCATACATCAAATGTTTTACTGAGGGTCTGTTGTAGTTTCTTACCCTATATGACAGCTGCTTCAGGATGGACCTCTGTCCCACGGATTCAGCAGAACTTCCAATCAATTGCAGTTTTGCTCATACCTTGATGTGCAAATGTGAATCTATTCGTCTGGGACTCCTTTCTTTGGTTGCAGTTGGGTTTGAGGTACAAATCCGCTACTAGCTGGCTTCCAAAATGTTGCATGAACATGAACTACCTTGAAAAAACAAGTAACAAGAGGAGTTTGGCAAATCAGGAACAGTTTGTTTAATTGAAGAGTGTGACTGGGAGAACAGTTACAGGCATAGGGTCTGAGGACTGTCTCAACTTACAATGAATCTGAAATCGGTTTTTATTAAATTTATCGAATGTCATAAACAGTTCTGTCAATCCTTTTTTAGTAAGAAATGTGAACTACTGTCTGTGTAGTCGTAAATGAATGTATCTGATAGGGAATCCAAGTGGGTCTCGACTTTGCATGGGGCCAGTGGGTAACGTGTCCGAATGTCTGGCATCGGGGGCGCATGATCACTGCTTGTACTGTGTGTGCTGTGTCCTGATTGGCTATATTCGCCTAACTTTATGAGGTATCTGACCTTATAGTGTTTTTGGACCATAGTCAGATCTGGTGGCTTAGTGGAATAATGAATCCATTTATGGGCCTATGTTTGATCTCATGATCAAAGGTTCAAATTCTGGCAGGCCAACTCAGCCTTTCATCCTTCTGAGGTCGATAAAATGAGTCCCATTGCATCGGATAACCATAAACATCTGTTATTTAGTGCCAAAATTACCACGGGTGAAAGTGCACTTTACAAATACACATGCTATGTTATTGTGGTGTCGCTGTGCCTATCTGTGGAATTCATCTCAGCATTCTTTCCATGTGTTTGTCTGCCAGCTACGTGCCACCCCACCTGTGACCTGTCAACCAGTGACCTCAAGCCTAGGTCTCAGAGCCAGCCTAACTACTTTATTTCTGAGTCAGGGTTGACGTAGAGTTCATAATGGTCAAATTTGTTAATAAAGATGTGATTTCATTTTTATACATGAATGTATCGTTGTTCATATTGACATCGACTTTCTCAAACTTAACACCAGGTCTAACACAGACGTATTGGTTTTGCCACTGCTTGTCATACTGCAGCGAAATTGGTGGGCTTCTTTTCACATCAGGCAATAGCAATACTGTAGAAAATGGATTTGTTGTCTTTTCGTACCACTAGCATAACAGAGCCAAAATTATACAAAAAATGAAAGCTCTAACATATAGAGGCTAAGGCAACATGGTGCATTCAGCCTAGCAATTTCTGCTAATCTAAACCACTTTCCCTACAGCTGTTTACTTGCTTTAGTTGTGCAGTATGGGAAACTGTATTTTATGTTGTTTTCTGTATTTTGAACAAGAATTATATTCTGGAAAAACATATAAAATGTACAACTCAATCGCTAACATTTTTGATAATGGAAGGACAGTTGCTAAATCTGATATCCAGCGCAACTTTAAATGCGGCATTATTTTACCACCCACACAATGTGACAGCCACTTTTCCGGCATTGTATTAATCAGGTTGTTACAAAGTCATCCTGTGCCCTGGGCACCCCCCAACTTTTTGCTGTCTGATACTGGTGGTAACTGACTCTGACTGACCCTGGGCTCTGCCTAACCAGGCCCAGGGCCAGTGCTATCCGGAAAGAGACACATAAGAATATAGTTAAAACACCTACATACACTAGGGTACACAATGGTATGATGGGGTACCCCTGTGATTGGCATGACCTACCCTATAAGCCCCTAGTCTATAATAGGGCAGGGAGATTGAAACTACCTAGAAATCCCTAGTACCCTAGGGCATGGCAGTTTAGAGGCCAACAGCTCTTTTTTTTCACTTGCACGTGTGCACTGCTGAAGCCTGAGGTCAGTTTAAAAGCAGGACTGGGTGCCAGGACTGCTTTTAAAAAGTAAATTGTGCCCACACTTAAAAATGGATAACTTACAATGTTTTGGCATATTAGGAACCCCAGAGTCTTCCCTAGATGTCCCAGGGGTGGGGGATCAGATATTTATAAGGTACACCCTTATAAAGTGAGTTTTATATACCCTGGATTAAGTTAAATTTCACATTTCACTCCCCACATTGTGGTAAAGTGCTGCTCAAAATCGTCTTTGATGCTAGGAGCACTGTGGAGGGAGGATCTGCAAACTTTCTACAGATTCAAAGCCCCTAAAGTCTCCCCTAGTTGCACATGGGGTGGGGTTCCTGTAGAGATAGGACAAGTTCTTATAAAATATGTTTTTGTAGGTCCTGGTGCTGGAAAAATGGCCCAAGTCATTTTTCGCATTGCAAATCCCCTGTAACATAGGTTAACATGGTAGGAAGTTATTGATTAATAACTCTTGACAGGAGTTGGCTAGAAATGCCATTTAAAGACTTCCCAGAATGGTATTAATAAATCCAACAATGTCATATTGTGGAATTTCTCCTTAAGTGTACATACCAGAAGTTATAAGACTTTCTTGTTTGTAAGTCCAAGTTCAGCCTTTCAGTGGTCTGCCCAGATTGGTCAGAGTTAAGTGGATTAGCCAGGCTGCCTTGTAGAGGTGATAAAGAGCCCCTGGGTTAACCAGCTCTGGTGGCAGGGCAGTGTGCTGATCCATAGGAATGCCAGGCCAGTGGGAGGCGTCGTAAACTATGTTCTTCAATGAGAGCAGAGAACAGTGTCATTTACAACTCTGAACTTCCCACCTTATGCAGATGGTAGGATTAAGGAAGGTATGAGCAGATGCAGGGGGGAGAGTCTAAGTACATTAGCCATCCTAAGGGTGTGTTTAGCCAGCTCTTACCTCCTTGCTGGAAAATCAGCCAATATGGATTTGGAAGATGTGATGCACTCTGGGCCAAAATAATGCCATACTCTACAGGATGTGGTCATATCTTGGAGGAGTTACTCTGCTCCCATTGGTCAAAAGTGACCCACCTGCTTCCCTGACAAGCTTATCAGTGCACAATCATTAATAGCTCTTACAAAAAAGGCACAATTCTCAATTATTTGCATTCTTGTCCATTTCTATACACAAAGGTGTAACTCACGTGCAAATACCACATGCAAATCTATCAAAAACTAGGGGTGGGCGAAGAATTCCACTCCGTTGGCAGAGTTCGCTGAGTTTTTTCCACACCATGGTCCGAGTTCTGCAAAATTCCGCGATGTGACGCGCAGCAGTATTTTTTCTCTCTCGTGGCTCGCCAACGTTATGTTGGTGAGCAAGAAAAATCTCATGCTAGAGCTCCTCCTGGAGAGATTTCTCAACCCAGGTGGACACAGCAGGTCACAACCGCTTGTGTTGAGAAATCTCCCGCTTGTGTTGAGGAAGCTGCTGCTCATGTAGAATGTCTACTCCAGCGGCAGAAAGAAGCAGTGCCCTCTGATGCGACACGTAATGCTATTGGAAGTGATTTTACTGTGCGGGACAAACACCCAGCGCTAAGAATCAGTGAGAGCAGCATAACTTACCACACTCTGCTGCTGTCGAAACTGTGCAGAGCATTGCTGAGTTTTTTTGGCACTTTGCGGAGTTCTGTGCAGCTGAACTCAACAAACTCTATCCAGGTCTAATAAAAACATAATTTACACCAGGGTTTCTTTTGCCTGTCGGGTGCACCTAGCCAAACAAAGGTAAGTGAATCCGTCTGCCTGTGTCACTGTACTAATGTTTTCTACTAGATTTCTGCTAAGCTTATTACTTTTTCTTATTTTATATTATTTATAAAAGGGTTTAAAAAACATTAATACCACTATGCAGTAGCCTAATTTCACTTTTGATAGGGATACCGGTATGTGGATAGTTTGTTCAAAATCTCCGTGGTAAATTGTTAAAGGAGCAGTTCATCAGTCAGTGAAACAGACAGTCCAATGTTGTTGGATGGGCCTGGTCAAAAACTGCATGCAGGTCCCCTTTGGTTGCTTTATTATAAGCGTACAAAAGAGTATTAGAGGAAATATGAAAATAAGACAGTTTCAGCATCTGCCCCCTGAAAGGCAGTGGCAACTGCCCCATGATTGAGAAATACTGTAGGCTTGCTTTAGAAATCTATAGGTATAACAGGAGCACAGAGCCCTAACAAGCGTGGCGCCTGACAAGTAATACCTCCCCTGCTCCCTCGTGACTCCTTGCAGAGAAGGAATAGTGTCTGGTGGTGTGAGCCCTCATCCAATATTCGAGAAGTAATGGCAAGCGATTTTATTTAAGACCAGCCGCGGTCCATGCAGGTAACAGCGGTGGGGCGGTGGGGACAGGTAAGGGGGATTTCGAAGGATGATGCCGAGGGAAAATGAATTATTTATTTAATTTTCCCTCTGCATCATCCCTCGAAATCCCCCCTTACCTGGCCTCACCGCCCCACCGCTGTTACCTGCACGGACCGCAGCTGTTTAAGACCCCTGCGATATTTAAGGGAGCAGTGATTTTTGACGTCTGGTCAGCATGCTTGGCACAACTTGCAAACTTGCATCACAAAGGGTTTTTGAGAGCATTCACCTACAACACTTAGGGGCATATTATCAAGACAGGCGATAAAATTATCGCCGCTTTAGTGGCAGAAAACTGCCGCTAAAATGGCGATAATGGGCTTGATAATATGCTCTATGGAATTCCAATTGAAGCCCATGTTAGATGTGAAGGACATCTAACGTGAGCTTCAATTGGAATTCCATAGAGCATATTATCAAGCCCATTATCACCGTTTTAGCTGCAGTGTTCTGCCGCTAAAGCGGCGATAATTTTATCGCCTGTCTTGATAATATGCCCCTTAATTGTACAATGAGTAAAGTGAATGATTTAAACAAAAAAAAGAAGCAGGTAATCGCTGGTCATATTTTAATCTATGACAACATCAAAGATGGGAGGATACATCAAGCCGAGTTATATAAAAATACAAGGGCTTTGCTGGGTTTTTATGCATTCTTCATCCACAGAGCAATGAGCTGCGCACCAAATCTCAGTAATTATTTGGACCTTTGTGAACTAATAATGTGTAACAAATGTAGGACGTTGACAGCAGAATAAAACAGTTGCAAGTCATAACTTTGTATATTTGCCCTGAATCAAACATCTTTAAACAATCTACTCTGAGCAGAGGGAACATCACACAGTGATACTAAACAGGAGGGCTGCCATATCTCAGAACAGACATAAATATTTAACTAGAGATGTCTTTAGTTTTATTGCTCACTGTCAACACATCAGTGATGAAAACCACAGTGAAATTGCTAAATGCACATCTGGGAACACACTGACAAATTACATTCTAAATTCCATTTATGCTTTACAAGCGCATCACTTATGTTTGCTAATTTTGTTCTGAAATATAACAAATGTTTCTTGATATTGCAGGGGAAAGAAACCAACCGCTGCTCTTTACCTTACTTGGCTTCTAAAAAACTCGTTTATTCAAATGTGCTTTCACATGTCTCTTGCTAGTGCAATCAAATTGTTAATTAAAACGTGGCAATAAAATAGTAGGTCTGGAATCATTGAAATGCAGAATTTTAGAAAAGGTCTTTAAAATTAGCATAGTTAATATTTCCTCTACTAGGTCTAGCACCTCTGTGTACTAAGATTAAGCTTATGTATTTGAAAAAAAAATTAAAATAGTGTGCAGTACAATGATACAGTACGGCTTGAGTCACGCCTAAAAATGTTTTTTTGTAAATGAAAAAAAAAACGTGCTTAGTTGTGCCATTGGGGAACAGAATGTGCTCAACATTTTAAGTTGAACCAATATTTGTTAAAGCAGAAGGTTTTTGTACGAAATTACTGGTCCACAGAAGACTTTGAGCGACTCCGTTTAAAACTTCGGTGCTCAAATAAAGCAGTGGGGTCTCAGTGTTTACAGAATTTGTCTATTTGCAAAATACATTAACAATATATGGCGAATTTAGAAATAAGAGAATTACGGCCATTCCAAGTAGTTGCTAACTACCAACATAGGTGACAGACAGAAACTCGTAATTTTGTGCTATTCACTTACATCTTTCAGGGTGTATTTAGACATATTCCAAACCAACTTCTGTCAAGGTCAGGTGTAATTGCTGGAGCAGGGTTTTCTATTTAAACCCAAACATTAGTTTATATTTTTGTATGTCATAATTAAAATTACTAATGATTAATTATTAAGTACTAAGTTTTGTTGAGTTTTTTATTAACCAACCTTACTAATGGAAGGAATTACACGTGGGAATGCAATTGCATGGCTAAATTAATAAGTGAACTAAGTTGGTGAGCAAATTAATTAAATAAGTGTTGCTTATGTGATATTTGTTATGTGATTGCGCTTTAAAATAATATGCTTTAATGCTTTTTTATGTTGCAAATGGCTAGATAAATACATACACATAAGGGTATTAGTGGGATTAACACTGTATAATCAATACAATGTAGTAACGTTGTTTTGTGTTTCTTTTTAATTAAGTTGTCCATTGTGGCCTGTTAAGAAAATGGCCGACATCTACAGCCTGCATTTGAGTAGATGAAATATGAAGAGAGGCTTCGCTGATTGTGACCCTGGCCTCTGCCTGAACTAAAAGGCTATGAAAAAGATGACAACTCTGGGATGACCGCCAGTTATCCTTGGAAGAGAACATTTGTCACAAATGAACATTTTGATAAACTTGTGGTGGCTTCACTGCGGGTGATACAATTCCGGAGAAAGGCATCCATGGTTGTTACGAATTAGTTTTGGACTTCCTATTTCCTTATTTTGTATTTTGAGATATCCGAGAGCGGAGATTCTTCTAATGTTGCAAGATGACATCCTTTCCTGCTTAACGGACGTTTAGAGCTTTATTTGTAACTTTTAGTATGTAAATTTTAGTATAAATATTACTAGACTGGAGAGGGTCTCAGGCCACTTCTTCCTGAACTTATGATCAAGAAGACCGATGCTGACTGAGAGGACGGTGACTCTACATGACAGCTCGAGAGACTTTAATTCTTTGCCGAGAGACCTGTCCTGACTTAGAGAACGACGTTTAGCCAGAATAGGTAAATATGAGAACAATGATTTTGCAAATTGAATGATTTCCCATATGAATTAATTTAGATAAATAGTTCTTGTTTGAATTACAGTGTCGAGTGGTTATTTCTTTGTCATATTATTGAGATCTCAGATGTGTTTAATTGTTTTTTATCATGACTCAAGACAATTCAATTTGGTTGCATTGACCTCAAATTAGGTGCAGATTGATTAAAGAGTTCTCTCTTATATTCAGTACGGATAGGGTAATAGAATGAATGTTGGTGTAGTGGGCCCCACCAGCGTATGATGAGTGTATGTACGCATGACTGTGAAATTACTTTGTCCGTGGAAGTAGGGAGAATTTATAAGCTTTGATCTGCAGCAGTTTCCTGGTAGCAGAATGATGGTTTTGATTATTGTCTTGATCAGATAGGTTGCTTGTACATAGGCTTTTGGATTTATTGATTGATGTTGATACATGTACTAACACTAAATGTTGAAGTCATATTGAGTTATATGTAGTGTGTACGGCTTCTGGGACGTAGGGAGTCGGTGACAGTTCCGTAGTAGGGCAGAGGGAAGTGAGTACTGCTCTCGGGAAAGGCGGAATTGTTGGCCCTGTACGAATGCAGGGAAAAGCGTGTGACAATTGAGGTTGCGCGTCGCATTGTCTGGGTTCGATTCAGTGACATTGTCGTGTGTTACTACTAGAGACATATTTTCTGTATAAAAGAAGTGTGTATGGTTGCGAAGGTTATCTGTGAAGTTCTGGTCGTAGGTATCAGGGATCCTTTTTGGGATTTCCGTTAACGCTTATCACTGGGAAGGTAATAGGTATTCTCTGAGCTTGTTTGAAGGACAGAGCAGAGGTAAGCGCTGCTTGGTTAAAGTATGTTATAATTCTGTAGTAGGACCGATTGTTCGCTGTTCTCGGGAAAGACAGGATTCTGTGTGAATGTGCTATATTTTCTGGTGTGAAAGTGCGTGAATGTATGGGCATTTAGTTGATTGTGAAGCTCTTAGGAACATTCCGGGAGGAAACAGTTAATGGATGCATGTTAGAAGGGCAGAGTAGAGGGATGTGCTACTGTGTCAATGAAAGTAACAATTCCGTAGTAGAGCAGAGGTAAGCGCTGTTCTAGAGAGAAGCGGGATTCTCGTGGGAAAGGTCTTTACTATTCTGTGGTTAGCGGAGCAGACAATGGAGATGTTTATATGTTGTAACTAATAGATTTGTAGAATCTGAAACAAAGTCTACCAAGAAGGTTTTGTAAAGGAGGGGTAGACGAGTGACAGGAGGCAGGAGTAGAAGCGACTGCAGCGACTGCTGACGTCAGAAAAGACCGCGCTGTGATTGGACAGTGGGTTAGAACAGTGAAAACACTGTGATTGATGCGTTGGTGTGAGTCGCGCAGGGACTGGAAGAAGTACAGGGTGACGTAGATGCTCCGGGATTGGTGCGTTAGTGTGGGTCGCGCTGTTATTGGACAAAAGATTGTACAGTTGTAGAAAGGACTAGAGGGTTGTGGTAAACGCAAAAATGTATTACCAAACAGAGGAAAAGAAAAAGAAATCCTTGTTCAGTAAAATTAAAAAATGGTTTGACAAGGATAAGGATATAGTAACTAGAGAAGGTGAGTTACTACCGCCGACAAGAACCCCTGCATCCTTCATGGTTGCGAAATATGGGTATCATACCTGTATTTGGTTAGACAATTGGGCTAAGTATACTAGAGAAGATGGTGTTTTAGCATTCCTGGAACATGGTTCATTTAATCTGGCCGTGTTGAGAAATTTACGGGAGAGAATGATGAGTCTAGAGCCCAGACCAAGGCCGACACAGTTCGAGGCATTGGTAGAATGGGAAGATGAGGTGCATGAGCGAGAAAAACAGAGGAGTGGAGGTAATTATAGGTATATGTTTGGGAGGAAATATGATCGTGAAACTTATCATGATCGAATGAGGAGATGGCGAGATGCTAGTATGACTGAGGGACTATATCCTGTGAGAACTGTTGAGGAAACAGAAGGGAGGAAAGGTACGGAGAAGGTACATAATGCAGAATTGAGAAGGTATGGGGCTAATGAATATGAGGATGAAGTCTTGGATGACATGATCTACAAGAGACCACCTCCATATAGACAAGAACCAGAAGTGAGAACACCAGTTGCTACCCCAATGAGAGCTACTTTGCAAATCATTAAAACAGAAGTTGTGACACCTGATCTGAAAAGTAGTAGCTCTTTCGCGGAAAGGGAAAGAGAGAGAGAGTGAGAGAGGGAAAGAGAGAATGAAATCAAGGATGAAAAAACAAGAGAATTAGCAAGAACCACATTTGAGTTGACAGAAAAAATAAGGGAACTGACTAAAAATCTAGAAGCTGTTACAGTGCCTGTAACCATAGGTCCGGTTATGCCTATTTTTGATAAGCAAAGAACGGGTGAAAGTGGTTTAACAGTTCCATATGTAGGAAATGGACTAGTTAGTTCTCCAGAACAGTCAGGAATGAGGATGGGAGAGAATCAGTTGAGACATACCATATGTGGTGGAGAGTTAAATGTACAGCCTAATTCAGGATTGAATACTGGTTGTGTGGAAAGAAATGTTATGATGGGAGGATCTATTATGGAACCACAGAGGATGACAGAACAAGTGAGTACAGAAAAATCTACAGGAATAACGGCTGAGGATTTGAATGATTGGTTGAAAGCTCTCCAAAGGAAGGAAAAAGATTCTCAGGCAATTGATGTAGCCAGGTTGCGTATGGAATTGGAGGAGCTTATAGTGGGAACAATTCCTACAGAAACGTTAAAAAATCATCATGATGGAGAGTTGTTATTCATGTGCAAGAGCATCACATGGAGGGCTAAGAATACACATGACAGGTTAAAAGGAATAGCGAGTGAAATGGGAATTGACATGGACAAGGTGAAAGCTTTACAGAAGCCTTACCGAGTGGATTTTACAGATAAGGATATTGAGAATCTAAATGATGTTGGCCGAACAGGGCAGATTAAGGAAATGATTGGATTATTGCGAAAATGGGGTGATGTGGAAAAGTGGAAGGATAGATGGTATAAGAAAAGAGAAGATACAGTGGATAGGACTTACTCAGCATTCCCCATGAGAGAAAAGGAAAAAACAGTGGATGCTTATCCTATGAGAGAGATTCCTGGAGGAGGATATGTACATGTCCTATGGACTAGACAGGATATTTTGTCATTTACAAATGATTTCCCTCGACTGAGAGAGAAGCCTGTTGAGTGGTATAGGCAGGTTGATAGGTTTGTGAAATTGTCAAAAGTGCTGTGGATTGACCTGAATAGTCTGTTTGATATAATTGTTCCAGCAGACCTGTGGGCAGAGTGTAAAATAGTCATAGATTGGCCCACAAAAGAATACACAAGAGATGCAAAGACAGGAGCTCCAGACCCGGAGGTTATGAAGAAATACGAACAGGTCATAGTATTCTTGAAGAATAAGGTACCCCCAAAAGAGACAGATTGGGTTAAGATAGATCGAACACATCAGGAAGTAAAAGAATCAGTTCATGCCTTTTATGAAAGGTTAATACTGGCTTTTAAACAGTTCAGTGGAGATGAACATCTGGGTGATATGGATTTGAGTCATTTTGTATACAGATTTGTATATGGCTTGCGACCCGAAATCAGTGAGATGATACGTGAGCACACAGTTGATTGGCAGAGTAAGAAGATTGATGAGATCTTGAGACATGCGAAGTACTTCAGTGATGAAATTGAGGCGAAACAAAGAAAGCTGAAGGAAAAAGCGATGTGGGCACAGGTGAAGGTTGCAGAAAGACAAGAAGCACAGTTGGTTGAACAAGCAAATAATCCAGGAAGTAGGCCAAGATATGGTACAGGAAAATGAAAGGGGAACATTGAGGAGGCGAAGAAAAAATTTCCGTGCCACAACTGCGGAAAATTAGGGCACTGGAGATCCGAGTGTACGAATCCACCATTAGTGAATAATGACAATCAATCCTTGAATCAACAGGTGCAGAACGAGGGGTGTAATAATCCGCAGAAACAGCAGAAGGTTGTCAAGCAGCAGAATCAGGAGCCAAAACCACCTTTGCCACAGAACAGAGGATCCCAAAAATACAATCAAGACTCGGGATTCTACAATGAGGAACAGGTAAACAAACAAAGACGTACAAATCCAATACAACAATATTGGCTAAAGAATGAGGGAAGCGAGTCTGAAGGGGACTTCTGACGGTGCCAAAGAGAGGAGGAAGAGTGCATACTTGGAGCAACTCTAGAAATAGACCAGGCAGGACCATTTGTAGATGGGAAAATAAATGGAGAAAGTGTTACTTTTTTAGTAGACACAGGAGCGACGAGATCAACTGTCAGGTCAGCAGATGTAAGAAATCTTCCTCTCTCGGACGAAGCAATCCAAGTGGTTGGTGTTTCTAATACACAGATTAAGACTCGTCTTACTGAACCAGTAAGGGTAAGGATAGGGAAATTTTCAGATATGCACAGGTTCGTAGTGTGTGACACTAGTCCAGTGAACTTGTTAGGTAGGGATTTGTTGTGTAAAATGAATTGCACAATTTTTTGTACTCCGGATGGAATAGCCTTTGAGACACCGGATGAGGATGTCTTATACAGAGTAACTCTAGGTAATACAGAAAATGAGGTTGTTGGAACATATGCTGTATTTAATCCAGATGACTTGCCTCAAGAATTAAGACACACAGTAAAAGCAGCAGTTTGGGATTTTACTGGAGAGAATGTGGGATTGATGAATAATGTAGATCCAGTAAAGATTACAGTGAAAGAGGGAATCTCTTATCCTAATATCCCACAATACAGATTGACACCAGAGATAATTGAGGGAATAACACCTATAATTGACAAAATGATTCAGCAAGGAGTGCTGAGAGAGTTACTAAGTAGCCCATGTAATTCACCTATAATGGGACTGAAGAAACCTAATGGGAAGTTCAGAATAGTACAAGATTTGAGAAAGGTTAACAAAATTGTGGTATCATGCTGTCCTATTGTGCCAAATCCATCAGTGATTCTGTATCAGATTCCCCATGATGCTGAATGGTACACAGTAATTGATTTGTGTCATGCTTTCTTTTCAATTCCATTGCATCATGACAGCCAGCCGATTTTTGCATTTCGGTTTGGACAGCGAATTTTGGCATGGTGCCGAATCCCACAGGGGTATACAGAGAGTCCTTCAATATTCAATCAGTTGCTGAAGAAATCTTTGGAAAGTCTGACCATGCCTGAAAGCTCAGTACTAGTACAATATATCGATGACCTACTTGTGGCATCGAAGACACGTGAAGCCTGTGAAGTAGATACCATAGCTTTATTGAATCATCTGGCTGATGGAGGATTAAAGGTATCTCCAGCCAAATTGCAATTTTGCAAGAAAGAAGTACATTATCTTGGACACAATATTGAAAAAGGTCTAAGAAAAGTGACCATTGACAGGATCAAAATTATCAGAGGAATGAGAGCCCCAATGACTCAGAGAGAAGTGAGAATGTTTCTGGGAATGGTAGGTTATTGTCGTCAGTGGATAAGTAACTTTTCCCTGATAGCAAAGCCACTGATTAAATTGACTAAAAGTGAAGTAAAAGACCCATTGGAATTGAATGCAGAACAAATGGCAGCATTTGAAGAATTAAAGAACAGATTATGTGAAGCCCCTGCTCTAGGAATGCCAGACTATGAGAAGGAGTTTGAGCTGTACTGTAGTGAGAGGAATGGATGTGCACTTTCAGTGTTAATCCAGAAACATGGACGTTTGAGGAGGCCAATTGCGTACTTCTCATCAACACTTGACCCAGTAGCTGTGGGTTTACCAGGTTGCCTGAAAGCAGTAGCTGCTACATGCAGAAGCTTGGAAGAGAGTGAGGGTATAATAATGGGATATCCTGTACGGGTGTTCGTACCTCATGATGTGGCAATTCTTTTGACAAGAAGCAGAACTCAATATATGTCACATAGTCGGCTGACTAAATATGAGAAAATCATTCTGGGAGCATCAAATGTGGCTCTTGAGAGATGTGTGAATGTGAATCCAGCAACACTGTTGCCAGATGCTGAAAATGTGAGTGTGAGAGATGATGTTGATCATGATTGCTTGGATGTGCTTGATTACTGTACAAAACCGAGACCAGACATAAGAGATCTGCCACTGCCTGAGAGTGATCATGTGTTGTTTGTGGATGGATCATGTCTAAGAACAGAAGAAGGTGTGCTGAGTGCTGCATATGCGGTGTGTAAAGTTTCAGAAGTTATGGAAGCTTCACCTTTGAAAGGAGTTAAATCTGCTCAAGTAGCGGAATTGGTGGCACTGACAAAAGCTTGCAAGATTGGAAGAAATGTGAGAGTGATTGTAATGACTGATAGTCAGTACGAATTCGGAGTTGTTCATGATTTTGGCCAGCTTTGGCTACAGAGAGGTTTCCTGACCTCAAGTGGAACTCCTATAAAGAATGCTGAAGTGATTGGGAATTTGCTTGAGGCGATACAGCTGCCTAAAGAGCTGGCAGTTGTAAAATGTGCTGCTCATGGACAGGGTGATGATTTTGTTACTCTCGGAAACAAGTTTGCTAATGACCTAGCACAGTATTGTGCAAGGAACAATAATTCCATTAATAGGGGAAAAGAGAAATAAATGTCTTTTTGTTCTGTGATGTTTACTAATGTGATGGAAACATGGGAGGAGGTGAGGCAGTTGCAGGATGAAGCAGGAGATGAGGAAATGAAAGATTGGATCAAGGCAGGTTGTGCACCAAGAGAAAAGGATCATGTATGGATCTATAGGGATGGAAGACCAGTCATGCCAAATGCTATGTTGTCAACAATGGCAAGAATGTATCATGGCCAGGGACACCTGGGGAGGGATGCTATGATTAGATCCTTTAAGCAGACCTGGTACAATGCAAAGTTCAGGCTGATAGCAGAGAGCAACTGTCAAAGATGTTTGATTTGTCAGCAATTCAATCCTGGAAAGAAAACAGTGGTGAGCCTAGGAACAATAGGCCGGGAAGGAGGTCCTTTTACCAGAATGCAAATAGATTTCATTGAAATGCCCCAAGTCAATAGATTGAGGTATGTTCTAGTGGTAGTCTATTTGTTCTCAAGGTGGGTGGAAGCATATCCAACTAGGAGAAATGATGGAATAACAGTGGCCAAGTTGCTGTTAAGAGAGTTGATTCCTAGGTACGAGTTCCCAGTGACAATTGAGTCAGAAAGAGGAGGACACTTCTATAATGAACTCATGAGTTTAATTTGTGAAGCATTGAGTATACAGCAGAAGCTACATTGTGCATACCGACCAGAGGCTTCTGGCGTTGTTGAGCAGATGAATGGTACAATCAAAAACAGAATTGGTAAGATGTGTTTAGCCACTGGAATGAAATGGCCTGATGTCTTGCCTCTAGTGCTGATGACTATTAGGTCTACTCCAGACAGAACTACGGGGTTGAGTCCACATGAAATAATAATGGGACGTGCAATGAGACATGCATTCATGCCCGTCAACAAGCTGATGACTATAACTGATGACATGATTTTGGATTACTGTAAAGGCCTGGCTGACGCAGTTCATTCTGTGTTTCACCAGGTTGGAGAAGACGCCACCACACTTGAAAAGAAGGCAGCCCATGATCTGAGCCCAGGGGACTGGGTGAGAATAAAAGTGCACAGAAGAAGAAATTGCTTGGTTCCAAGGTGGGGAAGGCCAAGACAAGTCATTCTGACTACGACGACTGCTGTGAAGTGTGCTGGAGTGAAGAACTGGATCCATGCAAGCCATACTCTGAGAGTTCCAAATCCAAAGGATGGGACAGGGAAAGAGTACTTTGAAGAGTCAGATTCTAGTGATGATGCAGACACTGAAACAGTGAGAAGAAAAAAGAATCCTGAAAGGGGGGAAAGAGAGTCAGAAAGAGAGTCAGGAGATTCTTTTTTCTTACCAGAAGAAGTTTCAAGAGGAACATTGCGAATCTCAGGAGAGAGTTCAGATTCTGGAAGAGTGCCTGAAGTTCTAACTAGCAGTGGAGAAGATAAGGAGAAAGAAAGAAAAGAAAAGAGCGATTCCACAGAGACTATACCTGAGTCAAATGAAGAAGTTGAGAGGAATCCATCTGAGATAATTCTTGAAGAAGTAGGGTCAGAAGAAGATAGAGAGGGACAGATTGCGGAAGAACCCCGAGGAGGTGTAGGGAACATTCATGATGAGCTAGGTGAAGGGACAAGTAGACAGGAAGAAGATTGCGTGTCGGAGACCCGAGGAGGGACAGTAGTAGGGAAATCTCAATCGGTGGAGAAGAAGATTGTGGAAAAAGAGAGAAGTGTTGATGAACAAGAGGCAAATGAGACAGAATCGGATGAGAGTGAGAATGAGATACCAGAGGGTCGAGTTCTGAGAAAGAGAACTTGGATTGGAGAAAGGAACAATAAAGAAGTAAAACAGAAAAGAATTGTAAAAGGAGATCTTTGGCCTAACAAGATAAAGAGAGTGAGATATCGACTAACACGAGTGAATTCATCGAAAGCTGAACAGGTGAACGAGGTGTCAAGCCAAAATCAGGCGAAAGAAGAAGAACGAAAAGAACCAAAGGAACCAGAGGAGATCAAGAGAATCAGAAAGCCAAACCAGAAGTATAGGTCACCAGAATGGACGTATGTGGCACTGTCTGAAGAAGAAGAAGAGGCAGAGAGTCAAGGAAATCCAGAGGGGACCTTACTGAAAGTGGTTGAGGAGGAGGAAACTGTTGGAGTCCTGAAAGTTATCTTGTCTGACATTGGAGAAGAGACAGATGTTCAGGATCTGATACAATTTGATGTTGATGAAGAGGAAGTGAAAAGTGATGAAAATCCAAATTGAGTGAACTGAAGGAGTCACTTGGAGAAGAGTGAAGAAGAAGAAATTTAAGAAAAAAAAAATTAACAGATTGTAACGATCTAGTGGATGTTTGCTGTCCTAGAGATTCAGTAGTGGAGTAGTACAGGCTAAGTCAAAAGACACGGTCAAAGTAATAAGATGGCTAACACAGAAAATATTCAAAGTAGATGTACCTTCTTGAAAAGATGGTGCAAAATGTGCTGCTGCTGTACAGGACTATTGACGCTACTATGGAGTGTGCTTGCGTTGTTAGTTACTTTTAGAGTTACTGTAGACACTTTGGGAATACATACTGAGAATATGACTAACATAGGGAAGAGTTCACAGAAAGTAGTACCAACTAGAATTAGTAATATATACATACATAAGGATAGATCAATGAATGATTTTTCTAGTAATGTTTTTTCAAAATTATTGTATGAATATGTAAAGACAATGGAGGTAAGGGATTGCTACGTCTGTATGCAGTTACCTGCATTCGTTTCAGAGGGAGTTACTTATCATCATCTCCCAGCTACGTATGGAATTTCATGTAGTGTGTTGATTAGTATTTTTTATTTATTAGGGAAAATAGATTATGATATGTCTAATAAGAATAACATTTTTGGGCAATTGCCTATGAATAAAAAATTGAATCCTGCTAAAGAAGCTAACATTTTAGGTGAGATTTTTATTGAAACAGAAGAATTAACATTAGATTACATTTTTAGAAATAATTTAACTTGTAGTTTGAAAGAAGAAGAGGAAGCTTTTCTAGACATGGTAGAGAAAAGGAGAATGGGTATGCATGAAAAGGCAGGAGGATATAAAATGAGTGAGACAATGTGGGACATTGAGATGGGAAAAGAGTTGAAGAATGGGGCCAGTCCAACTTTGGCTTTAGATGCACCACAGAAGGGTAAACTATGCATTACCAGAAGGAAATCCCAATATGATTATTATTTTGTTGGGACTAGTGAGTGCCATGATACATACTTTATTGCAACGGGATGGGGATTCAAAGGAAGAGAGGATCCAGTTTTCCAGGGAGTGTATTATATTTGTGGGAATAAAGCTTATTATAGGTTGCCTGACCATTGGTATGGCACATGTTATGTTGGCCTGGTCTTTCCAAAGATTTTCCATATGGATAGAATAGAAGATGCAGAACAAATTAATCTACTAACTCGTTTTAAAAGAGAAACTTGGACAGAAATTGTAGGAGATATTTTCGGAGCTTTGATACCAGCAGTGGGAATTTCATTAAATGCGTATAGAATTCGGAAGCTGTCAACAGTGGTGGATCGCTTATCGACAAGCACCGCTGGAGGGTTTCTATTGGTAAATACAGAGATGGTTGCTTTACGCGCTATGTCTATGCAAAATCGACTTGCCCTTGATATTCTATTGGCAAAGGAGGGTGGAGTCTGTAGAATGCTGAAAGTTCAACATTGTTGCACTTACATTCCTGATGAAAGCAAAGATCTAAATGTCTATATCAAAAATATTACTGATTTGCATGAAGAATTAGTACCACTGGAAGCTGAAAGTATCTGGAATAAAATGGCTAATAAGATGATTGCTGTTAAGAATTTTATAGCTAAGATAGGTAGTACCATTTTTGGTAAGATATTATTTCCATTGACATGCGTGATTGTTACTTTATTGATTTTTAGATTAGGGTGTTTATGTTGTAGATATAGGAGGAGTAAAAAGAAAATAATGAAAGAAAATGTTGAAAAGAGACAAAAGAGGTCAAAAAGAGACCCACAAGAAATAGAATTGGAAGAATTTAGGGAGAGCATGTACTTAGAGACAAAAAGAGATGATGAAAGAGAAACTGGAGTTTAACGAATGAACAAAAAGACATTTGAATTTTTCCTAAAAAAGGGGAACTCAATTTTTTTTTTTTTTTGGGTTGGATTTTTGTGGTGATGATATATCACCAAAGGGGGGATTGCTGGAGCAGGGTTTTCTATTTAAACCCAAACATTAGTTTATATTTTTGTATGTCATAATTAAAATTACTAATGATTAATTATTAAGTACTAAGTTTTGTTGAGTTTTTTATTAACCAACCTTACTAATGGAAGGAATTACACGTGGGATTGCATGGCTAAATTAATAAGTGAACTAAGTTGGTGAGCAAATTAATTAAATAAGTGTTGCTTATGTGATATTTGTTACGTGATTGCGCTTTAAAATAATATGCTTTAATGCTTTTTTATGTTGCAAATGGCTAGATAAATACATACACATAAGGGTATTAGTGGGATTAACACTGTATAATCAATACAATGTAGTAACGTTGTTTTGTGTTTCTTTTTAATTAAGTTGTCCATTGTGGCCTGTTAAGAAAATGGCCGACATCTACAGCCTGCATTTGAGTAGATGAAATATGAAGAGAGGCTTCGCTGATTGTGACCCTGGCCTCTGCCTGAACTAAAAGGCTATGAAAAAGATGACAACTCTGGGATGACCGCCAGTTATCCTTGGAAGAGAACATTTGTCACAAATGAACATTTTGATAAACTTGTGGTGGCTTCACTGCGGGTGATACAATTCCGGAGAAAGGCACCCATGGTTGTTACGAATTAGTTTTGGACTTCCTATTTCCTTATTTTGTATTTTGAGATATCCGAGAGCGGAGATTCTTCTAATGTTGCAAGATGACATCCTTTCCTGCTTAACGGACGTTTAGAGCTTTATTTGTAACTTTTAGTATGTACATTTTAGTATAAATATTACTAGACTGGAGAGGGTCTCAGGCCACTTCTTCCTGAACTTATGATCAAGAAGACCGATGCTGACTGAGAGGACGGTGACTCTACATGACAGCTCGAGAGACTTTATTTCTTTGCCGAGAGACCTGTTCTGACTTAGAGAACGACATTTAGCCAGAATAGGTAAATATGGGAACAATGATTTTGCAAATTTAATGATTTCCCATATGAATTAATTTAGATAAATAGTTCTTGTTTGAATTACAGTGTCGAGTGGTTATTTCTTTGTCATATTATTGAGATCTCAGATGTGTTTAATTGTTTTTTATCATGACTCAAGACAATTCAATTTGGTTGCATTGACCTCAAATTAGGTGCAGATTGATTAAAGAGTTCTCTCTTATATTCAGTACGGATAGGGTAATAGAATGAATGTTGGTGTAATGGGCCCCACCAGCGTATGATGAGTGTATGTGCGCATGACTGTGAAATTACTTTGTCCGTGGAAGTAGGGAGAATTTATACGCTTTGATCTGCAGCATAAGTGTATTTCCCCGTTGGAAATGGGAAGATAACTACTAAAACCTACTGGTACTGAACAGATTAGGGTTTTTCCACACACAAAATACTTTGGGGATATGTAAAAGGAAGTGGTGGAGCTCAGAGCTAGCCTTCTTGGCCTAACGCTGCTCTCAGCCACTACCGAAACGCAAGGCTGCACCATATTTACAAGAATGTGGTGCAGCCTTGCGTTTCCCCTTATGATGGTGTTAAGTTTAGCAACTTACCGGCAATGCAGGCACCTTTGCACCATAGTGCAATGGTGTCTGCATGCAGGGGAGGATAGTTTATGTGTAGGTAGGTGTCCCTTCCTGCACATAAACAATCCTAATATACCATTCTATCACTTTCTTGTGTGCTGCTTCATGCAGCACACGTGAAAGTGAACAAATTGCATTTTTTAAAGGTTTGCTTATGTACAGGAAGGGACACCTTCCTACACATAAACAAACCAGGGCATTTTGCTTTGCAGCACAGATGGAAAAAGCAAAAACGAGGAGAAATAATGCATTTCTCTCCGCTTCGCCAAAGAAAAGACCAGGATCTACCCGGTCTTAATTTTGGCGCTGCCTCCTATGTTCATAGGGGGCAGCGTAAAAATGAATGGCTTGTACATATGCCCCTTTATCTATGGAGAAAAAATAAAGTTAACCTGCACATTTTTGTCAAATTACTATGTACAATATTTCCCACCCATATTTCATAAATTTTACATGCTTGAGTAGTAGCATTGTCATTGTTACAAGGAGCACTATGTTGATCAAAACCGAAGGCCTGATCAAGCAAAAAATAGAAACGAAGTGCCACTGCACAAGAACATATTCCAGACTTTATTTGCGACCTTTTATAAACCAAGTTTATAGTATTTATTGTTGCACTAATTGTACAAAAAGTCCTCTTGGTGCTTTTATCTCAAATCTGTAAGAAGATCTGAGTTGAACATCCAAATGCCATTTGATCCAGATAGGACATCAAAATCATTTTAATGCAAAACCGGAGCGATACTTCAGTGCAGCTACATTGTCTAATAAATACCCTCATTATGAGTGGCAGCACTTAAAGGGGGAGATATTTACGACTCCAGGAATATATTACTAGACCAGAGTGTGATACTTACTGTGTGCAGTAACTACTGCATATATAAGTTTCACTTGAAAAAAGGTGGAGTTTAAACAGAATCAGTGTTTGCTTGTAGTGAAGTTTTGCTTGTTTTCCCCAAGGAAATATTGTCAGGATTGTGCTAAAATTGTTCAGCAGAAAATTGTGGAGGTGTCTTTTTTTCTACAAACCTGAGAATTCTGATTCCTCTCTACAAATATCTGTGCACTCAAAGGGCAGAATGTAATGAGGGCAGTTACTTTAGTGCCCAGTGTGTTAATGGTGTAAATGCATATCATCTGGAAAAGTTTGATACAGCAAAATATCTAGCCTAAACACTGAGACCAAAATATCCAGAATGTGATATGGCACTGCTCCGCCATGCCATAGCAAACTCTGCTTCACTTCATGGAAGCGAGAGCATGAAAAATGCTGTTGCTTCCATGAATCGAAGCAGAATTGCTTTGGGGCAAAGGGAGCTGCATCCTTACCACTTGGCCACCCTTCCCTTTATAAAAATTATAAATTGAAAGGCCCAGCCCTAGGAGATGGGGTCCCTGGGGCATATATCGGCTAAGGGAGGAGGGCCACATGCCCCCCTCCCTTTTTATTTAATAAACAATAAAAAAAATGGGTCAGGCCCCGGGGGATGGGTACCCAGGACCCAAAAGCAACTCGCTGGAGGCCCCACCCCCTTTCTGCACTACTGTGTAAACGTGCCTCCTGGCACGCTCTTGGTTGGGGGATGAAGTCCCCAATGCTGTTGAGGGTTCGTAGGGGCCAACCAGCCCACCAGGTCCCTCCAATAGGCCCAACACAGTGGGATTTCTGAGATGTGGTTGGAGGCCATGCCCCTTTTTACACCACTCTGCAAACAAGCCTCCAGGAGCACTACTGGGGTGACGATGAGGTCCCTATGTGTCCTTAGGACCTCAAGACTAAAGTGGACTTCGTCCCCCAAGCAGAAGTGCACTAGGAGGTGCATTTGCAGAGTGGTGTAGAAAGGGTGCATGGCCCCTGACCACCTCTCAGCAATCCAGCTATGTGGGGTTTTCTGGAGGTAACAGGAGGGCCAGTTGGCCCCAGGGACCCTCAAGAGGCAAGGGGACTTCATCCCCCAATCAAGAGTGTGCCAGGAGTCGCGTTTGCAGAGTGGTGGAGAGAGGGGCCGTGGCCTGATATCAGAACTCAGCAATCCTGCTGTGTGGGGCTTTCTGTTATGAGTGATTCAGTGTCTGTATGGCTGTGTCAGTGATTGAGTGCATTTGTCAGTATGGGTGAGTAACTGAGCATGTGAAAGGTAGTATTAATGAGTGATTGGGTATCTAAGTGACTGTATGCATGAGTGAGTGAATGTGAGAGTGGCTATATAGATGAGTGCTTCTGTCAGTGAATGTATAGCGGAGTGAGTTTGTGTTCCTATTTCTATGAGTAAGTAAGTGGGTGGGTGTGTAACTATTTGGGTGAGTAAGTGGCTGTATGATTGACTGTATGGCTGAGGGTGTAGGTGTGTGAGTAATTTATGGGTGACTCACTCAGTGTGTCAGTGCCTGTATGCATGTATGAGTGGATATGCCAATGGCTGTATTAGTGAGTGAGTGGGTCTATGAGTGGCATTATGGGTGAGCGAGTGGATGTGTGTATAGATCAATAAATCAGTTAGTGGGTATATACTTACTGGAATGGATTTGTGAATAGGTTTGTGAATGGATGTGTGGGAGTGGCAGTGGGTGTATAAAAGATTTTACAGAGTTGTAAGTGGGTGCGTCTTCGGAAACATGGTGAGCTTACAACAGTGACATGGGAAGCTTTGCTGTTTTATGTACGCTAGGCCCAACATTCTGAGCAGCCAGTGAATAGTGAAGCTGCCAGACAAAAGTGAGGTTTAAGACATGTTGGCAGAGGGATTAGGTATCAGGCTACTTTGTATGAATTTCTGGAAAGGTACACTTGAAGTAGGCTGTATATGTTTAGGTGTCTGCTTGCAATGGGAAGTGCACTCTGTCAACTTTAAAGGTCTGCTTGCTATTGTGACTCAGATATGTGTCTATTTGTACATGCATTCTGACACGTGCTGTGCATCTGAAGATCCTAGCTTGCAGCCCATTTTTATATTTTAAAAAGTAATTACTGCATATATATATTTTATAAGAAATTTATAAAAGAACATTAAAATATATTTAAAAAACTTTTTTGTGATATATATATAGATATATATATATCCAAGAAAGAAGTGACTCAAACAGATAGATTCACCAAAGAACAAAAATATATTTCCACTACAACGTTTCAGCTTCCGCCTTCCTCAGGTAGTACAAGATGGTTTGCTCTGTGGCTTCAAGTATAGATATATATATATATATATATATATATATATATATATATATATATATATATATATATATATATGTATTATCTACTGGCGGTCGACAGTAGATAGTTATAGTTAGGACATATTTTCCATAGGAAATCCGCAACATTCTATTCCCAATAAGTCTGGTGCCGGTTGACGAATCTTCGTGAAATTTTCCAAACTTGTGGCCAGCTCCGCTCCGCTCCTACCCTGAAAGTTTTGCGGTGATTCGTTAAGCTGGGGCCGAGAAAAAAGGGGGCTCCCAAAACACGTTTTCCCCATGCAATTTCCCAAAGGATCTGTTGTCGCAGCTACAGCCCGAACTGCTGAACGGAATTACACCAAATTTGGCAAAGAGGTAGTCCTCAGTTCAGACTCGTGCCTTTTGCTTAAATGGTGTAAATCCGTTCAGTAGTTCCTGAGAAAATTACAGTTAAAAGTACATATATATCTATGGACGGGGAGGATCCGCGGACCCTCCCCGCACCCAACGCGCACCCTGCCGTGCACGAGCTGAATGCTAATTGGCTGTCAACACGCCAGATCAGGAAGTGTTGGCAGCCATCTTGTGCCTCGGTAGAACCGAGGCAGAAGAAGCCCCCAAAAAAACATCGCAAAACGCGAAAAGGGGGCAGGGTAGAAACACCCTGACCCCCTAGGCCTGCTCAGGGGGTCCCACATGGACCCCCAAGGCCAAAAAAAAAATTGCGGGATGCGCGTAGGGTCCGCGCATCCCACAAAGGAAAAAAAACGAAGCGCGGGCTCCCGCGCTTCGTTTACAATTGCCCCCGGGGGAGCCAAGTCCCGGGGGCAATTTTTCATAGTTATGGGGGGCCCAGAGGGGCCCCCCAGCCCCGGGGACCACCACACCCGGGGCTTATCTTAATGTATGCGGGGGGCTCATGGCCCCCCCGCAGCTCCGGGGACTGCCACCCCCGGGGCTTGTTTTAAAAAAAAAAAAAAAACCTGTGTGAGGGGGCTCGAGCCCCCCCACACACCCCGGGGACCACCACCTCCCCGGGGCACTACATATTTAAAGTAGGGGGTCCGATACGGACCCCCAAGCCCCGGGGACCATCACCCCCGGGGCTTTAACTTAAGTGGGAGGGGGCCACGCGGACCCCCCTCCTGGAGCCTTGTCGTGGCCATGGGGACCGCCACCCCCCAGGGCCGGCTCCTGCAGTGTCCCGGGGTGCCCACCCCCGGGACACTGCTGTTTGCAATGGCAGGGCGGGAGCCTCGCGGCTCCCACCCTGCCATTGCAAACTGCTTTGCTATTTGGAAGAGAGAGCAGGGAAACCTGCTCTCTCTTCCAAATAGCAAAGCAGATTGCTTTTCCACATGGGGAGCAGCATGTTAGCTGCTCCCCATGTAGAAAAGCAATGCCGGCTCCCGCAGGAGGCGGTTAGCCGGCGGGGCAGTGGAGGGATTGGGGACCCCCCCACGGTCACCAACGGAGGCCAGGCCCCGGGGGATGGGGTTTCCAGGACCAGTAGTGGCCCGGGAGGTGGGCCACGTGGCCCCCCTCCCCAAAATAAAAATTAAAAAACGTCCGAGGGATGGGGTCCCCGGGGCCAAAAGAGGCTACAGGAGGGGGGCAAGGCAGCACCCCTCCAAAAAAAAAAAAAGGGCCATGCCCCGGGGGGTGGGGTCCCCTGGGCAAATTAAGGCCTTGGGAGGGCGGCCACGCGGTCCCCCTCCACAGTTTAAAAAAAAGAAAACTATGCAAACACGCCCCCTGGAGCGTTTGCAGAGGGGGAACGAATTCCCCTTCAATACTGGGGGTCCCTGGGGGCTGACTAGCCCACCAGGAACCTCCAGTATGCGCCATGGGGCAGCGTTGCGGAGAGGTGTAATGAGGCCACGCCCCTTTTTACACCTCTATGCAACGCAGCTCTATGGCACTTACTGGAGGTACCTAGTGGGCTAGTTGGACGCCAGGGGACCTCAGGATTCAAGGGGACTTAATCCCCCAAGTTAAAACACCCCATGGGGCGCGTTTGCACAGTGGTGAAGGTAGGGGGCGGGGCCTGGGGTGATAGGTGTGCAAACACGCCCTGTGGCGCGTTTTAAGTTGGGGAATTAATTTCTCTTCAATCCTGAGGGTCCCTGGGGGCCAACTAGCCCACCAGATACCTCCAGTAAGCGCCACAGAGCTGCGTTGCAGAGTGTTGTAAAAAGGGGCGTGGCCTCTGAACACCTCTCTGCAATGCAGCCCCCTGGCGCATACTGGAGGTACCTGGTGGGCTAGTTGACCTCGGGATTGAAGAGAAATTAATTCCCCAACTTAAAACGCGCCACAGGGCGTGTTTGCACACATATCACCTCAGGCCCCGCCCCCTTCCTTCACCATTGTACAAATATTCCTCTAAAATCAGCCGAACTACGAATTTCGATTTACTCACCTGTCATCAGGAGAGAACCCTGGGCTGCATCTTTTAGCCCAGCACTGACTCTGAAAAGTAATTCTAAGCGTACTTACCAGTAACTTGTATTTCCTTCAATAGGAATCCATTGTGTGGTTTTCAGCAGAAACTTTTCTAAGTGTCCATTTTTGAAACGTACAAATATTCCTCTAAAATCAGCCGAACTACGAATTACGATTTACTCACCTGTTATCAGGAGAGAACCCAGTGCTGCATCTTTTAGCCCAGCACTGACCCTGAAAAGTAATTCTAAGCGTACTTACCAGTAACTTGTATTTCCTTCCATAGGAATCCATTGTGTGGTTTTCACCAGAACATTTTCTAAGTGTCCATTTTTAAAATGTATAAATATTCCTCTAAAATCAGCCGAACTACGAATTCCGATTTACTCACCTGTAATCAGGAGAGAACCCTGGGCTGCATCTTTTAGCCCAGCACTGACTCTGAAAAGTAATTCTAAGCGTACTTACCAGTAACATGTATTTCCTTCCATAGGAATCCATTGTGTGGTTTTCACCAGAAAATTTTCTAAGTGTCCATTTTTGAAACGTACAAATATTCCTCTAAAATCAGCCAAACTACGAATTCCGATTTACTCACCTGTAATCAGGAGAGAACCCAGTGCTGCATCTTTTTGCCCAGCACTGAACATGAAAGGTAATTCTAAGCGTATTTACCAGTAACTTATATTTCCTTCCATAGGAATCCATTGTGTGGTTTTCAGCAGAAAAGTTTCTAAGTGTCTATTTTCACAAACTAAAAATATTCCTCTAAATTCAGCCAAACTACGAATTCCGATTTACTCACCTGTAATCAGGAGAGAACCCAGTGCTGCATCTTTTTGCCCAGCACTGAACATGAAAGGTAATTCTAAGCGTAGTTACCAGTAACTTGTATTTCCTTCCATAGGAATCCATTGTGTGGTTTTCAGCAGAAAATTTTCTAAGTGTCCATTTTTGAAAAGTACAAATATTCCTCTAAAATCAGCCGAAGTACGAATTCCGATTTACTCACCTGTTATCAGGACAGAGCCCAGTGCTGCATCTTTTAGCCCAGCACTGACCCTGAAAAGTAAATCTAAGCGTATTTACCAGTAACTTGTATTTCAGACCATAGGAATCCATTGCGTGGTTTTCAGTAGAAAAGTTTCTAAGTGTCTATTTTCACAAACTAAAAATATTCCTCTAAAATCAGCCGAACTACGAATTCCGATTTACTCACCTGTTATCAGGAGAGAACCCAGGGCTGCATCTTTTAGCCCAGCGCTGACACTGAAAAGTAATTCTAAGCGTACTTACCAGTAACTTGTATTTCCTTCCATAGGAATCCATTGTGTGGTTTTCACCAGAAAAGTTTCTAAGTGTCCATTTTCACAAACAAAAAATATTCCTAATAAATCGTCTCTATGACTTAAACACATTCTTTCAACTGTTTACAGGAGGTTTGCCAGTGCTGGATCCAGGATCCACCACTGAGTAAGAAAAAGTAACGATAACACTACGTACCTGCTCAGTGAATTTTCTGCCACAGGATAACATTGGTGATTCTATGTGAAAAAAATTCTAAGTGTCAACTTTTAAAATACAATAATATTCCTTAAAAATAACTACTGGAACCAAAACGCTTTTACTCAACTGTTTACAGGAGATGTCCAAGGACTGAATCTAGGATCCAGTCCTGTGGTTAGAAAAGTAATCCATAAAGTAACTAATTGCATTTAACTAGAAATTCACATCGAGCTCAATGTTGCTTTGTGTTTGAAATTGGGTTGGCCATTGCAACAACTGTAACTACTGTACTTAAAAGTCTGATGCCTATTTGCCAAGTATTTAAACTAAAGTAATTCATTCTGAGAAAGTATATTTTGTATTGTAATGTATAATGTAATTATAATGTAATTAAAAAAAAATATCTAAAAATAAATAGTTTAAAAAATGTAGTAAATCAGTATCAAAAAAATCAGTATAACAATTAATACATTAAAAATTGTAATTTACAAAACCTTTGAAATTCACTGAATAAAACATAGGTTTCAGGCCTGATATAGTTAGGAATTAGCATTTAAAAAACCTTTCAAATTCACTGAAAAAAACATAGGTTTTAGGCCTGACATAGTTAGGAATTAGCATTTAAAAAACCTTTGAAATTCACTGAAAAAACCAAAGGTTTCAGGGGCGTTATAGTTAGGAATTGGCATTTAAAAAACCTTAGAAATTCACTGAAAAAACCATAGGTTTCAGTGGTGTTATATATATATATATATATATATATATATATATATATATTACCTACTGGCGGTCGCCAGTAGGTAGTTATAGTTAGGACCACGTTTCCATAGGAAAACCTCAACATTCTATTTTGAATAACTTTGGCGCCGGTCGACGAATCCTCGCGAATTTCTCAAAGTAGGTGGGGCGCTACGCTCCGCTCCTACCCTGAAAGTCTCGGGGGGATCCGTCAAGCGGGGGCTGAGATAAAAGGGGGGTCCCAAAACGCGTTTTTCCCATGCATTTTTCCATAGGACTTTTAGAACGAGCTACAGCCCGAACGGCTGAACAGAATTACTCAAAATTTGGCAGAGAGGTAGTCCCTAGGTCAAGGAAGTGCCTTTTGTAGGTTTGGTGTAAATCTGTTCAGTAGATTCTGAGAAAATAGCCTTTAAATCAATATATATATCTGAGCCCGCTTACGGTACGCTTACCGTACGCTTACGGTAAGCGTACGGTGGCGTGCGCGAGCGCGATTCTGATTGGCTCTTAGATCTTAGTAAACATTCGAATCGGCCGAAACCAGGAAGCGGCGGCCGCCATTTTGTGTATTTCACTCTGAAAAAAAAGAGTGAAAACAAGGAAAGGGGGCAATGAGGAGAGTTACAGACCCCCTAACATTTGTAAGGGGGTCAAAGAAGGACAGAAAAGTACAAAAAAAACATTTATTGATTTTAAAAAAAATCACGGGGTACGCGTACGGTAAGCTTACGGTAAGCGTACGGTAGAAAAAAAAAAAAAAAAAATGAAAATCAGATTTAAGTGTTTAGATATTAGGGGGCTCTAAAAAGAGCCGTTGTGTTTATGAAATGATTTTTTAGTGGTACCTACAAGTAAGTACCGATGCAGAGTCTAAGGTTCAAGAGGAAGACTCTGTTCCCATTGAAGTGCACACCATCTCCTCTATAAATGTCTTGCATGTCATAACGCAAGTTGTTGTGGTAAATGGCACCCATACCATAGTCACGGAGGAAAGCAGAAACAGATTTGTTGACGTGCTTTCTTGCTTTGTCATCGCACCGCGTGCCCACCGTGCGTGCACGGCACTAACTGCGTAAAGTGGGCGCGCGGTGCGCGAAGCGCACCGCGTGCTCACTGTGCGCGCACGGTGCGCGAAGCGCACCGTGCGCGCACGGAACGAACTGCGTTAAGTGGGCGCGCACGCCACGAATGGCGTAAAGTAACTTAGCGTTTAAAAAACCGTACAAATTCACTGAAAAAAACATAGGTTTCACACACGTTATAGTTAGGAATTAGCATTTAAAAAACCTTGCAAATTCACTGAAAAAACCATAGGTTTCACACATGTTATAGTTAGCGGAAATTTTACTGATAAAAAACCAATGAAATTCCCCCGTTATAGTTAGTGCAGGCAACTATAACTCACACGACCGCAATCTTCTGCTGATGACATATGTGTCTTTATGAAAAAAAAATATTTGTAATATATGTATAGCTAAAAATGTATGGAAGAAGACATGGGCAAATAAGTGTCTAAATACAGTATTAGCATCAGCAGAGGATTGCGGTCGTGTGAGTTATAGTTGCCTGCACTAACTATAACGGGGGAATTTCATTGGTTTTTTATCAGTAAAATTTCCGCTAACTATAACATGTGTGAAACCTATGGTTTTTTCAGTGAATATATATATATATATATATATATTCACTTAAAAAACCATAGGTTTCACACATGTTATAGTTAGCTGGACATTTCACTCGTGAAAAGCCATTGAAATTCCCCCGTTATAGTTAGTGCAGGCAACTATAACTCACGCGACCGCAATCCTCTGCTGATGACGTCAGATATTACATCACTGTCTTTAGACACTTATTTACCAATGTCTTCTTCCATTAATTTTTAGCTATACATATATTACAAATATTTTTTTTTCAGAAAGACACATATGTCATCAGTGATGTAATATCTGACGTCATCAGCAGAGGATTGCGGTCGCGTGAGTTATAGTTGCCTGCACTAACTATAACGGGGGAATTTCAATGGTTTTTCACGAGTGAAATGTCCAGCTAACTATAAAATGTGTGAAACCTATGGTTTTTTAAGTGAATTTGCAAGGTTTTTTAAATGCTAATTCCTAACTATAACGTGTGTGAAACCTATGGTTTTTTCAGTGAATTTGTACGTTTTTTTAAATGCTAAGTTATGTACTTATTTTATTTTATTTTTTTAAGGTTTTTCACCGTGCGCGTACCGTACGCGCACGGTGCGCTTCGCGCACCGCGCGCCCACGTTACGCAGTTCGCGGAATTTTTCCGTTTCTACAGTACACGCACGCTACGCATACTCCGCAATTTTTCGCAAAAAAATTAAAGGAAATTTTGGCCCTTGGGGGTCCTTCTGGGACCCCTTGACTAAGGCTAGGGGGTCAGGAACTGTCCACCCTGCCCCCTTTTCACGTTCTCCACCTTTGTTTTTCACCCCCTCAGACTGCGAGAGACAAAATGGCAGCCAACACTTCCTGGTTTCGACCGATTCGAATGTTTACTAAGATCTAACAACCAATCAGAATCGCGCTCGCGCACGGCAGCGTGCGCGTACGGTAAGTTTTACCGTACGCGCACGGTGCGCGCTTATAGATATATATATGCTTTTAAATGCTATTTTCTCAGGAAATACTGAACAGATTTACACCAGACCTGCAAAAGGCACATCCCTGACCTGAGGACTACCTCTCTGCCAAATTTCAAGTAATTCTGTTCAGCCGTTCGGGCTGTAGCTTGGACTAAACGTCCTATGGAAAAATGCATGGGGAAAACGTGTTTTGGGACCCGCCCTTTTTCTCAGCCCCCGGTTGACGAATCCCCCCGAGACTTTCAGGGAAGGAGCGGAGCGGAGCGCCCCACCTATTTTGAAAATTTCGCGAGGATTCGTCACTCGGCGCCAAAGTTATTCCAAATAGAATGTTGCGGATTTCCTATGGAAACACGATCCTAACTATAACTATCTACTGGCAACCGCCAGTAGATAATATATATATATATATATATATATATATATATATATATATATATATATTCACTTAAAAAACTATACGTTTCACACATGTTATAGTTAGGTGGATATTTCACTCGTAAAAAAACAATGAAATTCCCCCGTTATAGTTAGTTCAGATAACTATAACTCGCGCGCCCGCAATCCACTGCTCATGACGTCACATATTACATCACTCATGACATGGTCAGTGGCATCACTCATGACATCACTGATGACATCATCCTTGTGATAGAGTGGCGGTCGCGCAAGTTATAGTTATTTGAACTAACTATAACGGGGGAATTTCATTGTTTTTTTACGAGTGAAATATCCACCTAACTATAACATGTGTGAAACCTATGGTTTTTTAAGTGAATTTGCAAGGTTTTTTAAATGCTAATTCCTAATTATAACGTGTGTGAAACCTAGGGTTTTTTCAGTGAATTTGTACGGTTTGTTAAATGCTAATTTATTTATGTTTTATTATTTTTTTGATATATTTATTTTACAATAAACTACGTATTAAAATGTTTTTTTTTTTTTGGTTTTTCACCGTGCGCGCACCCCCGCGATTTTTTTTTTTAAAAAACGAATAAAAAAATGTTTTCTGCCTTCGGGGTCCTTCAGGGACCCCCTGACAAAGGCTAGGGGGTCAGGAACTCTTTACCCTGCCCCCTTTTCACGTTCGCCACCTTCCTTTTTCACTCTCGCACTGAAAACAAACAAAATGGCGGCCGACACTTCCTGATTTCGACCGATTCGAACGTTGACTATCATGTAACCACAGAATTACGCTCGCGCACGTTAGGGTGCTCGCACGGTGCGCGCACGGTGCGCGCTTATAGATATTTATATGCTTTTAAATGCTATTTTCTCAGGAACTACTGAACAGATTGACACCAGACCTGCAAAAGGCACTTCCCTGACCTGAGGACTACCTCTCTGCCAAATTTCAAGTAATTCTGTTACAGGAAGTGTCGGCCGCCATTTTGTTTGTTGTGAGTGCGAGAGTGAAAAAGGTGGCGAACGTGAAAAGGGGGCAGGGTAGAGAGTTCTTGACCCCCTAGCATTTGTCAGGGGGTCCCTAAAGAACCCAGAAGCTTGAAAAAACATTTTTTTTTTTTTTTTTAAATTGCGGGGTGCGCGCACCGTGCGCGCACGGTGAAAAATCATAGAAAAAAACCAAAAAAACCTCATAACTTAGCATTTAAAAAACCGTGCAAATTCACTTTAAAAACCATAGGTTTCACGCATGTTATAGTTAGGTGGACATTTCACTCGAAAAAAAACAATGAAATTCCCCCGTTATAGTTAGTTCAGAAAACTATAACTCGCGCTACCGCCACTCTATCAAAAGGATGATGTCATCAGTGATGTCATGAGTGATGCCACTGACCATGCCATCCGTGATGCAATATGTGACGTCATGAGGAGTGGATTGCGGGCGCGCGAGTTATAGTTTTCTGAACTAACTATAACAGGGGAATTTCATTGGTTTTTTCGAGTGAAATGTCCACCTAACTATAACATGCGTGAAACCTATGGTTTTTTAAGTGAATATATATATATATATATAATATTGTTTGGAAAATCTAGGAGTTCACAGATCGGAGGACCCGCGTTGCCTAGACGGACCCCTCGATGAGTACTGTCACTATCTCTGTGAGTTTAAAGCAATGAAATACTGCCAGCGTCAGTCTTGAGAGAATCGTTAAATGATCTGCATGTACCTCCCCCAGCTGTCATTATAAACACTGTTGTGGTATCACAATGTCGTCTGTTGCAGAGCGGGATGAGGCGGCCATGGATGTTTTTAAACAAGAAACGGCACATGCAAAAAGTGGCTCAAGGGAAACAAGCAATACCAATGATCCTCCTAGTAAGCTTAAACTACTTTACCAAACTCTGGAGAAAACAATAGAAAAAGAGATACGCAAGTGGTGGGAAGCAACATCCCTGGAGAAATATCTCGAAATAGGACGAATCCCAAGGGGTCTCCGTATTTTCACTGTTCTATCATATGAAAGTCCCGACCCGCAATTATTGAAAGACTGGCCCGAATTTACACCACAATCAGCAAAGGGAATGGTGAGGATTCTTATCAGATACGCATGGAGTGACCGAGAAAAATGTTTTGAAGAAATAAGGAAACTAGAAGAAATGATAAACAAAGGCAAGGATACTAAACAAAGCGAAGAGCTAAGAATGGCTATGAAAAGCAGATTGAAGGACTATGAAAATGGAATACGTAGTTGCAAACAAACAAAATTCCAACGCGACGAACAGGACTATATGTCAGGAAGTATTCTGACCTTTGCCCGTAAATATGACTTGCCCAGGAAAAAAATGAATCAACAGAGAACGGGTGCTTCCACCAATAGAGAATCCTCGGAATCCGAAGTCAAAACGTCTGAGGGGGAACAAGCGACTTGCAGAGAAGCAAAAGAAAAAAGTGCAGAACCGACTTTTTTCAGGAATTCAAGCTGATACGCGAAAACCGCCAAAGACCGGCACAAAGAACACACCCCCCGAATCAAAGAAAAAATGCAAAACAAGAGGCGGTAAAAGAAGGAGGGGAAACACCCACTCCCAGAGTAACACGCAGCAAGGGCAACAGAGGCAAACGATGAATGAAAAGAGCGTTATCAATTTATCTGATCGAGAATGTTAATGATGATGAAATAAAGGTACTCCAATTAGGACTGACATTCTGCCCTACGGCAGATTTCAACTATGTGGAAACGAGGATAGACTTGTTCAAATTTACCAGGAAGGTAAAATTACAGAAAATACACCTTATGCATCCAGAGAAGAGAACGACCTTTGAGGGAATAAAAACAGTAGAAGAAACAGATCTTTTGACTGTTAGCGATTTAGACACCCTTATGACTTTACAAATGCTAGAAGCATCAAAATCCACTATTTCTAAAAATAATTTGGAAATGATAGACAATTTTGTTCAAGATGCTGGAATTGAACAAGCAATAGGCAACAGTGGATTTAAAAGAAAGTCACACACTATTCCCCAAATGCCCTATGATGCTATGATGTCTGTAATGATGCTTTAATCCAAGATCTAAAAAACTACAAGAGAAGACAATCTATAATAAAGCTTTCAACATTCTGTTAACTCAATGGCAAGCTATCCAATTCCTTAAACAAGATGGCTCAATAATTATTAAACCCTCAGACGAGGGGGGAATGTTGTGGTTTTTCCAAAAGAACAATATCTCCGAGAAGCTTGGAATCAATTGGAGGATAGAAACTGTTATCTACCTGCAACAAGACAAGATTATTCCGCATGTATTGAATCTTTCCATCACCACCTACGAACTTGGAGGGATGAGGGACTGTTGGATACAGACAAATTTAATTTTCTTTTTTGTGAGTACCCTACGCTACCTACGTTCTATCACCTTCCTAAGGTGTATAAAAACATCCACTGACCACCTGGAAGACCTATAGTCGCTTCAATAAACAGTCTACTTGAAAACTGTTCCATATATTTAGACTCATTTCTGGCACCTTGGGTGAAGAATCTAAGTTCCTACATTAGGGACACACAAGATTTTCTAAGGCTGATTGAAGGGATACATTGGGAAGCAGATATGCTATTGATTACACTGGACATTACCAGTCTGTACACCTGCATTACCACAGACAGGGTATTGAGGCTGTCAAATGGTTTTTAGATAAACGTTTGTTGAAATTCAAGAAACATATGAAATGCTTCTCAAAATTTCAACATTCTGTTTGGAAAATAACATCTTTATTTTTGCAGGACAATTGTACAGGCAACAACGCAGTACCGCCATGGGCACATGCTTCGCCCCCAGCTATGCAAACCTTTTCGTGGGCTGATGGGAGAAGCACATGGTCTGGAGGGAGTCACCCAAAAATGGCTTGATCAGGTAATACTATGGGCCCGCTATATCGATGATCTTTTCATCGTATGGAAGAGCTCATATTCCTTGACTGAGGAGTATATCACATTCTTGAATGTAAACAATTTTAATCTTGCATTTAGTGGACATTTTAGTGACACCCAGGTCTTTTATCTGGATTTGGAAGTTTATGTTGAAAATTCAAGTATTTTAACTCGACTCTGTAGAAAACCAACGGCCGGCAATGCTGTGCTACATGCGGGAAGTTTCCATCCTAGGAGCATGTTCAAAAACATCCCCCATGTGGAGCTTCTACGCATAAAACGTAACTGTGCTACCGAAGAAGACTACAATAGAGCTAAAAATGAAGCCCTTATTCAATTCAAAGTAAGGGGCTATTCAAATAATGTTCTTCAGGTGGAAAGTAAAAAAGTTGAGAAAATAACTAGACAAGAACTATTGGTCCAAAAATGCACTAAAAGGAGAAAGTCTGTAATAAAGTGGAGCCTGTACGTATGATCACGGGCTTCAACACACAATCTTCTAAAATTGTTAAAATGTTCAGGAAAAATTGACATAGCCTAAAAACGGATAATATCTTGAAAAATGTTATTCCACCCCACCAAAATCGATTAAAGACCATCTGGTAGCAAGCCATTATCAGCCCACTCAACGAAGGAATGAACCTGTGACAGGGTTCTTTCCTTGTCTAAAATGTAAAGCTTGTAAATTTAGCCACAAAAAGAATACATATGAGGTACAAGGAAAGAAAGGGAAGTCTATTAGAACCATCAATCGACTCCTCAACTGTAACGCAGAATTTACAATATACAGCATAGAGTCCATGTCAGAAAAAATACATAGGCAGCACGATACACTCTGCCAAAAATAATGTGTGTTATAGCACATGCGGGTGATAGCAAAGAAAGATAGTACCTATCCTCTGGCTTGACATTTTGAAAGTGCTCACAAAAGTAATTGTGATTCGTTGACATTCTACTGCCTGGACCAAATCCCCAAAAACGAAAGAGGGGGGGATAGAGTAGGGAACTACGCTCTATGGAGTCCAGGTACATCATAGAGCTCGGCACTATGGCACCACAGGGTTTGAACAACGATGAAGAATTGTGGGCTCACCTAGAGTGAGTAGTTAAATGTCACAATAATTATATTTTAGAGGAAACTATGCACATTTCCTCTTGTATACTGACAGGTGAGAGTTGATCCCAGGAATTCAGAGTAGATCACTCCTACTAGAAAGAGGGAAAAAAGCAATATTATTATTCCATGACCGTCTCATGTTTTAACACATTTTTGTAAAGTGGCCCATTCAGGGCTTTATCATGAGTGACTTATATGAAATTACGTCTCTCCCATGTTTTTACTCTGACCGCCCTGGTACATACTATACTTCAATATCCTCCATCCCTAAAGCCATTTAATTTTGCCCATTCAGGACAGTATAATTACACAATTTTTGGCATTGGGGTCGTTCCGTTCCAGGGGTCATACCAACACCAGGCACATTTGCATGATGAAATATATAGATTACTATATTTTCTTGGTTGGTATAATGTGAGTGACACTGATTATTACTATTATGATTCTGTTTATTTTTCTTATAATTATGTTCTCATTTTTCCCCTGTTTTTGGTCGGATATAACATTTATGAATAATTTTAAGGAGGACACAAAGTACTGTGGATGATGTTTTATGTAATTGACATGGAACTGAACATTATATGTTGAACATTGCCTCAACAGAACTTTAAGATGGCCACCATAGAATACTAGTGTTGTACATGAATTTAGCCATCTTCTAGTTCTATCATTTGTCTCAATGCACTTTTTCACTTTAAAAATGGTGATTTGTAAATTTGAAACTGACATCGACAAAGCCGGAGTGGCAAAACGCTTCTGTCAGTGCTGAGGGGGGCTCTGCACAAATTAAAGAAGATTTGAAACACAAATTCTCGTGTGTGCTCCTTGTGTGTCAGCTGACACAATTCTGGTCTGCAGTTGTGCTTACATATATATATATATATATATATATATATATATATATATATATATATATATATATATATATATATATATATATATATATATATATATATATATATATATATATATATATATATATTACCTACTGGCGGTCGCCAGTAGGTAGTTATAGTTAGGATCCTGTTTCCATAGGAAATCCGCAACATTCTATTTGGAATAACTTTGGCGCCGGTCGACGAATCCTCGCGGAATTTTCAAAATAGGTGGGGCGCTACGCTCCGCTCCTACCCTGAAAGTCTCGGGGGGATTCGTCAAGCAGGGGCCGAGAAAAAAGGGGGGTCCCAAAACGCGTTTTCCCCATGCATTTTTCCATAGGACCTTTAGACACAGCTACAGCCCGAACGGCTGAACAGAATTACTTGAAATTTGGCAGAGAGGTAGCCATAAGGTCAAGGAAGTGCCTTTTGCAGGTCTGGTGTAAATCTGTTCAGTATTTCCTGAGAAAATAGCATTTAAAAGCATATATATATGTGGGCGGAGCCTAACCACACATCTCATCCTGAGATCTGATTGGCTGTCAGCACTTCATCCAAGAAGTGTTGGCAGCCATCTTGGGACCAATATACATGATAGCACCTCATTAAAAAGCATTGCAGTTAATAGAAGGTTTTAAGACTTTAGTTACATTATAAATCATTTGTTGATGGTACCATACTCATTTTAGGAATTGTGGTATGTTCTAAGGTGATTTCACCATGTGAAAAAGCCTTCTGCTGGGATATCATGATTGAGAGAAAAATATTTTCTCATGCTTTTACCACAGAGGTTTGGAAGGTGATCTATAGGCTAAACTGAGAGCTTATTTTCTGTAAATTCACATTATCTTTCTCAGTCATGTGAGAATGAAGTCTGACATTCTCAGTAAAACATGTACATCCAACAAGGGCAGAGACTGTCAGTTGATTCCTTTGTGTTCTACTGCAGCTTCCCAGAGTGTTCCAAAGAACTACTAGAGCGCTAACAGTCCTACTTATGATAAACGTATGGCACACCTGAAGCCATCTTGCTTGGATTAAAGTGGTAACTCTTAAAACATTTAATTTAAAAAGGAACAAAATGAGGGGGTTCATTTTTCCATAAAAAGTATGATTAGTGCTGCAGAAAGAAAAATTAGGGCACATTTTGAGTGACTTCTCAAATCCTCTTCTATTTCATTAAAAAATTCTGACATGCAGACTGAAACATGCACTTTCAATACCAGCAGCAGTTTTCCCTGGTGAGCAGTAGCTTTACTACAGTGATCTAATGAGCAAAAAGAGTGCTAACATTCTGAATTTATGGCAAATGTGTGACACATCTGAATGCCTTCTTGATGGAATCAAAGTAAAAAACTGAAAGTATTTCCTACTGAGGAGACTGCAGTAAATGAGGAAATTAGGAAACTTCATAACAAATAAGTCTCCCAAGATGGCCACCAGAGACAAAAGAGCCCAAATGTAGCCCAAATATCACCCAGATGTAGCCCAAGTATAGCCCAATGACAGAATGTCCCAGAATGTTCTTAAAAACAACTAGAGCGCTTACTGTCTTCATTATGACAAAAGTTTGGCACACCTGAAGCCATCTTGATTGGAATAAACTGGTAACACTTAAAACGTTTAATTTAAAAAGGAACACAATGAGAAGGTTCATTTTGCCATAGAAATTATGATTAATGCTGAAGAAAGAAAATGAGGGCACATTTTGAGTGACTTCTCAAATCCTCTTCTATTTCATTAAAAAATTCTGACATGCAGACTGAAACATGCACTTTTAATACCAGGAGCAGACTTCCATGGTGCAGTAGTTTTACTACAGTGATCTAATGAGCAACTAGAGTGCTAACATTCATAATTTATGGCAAATGTGTGACATATCTGAATACCTTCATGATGGAATCAAAGTAAAAAACTGAAAGCATTTCCTACTGAGGAGACTGCAGTACATGAGGAAATTAGGAAACTTCATAACAAATAAATCTCCCAAGATGGCCACCGGAGACAAAAGAGCCCAAATGTAGCCCAAAATCACCCAGATGTAGCCCAAATATAGCCCAATGACAGAAGTGTGCAAAACACTTATTATTTTGTGTTTTTGCAGTGTTATATAGTGCAGACTTGTCAGGTATTGGAGTGCTTTACATGAGCATTGGTTACATCACACAAGAACAAATTCATTTTGGTTGTAGACATGGGGAGACTAAGTGATTTGACCAGAATCACAGAATGTCGAGCTGAAGCAGAAACTTCAACCTGGTTCCCCAGTTGCAAAGTCTGCAGTTCTGGAAGTAACACCACATCCTCTCCCCTAAGTGCAACATTTAATCAAGTGGTCAACTGGATAAAAAAACATAAAGATAACAAATAATTTAAAAGTGCTTTGTCGCTATTTGAAAACTCAGAAAATATGTCCTTATTTTAGTATTTTAGAGCACTAACCATAATTTTGATGCCAATAAGACCCTCTCATATATGTTATTTCTAAAGGAAATGCTCTAGGTATTACAGTTTTGATTACATCAAGATGATGTCAGGCGTTCCACACTTTTGTAATAAATATAGAATGTTAGCAATCTAGTTGTTCATTAGGATACTGTTGAGAGGCAGAGGCCAGGGGCACGGACTCTGAAAATTGAAGGCAGGTAGGAGGGTGCAAAGGCAACAATTTAACCACACTGAGCAGGCAGGAAGGGCCGTGGAAGCACAACAGACTATGGAGGGCAGTGGAAAGGGGGACAGGGGCAACAAACCAACAATACAGGACTTGCAAGAGAGGCTGTTGGAGGGAAGATCTATTACGGGTCAAGGAAGCTAGGGGCGGTCCCCAGATCCCCGGGAGCCACCACAGAACTGAGCAGGAGAGTGAGTCAGGGACAAAAGGGGCACCTTAATTTGAGCCGGGGTGCCTAGGAACGCTTGCTCCAAAAATGAAGAAAACAGACATATGAGACATGGAATTGGAGGCAGAATACAATGGCAGTTTAATGAGAAGATGCAACTTCAAAGAAACCGCAGAATAGAGACATAAAGTACAAAATACAGAATCCAGATAATCATACAGCTGTCATAATATTCTCTGTATCTCAATTAATGTACTGACAGAGAGAGAGAGAAAACACATCTATAAATGCATCATGAGAAACAAGTTACACCAAGGAAAATGTTACCTAGGAACACTCACGTTTACTCTTAGAGCAAGCATTCCTGCAATTACAATACAAAATCTTTTAAATGCAAAAGTAAAGAGAACAATGGTTAAACATAACATGACATTTCATATAGGTAAAATAGAATAAGATACTTCAAGCAAAGCAGAGCAAGACATTTTAAGCAAAGGAAGACAAGAGCTCCCAGCTCTTGGGGAAAACCTGCACTGCCTGTTAACCTACATACAGACGGCGAGGTAGTCCGTCGATATCTGTGGGTGCTCCCTTTTTATATCATTTTGTGGGCTCCTTTGCACGCTACATCTACCTACGTATGCTACCCAAAAGCTTCGTCTGCAGATTTTACCAGACATTTCGTCATTTACCCACTTAATGCTGACAATGGACTGGGTGAAAAGGTCAGTCTCTCAGGCCAATCGCTTATCGTAAGTTCCATAGAGCAAGCAGAAAATAATGGGTATTGTACGGGAATTCAATATATTCATGTATAAAATCTCCTCAGTTCTCCTAACTTGACGCTCTGCGGTTGCCACTTCCTTAAAAGCGGGAAACCTGCCCAGGAAGCAAGTACCAGTCCAGGATGCAGCCTACTGTATGTCGACAGCTTCAGGGGGATGTTGAACTTTGATACCGAGCACGGAGCACTCGGGTAGGGTGGGGGCTACTAGTTTGGATCAGAAGGCCTCGCAGACCTGCCTTCAGACTGCTATACACTAAAATTGCAGAGCTATGGTCAATTTAACAAAGAGGCCTACATATTGAACAGAAGGGCCTACACAGGGGTTTTATGCTGGCTGAGTGGTAAGGATGTCTCAGGATAATTATATAGCAACACAGGACCCGCTGGTCAATTTAATACGGCCTACAAATGCAGCTGGCAGGGCAAGGACAAGGGTCTCATACTTCAGGTGTGGACAGAACGGGTCAGGGGCCCCCTGTGATACAAAATCTACCCTCCTTCAAGGCTGTGGCAATGTAATAGACCATTGTGGGCAGAAGGAAGAGGCAATGGTAGTACAACCATACATGCCAACAGACCCGATTCAGCCAGGAAACGTCCAATGTTTTTAAGCTCAAATGGGCTTTATTTGATCTGTCTCCTGTCTACAATATCCTCTTTTTCAATGTAACTCAAAGGGGAAAATCAATACCCCAGTTTTTTTTCAAAATCTCCCTCTTACCAAGTTCAAAATGTTCGCAAGTATGGTACATTGGATCATGGAAGGAAATGGGATAGGGACATGGACTTGGATAACAGAGGACAGGAGGGACATGGAGAGGTGCACCAAACTGACCCTGCAGGGCAGGCATCAGGGTTTGCAGCAGCACAATACACCACACAGGGCATGCAGGACGGGAGTGCAGCACAACAATCCATAGAAAGCAAGAGGGAGGGGACAGGACCATGCACATGGACAACAGAGAACAGAGGGGCAAGAGGCAATGGTAGCTAGCTGACCATAATAGACAGACAGGAGAGAAAGCTGCAGCATAACAGACCATAAAGGGCAGGAGGGACGGATCAGGGGCATTACAATGGAACAGACAAGCCAGGAGGGAGGGAGTAGGGCTGGGGGCAAGGGGGCAGGGCAGGAGCAGCAAGATAGCCATGGAGGTCAGGCAGGATGGGCACTAGAAGCAAGACACACCATGAAGAGCAACAGTGAGACTGTGATGGCATACACACAGACCATGGAGGGAAGGTGGGAGGGGGTCAGGGGCAGCTAACTGACCACACAGGGAAGGTGGGAGGGGCCATGGCAGCACAGAAGACCATGCATGGCAAGTGGGAGGGTTAGTGGCAGCACAATGGCTATGATGGGCAAGAAGGAGGGTGGAGGGGCATGCACAAAGGACGATGGAGGATAGAAGGGAGGGTCAGGACCTGTGCACAGACAAGAAACTTCAGGGGAAGGGACCTCACAACAGACCACACGGGGCAGGCAGGAGGAGCAGTTGCAGCACAACAGACCAGGGAGGGCAGAAGGGTGTGGCAGTACAATGGACCATGTAGGACAGGAGGAAGAGGATAGGGGCATGGCATGTGGACAGGCAGGGTGGAGGTGGCAGGGACAGGTTACAGTCATCTGACAATGCTAGGCAGGTGGGAGGGGAGTGGCAGCTCAACAGAACACTCAGAGTAGATAGGAGTGGCAGGTCCATGGGACATGGTGGGCAAAAAGGATGGAGCAGGGGCATGCACAAAGACATCGGAGGGCAGGGGGAAGGAGAATAGGGGCAGCAAGCTAGGCACAGAGTTTAAGCAGGAGGTCAATGATGGGGCATAGAATTGGGCAATGGAGGGCAGGAGGAGTGGACTGGTACATCATACTAAATTGAGGGCAGTGGCAGCACATCAGACCATGCATGGCAGGAGGGAGGAGGCTAGTCCATGGATTCACACAACAGAGGATAGGGAGGAAGGGGATGGGGCAGCAAGCTAACTGTTCAGAGAAGGCGGGTATTAGGAACTTTATTGTTTTTAAAACATTGTGTCTGTGCGAACTACTTAAAATATGAACAAGTATGCAGCATAATCTCACTTTTATTCAGGAAGAAGAGGACGTTTGTGACTGTGACTCCGGGCTCACTTGGCAGAAACACCCCCTGACCCTCCACCCCCTATCGCAAAATGTAATGCCCGTGAAAAGGGTAGGTGAACACAGTGTTATATAGAACATAGTCCTGAGAGCACGATTGAAAATGAAAACTAGATATAGTGTATGGTATAAACTATGCACCAAAAAGTGTGATATAAGATGAACCGGGCGTGAAATATAATATGCAATACATTGTGCGCAATGACAGATTCATTGGAGAGCGCGAGATAGCACAGGCACTAGCGCGTGCTATGCGATATGCGCCTTGGAGTGTAATATGCACAGGGCAGTGTTGTGTAACCTAACTAGTCTCTAAAGTTGTAATATAAAATATGTGCTGGGGAGTGTAACGTTGCATATGCACTGTGACAAAGATATGGATCCCAGATTGTAATATGTAAGGCATAGCACTGTGCGTTATAACATAGGCATCGAGAAAGGCACGTTAGATGGGGCAATATAACCCGTGCGAAGACAAGTGTGGCATGACATATTCACGGGGTGGTGTTACAGTGCACATGGGCTAGAGAGTGTCATAGCATATGCACTAGCTAGTGGAATACAACACAGAGGTGTGTGGCACTCGGCAGGCAATGGTGGGTGTAACACAGCATTGGGCTCTGTCAGGAGCACGCTGTGACTCTCAAGTGATGTTCGTCCCCTTTCCAGAGAGTAAAATAAAAAGTATTACACATCCGGCTGTGGATGTGTGTTTTATTAACCGTGAGGGGGGTTTCTTGCATAGTTTTGGTCGAATTTTTGTCGAATCCCCTTTGAATGGCTTGGTGTGCATGTGTATTAAATGTGCCCGTCAATAGCTACCCATGTTTGTATAAATAAACAACAAGGGTGTCTACCAGGATTAGGCACGGTAGGGCATCAGACATGTCAGAGCTTCACTAGTGGTGTAAATACATTCCACGTGGATTCATTGCATGCATAGTCGCCTTTTAATGAATATCACGCAAATCGTCATGGTGATAGGTACGTACGGTTTGTCCAGCATGTCCTAGGTGTGTCTATAAATATATATTTTTTAAAAATAATAAAAAACAGTGGCCGGCCCTGGGGATTGGGGTCAAAAAAATATAATTAGGAGACTGGCCCTGGGGGATGGGGTCATCAGGGCCAATAAATTAGAATAAGAAGGGGAACCAAACAGCCCCCCTTCTTAAAAAACTAAAATAAATAAAAGACTGGCATCGTGCCGGAGGCCATGCCCCCTCCGTGCAGCACTCTGCAAACGCGCCCCCAACAGGCATCTCCAGTATGCGCCAGGGAGCTGCGCTGCAGCCAGGTGTTCTGAGGCCAAGCCCCTTTTTACACCTCTCTGCAACGCAGCTCTGTGGCGCTTACTGGAGGTACCTAGTGGTCTAGTTTGACCCTAGGGACCCTTAGGATTCAGGGGGACTTAATCTCTCAACTTAGAACAGCCACAGGGCGCGTTTACACAGTGGTGAAGGGAGGGGACGGGGCCTGAGGTGACGTGTGCAAACACGCACTATGGCACGTTTTAAATTGGGGATATAATTTCCCTTCAATACTGAGGGCCCCTGGGGGCTAACTAGCCCACCAAGTGCTTCCAGTAAGCGCCACTGAGCTGCATTGCAGAGAGGTGGTCCAGGCCGTGCCACTTTTTACACCTCTCTGTAACGCAGCTCTGTGGCACTTACTGGAGGTACCTAGTGGGCTAGTTGGACCCTAGGGACCCTCAGGATTCAAATGAACTTAATCTCCCAACTAAAAATGGACACAGGGCGTGTTTACACAGTGGAGAAGGGAGGGGACGGGGCCTGAGTTAACGTGTGCAAAAACGCTCTGTGGCATGTTTTAAGAGGTAGTTTTAATCCCCATGCCCTATTATACACTAGGGGCTTACAGAGGAGGTCATGCTAATCACAGGGGGACCCCAACGCATAATGTTCCCTAGTCTATGTAGGTGTTTTCACTGTATTCTAAGTGTCTTTTAACATAGCACTGGCTCTAGGACTGGTTAGTCAGACTCAGTTACCACCAGTATCCGTCTGAAAAAGTTGAGGGTACAGGATGATTTTGCAACAAGGCTTCTTTCTGCTCTTCTTTTTGTTCTTTCTGCAGGTTATCCTTCTTCCTGCACTTATCTTCGTATTTGAGGACTTCTGTTGCTTCTTTCTGCACTTCTTTTGTTTCTTTCTGTGCATTTTTTCTTCTTTCTTCACATGTCCTATCTCTGTAGGCATAGTTAGAAATTAGCATTTAAAAAACCTTTGAAATTCACAGAAAAAACCATAGGTTTCAGGCACGTTATAGTTAGGAATTAGCATTTAAAAAACCTCAGAAATTCACTGAAAAAACCATAGGTTTCAGGGGTGTTATAGTTAGCTGGACTTTTCACTTGTACAAAACCATTGAAATTCCCCCGTTATAGTTAGTTCAGCTAACTATAACTCGCGCGCCCGCAATGCACTGCTGATGACGTCACATATTACATCACTCATGACATGGTCAGTGACATCACTCATGACATCACTATGACATCTCAAATGACATCACTGATGACATCACTGATGACATCATCCTTGTGATAGAGTGGCAGACCTCCTCTCACCCTAATATAACCTTTGATACACACATTCAAAAATAGAGACTAAAATTTTCAAAACAATGGACATACCAATACCAGTTACAACAACCTCTTCAGTAATTCTAAGATCCACATACACATCCACTCATTCACCAACAGTCCTATACAGTCACTCATACATGTACTCACTCATCATATGTACTCATACACCTATACATCCTGTTACACAATGCCACTCATCCATAGAGTTACTCACACACATAGTCACTCATGCTAATAAAGAATCAAACATACATTTACTTGCATATACAGTTATACACACACCACCATACTTACTTCTACGGAAACTTACACATACTTAGTCTTTTAAACAATCACTTATAGAAACACATACTTATTCATACAGGAACTCTTTCAATCTCTCACTCTCACATATACTCACATATATACACCAATAGTCACATATACTAGTTTAAAACATATGTAGTTACTCATAAAGACACTATTGAGACAGTCATTCACTCACTAACACACCCATACACACACTCATCCACCCATACAGTCCTGCACACATGCTGTGTTCAACACATACAAACAGTGAGTCACTCATTCATGCACCTATGCACTACGTAATACCCCCCACCGAACCATGCAGACACTCAGACTGATACTCAAAAAACCAACTAATAACCTATATAGACACCCATGTAGCTACTCACCAACCCATGCAGCCACTTATACACAAAGTGAGAGACTGATACAGATATTTACATATTTAAACATTACTCACTAAGCCATGTATTCACTATGATACACTTAATCAGTCAGTTACACAATCAATTTTTCAAAAACAAATCATCCATTTAGACACTTATATACCCATTTATTCTTCCATCGACCTTGAGATATACATATATAAAACATATTTAATTTTCAGAAAAACACACATTCAATGGATGATGTCATCAGTGATGTCATCAGTGATGTCATTTGAGATGTCATCAGTGATGTCATGAGTGATGTCACTGACCATGTCATGAGTGATGTAATATGTGACGTCATCAGCAGTGCATTGCGGGCGCGCGAGTTATAGTTAGCTGAACTAACTATAACGGGGGAATTTCAATGGTTTTGTACAAGTGAAAAGTCCAGCTAACTATAACACCCCTGAAACCTATGGTTTTTTCAGTGAATATATATATATATATATATAAATTTGTGGATATGAAAAATGACAAAGAAACACCCGCCAAAAATTGGGAATGTAGGGCACACTGTAATAGGTGGACAGTCCGTCACTGCAGCGCATCAAATGAACGAGAATCCGTGATCCAAATAAGAGTACCGTAATAAGTAATGTCTATTAGGGGCAAATGAAATGTTGTTATTTTTTATATTATTCAATATGTGATAACATAATATTGCTAGTATAATTACACCTAGAACCTGAAAAGCCCTAGATAAGTTTCTTCCACTACACACTAACTATATTATAACAGCTATTGTGTACAAGGAGCACATAACATAACACCATGCATGCAATGGTGACAACGGTGAGGCTGGGCTATGGAGATAAATATGTGGTCTGCCGAGATAAGAACATCTGTTGTAAATGGCGCTAGACTCGGCAGCCAATCAATATCATAGTAGATCTTTGACAAATAGTCCCAAGTCTCAATGTAACTCGCTCGATGTCCCTCAATACATAAAAGACCCGTATGGGTGTGACAGTTCAACAATCGATATTTTACCCTTAAGAAGTAGACTAACTCCAGGAAGGTCAAAAGAACCGACATACTCTAAAGAAAGGCCCCTTAATACTAGGCTTGGACCCATATGTCTCTCTTACTAAAAGTGGTCTCTATATTCCACTCACCATACAAAATTGTATGCCAATGCCGTGTCTGACATTCAGCCAATAGGTGGAGTCCTAAAAAAATGCAGCTGTATAATGCCCCAATGCTACCTGAAATATCAAATATATATCACTGTTAGACCTGGCATCATTGGCATGAGTCTCTCCTCCATTTTTTTCTGTTTGCCTCCTCTGTTTACGATGTTTTTGCTGGATTATTGCTTTGGGCACTGTGCCACTGCTGATCAGTGCCACAGTGCAAGTGCTCCCTATGTTAAATTGTTACATTGATTGGTGTTACCATGATTGGCTTGGTTGACTTACTGTTCAGACCCTAGTCTAGTGCACTGCGTGTGCCACGGGCGTGTAAGTTAACTGCTGCTGGTGGGCTTGCAGCACTGGTTGTGCCACCCACAGAAGCAGCGTGTAAAATGTGTCTCAGGCCTGCCACCGCAGCGCCTGCGTGCAGTCCCTGACTGCCATGTCGACTTGGTAAGGAAACCTACTTGCCAGTCTCTAAACCTTCACTTTGCCACATTTCAGACACCTCTATGGTAGGCCCTAGGGCAGGGTGCATTGTTGGTAAAAGGTAGGTCATGCCCTGATGTGTGTGGCATGACCTAATAGTGAATTACAGCCATTTTCGTTTTTCACTATTGAAGGGCTACCTGCCTCCAATAGGCCAGACTGGGCAGACGGATTATTAACTCCATTATAATCTATCTGACTCAGGGAGCATGGTAGCGAGTCGAGTTTAGTATCCCTGAACTCAGAATTTAATAACACACCCTTTAGGATGGATGGTTTTTAAATTCTATGTTTGAAAATAGCACTTTTAGAAAGTGGCTATTTTCTTGTCCAACTATCTACCGGTCTCTGCTGGTTTGGTGTGTGTGTCAGGGGCTGGGTGGCTCCAGAGGTCTGAACGAGTCAGTGTGGGGTGAATGGGGCGTTTACACATAGAGTGAGGGAAGAGTAGCCTGCCCTGCCTGACACAAAACTGGCTCCACCTCCTGCTGGGCGACTGATAGCCCTGCTCCTGCCAGTGACAATACTGGCTCCGCCTCCTGCTGGGCGGCTGAGGACTCTGCCCTGCTCAGTGAATGGGCCAGGTGCCTCTGCCTGGCAACACCCACAACAAACCTGAGATGGTGGGAATCTCCCTGTTTGGACAAAGGGAACAAAGGAGAAATGGGGTATAAGAGAAGGACCCCTGAACCAAGAACTCAGATCACTTCTGACAAGGAAACCTGTACCAAGGACAAGAAGCCTGCTGATCTAAGGACTTGCCTCCCCTTTCTGCCAGAGTGCTGTTTTGCGGTGGAGGAACCTGAAAGCTGCTTCTTTATTTTTGCCAAGGAACAAGGAGAGAGGAACTTGGTGTGTACTCTCTGAACACTTGCTAGGAAATCTCCAAGGGCTGGAAGAGTGCCAGTCTCCTGCTGAAGTCACAGGGCCAAAGGACTTCACCATTTGCTGAATTGCTGGAAAGTGTTGTTTCCAGTACACAAGGGAAAATCTGCAGTCTCGACGCCGCCGACGCCGCCGAATCCAGCTCGACATCGTGAGTAACGGCTCCAGTGTCCCGAGCCTTCGACGCCGGCCGCCGGGCCCGATCGACGCCAGCAGCAACGCCAGTGAGCAGTGGGTATCGGCCCCGGCTCCAAGTGACCCCGTCTCGACGCCGGTATCGACGCCAGTGAGAAGTGAGTATCGGCTCCACCTCCAAGCGACCCCGTCCCGACGCCGCTGCTGATCGCATCGACTCGACGCCCTTCTCGACGCCGTGAGCGCTGCTCCGGCCCGACATCCCTCGACGCCGCTGCGGATTGACCCGACTCCGAGGCACGATCGACGCCGACCTCGACGCCGACATCTCGACGCCGTGGATCATCGCTTTCTTCGTTTCTCAAGGTACTGTACTTGTGGGGTCTATTGCAACTCCAGGCTCGACGTAGCGCTCCTCGCGGTCGACGCCGAACCTTGGGAATCTTGTAGACTCGACGTCGTGTGACTCCTGTGGGGGTTACATTGTTGCCAAAGAACTGTGCTCAGAAGAATACTTTGCTAAAGAACTATTTGCCAAGAAGAAACCTTACTTGAACTATTACTTTTCCTTCCAAAGAGTATTTATTAAGACTGTGGTATATTTTTGTCGTTATTTGGTCTTGTGCTAAACCTTATATAAAAATCCTATTTTTATAATACCTTCTGTGTCGTGTCCATCTGTAGTGTATTCACTTTATTACTGTATGTGGTCATAAATGCTTAACACACTGCCTCTGAGATAAGCCTGTCTGCTCTGCCAAGCTACCAAGGGGGTAGCAGGGGTTATCTGAGTGTGTAATCCCCTTGCCCTGACTAGAGTTGGTAGGTCCCTATTTGTCAGAAGTGTATACCTCTGCCAACTAGAGACTGCCGGTTCTAACATTGGTGGTCAGCGGTGAGGATTGAACTTTGCATTTATGACTCATGTGCAGTGATTAGTGTACGCTACATAGTGAAAGCAGACCATAACGCAGCCACAATCTGTTTTTGGTAGGATATTCTATTTTTGTATTTTTTTAAACACTGCCAGTTTTGACCATGGAGAATGCCGGAGCTGCTACACCTGTGGAGAATGTTGTGGGGGAATTTGATAAGGAGAAGATAGATTCCTACACGCTAAAAGATCTAAAAGGATTTTGCAAGCAGTTTAAAGTTCCTACCACAGGTGTCTCAAAGAAAGAGGGCTTCGTCAAAGCGCTGAAGGCCTGATTAGAGGCCAGAAATCCCTCTGATCCGGTGGTGGTACCGGAAGAGGAAGAAGAAGAGGAAGAGGAAGAGCCCACAGGTGGGCCAGTGTCATCTCCAGGCAGTAGTGCGTCCTCTAGGAGCCTTTCCCCCGAAGAATTAGAAGACAGGGAGAAGGAGAGGGGGTACAAGTTGGAAATGGCAAAACTTAAATTAGGAGGGCAGTTGGAATTAGAGAATGCAAGAAGCAAGAGAGAAGCTGAAATGGAGAGCAAAAGATTAGATTTTGAGAGAGAGAAATTAGCGTTTGAACGTGAGAAGATGGTGAGGGAGATGGAGCTTAAAACTAAGAGTTTAGAGTTGAATCCCTCTGGTGGCAGCACTCCATCTGTGCCTGCAGAAAGTAGGTTTTATTTTCCTAAAGATGTGATCAAAGATTACAGTAAGAATGAAGATATTAGCCAATGGTTTAAAGCATATGAGTTAGCGTTATTGGCCCACCGGGTCCCTGAGAAAGATTGGGGAACGGGGTTGTGGAGCCGCTTTACAAATGAAGGGAGAGATACCTTGTTGAGCCTTCCTGCGGAGGATAGGATGTCTTATACTCATATGAAAGATGCTTTAATGCTGAGATATGGCTTAACTCCAGAAAAGTACAGACAAACCTTTAGAGAATGTAAAAAGTTGCCTGGTACTACGTGGGTTGAATATGTGTCTTTTTTCTGCAGAACCATGGATGGTTGGATAAAGGGTAGCAAGGTTGATAGTTATGATGCTCTTTATGATTTGTTTGCTTGGGAGCACTTGTCTAATAACTGTTTTCCAGAGCTACGCCAGCACCTTGTTGATAGCAAGCTATCTAACCCTAGAAAACTTGCTGAGGAGGCGGACCGCTGGGTCAGTACCAGGGTCCACAAGGGTCCAGTGTGAGACTCTGCCAAAGGTGGGCAGGGTCCCCAGCAGAAGAGTGGGGGGGACAGGGGTAAACAGAGGGAGTTTCAGAAAGGGCCCCAAAGTAGTCCCCAAGGGAACCAAGGGAAGGGTTCCCAGCCTCCCCCTGTAAAGAAGCCAGAGGCCCCGACAGGTAAACCTGTTCACAGGGGCCCCATGACCTGCTATGCCTGTAAGCAGGTGGGACACCGTTATTATGATCCCCAGTGTCCCATGAAGGATTCGAATGCACCGCCGCGTGCACCCCCTCGTCAGGTAGCGAGTGTAGCCCTGGGAGGGGACGAGATGGGTGCCCCCGATGGGTGGGGTCCCGCAGAAATGTCCCTGGTCTCTTTAGGAGACGTGGAAATGGTCCCTCCAACCCCTCTGCCTAGTAACACTAAGAAATCTAGGCAGTGGGTGACCATTAATGGCCATAGGGTGGAAGCTCTCAGAGACACCGGAGCGAGTGTGACAGCTGTCAAGTGTCACTTGGTGTCCAGAGAGCAGGTGGTCCCTCATGCATTCTACCCCGTTGTAGCTGCTGACAACTCACAGAGTCAGTGTGAGGTAGCTCTAGTTCCCTTTGAGTGGGGGGGGGTCTCAGGTACTCTTCAGGTTGCTGTGAGGCCCGCCATGCCTGTTGATTGTCTCCTGGGCAATGATTTGGAGGACTCCCCTTGGGCTAAGGTGGAGAGAAAATCGCATCTGGAAATTTTGGGTCTGCCTGAGTGGGTGTGTGCGACCACCCGGTCCATGTCAGTTAGTAAGGGTGTTGATGGGGCCCTGGAGCCTGAAAGTATGGCCCAGGTCCCAACCGTGAAGAGAAGAGGCAGGGGGCGCGGGAAACCGTCCCCCATCGTTCCCGCGGTCCAGGAGGGAGCAGACCCTGTGGGGGATGCCCTGGAACCGACAGGAGAACAAGTGGCCGAACTGGGAGACCTGCCCGAGCTGACCCATTGGCAGCAGGATGGTGGTCCCTCCAGGGAGGAATTTTGTGCTGAGCAGAAAGTGTGCCCTTCTCTTGTGGGTATGAGGCAGCAGGCCTCAGCCCAAACGACAGGTGATCAGTCAGGATCACATTGGGTCTACTGGGAGAACGACCTCCTGTATAGCGAGCCTAAGGCTGCTGAACCTGGGTCAGCCCATGTGCTGGTGGTACCCCGGCGCTTCAGAGCCTTCCTACTGGGGTTGGCTCATGACGTTCCGTTAGCTGGACATCTGGGGCAGGACAAGACCTATGACAGGCTTGTCACCCATTTTTATTGGCCCCAGATGAGAAGGGATTCAGATATCCATTGTAGGACCTGTCAAACTTGCCAGGCAAGTGGGAAAAGTGGGCGGAAGCAGAAGGCTCCCCTCCAACCTTTTCCCATCGTCAGTACCCCCTTTGAGCGAGTGGGAATTGACATTGTGGGGCCACTGGACCCCAAGACAGCCATGGGCAACAGGTTTATCCTGGTCTTGGTGGACCATGCCACCCGGTACCCGGAAGCCATCCCTCTCCGCACAGTGACGGCCCCCGTGGTGGGACGGGCACTGATGGGTGTTTTCTCCCGCATGGGGTTCCCCAGAGAGGTGGTGTCAGACCGGGGCACCAACTTCATTTCGAATTATATGAAGTCTCTGTGGAAGGAGTGTGGGGTAACCTACAAGTTTACCACTCCTTACCACCCTCAAGGTAACGGGCTGGTTGAGAGATTCAACCGGACCCTAAAAGGCATGATCATGGGTCTTGAAGAACCAATGAGGCGTAAATGGGACGTCCTCTTGCCATGCCTGCTGTTTGCTTACCGTGAGGTGCCACAGAAGTCTCTAGGGTTCAGCCCATTTGAGCTTTTGTATGGTCACCCGGTACGAGGACCTTTGAGTCTGGTTAAAGAAGGCTGGGAGCAATCTCCCAGGAAACCTCCCCAGGATGTATATAGTTACATGCTGGCCTTTAGGAACCAGACTCGGCGCTTCAGAGATCTTGCTCAGGCAAATCTGGAGGCCAGCCAGGAAGAGATGAAGCGGTGGTACGATCAGAATGCCACTCTGGTTGAGCTTCAACCTGGTCAGAAAGTTTGGGTCATGGCCCCTGTGGAACCTTGTGCGCTCAAGGACAGGTGGACTGGACCATTTGAGGTTGTGGAGAAAAAGAGCGATGTCACCTACTTGGTGGACTTGAAGTCTCCCAGGAAGGGTTCTGCATGTCAACCGGTTAAAGCCCCACTTAGAAAGGTCCGAAGTGGGCATGCTCCTTGCCACAGATGCTGGGATGGAGGAGGAGAGTGAGCCTCTTCCTGACCTCCTGTGTGCAAAAGAAAAAGATGGGTCAGTGGATGGTGTTGTCCTCTCTGACACACTGACCCCTGAGCAGCAGCAAGATTGTCGCCATCTGTTGGTACAATTCCCTGATCTGTTCTTCTTAATCCCTGGTGTCACTCAGTGGTGTGTCCATGATGTGGACACTGGGGACAGCACTCCTGTGAGGCACAAGGCCTACAGGGTGACTGAAAAGGTCAGAGCATATATCAAGGAGGAGGTCTCCAAGATGTTTGCCTTAGGGGTGGTTGAGTCCTCTAGCAGTCCTTGGGCCAGCCCAGTGGTCTTGGTCCCAAAGGCTGCAGCGCCTGGTGCTTCACCAGAACTTCGGTTCTGTGTGGATTACCGAGGACTCAATTCGGTCACCAAGACTGACGCGCACCCCATCCCCAGAGCTGATGAGCTCATCGATCGGTTGGGGGCTGCCCGGTACCTTAGTACGTTTGATCTAACGTCTGGGTACTGGCAGATCGCCTTGACTGATGGGGCAAAAGAGAGGTCTGCATTCTCCACACCAGATGGGCACTACCAGTTCCGTGTGATGCCCTTTGGGATGAAGAATGCCCCTGCCACATTCCAGAGGTTGGTTAACCAGGTATTGGCCGGGCTGGAAGATTTCAGCGCCGCCTACCTGGACGATATAGCAGTGTTCAGCGCCAGCTGGGAGGAACACTTGCGCCACCTCCAGGAAGTGTTGTTGGCCCTGCGCAGAGCAGGCCTCACAATCAAGGCTAGTAAGTGCCAGATTGGGCAGGGTTCAGTGGTGTACTTGGGGCACCAAGTAGGGAGTGGCAAGGTGGCCCCCCTGCAACCCTAGATAGATACCATCCTGGCTTGGGAACCGCCCAAAACCCAGACTCAGGTGAGAGCCTTCTTGGGTCTCACGGGTTACTACAGGAGGTTTGTCAAGGGGTATGGCAACATTGTGCACCCCTTGACCTCGCTGACTTCCAGGAAGCAGCCGAGACTTATGATCTGGACTGACGCCTGTCAGAACGCCTTTGACACCCTGAAAACTGCAATGTGTACAGCACCGGTCCTCCAGGCACCCGACTTTTCAAAAGAATTCATTGTCCAGACAGACGCTTCAGAGCATGGTGTGGGGGCTGTTCTAGCACAGATGAATGAGGAGGGCCGAGACTTACCTGTAGCCTTCATCAGCCGGAGGTTACTTCCCAGGGAACAAAGGTGGAGTGCGATAGAGCGTGAGGCATTTGCTGTGGTCTGGGCGCTGAAGAAGCTAAGACCCTACCTGTTTGGGACTCACTTCCGGGTTCAGACAGACCACCGGCCCCTCAGATGGTTAATGCAGATGAGGGGTGAGAACCCAAAGCTGTTGAGGTGGTCCATTTCCCTACAGGGGATGGACTTTACGGTGGAACACCGCCCTGGTACAGATCACGCCAATGCTGATGGTCTGTCCAGATTTTTCCGCCTTAGTGATGAGGACTCCCTGGGTGAAGGGTAGTTCTCCCCACATTTCAGCTGGAGGGGACACGTGTTAGACCTGGCATCATTGGCATGAGTCTCTCCTCCATTTTTTTCTGTTTGCCTCCTCTGTTTACGATGTTTTTGCTGGATTATTGCTTTGGGCACTGTGCCACTGCTGATCAGTGCCACAGTGCAAGTGCTCCCTATGGTAAATTGTTACATTGATTGGTGTTACCATGATTGGCTTGGTTGACTTACTGTTCAGACCCTAGTCTAGTGCACTGCGTGTGCCAAGGGCGTGTAAGTTAACTGCTGCTGGTGGGCTTGCAGCACTGGTTGTGCCACCCACAGAAGCAGCGTGTAAAATGTGTCTCAGGCCTGCCACCGCAGCGCCTGCGTGCAGTCCCTGACTGCCATGTCGACTTGGTAAGGAAACCTACTTGCCAGTCTCTAAACCTTCACTTTGCCACATTTCAGACACCTCTACGGTAGGCCCTAGGGCAGGGTGCATTGTTGGTAAAAGGTAGGTCATGCCCTGATGTGTGTGGCATGACCTAATAGTGAATTACAGCCATTTTCGTTTTTCACTATTGAAGGGCTACCTGCCTCCAATAGGCCAGACTGGGCAGACGGATTATTAACTCCATTATAATCTATCTGACTCAGGGAGCATGGTAGCGAGCCGAGTTTAGTATCCCTGAGCTCAGAATTTAATTACACACCCTTTAGGATGGATGGTTTTTAAATTCTATGTTTGAAAATAGCACTTTTAGAAAGTGGCTATTTTCTTGTCCAACTATCTACCGGTCTCTGCTGGTTTGGTGTGTGTGTCAGGGGCTGGGTGGCTCCAGAGGTCTGAACGAGTCAGTGTGGGGTGAATGGTGCGTTTACACATAGAGTGAGGGAAGAGTAGCCTGCCCTGCCTGACACAAAACTGGCTCCACCTCCTGCTGGGCGACTGATAGCCCTGCTCCTGCCAGTGACAATACTGGCTCCGCCTCCTGCTGGGCGGCTGAGGACTCTGCCCTGCTCAGTGAATGGGCCAGGTGCCTCTGCCTGGCAACACCCACAACAAACCTGAGATGGTGGGAATCTCCCTGTTTGGACAAAGGGAACAAAGGAGAAATGGGGTATAAGAGAAGGACCCCTGAACCAAGAACTCAGATCACTTCTGACAAGGAAACCTGTACCAAGGACAAGAAGCCTGCTGATCTAAGGACTTGCCTCCCCTTTCTGCCAGAGTGCTGTTTTGCGGTGGAGGAACCTGAAAGCTGCTTCTTTATTTTTGCCAAGGAACAAGGAGAGAGGAACTTGGTGTGTACTCTCTGAACACTTGCTAGGAAATCTCCAAGGGCTGGAAGAGTGCCAGTCTCCTGCTGAAGTCACAGGGCCAAAGGACATCACCATTTTCTGAATTGCTGGAAAGTGTTGTTTCCAGTACACAAGGGAAAATCTGCAGTCTCGCTGCCGCCGATGCCGCCGAATCCAGCTCGACATCGTGAGTAACGGCTCCAGTGTCCCGAGCCTTCGACGCCGGCCGCCGGGCCCGATCGACGCCAGCAGCAACGCCAGTGAGCAGTGGGTATCGGCCCCGGCTCCAAGTGACCCCGTCTCGACGCCGGTATCGACGCCAGTGAGAAGTGAGTATCGGCTCCACCTCCAAGCGACCCCGTCCCGACGCCGCTGCTGATCGCATCGACTCGACGCCCTTCTCGACGCCGTGAGCGCTGCTCCGGCCCGACATCCCTCGACGCCGCTGCGGATTGACCCGACTCCGAGGCACGATCGACGCCGACCTCGACGCCGACATCTCGACGCCGTGGATCATCGCTTTCTTTGTTTCTCAAGGTACTGTACTTGTGGGGTCTATTGCAACTCCAGGCTCGACGTAGCGCTCCTCGCGGTCGACGCCGAACCTTGGGAATCTTGTAGACTCGACGTCGTGTGACTCCTGTGGGGGTTACATTGTTGCCAAAGAACTGTGCTCAGAAGAATACTTTGCTAAAGAACTATTTGCCAAGAAGAAACCTTACTTGAACTATTACTTTTCCTTCCAAAGAGTATTTATTAAGACTGTGGTATATTTTTGTCGTTATTTGGTCTTGTGCTAAACCTTATATAAATATCCTATTTTTATAATACCTTCTGTGTCGTGTCCATCTGTAGTGTATTCACTTTATTACTGTATGTGGTCATAAATGCTTAACACACTGCCTCTGAGATAAGCCTGTCTGCTCTGCCAAGCTACCAAGGGGGTAGCAGGGGTTATCTGAGTGTGTAATCCCCTTGCCCTGACTAGAGTTGGTAGGTCCCTATTTGTCAGAAGTGTATACCTCTGCCAACTAGAGACTGCTGGTTCTAACAATCACCATAAAGAAAAATAATCTATATTCGTATTGTCCTCGTGTTATATCAATGATGATGAAATACCAAGACTCACCCCTCAATTGTGTCCCAGATACTTAAAGCCAAATAAATATGCCGTCGATGCACGCTACAGCAGTGATCCGAGTAGAAGTGGTGATTCCGGCAATCCAAGATCGGTAGATGTCCCCTGGATACAACGTGGTATAACCCTGGTAAGTATACCTCTAAATAACAAAAATGCACGCATGGATATAAACACTCTCACACACAGTACTAAGTGTGCTGTTATAATGACCGTAGCCCTAAGTCTAAACAGCACTCACCTCAAAGAACTGGTGTCCTTTCCACAAACAAACGTGTAGGCGGTCGCGGAAAATGTGTAAGGCATATCGCTAGCCATCTTGAATTTTATCCACAAGCGGAATGAAATCACATGACCTAGGACACATGAGCGCAACAACACCCCTTACTACGGAAGTCTAAGACTATAGTGGAAAAATAAGCTGCCATATTGGAATCTCATACCGGCTCAGCATATGATTAGAATGTAGCAAAACTATGACTAAATCAAGTTAGGGGAGTGTCATATATAGACAGCAGACTCCAATAATAGGTGAAAGTATACCGTTCCCGCGGTTGCACAGATCACTACTCTAAGGAAGTCTGGTAGGCACATTGGGAATCGGGCACCTATTATAAGCTATCAAAACAATATTGGTTACTGTCACCGAGTAAGTCACTACATCAAAGATCGAACACCATATGGGTTAAGTCACAACACTAATAAAGCCAAGTAAGCACATGGAAAATCAGCCATCTATTATGCGCTATCAATGTCATATTGGTTACTATCACTGAGTAAACTCACTATATTGAAGATTGAACGCCATGTTGGTAAAGTGTGAAGAACCAATGACAAAGTCAGGGTAACTGCCCAAACTAACGAAGTATGTCACCCTATTTAGGGAACCAGGAGAGAGGAAACATCATATATTAGCACAACTAACAATTACCAACTTAAAACATTCAGTATATGCTGATACCGGGTACTGACCCGCCATCTACAACAAATGAACAAGGATGGTTCACAGAAATAAGGCTTGTATGATCCTAATATGGAGTGTCCCCATAAACAGATGTACAACTTATCTGAAAATGGGGTGTGTCATGTATCCCAACACCCTTAAGACTTGTGGTAGATAAACATAATAAATATAGGAAAAGAGAGAGGTAACACTTATCCCCAGAGTACATAGATAATTGGTTCAGATAGGAATTGTCAAAATGCAATAGAAAGATAGCAATGAGTAAGAAAAACCCACAAGTGTCACAGGTACTGTTGTCTGATGTAACAAGATTTCATATGGGATCATTGCACATGGGAGAAAATGCAAACAATACTCACAGCTATGCATTATTCAACATGTAAAGAAGCATCCATATTGGATAAGAGACAGAGTTAAGGCCAGGCTGTCGATGTAATATACATTCAATCTCGTAAAAAAACATGTAAATCTCTGTCTGTATTGAGCCCTTGATCCACCACTCGCAATTTTATGAGACATTTGGATTCTAGTTTTCTTAATGCTAATGTTCTGTCCCCTCCTTGTGGATTATTCTCAACCACAGCAATCCCATGAATTTTAATTCGCAGTACTTCGGAATTGGTATGCACACTATTGTAATGCACTGCTAGAGGATAGTTCTCATTGCAATTGCGAATCGCACTAATGTGTTCTTGTACTCTTTCCTTGAGCGGTCTTGTACAATATAGTTACTGTGTAGTGGAAGAAGCTTATCTAGGGCTCTTCAGGTCCTAGATGTAGTTATACTAGCAATGTTATGTTATCACATCTAGAATAATATAAAAAATAACATTTCATTCGCCCCTAATAGACATTACTTATTACGGTACTCTCATTTGGATCACAGATTCTCGTTCATTTGATGCGCTGCAGTGACGGACCGTCCACCTATTACAGTCTGCCCTACATTCCCAATTTTTGGTGGGTGTTTCTTTATCATTTTTTCATATCCACAAATTTGGCATGTTGGTACAGATAGTTGGTGATGGCGCTACATCCATATATAATATTGTCTTTTTAATTTATATTTTGTTTACTTTTCAGATTCCAGTATTGTTGAGTATGACATGCTCTGGTGCATTGCGGCTTTTGGTACTTTTCTCTCTCTTTATTATTATTCTCTGGGTGATTCTCGATTTCTTCTTCTTTAGGTGTATGCACATAGTGCCTTTCAAGGTTCTCTTTTTCCTATAGACTAATAATTATTGTCAGAGGACTTTGGGTCATCTTCCTTCAGTGTATCATCAGGTTGTGAACATGATATGTATAGGTTATTTTAAAGATTTTGTATCAGGTTGTTTTTAAACTTCATCACTTATTTGTATATAGAACAATGATTGTAATATACTTGTCATTCCAGCCTTGAAAAAGTCTGAGTGCAGACGAAACACGTGTCAGCTAATCGTGTGCTGGGAAGTTTAATGTTTGGACACTAATAAAAGGATGCAAGAAATTACTACTGATGATCTGATTGGACTGTTTTAAATGTATTGACTCTTCTTCGTTGTCCTCATGGTGTAGAAATCCAGACTACACTGTTGAATCATTCTGACTCATGACCAATATTGTGTTTTTGGTTACATAATTAACACCAAGCCTAATGGTTGTGCTGTAATAGCTTCGTTTTTTGTGTTTAGTTTTATGCACATTATTGCTTTAATGTGCGGTTAGCACCTCCAGGTAGTAGGTGTTGGAAGCTGAGCTAGCACCCTGTTGCCAATATTGCAACATGTATATTTTTCACGCAAAGTACTGTTAAATTGAAACAAGATTGTAATTTTGGATAGGCGATTATTTCCCTGTAAGGGAACACTACTACCTGTTGTTTTTCTCTTGAATTCAGGACCATTATAGTTAGCAATTAGCATTTAAAAACCTTAGAAATTCACTGAAAAAACCAAAGGTTTCAGGGACATCATAGTTAAAAATTAGCATTTAAAACACCTTAAAAAAAAAAAAAACACAGGTTTCAGGGACGGTATAGTTAGAAATTAGCATTGAAAAAACCTTAGATATTCACTGAAAAAAAACACAGGTTACAGGAACATTACAGTTAGGCTGACATTTCACTTGTACAAAACCAGAAAAATTCAGGCGTTATAGTTAGCTGAGATAACTATACCTCGCTCCCTGCAATGCACTGCTGATGACATCACATATTACATCACTCATGACATAGTCAATGGCATCACTGATGACATGCTACTATGCACAAAAGGAAGGAGAGGGTGTGTGTAAGAACCGGGAGTCTTGACTTTTAAAGACGAGAACCCTCACTCACCCAAAGGTGACATGCTTCATCATTGGGTCCCCTCTTACACACTGTAACCGCAAGGTATACAGTGTAGGCTACAACTCTCGAAACAATTGAGAGGAGCGTGAGGTGTTTTAAGAGGATGCCAACTTAGGCAAGGGGAGTAAGGGGCAGAGTGTAAGTCAGAAAGAAAAAGCATTGTGTATATAAAACTAGCTACTGGGTAACAAAATTAAATTTACTGCTAGTCCCCATCAGCCTGGGGTAAAACGAGGTGATATAGGATTGAAATGTTATCCTAATTACTAGTGAGTGAGGGTTCTCGTCTTTAAAAGTCAAGACTCCCGGTTCTGACACACACCCTCTCCTTCCTTTTGTGCATAGTAGCAGCTCATCATTCTTTGTGAGGAACATTCGTTAGGAGTTAGTGATGTTTGATGCTTTGATTTACTCCAAATATTTGAACCCTTTAGTGTGATACATTTAGTACAGCAATTGCTGTGGGTATTTGTTTTTAGCTCACCTAGATTGGTTTTTCTGCAGTAGACAGACCTTGTTTTTACACAGTGAGTCTAGATTGTTTTGTCACAGTCCCTGGTAGGATATGACGGAATATACGGGACTGGCTTTTGATGAAGACACAGTACAGGCAATACTAGATACACCTAGTATACTCGACACACACATTTCACAGACTTTATCCAATTCAGAAGAATGGACTAAACTTAGCAATATTAAGAAACAACAAGTACGCACCATTCTACATGCTGCTATTCTCACCGAATACCTTAGAGGGAATATAGCTCCCCTTGGCCTCATTGTATTTAATACTCCAAGACTATTTCTAGATAATAAGGTTTTTGTTACCAATTGGTCCAAAATAGCCTGGCGGTGTACCAGAGATTTGCTGGTCTTGATAATCACTACAGCCAAAGAAACAGCGGACTTATTAGTCATAGAAATTCAATCTTTGGAGACACAGCTCAAAACAGGTATACAGATCTCTACATATAAGAAGAAGCTAGACGAAATCACAAAAAATTTGAATGAGGTCAAAGACGATCTGGTTAAATATAAGATCGGCAAACTCAAGAAAGACCTTGATAGATTCTCCCTTGATAAGGTGTACCCTTACATCGCAGATGGTTATCAAGTTAACCTTAATAACAAAAAGATAAATAAGAAGGGCACACGGGGTTGGCGTAGAGATACGGATGAGTGGACCTCCAACTCTGATGAGTGGAGTGACTCAACAGATTCAGATACGGATCAAACTCTTTTCCGCCAACCCAGGAGAGGTAGAGGCAGAGGTAGGGGTTACTCCTTCCCCCCTAATCAGCAGGCTTCTTGGTGGCCACCACAACCATGGGCTTTTCCACCACCTCTTTTCCATCCCTGTCCACCCTATGGGGGTCCGTCGTACCAACCTTTTACGGGACAGGACAGAGGACGAAGAGGACGCAGGAGAGGCAACAGAGGACAGACTCTGGAGACTCCTCGAGTCAATTGGGATCCAACATTGGAACAGAGGATCACGAGGAGCATGACAGCCTCCATGAGCGAGCCAACAACCTAATCGTCAATCTGAGTAGCAAAACACTCACTCAATTGGAGATATGTGTCATGTCTAAGGGTTTAGGCTTTGTGCCTACCAAACTGGGAGATGACTTTATGACACACAAAGAACTGGCGGAATTCTTTCGTAAGATACGTTTGTGTTTCTTTTCCAGTGAATTTGATAAAGAACCACTTGACCAGAGCTCTAACACAGGTCTCCGGAATAAGTCCACTTTTCTGCCTATATCGCAACAGGTCCCATCAGAAGTTCTTACTTTTGAAAAGGCCGTGTTGAAAGATTATGAATCAGGCTTGAGTCATATCCACAAAACATTCTGTAATCTGTCCAATGCAGAGAGACAATGTGTCTCTTCTTTAGGTAACGATCCCCTGATTACGATTAAACCAGCGGATAAGGGGGGAGTGACGGTGATTTTGGATACAGAGGTATACCGAGAGGAATGTCTCAGACAGCTGGATAATGTCACTTTCTATACCCATATTACATTAGATCCCACTAAACGGCTACAACAGAGAATCAAGTCACTGGTGGATGAAGGGAAAGAGGCTGGGTGGATAACAAAAAATGAGTCTGATTTCTTGATACAAAAAAAATCCTAGAATACCAGCCTTTTACATCCTCCCAAAAATACACAAACAGCAGCGACCTCCACCTGGCAGGCCTATTGTGTCTCTTTTAGAGCCTTTATCGAAATTTGTCGATTATTTTCTTTGACCCTTTATATCCCAAATGCCATCCTACCTACAGGATACTAAACATGTGCTGCAGTGTTTTGAATCTTTTGCTTTCGATCCCAACTGTCAACTGATGGCAACATACGATGTGGAAGCATTGTATACTAATATACCGCAAGATGCCACCCTTGAGACTATACGGGATATTTTAGATCACAATCCACGTGATGATCAAACCCCTAATGACTTTGTTATGCGGTGTGCAACGTTAGCACTTAAAGAAAAAAAAATTAGTTTTGAAGGAAAACTTTATTGGCAAACCACCGGTACTTCCATGGGGAGCACTTGTGCCCCCAGCATGGCCAATCTCTACATGCATGGTTTTGAGACACAACACATTTACCCTCTACACAACCCTTTCCATGGTCAACTCAAACTATGGAAGCGCTATATAGATGATATCCTGGTCATCTGGGAAGGTGACCAGGGATCTCTAGAGGATTTTTCAGGATGGTTGAATACACGAGATGTGAACCTTCGGTTTACTGGTGAGAATAACAACTCCTCCATTCTTTTCTTGGATCTTAGACTATATCCTAAGGATGGTAGGATTCACACCGAGCTATATCAGAAACCGATGGCCCGTAATTCCCTGCTGAGTTTTCATAGTTTTCATCCGAGGGCATTACTCACTAATTTACCAGTAGGCCAATTTCTCAGACTCAGGAGAAATTGTTCAGAATTGGCCCAATATCATAAACATGCTATGAAGCTGACTGAGGAATTGTCTGCCAGACACTATCCGACACAATTGATTAAAAGAGCCTCTAAAAGAGCACGTAAAAATGATAGGGGGGCTTTGTTGGAAACATACACCAAACCCATATCAGAAAGACTGGTGTGTGTTACTACTTTCAGTAATTTGACCACTAGTGTCAAAAGGGCCATTAATAAGAACTGGCACATACTGAACACAGCAAAATTGACATTGGATTCTCCTCTTTTTGCGTTGAAACGCAGTAGCAATTTACAAGACCTTATGGTGCACACGAGACCAAGAACTAACACGTGTCACAATAATCAATCAACACTGTGGAGTCTTAATCCTGTCACTGGACATTTTCCATGTGGTTCATGTGTATGTTGTCCCTTCACGAGCCATGTAACAGAAATTGATATTCTACCAGGGAAGCCTTGGAAACTGAATAGCCACACTAATTGTAATACTAGTGGGGTGATTTATATGATTAAGTGCCCTTGCTCTTTAATTTACATCGGCATGACTTGTCGCAAAGTACGTCAAAGAATCACTGAACATCGTAGTACCTTCCGGTGCAAGAAATCAAATACACGCATGACAAAACACTATCTAGACAAAGGACACACAGAAAACGATCTTCAATGGGTCATTATTGATAAACCTCACTATGATGTCAATATGCGACCTTTGGATAAGGTTCTATTCCGCCGTGAACAACGGTGGGTTTTCCGTACCAGGAGTCATGTGACAGGTTTAAATGAGGACATTCCTTGGGGTTCGGTCTAACTTTTTACCGTCCCCTTTAGTTTTGTTGTCCTGATGAGTCCCGTCCGCTTGGTGTTATTAACCCCTTCGGTGCTCATGATGGAACGGTTCCGTCATGAGCCACGGTTGAGCTGTGCTCATGACGGAACCGTTCCGTCATGACCACGCCCGCGCAAGATTCCGTCAGCACAGCGGCGGAATTTGCGCAGCATGGAAGGGGTTAAGTACACTGACATATATTGTGTGTGTAAGGCCATTAACAGGCCTGTGATGGAGATAGTACAAGGCTGTTTGTTAACAACCTTGTTGCCCCTTCTTCCTTTATACACTAATAATATATTTGAATACACACTGGTTTGTCCCTGCTAAATTGGTGTTTGGAAATTATGAAATTCCCCGAACATATCAGTGAGAACATCTGATAATTATGCCCGTTATATTCTATGTGTAATGAGGCTTTTTGGCAGGGCAATCACTTGGGCTGGGACGCTGAATGGCTGCCCTCTCTATATATCTAATTATACGATATATTGATGTTACATATGAGTGATTCTGCCGTTTATTTCTCCCGTCTATCTATCCTTACAGACTTGGAGATTCTAATATATGGTGGCAATATGGCTTCACATACTAGTGCATACCTACATACGTGGACACATTTGGAGCCACTGATGGTGAGAACGCTATCGTTTTAAAGTTCATTCATAGCGCAATATATAGAGCAGAACTACATTTCCCGTGATTCCTTCAGAGCCGGATGTTAATTGTTCAACTTCCGGGTCAGACATACTCACGGAGCCAATAGTTGGGTTTAAAACATGTGAAGACGCGCTCTTTCTTTCCCCTCGTTTGGTGCCCTGAACGGAAAGACACGGGTTAATGAAAGGTACGTGGGATGAGAATGCCTGCCGTTTGTCCAGTGCACTTTTGTTGACATGCCGGGCAGACTGTATACGATGTGTCGTAGGGCCTTGAGATTCTGTTGGCAACACTTTGTATCGTGCGCTGCATAACTCTAGTGCTAGATACTGCCACTCGTTCTATAGGATGTGAGAGATACATGATCACTATCCTGAACTTAGTTGGGCAGAGTCCATTATCGCCATATTTTCTGTGTGTTTCCCTGGTCCCGTCTCTTAGCTCTTCATTGATCTGTTCCTCTTTGACTATGTTAAGCAAATTACTAGACAGATTACCTATGTCTTTTATGAACATTGATTACCTCGCGCATTCATGGAAGCGCTATGCGTATATCATACCTGTGTAACTCTGTGCAACTTGGAAAAACCGGTCTTGAGTTGTCCATTTTTTGTTCATTTGTTGTTTTTATGTATTCTCTCTCAGTAATCTGTGATCTGAGGCATCATTCCTTGTAAGGGAGAGGTAAATTAACATTACCTTTTAGGTAAGCTATTTGATACTTACCTCATCACGTGTTCGTTTCTTTTTAATCACGTGTTTAGCACAAATCACGTGTGAGGTGTTTGTATTGGTGTGTTGGTGTGTTGGGAGTCCATGATATATTGTTGGATATGACAAAGAAATGGCTGATTATTTTTATTCTCTACAGACACTGGACCGGACTGCAGCTGGTTCTGTTGTCACAAACCACCATAACATTGAGTATGGTTTTTACTTCAATTTTTGTTTTGGTAGCAGAGTGATAATTTCGAGAGGTCCTGATGAATGCCGCAAACTTGTAGTCATCTGGCAGAAACATGTCGACCACTAGTAATTAGGATATTATTTCAATCCTATATCACCTCGTTTTAACCCTAGCTGATGGGGACTAGCAGTAAATTGAATTTTGTTACCCAGTAGCTAGTTTTATATACACAATCCTTTTTGTTTCTGACTTACACTCTGCCCCTTACTCCCCTTGCCTAAGTTGACATCCTCTTAAAACACCTCACGCTCCTCTCAATTGTTTCGAGAGTTGTAGCCCACACTGTATACCTTGCGGTTACAGTGTGTAAGAGGGGACCCAATGATGAAGCATGTCACCTTTGGGTGAGTGAGGGTTCTCGTCTTTAAAAGTCAAGACTCCCGGTTCTTACACACACCCTCTCCTTCCTTTTGTGCATAGTAGCATCTCATTATTCTTTGTGAGGAACACTCGTTAGGAGTTAGTGATGTTTGATGCTTTGATTTACTCCAAATATTTGAACCCTTTAGTGTGATACATCACTGATGACATCTCAAATTACATCATAGATGACATCACTGGTGACATCATCCAGTGACTGAGTGTTTCTAAAAAGTTTAAGAATGTTATATATAAATATACGCCATGGTGTATTTGATGAATGAGTGGGTGTATGAGTGACTGTATAGATGATTTAGTAGGTACGTGACTGACTGTATAAGTGAGTGATTAAACGTGTCTTAGTGAATGTATGAGTGAGTGACTAATCTGTGTGAATGTGTGTATCAGTCTGTCAGTTGGTGTGCAAGTGCTGCTTGGGTTGGTGAGTAGATACATGAGTGTCTATATTGGCTATTGATTAGTTGTCTGAGTATCTATATGGGTGCCTGAGAGTGGGTGAATCCCTAAGTGTATGGGTTCATGAGTGCATCTGTGAGGGTCTGTATGGGTGAGTGAGTGTGGATTTTGCTGTGTAGGTGAGTGAATGGATGTCTCAGTGGTATATGGGTGAGTAACTGCATATATGACAGGCAGTATATGTGAGTGTTGGACTATATAAATGACTGTATGTGTGAGTGAGTGATTGTGAGAGTAGCTGTATGGTTTAGTGTGTGTTTGTGTCACCGACTCTATAGTAGAGTAAGTATTTGCTAGTATCTGTATGAGTAGTGATTGTGTGTGTGTTTCTGTATGGGTGAGTAACTGGCAGTGTGATTGAGTGTTTGGGTGAGTGGGTAGATGTGTGAGTAGCTCTATTAGTGACTGACGGTGTCTGAGTGGCTGTATAGGTGTATGAGTGGATATATTAGCAGCTATATTGGTGAGTGACTAGTTGTATGAGTGCCTGTTTGGGTGAGTGAGTGGATGTATACGTAGACCTATGAATCAGCGAGTGGGTATCTATGTACTTGGATTGGTTTGTCAATGGTTTCAAGAATGGTAGTCGGAAATTTGGAGTGGGTGTATGGAAGGTTATATTGGGGTTTGAGTAGGTGCATCAGAGATTATGTGAATGATGTCATCAGTGAAGTCATTTGGATCATCAGTGATGTCATCAGTGATATCACTGACCATGTCATGAGTGATGTAATATGTGACTTCATCAGAAGTGCATTGCAGGGGCGTGAATTATAGTTAGCTCAGCTAACTATAACAGCAGAATTTCTCTGGTTTTGTTCGAGTGAAATGTCAGCCTAATTATAACGTTCTTGTAACCTGTGGTTTTTTCAGTGAATATCTAAGGTTTTTTAAATGCTAATTTCTAACTACAATGTCCCTGAAACCTGTGTTTTTTTCAGTGAATATATTTATCAATCAAGGGGTTTATTAAGAGCAACTACTCACCCAGGAGGGTCTCAAGGTATTGGGGGGGTGCGTACACAGCTCCATTGGCAGTCACTCAAGTCGAGAAGCCAAGCAGGTCCTGAGGTCTTCCAGGGCTCACCAGGGTTCATGCCTGAAGCTCATGGTGATTGGTCGAAGAGCCAGGTCATGAGGCCCCTCAGGAACTTAGAGAGATGGTATCTGGCGGAGATGGAGAGGGAGGGTGTTCCATGCCTTGGTCGTGAGGAAGGAGAAGGAGCGGCCTCCTGCTCTGGTCTTCTTGATGTGCAGGAACCATCGTGAGGGAAAGCTGGGCTGAGCAGAGGGATCTTTGGGGTGGTGGTTCATGTAGGTGGGGCGGGAGTTGTGGAGGGCTTTGTGAGCGTGGATGAGGAGCTTGAAAGTGATTCCCTTCCTGACGGGAAGCCAGTGTAGTGCCCGCAGGTGTTGGGAGAGGTGGCAGTGGTGCGATAGGTTAAGGACTGGTCTTACGGAAGCACTCTGGATGTTCTGGAGTTTGCGGGTGAGGTTCCTGTTGATTCCGGCATAGAGTGTGTTGCCGTGGCCCAGCCTGCTTCTGATGTGGGAGTAGGTGATGGTTTTCCTGTGTTTGAAGGGAATCCAGTTGAAAGTCTTTGATCTGGCGGTCCATTTTGAGTTCAGAGTCCAGAATGATTCCACGGTTGCATGTGTGGTCCGTGGGTGGAGGTGGGTTTCCAAGGGCGGGGGGCTACCAGGAATTGTTTGGGATGTGGTCCTATGATGAGTACTTCGATTTTGTCTGTGTTCAGTTGTAGGCAGCTGTTCTCCATCCATCTGGTGACCACTTCCATTCCTTCTTGAAAGTTGTTTTTCAAAATGTTTGGTTCATTGGTTAGGAAGAGGACAAGTGTAGTGTTGTCTGCGTATGATACGATGTTGAGTCCTTGTGATCTGACGATGGATGTGAGTGGAGCTATGTAGACGTTGAACAGAGTGGGGCTTCTGGAGGATCCTTGGGGGACTCTGCAAGTGGTCTGTTTTCTACCGGAGAGAAAAGAGTGGATCCAGTCAAGGGTTTTGTTCCGGATTCCTGTATTGTGGAGTTTGTGGGCTGATGTGCTGTGTGAAACTGTGTCCAAGGCCGTGGAGAAGTCCAGGAGGATGAGGGCTACAGTCTTTACTCTGTCGAGAAGTGAGCGGGTGTCATCTGTTGCAGCGATGAGGGCAGTTTTGGTGCTGTGGTTCTTCCTAAAGCCTGATTGGGACGAGTTGAGGAGGTTGTTCTCATCAATGAAGGAGGTGAGTTGGCTGTTGACAGCTTTTTCAATGACTTTTGCCGGGAACGGAAGAAGGGAAATCGGCCTGAAGTTTTTGAGGTCGGTGGGGTCTGCTAGGGGGTTTTTCAGGAGGATGTTGATCTCAGTGTGTTTCCAGTCATCCGGTAAGGAGGAGGTCTTGAAGGAGCTGTTGATAATTTTCTGTTGCTCTGGGGCGATGACGTCTGTGGCTCTGTGGTAGATGTGGTGGGGGCATGGGTCTGTGGGAGCCCCAGAGTGGGTGTTCTTCATATTATTTAGGGTGTCTTTGATGTTGAGGGCAGTCCCTGTGTCCAGTGTAGGCTGTGTGGTACAAGAAGCTGTGGGTGTGTGTTCCTCGTGGAGGTTGTTGTCATCGAAGTTGTCATAGATGGTCTTGATTTTGTTATGGAAGAAGGTTCTGAGCTTGTAGCAGAGGTCCTGGGAGGGTGGGATGTTGGTGGACTCACTGTTGGGTTGGGCAAACTCTTTCATGATGCTGAAGAGTTCTTTGCTGTTGTGTGCATGGGTCAAGATTCAGTCCTTGTGGCTGTTTTGTAGTTGTTGAGGTCCGCTGGGTTTTTGGAGTTCCTCCATAGTTTATTCAAGTTGTTTGCAGGTTTGTTGGGATTCCGAGGGTTCTGTGGAGAACCAGTTGCCCTTTTTGGCATAAAGGTTAGAGGATTTCTTGAGGGGACCGACAGTGTTGGCACAGTTGGTGATCCATTTGTGTAGGGTGGGCAGCAGTGGTGGGGTCGTCATCTGAAGTGGTGGGAGCGGAGCCGATGAGCATGACCGTGAGCTGGTCATTGGAGGTCTTTTTCCAATTCCTGCATAGGGTCTGGGGTGGGTGTCTGTGGGAGAAGTTAGCTTTGAAGGTGAAGTGGACGCAGCAGTGGTCCGTCCATGGGAGTTTGGAGGTGTGGCTGAAGGAGATGGAGTTTCCTGCAGTGAAGACGGGGTCAAGTGTGTGTTCTGCTGAGTGCATTGGTCCTGGTACGATCTGAGTGAGTCCGATGATGCAAAATTTTTCCAGGAGGGAGGTTGATTTGGGGTCTTGGTGGTTGTCAAGGTGGAAGTTGAGGTCTCCCAGTAAACTGTAATCAGTGGAGGCGATGGCATGCAAAGCGATGATGTCGGAGATGGAGTTGGGGAAAGGTGCTTGGGTCTGGGAGGTCTATAGATGAGGGTGTCTAGGAGGGTGGTGGTCGGGTTGACCTGTATCTTGAAGTGGAGGTGTTCCATTGAGTCTGTGGTCCCATTGGTGTAGGTGCTCAGGCAGAGGTTGGGCTTGTGTGCGATGGCGATGCCACCTCTGGGATGGTTTGGGTGGTACTTCTGGGTGATTTTGTATCCTTCAGGGATGGCGATTTCTGGTCCTGAGTTGGCCCTTGTCGAGGTTTTGGTGAGAAAGGCGACATCAGGAGTGGTGCTGTCAAGGAGATCCCAGAATCCCACGGCATGTCTGTGGAGGGATCGGACATTGAGGAGAATTCATTGCAGGGTATGGGCAGTGGTGGAGTTGTGTTTGGGCAGTGGAGGTGGGTCCTGGGTCTCGGCAAGGTTGAGAGAGTGGCAGCAGTTTCAGCTGGTGAAGGGACTGTGGGTTTCAAGTGATGAGGGGAGCTTGGAGTTGTTTTAATTGCTGCTGTTGAGTGCCTAGGCAGGTCGGAGGACGAGGGTTCCTGGTGCTGGTCATGGACGAGTCACACATTGGATGCAGATGGGCTTGCCTTTGGCATGCCGGCAGGGTGTCCGCACAACGGCCTCCATTAAGTAGAGGTCGGGGAGGGCGGGACAGCTGGGAGGCTGGGAAGTGGGAAAACGTGGGAGCAGGAGGGGCCACGGGGGCAGCAGCAGTGGTAAAGCGGCAGAAGGGGGAGGACGAGTCGAAAGGGCAATGAGAAAAAAAGAGAAGCCCAGAGGAGAGAGAAGCTGAATTTAAAACTTAAAATTTTAATGAAAAACTGACTTCACTAAACTAAACACAAAAACTGAACTAAACTAAACAAAAACTGAACTGAAAGGCAGAGCAGTCCAGTGGCGAGGTATGGGGCCTAAAACCATGATCTGTGTCTATCAGGCTGCAATCGGAGGCAGAGCACTGCCTGGGTTTGCTGGGGAGCTGCGGGCTGGGAGAGCAGAATATATATAAAACGCAGTGTCGATTGTGATCGCCACTGGGTAGTAAAGTTAGGAGCACACTTCCAAAGGGAATTGATTTTTTCGTTTCTAATAACTTTGATATTGTTTGAGAAATCTTTCATAGACTTTCCATAAAAGAGCCTCATCCATCTCATCTTCTTCCTGGAACATTGTGGGTTGATCTGTCAAACGGAGGCCAAGAAAAAGAGAGGATCTAAAACACGTTCTTCCTATGCATTTTTCCATAGGAACATTGAACAGTGAAACCACTCCACTCTAGAACTCTCCACTCTATGCCACTCCACTGTACTCAATTACACCACATCATTCCACTCTACAATAGGACACACTACTTCAGTCTACTTTATGACATGCCAATCCTCTTTATGCTGCTCCACTCTATGTCACTCCACTCTAGCTTCTCCACTCCACACCACTCCACTCTACACAATGACACTCTATGCCACAACACTCTATTCATCACATTCTATGACATGACACTTAATACCATTCAAGTGTATGCCACTTCACTTCACTGTACTACACTGTACGACCCTGTACTCAACTCTATGACACTTTATACCCCTCCAGTCTAAAACACTCTACTCCACTCTATGCCTCTCCACTCTACTGTACTCTAAGCCACTGTATGGCACTCTTCTCCACTCTATGGCACTCTACGACACTCTACTTCACTGTACAACACTACACAATTCCCTCTATGCCACTCCATGACACTTTACTCTGCTTAATTATGATACACTACTCCACTACACTTCATTCTACTCCACTTGTCCACTCTATGTCACTCCACTCTATGGGGCATATCAACAAGGGCTTTATCTCTGCTTTTTTGGCTTTAAAAGCCAAAAAAGGAGAGATAAAACTAGCGCCCTATCAACAACAGGGTGCTAACATGCAAATTTGCATGTTAGCACCCTTTTACTCTACGCTTCCCCTTGCATCTCTAATGAGATGCAAAGGGGGCGTTGCAGAGTAAAATAATAGGAGAAATGTCGCTAAGCGACATTTCTCCTATTATCAAGAATGTCGCTAACCCTGTTAGAGACAAAAAAAGCAGCGCTAACCGCGGTTAACGCTGCTTTTTTACGTCTGGTATTTTTCAGACTTAGCCATGATATCCTATGGAAGGAGGATATCATGGCTAAGTTTGCCTGTCCCTATCAACAAGGTAACGTGAGATTATCGCTGGGTTTCCAGCGATAATCTCACGTTAGCCTGTTAGCGTGAGGATTTTTATCGCTGTTGAGATAAGTGTTGCTAATAGCACGCTATCTCAGCGATAAAAATTCACGCTAGCCGGCGATAATTATCCTAGCGCTAAATGCGCTTAGAGATAATTATCGCCGGTTGTTGTTGATATGCCCCCATGCCACTTTATGCCACTCCACTCTATGACAGTCTATGCAACTCCACTCTCCCACAGTCTACAGCACTCCACTCTACAAAACTGTACGGTATACTCTACTCTATGCCACTCCATCTAGTCTATGACACTACATGCTATAAGACTCTCCCCCACTGTACTCCAAGACACTCCACTCAAGAATACTCCACTTTAAGACACTGTACTCACCCCTGCTCCACTCTATGCCACTCCACTCTAGAACATTCTACTGTACACTAAGCCTCTCTACCAGACTCTACTCTACTCTATGCCACTGTAAGGCACTCCATTCGATGACACACCACTCAATGACACTCCACCTGACGACACCCCACCAAACAATACAGCATACGACAACACTCCACTCAAATATTTGAAACATATATTTTTTTTAAATTACTTTGAAATGTAATTTAAGTTTAAATCTTAGTCATAGTTAGGAAAAACAAATTAATTATTGCTATATAAATCCAACTTAAACTAGCCAAAGGTTAAAGGGATGTTATAGCTAGGTGACAATGACAGTTAAAACATGTCATTTTAAACTAACAAAACAACTGAACTTCACCTGTTATAGTTATCTCAAGTACCTATAACTTGTGCCCTAAAGTAACTATAACATTAGCCCCACCATGCAGTGTTGTCACCAGTGATCTTTTTATCAATGATGTAGTCCAACATATCATTACTGATGTAACATGGGAGGAAATTGGCAGTTCATGGAGAGAACGTGAGTTATGTTTACTTTAGGGGGAAAAAAACGTTGGTTTTTTTCAGTGATTTTCTAAGGCTTTTTTTATTTATCGTACATTATAATTACAATTCCTAACTATAACATCACTTTAACCCTTGTATTTTTCAGTATACTTCTATAGTTTTGTTAATATTGATGTCGATGTATGCAATAATACATGTGTGCATAAAAACGAAATGTAATCACTTTTCTCGAAATCACCCAATAAGACCTCTCCATCAACACTGAGTCAGAAATACGTGGTCAGGCAGGCCTGAGGCAACTGATTGACAGATCGCAGGTGGGAAAGCACATAGCCAGCAGAATGTACGCATGAACAGGAAAAACCAAGATTAATCCCGCAGATAGGCGGCAACACCACAATGGTCTGGAGAGATTGGCCCAAATAAAGCACAAATAGCCGGAAGGGCACGCGTTCCCAAAACACCATAAAGTTAGATGCCATATGAAGTTAGGAACACTCAGCCAATTAGGACACAACACACACAGTGATCATTTGCTCCCCATGCCAGACATCTGGACACATTACCCTCTGGCCCTCACTGTGTCCATGCAAGGTCAAGACCCACCTGCATATGTTATCAGGTGGGAGTAACTAATGACTCCATGACTAGGCCCACATTCCTCTTCCTAAAAACAATCTATAAATGGCTTCATGATGCTCCCAAAAAATTAAATATTGGCATTCAAATTGGTTGTATTTTACACAGTCCTCAGACCCACTTCTGTAACTGTGCACCTGCCGAAGAGTTTAATTAAACCAACTGTTCCTGTTTTGCCAAACACATCTTGTCTTTGTTTTTTCAAGGTAAATTCTCATTTGACCAACAGTTTCTATGTTTTTTTTTGCATGAATAAAGATGCCCATCACCGTGCTGGGTCCAGGCATAATGCCCAACTCCCCACAGTGCACTATTTTTGTCAGTGCAATGTAAAAATATAAAGGGTGTCAGTTTAAGTAAGGCAGATCTATGGGCTATGCCTACATAAGGACTTTATCATGGGGTCAGCATATAAAACATATATATAGCAGAACTTTTATTTTTGTTTTATTATCACAAATAAATATACTCAAATATATATTTTTAGTAATTGACATAGTGCAATGATTTTAAAAAGTGATTGACTTCATGAAGCCTCCCGCAACATAAAAAAACAAGCATTGGCATAGCCAATAGGTCTCGCCTTTGGGACCTTATAAGTGTTTAGCCATGCAACAGTTGCATAACTAAATACTTATAAGGTCCCAAAAGCGAGACCTATTGGCTATGCAAAGCAGCCGTGTGGCCGCGAAAGTGAAAGTGATCGCAATTGCGATCAAACATCAAAGCGGCCGTGGGGCTGCGAAAGTGAAAGTAATCGCGGTAAAGCGCGCACGCCCGCGCACATGCACTGTAGCTCTAGGCTGGCCTGGTAGCACTTTTTGGAGCCCTCTCAATAAGTCTCGCCGGACCAGCGCATGCGCTGGGTCAGGCGAGACCTAATGAACTCAAAGGAACTAAAAATAGCTATTTAAAGCAGTCATGGGGCATTATGGGGTGCTCCCTGGCAGAAGCAGGGAATATGAAATGAGAGGCTATTCCGCTCATTTCATTATCACTGCTATGTCCTTTTTACCTATAAGTCAGTACAGGAAAGTGCTTTAAAAATAAAAAGGACTGAATATGAAATGAGCAGAGTAGCCCACTCCTGCACTGCCATGTTTGTTTATTATTTTTATAATGGCAGAATGATTAGGCCAACCCCCCTTTGTCCTGAGGTCATGGGGGAGCCCCAGGGGCCCCATGGTCCCTCAGGCTCTCCTGCCAGCACTGTTCTTGGTACTGGCGAGAGTCCGCTTTTCTTGTCTGCTCCTGGGCAGGATCAGTTTTTTTCCTGCTCTCGCCAGAAAAGCAAACCTCAGCTCTCTGCCCACCAGAGTGAGGGAAGGGAAAAAATATCTGTGATCCCTCCTGGTGGGAACTTTCTGCTCCCGCTGGTGGGATCAATGCAGTCTTTCGGCCTGCACTCTGGTGGGCAGGGAGCTAACAGTGCTCTGAGGGATTTGAGTCACCATGGCACTGCCTCAAAAGAGCTCCAGGAGTTGGTATCCCTGAATCTGAAAGTGGCTAAGTAGGGGTCCCCATATCCCCCTCCCCTCCTGAAAGTGTAGCTGGCCCCATGAATAGGGTCACTGGGTAGAGCCCCACACTCCCTTCCCCTTCTACACCAGGCCACAGGGGATGTAGTCCAGGGTGCAGATATTGGCTAAGAGATAGGAGCCCATTACATGCCTGCTCCTCATAATATTAACAAAATAAATGCTTGTTTGTCCTCCGGGGCCTGGGCCACCACAGGGCTCATTAAAAAAATGAAAAAACAATAGAAGCGGCCATTTTGTTTTTTGCCTCCTCTGATACCCCCCCCCCCCCCCCCACAAAGGCTAGGGAGGGAACGTATCCCTGTCCTGCCACTTATATTGTTTATGAAAACTTTTTCAGGACAGCGTACTGAGACCCTAGTCCCATAATGGCTACGTAGATGTGTAATTGTAAGCAAGGTTATTTTATGGAACATTATCCCATACAAGCATGCAAGCAAGTGTTTGTCAAATGTCAAAACTTAAGAAACAAATTCAACTTTAAAAATGAGCACGTAAAATGGTGGTGTTCTCGTTCGGGTCTAATGTGACCATATCACACCCACTCCTTGGATGTGACGTGACTAAAAGCTTCCCAAAAACATTGCTATTAGTATATATTAAACCTTTTATAAGATCCTAAAATCATAAAAGCATTGTGGTGCTTCTTCAATACTAAAAACCTGGACAAAGCCAAATTATATTGAAAGGCAATAGAATAAGGCAAGTCAAAAGTCTGTAATTTAAAATCAATTTAGTGAGTAATGGTGTCCTAATTGAAAAAAATCTTCACTGCTCGAAACTGCAAGATTGTTTAAATGTTCTGAACAGTAGACAAAACATTGCTGACCCCAGCTACGGCAGACGATTATTGCGTTGGCACCCCACTCACCATCTCCAGGGAACAAACATGTTCAAATCCAGCCCCTTCAGAAGCCGCTGAAGGAGTGACGGCCAGTAGTGCATCTGCGGAAAATGAGCCAGGATCCAAATCACCAGGAGCAAAAGCATCTGAGGAAACCTCATAATGTGTATTTTGAAGCAATGGCAATCGAGCAGGGCATCTGTACAAGTGAGTCTTCAGGGGACCCATCAACAGTTCCATGTCTGTTGATTGGATTAGTTGCATACCCATGCATTTGTCTAGGGCACATTCAAAAGTACAAAGTTTACAGAGGAATACACACTGCACCCAGTGTAATCAGACAGGCTGAAAGGACAAGAACCAGTTGTCCTTCAGTTCTTGCAGCAAGGATGCACCAAAGGACTGTATCCTTCTCTCATGACATAGTAGCACATGTGGTAGTGACATCCCCATTTGGCTGCATGGTGGAACATCCATAGCGGAGCAAATAAAATAAAATCAGTGTCCAGACAACCAGGAATTGGACCAGCGGTAGGCCTCCAAAAAAACTTCCCAGCGGGGAGTGTATGAAAGATGGAGTAACTCTGAAGACTGTCTGGAAGGTACTCACCAACTCAGAGCCAATTCTTTAAAAAAATGCCTTATCCGTGCAGTATTTGAGATGTTAGAAATGTGGTGCAGGCGCTCCCCACAAGGGTGTGGGAGTTAATTCAGAGTAGTGACTGTATGTCAGAGGAAAATAATGCAACTTGAAGATTTGAAGATGAAACATCCCTACTGCAGATGTTAAGGCAATTTCCTTCTGAAACAATAAGGATTTCAGTCTGCTCATAGCATCAAAGTTCACTTTCAAAATTTTAATTGAAGGCCAAATTGTTGCATCCCTAAATGTACAGGTAGGTGGAAAAAGCACTTGTGTATAACAGGTCACAACCGCAGAAACCTGCACCAGATATGGTATTCCAGGTTTCATTCCACAGCAACCTTAATCATTCAACATCAAATAGCTTGGTTTGGAAAGCAATCTGAATGCTAGACGAATTACAGCATCTGGGAACCCTTTCAGAAAACATGACAAGTTCGCCTTGGATGCATTACATGTGACCTTCCTGCAAACCAGAGAATGGCCTAAAGTATTCTCACAATCTTACCATTCCTACAATGATAAGTTAAAGGTAGGATCCATGCCTCATGTACAAACCATAAAGGTAGGATCCATGCCTCATGTACAAACCATTCTCCTAACACTTCATATCTACCTACTTGAGGGTGTTTCAAGCAGTATTTGAAGTGAAAAGTTAAAATTGGCAGAAAAATAAACATGTGCTATATCCATTCTGCTGATGGTACCTCTGCAACAGCAAATGGCAATTGTTTGAGCTTTTCTATGTGTAACATAGTGTATATTGCTTCTTTTTTCATTGTATTTATTTAGTTAGTTACATAACTCAGGTCAGCCAAAAGCCAGAGTTTACTACCCCCCACCCTGCCGCTCCCCAGCCCACCGTCCGCAGTACTCCCACGAGGAGCCGCCACTCTATTTAGACTCCTGTTAGAGATGTGGTGCTATGTCAGGGGTCTCCAACCGCTTCTATAATGAGAGCTACTTACATTCAGTAAAAATCATCTTGAGCTACTAATATTATTATTTTTGCAATAGTTGCTATGTCAAACAAATTAAAATAGTGGACACTATATGAAAGACTACCTGCCGTGATCACTTCAGTTTATCAGGCATAGTTGCCAGCAGTAATGTAAAAAAGGCTTTGTCAATGTGGAATGCCTCAATGTGCATAATACATAACAACCATAGCTGCAATGCACCTGGCACCAAGGTAATACTATAAGGAATGTCCCCAATGCTGCATGATTTGTCTCTCAAATATCAGCTTTAAATATATTTTCAAAATTCTACCATTTTTTAAAAAACATCAGCTTATGAGTACTGAAAATACATACGTTCTATGCATGCTTCTCAATTTTTGTTTACATATAACATTCAGCCAAGCAAATGCTTCTTATTTGGTATGTTGGCTTGTACATAGGAGAGATACTTATAGGTAGCAGGAGAGCTATCAGTAGCTCACAAGCTATTAGTTGGTGACCCCTGTGCTATACTCTGCTAGTTCCAAGATTGACAAAATTGTGGGCCTGGCATTGTCCCGTGTTCTGGGCGAATGGGAAGGTATTCCTTCCCTACTTTATTGTGGTCGAGACGCAAGGACTGGATTTCACAATCATCATTCCCACAGGTTTTTTTTTAAAATCAGATTTGATTAGGTTATTCCTGTGAAGGCTGGGCATAAACCATACAAGAACCTGTAAAAAAGCATTAATGAGCAGGAATACCATAATTTCAAAAGTTTTCTCTTTAGCAAATCCTGCCAACATGCAGGATACTAAACGAAAACAATATGCAGACAGTTCAAGGTTCAAGTCAACAGTCCCAGGATACGGTCGCTGAAATACAGACAAGCCCAATGTCGAAAGAAATAAGTCTAGGGGAAAGTACCGACGTAGAGGCCTCAGTTAGGGGTCAGTTGATGGTAGAGGGGGGCGGTCAATCCCACGGTGCGTTGCCCAGCGGGCCTAGATCTTGCGGTGTTTTGTTGGGACAGCCGCATGCCGTAAATACTGTAATTTTCGCACCCATACAACTATCTAGCTCCAACTTGCATTTTCTCAGGGTCAGGGGGGAGGTCCCCTTTCATAGCTGTGCAATGTCACGTTTGGTAATAGTGAGGGCTAAAAAGAGTAAATGCTGCTTGTACTTGTTTCCCCCTATCTCGTCAGTGCTGTGTAAAAGAAAGAGTCGTAGATCATTTGGGAGTTCCCATGATAATATATTGCTGAGGCATGAGGAGACCCTGTGCCAGAAGGGCTGCAATGTGGAACACCCCCAAACTGTATGGAAAAATGTCCCCTCCTCCCTCTCGCATCTCAAGCATGTAGGGGATTTGATAGTGCCCATTGTCCAGAGTCTGGTTCGGGTATTATATGCGCAATGTAAATATTTGAATTGTGTGAGATGAAACTGTGTAGATACCGCCGCGCTCCCAGGGCTGGCGATGGCTTCCACCCAGTCGTTGTCCGTCAGGTCGGGAATGTCCTCCTGCCATGCGTGTCTAGTCTTGTCGAGGGTGGCCCAGGTGTGAGTTGTCAATGTTTGATATATTTGTCTAATTTTATGTAGGCCCAGGTCCGCCATTAAGAGGTACCCCTCAAGGGGATGGAATTACGGGAGGGATTCCAGGGTCTGATTCAGGGGGTCGAAGCGTGACGAAGTTGAAGATATTTATAGAACTGGGTCTTGTGCAGTTGGAAGTCACCCTGAAGCTGCTGGAACGATTTCAATGCGGTTCCCTGCATTACATCTCCCAGGGTAGAGATCCCCACCAAGTCCCACACACGGAAACCCTGCAGGGCCTCCACAGGACGAAGTTCCGTGCCATACCACAGGGGGGTCATTTGGGTTATAATCCTGTACTATCCTATCTGTCGGACTGTAGCCCGCCAAAAGTGCATCACCACCTTACACGCCGAGGGCAATGATTCAAGGGTGTTAGAGTTATAGAGGAGCTGGAGGAGAGGGGTCTTCCCCATTGCAGCATGCTCGAGTGCAAAAGCCAGGTCAGTTGGAGAGTTATACCACCATTCGTTAATTATCAGGACGTGAGAGGCAACATAATAGGCATAAACGTCTGCTGCTGCGATTACCCCGCAGTAAGTAGACTGAGTGCAAGTGTGAAGAGGCACTTTCATAGCACCCCCATTCCAGAGAAATGTATTAAGTATAGCATTCACTTGTGCAAACCAGGATCGTGGAATCTTGTAAGGGAAGTTTCGTAATTTGTAGAGAATTCTGGGCAACTAGACCATCTTAAAGATGGCTGACCGGCAATAGCGGGACGGAGGACCCTATGGTCGTTCCATTAGTGAGACTAGCTACCAGTGGGCTAATATTATTGGTCCATGAAACCTTAGGGCAGGGCGATATGAAGATTCCCAGATATTTGAAGTTCCCACAGTTTTTTGCTGTGAAGTTTGTACTGTGTGCCTGTTAGTTCAACAAAGATGTTTCGGTCAAAAATGTAATTATATATTATAAACCTTTAATTGAAGATAAGTAAAGTTAAACCTGTTTTACCACTATACCTAAAGCGTACTAGCCTGCGTTGGTAGACAGCATATGCAGGATTGTGACCCATTTCATGGATTTTCTGACCGGCCGCAATGCAGGGCTGGCTTTAGCACATGGTACAACAACTATTTTTGCCCCACCCACCAATGACCTCCTACTCAGATTCCATAATTATTTTTTCCAATATATTTTTATTGTTTTATACCACACAAAAATTGCATTCGGTATCAAAATACAGTTACATTCACAATAGCAGGCTATGAAATTGAATTATTACTGAGGAATGCCTCACACATCTAACAAATCATGTGCAGCAGAAGAAAGTACACTCCGTAGTAGTTAGTTAAGCCTGAGTTGTCGTATTAACAAACTGATTTCTTGTGCAATAAACAGGCCTGCCAGTGTCATAAAACTACATCTATCCATTCGTCATAAATCTATTAACACGAAATGCAACCCCTAGTCCCTCCCTCTTATCCCTTCCTCCTCCCCATTGGCGTAACAACTATATGTGATCAATGGTGGAAACAAGTCACAGCTGTGTCAATAGCGAATGAGTACAAAATAGCAAACAAGAATGTTATTCTCCACTGTCAGAGGTAGTGCCCATGTGAGAAACCAATGTAGTTGTTCCCCTAGGGAGGTGAACCCCCTCAGGGTGGTGCCTCTAATTCTGACGTGCCCGATTCCACATCAGAGTCGGTATGCGGGATTTTCAATAAATGTACCAGTGCCTCCCAAGCCCTTGCCAACTCTAATGCCCTGTCGCTTTTAGTGTGGGCCGCCAGCTGCAGTCTCGTGGACCCTTCACATTCCGCCCATTTAACAAACTCAGTGCGCCATCTCTGAAAACTAGTGCCCTTCTTGGCCTTCCAGTGAGCTGTAATCTCCCTCTTCGCCAGCAAAAGCCCCAAGTCTATAAACATACTTGTTACCTTATTCCTAGAGGTATGGGGGAACCAATGCAGCAAACAGAGGCCTATAGTGGATTCTATGTCCCTGTCTGTGACAACGTGCAACAGTGTGACCACCTCCTCCCAATATGTTCCAAGTTGAGGACAACTCCACATCATGTGGCAAAAATCTGCTCTCACCATGTTATAGCGCGGGCACATTGCCGAATTCACATTAAAATATTTATGAATTTTCGCTTGTGTAAGGAAGGCCCGATGAACAATGAAAAAATGCACCAATTGAAAGCGTGCATTCCTGGTGCTTTTCCATGTGCGCTCCACCAGTCCGGCCCACGCTGTCTCAGAAATTTCGTTGCCTAAGTCCTCTTCCCACCATCGTCGGAGCGTTACTAATGGGGTCAGTCTCTCGTTTGTCATTCGGCGATATAGTGAACACGGGATCCACTCCAGTAATATGAAGTTACAAATCTTTATTGAATCAACAATTTCCTGCCACTTTTCTTGCACTAAATAAATGTATTTGAATTTCCACAGATGACCCCGAGCCCTTTCTTTTGGGCTTGAGATTCCTTCCCATCCATATTTGGTCCTGAGGAAGGTGGTTTCTCCACCGAAACGCACGTAGACCAAAAATCAAGTACTATCCCTGAGGAGTGGTCCTTGGAGACCTTGGTGCCGATTACGATCCTGTAAAAAATATCCCCGTACGACTCGTATCCGGTCTTTTCACCGTACGAATCGTACAAGTGCCGTACAAACTGCCAAGTACGATTCGCATGGGAAAAACTCCATACGAATCGCATTGGTAATAATTCCCCACACGTCCTCGGGTCAGAAAATGTGTCCGACACGTCCCCGGACGATTTACCGTACAAATGTGAAAAGTGGAGTCCGACCGCGCAAGTACGATCCATCCCGTGCGTCCGATGTTACAACCGTATGGAAAAAACACAGTCCGCACCGAACTCCCATAGCAACCATGGAGACATGTGCCCGCATACGCGCCGAACACCCCCCCCCAGCCCCCGTATGTACGCACCGAACCCCCGTGTATGTACACCCGTGTACGTACGAGTCAAACCCTCACTCGTACGTACACGGGTGTACAGACACGGGTGGGGGTACGACTCGTACGTACAGGGGTGTACATACACAGGGGGGTTTGGCGCGTACTCACGGGGGCTGGAGGGGGTACGGCACGTACCGGGCCCCCTAATCAGGTCGTTTCGCAACGTACTTCGCTTTTCCGGCACTTTTTGGGTGCCGTAAAAATATTGCCGTCCGAACTGCTGTCGGTTCGATTCGTACTTCCTGGTTCGTGAAACGCTGCCTGAAAGCGTCCCGACGTCACGTCGGAGCATTCCCGGATCACATTCGTATGTATATTTTCGTCGGTCGGTGTTTTGTACGACTCGTACGGAAATGGTGTTTCCGTGCGAATCGTACTTCCATGTTTGTAAAGTTTTACGACCGGGTACGAGTCGGACGGAGAAAACGCTCCGATCGACGGTTCATACCCGGTTTTTCCAGGATCGGAATCGGCCCCATAGTGTCATCAGAAACAGTTTCTATTCTGTTTTTCCTCCACCCTATTTGTTCGGACCCCCTACAGGATTGAATCTCATGTTGTTTTTATAAGTATGAGGATGATTGACGAATGTATGTAGTAGTGTGTATGGTGTTAATGTATATGCTTTTGTAGTTGTAGGGTCATCACAACTAATGTACATATAGTTTGCTATCATGTATTATATGTAACTTATGTTTTTTTGTAAAAATTGCAGATTCTATTTAACATGTACACAAAAACAGTGTTTCTCTAATTGATCTAAATAATACTAAAATGAGAAATGTGTTATTAGACATATAATTTTATAAAATATATATATTTTTTAAATTGTAATAAAGAATATAAATGAGTTTAAATGACCTTTCTGTACCTTTTCTATGATGTCATAGACATAGGTTATTTGTTGGCAGGACAGAACCTGAACAGGTCAGATTTAAAGAAATATACGTCTTGATAGAGGTTTTCATTTGTATTTCATTCGGCTATATAAACAGGTAACCGCCTTGATGGTACCAGCAGCCAGGACTATATATTGGCAAGCCATTGAAGTAGGAGGCTCTCTGAGCCCCATTTGTCAATATGCCTGGATGGCCGTTATGAGCGCCAAGTGTAATAAATAGTCCCCATGAGCCAACTCATATTTGTCCTGTAATACCTCAAAGGGAATCATGGCGCTATCTTCATAGAGGTCTCCCATGGTGAGCAATCCCCTCTCCGCCCAGTCTATCAACGCCGCCCAGTTACCACCATGCGATAGAGCAGTGCACACCGTCAATGGAATCTCAGGGGCGTATGGACGCACTATTTGTGCTCGCCGTTGGCTTCTGTTCCAGCAGAGTTTAATTTCCCCATCTCTCAAGCGAGAGAGGAGGCCGAGAGCGGCGATTGCAATAGTATTCTGTAGAGCGTTTGTCTATCAACCTGAATCCCCTCCACGTCATCAGCGCTCTGGAACGTCCGTGCTACTACCTGAGTAAGCCACTGTAGCTGCGCCGCCAAATAATATGTTTCAAAGTCAGGGACCGCTAAGCCACCCTCCGATCATTGTCTCATCAATGTGTTAAGAGCCACTCTCCGTCATCCCCTAGCCCAGAGGAACCCAACCACCATCGACTGAAGCTGCTTAAAAACCGAGGCTGGAATCCAGATAGGTAGCATCCTAAAGTAGTACAGCAGTATGGGGAGTGCTATCATCTTAAGAATGGCCACTCGTCCAGCCACCGAGAGTGGAAGCGTGCCCCAAAACTCAATACAGACCTTTAGCACTCTAACGGCTCTGCTCACATTACCCTCCAATAGGTTAGTTTGGGTATGATAAATGCGAGTGCCAAGGTACGTCATGCATTGGCGCTCCCACCGTATATCCTGTGTAGACACGGGGCCTTCGGTCGGCTGCTCGGTAGGGAACAGACAGGTCTTTGCCCAATTAACCTTGAGTCCAGCAACCATGCCAAGATCCTCCAATAAAGTCTTCGCTCCACGAAGGGCGCCCTCTGCATCGGCCAAAAACATAAGGAGATCATCAGCATATAATGCGATATGATGAATTTGCTCACGCACTCATAATCCTGAATAATGCAGGCCCGTCCTGGCCTGTGTCGCCAGCGGCTCCATGGCCAGGGCCAACAGCAGTGGGGGGAGGGGGCAGCCCTGTCTCGTTCCTCGACCCACAGTACAAGCATCCGATATCATCCCTCCCGTCTTCATCCGCGCTGTGGACTGACAGTACAAAAGAGATGTCCAATCTACAAAGCCATCTCCTAGTCTGAAGTGCCGCATGGCTTGAAACAAATATGACCACTCCAAACTGTCAAAGGCCTTCTCAATATCTATTGCCAAGACAGCAGCAGATGCTTTGTGGTAGGTGTCAGCTTCTAAAATACTAATAAGGCGCCGCACATTCTGGGCCATATTCCGGGTTGTTATGAACCCCGCTTGATCCGTATGTATTATTTGGACCATATATGGGAGCAGTCGGGTCGCCAGAATCTGACTTAAAATTTTATAATCCATGGTCAGCATTGACAACGGGCGATAGGCCGTCCTGTCATGGGGAGGTTTCCCCAGTATTAGCAACAGTATAATTAACGCCTTTCGAGTGGTAGCAGGCAAAAGGCGTTCCTTTCTTGCAGTATTATACAATATCACCAGTCTAGGGGCCAAAAGATCGACATACGCACTATAAAATTCCACCAGGAGGCCGTCCACTCCAGGGGTCTTTTTACGGGCCATATGTTTAATAGTGCCGTGGACCTCTCCCAAGGTGATGTCCTGACAACTCTGCCCTCTTCCTATCTTACGCTGGAAGATCTGCCACCTCCAGGAAACCTCGAATGGCCTCCCCGTCAGGGGCCACCTTGCTTTGAGACAGATCATTATAGTAAACAAAAAACAGGTAATTTATACCCTGCTGCATGTAATGGGCCTCCCCATCCGGGGCACGCGTAACATATTTTTTATAATCAAAGCAGCGCAGCCACTCTACCTGCACAGCGACCTCTTCCCTCGCTGCTATTAAATCTTGCTGGTGATCAGGTTGTTCAGGCCTCTCCCTTTCAAAGTCCCGCAACTGCTGATCCGCTTTCTCTAAATCCTGCAATAATACTCTATGCACTCCCATCTTATGCGCGACGCAATGCCCCCGTATCACACTCTTAAAAGCGTCCCACTCCACCGCCAGCGACGAGGCAGTACCAGTGTTGTCTCGAAAATAATCAGTAATGCCAGTTCCCACCACCTCATGAAATGCCTGATCCTCCAACAATTCTGGGTTTAAGAGCCTGTTCGGAATCTAAGGTCGATCGGGCAACAGGTTTACACGTAATAGTAAGGGGTTATGATCAGATAGAGTTCTAGTGAGATATTCGCTGTACTGTACCTCAGCATGTATGTCAGGAGAGTAAAGCATTGCATCAAGCCGAACATGGAGGTCGTGTATAGCAGAGAAAAACAAATAATCCCAGGGGTCCTGTGATGCGCCCTCCAGGTATCTACCAGTCCCCACCTATACTGCCATTCCCGTCTGACCTTTGAGAGGTTATGGATAGGTGCGTCAGGGAGAGGAGGGTGAGATCTATACATTAGTACATCCGTGACAGAATTGAAATCCCCACCCATGAGTACTGACCCAGTTGAAAATGGAGCAAATTTCCCAGACAATTGTGTAAAAAAGGCTGATTGTTCCGTGTTTGGAGCATATATACTGACCAGCACCACGTCCCTACCATTCAGTCGGCCTGCCACTAGTATATACCGGCCTTCAGGATCCTTCAGTTGATAAGTGGGCTGAAAAGAGACACGAGCCCAGACCCATACCAAGACACCCCTTGCAAAGTAAGTCGTGCAAAAAATCTGTCCTCTCCACCTACGCTGCAATGCAACGTCCTCTTTTGGCACTATGTGAGTTTCCTGAAGGAAAGCCAGTTGCACTCAACAACGGACAAAGTACGCACGTATTTTATGCCTCCGTAACATGGTGTGCATACTCCTGACTTTACAAGATATACATTTCAAGTCAGATATCGAACCCATGGTGTTGCTCCACACTGGTCATGCTCAGCTAGTATTAAAAAGTTACGCCAAGAACCCTTACAGCAACAAAAACAGTCCCAACAACCCCACCCCAGGACAGGTACTAAGAGACTAGCCCCCATCCAAACTACACTGAAACTGACTTCCCTCTAGTAACTACAGAGGAACAATGGAAATGATTGGCTGCAGTCAGTCAATTACCAGCAACAAGAGTATTAAGAATCGACCACGCCCATGCCCCACATAGTGCAATCCGCCACCATCCCCGGGAGGCATTGCACCAGCAGGATTATATAAGCTCCCACCCCGCTACGACCAACAATCAATATCACTTAAATAACAAAAATCATACAGCATTAGGAAACATAATGGCATATAACTCGTCTAGCAGGCCTGCAAAGGAAGTGAGTCAATGAGACATAGGTTAATAGCATCAAACAATTTTGTCAGCAGTGCCTGGTGTGACATGTGGCAACTGTACACTACTAGACTGGGACCCATCCGTGTCCGTGCCCTTAGGAGTTTAATCCGTCTGTGCCAGCCCCCGACCTATTTTCACGGTCCCGGAGTAATTCCGACACCGCCCGCAGAGCCTCAGTTCTCTCCCTCTCCCTCTCCGTCTGAGAAGAGCTGGGTGTCTTCAGGGAGACTGGGCGCCGCCGCAACCTTCAACGGCGCTGGGGCAGCCGCTCCGAAGGTGCGCGTGCACCAGACTCCCCAGCCAGCCTCTTGCCTGTCTTGTGGGTTTCTAGCCAGTCCCATGCTTTCGATGGGTCCTCGCAAAAGTGCGTTGTGCCATCAAGAATAATCCAAAGTCAGGCCGGAAACATCAAGGAATATTGAAGACCCTCATCCCTTAGGGCTCTTTTGACGGCCTGGAAAGACGCAAGGCGTCATTGGACCTCCAACATATAATCCAGGAAAATGGAAACCGTGCTGGTGTCCACCGTGTAAGGCCCAGAGGTGTGTGCTGTCTGCAGGAGGAGGTCTCTGTCCTTGTAATGGAGGAGTCTGTCCACCACCGGGGGTGGAGGTCATCCCCGTGCCAGCAGTCGGGCCGGAACTCGATGAGCCCTTTCCAGCGTGAATAACTGTGTCAGCCCCTCCAGTGCCACCTTGTCGCGGAGCCAGTCCTCCAAATACTGGACCATATTGGACCCTTCCAACCCCTCCGGCAGGCCCAAAACGCGGATGTTGGTCCTCCGGTTTCTTCCCTCAGCGTCTTCGGCTCTTTTCTCCAGCACCAAAAGCCCATGGGAGACGTCTCCTACCTGGTCAGCGAGGGATCTCTGCGTCGGCTCCAGAGTCGCCAAGGATGTTTCGGCCTGCTCCACTCTATCCGGCAACTTGGTGTGTTCGGCCTGCCACAGCCCCAGCCCCACTGACACAGTAGCAATGTCCTGGTGCAGGGCCTCTCTCGTGTCTGTGATAGCCTGGAGTATTCGAGCCAACTGTTGTTGCACCCTTGCTTCACTTGGCGCTTCAGGAGAAGCCTGTCGTTTCTCCTCCTGCCCCAAGACTTCCTGATCTGGCGGAGCCATCAGCTGTTTCCCCATTATGCAGTTGGGGAGCAGATCAGTCCATTCAGGCCAGAGCACCCTCTGCGCTCAGCGAGGTTCTCTCCACGCCAAGCACTAAGCTAATGCCCTGCAAGTCTCCAACAGGGCGTCGTGGGGCCCACGTTATCTGAGTCTCAAGGACTCCCAGAGCACCTTCTCCTGGAGAGCACCAGCATCAACCCCAGCACACAGGCTGTCCTCGGCAGGAGTAGCAAAAAGACAGTGTCTCAACTGGTAACTCATGTAAGGGAACCGTTAAGCATGAGAATTAATCATATAGCACAGAAAGGGACAAGGGAGACCAAGAGGAGGATGAAGGGTTGTTATTTGTAGATACAAGCACAAACATACAACTAAATTACAGTAACCATAACAACCATATGTGCACTGGGGGTGTAGTGGTGAGTGAACGGCGCAGTGACATAAGTGTATAGGCAACAACGTAGAACGGCAAAGGACTATTAAACCATGAGGGTCAAACAAAAGTATTTACAAAGGAATATACAGTCAAAAACATAATTTCATTATTTGTGAATGACCCTTTTCAATGCCGCAATTGGCGTTATAGAGTCGACGGCGTTTTGACCTCTTTAGCTTGAGGTCATCATCAGGACTATGGTTACACGATTCAATGGTACTTCTATAAGAACAGGAGGAAAGGAAAAGGAAAAAAGATTGGTCGTGGGACCCAAGGAAACAAATGAAAATCATGGAAAGGTAGGTGTAAAGATACCTTGAGTCAAGGGGTGGTGAAGGTCCTAGGAAAGTGAATCACACGGAACGCGGTAACGTCAGGGTAACAATAGTATGTTGACTGTGATAGATATCTGGCCGAGGGAAGGAAGGGGACGAGTTACATATTGAATGAGGGCATGGGGAAAACAAAACAAACAATGGAAGAGCGTCGCGATCTTACCAGTAGTGATGATGGTGATGGAGCGCTAGAGCGTGCGTCGTGCTAGGCAGCGCTCTGAAAGTCGAAAGGAACGGAATAACTCATCGCTTGGTGGGGCGCTAGAGAGTGCTACTTCGTGCTAGGCAGCGCTCTGAAAGTCAAAAGGAATGGATTAAGTCATCGCTCGGTGGGTCGGGGGTAAGGGGTAAGAGTAGGCATAGCGCGGTCACCATGGGGGAGCTCCTGGGCAGGAGAGCAGGGAGCCGCCCAGATCCAAGCTTAGATGTCCCGGGGGCCACAGGAAACCCCACGTCGTATCCAGGCAGTTCAGGCCTGATTCACAGCAGACCAGTCTCAGCAGCACAGGGCACGTGCAATTCCCCAGGCAACCAGCAGCAACGGGCAGCCCGCAGGAGAGGTAGTGAGGGGAGCCCCCTCCAGCCCCAGTGTTCAATTCTTTGCAGAGCGTGCAGCATAGCACTCTCCTGCAAGCACCAATGATAATACAGGGCCTCATGCAGGGGCCTCCCGCGCGGCGATCGGGCAGCCTCAATCCAAGCCAGGAAGCTCCTCCACTCTATGGTTGCAAGCTGCGCCACATGGCCTGAGCACGAGCTCACTTCCTGGCCGATCTGGCCAGGGGTCTGCTATGGAAGGCAGCGGAGCGGGGCCTCTGAGCATTTGAAGCCGTGTCTCCCTCGATGCAGCGGCATCCTCGTCCACTCGGTCCCCAACGACCGTCTCTCAGGGCGTCCCAAGCAGGAGCTTCAAGCCGCGGGGCAGTCCGTGTACACTCGGCGCTCAGCTCGGCGCCATCTTGCCTGCATCGGCCGGAGACCTCTCAAGGCCGTCGCTGCAGTCGCACGCCCCAACTCGGCCAGGCAGGGGCTACAATTACCTCTTTCAACAAACAAGAACTGGCACCATGTAGCATAATTTTAATGTAGTCTGGACTGAGTGGAGGAAAGAATATTTCATCAAAAACCTCCAGTACCCATTAAATCATATGGTATACCACCATCCAGTGTGCTACCAATATTTAAAATTTCAAAGCAACAGAAAGGTTGGAAACAAGAAAGTGTAAGGTCAGTCCACAGATTAGTTCAACAACTTTACTCACTCTACACACACCCTCATTATCAGAAAAGGTAGGTGAAAAAATGTGTAAAGAAAGAGAAAGAATCTCACGTGCGCACCACCAGAGGAGCTACTGGTTGGTTCTCACCAGCTTGCCCACGTTTATTTCATCATTGATAACTTTCTCATAAGAAAAGAAGTGATGTGTCCAGTGCAAAGAAAAACAAACACAACAAAAAGGATGTGTACTGTGAAAACAAGAACAAAGGATGTACCAACAAAGACAAAGAAGGGTTTAGACTCACCATTGTACTTTTTATTTTTATTAGGAGTCTATCCCACTGTTTAAAAACACAGCATGTTGAATACCTTGTTAATGACGGCCAACATGTTTCATTGCCAATTAATTTGTGGCAAATTCATCAGGGCAATAGAGGTAAAAAATCACCTCCCTGGACACACACCAATAAAAAGGACTGACGAACACAAAGAGACAACATAAAGCTTGGTTAGTTCAACGGGATGTCCACAGTAAAACCTCTTATGTATATTCACAATTCATCACAGAAAATTCCATGACTCTAAACTCAGGTATATTACCTAGTTGGAGCCTTGGGCCCACATACCAACTCCCAACCAGTCACAGGGGCATGTAACCTGTTTGCTTTCGCCTCCCTGTTCAAAAAAGCACAACCGTTGCTAGTGCCTGCATCTGTGAAAAGAGTATAGTAATGTTGAGGATTGACCCCCAGTTTCCACACCGTCACCGTTTATCTTAATAAAAACCGATGTTATTCCAGCTGCTCCACACCAAAATGTACATACAGGATCTCGCAAATTTAAGTCAACTAGAACAGCGCACATGTAGCTATTATAATTAGGCACTCGTCTCACACAATCAATACTGGTTCTCTTCCCACATGAACCAGCTGGCAGTAGCCCGCATAACTGCCTGCACGTTTAAAAACTGTTTAGAATATTCTCCGATCATTGAAGAATCGTGCTGCTGTCCACTTCGAATAAGCACATTTAGAAAAATGCAACTCGTGCCCTCAATAATGACAAGTCAAACAAATGTAAGTTAACTTGCAGTGACCTGCATATCTGCCGGCGCATTTAAAACGTGAGCCTAGTCTCAACCCAATATTCGAAACTCAAGCCACGCACATGATGCCCCAAGAGTTTAAAGAATAGAGCAGCTGTACAGCGTTCGATCGTCAAGCGAGATCTTCATCAAGCCTCTGAAGCCCCTACTCTTACCGTATACCTTTACACACGGGCGGTAACTCAACCCAGCATCGAGTTACCGCCTCGCCGCATCCTCTTTCAAACAGTCCGTACTCGCGCATCGTGAGACTCTGAGAATTCCAATAACCAGTGTAAGCAGCATAGAGAGCATGGCGGCCATCTTAACACTGCTTGCAATGCCAATTGACAATACAGATCGACACTATTTCGGGCAACAATAGTCCGTAAATAAGCCCCGACTTCCCATTTTTACTTAAAATCAGCAATTTGGCAACAACTACAGCTGTCACTAAGCGTGTTACACGCAAATAAACAACACTCACTGCCTCATCATTAGTATCATCTCCTTAGTGATACCCAAAAAGCGGGGGTGCCCCTCGTGCAGCAGTTAGTTATTCATCACCAAACTGATTGCGTATACTCTTTAAATCAAACCTGCTCCGCTTATTTAGAGTATGGGAGCCAGTATATAGTATATGCAAGGAAAGTCAAAAATAAATGCAATGGCCAGGGTTAACACAGACACCCTCATTCAGATCACTCAAGGTGTATTATAAACTCATGTCCACTGCTGCGGACCCTGAATCACACACTGATGTTATACTAGACATAAGGTGGATAGCCTACCTACTGACCTTATTCCACTCAATTTGGTCATTAAGGCCAACAGTGTCCCCCTTCTCTGAATAAATCCAGCAAGCCTCCTTCACTGCCAATCTCTTCTCCACATCGCCAACATCACCAAACACCTTCTCCAAAACAACCCATTTTAGTGATTTAAAGTGATGTGGATGATCATGGTAATGTTGTACCAGGCGTGTAGTGAGTTTGCCTGCCCTGATTAGATGTTCTTGTATGCGCACCTTGACCTTTCTGGACGTTAGACCAATGTAATGTAACCCACATGGGCAAGTAAGTCTGTATATTACATGACATGTGTTACAGTTAGTGAACTGACGAAGAAACCAGGTTCTCCCACTACCTAGTGTGATTTCAGTCGTCCTCTCCGTCAGCTCACACACCGAACACCCGCCACAAGGATGGTGTCCTGGGGGAAGAGTAACGCTCCTCTTATTATGAACAGATCTCGTATGTACTAATCTGTCCTTCAAGTTCTGCGTTCTTTTAAATGCAAATCTAGGTTGTGGCATCTGGAAGTTACTTGTAGACAAAAGTGACCAGTGCTTCTTTATTATCTGCCTGATCTTACTAGACAGAGGGTCAAATGTCAAAACCACAGGTAAACTTTCTTTTAGTTCCTTATGACTTCTCTCAAGCAGAGCTTCCCTAGGTGTATTATGGGCCCTCTTACGTGCTCTGGTAATGATTTTCTTTGGATAGGAACGTTGAATCAATTTCTCACTCAAGACCTCCAATTGCCGCAGATAGTCAGAAGTGGAGGAGCAGTTCCTACGGTACCTCAGAAATTGGCCCACCGGGAGATTATCCCTCAAAGCCCTGGGATGGAAAGACTGATAGTGCAACAGGGAATTTTTATCAGTGGGTTTATGATGGACACTAGTGCTGAGTTTGTCATTCACCACAGTGATATCAAGATCAAGGTATGTGGCCATCTCCCTACTTATCTGCCAAGTGAATTTCAAACAGGTGTCAAGCGAATTCAACCACTCCAAAAATTCATCAAGTAGTTGGTGCGTACCGGACCAGATGCATAGCACATCATCTATATATCTCTTCCAGAGGCAAATATGCCCCCGGAAGGGATTAGAGAGCTGGTCCAAGTGATGTTCCTCAAATTGGCCGACATAGATGCAGACCAGACTCGGCGCAAAGGTAGCGCCCATAGATGTCCCCGAAGTTTGTAAAAAGAGGTCATTCTTGTAGCAGAAATAGTTACGAGTCAAGGCCAACTCCACACATTGCATGACAAAGGACTGAGGGGTATCGTAAAACCACTCTTGGGCCCCAAGAGCGCGAGCTGCTGCCACCAACGTCGCGTCCTGGGATATGCTAGTATACAGGGACTCGATGTCAATAGTCACGAGAAACTGCTGGGAAGAGTCAAATCCATATCATTTATAATGTTCAGGATATCAGTCGTATCCTGAACATAAGACCGCTGGTTAATCACAGATTCCCTCAAGAAGAAATCAGCAAACTGTGATAGGGGCTCAAGTACCGATGAAATCCCGGATACTATTGGGCGTCCAGGGGGGGGGGGGGGGCGCTGGGCCTTATGAATCTTCGGCAAAACATAGAATGCCGGTATCCTAGGGTTAACATTGATAAGAAAATCCGCCTCTTTGACAGTGATCCACTTCTTCTCACGTGCCTGTGCCACAATAGTGGTAATCATTTGTAGCAGTTCGGCAGTGGGATCAAGGACAAGTGGTCGATAATTCCTCCTGTCACTAAGCAACCTCAGAACTTCAGCCTCATAGTCGCAAGTATTCATAAGGACCAGAGTGCCCCCCTTGTCAGCAGATTTAATAGTTATAGCAGCGTTATCCTGTAGAGATTTCACTGCATCCCAATCAGATTTGCTCATGTTATTAAAAGCATTAGTCTGCTGAGATTCCTCGAGCAGCCTGATCTCACTCAGTACCTTACTTTCAGGACCTACCATGGATAGTGATGGGCAAAATTGAGAAGGACGGTGTAAATCAGTTGAAAAGACAGATGAGGAAACCGGTTCTTTATTAGCAAAGAATTTTTTAATCTTGATCTTCCTCGTCACTTCATGGACTTCAGTTCTACATTTAAAAGAATCATGGGTGGGGGTTGGAACATAACCAAGCCCTCGATTCAGGACTTTCAATTGGCCTGTTGTTAATTCATAGTCAGAAAGATTTACAACGATGTTATTTATATCGGGGTTCTGCCTCGACTGCGAGTTTGGCGTGGTGAAAACATTTGCCAGTTCTGTGATTGGTCCTGTCTGGCTCTGCCACGTCCCCTGTGACCTCCCCCTCTGTTGCCTTGATGGGCCTGGCCCAAAAAAGAACGGATCAAAGACCCAAGTTCTTGATTAGACTGTGGTTGAAGATTGAACCTGACCTTCCCTTGGGCTGTAGGTAAAGAGGCTTTATCCTCCTCACTGGAGGTATTATCGAAGGTCCAGTTATCAGGTGTTCTCCTAGGCTGTTGACGCCCCCCTCTCTGATATCTTGCAGAGGGAATCTGCTCACTGCCAGCTTGATAATATTTATCATCTACATAAAGGAAAGCCCATTCATGTGTATATCTCTCCAAGTTCCTTTTGAGTCCCTTAATTTTCTGATTGACCATATAGATTTTATATTCAGTCAAATCATCTTGTATTCTCTGTAGATGCTCTTTAGTGTCAGTGAGAGTTGTATTGTTTTTTATCACTTCTTCTAGATCAACGATTTCCTTCAGTAAAGCATCACTCAGCCTCTTAGCCGTCTGGATGATTAAAATAAGCCAATCCCGGGTACATTTATTTGCGATGAAACTCCAATCAACCCGGAATTGCTTATCTTCCAGAAAGATTCTCGGTTCAATCCTGACCAACAAACTCGCAGGAGCAGCCCCCGCCTGATAATATTCAGTCATGAGAGCCCCGTGTAGTGCCACCCTCACCTGACGTTTCTTCAGACCACTTAACTTCTCCCATTCTTCTCTAGCAGACAGTGTGTTTGACAAAGATGAATCAGGAAAGAGTGATGGACCTGACAGAATGGCCGCAATCTGGTTGTCTGTAAATGCTAGACAATTCCTGTCCATTTTGTCCAATCACTTCCCCACTGCAAGAGACACAGTCTGGAAAAAAGGGCCCCAAAAGAGTTTTCACAGATGGAGGCAGTCAATGAATATACAATAAGGTCAGAAAAGAAAAATACCCACAAGGGGTGGGACAATCCCAAAACAAACAAGCTTTTGTTGCAGAAACTTCTAAAAAACACACTCGTAGTGTAAGCTCTCACGGCTGAGCCGCCGTTCTACGTATTAAATCAAAAAGAGGAGCTAAAGAGGGAAGACGTGCCAGAACAACCTCCAATCAAATACTATTTCAACAAACAAGAACTGGCACCATGTAGCATAATTTTAATGTAGTCTGGACTGAGTGGAGGAAAGAATATTTTATCAAAAACCTCCAGTACCCATTAAATCATATGGTATAACCCCATCCAGTGTGCTACCAATATTTAAAATTTCATAGCAACAGAAAGGTTGGAAACAAGAAAGTGTAAGGTCAGTCCACAGATTAGTTCAACAACTTTACTCACTCTACACACACCCTCATTATCAGAAAAGGTAGGTGAAAAAATGTGTAAAGAAAGAGAAAGTATCTCACGTGCGCACCGCCAGAGGAGCTACTGGTTGGTTCTCACCAGCTTGTCCACGTTTATTTCATCATTGATAACTTTCTCATAAGAAAAGAAGTGATGTGTCCAGTGCAAAGAAAAACAAACACAACAAAAAGGATGTGTACTGTGAAAACAAGAACAAAGGATGTACCAACAAAGACAAAGAAGGGGTTAGACTCACAATTGTACTTTTTATTTTTATTAGGAGTCTATCCCACTGTTTAAAAACACAGCATGTTGAATACCTTGTTAATGACGGCCAACATGTTTCATTGCCAATTAATTTGTGGCAAATTCATCAGGGCAATAGAGGTCAAAAATCACCTCCCTGGACACACAACAATAAAAAGGACTGACGAACGCAAAGAGACAACATTTGCTACAATCACCTCCCCAGTGCTTCCCACTGCAGAGGGGGCTCTCCCGGGGTCAGGACGGCATTTATCGTGGATAAATCAAGGGGCCGGTGCGGAGCTCCGAGCTCACGCGTCTGCCTCCATCAGCCTGCAAGCCACGCCCCCCAGAGATTCCATAATGACGACTGGGCAGAAGTGCCTCTCATCTCTCCATAGACACTCTCTCACTTACAGTAAATGTATTTGAAAGCACTGGTAAAGGCTGACTTTACTAATACGAATGTATATCATTCACAAACAAACTCTTTTCAGCAACATTAGGAATAAATAATGAAAGATGGGAAAAAATACACAGTCATAACCTATTTTATGCAGCTTGCATTCAACTCTTTGATTACAATTCGTAACAGTCACTGTTTCATATTAGGGCTGCATCTTATGTACTGCAGTAGCAACAGAATCTCTGTGACAAAAGCAGTAATCCACTCAGCTATACACATAAAACACAGATCTGTGATCTGCACGTATGAGTTCTTTTCAGCAGGCATACTACTTTGAGGCAAGTAAAAACTGCCACTAGACAAAACTCTCCCTATCTAGCAGGATCATTAATCACAAGAGTTATCTTGACATTTTTGCTGCTGCCTGAAAACTGGATGCACAAGAACTGGTGCTGCAGGTATTATTAAATCATGTTATTGCTAAACACAGCGCCCCCTGAGGTCAGTGTTCCCCTCCCAGGTCAGCACCCAGTGCAGCTGCACCAGCCACACTGCCCTAAAGCGGCCCCTGCCTACATGCCTTGTCTTCTAACAATACCCTCCGGCTCCCATGTACGATTTTCCTACACTCTCTCACTCTCGCTCTAACAGCAGTAACATGAATTCTATGGAAAAATTAAAGCAAGCCACTTCCATGGACTCGAAAAATTAAGGTATTAACACTTCTTTGAGATTTAATCACCACATCACAACTTGCAGGTGGCTTGAGCATCTTGCATATGAATGGTTTAAATGTATCAGAAGGAAGAAATAGCACCAAGAGCAGTAATATGTAATGCATGTATTTTAATGGCTAATCTGGTATAAATACTACCTCTCTTTATGCAAATTAGATACAAGTGTGCATACAAACCATATCACCTCTATTTATGTCGAAGGTGAAGAAATTCCTGACAGAGGCTTTTCGAACAACTGTGGAAAGTGAAGCAGAAAAATCCTGTATGCAATGGGGTTCACTTTGAAGAGCAAACACAGCTTTTGCATTCCATAAATTGGTATTTCAGTAGGTGAGAAGCTGAGCAGGGACAGCGTGCTTCTCACTGCAGCTTCAAGGTCACTTTGGAAGACGCTGCGCTTTACTTTTTTTAATTCAGCAAAACCTTGACAATAACAACTGCCATAAAAAAGCCACATCCGGAACAGTTTAGCATTCTTCACCTCAGGTCACGAATTTTTTAATGTGATGATGAGGCGAATATTTCTTGGTATGGATTTAGCCCAATGTTACACAGTTACCTAAAAGAAACCGTCCCTTGACCCCACGCTGCCCGGCAATTACCGCCCTATCTCCCTTCTCCCTTGCCTTGCTAAGGTATGTGAGAAGGTAGTGACCCGACATCTCTCCGAATTCGTGGAAAGATCTGAGGCCTTGCACCCTGCCCAGTCTGGGTTTCGGGCAGCCTATAGCACAGAGTCAGCGCTAGTGGAGATCTCAGAGGCGATTAGGGACTGCTTAGATGCTGGTGGCAGAGCAGCTCTGGTAATGCTTGATCTGTCAGCAGCATTTGACACGGTGCCTCATGCCAGTCTGCTCTCCCGCCTCTCTGAGATTGGGGTTTCTGGCTTGGCCCTCGCTTGGCTGAGGTCTTTTCTGGAGGGCCGTACCCAACAGGTTTGGGTGCCACCGGCCGCCTCTTCTCGGCAGGAGGTTCCCACAGGTGTCCCCCAAGGTTCGTCCCTTAGCCCCCTCCTTTTTAACATCTATGTTACTCCTCTGGTCTTTTTGGCCGAGAAGTTGGGGGCTAAGGTGATAGCCTATGCGGATGACACACAGCTTCTTTTCACCTGGGCCAAGGGGGAAGATTCCGTCTTGCCTGTACAGAAGTGTCTGTCTTCGGTATTTGGTTGGCTTGCTAGAGCCCAACTCAAGTGCAACGAAGACAAATCAGAGATCCTTCTGTATGGTAACTTCCCCTTGGACTTCAGACGCGAGATCTGGCCCCCGGATCTCCCTCTTCCTCCCTCTAATGGTAACTCCGTTAAAAATCTCGGAGTTTGGTTTGAGGATAATCTGTCGTTCTCAGCCCAGGTGAAGAAGGTATCGGGTGGCTGTTTTGGCCTTCTTAAGGTTCTTAGGGGTTTTCTTCCTCTTCTCCCTAGAACTGCCAAGGAAACGGTTGTTCGGGCACTGCTACTTTCCCGCCTGGACTACGCCAATGCCCTGTATGTGGGCTTACCTGGCTACTCCATGTACAGGCTGCAGGTGATCCAAAATGCAGCCGCGAGGCTCCTCCTTGGAATCGCCAGGAGCAGCAGCGTTCGCGCTTATTTCCGGGCCCTGCATTGGCTGCCCATGGCTGAAAGGGTTAAATTTAAAGCATTGGTCATTGCCCGTAAAGCCCTTCACAACCTGGGTCCCATCTACCTGCAGAGGCGGTTTTCATTCTATGTTCCGACCAGGGCTCTCCGCTCTTCAGCCCTTCTGCTGGCCAAGGTTCCTCGTTTCTCCCGGTCCAGGATCGGGGGCAGCTCGCTCGCGGTTAAAGCTGCCGCTGCCTGGAATGCTCTCCCTTTCCTCTTGCGCAACACTAAGGACCCACTCTGTTTCAAACGTCTCCTCAAAACTCATCTGTTTCCATAGCCTTCTACTTTAGTTCTCCTCATTTGGCTTCGCGCTGGGACACTCCTTGGAGTAACTATCGCGCGTTATAAATTTATCTAACATAACATAACATAACATTTCCACAGTTCTGTTCCATAAAACCTTGCTGAATGTAAGTAAAGAATTGGCAAATCTTTCCGGCTTTGGAGCATAGTTCTGTTGGATTGGTAATCCATAAACGACCAATTTTATTTCAGGTATAAACAGGTAAAACCTGACATTTCTGTAAATATATATGCACCCTGCTGATGTAGCAACAGTGGTAATGAGTTTTTCTATTAATTTTTGCTAGTCATAGAAGTGAATTACCAGATAAAGAATCTGGTCGAAACGATAGAGGCTTCCTATGAAAGCTATACAATTATAGGTTGGTAATAGTGAATTACAGGGACTTTTTTCACCAAAAGGTTGTGAGTGACACAAAGAGACAATGAGGAAGAAGCTTGAGTTTCCTATGATGTCACTAAGAACCTAGAGATGAAAAGCAATACTGCATTTCACGTTTTACACATCTATAATTTTATGGTATGTATGGCTCCCAAAATCCCCTGCCCCTGATTTCAACTGCAATGCAATGGCAGATGAATTATGTGGAAGTTATACATAAGGCCTCGGTTATGTATCCCTTTTCCAAAGCTTAAAATTTTTTACTTCCCATTCTTGACCAACCCCGACCACTTTCCTGCCTTTCTTCCCCCTCTATCAGCTGCGCTTCCTTCTTTCAGGTAAAGCAGAGGAGCAGTGGTGCGCCAACAGCCACTCAGCTTTTGACTGCTAGTGACTTCTAACCATTTCATCTTTAAAAATGAATTCCTTGACTTGTATTGATTGGATGTGTGTCGTTTTGGTCATATTTTGCTGAGATACATATTCCCTATTTTTCATTGTGTGATTCTGTGTGAGTGTGTTGCACAAATAATTTACACACTGCCTCTTTAGATAAGCCTGACCTCTGTGCCAAGCTACCAGAGGGTGAGCACAGGTTATCTTTTAGTGTGTATCCAGCATACCCTGACTAGAGTGATGGTTCCTGCCTGGCCTGGGTGCATACCTTAGCCAACCAGGAATCCCATTTCTAACATGTAGCATGTATCCTGAATGTTTTAAAAGTGATGAATTTTAAGTTGGGGTATACCTTGGAACCTATGACTCTGCATGATATTTCTCCCTATTTCAGTCAATTGAATTCAGAGAGGTTGGAGAACTGTCTATTAGCCGGATATGTCAAGTTATTTGGTTGCTTTTGCAGAAATAATGTGTATACCTTGCCGATCATACTTTTATGTTTAGTAGATGCAAGATATTACAAGTATCTAATTGGATTCTAATAATTATATAGCTCCGTTAAGATAGTCCTGGTTTTGTAAGTATTTGGAATATCGTATTTTGCCAGAAGAGTTTGAAATGATTGAAAAATATTACCTTCATATAGCTGACAGTTGTTTGTAGTTTGGTGTGTGCCCAGGTATGTTCCAGCGCTTCACTTGAAGGAGTTCAGGAAACATGGATTATGCCGTAATGAAATGTAACAATTATATCTACGAGTCTGTGGCATAGAAGATAGGGCTGTCCATATTGATTAGCATACCGACAGTGTCTTGAATCTTGTTTTTTTTTTTAAATAGGCTGGTTCAAAAAATCCCATGACGGATGTTAGCCCTTGGTTCAAATCCCAGAGAGCTTATGTTGTTCAAGAGAGGTCAAAGCAGGCCCAGTAATTACATTTCAAGCAGGGAGTGAATAGCCCCCTAAAATTAGAGGCTATTACATCGGTGTTAAAGCTCTTGGGTTTTTTATCCTGACAAATACATTGAGACCAAACTCTCTCTATTTTTCGAAAGAATACATTAAGAATACAGATAGAGAGAACACAAAACAAAAGCAGAAGCTTGGGGAAAAGTGTCCTCTAAATGACATTGCCAAAATCTTAAATCCGAATGGGAAGTCTGTTCCATTTTTTATACCATTGCTTGTAGAGTCAGATATTGTATTTTAGTTAAGTGAAAAGATCTATGATAAGTTGGGTGTAATTTGGACCCCCAGATATGCGGTGGTGGTAAAACAGAGCTAATCCTTAATGGTTTGTACACCATTGTATAAGTCCTGAGTTTTTATCAGGGTTAAGAGAGTATCCTAATTCTGCTCCAAATCTCCTTGCCTAATGTTCAATTGTCGTGCTATTGTAGAATCTGATATGAAAACATCATCAGCAAATCCTCCACCATTCTTGTGTTGCCATTCAGAATAACTTGGGGCACATTCTCTGCTGGGCTCATTTCTTGATTAATGCTTCTTACTAAAGAATAAACAATAGAGGTGAAAGAAGGCACCATGGCGGGTTACTCTCCTAATATGGAATTTTTCAAAGTCTGCACACATACAAACAACTTTGGCAGAGAGATCATTATGTGTAGAGTGAATTCTGAGAATTGTAGCTGGGTAGATTTGAAACCTTCCAACAAATACTACAAGAAAGATTAGGAGACCCTTTCAAATGTCTTTTTAGCATACTACAGCATCATCCTGCTGATGCCCACTGTTCTGATTCAACCTCAAAAATCGAAACAGCTAGATTTGTGTGCAGTATAGGGTCATATTGTGGGATAAATCCATGCTGTAAGGGGTCAACCCAATTAAACGATTGTGGGGCAAGCCCATTAGCAATGATTTCTGAATATATTTTTAAGTCTGCACTGATTAGCGAAACAGGGCAATACTACCCAAAGTTCAAGTGATCTTTATTTTTTTTGTAGACAAAATGTGATGTTGGTCTCTCTCCATTGTGGCAGCACTAGCTGATTGGTCTCTATGAAGTAGTTTAAATGTATAAATAAAGCATTTAGAATTGACTCAAACCTCTGGTAAAAATGTTATAAAAATTAAATCAAGGCCAGCCTTTTTTCTTGCAGAGAGCCCCTTGTTTGCCCTTTGTAGTTCCTCTACTGAAGAGGGCCTCTCTGAGCCTGATTACGAGATGGACTTTTTTGTCCGACCTGTGCATAAACCCCTTTTTATGCACATGCCAGAATTACAAGTTGAGTGTTATTCACAGCATCCAATAATTTTTGCATGTGCTAAAATTCTAAAACTTGTTCATTTTTGGCAGGTCGATCCTGCCAAAATTTAACAGGGGAAAACCATATGATAATTACCATATCATGTGGATTTTGGTAGGTTAAATACAAACATCTGTATCTTATTCCCCAGAAACTCAGAATAGGTGAATTTCTTTGCACACAATAAATAACAAACCCCTGGTATCGTCACTTATCAGGTCTGATAAATGGCACCTATTTTTGCAATCATGGAGTTTTTGATGTATTACCAGATTTCTGATTCTTTAGGTCATGGTGCTTCACTATAGAGCTGTTCATAGTAATTGGAGAAGGTAGTGATTATCAAAACTCTGTCCTCCACAATGTGGCCCTGAGAGTTGTGAAATTTCTTGATACTATTCTTGCTTAAACTTTCCTTGCATGTTAAGGCCAGAATCTTGCCCTTGTTTTCACTATTTTCCAAGTCTTTCAAGTAGGTCTGCAGACATTGACTTGCTGACTTAACCCATAATTGCTTTTTCATAACATTTTTGTTATGTTGAGTTTATCTCGGATAATATCAAACATTTATAATGTTAGTCATGATGCACAATAGAAAACATCGCTATGAAGCCCTCAATCATAAGTCCATTGAGTCGATGGTGGACTCGAATTCAGACACTCTCATTCAATGATAAACACGGTTGAATGAGCAGACGAAATATGCAGGATGGAGTTCATTCAAGGCCTGTGTGAATAAGCAATGCCACAACAGGAAGACATATATTCAAGAGTATAATTTATAGGGTGAAATTAATACCTAAACAGAGATTCTTGTTTATGTAGAAAGTGCCAAGAGTCTGTAATTCCTAAGGACTCCATCGTATATACGAGTGCATGTCTATAATTTCATTTGGGAAATAAAGTGTATGGATTAGGTAAGTTGATCTTTCAGTAGATTGTGACGTTAAAGTCCCCACAAAAAACAAGTGGTGAATTCCAATCAGCTAGTTCTAACAGTAGTTATTAAATACAGTCAGGTCATCAAAATTTGAGGCATATAATATACAGATAGTTAGTAACATTGATTCTTTATTAATTCAACCAATCAGCCACCTACTAGAGGGAACACATGTGAACTTCACTAGGTTCTACGTATTACTTTTTAGTTAATAGAGCCACCCCCATCTGTAACTGTCATGTGTTTGCTGTTTGCTAAGATTTGGTACCCCTGTTGTAATACTTTGAGGTCTCCTGGCCAGAGAGAAGTGCCTCCCATGAGCACACAATCTCAAGGGCCAATTGTATACATTTTCCTCTTACCATGCACATCTTATTATTGGTCCAGAGGCCATTTGGGCATGGATATGCCCTGGTTTCTTACCCACTCCATACCTTTGTGAATACAGAGATATCTCTTTCACACCACATCATATTGTGCTAGGTGAAAAGAAAGTGTCCACCACCAGAGTAATGTGTGAAAGGGCAGATTAGTAGTAATTTCAAGCACCTAAGAATGAGTAGAGCAAGAAATACTCTAAGAGAAGTATCATCAGTGATGTCATTTGAGATGTCATCAGTGATATCATCAGTGATGTCACTAACCATGTCATGAGTGATGTCATCACCAGTGCATTGCGGGTGCACGAGTTATAGTTAGCTCAACTAACTATAACAGGCAAATTTCTCTGATTTTATATGAGTCATATGTCCAACTAACTATAACGTCCCTGAAACCTATGGTTTTTTCAGTGAATTTCTAAGGTTTTTTAAATGCTAATTCCTAACTATAACGTCTGTAAAACGTATGGTTTTTTCAGTGAATTTCAAAGGTTTTTTAAATATTAATTTCATATTTTAATATTTATAAAACCTATATTTTTTCTATTTTTTTGTAATATTTTGCAACTCTATTATCCTTTTTTTTTAAAATTTGAAAAATTATGTAATTTTTTATAACTTCCCAAAAAAGTATGTATATATATATTTTTTTTCAAGCAGGTTTCCGTAAATCAACCAGCACGGTGGACCAAGTCTTTTGCTTTGTTCAGCTTCACTGGAGGGTGGTGACATTGGGCAAGGGCAGTCTCTACGCAGCTTTTGTTGATTTAAGAGCTGCCTTTGACCTTGTACCTCGCCACCGGTTGTGGGCAGTTCTGGAGAGACTAGGTCTCCCTAAAGAAACTTTGACACTGGTCATGCGATTGCATGAGTCCAACTAAGCTAGGATACAGTGGGGTGGGCCAGGTGAGGACACCCCTGAGTTCCCGGTTGAGCGTGGTGTGCGACAAGGTTGTACTATGGCACCCACGCTCTTTTCACTCTATATTAATGGGATAGTTGATCTCATGCTTTCTGTAAATACCGATGCTCCAAGGTTGGCTGGTGTTTCCATCCCTATACTAATGTTTGCAGACGATACGCTTATCGTATCTAGAACATCTAATAGTCTGCAAAAAGCCCTGTGCCTGTTTGATGACTTCTGCCTCGACCATGATTTGGAGGTCAACGTGGCAAAAACAAAATTTATGGCCTTCAACCCCCATACCAGCTTTCGAGGGAAAATAGTGTCTATGAATGGGCAACCTTTAGAGATGGTAACCAACTTTACGTACCTTGGTATGCAAATATCATGTAACAATAAATGGCGTAAGCACCTTGAAATGGCCTCCCTGCAATTTAAGCAACTAACTGGTGCCTTGAGTAGGGAATTTAACAAGTCATTCACAAAGCCAATAAGCCCGGTATTGCAAGTCTATGAAGCAAAGGCCCTAAGCTCTGTGCTCTACGGGGCGGAGCTTTGGGGCTTTGATCAGTTAGCTACTTTGACCAGTGTGGAGCATAAATTTTTCCGAAGCATAACTGGTCTTCCCCAGAGCACCCCTCTGATCCCACTTAGGTATGATCTGGGCAGGAGGTCTATTAAGGATATTGCAAGGCTCCGTCCGGTTTTATACTGGCGGAGGCTTTGGACTACTCCTGAGCTTTCCCATTATGCTAACGGCCTTATGGACATCATAAAAATCGATGTTTTCCATAAAATTGTGTGGCTGAAGAACTTACACGCGTCTTTAAAAGATATGGGTATGGAGGGGTTATGGTATGACCCGGCGACTGCCCAGTTTCCATCAAAAAGTTCTCTTAAAGTTGCATACTGGGAAAGAGTAGATTCCCAGGCATTGAATAGAGCCTCAGGGATGTCCGGTAGCTTTTTAGAGGCTAAAGACACCCCTAGCCTAGAATTATACTGGGATTTGGTCACCAATGTTGGCGATAGGAAACTTTATTTTCAGTTTAGAGCTGGCTCCTTGCCTCTTAGATTTTTGACAGGAGGGTGGGTTAGGAAATTGGAAGAACAGTGCCCTGCATGCGGGGCTAAAATAGAAACTACTCCCCACTTCTTATTTGCCTGTCCGGCATTTATTATCCCAAGGCGTGTTTGGCTTTCTCCCATGTGCAAGACCCTTGGTGCAAGGAGCTGCGCCGTGGCATTACGTATCCTGCGCACTAGCTCCTCAACAATAGTTTTTGTTGCCCTAGCTAAATATTTGGGTTGGGCATGGCCCTTGCGGAGAAAAGCAATTAAGCGTACCCTTGAAGGACCTCAATGAATTTAGCGTTTGGGTTTTCTTTGATTCTTGGATTTAGGGATTTTAAATGAGTCTTTTTTTATTACTTGTCAGTCCATCGATGTATTTAATGTATTTTTAAAAAGCATTTTAATGTATCTATTGAAATTCATGTTTTATGTATTATGTTTGTGTCTTTTATGATTGTTCTAAATCGAATAAAGACTGATGATGATATATATTTTTTTAGAAAACTAGACTCCCGTGCCAGTATTGTACCAAGCTCCATCACCACGCGAATCCTATTCGCGATATTGCGAAACTCGTTAAGGATGCGCATTTTGTATCCAACGGCTTCGTAGCACCGTGTCCTGCCTAACATCTTATACGTATAAGGTCGTGCCAGCTCCGAGTTTGGTATGCAACGGCTGTGCAGTACCAATATGTGCGTTACGTCATCTACATATAGGGTCGTGCCAGCTCGCGTTCCGTATGTGACGAGTGCACGCTGCCAGGCCCTGTGTTACGTCATAGACGTATGGTATCACGCCGGGTACTCCATTCCCACATTTATTTTTGTATATCTCAAAACTATATCTAAATAAGTTTAAAGTGTATATGAGAGCAAGCGATAATCTAAAATATTTTCCACATTTATATATTTCTAACTGTAATAAACTTATATTATGGTAATATTTTCTCTCAAAATCGAGTCGGGTGCGGCCTCCTTGCGCGCTCGGTGCGTGCTTGCCATGTGACCTTCAAAAAAAGCTTTTGATTGGTTCAGAACATTTCCCATTGGAACAGTTGGAGGACCCCACCCATTTTAGTCATTCTCTCTACACCGTTCGATGAGAGGCACCTCTTCTACTGACAAAGCTTTTTTGAAAACTTTTTTGCTGTGTACACATTTCTTATAGTACACACAACATGCAACGATCATCTTGATCAATAATCATGCTCTGTACAGTAGCCTTCCACGTGTGATACCCATGCATCTGAAATGTTACATCAAAAAAAAAATGTGTGTTACACGATGCCCGTGGGGTGTGTGTGCATGCATTATTGTGCTGCCTTTTGGCCTGGGTATTGGTGGCTCGAAGGGGTATCTTCAGCCACAGTCAGAGTGCACATCCTGGATCACATGTGACAAACAGTAAAGAGTAATGTGTAGATTTGTGTTGCAGTATGCTCTGTTGTCAGGCTTTACTAGTATAGTAGTGTGTCATATGTGAGACTTTCAGATTCACGTTTGACATGCATTGCTTAACTGTAATGAGCCTTATCACTGTGTATGACGTAGCCTGACTGCTGATCCTCCCTCCATCCGAGCACATTCCCATGTGTGCGCTTCGTGATAGCAACAACTTCAATAATACCGCAGACCATTGTCTGCGCATATCCAAAAGCTTGACAACAACATGTGATGTTGTCCATTCAATGTTTTCGGACAGCATCTCATTAGCGATAGTTGCCACCCTCCCGGTACATGCTACATTAATGGAAATTGCAGATTGTGCGACGTCAAAACTGCAACAGGGACACACAGGCAGGAACTAAACAACTCCCAGGTCCCCGGAATAATTATTCACACCCCTACGCTGGCCTGGCGTACGCAAGCCCAGCCCACTTTGCGTACGTATAAATAGGATAACGATGATGCCACATGTCCCAGTTCTTCCACACTGCTTCAGGTGATATGGCCGCATCCACCACGCATATCACAATGCCCAATAAAAAAAAGGGATCCATGAGGTGTACATCATCCTGGCAATCAAAACTCCATCTGAATTGTGAACCCTGCAGGATGTCGTGTTTGGACACAAACTAATGACAGCAGGAGAGCAGTGGGGCCTGCGTGCACAGGGGCTGCAATTGAGTGCGGTGCGGCGGAAGGGATGGGGTGCATCAGCCTCAGTGCACAGGTGCAAACAAGCGATGTTGCCGTGCGTAATGATGTGATCTCTGACCTCATTCAGTCACATCTCTCTCTCATTTTAAGGACCTGCTGGACTGTACTGTAGGCCTGAGCCAGCGGGCAGCGCTGCCCTACAGACACGTGGAGTTGGCTTTTGGGGCACTGTAGTGAGCTGATTACTAAGTGTACATGCACACAGACTTGCCCAACTGCATTGCACATGCACATTAGCCTTCTAGCATGCGCTCTGTTCCTTTGTATGTGAACGTTAGCATAATATATTATTATTTACCCTTGTGTATTCTCGTGCACTCCAACTCCTCTTTGAACCACGATTACCTCTAACAGTTGGTAGATCGTACTTCAAGAAGGAAGGATGCACTCAACTGGTGTTCTCTCTTAAGCTTGAAATAAACCTTCATTTACCTTAAGACGTTTCCACCATTATATTATTTCTCCCTTTTCAGACACTGAGTTAGTGGCACCATAATCGGTGGAGTGGATGCTCAGCCCGTGATGAGGCCCTGGGCATTCTTACGCCTTCCATCGTGGTATCAAGACACTGTCCCCGACCGGAGACCTGCTGTGCCACCCTAAGAGCGGCACCCCGGAGTTGGAGCTCGCACCAGCACGTCGTTGGACACACCGGCTGTGGCAGGTGAGCAGTGAAACCTCGGTGCGCAGGAGCTGCAATTGAGCACACTGCGGGGTAAGGGGCTGAGGTGCAGCAGCCTGGGTGCAGAGGTGCAACAAGCGATGTTGCTGTAGATAATAATATAATCTCTGGCCTCATTCATATCTCTGTTTCCTTTGAAAGACTTGCTGGTCAGCACTCTTCCTCGTGGACCCCAGCATCCCCGACACACGGGTGACGGGAGTTAAACAGTGAGGGCTGGGTGCAGTAGACCGACGCTCTGTCTCCTCCTCCCTCTGTTCTTTTGACTCTCCCTCCCCTTCTCCCTTCCATCCACTCGCTCTCTGTCCCATTCTCACTTTCTTCCTTTCATTCTGACTACCTTTCTTTTTAGGTGTCGCCTATGCAGTGCACTTGCACTATATAGGAGACCTTTACTCGTCGGGCAGCTCTTTTTACAAAGCACATACTCGTGCTAGTGGCGGCATACGGCTTGTGGGAGTGCGCAGCCACGCGCCACAAGCACGAGTATGTGCTTTGAAAAAAAGCAGGATGCGCGATTACGCACCCGCTCATCGCCAGCGCACTCACTCAAGTGCCTCTGAGCACCACTCGCATGCTTTTTAAAATTTTCTTTTAGCGCGAGCGCACACAACTCCCAGGCTTCTTATTTCATTGTATTTATTTTTACGTTTTTAGAGCACCTAAGTGGCACCTTACGAGAACTTCAGGCCGCGTGCTGGTATTGCCTCTTTTCTGATGCCAGCTCATGAGCGCTGCTTAAGGCTGCCTCTGGTCTCATGCGGTGAGCCAATGGTGGTGAGTTTTAGGGATTGGAACCTCATATTGTGAGCAGGAGCCTGTGTCACTGGGCAGGGTGCCTTGGGTCAAAGGGCAAGGAGCCTTTAGTCTCGTGCAGAGGGCGCTTGCTTGAAACATACAGTGCGCAGGGCTTTAAGTGGGCCTGGTCCCTCCTGGTCGTAGACCTGCCAGCAATTAACAAGCATTTGCAATGCAATAGGTCTCGCATTTACGCGAGTTTGAGCTATTGACAATGCAAATAACAATGCCTTTTATTTTTGTTTACGTTTTTAAAACATCAATAAAAGGCATTGTCATTTACAATGCCAATAGCTTAAACTCGCGTTAATGGGAGACCTATTGCATTGCAAATGCTTGTTCTCTTGGACATGGCACACATACTTATGTTTCTTTTTTCTCTTGCAAGTTTTGTACGCTGCTTCCGGAGGAGTCCCACCCACCTCTTTCATGTTTTACTGTTGTTCGAATAAAGTTAGGTTTCCATTTATTTGTGTTGTTTTAATCAAAGTTATTTTTTTGCCAATAAATTAGTGAGTGTATGGGTCTTCTTTTTCTGACAACACTTGTCTGTAGTTTATTTTGAAAATCATCTGTTGATAGAAGGTTATGGGGGAAATTGTTTTAATTTTACGGTGCACCTACCAAATATAAACCAACAGACTATTACATAAATGAAGCCTGGGTAATTCTACAACGGCAAGGGTTCTATGAGTGTATCACTTTAAACACCATGAGTACTGCCCGTGTGATTTCAGAACCAATAAGGCACTGCCTAGAGCCACCGAGGCTTCAAGGACTGGCGAGGCCCACCCTGCATATTTAAGTAAAGCCCCAGAGGTTGCCGATCACCTGTCTTGAGTTGGCCTAGAAGCCCCCCGAACAATTTGTAAACAATACCCGGGGGGATGTCGATCCCCTAGTCTGCGAAACGTCTCTGTGCCCTCCCATGCTTAATTTACATGTGAGATTAAAATCCCCAGTGCTGCAGAGACCCCGCAATATAATAATAGGATTGGCCCCGGCAATATAATAATAGGATTGGCCCCGGAATATTACCCACCAGTAGGCACATTTAAATGAACGGGTGAGACCCTGCTTAATTTTTTCTCTCCATTTTTACCATCCGGATCCGCTTTATTGAAGCGATACAAGGTTTTCCTCCTCTCGCTTCAACGAGGAAAATAAGAATTTACTATCACAGGGTGGAAGCAATGTTCCCGCCCTGTAATAGCAAACATAAATGTCCCGCAGATGCACACCCCGGGACATTGTATTACCTGCGCCTGGGAGATTGCGCTCCGTAGGGCCATGATGCATTGGTTAATACATAACTACAAAATTAGTATAAACACATACTAACACTACTTGCACACGTGTAGTACAGCAACCAGAGTGTAGTAAAGAGGCAGAGGAAGACCAAAATCAAAAAATATAAATCCTACTAGAGGTAGGATCACATAGTTCGATCAGCCGACGACCCTGGGATGAGTAGAAACAGCTTCACCAAGAAAACGGGTCTTCAGCAGAACGCAAGCAAGCTCAAAATCTTGGTGAGTGCTGCCTTCTTTTTACGTTCTCCGGCTCATCGCCAAATTTATGTAGTGAAGAGGAAGACAGCAGTGGATCTGATAGGTAGAATTATTGCAGGAAAAGAAGACAGCTTAAACAGCCACCAACAGGACCAGACAGCAAGGCAACCATCTTCTCCAGCACCGTGCACAAACTCCCCAAGATTCCTCTCATGACAGCCCTACATTCTAACATTACATACTTACATTTTAGTAGCATTACATACTAACATTCTACTATGACTTACATTGGAATACAACGCAGAGCACATGACTTTACAGCAATGAGCTCATGGTTTCATCCATGAGTCTTGAGACCGGTAGGGGTGAGTAGTTAGCTTCCCACTCCCTGTATTGTATAAACGCAAACTAACACTACTTCCACAGGTATGCTACAGCGCCCATAGAACATCACTTTACAGCAATGAGCTCACGGTTTAATCCCCGAGTCTTCACACCGGTAGGCATGAGTACTATGCTTCCCACTTCTGGTATAGTATAAATGCATGGTAGAGGTCAGTAGTTCGCTTCCCACTCCCTGTATGGTATAAATGCCTACTAACACTACTTCCACAGGTATGCTACAAACACCAGAGCACATCACTTTACAGCAATGACCTAACGGTTTAGGCTCTCGGTTTCATACCCGAGTGTAGCAGCATCTCATCTCAGCACCATGTCACTCTGAGCAACACCGCACTTTCAGTCCGGTAGGAGTGACTACTTCGCTTCGCACATACCCACAGAGGTTACAGTGCTCCTATCCTCCTGTTTCCTACTCTTTTCGCCCTTTTTCCACCTTACTCGTTTCAACGGAATCACAAAATGGCTGCCAATACTTCCTAGTTGCAACTGCTTGCAGCCAATAAGCAGCAAGCTCGTGCTCATAACGCCTCAGCCAATCAGATGGCAGAATTCGCAAATATCGATATCTGTAAATTTTTATATTTCTCCAAAACTACTGAACGGATTTACACCAAATAAACAAATGCGTGCTTTCTAGACCAAGACCCTTCTCCCTGCCAAATGTGGGGTAATTCCGTTAACCCGTTCGACCTGTAGCCTTGTCTAAAGCTTCCTAACATGGAAAAAAACATGTTTTGGAACCCCCTTTTTTCTCGGCCCCCCATTGACGAATCCCCCCCAAACTTTAAACATAGGAGCTGATATGAACAACGAATTGGTTTGGAAAATTTCATGAAGATTCATCAAACGACGCCAAAATTATAAGCAAAAATAAAATGCTCTTCCTATGGAAATTTGGTTCTAACTATAACCGCCAGAAGGTAATATATATATCCTAATAAATTCCTGCATTTGTGCATCTGCTAAATTGTAATGGCAGAATATTTCAACCATAGTGGCAACAAACAAAGAACGGGATTGCTTAGACAACTGAGTTCCATTGTTGTCTGAAAGTCCACTCCTAGACCATTTCTCCGTCAGATCCTCTGCCTGATGAGGGAGGGTGCAAAAATAAGCATGGAATTTGTTGATGACTTTTATGCAGACAGATTCCTGCAGGAAGACCTACTCTCTGACAGGCTGAAGCATGAGGATTAGTTGTTTAAGTTGCTATCGGCGTTCTATTCTCTGATGGCAAAAATCTGACCTGATGAAAATTTCAGACAAGACTCTCTGGGGCCTATTAGGATGACGGGCGGATCAACACCGCCGGCCCGGCACAGGTGATCCGCCCGCCATCCTTCCGTGACTGACCCCCCGCCACGTTAGGATGGCTGGGGGGTAAGCGGCGGCCGAGAATACCGTCCACCGCTTTTCCGTCGGTAGACTCGTTGACTGGGCGGAAAACTGCCACAATATGGTGGCGGTGTCTATAAGACACCGCCAACCATATCAGGATGCCAGCGGAGAGCAGCCTTTCCATGGCAGCATTGCCGCCATGGAACGGCATGTGGTTCTTGCTGTTGGGGGCCCGTAGCGGGCCCCCAGGATGTTGAAGGGGGTGGGGTGCACATGGGGGGTACCTATGGTACCCTCCTGCATTTGCATGCTCAAGGTTGCAGGCACCATGCGGTGCCTGTCACGTTGTGCATGCAACTGCACTACATGCAATTTTTACATTGTGGCGGGTAATGCTTACAGCACCGCCCGCCGCAATGACAAAAATGCATGATGCGCCTGCCAGTGGGGCGAGCATATCCTAATTTTAATGGCGGGACCGCCGCACCTATGGCGGGCAGTCCCTTTTGCCATTGCGGTGGCGGGCAATCGTAATAGAGCCTCTTTCTGGAAATAAAAATGTATCTGGCATATTGTTTTTTGGCTATGGTTTTATAAAAGAAAAATAATTTGTCAGCTGACTCTGACAGTCAATGTCCCATTATTGGAGATCAGGAAAGGTCCTATAAAAGAGTTGCATAAGAAATCCTCTGGGGTCATTGCGCTCTGCTCTCTCCACAGTACCAAGGATGCGCAGATTGTTCTGCCTCCTACAAATCTCTATGTCTTTTTTTATCCATGAACGATTGAGTTTGTTTTTGTTGTATATCCACCTGTTTTATAATTGTGGCAATAGTTTCTTCACTTTTGTCAGATCTGTCTTCTAGTTTGACTAAGCGCTCCCCAAACACCATCATCTGTTTTGGGAGCTTCCATACCACAACTTGAGTCTTTAACCTCTTCTATGCCCATGACGAGATAGTCTTGTCATGGAGCGCGGTTGCGCTGTGCCCATGACGAGACTATCTCGTCATGGACCCCGCCCGCTAATACAATGCCCGGCACAGGAGGGGGAAAGGGCGGGGCACTGAAGGGGTTAAATTGGTAATGCAAAGCCCTGAAACATCCATCTTGTACTCTTCATGTTGTAGTTTTTAGATTGAGTTTAGGGATGGTTGAGCTGTAGAACTGTGGGTCTGACTAGTTGGGAGTTGATGCACTGCTTGTTGCTTCAGAGAGTATCTGTAGAATGAGATTGGAGATCATATGGCCTGAATGTTTGTGTCAAGTGATGAGCTGTGCTGTCCCACAGTACATAGTTGTACTCCTCACCCTCCACTTTCTCATCTGTGCATTACCACAAATTATTATTTTTGCTCTTGTGAGTAATTTTGGCCATTCCTTGGCCTATCTCTCCTCATCCCTCTGGCATAATCACGGCTTTATATTTATTTTTGTTTAATTCAATGGAATTCGGGATTGCCTCTGTTAGCTCCAGTTCTGAGTTGACCTCTGAGCCCAAGTTAGGCACCTCCGACAGAGAAAAAGCCTTGTGTGTCTTGTTTTTCCTGTACTATTAGTCCTGAGCACAACACTCCAATAATAATCAAATACAACAAATTAAATTCTTCTTAATTTCAGTTCGATTTATTCTTTTGATCCTCGTTCATCAGAAGTCCCCTTTAGCCAACACGTGTTTCGTCAGATCGATGCTTTAACATCACTGCCTTCATCAGGGCTCATCGATTATTAACACCAATATTGCGTCAGGAAGTCATGAGTATTATAGTAACCTCTATATCTCCAGTAAGCATCTCTACTCAGACAACTGCTCGTAAGTTGCTCTGTCAACCTGTATGTGGGAGAGTGCTCCTTCTTACATCCATCCCTTCTGTGCCCACATTTCAGCTCTAAGAAACATACACATCAGTATTTGATCAGCTGTAAATACAGACCGCATCACAGTTTTGGGATGTCTGCCGTTCTAAGAGGAGCAGCATTGCAAGTCTTAGTTTTAATATTGTCAGTTAGGGACAGAAGCTCCAGAACAGATAAGACTCAGAATTAGTAAATCCTGTGCAAGTATGGGGGCTGAAACTCTGATTTGTGAGAGTAACCTCAAGTAAAGGGGTCATTATCAGTGTATAGGAGTCCTCAGCATTATTTCAATCAACACAATCATTACTATAATAGCTAGGCATATCAAAAGCAACATTATTGAAGCTGTTTAATTTATCAGTTTGTTTTACCTGCAAGTCGGAGAACTCTAGTGGATGTGCTTTAGGTTGACGGTCAAATCACTGAGCAAGAGGAACCATCATTTCTACCACTGAGTTTCTGAGCCTTCTTATCACCTGTAAAATCCAGCAGGCATTCCACCACTGGGGAACTTTCATTCTTTGTGCTTCAAATTAAGACTATTTCACTGAATTCAAGATACTGGGAGTATTTGCAATGCATGCAATATTCACCACTTTCGGTTTTAGCTGTTTCAGAGTTTGATTGGGGATAAGCCTTCAAGGGTTTTCACCTTACATTGTGAATGGCAGCCTGCCCCTGCCTGTTTTGACTCTGCCACACTTGATCTGATTGGATTTGGGCTGAAAGGAGAGTGAGGGAGAGTTGGAGATCCAACCATGGTGATGAATAATTACCATAATGATGGAAAATGCCAGAGGGGAAAGAGGAGAAGAGCCACAAGGAGGCTGAAGCACAGCACTCTCACCTGGAGCATTACTGAGTCCAGGAACCAAGAGACACCACCAGAAAGAAATGTGATCCACCGTTGACGCCACTGCTTTGGGAAAGTTCGGCCCACCATGCCATGAATCAAGCAGGACTGCAGAAATTTGAAATGATATGCTGTGGGAGAAACAAGACCTTCAGGAAGCAGCCAGCACCCAAAGCTTCTAACCAATGGAGCACTCTGTGCCAAGGATCAGGACCAGCTAGAAGGTTAGCATTCATAAGATTCGGGCATTCGTCAGGACGGCATGATGAGTTCAGGTACTGCATCTCTCCCTCTCCGGTTGCCACACTAGAATTCCATGCACCATATTGTCTCTCTGTCTATTTTGTGCTACATATAAAATACATTCATAAAATTACAGTAGGCGCAGTAACATTAGTGTTACCTCACCTCCTGGAATTATGCAGGCCACACCTAATGAAAGTATTAATATCAAGATGAAGTCAGTAAATAGTAAAGCTTTATGTGACATTTAGAGTTCAGAAGCATTCTGGTTTGAGTTGGATGTAAACATATGCCAGAATTGTTAATTTTGATGACATGAACATAATTTCTTCTAGTATTAACTATGCCATTACATCACCATCAATGAACTGTGTTTGGTTTTGGGAAAGTGGTGCCTTTAAACAGCACATTGTCTATTTAAAATGAAAGGCAAGCAAATAAACATTTGCCCTCAGATCCCTGTAACACAATATCGACTCCCCTTATGCAAGCTACCCAAAGTAGATGTTTTCCTTCTCTTACCCATTATTTGGAGTTTTTTTGCCAGAATGGCAGACAAAGCTATCCTGCTGGCCCAATGTAAACTCTTTATCTCCCTGTTTGAACTATCACAATCTATACCCCAAAGGCAATTATTATTGAAATTGTATCAATTGTAAAAGGTTTGGTAAAGATGCAGTCTCACAAGAAAGCTTGGTGAATTATTACTGTAATCTGAGTTTTAAGAAATTAAGAGCCATATGTATGAAACATTTTTGCCGTTGCAAACAGCCTGATCTGCAAAACAGTGTCTTTTGCGATGGCAAAAATGCTTTTCCTGATGCACAAACACCCAAACCTAGAGGTCTATTAGGATGTAGGGCGGAAAAACACCCCGACCGCCATGGAAGCGGAAAACAATCGCCCGCCGGCCCCCTGGGAAAACCGGCGGCCAAATTAGCATTAACCGCCCCAAAAATCAGACCGCGGCAGTACGAGGCCCAGAATAACTGCCTGTAGCGGGCGTAGATGGCCAAAATCCGTCCGCGGTGGTCGGAATCGCAGCGGAAAAACAACAACCCGCTGCAAGTATAGCGGAGACACCACCCCGGAAATTAGTATATCCCCGACGGTCCTGCGGTACGTACCGCCGTCTCCGACCGCCACAGTCGCACAATGGGATGAATGGGAGAGCCAGCGGAAGAGCTGAATCACAGTCACCGCGGCAGACGAACCGTCAAAAATATGGCGGACAAAGCCAAAACCCCACAAGAAGGCCAAAAAGTGCACACAGACATGCCTCCCAAATACACAAAACACAACCCAATGACACAACCACATGGCAAAACGAAAAATACAAATCCCAGGACTACACACCTGTCAGCAACACCTCAATTGGACACACCCACATAGCTGTGTATAAAACCAGCCCCTTCACTGACCACAATCCCTTGCAAAACTCCAGGAGAGAAGGAACACATACCCCAGCTGACAAGAGAGGCAAAGGACACAACATCACCAGCCACACCACACACAGCACCACCTCCAAACCAGCACAACTAACCCCCTGCACAACACACACCCTACACAGCACAACCACAACCGCCATTCACACCCCTGCACCCACAATCACTTTGCACACCACACACCATGGCCACACAGAAAATGCCCAAATTCACTGAGAGGTCATGGTAGATGAGATAGTCAGATTGGAACCACAGCTTTTTGGTACCCTGGTCCAACAGACACCATTAGCCACAAGGACACAAATGTGGGCTAGGATAGTCCAAAGGGTCAATGCAGTAGGGACAACCCCAAGATCAAAAAAGGATATCATAAAGCGGTGGCATGATCTGAAGAGGGTGGTCAAGGAGAGGAGTAGCAAGAACCGTGAGCTGGTTCAGAGGACTGGCGGTGGCCCTCCCATTCCACAAAAAAACATTCACACAATGGGTGGAGAAGGTGCTTGCCATACTGCATCCACAGAGTCTCACAGGAGTAGCCGGGGGAGGGGAGGCTGGTAAGTACAAGCAAATGACTACTGCCACTCTGCTATGTACTGCCTTGCACAACTACAAAGCTACCCCACCTAGGACACACACCATCCATCTGCACCACACACTCACAAATACATGGCTCACAGGTCCAACATTCACCCACTCCCATTCACCACAAACATAGCTAACAACATAACCATGGGGGCATGTGTACAGGCAGACAGCACTACAACAACCACCATGCCCCCTGGCCCACACCTAAGCAGGATGGATCCCTCCCCCACCCCACCCAGGAGCAGTTGGAAGCCATTGCAGTACACCAAACAAACTTACAGGCAGGTAGCCATCTTCACAATGAGGGTGTTTGTGTCAGGGAGGGCTGCACTACTACTCCCACCATGCCCCCAGTCCCACACCTGAGCAGGATGGATCCCTCCCCCACCCCACCAGGAGCAGTTGGAAGCCATTGCAGTACAACAAACAAACTTACAGGTAGGTAGCCATCTTTACAATGAGGGTGTCTGGGGGTGGAGGACCTGCACTACTACTCCCACCATGCCCCCTGTCCCACACCTGAGCAGGATGAGTCCCTCCCCCACCCCATCCAGGAGCAGTTGGAAGTCATTGCAGTACACAAAACAAACTTACAGGTAGGTAGCCATCTTCACAATGAGGGTGTTTGTGTCTGGGAGGGCTGAACTACTACTCCCACCATGCCCCATGTCCCACATCTGAGCAGGATGGATCCCTCCCACCACTCCACCCAGAAGCATGTGTCAGCCATTACACAACCCTCATCAAACTTACAGGTAGGTAGCCATCTTCACAATGAGGGTGTCTGGCTGGGGGTGGGGGGCCTGCACCACTACTCCCACCATGCCCCCTTTCCCACAGCCTAGCAAGATGGAGCCCTCCCCCACCCCACCCAGTAGCAGTTGGAAGCCATTGCAGTACACCAAACAAACTTACAGGTAGGTAGCCAGTACATGCACCCACGCATTTTTCCCAAATTAAATAGTGCCATATGACAACACCAGCCCTCACATTGCACAAAGAGCCATACCTACCCTATTGCCAAGCACAGTGTGTACACAGGTAAGCCAAGGAAACTGTCACAACCACCAAAGTGTGACACACCAATGCACAAGTAGAAGAACGCCTGGGCACATTCATGCACAGCAACTAGTTGCATGTGCATCACCATGGGGCAAGTGCAACAATGACCATTCTGAAAATATGAAAGCATGTGTGGTGGCACAAATCAAGATATGCACATGACAGGACAAAGGGATGCAGGAGATGACAATGGCCAGTCCATGGCCAGATGTGACGTCTGCTAGATCAGACAACTAAACCATGAGTCCACAATTAAACGCATGTTGTGCCAGGCCCTAGATGGCAGCAAGTCCCTGTAAACCTCAATTGGAAACAGTTCGAATGTTATGCCCTGACACCTCGCACCATGGACAAGTAATGCTTGTACCACTGTATCATGTCAGGGAGCACAGTACTGCACACAGTGAACAATGTGATGATATGTCAATTGTGCAGTGTACAAAATGTGAATAAAACACAGTTAACCCAAAGCTTGCTGGGTGCACTGCAGTGACCATTTCCCATCTGACCCACAGGTGACCAAGAACTCACTGCAGAGGACAACACCAGCAACCTGCAGAGCCAGTCTCCACCCCCGGTACAAGGACTCTCGGATGTTGATTCCCAGGATTCCGTGGACGATGAGCTTGAGGCCGGCCCATCTGGTGTGCCAGGGAGCAACAGGTCCCAGGGCCCCAGTGTCCCCCCCACCACATCTGCTGCAACAACAACTCCACAGCAGACCCCTGCTGTCACGGCCTGTGCGGCCACCACCACCACCACCACCAGTGCTGCTGGCAACACCCTCCCTGTCCCAGAGGATGCCCCACACACACCACCCATGGAGGAGGGCAGGGAGAGGATGCGGGTGCCCACAGTGGTGAGGCAGCAGGTCCACGGCAGCAGGGCAGGTGGAAGGGGCAGGGTCACCCAGGGACACCAGGAGGCTGGGACCCACTCCCTGGAACACATCACCAGAGTTCTGGGTGCATACGAACAGGCCCAGGGACGAACGGGCCGGTCGGACGATCTGTTGCACGAGCTCACCCTGCTGATGAGGTCCATCGACAGACGCATGGGACAAATCGTGGACCTCTTGGGTCAGCATGTGGCGGTACTGAGGGACAGGCATGCGCCCCAGACAACACCTCCGCCTCCCTCTGGTGGGCTGCACAATGACATTTCACCATCCTCCCCTGTGCCCACAGAGAGGGGTGAGTCCTCAGACCCCACTGGCCCTGCAGCAGGGCCCCCCCTGCCAAACGACAAAGGGGCCGTCCCAAGAAGACCCTGGGAGTATCTGGAGGCAAAGCGCCTGCCAGACACGAGTCACAGAGCCAGCCTTGATGGCAACCCTCTCCACCACTGCATTGACTCTTTGGACTGTCCTACCCCACACTGCCTTGTGAATGGCATCTGCCTGTTGGACTAGGTCACCACAGCAATGTGGTGACTACTCGACCATCTCATCTACCACGACTGTCAACTCACTCCCCCCAATGGAAATGTACACCCCATTGCATCTCACCATATTAAATCAAATATCCTCACACACATGTTGTTGTGTCTGCTCCTTCTTTATTGCAGGGTGTACAGTCTTCAACATGATCACAATGTACCAGGACCATGGGTTGTATGTAGGCAAGAAGTCAAAGGCACCTAGGGAAACCCCACAGAACAATTGTCACTGGTCTGGGTGTGGCATCACAGACATCACACAAGCCCTAACACCAGGATAACCCAACATGCACATGTCACAATGGCTCCCAAGTGTCACCATACACGTCCCGTTGATGTTCCCAAATGACATGTCCTAGAAACATTTCCAACCACCAGTCTACAACTGGCTGATGCTACAATTCTCACATGCCCCTTCACGACAACAGCAATCTCATCAGACAATGGGTATGTTGCATATTACCATCCACCGTCAAGTGATGAGCTGTTCAGGCAGGTCAACACCTTCCTCCTCTACACTGTCCTTATCACTGGACACGGCTTGGTTTGCAGGCTGGGGCCTTGGGTTCTCACCATCATCCAGGAGCAGAGGAATCTCCCTGCGAATGGCTAGGTTGTGGAGCATGCAGCATGCAACAACAATCTGACACACCTTCCCGGGCGAGTATGCCAGTGCACCTCCGGTCTTGTCCAGGCACCGGAAACGTGACTTGAGCAGGCCAAAAATGCGCTCTACCACACGATGTGTCCTCCCATGGGCCTCATTGTAGCGGACTTCAGCCGGGGACCTGGGATTCCGCAGTGGGCTCAGCAACCAGGGACAGTTGGGATATGCAGAGTCACCTAGGTATGACAACCACAAATAGACATTGCAATGTCTCAGAGTCTCAGGGGAGCTGGTTACAGACACAGCATACCACACGACTAGGCATACTCACCCACAATCCATGCACGCTCTGGAAGAAGATTAGCCATCAGCTGGGGCACTATGCTGTTCCTCAGGATGTAGGAGTCGTGGGCCGAGCCGGGAAATTTTGCACACACCTGCGAGATGGTCATATCTGCCAGGCACACCACCTGCACATTGATGAAGTGGTAATGCTTGCGATTGCAGTAAATGTGCTCACTTGCCTGTGTTGGCACAAGAGCGACATGGGTGCAATCAATGGCCCCAACAACATTGGGGATGTGTCCAAGGGGATAGAAGTCTCCCTTCACAGTTGGCAATTCAGCACCCCTCGGGAAATTGATGTATCTGTCTTGTATAGCATCATGGCGGACAGTACATCACGCAGCACAATGCTAAACATCGGTTGTGACATCCCACCAGTGCTGGCCACAGTCTCCTGGAACGAACCTGTGGCAAAAAAATGCAGGGCTGCCATGACCTTATAAGTAGGGGTGAAAGCTGTTGGATATGTAATGCGTGGCTGCAGGTGGGGCTCCAACAGATCACAAATGGTCTTCAGGGTGGCTCTGTCCAGGTGGCATTTGCATATGATCGCAACATCCTCCATGTCCTCCGGCACTGTCAAGTGACAAATCAAATTTGGCCTCCTCCTATTGGAGTTGATAGTGGACACATGTCAATACAATACACCAAGAGATGTGCACAACATATCACGTTCTGGATGACACAATGAAAACAATGACTGATCTAGAGTGACTAACAGACCAGCTTACATGGAGGGACACCTTCAGCTACACAAAGGGCACACGTGTCAACTTACAAAAGACAAGTACCTCAAACACCACCTTTGGCTATGTGAATGCACATAGGGATCTGGCCACAGTGCACTTGTGCACGCCTGGGAGTCTAGCATCCAGCATATGTGTAACTAATCAAAGCCACTGTCTCATACCTAGCTGCTGTACCGGTCACACCTTGATGCGTCATTACAACCTGGCAAACATCCACCACAAAATGACCACAGTCTGCACTGGAATGATGAATGTGTTTATGAGCAGACATGAGAGGCAATGCTAATTAGATCAACATTCATCGAAATGAGCATTGCTGTGATTGTCACTGGACCTCAACACATTGACATATGTACATATTGTACAGTCCAGGACTACACTCTCCTGCCTACACCAACATCAAATTCTCAAGTGACATGTGAGTGGGTACAGACAGGACATGGAGGCGGTCATTGGATGCATTTGAAAGAGGCAGACATGGACCACCAATTGCTGCAGCTTGGCACCTTTGAAACGACCCCAGGGGGCTATATATGTGGGAGTGAGACTCACATTGACGCTGCTCACAGAGCCTGCTGCCTGAGACCCATCACCTGTTGTCTCACGTCCACAGTGATGGCAAGGACAGAGAAGATCCGTGCCAGTCCCTTCACAAGCGAGGAGCTGGAGGTCCTGGTGGATGAGGTGCTCACACAGTACCCAAGGCTATATGGTGTCCCAAATGTTGTGGTGAGTCTTAAACAGTGTTGTGGTAGGGCAGGGGGGGCCACACATGTAGTGGACTAATGCAGTATGTGCCTGGGAGTGTGGGGTAGTGTAATGCACTGCCTGACATGCTGTCTCCAGTGGGAGGGTGTGTGTACCCAATGCCACAGCTTTACCTCCCTGCACATGTAAGTATGAGTGACCTGTGTTGTGTTGTCAGCCATATAGTGACACAAAAGGTTGTTCATGCTGTAGTCAGGACAGTGATTGCTTGGATGGATGGCTGTGAGTCACACATCACTTCACTACTGGCAAGCTGAAGATGTTGATTGTATACTGCTTGAATAAAGTAATTGGGACTTACCTTCAGCATCTTCATTACTTCATTTTGGCGACGAGGATGGGATTTGAACCCATACGTGCAAATCACAATAGGTTTTTCAGTGAGATGATTCTATGAGAAAGGAGGTGTGAAGGATGGAGGCTAGCCCTGCTTCTGTTGCATTTTAATGTCCTACAAGGAGGGATATATGCACTAATACTGCCCGATGGCCCTGTTCTGTGAGGTAGCAAGCTTCTCCTGCTGAAGAAATCTTATGTGTTTTTCCTCAAAGATAAACAACCTTGCATTGCTGGTTTTGGAGTTGGAGACGTTCCAAGGGTAGGAAGCCTTACACTGTCCTTAGTTAGTCTGTGCCCGTTCTGTCCGGGAGACAAAACCTTAACCTAATCCTCCTCCTGCAACGTGCTATGTACCCATTCTTTTGATGGTATGAATGCACTGCTGCAGTTCATGCTGTACCTATATTGTGCACCAATTAAGCTTAATATTAACCTTTTCATTATACACAAGTTAAAACGATTGGTAGAGAATGCATGTTTTAAAAGCACGATGCAAGAGTAAACTCACAAAATATGAACAGTCAACGGTTGCTTTGGCAATGACATAAGCAGTTGAGGGAGCTTTTGTGCATTGACCAAAAACGTGGATTATTACAAAAAACAGGCAGAATGTTAATTTACAATTGATTTAAAATGTAAATGATAACATGATACTAATGGTTGAAACGATATTGCTATGACCTGTCAAAAGTGTATTTTCTTGGATTATGTTAACTAAGGCTCAATTAGGCCTTGACGCCATCTTGTTCCAAATAAATGCTACGACATGTTAAAAAAAAAAAAAAAGGACACATCACTTCACTTACCAAGTATGACATCAGTCTTTTCACATTGCACTCCAGCTGTGGCCCATCTCAGCACTGTAGATTGCACACAACCGCTCTTGTGAAGGGCATTTTGTATTTGTTAGATCATGTCCCTCAATGTGACATCCATGACACAGTTATCTATTCACAGGGCAGGGACATTGAGGGCTGTGCAGTCTTGGACACAGTGGGTCACCCCCCAAACACAGGTTGATATGTGATGTATGTGTTGCTCAACCCAACAATTGACTGGAGATGTGGGCAGGCAGGTTTCAGTGCTGGCATCCTGCATGTGTGGGAGATGTGCAGGAACTCACACCTGCATGCTTTAACATCAGCTTTTCCCATGCAGGGGTCACATGTGGGCTGTACTATAGTCTCTGATTAATCTATCGTTGGATATGTGATTTGGTTGTATCTTGCTGCTATACTGATAGATGTCGATACATGGCACTGTGTACCTGATCATTTCTCCCTCTTGTCTCCCATGCCTGCAGCTCAAGGTACACTAGCGTAAGGCCGTGTGGAGGGCCATTGCAGTGAAGGTGCGAGCCCTGGGGGTCTCAAACCGACGGTGCACCCACTGCCACAAGATATGGGATGACATCAGCCGGCTGACAAAGAATTTGGCGGAGATGACCCTGGGGCTGCTTCCTCACACTGGGCTTCTGGCATGGTGCAGCATGACACCACTAATGGGGCGCATCTTGGCGGTGACACAGTGTGAGCTGGATGCACGTTTGAAGGAGCATCAGCAGCAAGCCAGGGGTGAGCATTTGGGGAGTCTGACTTTGGATGGGAGTGGCTGCATTTGCCCTACCTGTACTTACAAAGTTGATTTGGAAGCTGTGCCTTCACATTACAGTCTGAGTTGTGCTCTTCAGGTTTCTTCTGCATTGGTGTAGTCTTGGGGATCCCATGGGAGGGAACGGCAGTGTGCCCAATCTGACTGTGCGTACATCAATGCGTCCATGCACCCATATTGGTGAGGGCTAGATATCTTACAGCAATGTGCAGCATGTTATTGTCCCCAAGGTACGACATGGTGGGTGGCATGGGCTAATGTCCATTGTGGACTGTCATGTTGTAGTCTGGGTCTGTGTTGTCCCCTCCTGTTACATCCAGTCCTGTCACTGGCAACAAGTTGTGTGCCCCCATATTGTCCCTAGGTGTGCTCAGAACTAGTTGTGTGTCTGTTTGAACAGAGCCACAAGCAGGGTGTTGTGCTGTGTGGTCATCACATGACTCACTTATGCCTGAGTTTCCAGTTTCCATGCACTGCTTGAGTCTATGTAGTGAGTTGGCATGATGTGATTGCACAGGGTGGTGTGCAACATGTAGATTTGCTCAACTGTTGTCATGCATCGCTTGCATATGTTTGTTCTGTTTTTGTCACTGACCTGACCCTACATCTCTCTCTCCCATGCAGCAGCACCTGTAGTTACGGAGAGACGGGAGATGGACACCAGTGGGGGTGAAACTAGCACCACAGCTGCCCAAGAGCCCATCGACACAGATGTCACCAGCGCATCAGAGGGGGACAGGAGTCTGCTGGAGGAGTCCTAGCCTGAGACGCAAACCACTGCATCATCCGATGCCAGCGGGGATGCATCCATGTTGGAGGACACAGGGAACTGGGACTCTGCATCGACTTCCACCACACAGCGGCCATTGCCCACCATCCCAGCCACTTCCTCTGATGCTGCCCTTGTCCGCCTCAGTAAGAGGGGAAGAGTGTCCTTCACCCTTGGCACCGCTGCCCCTGCCCCTGTCCCCCCTGCTGCCATCAGTGGTGAGTCTGTGGACCTTTTGTGCCAGCTGTGTGTAGGCCAGACAGCTCTCCTAAATGCCTTTATTGACCATGACAAGAAATTGGCCCAGGTGGTTGCTTTCATGGAGGGCAAACATTCCGACGTGGGTGGGCTGCACCGGACAGTCCAGGCTTTGTTATCAACAGTGACGTCTGCCCTGCAACAGGCATATTCTCACAGTCCAGCTCCAGTCCCTTTGTACACCACCCAGGCAGTGGCCACGTCTGACGATAGTGACCGCGGTCCACATACATCAAAGTCACGATGCAGCACACGGAGCACACAGCAGCAACAACCCAAGCGGTCCCGTGCGCAGACACCATCCCCATAGAAGACCAAAGGCACCCCAGAGCTCAGGGAGAAAAGCCCGTCAGGCGACACCAGGGGACAATTAGCAAAGCAACAGACCTAAGGCACACATTCCTCAGTAATTAAACAAGGAAGAGAGATACCCCTATATACTTACAGGGACGGGGTATATTAATAGACTAAAAAACAGAAAGTCCCTATGTCATAACGTATGAGTGGAAAGATACCTCTCTCTGGGCAAAATAATTTGTACAGATGGTAAGTGATTCTGAAGATAATCTTTTCTTCCAGTAAGTGCCTCTATCTAAAAGACCTTTCTCTAACTATTGTCTACAATAACACAGTACAGCATACAGTTTCACAGAGATACTATTCAATTCAATCAAGAATATTAAAAAGACAGTTTATTATAGAAAAAAAATGTCATATTACATATTCAATCAAATATCGTTTGTGACCTTCCTCCCACTATAGGTTACAATCTAATCATATAAAAAACGTTAAAAACATTAAAACAGTTGACGCAGCGTTTTGGTGTTTAGTTCAATATTTTCACCTTCTTCAGGACAGAAAGTTTTCATAAAATCTAAACATAAAAAAATATTAGTTTAGAAACCTAGCTTGTAATGTATACCCTAAAAAACATTATGCACTATATTTTTTATTTTGCACTCACATTTCTTACTCGCTGGCACTAATATTTAATGCATCAATTAACTTTTGGCCCTCACTGTTACTATAATATTTCTGTCTTTATATGACACTTCAAGTTCTCATGCTTAAAATCTTGATCATTAAGACATAGTATTTTGTAGACCTCAGGACAGACACATAGCCCACATATATTGCTCATTATATACAATAGGTTCCCCAAAGTGAAAATAACACTTAATATTAGCATATTCATTTTTACTACGTTTCTAAAGTATCTGTTATCAATACTTTTTTTCGTACCTTGATTATACGATGCATTATGTCTATTCAATTACATAATCTGTGGGTATAAAATATCTCACCACCGTTAGGGCCTCAATGAATGAGCCTCTAAATAAAAAAAGAACATTCAATATATTTTCTTGATTTTCATAGGTGCAAATAATCCATATGTTAATTATATATCCATCGTTTAAATGAAGAAAGATTCATGTACCTATTGATGTGTTGATCCTTTTCTTATATCCGTTAGAGACACCATATTATATTTTAAGGTGGAGATTTTTATTAATATAGGTTCCTTTATATAAGAAATTCTATAGAAAAAACAACAGTTTATGGATCAATTACAATTTTGGCAAGCAAAATGAATTTAAAATATGTGATATATACTATTAGTATGAAATAACTGTCAAGGCGGGCATTCTAATTTTAACCACCATAACTTTTGGTTTTAGAGATTCTAATCAGTTTATGTACTGATTATGGTGCAAGGTTTAAAATCTGAAAGAACCAAAAAATAATTTAATTTATATACACCTCCTGCATGACTATTCAACAATGCATGTAAAAGCCTCTACTACCTTTATCATATATCATATCATTGTTATATCTAATAGAAGTTATTCAGTACGTTTGTATAATTTGTGGCATTTATATACGTATTCCCATTAGCCATATACTAACGGTCACGTATTTTTATTGTCCTGTAATATATTATCGGAAATATCTTAGTTAAGAAAAATCCAAGCGTTACTCTACTGAATAAAAATGTTAATTAAACCATGGCCAAACGTTAGTTTCTAGCTCGGGGTAGACTGTGGCCAAGTACATCAGCAGACCACAGCATCTTAAATACAATCATTTTCGTATAGATGTTTTTCAATGTATTTGTATATTTAATGGCATTCATCTATATATTCTCATTAGCCACATCCACAGTCACGTGTTTTTATTGGCCTATACCTTCTTATCGCCTCAGTGGCATCCCCATCCAAGGACTCTCCTGCCCCTAAGGCATAGCGCAAAGATAATCGTACAGTGTCTGTGCCCAGCAAGGAGGTGGTGCATGCCAAGGGTACACCTGGGAAGGGCTCAAAGGCAGTATCACCAACCACCTCGACTCCCATTCCAAGACCAGTAAAGCAGGGGACGGAGGGTACTGTAGGGGTGACACCTAGTAAACAGGGGAAGGGGGGGCAGAGGCGAAGCAAGGCAAAGCGTTCAGCTGGGTCCAGCACATCACCAGAGGGGCTGCCAGCGACTGCACCTGCTGCAGCAGTGGTGGTGAGTGTGCCTGTTGTGCCCACACCACGTCCCACTGATCCACAGTCAGCCAAGCCATTTAGGATCCCCAAGAAGTGGAAGGGCACCCCTCCATAATCTCCCAGCCACACCGTGACTCCCTTCTGCATGACTCCACCTCCACGTGCCACTACACCACCTGGTCCAAGCAGCCCTCCAGCCTGCCAAGACACTGATCGCTCTACCTCAACTGTTATGCTCTCTCCCCCTTTAAGTGTCCCGACAGTCTCCGAGGCACAGCCAGCTCCCAGTCTGCCTGACAGCCAAGTCTGAGTGGTAGTCACCCTCACACACCTGTGTCTCACACAGGAGAGCCTATACTGCACATTGTTGCCCCCTGACTGTGTTGCTGGCCATGGAAAGGTACAGTCACACACATTCCCTGTGCAGCTTCTCATGGACATACTCTGCACTCTGCCCTGGCCACTGGCCTTGTTGTTCACTGCTGTTTTGCCCTTGCCTGTGCAGCTTCTCATGGACATGCTCTGCACTCTGCCCTGTCCACTGGCCTTATTGTTCACTGCTGTTTAGCCCTTGCCTGTGCAGCTTTTCATGGACATGCTCTGCATTTTGTGCCTTACTCTTCTCTTCTCATGCTGCCTATCTGTGCAATTTGTGAATAAAGACAGTTGTTCCAGTTGTCTATTTTGTCAGTGTCCTTACTGAATAAAGTTATTTTGCTGTGTGTAAATGGTTTACTGTGCCACATGGTCTGTGTGGCACTTCAACATGTTCAATGTATGGGCTCGCTTGCTCTCTTTTTTTCAGGGGTGACAGGTTCTTCAGTTCTTCTTGGCCCAGATACTTGTGGTGGCAATGGTGTCAATTTATAATGTTTAGCAGTAGTCATTTACTTGATTAGTTCATGTTGGCTCTATTGTACACATGTCAGGTTGGGGGGCACTGCCAGCGCAGGGTGGGTTTCTGCACACAGTATTGCAGGCAGGCTGTCCAGGGTCATCATGTGTGTGTTCTTCCTATATGTGTGCCCAGTGGTGTATGCGTGTGGTCATCTTGTGATGGCTAGTCATCCTAGTCCCATGGCTTACTTTCCATGTGTGCTCTTGAATGGCCAGGTATTGTGCAGTGTGAAGGGGGTGAGTTTGTGGGGAGTGTTGATGTGTGCATGCCTCAGCAATGTCAACTACACACATGTGTCACCCAGGAGTTGTGTGCCTGTTGTTTTGATTGTTCATCCCTGTGGATGTGGTTGTATGCCCATGCGTGAGTTGTATGTTGTGCACTGTGCAGTGTGTTGGTGTGTCCTTGCAGTTCTGTCTGACTCCTACTTGTTGTTTTTGTCACTTGTGAGTATGCAGAGGGTGTTACTGGCAATTCAGTGTTGTGTTTTGTTGCAAATCCCTGCGTCGGGTGGCTGTTTGTTGGGTCTGTGCAGACCTGCTGCTCCACACTTCCATTGTGGGTGTGTTTTCTCACGCCTTGCTGTCCCATGGTGCCTTCTTGCCTCCAGTGTGGCATGTTGTGTGTGTTGTCATGCCATCCCCAATCTGTGCTTCAGCTGCCTACCCATTGTGGGTCTGCACTCCCTCTCTTTGTGTATGGTACACTCCTGCCATGTACCCTACTGTCCCCTTGGTTTGTATGTGTGTGTGCCTCCCCATGACTTCATTTGTGCCACTGTGCTTTGCGGTGCAGTTCTTTGTCCAGGGTCAATGTGTCACTCAGTGCATTTCCCCAATGGGTCATGTGTGATGTTCTGCTGCTGGTTGTCAGTCATGGTTGCTGCTATGCAGTTCAACTGTGTGTGCTGCCCAGTCCTGTGGTCAAGTTGTTTCCACCTTTGTGTCCCAGACTTGTGCATCTATTGGGTGTTGTGTTGGATGTATGTGTGTTGTTTGTGTTATTGCTTCACTTCATGGGTGTGCTGTTGTCTTTATGCTGTGCTATATGGTGTTGTGTGGGTTGCTTTTCTGTCACTGATGTCTGTGTGTGTATTGTATGCTTGGTGTGCACACACATCTTGTTGTGCTTGCTGTGCTGTGTGTATGTTGCCTTGTGATTGCCTGTTGTGCATCTCCTGATGTTGTGCTATGTTTGCTATGTGATTGTTCTGCCTGTGCATCTGTTGTTTGTTTGCTGTGGCTGTGTTGTTCTGTGATGGTGCACTTCTTGTGTTTGTTGTGGAATACTGTCTGTGCATTGTTCCTGAGTGATGAGGTTGTGCACTCCTGTTGTGTCTGTGCTCCCATTGCCTTTCCCCAGTTTAGCTGCACAGGGCATGTCTGTTGTTGTTGTTGTGGCTCTGTGTGTGTTTCAGTCATGTGTTTGTTGTAATTGTTTCCACATTTGTGGTTGCATCCCTGTGTGTGTGTGTGTGTGTGTGTGTGTGTGTGTGTGTGTGTGTGATGTTTGTGGCTGAGCCCAGGGTGTGTGGTTGTTTGTGTGTGTATTGCCTGTCAAGTATTGACAGCCTTCAGTGTGTTTGGCACTGGTGTTGTGTGCTGCTGGTGTGAGGGGGGTATGTGTGTAGATTCTTACTGGTGTTTGTCAGTCCTGAGGTGAGTAGATGGTCCCTGTGTGTAGTGCTGCTTGTGTACTCCTGTGAAGTAGTTGTAGGTATGTGTGGCTGTTCCCAGTTTGACTTCAGGGCCTTCTTTTCATCCTTTCATCCTTGTGCCTATACATGGTTTGCCTTGCTGTCTCCCTGTGTGGTTGCACTGAGCAGTCTGTGGTTTGATTTCACTGACTGTGCCAGCCATGTGTGCTTTGATGGTGTGAGGGCGTTGTGCTCTTTTCGTTGTGTTGATGGAGATGTACACATGCTTGTTGTGTGTCTCCATGGCCTTCCATTTGTGTGCAGCCCAATTTGGTTTCCCTATTTTGTGTGTTCTATTGCTGTTGGCATGTGGGGTGTGTATGTGTGTGTGTGTCAGTCTGTGATATGTATGTGTGACTGTGCAGGCTTTGTGTCCATTTGGATTTTGATTCTTTGTGTGTGTTCATTTGTTGCTTGCCCTCATTGCTTTTTCCCTGAGTGTGGTGTAGTGTGTGTTTCCCTGGCCCTGTGCTACTGTGCTGTGTGTTGTGTGTTCCTGTGCAGCCACTCCTGCATTGTGTGTCTCCATGATTGTTTGTTGTGTGGTGCAGGGTATGTATTGCCCTGGCTTGTTGTTGTGCATGGGATGCACAGAGGGGCACATGGCATGTGCCTTCATGGGGTGTGCTAGTGTGTGGGTGTGGCCCTGTGGTCTTTGTGCCCTGCCCATGCCTGGCACTGGCCCTGCCTTCTACATTGCGCATGTATTTGCTTGTGTTCGCCGCTGCAGTGATGTGACCGGGACATTGCTGCATGGTGGCGGTAGCTGTGTGTCCAGGATGCAGCGGTGCATTTGTGGCAGGTGGGTGATGTGTGGGTGCCCTTGGGGATGTGATCCTATACCCCCTAGGGTGTCTGATGTGAATTTGGACCCTGTGTCAGGCCGTGGGTTGTGTGTTGTGTGTTGTGTTATTGCGTACCTGCGGCGGCGTCCGCGGCGGTCCATGAGTTCCTGGTGATGTAGCAGGTACAGCACCAGAAAGACATGTAGAGCTGGGTCCATTGCGGTCGTGTCCGGGAGGTGTGGACCGGGACTCTGGTTTCGCACTCCGCTGTCGAGTTTCCACCGTCTCTGGTTGGGCTGTGTCTCCACTGCGGTGCGTCTGCTTACTTGAGTCATCCTAATTTGTGGACTGGGTCACGGCGATCCATGAGTTCCTGGTGATGTAGCAGGTACAGCACCAGAAAGACATGTAGAGCTGGGTCCATTGCGGTCGTGTCCGGGTGGTGTGGACCGGGACTTTGGTTTCGCGCTCCGCTGTCGAGTTTCCACCGTCTCTGGTTGGGCGGTGTCTCCGCTGCGGTGCATCTGCTTACTTGAGTCATCCTAATTTGTGGACCGGGTCGGACGTCATTCCGCACGGCGGAGGGTCTCCATTGACTTCCACAGCCGCGGAGGTGGGTGCACTTTGATGGCGGTGCATGTCGCACCCCGGCGGTCAGGAATTGGCCAATGTTTGACCGTACTAATATGGCAGGCGTGATGTCCGCTGCTAGCGGGCGGAAAAAGGCATTTTTCCGCACCGCCAGCGTGGCGGTGGTTCCACCGCCTTACATCCTAATGGACCCCTTAGAGTCTAATTTACCAGTTCCACTGCCACTGGTGCGCCACTTCCAATCTGGGAAAGAGCAAAGTACCGGCGGTGCAGGGGGTTTGTAAATAAGCCCCGAAGATTCTTCAGATTTGCAGTTTGGGTGTGGAAATAGCTATTTGAAAGGGGCGTGTTTAGGGCATCCCTTCCAAATAGTGATTTCTTGTGTTATGAATCATTATTTAGCGACTGAAATGGGGTCACAAAACCTAATCAAGGGTCGCCATGGGACCCCTTCCTCTTTGTAATTGTTTGAAAAATATTTTTAAAGAGCAGGCAGTGGTCCATGGTCCCATGGACCACTGCGTGCCCTTAAAAAATCTAAGATATTATTTAATTTTTGTTGGTTGAAACACATACAGGTTTCCTTTAAGAAAAACAGGTTGCATTTCAACAACAAAAAACTGTATTCAAAGATAATCATAGACATGGTGATCTGCTGAAATCAGCAAGCCACTATCCCCAGGCATTTGCAGTGGGTCACAAACTATGATCTACTGCATTAATATTCATGAGGTAGGTCTCGTTGAAACCCACTAGGAATTGCAGGTATGAAACAAAAGGTTTCATAGCTAAGGGATAGTGATTTTCAAATAGGGATTTGAATTAAATTGCGATTTGGAAGTCGCTATTCCTTGTCTTTGTACATCTGGCCCTTATTGCTTACATGGTCAATTCTACGAGTTTAGATTTAGATCTAGATACCCAGTGGCATAAAGCAAAATGCCAGGGTCCCCTTCAGAATGTAATGAGAGACCCAAAGGTCTCCTATATCTCACAGATATTCTTTGGACTTGGGCTGAATGTGGCCCTGTGAAAGTCTGGGTCCTCCCTGAAGGGTACGAGGCCCCCCTGCCTTGCAAGGGGTGCAAAGGCCTGTTTTATGGCCCTGATGACATCTGTATCCTACATGTACAAACTGAAAAAGCCAGCAGCACTTGGTAATATTTGTTTTTTTACATCTGGCTTGGACTGCTGTCCGGTGGACATGGGTCTCAGGAATGGAGGATAAAAAGTCATGCATGTTGTGTGGTGTTTTACAAAAAGTGCTGTTCATCTCTTGTGCTTTTATGTATTGTGTTAAACTGTTGGATGGATGCAGAAAGTGTGTAAAAAAACACTGATTTAGAGTAAGTATGCAGACATTAGTAGCGGCCGTCGCTGAATGTATGAAGGGAAATTATATGCAGTTCACATGGGCTTCTATTAATGTATGCACCTAGCATTGTTACATCTGCCCAAAAGATGATGCATTTTATAATGTTGCAATAGCCAAGATAAATGCTAATTTTTATTCTTGAGTGAAAGGCCAGCTTTTCAAATTGTTAGTTTTTAATATATATTCTTGCATTTTATGTACATTGTAATAGTTTTTGTTAATTACACAATTAATGTTAAATCTAAAACAATGTTGTTGCATGTAGATAGCATTCTGATGCCACTACTTAAGCCTCGGAGCACTGTAATGTAGACTTTGGAAAGTATGCAGACATAGGAATTCCGTTGACTTACCTAAAGGTTCTGAGAGATTCTGCGGAGTTCTGCGAGTAGCAGAATTCCAGTCTCTCGCCCTGCTTGCGCTGATTTTCAGCACCAGGAGCTTACACCACACTGTAAAATCATGGAGTACAGCACCACCCTGCAAGCCAGAGAGTGAAGCGTCTTTCTGCCTCTCAAGTAGTTGTTTTTTACTCGAGCGGCAGCTTTCGTAATGTGAGTGGTAACTTTCTCAACACGAGCGGTAGTGACCTGCTGCGACAACCCGCTTTGAGAAATCTCGCAGGGAGGCAGTCCAGCACTCATTTTTTCTCACACACCAACTTAACATTGGCATGCCGTATGAGAGAAAAACCCCACCGCACTGCAGTTGACGAAGTTTCTGCGTAACTCTGTGCTCAAAGTGGAGCGCGGAGTGGACAAAACTCCATGAATTCTGCAGGTGCAGCAGAGTATACCACTCACTCCTAGTGGGGAGTATATAATGTGCTTTAGTAGGTTTTCCAGGAGGCAAGCTTGTTCCTTAAAGTGGTGTTTTTGTAGGACATGAAAAGGAAACTTGACTAGCAGACCACAACGCTTGATGAAGCCATTAAATAGCATAAATCGGTCAGACATATAGGCGGCATGTATAAGGATCAAGCTCACAGATGATGGCACATATTTTCGGTTCATTGTTGCCTCTTTAGAGATTGAAGTTAAATGCCACCTCTTTCATTACATGACAATATTCAGTCTGAATTGTACGATCAAAAACAGTTTACAAAGGACAAGCAACAGTGTTCCCATTGTCTCAAGTGTAAAGTTCCAAGGGTGATTCTACCATTGGTCGCCTAGTGCCCTATATAATAAATTGTAACACAATGCCATAATGGGAGGCAATTGAAGTTAGACGGAGTTAAGGAATTGGGATTTATTTTCCATAACAGAGAAAGGTTTTATAATTATTTCCAGAAATGGATAACTGAAGGCTTAACTACTTTGATGGAATGAAGATTATTTGTACATTTAAGGGCATGTGGCGGAATAATTTCAGAAATATTTATCATTCAACTAACCCGTCAACATTCTGAATTAGAATAATAACATTAAAAAAATAATTTGGTCATTGATTTCTTTGAATTTCTCTACTGTGTACTTTTACCAAATAAATACAATACATTGGGTCAAAAGGAGAACTGTAAGTTTGGACAGCATCATCAGTGTGAAACATATATCTGTGGTTGAAAACGAATGGTTTATGTTAGGGGCACTGAACTAACTGCAGGCATTCATGCACACAATACAGATAAGATCGCTGCCTTAAATGCGGCTTTACAGCTTGTGACACTGTTCACCCAAGGCAGGTGAGTCTGAGTCCTGATGAGCTGAAGGGCTATGGATTGGAATCTCTGTACTAGACTAGGCATGACCCATGGGGTACTGAGCATCCTTTTTAGGTCTCGCCTGACCCAGCGCATGCGCTGGTCTGGCGAGACTTATTGAGAGGGCTCCAAAAAGTGCTACCAGGCCAGCCTGGAGCTACAGTGCATGTGTGCGGGCGCGCGCTTTACCACGATTACTTTCACTTAGGGGCCGCACGGCCGCTTTGATGTTTGATCGTGATTGGGATCGCGATCACTTTCACGGCCGCTTTGCATAGCCAATAGGTCTCGCTTTTGGGACCTTATAAGTATTTAGTTATGCAACTGTTGCATGGCTAAACACTTATAAGGTCTCAAAGGCGAGACCTATTGGCTATGCCAATGCTTCTTTTGTTTGTATTTTTCCCTACTGGAGCTGCTGTGTAAATCCTAAATTTTTCATTGCGACAAGATTTGTGACGAGCCCTCTAGCCTTGATTTTGTCCTTATTTTCACTTATCTCAGTGGCGATCTATACCCCAACACCCTCTTCCTCTGCCCAGGTATATCCCCCCCCCCCCTCCGGCCCTCCCAAACGATGCCTCCTCCTGTTCTCCCCTTTGACCAGGGCTGCAATGCAGCCCACTACAGCCGCTGCCCCCTCCACCTTTCAGTTTAAAACCCATGGATACCCGTGTGTTATTGGCTTTACAGGGTTTCCTGACCACATTCAGCAGGGGGCCCCATCACTTTGCGTCATGGCACAGCCTCACCATATCCCCCTTTACACTTGGGTCTGGTACAACTTTAACCCGGGGGTTAGATTCTGGTGAATAACATACGCGTCACCCCGCTCATTTGTATCCATTACTGTTCTACGCAGCTGTGCTTTTTATTATGTTGATATTAAAAAAAAGTATCTACATCACAAAGAATGACTGCTGCTCCTGAAAAACTAGAATGGCACATACTATTTACTGTCATGGTAGATGGGGGAGAGAGCACCATGGCCCTTTGGACCTCGGCCTCTCCCGCACTCATAAGTGATCATTTCATATTCAACTCTGCGCACCTGCGCTCACAATAATAATTATAAATGCCATACCGCTGAAAATAGATGTTACCCCATGAAGCGTGTTTTTGAAGCAAGTGCACTGGTAAATGCACATTCAGACACGTACTAACTACAGTGTATTCTATTGCAACATTTATAAAGCGCTTACTACCCCTGTGAGGCCCTGAAGCGCTTACTTAATTGTGTAAAGATAAAACTCGTTATCAGTACCATAGAGAAGGGGCGATGTTTCGAAATGAGAATACTCTTAACTTCACTGCTTCACACTAAGGGTCTCTGAAGTCAAGATAAACTGTGTTCTAATTCAGCTTACATAACCTTGTTTATAAATCTTTACTGCGATGGAACTATTGTGGAGGGTGGAGGGGATTCTTGTAGTAAAGTTTGATCAGAGACGCTTGGGGCCCGTCCACTGTAGCAATGCTGGCTTGGAACAGAGAAGGTTTTTCAGGACATGCCTGTGCTAGTCTGCTAGACTTTGTTTCACAGCAGAGGTCTGTGCTACAGCCCTGAATTCCTGCGGCCTCCTTGGCAGTGGAAACCCGCATTCCTCGCGATAAGAGAAAGAATTACCTCATACTTTACCCGGGACCTCCCTGGAGCTCCTGCGCAGGCGTTTAGACCCCGCCCTCCTGAGGGTAGCCCCGGCTGCCTGTGCTGGGAGTCTGTGTTTTGGCTGAAAAGAATACGTCCTCTATTTGCGCAGTGAAATCCTCTTCCTTTCACTAGTGCTGAGCAGGTGGCTTTAAATCACTCCCTTCTCGCATCCCAAAGCGAAGGGAGGAGGTACTTTGGTACCTGGAGTGTGCCCAGGGGCCAGTCAGCTCTTCCCTCGCATTGTCTCTGCACTTGCCACACACTTCGCACCTTGTAAGACTGCACACATGTTGGATTGGAGGGCTTTGCACAAAAAGGCAATGCTCTAAAGGGTTAAACATTACTCGTTTTCGGATACGATTACCATCAATTGGAGGCTGAGATGGACAAATAAGGGTGTGCCCCGACGAAAGCCTAGCACCCTTTGGGTGACACCTGAGGTTTGTGTTCTCGACACCATGTGACAGGAGCACCGTAAGGCCTTTGATAGTAGATGCTGGTTACTTTAATGTCGCTTTCCACAGCGATCTCTGAGGATGTGTATCCAGTTTGAGTGAATTCCCTGACCTGTCGAGATAGGTTTACTGGGAGTCATTCAGGAGCAGGCCACCAGCTCGCTTGTGTTGCATTGTGCGGTGGTAGAACTTTCCGATACTGCGACAGGAGATGTACCTCAATAGTGGGTTGCACTTGAGTAGAATTGATCACTGGACCACGGTGGCTAGCTGAACCTCATGATTGACGTGGTAGTTGAGGCAAGCTTTGAAAGTGATCACCACCCCTTAGTTCTACATCTTCTAGCTTGTGTCTTTAGGCATCTATTTCTTCACACCAAGGATTGTAATAACTTGCTAGATGAAAATCGGCGAAGGTTGAAATGGGATCATGTAAAGTCAGTGTTCCCTCTTATACCAAATGTTATTGTACCTGTAATGATGTCACACAACCTCAAATACTTTATCCATACGTCTCAATCATCTGCAAATGATTCACTGTGCACCTCTCCAAATCTGCCCCCAACAGGAGGCCATTAAAGCCAAAAGTGATGGTTCAACAGAGACGGTAGATTGGCCACGCCCTCCCTTTACGAGGCCATAAAGAGCAGGTTTCCAGGGACGTTAGAGACCACAGGAGATGTTACAAAACTATCTTGGCCGGGAAAAGGGGAATAGTGTAAATACACTACAGCCTGCAGTGAATGAGGGAGCAGCAGTTTGAACCCCCACCCAGTTTTTCCCTGCAGCCCTTTCCGCAGCCTTTGCGAAACGTTGGAGAGTCCCTGCTCACGGTCCCGACCTCTGGGGTGCATTCCAGAGCAAACCAGGGTCGTGCATCCGCTCTATAATTGTGCCCCTTGGCATGTGTGAAGTGGCAGACCAAAGCTGCTCGGATACAGCTCATGGTGAGAACTCTAGAGCAAACAATGGAGGAGAGAAGACACAATCAGGACACATAGTTTTTTTGTTTTTAAAAACACACACCAGTGGAACAGAGCAGGAAGGAAAACAAGTTCACATAAAAGAGGGTTATAGGTTTCTGCTGATGGATGTTTTGAAGGGAAATCTCGTAATCCCACCTGAGTGCTCTTATGGGTGACTCTTTCTTTGAAGAATATGTTTCCTTTAATCTCAGTCATTTTGTTCTATTTTATTCTATGTTCTTTATTTGCATACCGGGGGTATACATAAAAGCAAGTTCAAAATACATAACAAATAGATAAATACAATAATTCATCAAATACAAAAACTGCACAAGCTAGTTAAAAGGTACTTACAAACGTAATCAACACGTTCTGTAATACCTACTTTCCCGTGAATAAACAGCATATTAAAAAAAAAAGGCAACTGCAAAACAAACATCCTCGCAGCTTAATAACTACAAGTATCGGAGAGCCACCCTGCATTGAACAAAACCTTCTATCTTTAACAGTGGTTTTAAAAACTGTTCAGCAAAAAGCATATAAAATTTACAAAGGAAAAATAAATGCAGCAAAGATTGTTCGAAAATGCCATCACAAGGGCAGGCACCCAACTGAAATGCACTACTGTATCCCAAAGGAAAACTAAGCACCTAACACGACATAAAAGCAACATATCTCACCTTCTCATTTTCCATGACAGGTAGTGCTGCAAACCATAAACGTCTTTCAAATTACAGTAAGGGTGCACCGTAATTTTGCAGCATTACATTCCCTTTCTAAGGTTACGCCATCTCCTCACGAAGAAGGATTTTACTACTTTTTTATCCCCTATGGGTAAACATCGTTTACAATGAATGCGATACAATGCATTCCAAAACAACGCGGTAAAGGTGTTGGGTTTAAAATCCAACACCTTCCCTACTGTTGCACAGACTGGAGTTGGAATAGTAAATTATACTACTCCAAACTCCAGCGCCCACTACACAAAGTCGTTGTAACGACTTGCGTTGTAATGGTATGCAAAGTAACAATGCGGTCATTGTAATGACCGTGTTGCAATGGCATGCGTTGTAAACGCATGCATTGTAACGTGGCATTGTTTCATGGCTTTCCCCTTAAAGTTCTTAATAGTGGTCCTATTGAGAGTCACATGTGAATTAGTCCACAGTGAGACCCATAAAAAGATTGGATTTAATTTGATGAGATCTTCCAGGTACTTTGCACCCTTGGAAAACAATTGGGGTTTTGTAAATCGGCATACAGCACTGGCTGTGAATGTTTAAAAGCTGGGAAGGTAAAATCAGGACGAAAGAATTTGGAAGAGGGTTGATTGTTTAATAAAAGGAGTGTTTCAAGGGGAGGTTCAGGTAGCAGAAAGCTGCGTTTTTGAATTCAGAATGGAAAGGATTAATCTGTTTGGTGTCAGAGGCTGTGCAATGAAGGCTGGGGATCGGAGGGTTCAGCGCATGGATAGTTAGATCAGCAAGCAGGTAGTGATCAGCGAGGGGTTTAGTGATGGGTTCAGTTTTATCAAAAATTAGTTTTTCATAAATGATTTTGTAAGTGACATGTTTCAAAAAGTAACTGTGCAATTAAGATGTGATTTTATTGTTTACTTGCAGTGACCCCTGACGAAGGGCTTGAGCAACCCGAACTGCATTGGGTATTTTATTAAAGCTGCCGTTGGATGAATTTAATGCGTCATTACGTGTTATTGCAAAGAGGTCCGGATGGGCACATCAATGGCATTAGAAATCTGGAAAATTGGCATGATACTGCGCTTGTGGATTAAACGGGAGATAAAGAGAAAAATGAGCAAGCAAATGATTACATGTTTTAAAAAATGATTAATTGGTCTAAACACAAATTGAGGATTCAAGGACTTTATCGCTGTGCCTTTGGTTGGGGCGCATGTCGCCCCAAATCGTTTTACGGCAAGCCAAGCTCTCCATGGCACATGAAGTACGAGCTAGTGGGCGTTTGGTGCAATGTCTACACGGGCGATTTCCCCCGACTTGTAGCAAATAGCTATTCAAATAACCCTAGACCTCCACACCACAACTGGCTACTGAAATGCACTGAGACCTTTATATGGACAAAAGGGGAGCCAAGACTTTGCAGCCAGTTGGCCAATGAAGACTCAACAGTGTTCCTAACGTCCTGCATAATTTTGCTTCACTAGCAGAGATATGGGAAGTTCATGTGCCTGAATAATCAAATACTACTACGAGATAAGGAAAATGGTGCATCTGGTTTAAATGATTGCTTCCACCTGCTAAAGAAAAAACTCTGCTGCTCTTAGGACCACATGCCATATTCTGGGATTTGCTGACATTAGCAGTTAAATCCAGATCATCCATGAATTTCACTTAAAAATCAACCAGCTCATACAACGCCTTAGGTGTGCCGCACATAGGGACCACAAAGTCAGCATACATCAGCACCAGGATAGCGGTACTCCCTATCACTGGGACATCTTTGACGATGCTACATAAGCAGGAACTCAAATTGTTGATATATAAAATAAAGAGCAACGGGGCCAGTACGCAGACTTGTTTAGCACAGCAATAACGATTCAATTGTTAAGAAAGTTCCCCGTTTAATCTGAATTGTGCCCTGGCCCTCACATTCTCATGTATTGTGTGTTGGACGTTTACAAAGCATCCGGATCTAAATCCAGTAATAATCTCCACAGCCTACAATGACTAGTGGAGACGTCATGAATGCTAGGTACAATGGACAGCGCCTAGCAATTGTATATTTCCCCACAATGAGATGCAAATTCAAGCACTGCTCCGCCACACTCAGCCTCTCCCTGAACCCAAACTGACTTGGATGAAGGATGCTATGCTCACGAGCCCAATCTTGCAACCTATTAAATACAATTCAACATATAGGTGCCAATTCCGATCCTGGAAAAACCGGGTACGAACCGTCGGTCGGAGGGTTTTCTCCGTCCGACTCGTACCCGGTAAAATAACCCTACAAACTTGCAAGTACGATTCGTACGGAAACACCATTTCCGTACGAGTCGGAAAAAACACCGACCGACTGTAAAAACACATACCAATGTGATTCGGGACAGCGCCGACGTGACGTTGGGACGCATGCAGGCTGCATTTCACGAACCAGGAAGTACGAATCGTACCAACACCAGTCCGGACGGCAATATTTTTACGGCACCCAAAAAGTGCCAGAAAAGTGAAGTACGGCGCGATGCGAGCGGAATTGGGGGCCCGGTACGCGCCAAACCCCCCAGACCCCGCGGATGTACGTGCCATACCCCCACCCGTGTATGTACACCCGTGTATGTACGAGTCGTACCCCCACCCGTGTATGTACACCCGTGTATGTACGAGTCGTACCCCCACCCGTGTACATATGAGTCGTACCCCCACCCGTGTATGTACACCCGTGTGTGTACGAGTCGTACCCCCACCCGTGTATGTACACCCATGTATGTACGAGTCATACCCCCACCCGTGTATGTACACCCGTGTATGTACGAGTCGAACCCCCACCCGTGTATGTACGAGTCGAACCCCCACCCGTGTATGTACACCCGTGTATGTACGAGTCGTACCCCCACCCGCGTATGTACACCCGTGTATGTACGAGTCGAACCCCCACCCATGTATGTACACCCGTGTATGTACGAGTCGTACCCCCACCCATGTATGTACACCCGTGTATGTACGAGTCGTACCCCCACCCGTGTATGTACACCCATGTATGTACGAGTCGAACCCCCACCCGTGTATGTACGAGTCGAACCCCCACCCATGTATGTACACCCGTGTATGTACGAGTCGTACCCCCACCCGTGTATGTACACCTGTGTATGTACGAGTCGAACCCCCACCCGTGTACATTCACGGGTGGGGGTTCGACTCGTACATACACGGGTGGGGGTACGACTCGTACATACACAGGTGTACATACACGAGTGGGGGTTTGACTCGTACATACACGGGTGGGGGTTCGACTCGTACATACACGGGTGTACATACACGGGTGGGGGTTCGACTCGTACATACACAGGTGTACATACATGGGTGGGGGTTCGACTCGTACATACACGGGTGGGGGTACGGCACGTACATCCGCGGGGTCTGGGGGGGGTTCGGCGCGTATGCGGGCACATGTCTCCATGGTTGCTATTGCAGTTCGGTCCGTACGGTGTATTTTCCATATGGTTGTAAAATTGGAAGGACGGGACGGATCGTACTTGCGCGGTCGGACTTCATTTTTCCGATTCGTAGGGTAAATCGTCCGAGGATGTGTCGGACACATTTTCCGACCCGAGGACGTGTGGGGATATTTTCCCAATGCGATTCGTATGGACTTTTTCCCATACGAATCGTACTTGGCAGTTTGTACACTACTTGTACGATTCATACGGTAAAAATCCCGGATATGATTCGTATGGGGAAATTTTTTCCAGGATCCGAATCGGCACCAGAATCTTAACCGAAGTATTGATCGAAGAGATTATTCAGTAGCACTTAAGCTCTGATCATTGCGTAAAATACATGATGTTTTAGATCATACACATGCCAACCACTTACAAACTCTACATTGCACCATTCTTTGGTGATGACACCACATGGACAGTAACTTCAATGATTCTTATTAAAGTAACTGTCCTTGCTACAACAATCCTAATTTATAAGGTGAGCCGTTAAATGTCCAGACACAATCCAGGGGGGAAACATGGTAATAATACATGTGAAGGAGAGGAGTGTTCCAATGAGGAGGTGGACCACAGTGCCACTATAGAAGTTTAGCCACATCAACAGTTAATCAATGGTGAAGTTCAACATGTGGACAAAGCAAGTAGAGGACAGTACCAGTTGTTATTATTAACTGGCATGGCCATAAGCACAGTCCATGGGAGTAAATGGGATTGTGGCACAGAGAAATGCTAGGGGCCACTCTTACACTGGAATTGGGTGTCATCCTCATTCCTTTGAAGTGTCTGGCACCTCCCTTGTGGAGGCTCTTGTAGGTGCCGTAGGTGGAGGAAGCACACACACATCAAGGGATGAGGATGTGGAACCTATGATCAATAATATGTCACCCGCACAGTAAATAGCCAACAATTAAAGCTTCGTATTAGAAATTGCTAACACTCATAGTCAACTCACGGTACGGCCCCGGTAGTAGCCCCTATAAGCCTACCCCATCCAAGCAACTGGCAGTTAACAGCTTGAAATGGCAGTGGACGAGGCTAAAATAGTAAAGGGGACAGACCTCTGGGCAGTTAATCTTTCCGGGGAAGCCGGAAGGAGATGAAACAAATTGCGCATGTGCAACTGATACTCGGAAATGCGCATGCGTATACAAGGAGAACTACTCCCCTTCACCTAAATAACCTCATTATATCCATAAATGCCGGCAATGCTAAAGGGTAAAAAATGCATCTTGCCAAGCGTGCTTAAATATACCTACATAAGGCTTCGGGCTGCCGTGCAAATAGGAGCTGTTGTGTGCTTGACTCCAACCTCAAGCATTGTCGTGGGGATACGGCACAATGCGAACTCAGTAATAATAAACTGAGAGCAAAAAAATGGGAGCCTGATAATTTAAACACCCCTGCTGGGAAAATAAAAGTTTGTATCAATATATCCAATGTTATTAAAAGGACTATGTCCTATCATTAACTAACAAAATTAGAAAACTCATGGGGACAAAGTGGACATAATAAACCCTATAAACCCACATCCAATAAGGCTCACTATGCTATGCCATATACCAAACATGGGAAGGGAAAAAGATATTGCCAGAGTAGTGTCGCAACATATGTGTCAACACACATTCCACCACTAACAGTGTATTGAGGGCTCGTATACCTATAAGAAAAGGAAAGAAAGGAAAGAACGGGTTCCACGGCTGAGCCACCGTACTTTATCTGTATCACAAAAAAGAGAGGGGGGACAAGAGAGCTAATTAAGGTCCATGCTCCCTATAACAACATGTAAACCCATAGAGGACAAAGTTCCTATTGGCCAGGAGCAAAAAGTCACCCTTGCCCAAAAAGAGAAAAGAGTGAGAGGAAATCCTAGATGAAGGACCCACTTGACTAATGAAAGCCACTCTTTGTCCTCTAATGCCCTCACACACCCCATAGGGTGTCATGCTTCATCATCGGGCAGTGCTCCTCGTAGGGCTGGCGCTGCAATTTCCTACGGGCCCCCCGAAGGGTCACTTTATCGGAGATCTTTTGAGGGTTGCCAGATGATGCATGCGGGTGTGTGGAGAGTGGGTCCTCTGTGGAGGGTGAAAACAGTGTGTGCAATTATGTGAAATATTAATAAAGGGTCATCATGCAGCCAGTGTAAAACAGATGTACCCTTAGCAGAGTCTTAACTGCTAAGTAATTTTACTTGGGGACAAATTGGACATAATAAACCCTATAAACCCACACCAAATAAGGCTCACTATGCTATGCCATATACCTATCAAGGGGAGGGAAAAAGATATTGCCAGAGTAGTGTTGCAACATATGCGGCAACACACATTCCACCACTAACAGTGTAGTGAAGGCTCGTGTACCTATAAGAAAAGGAAAGAAAGGAAAGAACGGGTCCCACAGCCGAGCCGCCGTAGTTTATCTGTATCACAAAAAAAGAGAGGGGGGACCACTGGGTGCAAGGTGGCCTGCAAAGTCAGTCAGATTGGGCAGGATTAAAGTGTCCATACATGGTGCCGCTTTTAAAGACTTTTTGCCTAGGTACTGCTGCCCTACATCACAAGGAAAGGGCAGGAATGCACCAAATCTAAGAGCACATTCCTGTCCTCTTTCCCAGAACTGGTGTGCATTTTGCTGCCGATGTAGGCACCCTTGCACCATGGTGCAAGGGTGTCTGCTTTGTGGAAATGATGGATTTTGTGCAGGAATGCGTATCTTCCTGTACGAGAACAATAAATGTGGGAGATTTCCTCCTTCTATGTGTGCTGCTGAATTCAGCACACATAGAAAAATTAGAATACAAGTTATTTATCCTTGTAGCGCCTCACTGACCCCACTCCTGGGAAGGCATAGGCTTTTGACGTATTCCCAGGTTCAATGAACATAGTAGATCTCCAAAGTCATCAAATGCCATGTGTTATAGGTGGGAACACACACCGTAATGCTCATGGCATGCCTTCCCATCATAGTGTGAGGTAACGCAGAGACTTGTGATTCATTGCCTAAAAGTCACATTCCAGCAGCGCACAGGGCTTGTAAATTAACCCCATAATGTTTTGATCAAATACATGTGTTTTTGCTTTGTGTTCTTAGACTTGTAAGTCTGGTGATTCGTGCTGTACTTTCCACTACAAGTGGCAGTATACAAAAGTGAACCATTCTACATTTTGCACATTTTCCTTAATTGCACCTTTGAAAAGATACGCCAGGCGCAATCAACGAAAATGCACTGTATTATGGGGAATGCGCTGCCCTCAGGGCACCCGCAAACACGTGCTGCCCTGGGGGCAGCTCATTCATGTGAAATACTGAGCATCTGCCTTACAGCTGCTCTGTGTTTCACTGTGCAGGCAGCAACACGCCTGCACTTTCAAAGGGTACTAGAGAGTTAGTGACTGCACCCACCAGCAAGGGGATGTTTGGGGGGTCCGTAGGACCCCCTTTACCTCCTGCAGATGGCTGCTCTCATGAGGCGCACTGACAGTGCGCCACCTTATAGGTGGTGCACTGTCAGTACACCTCCTGAGAGCTTCTTTGCATCTGCACCCAAGTCAGTAGTAGGGCACAGATGCAGAGGCAGAGGTATTCCCTCATTTGCATGCGGCACACCCCATGCAACTGTGAGAACAACCCCCTGAAGATAGCACTGGTGCTGTATGAGTACCAGCGCTATTGGTATTACAGAAGGGGATGAGCAAGCATCTGCAGCCCCTTCTGTAATACCAAAGTGCCCCAGAGGTGCGCAAAGCAGGCGCAAACACCTATTGTGCCCCAGGTGCACTTTCTGTAACACGTCCCATGGAAGGGAGAAACATGACGGAGCTTGACTGAGCTGAGCCATATTTGACTGACCAGTGTGACTTATATTTACTTGATGTTTAACAGTAAATGAGCCAAATCTCCAACCCTTTGCACTGCACACAGAGCAGTGGAGAGCTGGGACATAGCTAGCTGCACTGTACAACATGACCTTTTTGCACGGTTTGCACCTTGTTGCAACTTACCATGTAGGTCTTGTGTTCCTTATAGCCAGCACTGCCCTGTCCCGGAATGCCTGCCACCAGCTCATCTGGGATAACAGCAGCCACCCACTCCTCTAAGGCAAGCAGCATCTCTTGTTCACCTGGGCTTCCTCCTACGGACTGCAAAGCTGCATTGAGTTTTGTAGCAAGTATCTCCTTTGCTCTGCATTTAAAGTCATGCCAGTGCTTCTTACAGTCGGTAACTGTCCTCTTGGATTGACCACCACAGTTCATTTTCTCCACAATCGACTGCCATTTGGCCTCTTTCTTTCATAGTGGCAACTTTGAGGTGACAAACAGCTGTTGTTGGTGGTCTGTCACCTCAGTGATCAATATCTCATTCACCTTCTCTCTGAAGTTGGACTTCCTCTTCCTCTTCCCCAGGGAACCTGCCTAGGCATCCTGGCTGAAACTGAGGTTGGTTGCCCTGAATGCTGCTGTGTGCTCCCTGTTCCATTGCTGCCTCAAGTGTAGTCACCCAAATGGTTTTTAATGGTATGTGTCTTTTTTTAGGCTTGACACAGTGCAAACTGACGCTCTGGTGATCAGCCTCTTGTTATGTAACGCAAGTTAGCCTTCCGTCACTTTTCCAAAAGATGTGACAGTTTTTCTTATGGTACTTTTGCATCACCTGCATCATTTTTTGGGACACAGGCTCCCGCATTACACCATAGTGCACCAAACCGTAAATATGGTACATCTATGGCATTTTGCGATGACGTACAGAGGAGCAATTCATTTTGACGCTTTGCTTTGTTGTGGTAGTGATGCGTAATTTCTTGTAAATGAGGCCCCAAGATTATTACTACCTGAAGCCCTTGAATATTATAGTATACATCAAGCGTCACTGTGTGAGTCTTTCTCTCATTAATTACTGGCTTGCAGTACTATCTCTTCCACTCTGCCTCTTACTCCCTCCTGCCTTCTATTCCACTTGTACCTCCAAAGGATGAATTTGCTACGCTTCATTATTCAGCGCATTCAGTGATGTCTAAAAGGAATTTCTGTGGCCTTCCTATAGAGAAATGTGTGTCAATATTCAAGGATTTGCAGAGCAATCAAAATGCATTTTAACAATGCTGAGAAAAAAACAAGGAAAATTGACAATATGACAAGCTAATAACATTAGTCATATATAAAGGGGTATCATTACAAGCCCCTTGCGCCACCGGTACATCATTGTTTGTGACGCACCAGGGGTGCAGTGTTGTGCTCCATATTTACAAGGACATGTAAAGCCACCCTGCGTGGCTTTTTGTGCCCCTTTACATACAGCCCCTTTTTACGCAGCACATTGCGTGAAAGGGGTTTTCCATGGGTGTTACTGTGGGTGTTCTCACGCAAAATCCATGGGTTCTGCCCACATTCCCAGATTAACAGGCCCTCATTTATGAGGCCCCTTGCGGCACCAGAACATCACTTTTTTGACGTTTCAGTGGCACAATGTGTCCCGGCATTTTTACATGGTCACGTAAAGTCATTTTTCATAGCTTTGTAAATATGCGCCCCTTTCACTGTGTGCTGCATTCTGCAGCACACATAGGAAGAGGAAAGTGCCAGAATTAATTTTGTGCAGAAAGGTGTCCCTTCCTGCACAAAATCAATCAGCCTCGCTGCCCAGGCACCCATGCACCATGGTGCAAGCTTGCATCATCGTGCAAGGGTGCCTGCATTGATGCATGGCAGTCCATTGTGCACCAGCTCTAGGGAAAAGAAAAGGAATGCACCAATATCACATAGATATGGTGCATTCCTGCCCTTTTGTTTTGACGTAGGGCAGCGTAGCAAGATTCCTTGTGGCACTGCCTTAAGCCAAAACCTCATCAATGAGGCCCACAACGTTTTGTAAGGAAATGCATCATTATCCTCTGCTCCCCAGGGTAGGTGTAATGAGGCGCAACAAGGAGAGATACTTTTATTTCTTCTCGTTTGTTCCTCTTTCTATGTGTGCTGCATTCTGCAGCATGCATAGAAAGAGGAAAACACCTTTCGTTATTTATTTGTGTGCAGGAAGGTGTCTCTTCCTTCATGAAAACAATCATCACCGCAACACAGGCACTCTTGCACCGTAGTGGAAGAGTGCCTGTGTTGGCGCATGGCAGCCAATTGTGTGCCAGCGCAGGGGAGAGCTCAGGGGTACGTCATATTGTTGCAAATATGATGTATCCCATTGTTCCGAAAGTAACGCAGCACAACGCAGCCAAATGGCTGCGTTACTTCGTTGTAAATATGGCCCAAAATGTATATCTTGTCGATATAACTACACATGCATCATCGTTGCTGTGGAATTAGCTTGCAATCCGTTTTCAGTGAGGTTGTCAGTTGATGTGGGATAACATGCAGGTGCCACATTCTGGGGAAGCAACACTCATCGTGTTATTTTTTTTGAAGATGTGAATATTATAGATAATTTATGTGAAAGATTTTTTAAACGACTACTGAATACAGCAAGTAAGGAATGCAGCCCCTTTAAATAGAGTTTTCACCTGTGAGCTAGAAAATGCATCCAATTTGAAAGAAGTCAATGGGTGCTCTTGCATTCTCAGAATAACACTTAATTATTGTTTAAGGTGAGAACATTTCTAAGTTAATGGCAGGAGGCGATCTAGTATGTTTGTCATTCATCTCATTGTATTAGATTCTTCTATGATTGTCACTTAACCTTCATGCCAGTACTAGGCTAGGCCATATTTTTCATGACCCATATTTAGTTTAAAAATATGTAATTATTCTCCACCGCTGGCTAAGCACATTATGTTCCTGCAATGAATATATTCACTTAAGAATCTCAACAATTGCGTGGAGATGTTAGCAGAGAATTGCAGGCTCTCAGCCGCTTCTGGAATAGAAAGGCAGGCGTTTCAGAGCGGCGGCATTTGTTTCCCAGCACATTCAATAATAAATAAACAGGAAAGCAATAATTTTTCTACCGATAGGCACGTCCTGCTAGTACCCGTCCTGCTGTACCTTGAGTGAACGCACACTGGAAACAACTGCCCTTTAAATCAACTTCGAGCTCATGTTGGCGCTGGATGTTTCATTTCCCTTCTTCATAAAATCATATTTTATGTTATCGTTGGAGTTCTAGTCTTTTTCGGGGTTATCTCTGCACATTTCACAGACTTACAATGAACTGTTAAAGTAGAAGCAAATGATATTGTAGTTTATTATGAGGGATGGCGCATTTAGAGGCATATGTGTGAAACCAAATTTTAGTCGCAAATGCTGCGAATCGCAAAAAACAGCGTTTGCGAATAAAAAATTGCTATTTCATATGTATGACACACATTCCCAGTGCAAAATAAGAAATCGCTAAATTTGCGATTTCTTAGTCTGCGAAACCCAAAAATTGCGAATATCCTTGCAAATTCCTAAATTGCGATATTTTCAATTTGCGAAAATCGCAAAAAGGATATCGCAAACTAAGAAATCGCAAGGACATGTATGAAAAAATCGCTAATTGCGAAATTCGCAAAATAAGAAATCGCAATTAACACCAAGTGCATGCAGGTGGTAAACAGGTGCAAGGTACTTAAACCATCCCACAATGCAACAGGTCCTTCCACAATGGCAGCACTCTTTGTGATAGCCAGGAGGCTGCGTATTCGGGCTCTTGCACAGAGGAGAATGAGACAGGAACGTATATTCAGGATGCGTATCACTCTGTTCCAGCAGACTGAAGAGGACATCCATGACAAGTACAGGCTGCACCCACAGACCATATTGGACCTGATTGAGGAGCTGAAACCCTATTTGGAACACCCTACACGCAGGACACAAACAATTCCCACACATGTGCAGGTCCTGTGCTCCCTGCACCTCCTGGCGTCAGGGAGTTTTCAAGGGGTCATAGCGGAGGTTGGCGGGGTGTCACAGAGTGCCCTTTCACGCTTTTTCCATGCCTTTCTAGATGCACTGCTACAGAGGCTATCACATCACATATACTTCCCCACAACCCAACAGGCATTACAGCAAACAAAACTTGACTTCTACCAGATTGCACGTTTCCCCCACGTCATTGGCTGCATTGATGGGACCCATGTGGCCATCACACCCCCATCAGCAACTGAATATGTTTACAGAAACCGTAAATGCTACCATTCCCGGAATATACAGATTGTGTGCAACGCGAAGTATATCATCAATGACATTGTACCCAAATACCCTGGCAGTACACATGACTCTTTCATCTTTAGACACAGTGGAATACACAGACGTACGAGTGCTGGAGAGTTTGGGGAGGGATACCTGCAAGGTAAATACATGGCACACATCCATACATCCACTACATCACTGGAGGGGGGGGACATTGACTTACCTATTGTGTCTATCCCTGCAGGTGACAGTGCCTATGCAGTGCGGGACTTCATCCTGACCCCGTATCTGGATCCAGCCAATGCAAGTGAGAAGAGATACAACAGGGCACACAGATCTACACGCTGCGTCATTGAGCGTACGTTTCGAATCCTGAAGAGCCGGTTCCGGTGCCTGCATAAAAGTGGAGGTGCACTGCAATACAACCCTGAGACCTGCTGTAAAATCGTGGCAAGCTGTGCAATGCTACATAACATGGCTATGAGGAAAGGCACCACAATTGATGTGACCGATACAGACACATCGGATGACGATTGCCCTGCTTCCCCTGGCAGACCAGCATCAGGAGTCGGGGCAGCTGCTGGACGTCAGAAACGGACTGAGATCACACAAATCTACTTCTAGGTGAGTAATGATGACATAAGCCAAAAAATGATTCTAATGTGTGCTGTGTTTATTCACACTTCTCAAGCATTCATTGTTGCTGTACCCAGCACATGTTATGCACACAGTGCAGGTACTTCACAAGTAAGTGTTCAATATGCATTGCTGGGTTGCATCAACCATTGATGCTAAATTGTCACTGAACAGTTCACCTCCTTCGGTGACGCATTGGTGCTGTTTGGGTTCCAGGCTGAGTGCCCTCCGTGGTGTTCCTAGGTCCTGCACCCTGTCTGGAACTGCTCCAGGCAATGTAGGTGTGATGCTACTCTTACTTTAGGTTTCCTCACTCTCACCAGAGACCATGAGAGCGGTGCCACCTGAGTTGCCCGTCTGCATTTGCTCCACTGCACTGGTGACCTGTTCTAGCCCTCTTGCAATGTCCTGACAGCAGTGCGACATTTCCAACTGCATGGCAATGCTGCGATGTGTCAGATTGCTGGTGGTGGTGCAGAGGCGGTTCACGGCCTTAGTGTAATTGTGCAGCCGTGCATTGGCACGTCGGGCAGCCCTGTCACTGGCATCTTGGTTGTGCCTCAGGGTGTCACAGAGGTCACGTATGGAACCTGCCATGGCCATGATGCCCTCCCCCATGTTGCGCTGATTTTTGTTCAGAGTGCATAGCTGCCTATTGATTGAGCGCAATGATTTACATTGCAGGTGCTGTACCTGCAGCATGCTGTGTTCCAGACCTGAAAATATGGTGTTGTCCCCATCAGTGGCAGTGCTGCTCCTGGGCCTTGACCTGCGTCTTTCCAGTGCTGGAATGCTCATCCTTGGTGTTTCCTACTTGGCATGTGTGACACACCCTGACTTTCCTCTCTTCTGTCACTGTCCTCCCCTGTGGGCTGTATGTCATCCTCCAATGGAGGCAGTGGGGGCACATGTGTGCGCTTCTGTGCATGATTGTTGTGTGCTCCGTATCGTCACTGGAGTCCCCATCGTCATGCTGCTCCTCAGGATGTTCATGCTCATCTCCCTCTGCACTGTCATCAAGTGCCCTGGATTGTGCTGTGGATGTAAAGGGGAATACATGAGTTTGTGTCATTGTCTGCAATTTGCACTCAATAAAGTTTCTACAGTTTGTCTAGGCTAACTTCTGACACTGTATTATTCCCTTATCCCCGACCCACATGTTGCATTAGATTTCCTTTGTCTCATGGACACACTGTCATACATATTACTACAAGTTCCGTGATGCATTGCTGGGTGTGCTGTAAGACTTGGACTGGAATGACATTTGTTGTGTATATTTTGCGCATTTGGGGAAGTGTGCATGGGATGGGGATCAGGGCAGATTTATTTTGCATGCATCTTACCTTGGCTGCTGGATGCAGGGTCGGAGCTGTCAATGTCAGCCACACCACCGACGCTCTCAGGCAGGAGGGTGGACTCCAAAAGCTCCTCATGAGGTGTTGGCTCTGCTGCTGTGGATGGTCCTCCCCGGTCTTGTTTGCATCCTTGAGTCTGGCTGCCACCCTCTCCTTAGACCTTTGCCGCATGTCGTACCATCGCTTGCACAATTCTTCAACAGTGCGATTTGTTACACCCACAGCATTCACTTTCTCTTGTATGTCCAGCCAGATCTTTTGTTTTCTTGCTTCTGGGACTCGCAGTGCCTTTTTCCCAAAGAGGAGCTCATAGCTGCAAACCATCTCCTCTATGAGGACCTCCTGCTCCTTGTCAGAGAATTTGTGCTTCCTCTTTCTCTTCTCAGCCTCCTTGCCCGCATGTTGCTTCTGGGACTCCATTTGTGTTTGTTCTCTCCTGGGATGCCTCCTCACACTCTCCAAACAGCCTCTGGGTGTGGCTCAGGTAAGCAGGTGCAGCAAATCACTCCCACTTCCTGGTTGTGATGTCATAAGGCTCTACCTGTATGGCAGATTCCCGCTTTTGCGATTTCTTAATTTGCGAATTTCGATATTAAGGAATCGCAAATCATGTTTCTGAGACTTTTTTGCGATTCTTAAAAGAAATCGCTAAACATTAGCGATTTTTTATTTACATCCCGATTTGCGAATCTCAAACTGCAAATCGCAAAATATCGCAATTTGAGATTCGCAAAACGGGAGTTTCATACATATGCCCCTTAACTCCTGTAGTTAGCGACGTGAGACCTTAGATTATCCTTTTCGACTTGTTTTTTTCATCTCATGTATTTAGCATTTCTAGAGCCATTCCTTGTTATTCCGCATGCCCTTCTCCTCTCAGTGCGCCAACTAAGATAGTGCCATCTTCTGTCATAACAACTTGTGAAAAGACTCCAGTACATGGTGAACACTCAGTTGAGCTGGAAACTTCTACATAGAGTTGGTTCCTTACCCATGTGTTAGGGCCCCACTGTTGGAATATATTTATTATATTGAAGAGTTTGCAACCAATCACAAGTGAATCTTTTGCGTGCAAACCTAAGTTACTTAGAGCCTGATGTACTAAGAAACAGGATGCAAAAAATGCGACTATTTGCGATGTGTGTCTGATTTTGCAATACAACCAATGTATTAATAATATAAATCTATGTATATATATATTCACTTAAAAAACCATAGGTTTCACACATGTTATAGTTAGGTGGATATTTCACTCGTAAAAAACCAATGAAATTCCCCCGTTATAGTTACTTCAGATAACTATAACTCGCGCGCCCGCAATCCTCTGCTCATGACGTCACATATTACATCACTCATGACATGGTCAGTGGCATCACTCTTGAAATCACTGATGACATCATCCTTGTGATAGAGTGGCGGTCGCGCGAGTTATAGTTATCTGAAGTAACTATAACGGGGGAATTTCATTGGTTTTTTACGAGTGAAATATCCACCTAACTATAACATGTGTGAAACCTATGGTTTTTTAAGTGAATTTGCAAGGTTTTTTAAATGCTAATTCCTAACTATAACATGTGTGAAACCTATGGTTTCTTCAGTGAATTTGTATGGTTTTTTAAATGCTAAGTTATGTATATATTATTTTTATATATATATATATATTTATTTTTCAATAAACTACGTATTAAAAATTATTTTATTTTTTTTAATGGTTTTTCACCGTGCGCACACGGTGCGCGCACCCCTGCGATTTAAAAAAAAAAAATGTAAATGTTTTTTTCTGCCTTCGGGGTCCTTCAGGGACCCCCTGACAAAGGCTAGGGGGTCAGGAACTCTCTACCCTGCCCCCTTTTCACGTTTGCCACCTTCCTTTTCCACTCTCGCACTGAAAACCAACAAAATGGCAGCCGACACTTCCTGATTTCGACCGATTCGAACGTTGACTGACATGTAACAACCAATCAGAATTACGCTCGCGCACGTTAGGGTGCGCGGCTATAGATATGTATGTGCTTTTAAATGCAATTTTCTCAGGAACTAATGAACAGATTGACTCCATATATGCAAAAGGCACATCCCTGACCTGAGGACTACCTCTCTGCCAAATCTCAAGTAATTTTGTTCAGCCGTTCGGGCTGTACCTTCGACTAAAGGTCCTATGGGAAAATGCATGGGGAAAACGCGTTTTGGGACCCCCTTTTTTCTCGGCCCCCGCTTGACGAATCCCCCCGAGACTTTCAGGGTAGGAGGTGAGCGAAGCGCCCCATTAGTTTTGAAAATTTCGCGAAGATTCGTCAACCGGCGCCAAAGTTATTCAAAATAGAATTTTGAGATTTCCTATGGAAACACGGTCCTAACTATAACTATCTAGTGGCGACCGCCAGTAGATAATATATATATATATATATATATATATACATATATATATATATATATATATATATATACATATATATATATATATATATATATATATATTATCTACTGGCAGTCGCCAGTAGATAGTTATAGTTAGGACCCTGTTTCCATAGGAAATCCGCAACATTCTATTTGGAATAACTTTGGCGCCGGTCGACGAATCCTCGCGAAATTTTCAAAATAGGTGGGGCGCTACGCTCCGCTCCTACCCTGAAAGTCTCGGGGGGATTCGTCAAGCGGGGGCTGAGAAAAAAGGGGGGTCCCAAAACGCGTTTTTCCCATGCATTTTTCCATAGGACCTTTAGACACAGCTACAGCCCGAACGGCCGAACAGAGTTACTTGAAATTTGGCAGAGAGGTAGTCTACAGGTCAAGGAAGTGCCTTTTGTAGGTCTGGTGTAAATCTGTTCAGTATGTCCTGAGAAAATAGCATTTAAAAGCATATATATATGTGGGCGGAGCCTAACCACACATCTCATCCTGAGATCTGATTGGCTGTCAGCACTTCATCCAAGAAGTGTTGGCAGCCATCTTGGGACCAATATACATGATAGCACCTCATTAAAAAGCATTGCAGTTAATAGAAGGTTTTAAGACTTTAGTTACATTATAAATCATTTGTTGATGGTACCATACTCATTTTAGGAATTGTGGTATGTTCTAAGGTGATTTCACCATGTGAAAAAGCCTTCTGCTGGGATATCATGATTGAGAGAAAAATATTTTCTCATGCTTTTACCACAGAGGTTTGGAAGGTGATCTATAAGCTAAACTGAGAGCTTATTTTCTGTAAATTCACATTATCTTTCTCAGTCATGTGAGAATGAAGTCTGACATTCTCAGTAAAACATGTACATCCAACAAGGGCAGAGACTGTCAGTTGATTCCTTTGTGTTCTACTGCAGCTTCCCAGAGTGTTCCAAAGAACTACTAGAGCGCTAACAGTCCTACTTATGATAAACGTATGGCACACCTGAAGCCATCTTGCTTGGATTAAAGTGGTAACTCTTAAAACATTTAATTTAAAAAGGAACAAAATGAGGGGGTTCATTTTTCCATAAAAAGTATGATTAGTGCTGCAGAAAGAAAAATTAGGGCACATTTTGAGTGACTTCTCAAATCCTCTTCTATTTCATTAAAACATTCTGACATGCAGACTGAAACATGCACTTTCAATACCAGCAGCAGTTTTCCCTGGTGAGCAGTAGCTTTACTACAGTGATCTAATGAGCAAAAAGAGTGCTAACATTCTGAATTTATGGCAAATGTGTGACACATCTGAATGCCTTCTTGATGGAATCAAAGTAAAAAACTGAAAGTATTTCCTACTGAGGAAACTGCAGTAAATGAGGAAATTAGGAAACTTCATAACAAATAAGTCTCCCAAGATGGCCACCAGAGACAAAAGAGCCCAAATGTAGCCCAAATATCACCCAGATGTAGCCCAAGTATAGCCCAATGACAGAATGTCCCAGAATGTTCTTAAAAACAACTAGAGCGCTTACTGTCTTCATTATGACAAAAGTATGGCATACCTAAAGCCATCTTGATTGGAATAAACTGGTAACACTTAAAACATTTAATTTAAAAAGGAACACAATGAGGGGGTTAATTTTGCCATAAAAACTTATGATTGATGCTGAAGAAAGAAAATGAGAGCACATTTTGAGTGACTTCTCAAATCCTCTTCTATTTCATGAAAAAATTCTGACATGCAGACTGAAACATGCACTTTTAATACCAGGAGCAGACTTCCATGGTGAACAGTAGTTTTACTACAGTGATCTAATGAGCAACTAGAGTGCTAACATTAAGAATTTATGGCAAATGTGTGACATATCTGAATACCTTCATGAGGGAATAAAAGTAAAAAACTGAAAGCATTTCCTACTGAGGAGACTGCAGTACATGAGGAAATTAGGAAACTTCATAACAAATAAATCTCCCAAGATGGCCACCGGAGACAAAAGAGCCCAAATGTAGCCCAAAATCACCCAGATGTAGCCCAAATATAGCCCAATGACAGAAGTGTGCAAAACACTCATTATTTTGTGTTTTTGCAGTGTTATATAGTGCAGACTTGTCAGGTATTGGAGTGCTTTACATGAGCATTGGTTACATCACACAAGAACAAATTCATTTTGGTTGTAGACATGGGGAGACTAAGTGATTTGACCAGAATCACAGAATGTCGAGCTGAAGCAGAAACTTCAACCTGGTTCCCCAGTTGCAAAGTCTGCAGTTCTGGAAGTAACACCACATCCTCTCCCCTAAGTGCAACATTTAATCAAGTGTTCAACTGGATAAAAAAACATAAAGATAACAAATAATTTAAAAGTGCTTTGTCGCTATTTGAAAACTCAGAAAATATGTCCTTATTTTAGTCTTTTAGAGCACTAACCATAATTTTGATGCCAATAAGACCCTCTCATATATGTAATTTCTAAAGGAAATGCTCTAGGTATTACAGTTTTGATTACATCAAGATCATGTCAGGCGTTCCACACTTTTGTAATAAATATAGAATGTTAGCAATCTAGTTGTTCATTAGGATACTGTTGAGAGGCAGAGGCCAGGGGCACGGACTCTGAAAATTGAAGGCAGGTAGGAGGGTGCAAAGGCAACAATTTAACCACACTGAGCAGGCAGGAAGGGCCATGGAAGCACAACAGACTATGGAGGGCAGTGGAAAGGGGGGCAGGGGCAACAAACCAACAATACAGGACTTGCAAGAGAGGCTGTTGGAGGGAAGATCTATTACGGGTCAAGGAAGCTAGGGGCGGTCCCCAGAGCCCCGGGAGCCACCACAGAACTGAGCAGGAGAGTGAGTCAGGGACAAAAGGGGCACCTTAATTTGAGCCGGGGTGCCTAGTAACGCTTGCTCCAAAAATGAAGAAAACAGACATATGAGACATGGAATTGGAGGCAGAATACAATGGCAGTTTAATGAGAAGATGCAACTTCAAAGAAACCGCAGAATAGAGACATAAAGTACAAAATACAGAATCCAGATAATCATACAGCTGTCATGATATTCTCTGTATCTCAATTAATGTACTGACAGAGAGAGAGAGAAAACACATCTATAAATGCATCATGAGAAACAAGTTACACCAAGGAAAATGTTACCTAGGAACACTCACGTTTACTCTTAGAGCAAGCATTCCTGCAATTACAATACAAAATCTTTTAAATGCAAAAGTAAAGAGAACAATGGTTAAACATAACATGACATTTCATATAGGTAAAATAGAATAAGATACTTCAAGCAAAGCAGAGCAAGACATTTTAAGCAAAGGAAGACAAGAGCTCCCAGCTCTTGGGGAAAACCTGCACAGCCTGTTAACCTACATACAGACGGAGAGGTAGTCCGTCGATATCTGTGGGTGCTTCCTTTTTATATCATTTTGTGGGCTCCTTTGCACGCTACATCTACCTACGTATGCTACCCAAAAGCTTTGTCTGCAGATTTTACCAGACATTTCGTCATTTACCCACTTAATGCTGACAATGGACTGGGTGAAAAGGTCAGTCTCTCAGGCCAATCGCTTATCGTAAGTTCCATAGAGCAAGCAGAAAATAATGGGTATTGTACGGGAATTCAATATATTCATGTATAAAATCTCCTCAGTTCTCCTAACTTGACGCTCTGTGGTTGCCACTTCCTTAAAAGCGGGAAACCTGCCCAGGAAGCAAGTACCAGTCCAGGATGCAGCCTACTGTATGTCGACAGCTTCAGGGGGATGTTGAACTTTGATACCGAGCACGGAGCACTCGGGTAGGGTGGGGGCTACTAGTTTGGAGCAGAAGGCCTCGCAGACCTGCCTTCAGACTGCTATACACTAAAATTGCAGAGCTATGGTCAATTTAACAAAGAGGCCTACATATTGAACAGAAGGGCCTACACAGGGGTTTTATGCTGGCTGAGTGGTAAGGATGTCTCAGGATAATTATATAGCAACACAGGACCCGCTGGTCAATTTAAAACGGCCTACAAATGCGGCTGGCAGGGCAAGGACAAGGGTCTCATACTTCAGGTGTGGACAGAACGGGCCAGGTGCCCCCTGTGATACAAAATCTACCCTCCTTCAAGGCTGTGGCAATGTAATAGACCATTGTGGGCAGAAGGAAGAGGCAATGGTAGTACAACCATACATGCCAACAGACCCGATTCAGCCAGGAAACGTCCAATGTTTTTAAGCTCAAATGGGCTTTATTTGATCTGTCTCCTGCCTACAATATCCTCTTTTTCAATGTAACTCAAAGGGGAAAATCAATACCCCAGTTTTTTTTCAAAATCTCCCTCTTACCAAGTTCAAAATGTTCGCAAGTATGGTACATTGGATCATGGAAGGAAATGGGATAGGGACATAGACTTGGATAACAGAGGACAGGAGGGACATGGAGAGGTGCACCAAACTGACCCTGCAGGGCAGGCATCAGGGTTTGCAGCAGCACAATACACCACACAGGGCATGCAGGACGGGAGTGCAGCACAAAAATCCATAGAAAGCAAGAGGGAGGGGACAGGACCATGCACATGGACAACAGAGAACAGAGGGGCAAGAGGCAATGGTAGCTAGCTGACCATAATGGACAGAGAGGAGAGAAAGCTGCAGCATAACAGACCATAAAGGGCAGGGGGGACGGATCAGGGGCATTACAATGGAACAGACAAGCCAGGAGGGAGGGAGTAGGGGTCTGCACATGTAAACAGAGGGCTGGGGGCAAGGGGGCAGGGCAGGAGCAGCAAGATAGCCATGAAGGTCAGGCAGGATGGGCACTAGAAGCAAGACACACCATGAAGAGCAACAGTGAGACTGTGATGGCATACACACAGACCATGGAGGGAAGGTGGGAGGGGGTCAGGGGCAGCTAACTGACCACACAGGGAAGGTGGGAGGGGCCATGGCAGCACAGAAGACCATGCATGGCAAGTGGGAGGGTTAGTGGCAGCACAATGGCTATGATGGGCAAGAAGGAGGGTGCAGGGGCATGCACAAAGGACGATGGAGGATAGAAGGGAGGGTCAGGACCTGTGCACAGACAAGAAAGTTCAGGGGAAAGGACCTCACAACAGACCACACGGGGCAGGCAGGAGGAGCAGTTGCAGCACAACAGACCAGGGAGGGCAGAAGGGTGTGGCAGTACAATGGACCATGTAGGACAGGAGGAAGAGGATAGGGGCATGGCTTGTGGACAGGCAGGGTGGAGGTGGCAGGGACAGGTTACAGTCATCTGACAATGCTAGGCAGGTGGGAGGGGAGTGGCAGCTCAACAGAACACTCAGAGTAGATAGGAGTGGCAGGTCCATGGGACATGGTGGGCAAAAAGGAAAGAGCAGGGGCATGCACAACGACATCGGAGGGCAGGGTGAAGGAGAATAGGGGCAGAAAGCTGAGCACAGAGTTTAAGCAGGAGGTCAATGATGGGGCATAGAATTGGGCAATGGAGGGCAGGAGGAGTGGACTCGTACATCATACTAAATTGAGGGCAGTGGCAGCACATCAGACCATGCATGGCAGGAGGGAGGAGGCTAGTCCATGGACTCACACAACAGAGGATAGGGAGGAGGGGGATGGGGCAGCAAGCTAACTGTTCAGAGAAGGCGGGTATTAGGAACTTTATTGTTTTTAAAACATTGTGTCTGTGCGAACTACTTAAAATATGAACAAGTATGCAGCATAATCTCACTTTTATTCAGGAAGAAGAGGACGTTTGTGACTGTGACTCCGGGCTCACTTGGCAGAAACACCCCCTGACCCTCCACCCCCTATCGCAAAATGTAATGCCCGTGAAAAGGGTAGGTGAACACAGTGTTATATAGAACATAGTCCTGAGAGCACGATTGAAAATGAAAACTAGATATAGTGTATGGTAGAAACTATGCACCAAAAAGTGTGATATAAGATGAACCGGGCGTGAAATATAATATGCAATACATTGTGCGCAATGACAGATTCATTGGAGAGCGCGAGATAGCACAGGCACTAGCGCGTGCTATGCGATATGCGCCTTGGAATGTAATATGCACAGGGCAGTGTTGTGTAACCTAACTAGTCTCTAAAGTTGTAATATAAAATATGTGCTGGGGAGTGTAACGTTGCATATGCACTGTGACAAAGATATGGATCCCAGATTGTAATATGTATGGCATAGCACTGTGCGTTATAACATAGGCATCGAGGAAGGCACGTTAGATGGGGCAATATAACCCGTGCGAAGACCAGTGTGGTATGACATATTCACGGGGTGGTGTTACAGTGCACATGGGCTAGAGAGTGTCATAGCATATGCACTAGCTAGTGGAATACAACACAGAGGTGTGTGGCACTCGGCAGGCAATGGTGGGTGTAACACAGCATTGGGCTCTGTCAGGAGCGCGCTGTGACTCTCAAGTGATGTTCGTCCCCTTTCCAGAGAGTAAAATAAAAAGTATTACACATCCAGCAGTGGATGTGTGTTTTATTAACCGTGAGGGGGGTTTCTTGCATAGTTTTGGTCGAATTTTTGTTGAATCCCCTTTGAATGGCTTGGTGTGCATGTGTATTAAATTTGCCCGTCAATAGCTACCCATGTTTGTATAAATAAACGACAAGGGTGTCTGCCGGGATTAGGCACGGTAGGGCATCAGACATGTCAGAGCTTCACTAGTGGTGTAAATACATTCCACGTGGATTCATTGCATGCATAGTCGCCTTTTAATGAATATCACGCAAATCGTCATGGTGATAGGTACGTACGGTTTGTCCAGCATGTCCTAGGTGTGTCTATAAATATATATTTTTTTAAAATAATAAAAAACAGTGGCCGGCCCTGGGGATTGGGGTCAAAAAAATATAATTAGGAGACAGGCCCTGGGGGATGGGGTCATCAGGGCCAATACATTAGAATAAGAAGGGGAACCACACAGCCCCCCTTCTTAAAAAATTAAAATAAATAAAAGGCTGGCATCATGCCGGAGGCCATGACCCCTCCGTGCAGCACTCTGCAAACGCGCCCCCAACAGGCATCTCCAGTATGCGCCAGGGAGCTGCGCTGCAGACAGGTGTTCTGAGGCCAAGCCCCTTTTTACACCTCTCTGCAACGCAGCTCTGTGGCGCTTACTGGAGGTACCTAGTGGTCTAGTTTGACCCTAGCGACCCTTAGGATTCAAGGGGACTTAATCTCTCAACTTAGAACAGCCACAGGGCGCGTTTACACAGTCATGAAGGGAGGGGACGGGGCCTGAGGTGACGTGTGCAAACACGCACTATGGCACGTTTTAAATTGGGGATATAATTTCCCTTCAATACTGAGGGCCCCTGGGGGCTAACTAGCCCACCAAGTGCTTCCAGTAAGCGCCACTGAGCTGCATTGCAGAGAGGTGGTCCAGGCCGTGCCACTTTTTACACCTCTCTGCAACGCAGCTCTGTGGCACTTACTGGTGGTACCTAGTGGGCTAGTTGGACCCTAGGGACCCTCAGGATTCAAATGAACTTAATCTCCCAACTAAAAATGGACACAGGGCGTGTTTACACAGTGGTGAAGGGAGGGGACGGGGCCTGAGTTAACGTGTGCAAAAACGCCCTGTGGCCTGTTTTAAGAGGTAGTTTTAATCCCCATGCCCTATAATATACTAGGGGCTTACAGAGGAGGTCATGCTAATCACAGGGGGACCCCAACACATAATGTTCCCTAGTGTATGTAGGTGTTTTCACTGTGTTCTAAGTGTCTTTTAACATAGCACTGGCTCTAGGACTGGTTAGTCAGACTCAGTTACCACCAGTATCCGTCTGAAAAAGTTGAGGGTACAGGATGATTTTGCAACAAGGCTTCTTTCTGCTCTTCTTTTTGTTCTTTCTGCACGTTATCCTTCTTCCTGCACTTATCTTCGTATTTGAGGACATCTGTTGCTTCTTTCTGCACTTCTTTTGTTTCTTTCTGTGCATTTTTTCTTCTTTCTTCACATGTCCTATCTCTGTAGGCATAGTTAGAAATTAGCATTTAAAAAACCTTTGAAATTCACAGAAAAAACCATAGGTTTCAGGCACGTTATAGTTAGGAATTAGCATTTAAAAATCCTCAGAAATTCACTGAAAAAACCATAGGTTTCAGGGGTGTTATAGTTAGCTGGACTTTTCACTTGTACAAAACCATTGAAATTCCCCCGTTATAGTTAGTTCAGCTAACTATAACTCGCGCGCCCGCAATGCACTGCTGATGACGTCACATATTACATCACTCATGACATGGTCAGTGACATCACTCATGACATCACTGATGACATCTCAAATGACATCACTGATGACATCATCCTTGTGATAGAGTGGCAGACCTCCTCTCACCCTAATATAACCTTTGATACACACATTCAAAAATAGAGACTAAAATTTTCAAAACAATGGACATACCAATACCAGTTACAACAACCTCTTCAGTAATTCTAAGATCCACATACACATCCACTCATTCACCAACAGTCCTATACAGTCACTCATACATGTATTCACTCATCATATGTACTCATACACCTATACATCCTGTTACACAATGCCACTCATCCATAGAGTTACTCACACACATAGTCACTCATGCTAATAAAGAATCAAACATACATTTACTTGCATATACAGTTATACACACACCACCACACTTACTTCTACGGAAACTTACACATACTTAGTCTTTTAAACAATCACGTATAGAAACACATACTTATTCATACAGGAACTCTTTCAATCTCTCACTCTCACATATACTCACATATATACACCAATAGTCACATATACTAGTTTAAAACATATGTAGTTACTCATAAAGACACTATTGAGACTGTCATTCACTCACTAACACACCCATACACACACTCATCCACCCATACAGTCCTGCACACATGCTGTGTTCAACCCATACAAACAGTGAGTCACTCATTCATGCACCTATGCACTACGTAATACCCCCCACCGAACCATGCAGGCACTCAGACTGATACACAAAAAAACAACTAATAACCTATATAGACACCCATGTAGCTACTCACCAACCCATGCAGCCACTTATACACAAAGTGAGAGGCTGATACAGATATTTACATATTTAAACATTACTCACTAAGCCATGTATTCACTATGATACACTTAATCAGTCAGTTACACAATCAATTTTTCAAAAACAAATCATCCATTTAGACACTTATATACCCATTTATTCTTCCATCGACCTTGAGATATACATATATAAAACATATTTAATTTTCAGAAAAACACATATTCTTTGGATGATGTAATCAGTGATGTCATCAGTGATGTCATTTGAGATGTCATCAGTGATGTCATGAGTGATGTCACTGACCATGTCATGAGTGATGTAATATGTGACGTCATCAGCAGTGCATTGCGGGCGCGCGAGTTATAGTTAGCTGAACTAACTATAACGGGGGAATTTCAATGGTTTTGTACAAGTGAAAAGTCCAGCTAACCATAACACCCCTGAAACCTATGGTTTTTTCAGTGAATATATATATATATATATATATATATATTACCTACTGGCGGTCGCCAGTAGGTAGTTATAGTTAGGACCACGTTTCCATAGGAAATCCGCAACATTCTATTTTGAATAACTTTGGCGCCGGTCGACGAATCCTCGCGAATTTTTCAAAATAGGTGGAGCGCTATGCTCCGCTCCTACCCTGAAAGTCTCGGGGTGATTCGTCAAGCGGGGGCTGAGATAAAAGGGGGGTCCCAAAACGCGTTTTTCCCATGCATTTTTCCATAGGACCTTTAGACAGGGCTACAGCCCGAACGGCTGAACAGAATTACTAGAAATTTGGCAGAGAGGTAGTCCTCAGGTCAAGGAAGTGCCTTTTGTAGGTTTGGTGTAAATCTGTTCAGTAGATTCTGAGAAAATAGCCTTTAAATCAATATATATATCTGAGCCAGCTTACGGTGCGCTTACGGTACGCTTACCGTACGCGTACGGTGGCGTGCGCGAGCGCGATTCTGATTGGCTGTTACATCTAAGTAAACATTCGAATCGGTCGAAACCAGGAAGCGGCGGCCGCCATTTTCTCTCTCGCACTCTGAGGGGGGGGGCTGTAAACAAAGGCAAAAAACATATAAAGGGGCTGTTTAGACAGCGCCCATGCACATAGCCATGTTAGTTGAGTCCTCAAAGATCCCCCAAGGCCAAAAACGGTAAATTTTTATTTTTTGAAAATTTCGGCGATTACGCTTAAAAATTTTAATAAAAAAAAAAACACTCTCTGTGCATGGCATATTATTGTCATCACTTACAAATTAAATTTAACAGATTACCTATCACAAGGAAGCGCATAATATGTCCTCCATGTGCGCACGGTGCGTAACGTGGGCACGCGGTGCGCGTAGCGCACTGCGTGCCCACCTTGCGTGTACGGCACTAACTGCGTAAAGTGGGCGCGCGGTGCTCACTGTGCGCGCACGGTGCGCGAAGCGCACCGTGCGCGCACGGAACGAACTGTGTTAAGTGGGCGTGCACGCCACGAATGGCGTAAAGTAACTTAGCATTTAAAAAACCGTACAAATTCACTGAAAAAACCATAGGTTTCACACACGTTATAGTTAGGAATTAGCATTTAAAAAACCTTGCTAATTCAATGAAAAAACCATAGGTTTCACACATGTTATAGTTAGCTGGAAATTTTACTGATAAAAAACCAATGAAATTCCCCCGTTATAGTTACTGTAGGCAACTATAACTCACGCGACCGTAATCCTCTGCTGATGACATATGTGTCTTTATGAAAAAAAAAAAATTGTAAAATATGTATAGCTAAAATTTAATGGAAGAAGACATGGGCAAATAAGTGTCTAAATACAGTATTAGCATCAGCAGAGGATTGCGGTCGCGTGAGTTATAGTTGCCTACAGTAACTATAACGGGGGAATTTCATTGGTTTTTTATCAGTAAAATTTCCAGCTAACTATAACATGTGTGAAACCTATGGTTTTTTCATTGAATTAGCAAGGTTTTTTAAATGCTAATTCCTAACTATAACGTGTGTGAAACCTATGGTTTTTTCAGTGAATATATATATATATATATATATATATATATATATGTATATATATATATTATTAATACATTGGTTGTATTGCAAAATCAGACACACATCGCAAATAGTCGCATTTTTTGCGACCTGTTTCTTAGTACATCAGGCTCTAAGTAACTTAGGCTTGCACGCACAACCTTAGTTACTTGGAGCATGATGTACTAAGAAACAGGTACATGCTCTGACACACTCCCTCTAGATGACACTATAGGACATCCAGGTGGGTCAATGGGATCCTTGTGTAATTTGGGCAAAAGGTACAGTACAGGAAGTATCGGATGGTCATTCTTGAGATACCTGTACTCCTCCCATTCTAGAATGCCTGTGTCTTTCCACATAGTGAGCTTGTCCCGGAGGTCTATAAGGTCCATCAAGTAAAGAGTTCGGCAAGTTTGTGTGGCAATTTGTTGGGACTTTAAAATTGTCTTGCCTGAACCTCCACAGTCAAGTGAACCAAGTACCTGCCAGCACAATGCTGGTACATGACCACATGGAGGAGTGGAGATTACTATAATCGGCGTTCTCAGGCACAGGGTCACTAAGATGGCAGAAAAGCGGCTGACGAAGGGTTTTTAACATGGACATTGAGGCACCCAAATTAAATGCACAGTGTAACAGTGCCATCAGCGAGGTATGATTCCTTTTTCCCATCATTGAATGGAAGGTTACGCCAAACTAAGAACACTGTGAATTACATACTACGATAGAATGTGCACAAAAGGGATATACACTCAAAGATGGCAGCCAATTAAATCAGGAAGACTGTGATGTGAGCACAGTCCCTCTTTGCTGAACGCTGTGCAGGAGGAGCCTAATGAGGCTTTCAAATACACCAGAATGCCAGTATCCACCTTGCTCACCGAAAAGCATTTGAAAAAGTCGAGAGACGAAACGCGTCATGCTGGGTGAAATAAAGGCTTGTCAAACCCGAGAGTGCTCCGTGTGTGTTCCTGGAAGTAGAGACCTTGTTGTTGGTTTATATATATACTCGCCATGAACAAAGTCCTTTTTTGGTTTCCTGCCAGACGCGTTTCGGGCTAGCGCCCTCTTCAGTGGCAGACCATGTGACGTGACAGCGTGCGGCAACCGCCAGTAAATCCCCGTAATAATTATGCTCAGGTGAACCACCTGAAGCAATGCTTTCTGGGACTGGTGGTTCAGTAAAACCCAAGTGGGTCGCCGCCGGCACTCACATTAAAAAATGTCTTTAAAAGGATTGCCGATGTTCGCGCCGGCACCCCTGCATATAACAGGCACCTCCTGTTCCACAGTTAGCTGCCCCAATAAAGCAGCCGTGGACCTGCTAGTGTTTCGCGGTGGTGCAATCCCGCGACCGGGCAGGCCGCTATACACAATGCAAAAAGAGTTGCCCCTAGGTGGGATGCACTCCCAGGTGGAGATTACACCAAAGCAAGGGCACACGCCATGAACAAAGTCCTTTTTTGGTTTCTTGCCAGACGCGTTTCGGGCCAACGCCCTCCTCAGTTGCAAACCATGTGACGTGACGGCTTGCGGCAACTGCCAATAAATCCCTGTAATAATTATGCTCAGGTGAACCACCTGAAGCAATGCTTTCTGGGACATATATATATGAATGAAAAGAAGGAGCCCCTAGTTGGAACGAACTCGCTGGAGGCAGAGTGAAGATCAGGCAAGGTCCTTGTTGCGAGCACACCAGCTTCGCCTGACGCGTTTCGGGCAATGCCCTTTATCAAAGGCATGCTGCATCTCAGTGACAAACATATAAGGCTTCCAATACACTCCCTTTTATTTACAATATTTGTCTCAGGTGAGTGTGTCTCAAAGTATTGTGGGGTTGGAAGTCCATCTCTAAAGCCCATGTGGGCTGTAGTTGCAACTTCCTCCATGTAAAGTTTGCAGCAAAGCACCTCCCCCAGTGCTCATAGAATCACCTCCAACTTCGATTTCCACTGCTCAAACCAGCAGCGGCGGATCCGCGATGACTCGGCGGTTCTGTTGCCGCGACCGGGCTGGTTGCAAATATGAATGAAAAGGAGGAGCCCCTAGTTGGAATGAACTCGCTGGAGGCAGAGTGAAGATCAGGCAAGGTCCTTGCTGCGAGCACACGAGCTGACTGTAGTAGTTTTTCAAATGAAAAGCAGTTAAAATGGAGCTAGTTTAAAAAAAGATATATATGCATTTAATGCTGTCAGCATGAGAGTGAATAAAATTAGGTAGTGTGTTGGATGCCTTAGGAAGAAGTCTTATTATTCGCTAAAAGAAATGTAATACAGACATGGATATGCTTTTGAAGCTGTGGAGTAAACCACACCTGCTGTATCACATTTGGAAGTAGCTGGTTCCTTCTAGAATGTGCAGTGAATTTGTGACCTAGTGGTTCCACTAGGTTGTTAGGTTGAATGAGCTAAGAGTGTATTGGGGGAAGGGAGATAGAACATCTTTTTAAAAGTTGAGGAGTGATGACACAATTTAAGTAATGGCAATCTTCAATTTTTCAACTCAGGACTATGCAAAAAAATGTTGTGTAGTATTGAAATTCTTGAAAAAATGAAGCTATATATATATATATGGTTTTTTTTGCAACTTCTCCCCGATAATTGCAAATACATTGCGAAAATGCACTGACAGGAACCTCATTTTGAAATAGAGGAAAAGGGTTATCAGATGCTAACCATTCACAAGTGGAGCTAGAGTAATCTAAATGAAAGACAGGATTTCATTTGCTGCCTTTCTCATGATGATAAAGTGAAAAGCTGCAGAGATTGCCATTTTATAGTTGCTTTCTATGAGAGTGTTGTACCATTCTTGTGCTTAGTTTTTACAAATCTTAACAGTATCAAAACTATCCAGAAAGAGCTAAAAGAACAATATAATCTACAAGCTCAATATACAAGTATGTATATAATTTTTTAATTTACAAAAAATTTACATTAGAAATGAAGGTCTGTAGGGGAGTTTGATTAACTAAATATATCTTAAAGATGCAGAGAATTATATTTTTTGGGAAAAGTTGGCCTGAAGGTGTGTACCTTTTATGAAATCAGATATATGTTTACATGGTGATCTATGCTCTTCAAGGCTGTTGATAATTTCATGTATATAGTGAGGGTGGTGCATTTCTTTCAACATGCTCTGTTTAAAATTGGAGAGGGGTAGTAGTGCAGAATGTTTTTGGGAGTTTGTGTGCCAGTTTGGAATGTAACATTTCTTTGAGAAAATGTGCATATAGGTTTTAAAGACACAATAAATATTTGCGAAATTATGTAGGTATGCATTAGGAAAAGGTTTTGTGCTTTCAAAAGGTGAGAATTGTTGTTTTGAGTTTTAGAAACTTACTGATGCTTATGGATGCTGAGTAACTGAGCTATGTATACCCTTATAGAGCCATGTATGCAATTATATACCACGTGTGATAGCTAGACTTATTCAATCACCCAGGTACTACCATGCACTCTTTCAATCACAAAGGCACTAAATATGTAATCTTTGAACTATACAGGCAACACCCAACGCGTTCATCCAATCACCCAGATTGTAGCAATATAGTTATGTGAATACACATGCATTAACTATGCAGATATGGAGCCACTGATGTAGTTCCTTTAAACTCTGGGAATCATGCAGGCACTATCTATATTCTGAGGGAATTAGGTAGACGCTATCTATGCACTCATCCAATTATCCAGGGAGTATTGTTGTATTGTTGTATTCAACCAGAAACACATGTATTTACAAGTATCAGCCGTGTCCCAAGATGGCTGCCAACTCTTCCTGGTTGAATTGTTGGCAGTCAATCAGTAGTATATTGAGCTCCCAGATGTCTTTATTTTTTAAACTTAAAATATCTCTGAAACTACTGAACGGATTTACACCAAATCACAATAAGCACACAAATTTGGCAGAAAATTAGATGTTGGTCCAAAAAGTGTGCTTTTTGTGAATTGGTGTAAATCCGTTCAACAAACACATGTCATAAGCCACCAACCTGGATGCCAGATGATTACAATGAGGCAGTGATGCTAGCTCCCGAATCCTCCTTAGACTTGTCCTCGATTTACAAGAGGAGACACTGCTCCAGTGGCAAGTCCAAGGGGAAAGAGGATTGGGATGGAGAGAGCATGTAGAATCAAAGACGCTGTGGCACATTTACTCAACAGCAACACTGCAGCAGGCATTCACACCAATCTGATGAATGGTACCTGACGACATGGTACCTATAAACTAACATATAATAAGGCTTTAGTCTAGTATTAACCCTATTTATTAAGGCATCACCTCACCAAAGCTTTTCAAATCTCACCCAACCTTTGGTTTTGCTGTTGGTTTGTTTTAATTTATATTGTCTGTAGAGGTTCCTTTATCAGAAGTGTTGTGTTGATACCGCACTCTGTCTCCTTCCTTGTATATAGGTGCTGGGGTTCTATGCTTGTCAGTTTGTGCGTTCCTGACCAATTTGACTTTTGCTAAGCTTGTCCTAGCTTATTTTTGAATCTCATGCACTTGTTCGAATCTTTCTGTGACTTAAGGAAGGATAGTAGAAACTCCTGATATTTCAATGGGAAGGACCCAATGATGTTGTCCTGACATGAAGAAGTAGGGTGTGTATTGTGTAGCGGAGTGGGTGCTGTTTTATAAATGAATTCAGCTAGGGGTAAGGCCTGATCCAATTGTCCTCTGTATGTGATAGTAAGCATCTTAGTGTAGTTTCTAGGGATTGTTTGAAACTTTCAGTTTGCCAGTTGGTGTATGGATGGAAGGCAGATGACAAGGCTATCACTATTCCTAACTTATCACAGAGTGTTCTCCAAAATTGCATTGAACTCCCCGATCTGAGATGATTTTAGTCAGTAGAAGATGCAGTCTTACGATATGATCAATGAATATTTGATAAATTCTGCAGGGGTGGGTATCTTTTTGAAAGGGATGAAATGTGCCATTTTTTATAGGTTTTCATTATACCTGGTTGCCCTGCTAATGCTGTGTTGTGATTTCATTGAATTTCCTGATGTCATAATTCTATAGTGGGGATATACACTTTCTAAGCGTGAAGGAACACTTGTCTGTAATAGTTTGGCTAGGTGTTTTGTTCCATTCTTCGGGACTACCTTTTCCAGTGGAATGATAGTAGGGGAGTCTGAGAGTGAGCATACCCAAGTCTAGAAAGAAAATCAGATTGTTACTTCTTGGTCCCTGGGCGATAGGTGATGATGAAATTGAACACACTAAAGAAATGCAGCCATCACATTTGACAGGGGTGAGAGCCCTAATAGTTCTAAAGAATTTACTCACTTACCCATTTATCTACTCAGACACTCACTCACTCACTAATACCGTCAATGACATATCCACTCATACATCCATACAGCAACCCATACACCGAGTCAGTCACCCATAGAGCTACTCACACACCTACTCACTCAACCATAGCCAATCACACAGCCACTTACTCACCCATACAGTTAGACACACACCCACTTACTCATACTCATACAGATACTAACATGTACTCACTCACCTATTCAGTCACTGATTCAAGCACACACTCACCCATTCAGCCACTCTCACATTCACTCACTCACCCATACTGTCATTTATATACCCAACCACTTACCTATATTGCCTTTCACATACCCAGTTACTCACTCATATACCAGCAACACATCCACTCACTCACCCATATGTACACTCACTCACCCATACAGCCGCTCACATACACACTCACTAACCCACACAGCCCCTGGCTTGCCCACTCACTCATCCATGCAGGCAGTCACACACCTGCTCACCCACCCCCACGGAGACACTCATACCGTTACTTAGACAACCAATTCCCCATACAGCCACTCATGTACCCACTCACCAAGCCATGCAGCCACCTAGACACCAGTTTACAGACTGATACAGATATTTGAATAACCTGGCCATTCACCTATACATTAACTGAGACACCTAATCACTCACTTATACAGCAAGTTATGCACCCAGTGAATCATCCATACAAGTCACTGGATGAATAAAGTCACAATAGGTTATTGAAATGGTGGTAAATGGTGGTAATGCTCCATAGAGCGAATAGCACTTGACACGATCTAGTGTTTTGAAAGCGATTGAAAGGATTGTAGAACTTTTGTTGATTTAACCATTGTCCATCAATAGCAGCATAGGCTCAGAGGCTGGAGTTCTTTTTTTACATTTGTCATGACGATAATAAATTAATGATTTCTAAATATCTTTGGAAGACTTGGCACCTGTGAAAACTTTGGGTTTCATTACGATGTTGGTCGGAAAGGCTCCGAACGGCATTCGGATGTTTCTAACCCGTTACCGAACCCATGTTTACGATTACGATAGAAGGTAACCTTTCTGTCTTTCCTACTCTGTTCTGCCCAGCATTCTGAGACTCCGAGTCGGTGGGAACCATATTACGATGTTGGATTCGGACAGCCTTTTTAAATTGGTCTGCCCGTAATCAAATGGCTTTGGGGGCCCGTAGGAGGCCCCCCTTCACCCACAGGCCTCCAGTTGGGGCCCATGGGAGTACCAATGGGACCCCTCCTTCCTGAAGTCAGTTGGGGTCCGACCGAACGGTGTTCGGAAACATCGTAATCGGTTGGTCGGACTCACTGAACCCGAGTCGGTCAAGGAGTCAGTTGGAATGCTTTCTGATCAACATCATAATAAGGCCACTTGTATCTAAGTCAGTTATAGTTAGAACAACATTTCAATAGGAAAATAATTTTTTAGTTTGCTTATAACTTTGGCAGCATTTGACGAATCTTCACAAAACCATCCAAAAAAAGTCCCATCCACCACAACACCTTCCTTCTGGAAGTTTCAGAGTGATATGTCAAGCTGGGGTAGGGCAAAAGTGGGGTCCTAAAATGCATGTCCACATGCAATATTCAAAATGAAAATTAGACCCTGCTACAGCCAAAATGGCAGAACGGAATCACACAAAGTTTGGCAGAAAGCTAGATCTTGGCACAGAAAGCGTGTTTTTTGTGATTTAGTATCAATCAAGGGTTTCTTGAGAAATTAAGGCTCAAACTATAAAGATATAGATAAAAACCTATATGGGACCGTGTAGAGATACCCCTCTCAACTAGACGTGATGGAGGGGTCCCAGACGACCCTCATCCGAAGCCCAATACGTATATTTCTTTTAGGTTTAGGAGAATATATGTTTCTCTGACTGCACTGGTGCTGGCAGGGAAACTATTCTGTCCAAGGACAGAGTAGTTGAGCCGGCCCCAGTGTATGGGGTCTCCTTTTAAGGCTCAGGAAGGGGAGTCATGCAGCCCTTCTCTTTTTGAAGGTAAGTGTGGGCCTTGGAGATGGGCTCTCCTGTGGCGACAAAGGCTCAGGAAAGAGGCAACGTGGCCCCCCTTTATTTTTGTGTTAAATTCAGCCCCAGAGAATGGGCTTCCCTTGGCCTATAATGGTTTAAAGCGGAGGACCGTGCTCCCCTCGCCCTCCTTGATGAATGAACAAGGCCCTGTAAGATGTGCTCCCTGGGGACTATAATGGCTCAGGGAGGGGTGCTGCATGTCCCCCCCCCCGCTTTTTTGCACATTTTGCCCATCTACCCTACTTAAGATTCCCAGCCCTGTGTGATGGGAACCTTGGGGCCTAAAATTGGTACGGGGAGTAGGTCCCCCTCCCCAAATATTAAAAAACAAAATTGCCAGGACCCCATATTCTTCTTTGTGCAGTGATCCTATAGGTTTCCCACAGAATCGTGGCAAAAATAGCAGAATATTTTTATATTTTGGCCCCAGAAAGGTACCTCTGTATCCCACCAATGGGGCCTAGGGGGGCAGGGTAGGGATATCCCACCCCAATATATGTATTTTTTTTTCTAAGTTCAGGACAGGTGACTATGACCCCTAGTCCTGTGGTAAGTGCCCATAACATTTTCTCATGTTGCTGACAGCCAATCGAGTGCTGCGGCTGCGGAAACAATTCGCGCAAGGGAAATATAGCACCCAGGGCCAATCAGAGGCTCTATTTTTTAAAACTGGGTTCAAGGGATTTAGACCAAATGGCTAAAAGCACAAATCTGCAGACCAAGATCTAGCTTCCTGCCAAATGTGTTTAATTCCATTCAGCAGGTTTTGAGGTATTGCTGCTTAAAGAAGTCTATTGAAAATGCGTGGGAAATTTGCTTTTAAGAATGAACTTTTTCCCCAACCCCTGCTTGATGCATCGCCCTGAAACGTTCTAGGTAGGAGCTGAAGTGAATTTGCTTTTTTGGGAAAGTGTTGTGAAGGTTCATTAAATGTTGCCAAAGTTATTAGCAAACAAAAAAAATATAACAAATATAAACAATTCAATTACAAAAGATATTAATGAAATAAGCAAACAACAGAAAGATAAAACATTTTAAAAAACAAAACACATTTTAAAAAAATGTAATAAACATTGGAAAATTTAAAAATGGCTTATTTCATTAATATATTTTGTAATTGAATTGTTGATGATTTTTATGTTTTTTTGTGTGCTAATAAACTTGGCACTATTTAATGAACCTTCACGACACTTTCCCCCAAAAAAGTAATAACAAATATATAAAATAAACAAATACAAAAAAATATTAAAATTAACTAATTATATCATCAAATATATTTAAGTATTATTAGGAAAAATATTAGAGTCTGGGAAAATTAGCTGCGCTATTCCCACTCCAGTTTATGCAAATGTAGGTTACATTTAGGACATTGGAGGGGTTAGATTTACTATTCCTACTCCAGTCAGTGCAACAGTAGGGAAAGCGCTGTACATCGGAAGGGTTACAGTTAGTAGTGAAGGCGTTATCCTTTGTAGGGGGTTAAACTGACTATTCCTACTCCAGTCAGTGCAAAAGTAGGATAAGTGTTCGACTTCAGAGGGTTAAATTTACTATTCCCACCCCAGTCAATGCAACACTAGGGAAAGTGTTGTACTTCAGAGGGGTTAAGAGTACTATTCCCACACCAGTCTAATCAACAGTGGGGAAAATTATTCACCTCAAAAACATAACATACATTAGTCACCCTATTAATATGGAAAACATGTTAAACTTTGAAACTAAACATTATTAATAAAATACATATATATGTATTTAATATATATGTGTGTGTATTAAAGATAAAAACAATTAACCAAATAATTACAATAAGAAAGTAAAAACATCTAATTACAAATAAACATACAACTTAAATACCAAAAAGACAAATCATTAGTAATATTTTCAATTAATACATAAAAGACAATTTGAGTAACAAATATCATACCATATGTCATACTATACCATACTATAAAATAAATTATAAATTGCAAAAATATATACACAATTAATTACCAATTAACAAATTACATATTAAGATCAATTATTATGAAAACGCAGATATATTTTCTTCTAAACCAACTTGTACAAAGTAAAACACAACATTTAAAAATACATATGTAATACAAATGTAAATAGTAAAATAAATAAAAAGCTAATTAAACAGTAGAACAATTACACCAGTATTGGTAACATAATTAATGTGCATAAGTAACAGTCCAAGAACAAATAATGTACTAACGTACAATTGTTTTTATTTAATTTAACTTGATGCAACTTCCCACCCTATACCCCTACAAACCCAGCAGCTTGCACCTAAAATCTAACTAAGATTAATCAATAATAAACAATTTACATTAAATATTTAATTATGGCTGAATTAATAATAGTTGATTAATTAATTAAGTCCCACCTTATACCCCTACAAACCTAGCAGTGCACACCTAAACTAAAATGGGGTGGCAGCTTCTACTTCTACCTGGCTAACAGGGAGCAGAATGCACTCCTACTACAGCTCTGTGCCACCGGGGAGATCCTGATCTTCAAGAGACTCCTTTAGACATGGCTCTTTGGGCCTGCTTTCTAGCACTCATTGTTGTTTGGAATTAGATCATAATGCTAAGTGCCAGGACACTCCCTGTGTAGCTGATGCGCTATAAACATCCCAAATAATAAAAATAAGTATGCAACAATTTAATAATTAATGTTCAACTAAATAATTCATGAACAATTAATATTTAACTATTAATTAATTATTTTTTTACTTCCCACCCTAAACTCCTACAAACCAAGCAGCCTGAATTTAAAATCTAATTAAAATAAACAAGTATAACAAAATGTACATTATTAATAAGCAATTAGATATTTACTTACCAATTAATATGTAATTGTTAATTAATTATTACTTATTTAACTTCTCAACCTGTCCCCTTACAAACCCAACAACCCGCTATGACATTATACATTAATATTATCAACAAATAAAAAATTCGAAATCACTTAAAATCACACATTATATTAAAATAATAATAACAATTATACTAACAATAGTTGCACATAAAATTAATATGTTAACTAAAATACAAAATAGTTATAAAACATCATTTTTTACAACAATGTTACTGAAAACAATATTAAATACATTGATATTCTTAAAAATGATATTGAGTACCTGAAGAAGTAATATTCTTGAAAATGATATCCATGCTTCAGAAACACACAATTGTTTTGGGGATATTTCTGTCTCCCAATATTTTGAACTAGACATTTTCCACCAAACACTGCATGCAACATTTCAATGATAACTCTAATGCATTGCTTTGGGACAACCTGGGCCATGAATGGTTGTTAGAATTTGGTTTTGGAAGTGTTTCTATCAAGTTTCCAAAGATGTGTACTACTGGAAAGAATGCCGCAGTCGACGAGTCCTTGATTTTGTACAAAGAGCGAATGCTGTTTGTCTCCTGTCATGGTTTGTGGTCAGTTTGATATAGTCCACAAGCCCACCTGTGTAGTAGATTACATTAAGTACATGGGTAAAGTGCATAAAAATGACCTAGGGAAGATGTACGACCATTCCATTTTGCGAGTCGCAAATTGTAATGTTTTGCAAATCGGAATTTGCGACTTGCAAAATGGAATGTACAACATTGTCTGTGAAACTGTTTGTGATTCCCAAATGGGTCACTAATGACCTGCCTCATTAATATTCATGAGGCAGGTTGCAATTTGCAAAACATTAGGAAGGGCCAGCACTCCCAGGCATGGTGGCCTGCTGGGGTCAGCAAACCACCATGTCTGCAACTGCTTTCTAAATAAAAGCAGTATTTTCTTTTAATGCAGGCTGTTTTCCTGAAAGGAAACGGGATGCATTTAAAAAGAAAAATTAAATGTTTCTGTTTCATTTTTTAAGAGTAGGCAGTGGTGCCTGCTCTTAAAAGATACTTGCGAGTGACTTACCACCAACTTTGATTGTTTTGCGGCCGCATTTGCGGTCACAAAACAATTGTACATACCAGTGCGACTGGACGTCAGGAAGGGATACCCTTGGTACGCCCATTCCTAATCGGGGCTTGCAAACTTAATTTTGCGAGTCGGTAATAGGTTACCGACTCACACAATAGGGTTTGTCCATACCACACACATTTTTAGAGGTTGCAAACGGGCCGATGACCGGTTTGCGACGGCTTAAAAGGGTCATACATCTGGCCTCAAGTTCTTCAACCATATAATGCAAGTTATAAACTTCTCACATGGCATAAGAATTTGGCTGGCCACTGGATTAATTTGGCTACATACAATGCATATGTTGTATATTGGCAGATGACCATTGGAAGGTTGATTTTGAGTTGGCTGTTATTGAAAGCCTTACTATTGTAGAAGCAGGAGCCTCTGTTTCACCTGTTGTGAAAGAGGTTGCAAGACTGCAGGATTGGCAGTTTGCTAACTGCATTGCTGTCAAAGAGTAAAAGAGTTGCCATTATCATCCATGTGGAGTATGTGCTTAGCAAGGAAAGGGTCTAGAGTGTAGATATTACTGACCCCAGTGCCCATATCAGCCTGGCCTCTGTTTTCCAAGTTTCTGCTCATTTTACCGCACAAAAGTGAGGTTCTAGGAAACTGACAAAAGCTGAGATCATAGACTAAAACGTGGCATCTGCCTCGAATGGCTGCTCATGGATACATAACTTACATGCTCGATTACTTGAGCAGTTGTTTAGCTTTTTAAATTCTTCCATCTAATTTCTAAAATAGGTTTGTATTACTAGACTCATGCTTCCTAAATACGATTTGAGCCACAGTATCTTTACTGACTTCAGTAAAGAGGTACACACTGGTCTTGCTTTTGATTGGTTGCCACCTTCATTAGCCCTCAAAATGCGGTTGATATTTTGGCTGGGGAGCCTGTCTGCCAAAAACCTACAGCCTTTAGTCTTTCTGAAAACCCTCTGTAACGAACCTGAGGCCTGATTTATATCTTGGAGGATCGAGCTCCGCTAAGGCTTTTTAGGTGGTCTTCTTGTCCACCGACTTGGCCATCCGCATGCCCTATTTAAATGTTAGCAGGTCCTTAGGTGAAAGACTGCTGTGGTCCCTCCGTCACCATCAGGAAATCATGACTGCATCGATGGTGGGAGAGGCAAAAGCAGCTGTTGGAGGGAGGACCACCAGTTTTTCCACCGAGCCAATCATGATGTGCCTTCCTGCCAATGTCACTGTGGCGGTAAATCCTCCACACCTGAGTTGGTGGAATGGAAGGGACATAAGGAAGAAACTCACCTTTTCTCACTTACACACTTACCGTTCTGCCATGGATAAAATCCTCTAAGTCCTGATGCTGCTGCTTGATGACAAACAAAACCATCACTGCCGTGGACACAATCAGCAGTAAAATACACTCTTACCTGTCACCTAATAACTCGTCCGTAAACATGCTCACAGGACTTGTGCATCTATAAATATCTCTTACAAGCAATAGCATATACATGTGCAATGCATATGTCTGCAATATTGATGTTAAAGAAATTTTAAGAAACACACCTGTATCATCATAATGTACGTTGTCATTTTGTATAAGCTGATTTCCAAAAAGTGGACAGTTACACAAAAAAGAATATCTAAATAAAAATGAAAAAGTCACCATGCAGGTGTGTTTACTGAAGTTCCTAAAATGACCACACTGAAAACATGTACAATACACATCATAGGGATAAGGGCAATGTAACATGATGTAGAAATTGCACTCAGCAAGGTTTAACCTGTACTGTACCTTATAAATTAACTGTAAAATCAGAGTCAGTCACAAATTAGAAGTATTCAACATATACATCCAATGTAACTTTTCCCCTTCTCTACTGCAAGTCCTATACTGTATCCAATCTTAATAGTCACAAAATATTTCAGACTGATAACATCAACTAGTTGGTACAAGTGGCTATTCCTATGATGAGTGCTTGCACCTAAATTCAAATGACTATCACATACAATGTTAACCAGTGCATGCACTTAACAAAATAGACATTGAAAAAAATCAGTTGTATTACCTGCCATTATGGTAAGGAAAAATAAATACTCCACATTTTACTCTGAAACATTGCTAGGTATCAAACACTTGCTAAGGGAAATTAATGCCAGGACTATTTTGGTCAAATAATAAGTATGTATTTGTTTAACAAAATGAGATAGGACTCTCAAAAGAATATAGAATCCAAATTGCTGTCCATCAAGCAAAAAATCTGTACTGTTTTGCAGTGGCTCAAAGCTTGCCTCCAACTACATTGCCAAGATTACCTCCTCGGGAAGGGGCATCTAATGGGCAGACTAGGCACCTCCAAGCTCTTACATGGGGGGTTGGGTTTGGGAGGGGTACCCTTGGGTTTGGGAGGGAGGTTGTGGTTTTGGAAGGGGTGCTTGTGCATTTGGCAGAGGTGTTTTGGGATGTGGAAGGGCTGGATTTGCATTTGGTAGGGGTGGTTTGGGATGTGAAAGGGGTGGGTTGAGGTATGGAAGGAGTGGATTGGCATTTGGTAAGGGTGGGTTGAGATTTGAAAGGGGAGGTTTGGGATGCAGAAGGGGTGGGCTGGAGTGTGGGTGTGGTAGATTAGCGTTTGGTAGGGTTGAGTTAGGGTTTGGAAGGGGTTAGGGCAAGGGTAATAATTACATCTTTTATAGTAAAATGGGTAGGGTGTTCAGGAGAGAGTTGGGTTAGTGAGGTAATGGCAGTGTCTGATGTGCATGTGTCTGTTGAGGGTGCCTGTGGGTCTAGTGTATGTTGTGCATGTTTGGGTGTGTCTGGCTTACTAGATGTTTGTTGCATGCTTGTGTGTGGGCATCTTTGCTTTTTGGGTGTGTATTCTAAGGTATGTGTGTGCTTGGTTGGATCTGCTGTGGAGGTGCTGTGTGTGTTTGTGGTGCATGTGGATGTGGATGTGGTGGTACATGTGGGTTTGGTGGTGGGTGCAGTGTCTGTGGGTGTGGTGGGTGTGGTGTATGTGAGTGTGGTGTCTGATGCAGTATCTGTGTTGGTGGTGGGGTGGTGCATGTGGTTATGGTGGTAGGTGCAGTGTCTGTGCCTTGGGTGGTTCATGTGGATGTGGTGGTGGGTGCGGTGTCTGTGGTTGTGCTGGTCATGGGGGTGGTGCATGTATGTGTGGTGGTTGGTGCGGTCTTTGTGGGTATGTTGGGGGTGGTTTATATGGGTGTGGTGGTGGGCACCATGTCTGTTGCAGTGGTGGGAGTCGTGCTTGTCTGCAGGCACACCTGTATTTTTTGGTAGTGTTTGTGTTTCTGTGTGGGTGTGCTGCTTGTGTCTGTGTGAGTGGGTGAGTGCAAAGGTGGGAGTGTGCTTGGGACAGGACTGGGAATCGGAAATTTGGATGGGAAAGGGGCAGGAGGTGGGGCACAAGGTTGGGATGGTTGGGAGGCTGCAGTCAGTGAGGAGGCTAGACCTTGAAAAGACATCTGTAGGTCATATATAACACTGTGAATGCCTTCCGGGAAGGCTACAATTTGTTGCAATTGACAGCCAAGCCCCTGGATGTTATTCAGTAGGGCAGTCCGACCTACAGAGATGTTCTTGAGGAGGTCAATAGCCTCTTCACTCAGTGCAGTCAGGGGGACAGGGGCAGAGGTGAGTTGCCTGGAGCATTGGAAACACCACCACTTTTAGGAGGGCGGGTTTGGCCAATTAGGGGGGAAAAGATGAAGGGTGGAGATGGCATTCTGGGTGGTGGGCAAGGATGCAAGTGGAACAGATGTAGTAGGGTCTATCACCATAGTACAGTGTGTTCACAAGCCCCTAAAATATGCATACTTTTCATTCTCAATAAGTCAAATATAAATAAATGTGTGTCAACAAATACTGCAATGTTGTACCTATAATAAGATAAACTGAAAGCAGGTTACCTTTGTTTGGGCATTTCACAATGGTAACACTTACTTCATGTCATAAAGTATATGTCAGTTGTCAACAATTATAAATGACTTCTGCACTAAAGTAGCTTAGCAAGGCATCACATACTATGTAGATACATATGTTGTTAAAGAGAGTAAGAAACAAATACTTGGGTGGATTGATAAATTACTTCATCAGCATTAGTATGTACATAGCCCATGAAACATTTCTAATACACTTCAGTACAGAGCAAAACACATTTTCACATTTCACTCCTAAATACCTCTAGTTTTTTGAAGTTTGTTGTATCTGAGTGAAATTTGTTCACTAAATATGCTGGCTTTCACTGTAGTCAAAGACTTTGTAGCATATCACAGTAATTATTATACACACTAATTCAATACAATACTTATTTCAAAGATTAACATATAAATCCCAATACTACACATTGATGCATTTCAACATTGTCAAATGAGTAATTAGTTAGGCCTGATTTTGAGATTTCCTGACGGGATACTTCTACACATATGTGGTGGAACATTCCATCTTGCAAAATTCCTTTAAGTTTGCCATTCATCTCCATCATAGCTTTATCATATGGACATGACAAAGGATATTGAGAAATGGTTTAGTGTATGTGTCACTGTCACCAATGTACATACATTCCTGTCTGTGATTCAACAAAGATTCAACAAAGATTGTATGCCTATTTATTTGTCAATAAACAGACTCTCTTACACACACATATTTGTGAAGGAGTAAGACATCATGCTAACCTGTCATCTTTAAAATGTATGAAACAGTATTTCTGATGCTAAACACAATTTGGATGTTTTGATTCCAAAATGTAGCTAATGATACGGATGTCATTAGTCATTTTGGATCATATGCTCACTCTTCTTTGTGTATAATCCCAACTTACCAATGTGATGTTTGGTACATCCACTCCATCACAAGGGCCTAGTATGCTATGTCTCACGCATTAGGGCTGCCATTACCTCATCCACAATAGTGAAGGTGCACCACACCCGACACAATAAACACTATTGACCTGTTTGGTACAACTGTATTTCGTGACATCAAACAACATGATGTATATGTGGAGTTTAGGGAGCCATGTGTCTGCTCAGAACAGTTCATTGGTTGTGAACAGGTATCAGGTGGGATCAATCCTTTCAATCAAATTAATAGACAAAGCACACCATCATACACATTGTGCAAAACTGAGATCTTCTTTCTTGTGTGTTGGACATGGTTGCTGTGGAAAATGTGTTAAATGTGTACCGCCCATTTCCACACCTCGCTACTATGGAGAAAATGGGATATAATCAAGGAGTTCAGGTTGAATAGGCAAGCTATACTGGATTTATGTCATCAGCTGGAGCCAGATCTTTAGCCTTACAACATGAATCCCACATCCATTACACCAATTTGCAAACTCATGGCGGCACTTTGTTTTGTGGCCGCAGAATCCTTCAAATACACTGTGGCAGTATCTGGCTAAATGTCACAACCAACTTTCTGTGGTGTGCTAAAAATGTTTTATCTTCATTGATGAGACACCTCAATAGATTAATCCAGTTTTCACAGCAGCAGGACTAAGCCAATGTGAAGAAGGACTTATATGGTTTGGGTCACCTACCACATGTGGTGGAGCAACTGATGGCATACATATTGTCTTAGTGCCAGCACATGCCAGAGAACAGGTCTACCGGAAAGAGGAAACACTTCCATTTAATCAACGTGTAAGTTGTCTGCTTACCAGATTTGTATATCACTAGCATCTGTGAGCATTTACCTGGCTCTGCCCATGATTCCTTTGTATTACGGAACAGCTCCATATCCCTGCAAATGTCACAACTTAAATCTGAGAAGGCTTGGCTTGTTGGTCAGTACAATCTTTCATAAAATTGTTTAAGGAATTTCTAGTTTAATAATTTGGAATTGCATTACATTTTTGCCACTTTTTTTGTCTTCCATCTAGGAGACTCAGCTTATCCCAACTGGCCATGGTTTTTGGCACAGCTGAGGAAGCCAACAAAGCCGGGGGAAGTCTGCTTCAATGAGACCCATGGAAGCATATGGCAGCCAATGGAGCAGGCTCTCTGTCTACTAAAGGCAAGATTTCATTGTTGCGACAAAACTGGTGGTGCCCTCCTCTACTCCCGAAATGCTACATGTTCTACAGCATTACCCTGTGATGGAGCATTTCTTACATTACTGAGGATGGAGACATTGAAGGGCCACATGGTGAGGATCCTGAAATGCCAATGAAGATGATAGTGATGAGATGGAAGCAGTTGACTTACTTCAAGATGTCATTGACATCTTCTCATGAGTGTAAGTATATCTTTACATGTTATCACTTTCACTTTTATACCAACTATAGATGTGATGATGAAAGAAGTATGTGGTGGTAATTTGTTAGGAAGGACAAGTTTAGAGAAAATCAGACCAAATGTTGTTCAAAGTTTTGACACATTGACCACAGTGTTCAGTTACACTATTTATCTCTCATTGTTTTGTGAAACTGTGTCCTCCAAAACTAGACTTTACCAATCAAACATAACATGACAGACAGATTGCAATCTTTTTGTTTTGATCTGTTCTAGGTTCCCTCACCATGTCATCTTGATTTGGACACTTCAGAGTTGTGACATTTTCAGGTATTTGGTGCGAAGTACAAAGGGAGCATAGGTTGATCCTGAGAAGGACAGACACAGACTTTGGGTGTACACATCTTGTACCAAGGTAACTTGCACTGAGATTGAATAGAAGAATTCAAGATTATATTGGACTTGTAATCGGTTGTGCGTTGGCACTAAGGCAATATTTGTGCCATTATTTGCTCAAACAACAAGTGGTAGGGGAGCCAAGCCATGCTACTCTCCCTTCACATTGGCAAAATCCTCATTGTGTGTAATGTGGACGTCGCTGTTAATGTTTCTCATCGAAGGATATATTTATTGTGGAACACCACAGAAACTTGGTTGATACATTCCACCAGATACTGAAACAGTGGATTGGAATGATTCTGTGTCTACAAAATGTAACACTGCTGTGTTTTTCTCTATTGGTGTTATTTATGTTGGAGTCCTTATGTGAGCCAGAAGATCTGGCTCCAGCTGATGACATGAGCCAATGATCATTTGCCTAGCCACTCCGATTTTTTTGGATATATCCCCTTCTTCCATGTTGACAAGGTCTGGAACTGGAAATGTGAAAACGGGCACTGGATATTAGTTACATGTATAGATTGTTATGTTAGTGCAAATGTTGACAGACAAATATTCTTAGTGGTAGATGAATTATTGGTTTGACATTTTTGGGATTTATGGTTAGAAACTTAAGATAAACAGTCCTCATGTGTCATATTATATATGTTTACACAATCTTTTGATTTTTGTCATTGTAAAGTTATGATGGAGGAAAACAAATGCAGTTGAGATATAACACACCAGTCCATGAGTTTTTGAGTTGTGAATTTATTGAACCAAGTGTGAAGAAATTAAACAGGAAGAAAATGGAAAAGCAAACCAAAAAGTGAAGAAATCAGTCATGGTAAATGAAACCATAGTTGGAGAGCCAAAATAGATTGAAGTCCAAAGACCAAAATGAAACTGAAGGGTAGGAACACACTGGAGGAAATTTGGGTAGGGGTTTCTTGCTGGTAGTGGGAAAGGTCTTACCATCTTCGCCTCCTGGTAATATGCGTGGACATCCCCTCCTGTGGGTGAGGGGGATATCCACAGTTATAGGGCCTAGGGTGGCTGCAGGTGGTACATCATATGGCATAACATCCCTTCCTGTGATAGATATTATTGGACCACAATAGGGGGTAGATGGTGCTTGGAAAACCCTGCGCATATGGGTGTAAAAGTCCTGCAGCACCCTGGTCAGGGAGCCCAGATTGGAGGTTTGAGCCTCATTCTGATAATTGAGCTCCCTCTGCACCTGCTTCATCTCCTAGAGCTTGGTGAGTAACTGACCCATAATGTCTTTGGACTGATTGATAGGCTCCCAAGCCTTGGTCGATGGTGGCCTGGGTGAGAGTGACCCCCAGGGGCCCCACTATGCTGGCCCACAGAATCCATCCCATGACCCTTACCTCTACTGCCCTGTGCCCTTGGCCCAGTGTGCCCCATCCAATACGGTCCTGGGTGAGTTGGAGCTATGGTGCTTTGGTCTCCACATTACCCAGGACTAGTAGAAACACAATCGGTGTTACAGTGGTAGTAACACAGGAAGTGGAGGCTTCAGTTAGCAGAGGTGTTACAGCTGAGGTGGGAGATGTCGTGTGGGCCCAGTGAGACTCACTGGTGCGGCCTGCCCAGGTTGAGCTGATGAACCAAGATACTCATTGTTATCCAGATTACCAAGAGTGCTGTCCTCACTGAAGGCTTGCTATTGGGCTAGAGTAGAGCTCTCTTCAGTGGCAGATTCGTAGTCACGTGCTCTTGCAGTTGGACCTATTGAGAAATTGCGAACATTATTATTAGCAAAAGTGTGTATTATACATACAAATCTTTTGAGATAAGCAATGTAGATACCTATTCATTTTTTGTAGTTTTATATAGTGTGAACTTGACCCGAAGGTATCAGAGTGCTTTACATAAGCAACAGTTACGTTACACAAGGACACTTTCATTTTTAGTAGGCACAGGGAGATTAACGGCCACACATGCATCAAGCAATTTTGCGATTGCAAACAGTGCGATTCGCAAAAATTGTCTGTTTGCGATCGCAAAATGGCCTTTTGCTATGCATGAAGGTTTTTGGATTTGCAATTTAGGTAATCGCAATATCTTGCAATTACCTAAATTGTGAATGCAAATAGGGAATCGCAATTTGTGATTACCTAATACACTTACAAGAAGCCTTTCCTAAATGCGAAGTGTGCATATAGGAAATGCTAATTAACATCAATTTGTTGTTAACCATGGGCATACTTTGAAAAATGCACAAAACTGCATTTTTCAAAGTGCCATATGGCGCACACATGCCCCTAGGGCATGTGTGCGCCTTACATGTGCACATTTGTTTGTTAAGGGCGCCTCAGGGGGGCCTTAGGCTCCCTGGCGCCCTTGCCTCTGCATTACCTAATTTGTGATTACCAAATAGGTTATCAATTTATCAATTTAGGCAATGCAAGACCATTTTCACCTATGGACCTTGAGGCCCATAGGAAAGAATGGAGTCGCAAATAGCGCTTCCCTAATTGCATTTGTGATTCTTCTGCCTGGCAGTCGGTCCACAATAGGTAAAATGGTGGCTGTGCCTAGCAGGCACCGGCCGCCAAATTACAATGCGGGCTTCAGCCAGCCTTTCTGTGGCGGGTAAACCGCCATTGAAAGGCTGGCGGAGTTTGGTTTTGGGGGCCCGTTGCAGGGCCCCCCTTGTTTTGGGGGGAGGTGTGGGTGCACTGGGGGGTACCCATGGTACCCTCCTACATTTTACTGCACCAAGTGGCAGGCACTGTGTGGTGCCTGCCACGTAGTGCAGTGAAATGCACAACATGCACTTTAAACATAGCGGCGGGTGCTGCTGTCTGCAGCACCCACTGCAAGGTTAAAATGCAAGATGCGACTGCCATGGTGGCGGTCGCATCCTAATTTGGTGTGCGGAACCGCCGAATGTATTGAGGACGGTCCCAGTCACCACTACGATGGCGGACGGACTCCAGTCCGTCCGCCTTCGTTATTCGGCCCCAGTGCACAGGAACACATGTTTCCCTGTCTTTAGTAACTTTTGGTCCATTTGAGTTAGAAACAACTTTTTCTCAATGTCTGCAGATTATGTGGCAAATGTGCCAAATCCACAATTATGTGAAAAACATCACAGTTATAAAATTGCATAATTCCAGTGGCCCTGAATATAAGGTATTATTTTAGTTTTTCTTGCTTTACACTCTGTAGAGCAGCCCCCATTAGAAGAAAAAATACATAACGGGCCATTGCCAGGCAAGTGCAGCACAAGGGGATTCATATGCACTGCAGCGTCCACTGCAGGAAACGGTGGGAGGACTTTCAGCAGTAGTCCTGCCTCACAGCACTTATAAAACTGGGAAGGTCCTCCCAACAAAATAAAGAGGGTGATGTTCACTAATCCCCATGATGCAGCGAATTCTGGTGATGGCTTGTCCTGACTTGGCTATGGAGCAGAAGGCAATGGAGCAGTAATACACTGGTAAGTCTATTGAGTAATAATATTTTCCATATCGGCATCGAAATTATTAAGCATTCTTTACATTTAGCAGCCTCCACACTAGGTGTAGGTGTAATTCAAGTGTTTTAGTGTAGCATAGTTACTCAAAATTACTGTAAATATCATGCAGAATTACATGAGGAGCGTAACCCTGAATTTAACGATATTTTAAAAATAGACTCCAGGACGCATTAGTGCTAAGAACATATTGCCAAAGGCAACAAAACAAGAACGGCAGCAGATGCTTCCTCTCACTAGTTTGTTGTTCCTGTGCTCCTGCAGTAAGTGTTTTGTGCCAAATTATGCATAATTACATAATGGGCATAATCACAAGGTTTCCGTAATTTGGTGTCAAAAGAGTGATGCAAAATTACTGAAATGACACTCACGTATGAAATGTATGACTAGAAATTAGGATTTGGTGTAGAGTTTTGCCAAAAGGTACTCCATCCCAAGCATTATGCATATCCCATTATAAGAAACAGAATTAATATTTGGAGTGGGTGACTGGCCTTCTGAGGGAATAATAACTAGACCTGGGTAAAACGTTAGTGACTCTGGACTAATTGGCATAATTTTGGTAATTGTCACATGATGAAATCTATGTAAAATTCCCAAGATTACACCATTACAACACATTGCGTAATTTTGGGGAGACATTTAACACGAGATGTACATTTCATCAATTATTGCAAGCAGCATTTCAGGTAGATTTTAGATGTTTTACACAAGCGGACCATTCAGGTAATTTTTGAACATGAAACAACAAATCCGAATCCGAACTGCAATGTTTGAAATGGGAGAGGCAGTTCCTTTAACATTGTCAGTCTTTCAGGTAGGTATTTTTACCCGAGTGGACAAATCAGGGACTTTTTGAGCGCAAAACTACAAATCCGGATGTGTGAGTTAGTGTTTTGAATGTGAGAAACAAGGAATTGGCTTGAAATTACGTGTATGAACATAATTTTACTTGACTGGATGGTTCATGTGATGTTTTGAGTTTGGGACGCATTTTGCAGAAGTATGCACAATTTCACGTAATTTTGTGGTATTTTGTGTAATGTCTCTATGGAAAATTATGCAAGTTACTTTCATTCCTAAAAGCTAACTCTTGTGAGCGTGAACCCTCAAAGTACCAAAATTAACCTGAGCTCAAACCCTGGTTTTATTGCACAGAGCAGACAAGCTTAACATAAGGCAATGTGTAAAATATTTAGAAATAACCAAAACAGTAATAAAGTCAAATCCATAGGCAATAAAACCCAAACTGAATTAGAAAAATATAGTAAATGATGGCAATAGAAACAAAAATGCAATAAGGGGAATAGGAGATATGATTTTTTTCAATTTGTTTTTTAGAAAAACACACCAATGGTAGTCAATGCTCACCATGGCCTGGGATCTATACACAGTTTGAGGCTGTCCACAATAGAGCACAGTTCAGAAACACCAAAAAGATTGGTCCTGCTGAAGCCTGGAAGCAGAAAAGTAAAAAAAAAGTTACTTAGGCCTGATTTTGAGTTTGCTGAACTAGTAACACCATCACAAATGTGACAGATATTACAAGGGCTATAGAGTATAATGAACTTGTAATATGATGTCCGTCATGCTTGTGTAACCAGTCCACCAAACTCTAAAAGAAATTACCAATGCCCAACATAGAAATGGTCCCTGTTATTTGTTTAAGAAAAATGCTGAACTTTCTTCTAAATCCCTTTGCCATTTTATTTTTAAAACAATGCTGAACCTTTACTGGTGCCTAAAAACACATAAGTGTACTTCCAAGGCCACAGGACCTTTGGGTAGGCATTTAGAGACTCTCATGGTGTTAAGCGGAGCCCAGCAGCAAAGTCCAGTCCAAGTGCAGTTGCCACCAATCAGCTGGATGTCCTCTTGAAGCTTGCTGTGTCCTGTAGCAATACAAAAGGTCAGCCAAGCAACACTTGCAGTCCATTTATTTTTCTGGGTTGAAGAGGGTGTAGGTTCAGTCCTTCAGAGTTTCTCTCAGATCACAGACAGCAGGACCACTCCTCTTCTGTTCTTCCACAGGTACAGAGATTGTTCTGAGGAGGGTGCCTTGGGATACTAAATTTATGGGTCATACCAGCCAGTGTGTGAGGGTGACTCTAGGGCACTTCTTAACGAATAGGATAAAAGTTTGTGTGGGCAACCCTACCTACATTTTCAGTAGTTGCTGTTTGCCTTACTGCAACCGGCCCAAAAATGGCATAGGGAAATCACCAGTGTCCTCCCACATCTAACACTGAAGCTCAGTTTGAAATAGGCATGGTCCCCAGAACAATACAGGGGACATAAGTCTAGTCAAACAAAGCAGGGACCTTCAGTTACCAGACAGGCAATACCCAATAATTATTTAGGATACTGTTTAATCACTTTCAAGTGTGCAAATGTCTTACATGTATCTTAGGCAGACCTAACAGGCATGATTTTACACTGTTGTGCCAACAAGATGGCAGCAGCCCCCACTCTATGGCCATTTGTGCCGACCACTCAATCAGAATGACCTATTATGTGGTTCCAGGTAGGAGTTACATACCTCCTTAATTGCTACATGCAGGCTGACCAGCTGTTAGAAGTTAATGATAATTAGGCTTAGGCAGGTGAAGGGTAAAGTTACTTTTACTTAATATTTATTAAAAAAAACAACTTCACCATTAAATATATTTATTAATAATTATAACAAATAGTATTTACTTTGTATTTCCAGTTGGCCACAATTCTGAAATAGCAGTATAAATATTTGAAACTGTACTCCAGATAGGACAGCTAGGACCTGCCACAGTGAAAATAGCTTTTAGGGCCTTGTCACTTTATGGACAAGGTAACGTTAATATTTGATATGCCCCACTTTTAGATATCATGCACCTGGCATTGTGGGCTAAATGCTCTACATAAGCATGCCCTGCCAACATTTAAAGAGGAGGTCTACAACACTCAAAAATAATTAATTTTGACAGTTTGCACTGCAAGATTTACAATCCAGCAGCCAAGCTACATGGGTAGATCTGGAGCCCACTCTGTGGATGGCATAAAAGGGACTGCAGTCCATTAGTGGTTTTTAACTTTCAGTCCGCGGTAGCATTCTCTATACTATGGACGTATCAGCAAGTTAAATGTGTGAATAAGTAATAAGGCAATGTAACAATTTTTAATGGGGAGCACTGGTACTTTACTCCACGTTAGCAGGCTGAGGTGTACAGATGTCAAAAATCAGCAAAATGTATGGTCCATAAAAAGATTTCATTTCTGGGGTGACCATGCAGAAAATGTGGATTTCTTACACATGGACTATAAATATACACCATGTGCCTAAAAGGGGAATTAGCACCCTTTGACAGCCCAAAAACAAACATTAGCAGGATTTGTGTTTTATGTGACATGACAGTCCATGAAAAAATATATGTAAAAATGTTTTTAATTTATTCACACAGAATATAACAATTGCAATATGTATGGGAAAAACTAAAAACTATGGGCAAACCATTATACATATTTTGCTGGGTTGATCAATCACAAATGTCATACATATATTATCAGCCTAAGCATAATAGCATAAAATTCATTTTTAAAAAGGCTAGAAAATATCCTTGAAATTTGTGAATGAGCCAGCAGTATTCCAATTAAACAATCAGGTCCTTAATAATGTTGATATGTGCAGTCTTTATATAGATAGTTATGGTAAAAAAATGGGGATGAAGCCTCTTTCATTTGTGTAAACATTTTAATTGTCCTCATTACTTGTAATCGATACATGCATATGAATGTTTTCAGCTTCTACTGAAGTTAGCAAATGAGATGTTGGTGAGACTTCTGGAGAGCATCAGGAGAGCCACTGGGAGTATGAAGGTGCAGCTACAGACAGCCAGGGCCCAGTGGCACTGATGGTTATAGGTCAGACTAGGCCAGTACTACTGTAGACACTGAGCGCCCCAACTCAAGCCAACCCCTTGTGATGGTAGACAAACTTTCTCAAGATTTGACATCGGATAGTATGTTCACCACCACCACTAGTGACATCAGCACTCTCACTCCTGTACCCCCCAAAACAGGCTTAGGTCTTTGCCACAACCATCTCTACCCTGCCCACATCCACCCTACACTGGTCTTTGAGGAGGCTCTTGAAATCCTGAAGAGACTTTCTGTAGGGCAGACAGCATTTTGAATACCATTCAGAGCGTCAGTCAACAACTGAAACAAGTCATCAACAACCTGTATGACATGCAGTTTGTCCTATCTGCCTTACAAAGAGGTTTACATAGTAACAAAACCTCTCTTCTCAACAATGCTTCTGTCACATTACTCCTATTATTCCTGTTCATACTTCCGCTGACACCATTCCCCATGCCTATATTCAAACACTTGAACCAGTTCCAAATCCCACCCATTGTCACCTTCTACCACCATCCCTCCACCCCCTCCACCATTGCGACTGCCCAACTGCCCAGCCACACCTAACACCGCTAAACTTTACCATACATGCATACCCTTCCATTCCCCAAAACACCTCACATTCACCAAGAAACTCCTATAAACCCAAACCCTTGCATACACCTGAACATTTTCTAACAACCATAACCTCATACATTTGAACCTTCACATACATCAAACCCTCCCATGCATTTGAATCCTCCAATACACCCAATCCTCATTATGCAAATCTGCCCATACACCAACATTCTCCCTTAGCACCAAAGTCTCTCAAACACATACATCCTCCAGGACACCCAACACCTCCTATACCTGCAAAAACCTCCCATACTCCTCCGTCCTCCCTTACACCCACATCTTCTCATAACCTCAATATCTCCTATAACCCTATTCTTTCCATTCCTCAAACCTCTCCATTTCTGTTGCCCCCTCCCCAGAACCAACTGAACCTGCCTCAATGCCAAAATTCTGAAGACCAAAACACTCACACCCCTAAGAAATATGTGCTCGGAAGCTATTGGTTCCTGAAGGATTGAGAGCCCACTGTGGAGTACAGGCCTGCAAACATTAGGACAGCAAAGAGTATGGCAGGAGCTAATTGTATGGAACTTGAAGTGTGATGGAACACTGCACATTTGAATCCTTACTGTTTTCAATTATCCTGAAGATTTTGGGTCACCATTTTTAGCCTTATTTTTTTAAACTTCTACATAAAATACAATTGTTTATTTTTTAGTTGAAGACATATCGATTGTTGACCTTTTTTTCATTTTCAATTTAGATTTTTTATATCTGTGCGCTATACACCTGCTAAACATGAGTAAAGTTCCTATGCTCAACCTTTATGGTTTTGTTTGCACATCCCAAAAATATATATTAAAATTGTTATAGTTCACCAGTATATAGTATGTAAAAGACTCTCAGGGCCTGCAGTTTAAATACAACCTGTTAACAGCTGGACCTATGTGACATAGCGGGTTTGGCCTTTAAAACATGGCTTTGGGCTAACATGCATGACTGCAACAGCCTAATTACCCTCTGTAACACCATTCAAAATAACTATTCTTAATATGCCTAAAACCCTGTTTTAGCATATGGATAAGTCATGTCTTTTCCATGATGACACCCCAAGTTTGGACTAATGCTGCAGTTTTTCTACTATCCAGACTACAGTTCCCATGCTCTAACTCCTAAACGTATATGTTTGATTGGCTTCTACCAAATTGTCATAAGATAACTTACTTATAAGTCCATAGCAGATGATACCAGAGGTACTCAGGGCCTTCAGGTTAGGGTGTCCCTCAGGGGCTGCAGCACTTATTGTACCACCCTGAGTGTGACAAAGTAAAACATGACTCCCAACTTGCCACTGCAGACTGGCAGGGCAGTTTTAAACTGCTAAATCAACTTTGCTATTTAAACTAAAGACCTTCTTCTTTAATATATATAAGTCACTGCTACAGTATGCCTATCAAGTCCTAAGGCAGGGTGCGTTAAAAGTGGGACATATATTTTTAACTGTACTAACAGCAAAAACCCCCAATCATTTTTGCAGTGTCAAGACTAGTTGCCCTATGGGCGAGTACAGGGTTATACACTGACAACTTAGCTGTGCTAACGTCTGACTGGGACTACTAAAATCGGTACTTCAAGGTATCAAACTAATAGGTAAATTAAACCAGACTTGATGCCCAAGTTGAATTCACTCTAACTTTTGAGTAAAAGGCAACTTTAGAAAGTTGCCCCTCTGTTGCCCAAGTGTTCACAAGGCAGCCCTCTGCCCTCCTAGGAAGAAGTGGAAGGGACTCCCAGGAAAGGAAGCAATAGAAGTGTCACCACTCACTGGAAGAAAGAAACACAGGGTGTGAGCCCAAAAGACAGGCTTTAAAGGGGAAGCCACCATTGAAAGACAAATGGTCGACACACATGAGAGGGATTGCTCTTTTATTCTGGAAGACAGGTTGGTGATGGGGATAGAGAGGGGAAAAGAGTTGCCAAACCAATTTTCTCATGGCTGTGTAGCCCTCAGGAAGCCACACCATTAGAGTGGGCTACTCAGTTTCATGCTCACCGAGAGGGGTCCTGCCATCTTGGGAATGGGCATAAGGTTGCACTCTAGGAACACAGGATGTCCCACATTGCAGGAAGGCATCATTAGGGGGAAAGGTGCTCGATAGCCCATTGGATAGAAACTGCTGCATTCACATAGGGTACTTTCTGTGCATACATATGGCACCCAAATCTCAGGTCATGTCTGCACTGGAGAGAGGACTGAAGAAAGACTGCTCTGCTGTTCTCTGGCCCTTGCAAAGAGAAGTTGCAACAAAGTCTGTACAACCCCTTCTGTTCCGAGGCTAGCAAAGAGAGGACTGATCCAGTGGAGCCCTGCTCAAGGACAAGTCATCCCCAAGCCTCAGGGCTGCAAAAGCTAAAGAAGCCCACCTTGGCTAGTCACTAGCCATAATCGCTTGACCACCACTGTTCCTCGACATGCAGTCTGGTACACTGAGCCCCAATGAGCATAAGTTGCAACCGAGTCAGCTGCGGCGGGGAGAGTAATCGTGGTGCAGTTTGGTTGACCAAGAAGGCCACAGGCCTCCACCAAAAGGAACTGCGGATTTCATTGTGACCAGAGAACGGTAGGTCAGTGACAAAATCCATATCTCTGGTTGATTTTGTTTGTTTTGGTGTTTAAAAAGGTCTATTTTTATAAATTGGTGTCAGTTTTCTGCTCAGTTGTGTGACTTTGGTATGTTTGTTGTACTTCTAAATCCTTTATACTTATTACTTTGTTTAAGCCTGACTGTTCGAAGCCACAGCTACCCAGTTTTGAGCTGAAGTTTAACAAACAGGCCTGACTAGACCCAAGACAGGATTGTAAGTGTATTACACAGTAAGGTTGCATAACCATACCATATAATACACAGCCTTCCTCACAAGTCACATCTGAGTCAATCTTGTAGCCCAAAGGTTAGAGTGGTTGATATTTAAAAGTAGGCCATGTGGTGGTATTAGGTTGACATGCTCCTTCAGTTAGTATCTTTCAAAAACTATTTACACTGGCAGGGATTTTATTAGAGTACAGAAAATGTGATTTTAAATAGTTGATACTTTTCACTGAAACATCTGACAGGAAACATAAAAATAGGCATCCACTGATGAGTTAATGTATTTAAGTAATGTCCATCTCAAGTAATACATTGAAAGTTAATTAAATGAAACAGCTCTGAGAGAAATTAACATTTTCCACCAGAAGTTCCAGGAGGCTCATTACAATAAGGCTGCCAGCGGCTGCACAGCATGTGCTTGGTTTTAATGAGCTATTCAATATGATACTAGAGCTTAGCCTTGGTGACAGGATGGGCTGAGTGTGGGGCATTTGATAGGAATCCGGGCAGGTAGGACATTTGCACTGGACACTAGAATTTAATTAACTTAGAAGGGTCAGCGACGAGTTCTGGTAATTTTTAGTTTATTGGAAATGCTGATAGGAAGAATAAAAAGTCTGTGTCCACAAGGGACACTCTAGTCAGGCTGACATCAAACCCAGTGGGAGCAAAGCTTCCCTTAGAACTTGTTAGGAATTGAAACAGATGAAGGGGGTGCTCATTTCCCTGTTAAGTACTGCGCTGTGGACACAAGAGCTATGCACAAGGGAGCACGATTTTATTCATCTCGGATTTTATGAGTGAGGTGCACTGTGTGAAATATACTAGGCCACACATAAACTGCTTCAAAAGTGTTTAGGGTTGCCCTGGAGAACCTTTCTCCCATTGCTTCAGGAGTGTCGAGAAATCAACCACACCCACTGGATATTGGAAAAGATAAATGTGGTAGCCAAATACATCCTCCTCAAAACACTTTCTGGACCAGCAATAGGAGGAATGGATCTGCTTTCTGTAACCTAAAAGTAGCCCCAAACAACTGAACATGCACCCAGAATCAAGAGATGGACCCCAAGGGTCAGTTTAATGGCCTTCTGTGTGGCTACCAGGACCTAAAATGTATCAAAGCACGTCTTCCTGAAGGGATCAGCCAAGCAGTTCTTATTGGACCAGGAGTGGACCTTGCTGGCGGAGTCTGCTGGAGTGATTCATGGCCCATAATTGTTGTCTGTGAGGTTCTGGGACCCAGAGGATCTGCTAAAAAACACAGAAAATGTGGGACTTGGAAACATTTACAGTTTATAGGCCTCTGGAGCTGTCAGTGGACTATCGTGACCCACTGCAGCAACTTTATTGGATATAGGTTCAGGCCTGTACTGCTGGTAGATTTTGAGATTCTTGGACCTGGCCCTTTTTTTTAGGGTCTCCCCCAGATTTTTGCTTTCTGTTGCTGAACCTATTTTTGCTGGCATTAGGACTCTTTTTTCTTGCTAAATAGTGGTAAAGTGCTTTTGCTCTCTCCCAAATTCATGGTAAAATTACTTTACACCTCTTTGACACATTTCATTTAAATGCTACTAGCTGGCTTTCAGCAATCATTGTGCCACCCACTAAAGTAGCCTTTTATAACATCTCAGGCTTAACACCGCTACCTGTAGTCTGGCATTTTGACATGACAAATTAACCTTTTGTCAGGCCTCATCTTCCTTTTTAATACGTAAACGTCACTCCTCAGGTTGGCCCTGAAGGCTCATAGGACAGGGTGCACTGTATGTACAACGTAGGACGTGTGGGTTTGAGCTTTACATGTTCCAGCATTGAAAAACTCTAAATTCATTTTTCACTGCTGTGACGCCTATCTTCTCTATTGACTAACAGTGGGTTACCTTATTACATTTATTAAGTGAAAACTTTGGCACTGGAGCAGATAGAAATGCGTTGTTTACTAACAAATTTAGTAACATATCTGAAAATGGCACTTTTAGAACGTTGACATTTTGTTTGCCCAACCATTTGTGCCTTTTGCCAGTGTCCTGAGTCACATGAGTGTAACTGGCTCCACTGCCGGGGTTTGTGAATTAGGTCAGGACAGAAGAGCCATTCTGGCAGGATTACTGGGAGGAGCTGTACATAACCCCACTTACACTTCAAATGCCTCTGCCTCCTATACACACAAAGGATTCTGATACCAGGTCTGTCCTTTCTTTTGTCACCCCCAGACAGTTTGAAGCCTTGAAAGGGAAGGAAAGGAACTTTTTAGAACCAGATGTGGAGGAAGGACAAGGAGTCCCCCCACAAAGGATGGCACTCATAAGAACCCTCCTGGGCATGTGGATTTTACAGAAGGAGGACTGTCTTGCTACCTTACTGTACGATAAGGAAAGCTGGACCTCGTTGCCTTCATCCCAAGCTACCCAGAGTAGAACCAAGGGTCAGTTGGCTGACCTCCTGTGTGAGCTACAGAAACACAATAAGCTTTAGATGCCTCCCTGCAACTGCCCAGCTTCCCTGCTGCACTGGACCTGCCTGCACCTGCACCTGAACCTGCTTGATCCCTGCAGCTGGCCTCTGACTGGAGTGAGTTCTGATCCCCAAGAGGTGCCCGCCAAGTCTTAGACCCATGATTGGCATCAGAGTGTGCTCCTTACTGCCTAACAGTGGGATCCAGCAAATCTGACTCAGCGCCTCGCAGTTTGACACAGGACCTTGCATCTCAGCTCCTTATTGGTGGCCTCAACAGAACCCATGCAGCATGATGCACCTTGATGCAGAACCTCACATCGCAGCCTTTGCAGCTCCTGATCAGAACAAACGCAATGCTATGCAACTTGACACAGTACTTTGCATCACAGAAACTGACGCCAAGTGATGCAAAGCCTTGGATCAAGGCCTTAAGGTACAACTTTCAGAGGGACTAACCTGGTCCCAGTATCTAGCCTGCGCTCCATCGTGTTCGGCCTGAAATGTGACTTTGTTAAAGACACACAGATGATGGACAAATTCAGAGCAAATCAAACATTCACCCCCAGTCAAGAGATCTGTGTCAAATCCATAATTCTTTTGCTCACCATGCCACACCAGTTTAGACTCAGCCATATACAAATCAGTCTTCACCCTATGCTTCATGGGAACAGTCAAGCCTAAACTGGCAAGCTAGATCCTCCCTGGACTGGAAACAAGCATCCTGGGACAGGTTTCGTAGCATCATCCCTCATCAGCCAGGCTAGCTTGAATCCAGTGGTACAGTAAGCCTGGGACACATGTCGGCGCACTTAGGGTGAGAAAGCAAAAGACACACAGATCATGGACGGATTGCAGATCATATGAAACATTCACCCCTAGCCTAGAGATCTATGTTAGTTTAATCGTTCTTTTGCTCACCATGCCACATCAGTTTAGACCAAGCCATATGCAAATCAGTCTTGACCCTGTGCCTCATGGGAACAGTCCAGCCCGAACTGCCAAGCCAGATCCTCCCTGGACTGGAAACAAGCATTCTGGGCCTGGTTTCTGGGTGTTTATGCCCAAATCCCTGTACTGGGGTGAATGTTTGACATTAGTCAACATTCTGTCCATCAGTTGTTCTTTTTGCAGATAACCATAGTTGGCACTTTGTGCTTTTTGTATTATTTTTATTAAAAGTCTTAAATTAAATACCTCTGATTACTGGATTTTGTCATTCTGGTTTCTGGTATGGTATTATTAAAATGTACTTGGTTTGGGATTTTTCGTGTGTTCTGTTTTCACTTTATTACTGTTTGTGCACTGAAAAAATACTTCACACATTGCTTTTGAGGGAGGGAAGTCTGACTGTTTTTGTGGTAAGCTTCCAGAGGGTTAGAAATAGATTCATTTAGTGACTTTTGTCGTTCACTCTGACAAGGATTGTGGTTGTTGTCTGAGTTGGGTTTCCCCCAACAATCACAAGTAAGTCCTGGTCTAATGCTTCCAAAGGCTATCATTAGCGTCTTGTGATTTTTGGCACTATTAAATTAAATATTTTTACAAATCATATCTCCAGTTCCCCTTGTAAGATTTGTGCCCCTTTGGTGTCATTTAAAAAGCATATACATTTTTTTCTAAATACAATATGATAATTTTCGTGTTCTGTATTTTAACTTTATTTTTATTTTGTAAGTGCAAAAATAGTCTCCATATTGTCCTAAATTAAGGGTGTCATTTTCTTCAGCAACACTGCCATATAGAGACCCAGGAGTAGCAGGGACACATTGTTTGGGTCCTTTCAGTGGGTGTTATGGACAGGGTTTGTCTACTGCTTTCACCAACTCAAGATTTGAGGTTCAACTGCCATGTTTAAATTGATGAAAAGCTAACTCTAAATAAGACTGGTGGGGTTATGGGGTAAGTGCTTGGCCGGCCCCCTCGGGTGCCGCCGAGCTCTGTGCCAGGGTCGGTTTTCGCCCGATTTTGTTACAGAGCCGATTTTGCAGCTATGCTGCAAGAACGGCCCTGTAACAAAAACGGCCCCCAGGGGCCCAAAACTGGCCCCCACCTGTGCGGTGCACCGGGGGATTGCCCGGTGCCCGCTACCACCAGTCCGGCCCTGATGCAGACCCCGCCAATTTTTGCTAGAATCAAAACCAAGTCTCTTTGCATGTGTTGCAGTAGGGTGAGCCAAGAGAGCTGCACCAAGTCATTTTTCACCAGATGGATCAGCAGCATGTTTGGGAACCCCCATTTTGCAACCACTGTTGCTAAAAATGGCAGCAGATTATCCCATCTCATCCCACTCTTTCCCCACCAGAGCACCTTATGCCGACTGCTGGGCAATCCCAGGTTATGTCCATAGATCTGGTGTGCTGCATACTTCTCTTCTCTGCCCAGTGAATAAAGGAGTGTAAATGTAACCATTTTGTCTCTCCCGGGGCCGCTTATGCACTGTACGGAATAGGAAGAATGCTAGAATGTGCACCCAAATCCCGCTGGTTCAATCGTGCCAAAACCCCTCACTCATTTACGCACATATACCTCGCAGCACCTCGACCTCTGCCTGCCTATGTCACGAAACATTGACCAATTCCAACCCATTCGTGCAGTCGCTGTTGCTGCCCCACTCCGGAAATAATGCATCCCACATTGAGCTGGGTTCCTGCCCATCCATCTCAGAGTGCCTCAAAGCACACTCCGCAACTGATAGGCAGTTAGTCTAGACCCATCCTTATGACAGAAAACCTCTGCATGCCTGAGCCCAGGCCAGGCAACAAAGTCCCTCCATTCCTTCACAGGACATGCCTCCGTGCTACTCCCCTGCTGTAACCAAACCCACTTGCCCCTCCCCATCTGATCAGTCTTTGATTTTCTCAGCGAAATACCCAACCTGCCCACTTCTAAACGCATGTCACCACACAGAACACCCACCTCAATTTCCAACCCCAGCAGCTCAGTCACCTTAAAAGCACCGAAAAACATCCACACCATGCAAAGTCAAAACAGCGCAACCTCAAAACGATCAACATAACATGCAGGCAAAAACTTGCAGAAGGTCAAGCAACAAATCGAACGTGATCGCCTCCCTCAACTGCTTTCCACCCCCGGACCTCTCTCTAGCCCAACCTTTTAAAGATGTTCCCAAAATGCCATCCTGCACGAGATCAGACCCCCAATACAGCTTCCCAGAAAAGTATAAACCAGTTTACCTGGTATGGTTTCAGGGGACAAACCTCTGTCAATCAAAAATAAACCAAAACTCATAACCCTCCTTTCCCGATCCACCCTATTAATACTTGACAGAATCCCACAATAGCCCTCAACTCAAAAGATACAAATTCACTCTATGCCAGATGATAACTTCTCCTTGTGAACACAGCTAAGGAATTCTCGCCCAGCCTAAATGCTCTCATGCCCCCCGATCCCAGACGTCCGCAGGGACTGCTGTCTTGCAATCCTCTGCTCCCAGTGCCAGACTGCGAAAACGCTGCCACTGTGAAGAAGACAAATAATCGGTGATAAAAAACTATGTTCAGCTGTAAGTCTGGCAAAATGAGTCAGGGCAGCAAACGCAGCATCATCAAGTATCTTGCCTTCTGCCAGTAAACTAAGTCCACCACCGTCATATACAGCACAGCCCTGCTCGCAAGTTCCTCACCCCAGACTGTCAACACCACCAGGAGCGGAAAAAAATCCAAAAAAGCAATGCTCCTTCCATTGGCCAACCAAGTCCTTGGCCAGACATTGGCACACCAGCGGCATTCCCAGGGAAGACCACAAACCAGCTGCATCAGAGAAAATTTGTACCTGCCATACCATGTCCTTTTCAAGAAAGTGGATGGAGACCCCATTGAAATCCTGCAAAAAAACTTCCAAACCTGTAAATCCAACCTCACACCCATGGAAATCTGCACCCTGTGATGTGACAGGTCAGCCCTCAGTATGGCCAGGCCCAGCCTTCAGCAAAAAGGAATACTACAAAGTTCAGGAAACCCAACAACTATTGCACCACCCTGAGCTCCAGTCTCCTCAACCCCAGTACCTCATCCAGGAAGGCGTTGATCTCCAACACCTTCACCCTGGGCAGCCTGATCATCATGTGAACCATGTCCAGTTCAATACCCAGGAAAATCAGAACTGTGGAGGGGCCCTCTGTCTTGTCAGTCACCAACGGGACCCGAAAAGATACCACCATGACTTCAAAATGCCTCAGAGCCCTGAGGAATTCTCCCGACTGCCTTACCCACAAACAAGAAGTTGTCCAGACTGTGAGACATATTTACCTGTTCGCTTTCCCTCATAAAGACCTACCGTAGGTGTATTCTAAAGATCTCAATGAGAGCACAGGAGACTACACAACCCATGGGCAACACTTTGTCAATATAAATCTCCCCATTAACTTGCATCCCCAATAAAGGGAAATCTTCTGGGTAAATAGGCAAAAGCCGGAAAGCCGACTTGATGTTGCATTTGGCCAGCCCTGACTCCCTTCCACTCTCACTAATCAAGCGGATGGCATCGTCAACAGATGCATATTCCACTCTCGTTTCCTCAGTGGCAAGACCCTTCAGGCCACAACAAGTGATGAATCAAGGGAAATTCTCCAGTTTGTTTCTTGAGTACTACACCCTGCAAGGATACTATTAAGTCAGACAGTGACAAGTATTGAAAAGGACCTACGATTCTGCCCTTGGCAACCTCATTTCACAACTTTTCAAGTAATACGTTAGGGGCAGCCATGGCCAACCACAAATTGTCCGCCCTCTTCCTAGCCCTGGGTCCTTGGTACCCCACCATGAAACCTTCCTGGAACCCCTCTTCATTTCAAAGCCACTTCCCTGTCAGAATAAAGTGACAGGTACAGCATAAGCGCAGCCTCCAGATGCATTTCATGGTCTTTTCTAACAAATGAGACCCCCAGAGGCATAGCCAACCCCATATGGAGCAACTATTTCTGATGGGTTTCCTCCTCAGTGTTAACTTTTTTCCCCACCTCAGCCTCTTTCTCAGTGGACTTGGAAATGTCGGACTGTCTCCCGTGCATTGCACTGCTGTCCTTGGCAGTCACCTTGTTTGTATCAGAGTTCAACCCATTGACATAAAGTCCAATCCATCATTTCTCTCTTCACCAACTCCCACAGATTTGTAATTCCTGAATTGTGCACCCTCTTGCTGAGGCTCCCAGGCTGCCCACCAGTCAATCACACCTCTGGGTAATCGGCTGGGTCCCTCCTGCCTAGTGGAACTTCCGACATTCCCTTCAACCACCGTATGGCGCCAGCTATGCTATCTGCACATGACTTCTGCAAAATATCAACTGGAGAGGTCATAGCACCACTCCCCCTGCCATGTGCATCAGTCAGTCACCCACCTGATTATCACGCACCCCACCTTCCTCCCATTCATCACTACCTTTAATAATAATCCAGCTCCAAAACATCCCCCCGATCCCACAAACCACTCACATCTTGCTCAGTTGACCTTATGCTCATGCACCCAGTACTTGCCCCCCAGAAGGAGTGGGGGGGTCCCCCGTATGAGGTATCCATTCCCACGCTGTAAGGAGGGCCACCAATGACCCCCCTATTCTTTTGGCCCAGCGTCCTGGGGCTGTCATGCTCCCTGCTGGATTTTCCACCCTTCTGCCTGCCTCACCTGTTTGCATTGCCCCTCTGCTCAACATAGGGCTGTACCAACCTCACAGTCCCCTTGCATTGTTGGCCCCAGGGGCTGCAAGAGCACCATCTAGGTCATGTCTTCCCTGATCTCCCCCAGGTAGCCAGACACAACAACCTGTACCCTAGGCGGCCCCCACCATCTCCCTCCCCATGGGTGCCCACGGAGTTTCTTGGCTTGTACCTCATGATCCAAGGGACCCTCCATCTCTCTACACAACCCCTCCCACCACGCCTCTGTCTCTTGGACCAGCCTGTGCTGTTCCTGGATCCATTCCTCCAAGTCTACTCCCTGCCACCTGCAAACCAGGGTGTTCCCTGGTCCCCTGTGTGTGGAGCAAGCATGTGGTGCTGCCAAGAGATGTGGTGCCTACCCCAATGCTGAGGTGTCCTGTTTCCCCCTTCATCCCCTGGCTATCAGTAAGGCCTGCCATGAAAACCTTCCATTTCCCTTTTCCTTTATGGCCCGCCCCCTCTCCATCCCCGCATCTTTGAGGTGCCATGAAAGGTCCAGGAGCCATTCCCTGGGGCCCATCATCAAAACATCTGTGGTCCCCTACGCTGCTAGGAGAGGTGCCGCCGCATCCGATTGGGCCCCAGCCCCCAACTCTGAAAGAAGCTCCGAATGGCCGTAGGCAAGAGTGGGCGGCTACCGTGCGGGTACCGTGCTGCCGTAGAGGATGAGCTGCATCCCTGCCTGGCATGCCCTTTTTGCCCGCCTTACATTTCAGCATCGAGCATGCTGCCATGGATGCCACCACGACACCAGAGGCAGCCCTTGCCAGGTGGGACATGCCTAAACGAGCCTCCGCCTGCCCCCCCCCCCGACTGCAGCAGTTCCACTTGGACTGCCGCACCGAGGGTGTGTAAGGTAGCGCATACCGATTCTGCTTCCTCAGCCATCAGGCCACAAAAGGCCAAAATTATACAGCCACTCCCTATACATGCCCCAACCAACAGAACAAGCATATGCGCAAGGGGCCTGAGTGAGGCTGACCCTCTCTCTAGGCTCCTATAGTTAGCTCTAACCTAAATCCCTCCCCTGCCCACTACTATCCTATCCAGTCTGGCCAGATCGTTCCCCTTCACAAAAGATCCTATGGGAAGACTAGGCAGCACTCTGCTTCCCATGGGACCCTCCATTACCCATAGATATTAGGACTCAGTTTTGTGAACCAAAGAGGCATCTCTTCCAGTTATGGTGATTTTGTATCCAGATCCAAATGCACAACGTGGTTTCCAAAATCCTCTGTTCTCAGAATCTGGTTCTCTCAGTATTTTATCCATCCCCTTCATTAGATGAGGAGATTTAGCTTTATAGCACAGATGCTCATAGGGCTCTTTCAACTTTTTTACCCTGGACAGCCTCACTTTTCCACATGGATTCACTGTTTGTAATCTTTGGACAAGCTTGTGAAGAAGGCTATTCTTCAATGGCTTCCTTAAGGCGTTCGGTGTGTTTAACGGTCTATTTTACATGTTAAGCAACGGAAACAACTCTCCCAGAGATAGCTAAGGGGTTCCTGTCAAAGGAATAGTTGCTTCTTGGGTAGCGCTTAAAGGAGTTTGTCTTAGATTATGAAGCTGCTATCGGGGTATCTCCCAAAAATGCCATGTTGCGTTATAACACCCGGGTGGGAGACATATCTTCTGATTCTTTTTTTTTCAAATACTTTGAAGTCTATACAAAAAAATAAGTTTTAACATTTCTCTTGTTCTAATTATTTTTTGTGTATTCTGTTTTCACAAAATCAGCTAGGCTACAATCCGAGAATGTAAGGACTGGGCAGAGGAAGATGGATAGGGGCTCAATGCTCAGATTACTTACGGCTAATCTTCTTTACTCTGGGGCAGATTTATGACGATTGGCGCATCCCTGCATATCAGCAGGGATGCGCCAGTTATTGTGCGCCACAGCTCCGTCACCATGGATGCGCCGCATTTACAATGCGGCGCACCATGGGGCAAAAACGGCACAGGTGCGTCACGCATCTGTGCCGTAAAAGTGGTGCATTGCTGGAGTTGCGTCGCAAGCGCGACGCAGCTCCAGCAATGCTCTGGGGGGCCCTATGGTTACAATGCTGCGTCAATCCTTACGCCTGCTTCAAGCAGGCGCAGGGTTTTGACGCAGCATGGGCTCAAAAGTGACTGAGTGAAATCTTGTAGATTTCACTCAGCCACTTTTAGGAGGCGTTCCTGCGCTGGAACGCCCCCCCCTTGTGCAGGTACGCCCACATGTGGCGCAAGCTTTGCAACGTGACGCATCTCCCTAGATGCGTCACGTTGTAAATGGGGCGCAACATGGCGCAGGGTTTACGCCGCCGCTGCATCACAAAAGTGACGCAACGGTGGCGTAAAAGTGTCGCAAGTCCGATATAAATCTGCCCCTCTGTATTTTAGTCTTTCTCATCATATTGCTTAATGATCCTCCCTCCTTCCCCAAGAGTTCCTACTAATTTTCAATCACTGTTTCTAAGCTTTGGAAATCAGGAAATAATGTTGTTTGACTTACCCTTTAGAAAACGAATTAGGGGGTGGGATTTGCAGGGTCTGGGCCCGCCTTTTTTAACAGGAAAAATAAAAAAGAATTGGGTATGAGAATCCCGTCTGGGTGGAAAGGCACAACTCACAGTGTAAGGACAGACTCAGAGTAATGAAGATTACCGATAAGCAATCTGAGCATTACCTGCATTCTCTACATCAGGTTCCTCGTGTTTTAATTCACAGATGCATAAGTACCGATTTTAAGAATTACAGGTAAGGTAATGAATGGCTGATTGCAAAAGGAAAACGGTTTCATTGGAATGATGTGGGTGGAAACTATAACGTTGTGTCTCACTGTTATTAATGTGGAAATATGGATTTTTATGATCAGTTATGTCCCCTATCTTGGACCCCAACGGTTTCATGTATAAATCACAAATACATGTATGTTCCCTCCAGTTCCAGTTATGAAGACGCAAATACATGTGCGTCCACCGTTAACATGTCCTCTTTCAGATCCGCCATGAATGGGCCGGATATTCCATTCCTAAGTACGAAAGGCCACCGGCTTTATATGGTTCACTTATGCCATTTCACAGTCCAGGCGAGTAGGCCCTGATTCTGCCATCAAGCTTTTCCTGCCTTCTGCCTCTGAGAGCTCCAGTCTGAGCCTGCATCTGTGACCATGAACTTTGTCTCATTCCCTGCGCGGCTCACGGTGCCTGACATCAGTTTGTTGCCTGCCAAAAACTGTATTTCACCTACGAAATTATCTGCTCCGCTCCCTGCCCATTGCATTCCTGTCTAGTAGTTTAAGTAAACATTCTTCCAGCTACCGAGCAAAGGCCCGGCTTCTCTGTCTTTATGCAAGTAATTCATAGCCCTATTATTATGGAAGACTTCTGCCCTCGCATCTAGTGTAGACACTTAGACGCTTGTACACGCACTAACAGTCAGTATAGTCAGTATAGAATAAGATTCTACTCTAAGAGACCTCTCTTTTGGATAACGTAGTTCTTTAAACATAGGATGTTAGATATGATTTGGGATAAGGTTGACTTGACCCTCCAGACATCTGTCGCCACATGTAGAGTTAAATGTCAAATCCCCTTCACCCCCTAGTCGCACGTCAATCATACGTCATGCTGCTGCGCGCGCATTTCTGCCAAGTATTTCTGCTGACATTGCGAAATTCTTTCATGGAACCACCCCATTATGACATCATACCTGATGACGTTCTTTAGTTACACCCAGTTACGCCCACTTTTGCTACGCATGTATGTTCTATCTCTACTATCAATTGTTACGCCTCCTGCATTTGCTTCACTGTAATGCCTATTGTATAAAAGTGATTACTTATCAATAAAGTATGTACTTCACTTCCTGAACCTCCGTGGTGATGGAACCTGGAGTCAACGATTCGAATCGTCCATTGGAATAAAGCCCATTCCGAACCTCTAATATCACGGATTTTGCCTCTTATTTTACTGAGCTATCTTTATTATTTTTCTGTATCAAATTAAGTCCCGGTAATTAAATTATTTACCACATGAATGGCGCCCGAACAGGGACACTTTCTCATCTCACGCGCCGGCGGTGCGTTGCAGGCCCGGTCTCCTGCCACAGCTGGACGGACAACAACGCGTACCAGCAGGATTTCCTGTATCTCCCTCCGGTCAAGCGGGGGCGACTGAGGCTGCGATCAACACCCAGACGAGGCGGTGAGAAGTGCGAAGTATCCCGACCAGAGCCTAGCTGAGAGAGCAAGATCCGAGGTATACAGAGGCCCACCAAGTTCCGAAGTTCCGAAGTTCCGAGGTTTCCGATGTTCCGAAGTTTCCGAAGTTTTCGAGTCAAGTCCAGTCCAGTTCAGTTCAGTTCCGTTCCGAGGCCTTCCGTTCCGAGCTACCCGGTGAGTACCATTACTGGGGAGGCGTTCTGGCGTGCACATAAGTTGTGCCGGTCCAGACGGGCTTGGGTACACAAATCCGGTCTGCACTGTTGTAGCAGTGTATCTGTACTGTTTAGCAGTATATCTAGTATATCAAGTATATAAATTCAGAATAATTCAGTTAATGCCGAGGATTATGTCTTGTGATTAAGTTTTCTTAGATCGTCATCATCATTGTTGCTCATTTAAACGTTAAATGTTAAATGTGTTAATACGTCCTGCATATTGTGGTGTGAATGACTGTTCATTATTGTGTTTATTGTATTAAGTTTGTTCAAGACCAAGTATCAGATCAGTTCTCAATATGCCGCTCTTTTCGAAACTAAGACAGATCACAACTAGAAAAGGGGTACTCGAAGAAGCTGTTCCCATTCCTCCTAGGGACACTCCAGGGTACTTCATGTATCATAAACATGGCCTAGACGCCATATTATTTCTTGATCTATGGGTAGACTACACTAAGGAATTATCAGAAAGTCAGAGGTGGCCCGCAGCTGGGACCTGGGATGCAGATTGCATCATGAAAGTAGAGGAAGAATTATGGAAAAGGAAAGCTAGACAATCACAGAAAGACGCCATTGAATTATGGCGTAAAGAATCGTATAGACGTACAGAAAAAGCACGTAGACAGGAAGAGAGGAGTAAGGAAAATTCAAATAAAGTCCGAAAAAATCTATTAATTGAAGAAGGTACACGAGTGAAATCAGAACAAGTAGACAGACAAAGAAATGCCCTTATGAATGGTATGTATCCCCTTCTGGCCGAGGGATTACCTAAGGCTACTCCGGAGATACCAAAAGACTTGCCACCCCCATTGTTCCCAATAAAAATGCATCCTAAGGGGCATCCTAGAACAGCAGAAGATGTTTTTCTTTCCTCATATTTAGATGAAGCAGCTCCCGAGTATGCTAACCCCGCCCCACATAGACCGTCTGCCGGGGAGGTTCAACGCCAAGATCCTGTATCTGTATCCCTACAGCATCAAATTCTGACACAAGTTCCGGCAAGCACATCTGTTTCCACATCTGTTCCTACAGCTGCTTCTACAGCTGTGTCCACACCTATAGTTGCTGTATCGCGTTCAACGAATCCTTTCACGCCCGATACCCCAGACGGGGCTACCGGAGGTGCTACCAACATTTTTTCTACGCCACCCAGAATAAATAAACTTACTTTTCAAGAATCAGCACATCCACGTACCCCCAAACTCATAAATTCCCGCACGCTTAAGGAACTTCTTGTAGATTGTAGATATGACCCTGTGCCCGGAAAAGAGGACGAAATGATCCTGGCATCATTACGTATCAGACGAGCTGCGGGGTATTTAGGAAAGCTACCAGGAATGACTATGCATCTAGATAATATATATCATTTTGTCCAAACAGGGCGAGATTCTGAATGTATTAACAGAGCTATGGAATACCAGAAAGTGGAGATACAGGGGGAACTGTTACGTTTCCTCATAAATTGTGTAATCAGAAATCAAGACCGACCGGGGGTAGATCCGGAAATAATGCAAACCCTTACCAGATGGAGCCAGAATATATCAGAAGGGAGACATGATAGGCAAAAATGTATAATAGCCATGTGCCGAAAGATCCGTAAAGAAATAGAACGCCTACACGAAGAGAGATTAGCGGTAGACCAGTTTGAACAAAATGAGGAGGAGGAAGGATCAGGACTGCCCACAGGACAGTCAGAAACCATAGCCTATGTAGGTAGAGGAAGATCTTGTAATAGTACTAGATGTTTCACTGACCCGATACGTCCGATATGTCCAGATAATAACAGGAATTTCCAAACACCTATAATAAATCCAAGGTCCCCCGAGCATTCGTTCCAAGCCGCTGACAAATTACTCCGAGAACGAAGGGGTTATCATTTACTCGATTCTATGGATGAACAAGAATTAGCCAGGTCAGCCGTTCATTGGGTTGACAGTCCCGGAAAATATGGTGATGATACAGTAGCACACACATTTTTGAACCTCACCCCAGATGAACAGCGTTTAGCTGGGATTTATATGATTCAACAACTTCTTATACTTTATCAAAGTCAACATTCCGATCCTGGTCCGTTACCTGATATATTGACTGAATTACTCACGAATAGATGGAGAGGTTCAGGTACTAAGTTAATTAGAGAAATACTAGAATCAAGAAAGCAGTACATTCTTTTCGTATGCCCAGAACATGTCTCACTGCCCATCAAGGAAAGAACGACGTATTACATGGACAGACAGAATCCCTTACGAGAAGTACACCCAATAAAGGGCGAGGACAATCAGTTTAAACGTGTATATGTATATACGCCCATATCGAAAATAGAATTGTTAGAAATGAAGAAAGTGGTACCCAGTCATGACAAAGACCCAGCGGGTTTTCACCGAGAAATTAAAGACATGTTACTCATGGGAGAGTATACCTATCCCGACATTATGACAATATTAAAGGTATTAATGCCTGCTGGCATTTATGAAAAACTCAAGGAAAAAGAGTGGGAGGTGGGAGACCAAAAGATAGACTGGACAGCATTAGAAAATGAAGAAAGGGCCCGAGGTCCAGGTTCGGGGCTTGGGGATAAAACTAAAGCACTACCAGGTTTACTAGTACAGGTACTGCCACGTTTATTAACCACGAAAAAGGAAGACTGGGGTGCAATCTCAGCCTGTAAACAAAAGCAAGATGAAGACACTAGTGATTTCTATGCCCGATTCGAAAAATGCTTTGGTATAAATAGTGGTATAAAAGCAAGTAGCGAGTCATACCCACATCTGTTTGTGACAAAATTAGTTGAAAATTCCTTGCCCCAGGTGAAGAATAGAGTATTAAAATTCGAGAGTACCTGGCAAGGTAATACCCCATCTCAAATGTTACAAATGTTACAGTATCATTACAATAGAATTAGAGAGGAACAAGAACATGAACAGAAACGCATGAAAGACACAAAAATGAAAATGCTAGTCTCCCAGACAGTTCCAGCTGAAGGTCATAAAAAGGGTACGACACAGTCTGGTGATTCAGCAGGACCTGTAAAAGGGACATGCAACTATTGTAAACAACCAGGTCATTACATACACGATTGCCCAGTCTTGAAGCGTAATATCGCCACAGGTAAAACACAAGAAAGACCACGGCCACCTAGACAGGATCAGAATGAACAAGGAGCTCCGCAGCATGCACAGGCCATGCCAGCTCCACAACAGTCTATACAGTTTGTGCCAGCTGCACCAGCGCTGCCTGTTGCTGCCACACAAACCACGACACGACAGCTGTACCAGACCGCACAGTATGACTATCCTGATTATCAACGATACGCATGAACCAGCCTAGAGAGGGAAGTTGACTTACCCCTTATCGAGGTCCCTGTAGACCAAGAAGGACCTTATGTACATAGTGAACTATTAGGCCAAGATAGAAAATTTTTACTTGATACAGGGGCAAGTCGAACAACTATAAAACGTAGTGAAGTTCCAGGGGCACCCCTCTCAGGCTCACAGAATATTTCCCTTGGTTTTTCAGGAAAACCTATTGTTAATGAAGTATCACAGCCTCTTCCACTTACGATAGGACCCTTAACCCGAACTACAGATTTATTGCTTACAAAATCATGTCCAGAAAACCTGTTAGGTATAAAAACACTGAAAGCTCTAGGAGCTATAATATGTTGTTCTCCGGAAGGAGTAAGATTGTTTTTACGTGATTTCAAAGGTCACTATGTGTCTCGAGACATGGATCCCCGACTGCAGACTTTACCTACACATTTATGGGCACAAGGCCCTACTGATGTGGGTTGCATGAATATTACACCATATCGAGTTACACTAAAGGCAGGAGTGGTACTACCACGAATGCGACAATACAAGTTACCACCAGATGCTGTAGTGGCTTTACTGCAAATTATTGACGAGCTCATTGTCCAAGGAGTGGTTGTGGAAACAGACTCCAATGTATGTAATTCCCCGATAATTCCGATTCTTAAACGAACAGATCCAAAGGCCCCGCCAGTATATCGATTGGTTATTGATCTGCGCGAATTGAACAAATGCATTGTGCCACAATTCCCTGTGGTCCCAGATATCTCGTCATTACTGACAGCTATTGATTCCGAAGCAACATTCTTTACTGTAATTGATCTCAAGAATGCCTTTTTCAGCGTCCCAATAGATCCGGAAAGCCAATACTTGTTCGGATTTAGTTTAAATGGACGTAGCTTTAAATTCACACGCGCACCTCAAGGATTTACAGAAAGCCCCAGCATCTATAGCCAAGCACTGAAACGAGAACTTGACAGTATCCACATGCCAGTCAACACTGCCCTGCTTCAATATGTCGATGATCTGCTGATCACCGCTAGAAACGAACCTGAATGTGAGAAAGCATCACTGACGGTATTACAATTTTGGGCCGAAAAGGGGCACAAGGTGTCCCCTTCTAAGCTGCAATTCTGTGTCCAGCGAGTTGTTTACCTTGGTCACTCGCTGTCCAAGGAGGGAAGGCAGCTTACACCAGATCGCATCCAGCTAATTGCAAATATGCCAATACCCAAGACACAAAAGGATGTGCGGGCTTTCGTAGGCCTCACTTCATATTGTAGGCAGTGGATCCCTCAGTATGCATTTCTAGCAAAACCACTCATTCAATTGACAACACAGGAGGCAGCCACATCGACTGTCCTCCCTTGGACTCAGGAACATACACACGTTTTTGAAAGTTTAAAGAAAGCTTTATGTCAAGCACCTGTCCTAGCAACACCATGTTACAATAAACAGTTTACACTCTTTGTTACAGAACGCGAAGGTACTGCCTTGTCTGTACTCACACAGGAACAAGCAGGATCACACAAACCATGTGCTTATTTTTCTAGTACACTAGATCCCATAGCTCAGGCTTTGCCTGCATGCCTAAAATCAGTGGCAGCAACAGCTTTAGCAATCAGACAAAGCGATGCCATAGTATTAGGACATCCATTGACAGTACAAGTACCACATGCAGTAGAGGTTCTTTTGAACCGCACACAAACACAACACTTGACTATAGCACGACTCACCGGTTACGAATTAACATTGTTTCAGCCACATATAGAAATCAGACGTTGTAGTACATTGAATCCTGCCACACTGTTACCAGTAAACGGAACAGACCCACTTGCACATGATTGTATTGAAGTTATCACTATCACGACGAAACCCAGACAAGATTTAACAGACGTTCCATTATCAGACCCAGACCTGACGTTGTATGTAGATGGTTCATGTATGAGAACAGGTACAGGAGAGTTAGTGGCCGCTTATGCAGTCACAACAGACGCTGAAATCATTGAAACAAATTGTATAAATACCTTGTCCGCTCAAGCAGCAGAGCTCATCGCTCTGACACAAGCCTGTATTCAAGCCACAAATAAAAAAGTCAACATATACACTGATTCACGTTATGCATTCGGAGTTGTACATGACTTCGGCGTGCTGTGGCGAGAGAGAGGTTATTTAACTTCTCACGGTGCCCACATTCAGCACGGACCCCTCATTCATGCCTTATTAGATGCAATACATCTACCCACTGCAATATCAATTATGAAATGTAAAGCTCATACGAAAGTTACTGATATCATTTCTCAAGGCAATGATCTAGCTGACAGAACAGCTAAACAGACTGCTCAAACTCAAACATCCGACATGACAAAGACAATAGTCCCGACACCAACACATTGCATGATGGTTAAGGATCCCGCTCTTGACGTAATTGACATACAGACACATGCTACTCCAGACGAAATAAAGAAATGGACTGAATTAGGAGGGATCCAAACGGATCAAGGATGGATGACAAAGGAAAAATCTGTGTGGTTCCTTCCTGATTCAATGGTCCAAGTCATTATTAACACTGTACATAGTCCAGCACATCTAGGAGAAAAAGCTATGCTAGACAGCATCCAACACATTTGGTTCAACAAACATTTACGAGCAGCAGCTAAACAAAAAGTCCGTACCTGTATGATCTGTTGTCAGTTTAACCCAGGAAAAAGCATTCCCGTAGAACAGGGTGGATTTCAGCCTCCTGATCACCCTTTTGAAATCCTCCAGATGGATTATATCCAGATGGAACGATGTCGAGGATTCAAATATGTTCTCGTAGTTGTCTGTGCTCTTTCCCGTTGGACAGAGGCATACCCGGTTTCAGATTACACTGCCCCGACTACTGCCAAACAGTTAGTTCGAGAATTCTTCCCACGGTACGGTTTACCACGTGTTGTCTACTCAGATAACGGCCAGCCGTTCTCATCCGAACTAATGAAACACGTTTCACTTTTGTTAGGTTATCAGTGGAAGTTTCACTGTGTCCGACACCCCGAGGCAGCAGGCCTCGTGGAAAGACATAATCAGACCCTGAAAATTAGATTGTCCAAAATTTGTAGAGAGAAAGGTGTCGACTGGGTAGTAGCTTTACCCGTTGCACTCTTTTACATGAGAATGGTAGCACACTCTCGAACAGGGCTATCCCCGTATGAGGTGATCTTTGGCAGACCACCAAATATGTGGGGGACGCCTATACCACGCAAAATAACTGATATTGACTGTAATATGCTGACAGATTACTTGGCTTCCTTGATGTCTGCACTACAATCTTGTCGTTCACAGGTAGCTGCAGCTTTTCCCGACAACACTGAGGTGAAACCCCATGACGTAATTCCAGGAGATTTGGTCTTAGTGAGGAACTTTGATCGGAAGTCTCAGCTGGATCCTAGGTGGAGGTCGCCTCAGCTCGTATTACTAACGACGAGGACAGCCGTGAAGATCGAGGGTCGAAAAGGCTGGATACATTCAAGTCATATCAAGAAATTTCATGGACTACCATCAGATGTAAACGACACACCTTGCGTGTCTTCCCCGAGTGACTCTAAACTTCCTTTGGTTGAATTGAATAGTCGTGAACTATATAAACTAAAACTCAGGTCTAACCAGTCAGGCAATTTGATTGTTTAAGTCCTCTCCAAGGTGAAGCGGTCGAATTTGTCTCTGACATGTATCCCTTAGACCTGTACAGAGAAAGAAACAAAAGGATAAAGCTGAAACGACATGCGTACTGTAAATCACTGCGTAGTCATTGCACAGTGACGTTATTAATTCTGTTTTTCCTAAGTCTTTTAATAATTACTGCAAGTATATTGTTGCACATATATCATCCTATTTCTAGACATGTTTATAATGTTACTGCTGAACATTCTTTTAGTGAATTACCTCCGCATGAATTGTCATATAGATTTGCGCTGCGCAATAACACTTTTATTAGTATGTTACATCATTCCCATCAGGTTAGCAATGCTACAAATTGTTGGATATGTGGCCGACTCCCTCCCTATCAGAATTATAAAGGAATTCTACCTCTCTTTCCATACCCGTTCACACACAACGGCTCCTGTGGAGCATGGTTTAGTTTAATTAATTCCCAAGATTCGAACTCCGCAGTTTATCAAGACAACGGGGTATGGGGAAATCTGAACTTAGTTTTACTTAAAGTCTGCCACCCCAACAAGGAGGGACTTCCCAAAAGAACAGGAACTGATCTAGAAAATGAAGTATATGGATTAGGTAATTTTACGCTTAATCTTATGATCCTAAATGTCGAATCCGAAGCTACTCCAATTTTGCCCGCCATGTCAGTATTTCCAGTAAAAGGTGAATTATGTGTAAGAAAGAATGGTTCCATACATATGGGCCATAGTAGATGCACCACTGTAATAGAATTTAGTGATCAAGGCAAGTTGACATTTAGAGCTTCCCGCCATTCCTATTTTATATGTGGTCAGACGGCATATATACGTCTGCCTCTAGATTGGGATGGTACCTGCTACATCGGATTCCTTTTGCCACCTGTTTTCCTAGCTCCTCCTGATTATCACAGAAATACTCATTTAGTACACAATAGAGAAAGGAGAGATCTCCCAATAGTCGATTACACTGAAACAGCATGGGAAAAATACACAGATTTCAATAAAGGTCTCTTTCCCTATATAGGTACCGTTACTAATAGTAAGCTGATACGTAGATTAACTAGAACCCTTGAAGCAGTAGTGAACGAAACTATTTCCGCCTTAGGCAATTTAACAGAAGAGCAGTCTGCTATGCGGATTGTTGTGCTTCAAAATCGTCTTGTCCTTGACGTCATCCTGGCCGATAGGGGTGGAGCTTGTAGGGTCATCGGATCAAGTTGTTGCATTTTCATACCAGAAAATTCGCCATCTGTATATAAAGCCATAACCCGCCTTCATAAGATTGTAAGCCAGATACACCAGAGTCCAGGCACCTGGACTTGGTCCGGTTGGTTTTGGAGTGTATTATCTACCTTTGGATGGAAGGTCCTATCCTTCCTAGGTATTGGCTTTCTCATACTATTCAGTTGCTGCTTATGCCTACAATGTGGACCAGCGATCTGTGGTCTGTGTGCCACATCGTGTATTCCACCACCAAGATTTCATTCGTCCCAGAAGAAAAAAGAAGAACAAATGATGCTATATGAACAGATCAATGGATTGATGAAGATTGATATCTCTTGACGGGCAAGTAGGGGACAAGGAGGGAATGTGGAAATATGGATTTTTATGATCAGTTATGTCCCCTATCTTGGACCCCAACGGTTTCATGTATAAATCACAAATACATGTATGTTCCCTCCAGTTCCAGTTATGAAGACGCAAATACATGTGCGTCCACCGTTAACATGTCCTCTTTCAGATCCGCCATGAATGGGCCGGATATTCCATTCCTAAGTACGAAAGGCCACCGGCTTTATATGGTTCACTTATGCCATTTCACAGTCCAGGCGAGTAGGCCCTGATTCTGCCATCAAGCTTTTCCTGCCTTCTGCCTCTGAGAGCTCCAGTCTGAGCCTGCATCTGTGACCATGAACTTTGTCTCATTCCCTGCGCGGCTCACGGTGCCTGACATCAGCTTGTTGCCTGCCAAAAACTGTATTTCACCTTCGAAATTATCTGCTCCGCTCCCTGCCCAATGCATTCCTGTCTAGTAGTTTAAGTAAACATTCTTCCAGCTACCGAGCAAAGGCCCGGCTTCTCTGTCTTTATGCAAGTAATTCATAGCCCTATTATTATGGAAGACTTCTGCCCTCGCATCTAGTGTAGACACTTAGACGCTTGTACACGCACTAACAGTCAGTATAGTCAGTATAGAATAAGATTCTACTCTAAGAGACCTCTCTTTTGGATAACGTAGTTCTTTAAACATAGGATGTTAGATATGATTTGGGATAAGGTTGACTTGACCCTCCAGACATCTGTCGCCACATGTAGAGTTAAATGTCAAATCCCCTTCACCCCCTAGTCGCACGTCAATCATACGTCATGCTGCTGCGCGCGCATTTCTGCCAAGTATTTCTGCTGACATTGCGAAATTCTTTCATGGAACCACCCCATTATGACATCATACCTGATGACGTTCTTTAGTTACACCCAGTTACGCCCACTTTTGCTACGCATGTATGTTCTATCTCTACTATCAATTGTTACGCCTCCTGCATTTGCTTCACTGTAATGCCTATTGTATAAAAGTGATTACTTATCAATAAAGTATGTACTTCACTTCCTGAACCTCCGTGGTGATGGAACCTGGAGTCAACGACTCGAATCGTCCATTGGAATAAAGCCCATTCCGAACCTCTAATATCACGGATTTTGCCTCTTATTTTACTGAGCTATCTTTATTATTTTTCTGTATCAAATTAAGTCCCGGTAATTAAATTGTTTACCACAATTTCCTATTTGATAATATCTTCTCTGCGGAAGACATGATTTATTACACCTTATAATGACCCCCACCAGGAACACCTTTCAAAAATGTTTAAACTCATTTATTCGTACTTGTTTCAAGGTATCCGTGCTTTATGCTGCACCTGCTCAAAACGTTCAGCTGGCATTGTTAAAAAGGGATAAACAGAAAGATGTTTGTTTGTGCGATAAATGCATTGATTTTATGGACTCATGCACAAAAGCAATTAACTGATGTGTCTGGCACTGCGCATTCAGAGCGCGAAACGTTAGCAGTGATAATGTCTTAGCAAATGTAAGCGGCTGAAGAGACTGGAAGCCTGATGTGATACATATGAGTCATTGGAAGAGGCAAGGCGCTACAATTTTAGCCTAAAAGCTCATTGTTTGAGATTGGTTTTTTTTTTATATGAGGGTGCGTTTCTCTACTTTCCTTTGTACTTGTCACTAAGTATCAAGTACAGGCAATAGGTTTAGATTTTTTTGTTTTGACCATACACAATATTTATTTAGAATGTATATTATCTCTGGGTGATTGCCCATTTCCCCTGTAAAAGTTCTGGGGTGCCACAGCATTCCACCTAGGGCCACACTCTGGAAAGAAAACAGTGCTCCAGCTCAGGACCGGCCTTGCACATGCGCAGACTGGGATATAACTATGGAGCTTCAGGGCCATATTTATCAATAATTCTCGCAACGCAATGCAGCAAGCCACCTTGCTGTGCTGCACTGCATGAAAGGGAAATCGCAGCAATGTGCCGTATTTACCATTATACGGTGCATTCCTGTTCTTTCCTAATGCTAGCACACTTTTATCTGCCTAGCGCCAATGCAGGCACCCTTGCCTCATGTTAAAAGGGTGTCTGTGTTGCAATCCTCAGAGACATACAACACACTCATAAAGAGGAAACAACAAGGAGAAATAAAGATGTTTCTCCTTATTGCTCCACTGGTGGGGAGGCATACAATTGTCTTCCAGGTCTTCCAATCTTGGTAAATCTGGGAATGTGTCAGAATCAATTGGTGGATGTGTAGGAACACCTATGCTCCAGCCATGGCCCGCCTCCCTGGGGCGGAGTAACGCAAGGCAAAGATATGTGGTGCCTTGTGTTACTCTAGATTTATCAAGCTGTACAGGGCCATGCAAGGTGGCTTTGAATGGCTTGATGAATCTAATGTAGGTTTTGTGCCTCCCTTGCATCCTCTTGCATGGCACAAAGAAGATGCAAACCTTGATAAATATGGCCTTACGGGCCGGCTCTGTGGCAATGCTACTGCACCGGGCGCTGACTTCGGATGGGGGCCTCATGTTTGAAGTATATCAAGGTTTTAAAAGCACCTGCTGCCACGTTCCTGGCCTCCAGCAATTTTCAGGCAACAATAAAAATGTCAAGATATCTCCGGTGATTAGTGTTCTTCCTAGAGAGAGGGATGAGGTCTGTCTAGTGGAAGTTTTGACTCATGGTAAGGTAGTGCAGAGGGTTAACATGCCGGCTGCAAGGAACGTGCACAATTCAAATCACAAAGTGCATATAATGTAAATAGGCCAATGGGTTGCTGCTTTTGTCTGAGAGATCTGTTGTTGCTTGCAGTTTATAAGTTATAATCCTAACATAGAACAGTGAGTGGTTCAGCGGTGGCTTCTCTGCAAAGGCGGAGGAGAGTTGCCCCACTGCTCTCTGAGCAGTCTAAAAATGAAATGATAATAAAACAACAACATTCTTATCATTTAAATTTTAGTACAGGCTACAGGGCCAGGTTAGGGCAGGCAGGTCGAGGGTCACTGAGAGGAGGAGTGGTTGGTGCACCAAAGGTGTGTATGATAGTTTGGCCCACCAACTTGGGCCGGCCAAACAGACACGCACATCTTTCCTCATCAGACTTTGATCCAGAGCAAGATAGATAACGACTTGGAAGGCGGAAAGAAGGGGGAAGCGAAAGACAGAAACACAGTGGCAATGATGAGGTAAAGAGACAGAAAATGTCTGGTGGTGGAAAACAGGCATGGCCTGGAATTTGTACTTGACAGCCGTGCTTTCCAACACGTGATCTTCGATTTGCTAGCAACGGGCTTCTGAACCAAACTTTGATCCCGGCCCTTCTTTATTTACAAACTGAGCACTGGAGAATAGGCCTTAGACAAACAGAAGAAAGGGGACTGTGGAGGATCAAAATGGACAAGAGACTGAAAGTTGTCCAAGTCAATTGTGAGTATCTCAACCAGTCTTTGGATATCGCACTCTGATTTTTAATTTTAAAAAACACACAATTACAGAGATCAAAATTTTGGTACCTAAACCTAATGCAGAGAAGAATGAAACATAAAAATGTCTGAGGGCAACACATTTAGGAAGGCTGGCTTTGAGAAAGGAGATGGAGGGAGCACTGGAGGAGAGAGGAAGAGTCAAAAGGAGCAAGAAAGAGGAAGGACATCAGAAAGGTTTGCAGAGGAGCTGGAACAGAAAAAAGGAAGGACCAGAGAAAAGAAGTAAAGAGAACAATACATATAGAGAGAGGTGAAAGGGAAAGAAGATAGGGAGGGCATGAGAGGCGAAAGCTGAGGATTGACTTAAAAGGGAGGTGGAGGGAAAGGGATGAGGTGTTTCAAAGACAGGAGAGAGATAAATATGTCAAGTGGGAAGGAGACTAAAGACATGAGAGTGATCTGAATTAGTAACAAAACAGATGTGATGAGCTTACTCAATCCAGATTTTACTTTTTGTTCAGACATTCATGGTTTTATATTTCAGGTTATAAATGCATGAATACAAATATGATACCATAAAGCAAAAAAATACAATAATGGACGAGTTACGTACAGTTGGCGATGGCCACCTTGAAAACTCAAAGTGACAAGGGAGCGAAGGATGAAAGGAAATGGATCGAGAGAAAGAGGGAAAGATTCTGAAATAACGAGACAAGAAAAATGTTGGAAAGAAGAATTTCAGAGGATGAGGGCTTGGAAGGATTGAGAAAGGAGAAATGTTAGGAGATAAGGGGAGAGAGAGTAAAAGAGAGTGATAAAGAGTCAGTAGAGGTAGTTGGACAGCATCTGCAAAGCTGTACACTTCATGAATACCAATGTGAATTTCTTGCTTCCAAATACACCCTACCTTCAGAAGTTTCCATTCTACAATGCCAGCTAGGGTGGAACCGCAACACATCCCTTGTGCTGGTCTCCACTATCACCATTTATCCACCTCCCACTCCTCTCATGCGTACACCATAATGCATAAATGACCTGCCCATTACAAGTTCTGTGTGTTATTGTACTCTGTGCATTTATATGCATCTTCAACTACCTAGGAGGAGTTCTCGCTCCTAAAATCCTTTTTGTCACCAGCTCCTAAGAATTACTAAGCAATTAAAGGCTTCCAAACTAAACTGTACTGGCTTAGTTCTCAATCACCAACCTCTCTGTTCCCCACCTCTCTCTAGTGCACCTGTGTCAGGTCCATTGCATCCTCCTTCCATTACCTGCCTTCTGCCAGGGGTGGTTCATTTTAAGGAGCATTAGGAGCATTAACGCTCGCCCACTGTGAGCCATCACACACTGCACATTTTAATTATATGGCCTATGATGAGTTTAGTGCCATCAGGACAGGCAACAGTAATGTGTGCTCAGTATTGTAGGGGGAGGAGGCGTGGCTCTGTCACAGTGCACCATGTGATATCATCCATCCTGATGGTTGCCAGCCAACCTGACGTGTACATCTATCTGCCCTCTAAATCTGCACTGTATGAGAGTGCTATAGGGAGCGAGACCCAGTCCCCCTGTACTCTGCGCCCGCCCTGTCAATCTTGATGCTGCTTTCAAGCTATGTGTTGAAATACAGAGCATGAAAGCAGTATTGTGAGTGGCTATGTTTCTCACATGTCACAGCTTTTTGCCAGCCCTACACAGGAGGAGACACTAACTGTGCTACCCGCAAGCGGCACCAGCTGCAACCTTAGCTGCACCTCCTTCCATATGCACTCCATGTGGACTTGGCCTCCCACTGCAATTGCGAGGTAAGCAGATGTCTTTTAATTTGTTTCTAAACTTTTTTATTTCCAACTTTCTTGTTCCTGTTGGCACAGATGGTATTTTAAACATTGGTTGGTAGGGTCCAGATTGCAGTGCTTTTAAAAAAATATGGTAAGCTCTTCTAGGGTCATGGATTCAATGACACAGTAGACTTTCTGTGTTTTTTTTTAAAGTTGCTGTGGGGTTGCTGTACTCCCTACAGCCCTCAATAAAATAAAGAAAATATCTTAATGGTGCCCCTGCCCCTTCCAAGAGCACCACCAGCATTCAAAAAATATTTTTCAAACAGCCCTTGCATGGAATTGTGGAATGAATCTGGAGCAGTGAAGTTATGTGAAAGGAGCGAAGTAGCCTATGCGAAATTGCCTGGCCCCCGCTTTAAAGATCACTCTGATAAAATAGAAATATAGTCTGTAGTATAAGACTATATATCAGTATGGTGATGTTTGTATGAGAATATCTCAAAGAATTTGGATTAATATTTGGCTCAAGTAGTCAAAAATATCAGTACTTCTATACAAGACACAGGAGATATATTATACATTTTGAGTAATACAAGACGGTACCAAGACTACCTACTAGTAACAAGGGATGTAGCATATTTATATACATCAATAAGACATGAGACGAGATGTGAAGCACATGGTTAATTTTTTAAAAACAACCTAGTGTACGTGAACTTGAATGTATGACAATGCTCATGAAGATGATTGAAACAACAATATGTTCATGTTCAAGCAGGATATACAAGCAGATCTTTGTGACTGCCATAGCCATTTCAATTTCTACCAGCTATGCAAATTGCACCATTGGTTGGTGGAAGAATGAGATAGCGTGGGGAGAAGTAAACAAAGAATTTGTTGAAAAAGTAATACGTTGGACCAGATTTATTGATGATCATTTCATCATGTGGGGTGGATCACTAAGGATTTTTGAGAACTATTTAGCAAGAATAAATGGCAATCAAATAGACCTACAATTTACTCGTACAACTAGTATTAAAAGAGGTAACTTCCCTGATGTAAGAATTTATATTGAGGATGAATAAATAGAAAGAACATTGTATAGAAAAATACATCCACTAATAGCATACTACATGGCCTAAGTTCCCTACTAAAACCACTGCTAAGAAGTATTCCATATGGAGAATCCTAAGGATGAAAATAAATTACTCGAATACATAAGATCTAGATAAAAAGAAATAGTGAAGGGAAAATGTGATCCCTGCAAAGAGGGTTTCAGAAATAAGATTTGGAGAGGAGATGGCAGAGATCCAAATACAAAACAAGATTGGAAACTGATTGTTAATGAGGGCATGGCATAGAGACAAAAGATATGAATATTAATATACAGTAAAGAATCAGAAGAGAGTAGATGACTATTCAAATATATTGGAACCTAATAGAGAGAGATCCGGACATCGGTGCAATGGTAGGAAAAAGACCTAATATAACATTTAAGAAGGCACGCTCTATGAAAGATAAATTAGTGAAGATCCACTTTGCCAATACAAAATACAGCATTGGTTGGAGGACTCTTGCAAGGCTTTTCCAAAGTGCAGATCCTGCAAGGCTTGTACTACTGAAAATAAAAATGAAAGAATTGAAGGATAAGAATGGCAGAACAATAAAGATCAATAAAAGAATTACCTGTAAATCACAATTTGTTATCTATGTTCTGGAATGTTTATATGGTCAAAGTATGTGGGCAGTACAACTTGTCCACAAAGAAAAGAATCTTGGAACATATAACGGCTGTTCAAATTAAAGAGTGTATGTGTGCAATGGTGAAACATCACAACACTAATCATCAGAAAGCATGACAAACTATGCAATACTATGCAATTGAAATGAACACCAAGAATGAGAGAGGAGGCAATCATGTACTGTGTCTCCACCAGCTAGAATCAAAATGCATGATACAGATGAGGACACAAAAGCTGGTTCGTTTGATTAATGAGGAAGAGTTATTTGTGTTGCTCAAATATGATTTTACCTTAAATAAATGAAAAGACTAGAGGCATTTGGCAAAGCAGTGACACGTTGGTTTAATTAAATACAGTAGCTGGGAGAGGATCAACAAAGGCACGTCTGAAGACAGTCTCAGAGTACAGAAGTTTTGGCTGCACAAATATACATTTTGTAGGTAAAATAAAACACTGACATTCTTTGAAAAGCATCATAGTCATAAATACCAAGCATGAGCATCTGTTAAAGAGGCACAGATGGCTTTCGACCTCGTGGAGAGCTACTGTGGGTCAATGTTCGTGTCCAGTTGTCGGGTGTAGTGAGCGCATGATCACCTCATGTGGGGTGCATGTTGTGTGCTGAGTGGTTGTGTTCCTACCTACAAGTGGCATCAATCATTGTGGCATTTTGGGAAGGCATGCCTTTGGCCAAACGTGTTTTATTGGGGCCAGTTTCCTTGGGCCTGTTTTTAGTGTGACTACCCATGTGTGGGATCGATCAGGGTTTTCCCTGGGTGCGTATTTGTCATTGCGCTAAGTGTAACCATACCTGTGGCCTGCCAAACGATAGGCTTGGGTTTGGGTCACAGGGCCTGTCTGATCTTGGATCTCTGAATTGGGGGTTGATGGGGAGTTCATCTCGAATAAATTGTTACATCGTAATTAACATTACTTTCACTGGTATTGACATCATTATGCGGACATAAGTTATGTTGTAAATCGAGTCTCGACATTAGGATTTACTGATATTCACATCGCTGTGCATGCATAGGTTCCAGAATACATTGGTATTGCATTTTTGGGTAGTGCTGCTGGTATGCAAGCATTCATCTGGTTATACATTGCTATCGTATATATCAATCTAAACATTTGTGAATTTGTAAAAATCTATGCCTCAGCCTCCACAGTTAAAGCTACAATAATGGAATGCTGAATGAGTGTGATTATATATGGCAAGAAAAGAGACCAAATGGTAATGTTCCTGGAAAAGTGTCTCTATGCTTAAAAGTTAATAAAAACTACCCAGGCAGGAAATAATTAGGAACTAGATATTAAATTATAAAAAATATCAAGATTACAACTTGCCTGAAATTGAGACTAATCAGGCGATGCAGGAAGTGGTTTGATGGAATGATAAGGAAAAGATGATTATAATTTGCTCTATGGATCAGTGACTTGGGCAAAACTGTTTGAATGACACAAATAAACAGATGCCAATAAGATATTACGTCTCTATAATGAACAAGATGCTATGAATGATCGACGGATATATGTTGAGTTATTTAGTGACACAAAATATTCTGAAGATATCAGCTGGAACACTATAAAGAATGAAATAAAAAGTATGAACTCAAATAATGTTTTGGGAATGGGTTGATTAATCTCTGTATTCAGTGTTGTTACAATGAATTCATTACATGTCCCAGAATGCACCATAGCAGGCAGATCTGTGAAAGTTTATAAAGCAACCCTGAAAAGGGATCAGCCATGAGCAAGACTGAAATGTTTAAAAAGCGCTGGCATTTTATGTGCTCCCACTATTTTGATTGATTAAAACTTGAACTTCTTCCAACTCCTGGAGTGCTGCATCCTTCTGGAGATATATATATATTACCTACTGGCGGTCGCCAGTAGGTAGCTATAGTTAGGACCTAGTTACCATAGGAAAATGGCAACATTCTATTCCCAATAACTTTGGCGCTGATTGACGAATCTTTGCGATATTTCCACAAAAAAAATTCTTTGTTGAGATCAGCTCCTGTGTTGAAAGTTTGGGGGTGATTCATGAAGGGGGGCCGAGAAAAAAGGGGGGGGTCCTAAAACGTGTTTTTTCAATGTTAATTTCCATAGGAAACTATAGACAAGGCTACAGGTTGAACGGGTGAACGGAATTACCCCACATTTGTCTTGGTCTAGAAAGCACGCTTTTGTTTATTTGGTGTACATCCGTTCAGTAGTTTTTAAGAAATATCGAAATTTACAGATATCGATATTTGGGAATTCTGACATCTGATTGGCTGAGGCGTTACGAGCACGGGCTTTTTGCTGATTGGCTGCGAGCGGTGCGAGCGGTTGCAACTAGGAAGTGTTGGCCGCCATTTTGTGATTCCGTTGAAGCGAGTAAGGTGAAAAAAGGGCGAAAAAGGGGGAAATAGGAGGGTAGGAGCACTGTAACCTCTGTGGGGTGTTTAGGGTGTGCTATAGAGGGGGAGCGAAGCAAAGTATTTACCCCTACCGGTATGTAAGTGGTTGGCTATGGAAATTAAGTAAGGTATTGGGTAGAGTCTGATGCGGGTAAGGTGAGCTGGTGCGGGACTCGTGGATTAAAGCATGAGCCCACATTGTGTGTCTTATGCTGTGAAGTCATGTGCCGTGGCCGCTGCACTACATTAGTGGAAGTAGTGTCCGAATGTGTTTATAACTACTAGGATGAACTACTGACCCGTACTGGTATGAAAGTCCTGGGGTACGGAATATATGTGAGGTATTGTCTAGATTCTCATGTTGCTAAGCTGACCTGCTGCCGGAGTCGGGGATTAAAGCATGAGCCCAAACTGTGTGTCATATGCTGTGAAGCCATGTGCTCTGGCCGCTGTGCCACATCTTTGCAAGTAGTGTCAGCATGTAGTTATAGGTACTTGGATGAACTTTTGTTTAGAACATTGTAGCTTGTGTATGGTGCTTAGGTGGTGTTGTATAGGGAGTGCAAAGGTTAATCAAAATGGCATTTGTAGAGCGCAAACTACTCACCCCTATGGGTGAGTAGAGCTTGGGATCAAAGCGAGAGGTCTGTGCTGCAAAGTGAGATGGTCTGGCTGGTGCGCCACAGCTGTGTAGAGAATACATTTTGGTGAGGGTGCGGGAGTTGGCGTTATATGGCCCTAAAATAGGGGGCCTAAGTTGTAAGTTATAGGGTGGCTCTAAAAAGAGCCCTTGTGTTCATTAGTTGGAGCTACATATAAGTGCGAGAACTCGGTTTCCCTGATCTGTGAAGTGTACTCCATCACTTCTGTATATATCCGCCATATCAAAGCGTATGTTGTTGTTGTATATGGACTCCATTTTGTGGTCTCTGAGGTATGCAGAGACAGCTTTGTTGACTTTTTTCTGTGATTTTTCAATCTGAGGACTAAATAGTTTGGACCATTTCCAGTTCTGTCTTTGGCATCTATTGGAATATACAAAGACAGTTTGAGGCAAAAGTAACATCAATTGTCCAAAGGTGTCCTTCATAAGCATTTTCAAATCTACCCCAGTCAATGTGCCTAGGTCGTTTCCTCCACAGTGCACAATCATGAGGTCAGGGTGTTGCAGATGCAAACAGGTTTTAACCAAAGGCAACAATTGGTGCCACTTCAATCCTCTCTATCCAAACCATTTAATGTCCACATTTTGTAAACCTAGGTCTAAGTCAATACGTCTCTGTTCTGCATACCTCTTGCACCACAAATCATAGCTATGTCTTCCGATCCACACTAGCATTTTGAAGGTATGGCTGGAAGGTATGGAAAGATGTCTGTAGCTCATGCAGTTCCTTCGTAGAATAAGAGATATGTTTAAAGATGGGGAACTAGTTTCTTTTCGCATACAAAACGGTACCTGATTGGGAGATGAAAAGCATTGTTTTTTAAAAGTAGGGTGCATATTCGTTTTGTGGAAAAGTATGTTTGTGATTGGTTAAGAAAAAGCAGTTTGCACGTACATATTATAGTACATATTATAGAATAAAATTTGCTCAACTCAACCACACCTGCTACTTGCATTTTGCACTTAAAACAATCATGAACTTTTAACCTGCACGTGCCGTTAAATGTTCAAGAAAATGTTGCAAAAAAATATTGTTAGGTTTAAAAAAATTGATGAACTTTTAACCTCCACGTGTTGTATAATGTTCTCGAAAATGTGTTGATTGAATACGTTGCATTTCTGACTTCGATGTGTACTTGAATACTAAAAAAACTATTTATATGGAAAAGTAGAAAGACAGTAATAGAGAGAATTTTTGAAAGCTAAAAGAATCAAGGAACTATTGTAATTTGTTCTTGATTACCTACTGGCGGTTGGTGGTTGCTTCAGGTGTCTTGTTTTCTTGTAATAAATCTACTTATTGCAATCACTGCTGTCTGCCTCTTCACTACATAAATTTGGCGACGAGTGGGAGAAGGCAAGAAGAAGGCACCACTCAGCAATATTTCAATTTTTTTTTTCGTGTAGCTGTTTCTGCTCATGCCAGGGGCGTCGGCTCATTGAACTGTCATCCGAATTCAGGTAAGATTTATATTTTTAGATTTTGCGCTTCCTCTGCTTCTTCACTACATTCTGGTCGCTGTACTACATGTGTGCAAGTAGAGTTAGTATGCGTTTATACTAACAAATGCATCATGGTAGTAGGGAGGGCGACCTCTCAGGCGCAGCTCATACAATGTCCCGGGGTGTGCATTCGCTGGACATTTGTGTTTGCTATTAGAGAATGGTGCATGGCTTCCACCTTGTGATAGCAAATACTTGTTCGATTACTTGAAGCGAGAGGAGGAAAACCTTGTATCGCTGTAATAGAGGTGATGCGGATGGTAAAAATGGAGAGAAAAGAACAAAACAAAAAAAATGCGGGGTCTCCCCCGTTCTTTTAAATGAGGCTTCTGGTGGGTGGGTAATGTTCCGTGGCCAATCCAATTATTATATTGCGGGGTCTCTGTAGGTCTGGGGATCTTAATGTCACATGTAAATTAGGCGCAGAAGGGTACAGAGACGTTTTGCAGCCTAGGGGAGCACCACCTTCCCGGGTATTGTTTACTAATTGCTTGGGGGGTTCGGGGCCAACTGAAGTCCGGGGATCGCCACACTCCGGGTCTTTATTTAAATATGCAGGGTGGGCCTCGGCAGTCCCTGAAGCCTCGGTGGTCCTAGGCAGTGTCTTATTTGTTCTGTAATCACACGGGCAGTACTAATGGTGTTATAAAGTGATACACTCATAGAACTCTTGCAGTTGTACTATTACCCAGGCTTCATTTGTCTAATAGTCAGTTAGATTATGTTTTGTAGGTGCACTCTAATATTAAATAATGTTGTCCTTAAAATCTCCTGTAAACAGATGATTTTCACAATAAACAATAGACAAGTGTTGTCAGAAAAAGAAGACCTATACACTCAATTATTTGAAAAAATAAGTAACCTTTATTAAAACAGAAATAAATAGAAATGTAACTTTACTAAAACAGTATAATAAAAAAAATGTGGGTTGGACTCCAGTGGAAGTAGCGGAGGAAACCTGAAGACAAAATGAAACATAAGTATGTGTGCTATGTGGAAGAGGTAAAGAAAGGTAGTCCGAATGAAAGGACCATAGTTAGAATGGAAGGGAGGGGGAGTGGGTGGAAGGGAGAAGGGGAGGGAGAGTCAAAAGAAGAGAGAGAGGAGGAGACAGAGCGTCGGCCTATTGCACCCAGCCCTTAGTGTTTACTCTCCATCACCCGTTTGTCTAGGACGCTGGGGTCTGCAAGAAAGAGTGTGGTTCGGCAAGTCCTTAAAATTAAATGCATGAGGCCAGAGATTATGGGCCATATTATGAAGGAAGGGCGATAACATTATCGCCGCTTTAGCGGCAGGAAACTGCCGCTAAAGCGGCGATAAGGGGTTGATAATATGCCCTTGTGAATTCCCTTAGAAGCACAGGTTCTGGTGTGAACTTGGGCTTCTATGGGAATTTACAAGGGCATATTATCAACCCCTTATCGTCGCTTTAGCAGCAGTTTCCTGTCGCTAAAGTGGTGTTAATGTTGATAATATAGTCCTGCATTATTAGCTACGGCAAAATCGCTTGCATGCACCTGTGCACCCAGGGTGCTGCACTCCAACCCCTTCCCCCGCACTGTGCTCAATTGTAGGTCTTACACACCAAGGCTTCACTGCTCACCTGCCACCACTGGTGTGTCCCACGACGTGTTGGTGCAAGCTCCTAGTCCGGGGTATGTTTGTCCGATAGACCAGGTCTCCGGTCAGGGACGGTGTCTTGATGCCACGATGGAAGGTGTCAGAATGCCAGGGCATCATTGCGGGGTCAGCTCCCGCTCCACCCTTCTTGTGGCAATCAATGGAATGTCAGAAAAGGGAGAAATAATTTAATGGTGGAAACGTCTGGAGGTAAATGAAGGAACCAGGAAGTGTTGGCAGCCATCTTGTGCTTCGGTAACCGAGGCACAAGAAAACAGGAAAACTAAGGCGCAAAACAAGAAAAGGGGGCAGGGTAGAAACACCCTGACCCCCCTAGGCCTGCTCAGGGGGTCCCACAAGGACGCCCAGGGCCAAAAAAAGCATTTTCTTTTTTTTAAATCGCTAGATGTGCGGAGGATCCACGGATCCAGACGCGAAAATAAAAAAAACGAAACGTGGGCTCCCGCGCTTCGTTATTAATTAGCCCCCGGGTGGGCCAAGTCCCGGGGGCATGCACAAAAAATAATTGCGGGGACCCAGGGGGACCCCGCAGCCTTGGGTACCGCCACCCCCGGGGCTTTCTATAAATATTTGCGGGGGGGCACACAGCCCCCTCCCGCAGCCCCGGGGACCGCCACCCACCGGGGCTTCTTTTTTAATATATGGGAGGCCTCAAAGGCCCTCCCAAGCCCTGGGGACCGCCACCCCCCAGGGTTTTGATTAATTATTTGCGGGGGGTAGCCCTGGGGACCGCCACTCCCTGGGGCTTCTTTTTTAAAATAAAATGCCTGTGTGGGGGGGTGGGGCTCGAGCCCCCCACACGCCCCGGGGACCGCCACCTTCCCGGGGCACTAACATGTAAATTTGGGGGTCTGTTAAGGACCCCCAAGCCCCGGGGACCCCCACCTCCCCGGGGCTTTGTACAGATTGGGAGGGGGCCGCTTGGCCCCCCTCCTGGAGCCTGTGATGGTGCTGGGGACCGCCACCCCCCAGGGCCGGCTCCTGCAGGGTCCCGGGGTGCCCATCCCCGGGACACTGCTGTTTGCAACGACAGGTCGGGAGCCTCGCGGCTCGCACCCTGTCATTGCAAACTGCTTTACTTCTTTGAAGCGCGAGCAGGGAAACCTGTTCTCGCTTAAATGAAGCAAAGCAGATTGCTTTTCCACAAGGGGAGCTGCATGTTAGCAGCTCCCCATGTGGAAAAGCAATGCCGGCTCCCGCAGGACGTCGGGAGCTGGCAGGGACCGTGGGGGCATTGGGGCTCCCCCCACGGTCTGCAAAGGAGAGGGCCAGCCCCGGGAGATGGGGTCCCCGGGCTAGGAGTGGCGCAGGAGGGGGGCCACATGTCCCCCCTTCCCTGTGTATTTTTTAAATAAAAAAAGGAGAGGCCAGGCCCCGGGGATGGGATTTGGCCTGAGGCGGGGGGCCACTCGGCCCCCCTCACAAAAAAAAGGCTTAATACCCCAACTTAAAACGTGCCACAGGGTGCCTTTGCACAGTGGTTAAGGGAGGGGCAGGGCCAGAGGTGACGTGTGCAAACACGCCCTGTGGCACGTTTTAAGTTGGGGAATTAAGTCCCCTTCAATACTGAGGGCCCCTGTGGGCCAACTAGGCCACCAGGTAACTCCAGTAAGCACCACAGGACTGCGTTGCAGAGAGGTGGTCCAGGCCCTACCCCTTTCTACACCTCTGTGCAACGCAGCTCTGTTGCGCTTACTAGAGGTACCTAGTGGGTTAGTTGGACCCCAGAGACCCTAGGGATTCAAGGGGACTTAAACCATAGGTTTTAGGGAAAGTTATAGTTAGTTGGACATTTCACTCGTACAAAACCATAGAAATTCCCTCGTTATAGTTAGTTCAGCTAACTATAACTCGCGCCCCCGCAATGCACTGCTGATGACGTCACATATTACATCACTCATGACATGTTCAGTGACATCACTGATGACATCACTGATGACATCTCAAATGACAACACTGATGACAACACTGATGACATCATCCATGTGATAAATTGATGCATCTTCTCACACCCTAGGATAACCTTTGATACACCCACTCTAAATTACAGACAGCCATTCTCAAAACCATTGACACTCCAACACCAATAACTACATACCCACTCACTGATTCTTAGATCTACACAGACATCATTTTAATCAAATGGGGGGAGGGAGAGAGAAGTGAAATCAAGATCCATTCAGCTTCCAGGCTTAATACAAAGATCAAGAGAGGGGGGAGAATGTACCACTTGTAACCACGTTGCAAGGGTTCTTAGTTCTTGGTGCCTTTCATAAAAACCCTCATACACGCACACAGATGGTGAAGTGGTATATCTTGATTCTCCGCTTTAACGTGACATCAATGCATCATCATAGGGTTTTGTTTTCTGGTATGCTAACCTCCACCTGGAGGTAACCACTGGGTTTGCAGTAGTGTCCAGAGAAAAGATAGAATTTAAGTGCTCACAGTGAAGTGGGTTAAAATTCTTTGAACATCCTAATTTATACGTAGTTATTTATTGAAAAGGAGGAGGGGTGTTCAAGAAATTTAAAAATGATAGATGTGCATTTATAGATCATGTTACTGGATCTTATGCACTAAATACAATTTACAAACTGAGGTCGACATATTTCAGCCCCGTCATGCCCAACCGGGTCTATGGGGCTTTCTTCAGGACCAGTGAAAAGTGATCTGGCTGGCACTATTTGTGCAGCACTTGAAAGTGGTATTATTGATCCACTCTACCAATGATAGGTCAGTAGTACCTATAATCAGAAAACAAAAAGACAAAAAACACAAAAGTATTCAATATGTGTGTAACCCTGTTTCTTCAAGCTTAACTATCTTATGTTGAACTTTCTTCTATTAGGTTTTACGAGGTCATAATTTATGTTCTCACATTTGTCGTGCTTTGTCATTAAAATAAGGCATTGCGGACATCATGGCAAAAAATTGGGAAGATAACATGGTCAATATAAAACCAAGACATTTAGTGGTAACTGGATATCATGACAATTCATATGGTTTGGCTCTCCCACCATTCTCTGTTTGGAAAAACATGGGTTATTCCGAAAATATATTAACCATACTTTTGGTAAATGCGAGTTTATTTCTTTTGTCCCCATACTCAAGGCATCTCTTGTTTTACACATAAATAAACATTGCGCTTTGTTACCTTCATTGGCCAAAGTCTTGGGCCTTTTCAGGGGACCGGCAAAAGTCACCTGGTTTCTCTGTGATGGGAAAAGCAGATATTAATAAGAGACCTTACTTGAAATTGGCGTGTGAAGGTCTTGGATCCCGTGTTTTCACCAGCTACAGCGGGTATTTCCTGCTTGTGCTCGCTCTTCCCCCGGATATGCTGGTCTGTTTGGAGCCGCCGTTTTAACCCTCCCAGTAGTAAAAACGGAGGACGAACTCTGTTGTGCTCATCCCATGAATGAAAAAGGAAGCTAGACTGTATTGTGATAAACGAATTTCTCACAGACTATGTGTTGTGTGTGTGTTAATTATTAAGTGCACATTTTAAGTGAAATTAATTCAAAAAAAGTTAGATATTATTACTCTGTCTATAGTCCTTATGTAGATATTTCAATGTGACACACATATAGGTGATTCCTATATTAGTGTTAGTTGTATGTTAACTTCTATCTGTATTATGTGCATTCCTACGTGAAACTAAAAATGGGGGGTGGGGCTTGACTCCTGAGTTGTTAATTTCTTATCTGTGTTTTTTTAGGAATAAATAGTCGTGTTCTTCATCGACGTAAGGGGAGATTCATTACATTATGGTGTTTTTTTCACAGGCATAACGCCCGTGGATTTGTTGTTATTTTATTCGTAGAGAACAAGTTGCGAGACTCAAGATCATTAAAAAAATATTTAAATATTATTATTGACAGTGACAATGACGAGTATAGTCTCCCTCATGTCATTAGTGAAGGTTTTTTGTGTGAGTCTATATTCTGTTTGATTAATCTTAAGGATGTTTCTTGGGGAACAGATGGTGGTCAGGAAAGCTGATGCCATGGTACGTCGTCATTTAATCCTTGGGCATTGGTCTGTAATCGATGAACCCACCTTTGTTCTTTTTCAAACAGTATTCGTTCTGCATTGTTGTTTTTCATCGTTAGCATTTAAATGACTGTCCAGTTCAGTTCTTCAGTTGTATGATTCAAGTCAAGATAATGTTCACTCATTTTCGTAGTTACTTTTTTATCCTTGAAATTACTTTTGTGTTCTCCAATTCGTAACGTGACTTTGCGACAGGTCATCCCTATATATTTCAGCCCGCAACGGCACATGATCATATAGACCACGTGCGTTGAGTTGCAATTGGTATGTTGTGGCTGTGTCCATACCAGATTTTCTGAAAGTGGTAGGATTCTGGTGGATGTAGTGAGTTTGCACACTACACAGGATCCACGTGGGTAGTGTCCTGCAACCGGATTCAAATTCCAGGCTGTGGTGACACTCTCTATTCCCGTTCTAGGTTTAGGACGTGTATGTACCAGTAGGTCTTTTAGATTTCTGGTTCTCCTATTTGCAAATCTCGGTTTCGGCCAGTTCAGGTTTCCCCAGGTGACGATTTTCTAATTTTTATTGATAATCTTTTTTACTGCGTTCGTAGCTGTATTGTAGGTTGTAACACATGTAATAAGGTTATCTGACGGTTCTTTTGGTGTTATGTCCAGGAGACATTCCCTAGGTTGATATCTGGCTCTTTTCTGGCATTTGCGAATTGTTTTGATTGGGTAATATCTTTTCACCAATTTCTCTGTTAGGTCATTAGCTTGTATTTTATAGTCTTGCAGTTTGCTACAATTCCGTTTGAGACGTAAGAATTGACTATAAGGTAAATTCTCCCTTAGTGGTTTCGGGTGGAAGCTTTCATAAGACAATAAACTGTTTTTGGCAAAAGGCTTGTAGTAGGTTTTTGTCTGGATGCTGTTGTTTTTTATGTATAGAGTAATGTCCAGGAAATCTAATCTTTTTTTATCTGCCGTAAAGGTTAATTTTAGGCATTCGTCTTTTGTGTTCAACCAATTGATAAAATTCTGGAGATTGTCACTGTTGTCATTCCAGATGACAATGATATCATCTATAAAACATTTCCAGAACAGTATCTTGGGAAACAAATGGTTTTGGTTGTTCAAAACGTGTTGGTTTTCAAAGTTGCTTACATAGAGTCCTGCCACCGATGGCGCAAAGGCGCTGCCCATGGATGTTCTGTGGCATTGCACATACAGTGACCCATTATATTCAAATACATTTTTGGTTAAGGTCAGTCTGCAGCATTCTAAGACAAAGTGTCTTGGTGTTTTATATTGCCACTGTTCAGAGAATAAGATGTTCTCTAGAGTCTCAAGGGTGTCCTGTTGGGGTAGGCTAGTGTAGAGACTCTCTACATCTAAGCCTACCAAATACATTTCGTCTTCGTTGTAAGGTATCCCAATGAGTTGGTTCAACAAATCTCTAGTGCCCTTTAGGTATGTTGGTGTTTTCTGAACCAATGGTTTTAGAAACTGAACAGCTAATTGGGACAACGGTTCAAGGACAGAACCTATTCCAGAGACGATTGGTCGACCTGGAGGTGGGGCTTTGTTCTTATGTGTCTTAGGTAATGGGTAAAAGAACGGTGTTCTGGGTTTTTGTGCAATTAATAAATCAGCCTTGTGTTTAGTGATCCATGAGTTTGTTTCTGCTTCTCCCACCATTATCTGAATAGTGTTTTGTAACCTAAGAGTGGGATCAGTTTTGATCCTTTAGTAAACTTTTGTGTTTGAAAGGAGGAGTAGGCACTGTTGGTTGTATCCTTCCTTGTCTAGTAGGACGATACCTCCCCCCTTGTCAGCGGGTTTGATTATTATTTTTTCATTCTTTCTCAGTTGGTCCAAGGCTTGTTGTTCACGTTTTGTGATGTTAAAGAAAGGTTTTTTGATTGTTTGTTCAACTTTCTCTGCCTCTTTTATGATAGCTGCTTCGAAAGTTTGTATTTCGATGGGTACCATGTGGTTAGGGGGATTGAAGGTTGATTTTCTCCTGAGATTGGTGTCACTTTCTTGTGTAGGGCTTTCCTTTCCACTAAAGAAAGCCTTTAGTTTCAACTTTCTGCAGAAAGTTGAAACTAAATGCAGAGAAAGTTGAACAAGCAATCAAAAAACCTTTCTTTAACAAATAATTTTTAAATGAGTAAATGCCCCAGGAATTATTTTTTTTGTGATGTGATTTGATAACTTTTTGAGCGATGCAAGTACAATGTGCTGCTGGCCTTAGGTGCTCAAAAAAGTAACATCACTGATATATTGCGCTCATATTGGGGCCTCAACATGATGTGCCGGAGGCAAAGTCACATGACGTTGCCCCTCCGGAATGCGCACTTGAATGTAAAGCGCGATGAGAGCAGAAACACGCCGGAAAGAGACAAAGCTCAGTAGATGGGTAGACGCTGTAAGAGTGTGCTTGTGACCGTTATGGGTGGTGAGTTAGCACTGATATATGACTCCTTCATGGAATTTAAAAAAGAGGGGTGATGCGCTTCTGTGGTTTTGACAAACAAAGTTTACGGAGCTGCTTATGAAGTCCATGACGGACGGGTTGGCAAGGCAGTAAGATTTTAATGTGTCTTTGTCCATTGTGTGTAACCCGTGGGGATCACCGCGGTTTTTGATAGAATGCAATGATTTGAATTGGTGAGCCTGTGTTTCCCTTGAGAATGGAATGAACATTGGTTGCATATTTTCACAGGTATATTAACGGCAACGGATGGTGCCGGTGGGTGACCTACAGTTGAATAAAACACCCACTGACATAGTGGGAAGATGGTATGATTGCACTTGGCTACCACCTGGTAAATAAACTGAAATTTGTGTCATATAAGTCAATTTTTGACCGTACCGTCCAGTACTTGTTATGGAGGATGTCCTAACTGTTTGGGAGTTTTAACTAGTGCTTTTGTTCGCGTGTATCAGTCATGCTTTGCATACAATTTGAAGTCCAGTGAGATGAATTTTGACTTTGAGCCCTGACGAAATTGCTGCAACAGAAGACAGGCAATGAAACATGTTGGCCCATCTTATAGTGGTCTGCAACATGCAGTTTGTTTTTATCCTTGAGTAGGCTCACAATTTGGAATAAAATTGGAACCTTGTACATGTGGGTCTTAACTCAATTTTATTTGGAGAGATACTTTATTCTCACGCACATTACGGGGTCTCCTTTGATACACACATATTGTTGTCTTCATCTCTATCTTTCTGACTGTACACTTTTCTTCCCTCTTTTCTCACTGGTGAGAAAGTTACCGATAATGAGAAACATGGGCAAACTGGTGAGAACCTACCAGCAGCTCCTCTGGTGAAACACACGTGAGAGACCTTCTCACCTTCACAGAATGTTTTGTTTGTATACACCTTTTCAGTTGGGGATTTAGTTGTATGGAGTTGACTGATAAATGTTTGTTTATAAATATAAAAATAATTATTGGGGCATTTGGGACTGATTAAGACTGGTAATTGTTTGGAACCAGCGGTTGGGTCGAGGTAGCAGCCCCTCACCACCAGTTCTACAAAAGAAATTGGACCATGTCCTGTACAATCTGGTCTATTTTTGTTTATTGTCACTGATGAGGTGCAACCAATGTCCATACGGTGTTACCAAGTGTAAAAATGAGGAAATATGAAGTAATATAATTACAAAACATGCCAAGTTATACCACATAATTTGCCTTTTCTGGCATCAAAATGTACTCATTCCTGCTGCATAAGTTGGCCCTCTCCTGCTGCACATTTCTAGTGGCCCTGACTATAACTTACATCCCCCAATCCACTGCTCCGACCTCGCATATTACATCACTCATGACTTACATCACTGATAGTACCTCAAATGACAGCATCCAGTGAGTGTGTTTCTTAAAGGTTTCTGAGACTAAAAGATATATACTAAGTTACTGGATAAGTTAAATTACTATTCTTTCAGTACTACGAATGAGTAATACTATTTCTTACATATGTGTTGGAGCCGGCCTCGTGGCGTGGTCCTGTTCCCCCTCGCTAAGCCGCACGAGGTCCCATGCACCTCGGGGCTCCTCCATTTTGGATTGTATGTGACTCTACGTAACCACCTACGTGACCCCGCTCCACCCGGCCTCGGCCCTAGCAAGGCCCGACATCGAGGCGCCAACCCCTGGCCCGGGGGATACCACGTGAACCCTTCCCACTCCCGGCGGAGGGCAGTATCGATGGGACCCCCAACCGTCCTTCCACACCTAGGTGCGATCGCCCCACAGCTCTCTGGGGCCTGGCACCTTTCCTGCTGGGCGTCTGGCCGCTCCCTACCTGGCCTCTCCGCCCCCCCCGGGCGCAAGGGTCCGGACATCAAAGGGCTCCAGTCCTATATCTGGGGTGACCCGACAACAAGACAACAGTTGTATCCTGGAGTCAAGAGCCCTGCTGATCGGATCGCGGCTGACCCTACGGAAGAAGACTCATCCTGAACCCACCCTCTGAGCCCTGCTGACGACGTCGCGGCTCCACCGTGCTTAAAGACCTTCACGAACCTTTGGGGCCCTGCTGACGCTGTCGCGGCCCGACCTTGTTGAAACTACCATCAGAGCCCAGCTGACCTCGTTGCGGCTCGACCGAAGCGGACCTACCACCGGAGCCCTGCTGACTGTGTCGCGGCTCGACCCAAGCGGATCTACCACCCAAGCCCTGCAGACGCCGTCGCGGCTCTCCACGTCCGAGCCGCTCCGAGACCAGCACTCAAGGTCTGGCGCAGAACCTTCCCGTACCTGGCTGGTACTAAGACTGTCCCGCTACCCTATCCCCCCAAAGACATTGAGACTCTTACTGGATCCCTCGATCCCACTGTAAATATTGAACGTACTACTATTGATAAAGAACCAAGTTAAGCAACTGATACGGAGTCCTGTGTGGTGGTATTACTGGGCCTAGTACGATCATAGGAGAAGGACCTCGCCTAGGGGGCTTCTCAGCGGCGCTCGGCTATAACTTTGCGGTAGGAAGGTGCCCCGGAGTAGTCTCCCCGACTCCCCGGTGGTCCTCCCTCCAACAATATGTTATCAGTTATATGATCCCTTTTTCAAGCAGTGTACTATTTATCAGTGAACAAGCTTCTACACTGACACATGTCCACATGTCCAATGTGTATGACAGTGCTTTGCGACAGTCTAAACTGTTCATTGAGACTTTACTCCACAGTAATGGCTGAGTATCGTTCGGTTGTATGACATACTTGCCAGTTTCCTTAGACCTCTCTCCTTTGTGATGAATGACTGTAATAGTAGATTGCAATAACTTAATCTGTTCACTAAGACCTTTCATTAGGGTGTAGTAGACATTTACAACAGACTGACCTCTCTGCTCACACCTTTGTCCAGGATAAAAAATAATTTGACTAGTGGTATATGACACAATCTGCTACGACTTCTCTACTGGTTGTATGTTGTAGTGATTTGTGTAGATCTGACATTTGCACTAAAATCTTTTTCCAGGTTCATGAAGGGTGTTGTTGTGGTTAGCAATAAACTAGCCTATACACTTAGACATATACTTTGGTCATTAGTGTTTAGAATAGTGGTTCAGAAGAGACAGAACTATCCGCTGAAAACTGACTCTTAGGTGAAAGAGTGTAGTAGTTGATAAGTTTACAGTTAGCTCTGAGCTGCACATTTCTCACATGTGACGGCTTCCTAGTTTCTTTACACATAAATGGTATTATTTGAAGTATATTGATGTTTATTTGGCTAGATGATGCTATCAGTGATGTCCTTTGAGATGTCATCAGTAATGGCACTGACCATGTCATGAGTGATGTAATATGTGAGGTCATAAGCAGTGCATTGCAGGGGCGTGATACATAGTTAGCTCAGGTAACTATAACTGCTTAATTGCTATGGTTTTTGGGTATAAATTCTGAACCTAACTAATGTCCATCATTTTATCATTGAATTTCTATGGTTTTAAATGCTATTTCCTAACAATAATGTCCCTGCAACCTGTGCTTTTTTTTGTGAATTTCACATGCTTGTTTTATATAAATTGTACAATAATTTCACCTATAGGTTCAGTTTAGTAATATACGTTTTTATAAGTTTATAAAAACATTTCATTCACACATTTTTTCTTATATATTTTAAATGTAAAAATTAACAAATCAAGGTAGTGTGACTTATGTTGTCTTTCTATAAATACATACATTTTTTCTCTTTTTTTCATTAGTTTTATAGATTTGCAGAGCCATTGCAACTTTGAGAAGGGAGCCCTTACGAGTGCTCTATGGTTACTAGTTCCTATGATGGAATCCCAGTGGATCCATGGATTCGATAAACTATATATATATATATATATATATATATATATATATATATATAGCGTGTAGCCTTTTTCGAGTAACTTCCTATGCATCAAATTCCTATAGAAATAGACATCAATGATCATAGACAGGAACAAAATACTTTGCGTTACCATCACATTGATGATTACGAATGAAGCAATATAAATATACAAAATTAGTCAATACATCTGAAAATAATTTTCTAGAAGGACCAATACGGTGTTCTCTTTTTGTACCCCAGCAATTTCTCACTAGTGTTAGTTGACATTCACTTATACAATGTAACATTCACATTAGGCACCTTGTACAGGTTTACAGCTTATTCCTAACCTTTGGGGGTCATTCATGGATACGTTTTCTCATAGGATAACCATCCAGTACATAACTCTGAATTTAGTATAGTCAAACGGTTACGACACAATACCTAATAAATTGTGGAGGCACATAAGATGAATGAATATAGGTACATTACCGCGAACTATGAGTCATTGGTGCTGTTTTCCTTTACATCGATCTGTTGGAAAGTCAATTAATATAAATATTAGTTGCGAAATACCATTACAAATTAGATTATTGGGCTGAATAACGTAGTGCAATTGTAATGATGTGGGTTTAAATTAAAACTTTATTGAATCATGTAGGATGGCATTCTGTTGGCTGGATTGAACAAAAGCTTATAAGACACAATAAATAGCTGAATACGTTTACATTATTGTCTATGCATCATATCCGTATTTATCATGAGATTGAAATGCAAATAGTTGAATAATGTTCACATAAATGTCTATGCATTATATTTGTATTCATCGCAAGCACAGTCTTCGACTTTCTTTGAATTTCAAACTTTACTGAATGCCGTCCATCTTGAAAAATAGGTGCTACGAAATTTTACACAATGATCAATTTAAATTGTGATTGATTCTTGAAAATTATTTTCAGATGTATTGACTTATTTTCTATATTTATATTTATATTGCTTCATTTGTAATCATCAATTTGATGGTAACGCAAAGTATTTTGTTCATGTCCATAAACATTGATGTCTATTTCTATAGGAATTGCTGTATAGGAAGTTACTCGAAAAAGGCTACACGCCGAAACGCGTCATCCTTGATCTTGGTGCACAATAAAAATTTGTGCAGTCTTCTGGTGTGCCGCTCCTTGTTTTCTACATTTGGAGAATTGTCGAGGATTATAGGCTCATAATTAACGGGTGCTGTCTCCGTTTGCAGGCACCGACACCACAGGCTGGGAACTGCTGAGTACAGCGACTTGGTGGATATATATATATAACAGGCTCGAACTTCACTTGCAAAACAAAAGAATAGACCGCACTCTTGATGAAAGTAAATTATACGTTTTTTATTTCCGTATACAAGCGAACAGGACGCGTTTCGGCTTCGCGCCTTTTTCGTACTATGTAACACTCACAAAAATAGTCGCCATTTTTAATCAGTTCAACCAAGGAATGTTTCTGGAGGAAATTACTTCATTTCCGGCCAGCATGAATGTAACCATAGAAATCGATACACACAATGTTAAGGCACACTTTGTAGATTAGTGGCGGCCATCTTAAGCTGATAAATGGCTGTATATCGATCATTAATTATCTAAATCGTTTTTCACATGTAGTTTGAGCATGTTACAAGAAATTTTGGCCCTGAATGGGCAATTTGTGCAAAAACCTTTTGTGCAAAATTATTTACAGTGATTAGGAGATGCGAACAGTATTACATGTTAAAGTATAAATTGATGAAAGAAATTTTGCCCTGTATGGGCAGCGTGTCTGAGAATATTTACAGTGTAACTTAAGTTTCAAGAGGTTTTCATATTTCGTAGCGATCTTGAACCATTTAAGAATATATCCATAATTACATTTCGTAATCATTTATTCTCTAATACTGTATCGCATACATCTTACAAAGTAAATGTCTAATTCATGTAAGACACTTCTAAAATGACAATAATAGTGTTATGTTGGCCCTGCAGGATAATTGTGTGTCAAGGAAGTTAATCTAATCTAAATAACAATTAAACAGATTTAGACATTCTAGTCATCAGGGTTATCTGAGTAAATCAACTTCACAATGCATTATATAATTTATAACGAACTTGTCCTGCCCTATATGGGCTTGTTCCAATTCATACCCCACTCAAACAATTCTTAATCTAAATAAATTCATACTAACAAGCCCCCTGAGTGTATGTACAGTGCTAATTCCAAAATACTGCCATTTTTCAATATGAGTCTGTAAAAGTAGGTGGGATGTGTGAGGAAGACATGAAATTAGAGGTGCAGACAACTAAGGCGAAATGGCTAGCCCAGATGGATTGCTAGTTCTTCTTCCATATTTAGGCCTAGTGGAATCTTGGTTTGTAGACCTATTATAAATCTAGATTCAAGTCTGCGTAGGTGAAGTTCTCTGTCTCCTCCACGCTCTTTGGCTGGAATGTGGTCCAGACAGTAAAACTTGAGAAGATTTCGGTTACTCTGATGGAAGCGAGCAAAATGCCTTGCTACTGGGTAGGTTACGTCGTTATGTTCAATAGCCCTTGCGTGTTCAAGTATCCTACGCTTAGTGGGGTGTATTGTACAACCGATGTACTGTAAATTACAGGGGCATACTAGGTAGTATAAACAAAAGGGTTATATACATATTTTCACTGAAACAAACGCAGGTTTGAAGGACGTTGTAGTTAGTTGGACATTTCAATCGTACAAAACCAGAGAAATTTGGCCATTATAGTTAGTTCAGCTAACTATAACTTGCGCCCGTGGCTCTGCAAATGCGCCTCGTGGCATGTTGTAAGTTGGGGTATTAAGTCCCCTTCATTCCTGAGGGTCCCTGGGGACCAACTAGCCCACCAGGTACCTCCAGTAAGTGCCACACACCTGGATTGCTAAGAGGGGTAGGAGGCCATGCCCCCTTTTTACACCACTCTGCAAATGCAGCTCCTGATGCACTGCTGCTCGGGGGATGAAGTCCACTTATGTCCTTAGGTCCTCAGGACACAAGAGGACCTAATCACCCCACAACCAGTGCACCAAGAGGTGCGTTTGCAGAGTGCTGTAAAAAGGGGTGTGACTTCAGACCACCTCTCTGCAACACAGCTCTGTGGCACATTCTGGAGGTATCTGGTGGGCTAGTTGGCCCCCAGGGACCCTCAGTATTAAAGGGGAATAAATTCCCAAACTTACAACGCACCACTGGGTGCATTTGCAGAGTGGCGCAGGGAGGGGGCGGGGCCTCCGGGAGATGCTGGCTTTCTTTCTTTCTTTTATTTTTTTGAAGGGGGGATGTGTAGCCCCACTTCTTTAACCATTTTTGAGGCCCTGGGGACCCCATCCCCCAGGGCCTGACTCCTATTTATTAACTATTTTCTTTTTTTTTAATGGAAGGGGGCCACGTGGCCCCCCTCCCGAGGCCAATCTTGGCCCCGGGGACCCCATCCCCTGGGGCATGGCCAGTCTTTTTAAAATATTTTTTATTTATTTGTTTGGAGGGGGCTCAGGCCAATTACATCTCCGGGGACCCCATTCCCCGGTCCGGCCTTTCTGTTTTTTTGTTTTTTTGTAGGGGAGGGGGCCACGTGGCCCCCCTCCCGGGCCACTTCTGGCCCTAGAGACCCGGGAGCCGGAATTGCTTTTGGGCAAGGGGAGCTGCTAACATGCATGACAGAGGAACAAGTACTAGACCACCTAGCCATTGAAACTAACAAAAGAGTAGAAAGTGGTTTAAAAAGAAAATCCAAGTACTGCCCTGTTTTTCCCCCTTGAAATAGATTTGACCAATTTAGTGAAGCAATAGCAGAGGAGCTTGAAAAAAAACCCCACAAGAAATGAAAATCAAAGAGAAAATCTAAGCAAAAAAGAACGGGAAGCAATTAAAGAACTAATGGAGAATAAAGAAATTATAATCAAACCCGCTGATAAAGGGGGAAACATTGTGTTGATGGACGTAAAAGATTACATGCAAGAAGCCTATAGACAATTAGAGGATGTTACCAACTACTGTAAAATTGAAACTAACCCAATGAACAAAATGACATTAGATCTCAATGCAAAATTAACAAAATGGTATAATGAGAACCTTATCAGAGACAATGAACTGAAATTTCTCACAAAAGATTTCCCGGTAATTCCAACAATATATTTTTTGCCAAAAATACATAAGACTCTTCATCACCCACCTGGGAGACCAATTGTCTCTTTGTGTGACTCATTGTATGAAAATCTTTCAGAATACGTGAATACATTTCTTGCACCAATAGCTCAGAGCATGAGCTCTTACATCAGGGATACAGGTGACTTCCTGAGGATATTGACAGGCATCTTTTGGAACAATCAATATCTCCTGATAACGATAGATGTGGTATCATTATACACGTCAATGAGACATGAAGTAGGTCTTTATGCTTGCAACTACTTTCTTTGACAAAGAAAGGTGACAGAATTGAAATACACACAAATGTTACTCACTATGATTGAGTTGTGTCTAACTAACAACATTTTTTGCTTTAACACAGAACTGTTTAAACAACAATGTGGGACTGCCATGGGCATTTCCTTTTCCCCAGATTATGCTAACATCACAATGTTGTGGTGGGAGAAGACAGTAACCTGGGATGTGGAGAACCAAGATGATCTGAATAAAATCATTTTGTGGGTTTGTTATATTGACGACTTGTTTTTAATAGGGAATGGCACTGAACAAGTATTATCAAAGATTGAATAAAAATCAAATTGGCTTATCCTTTACTTGTAATACAAGCAAAACTGAGATAGCTTTTCTGGATACCTTGATATATATTGAAAATGATCAGATAACTTCCACACTTTTCAGAAAAAAGAGAGCTACTAACAGTATCCTACACGGGACAAGCTTTCACCCCAAACCACTAATGGACAGCATACCCTATGGGGAATTTATGCGAAAGAAGCTGAGTTGCTCTAAATCAGATAATGCGGAAGAAAAAATCAAGGATACCATGAATACACTCAAATCAAGAGGGTACAGAGAGACCACATTGAATAAAAGCAAGAGAAGAATTGACCAAAAACCTAGAGAGGAAACATTAATTCCCAACAAAAAGACAGAACGCAACATTGAACAACAAGCACCAAGATCCATAACCACCTACAGTAACGAAAGTGGGAAGATCATGAGCAAGATCAAAAAGTATTGGCATTTGATTGCTAACGACCCAGATATAGGACAACTTTTAGGATCAAAACCAGTGGTTACATAGAGAAAAACAAAACCCCTTAAAGATGTGTTGATCAAGAGCCATTTTAGACAACAACCAGAAACTAATTGGCTAATGGAACAACGAAACGGATTCACGAAATGTAACTTGTGTAAAGCATGTAAAATTGGCAAAAACATGAGAACCATCACGGAACCTAATGGAAATACAATAATGCGCCATCGAAGAATTACTTGCACAACGCAATACGTAATCTATATTATTGAATGTAACTGCGGTTCAAAAAACATAGGCAGTACAATCAGCACACTAAAAAACGTATCTTGGAACATATCCGAGCAGTCAAAAACAGAGATATGACATATGCAACTGCTAAACATATGATGTTATGTCAAAATGGAGACTGGAGAGCAATGAGCTATTATGGTATCCACGCAATAACATCAGACTAAAGGGGAGGGCACTGAATGAAGAAGCTACACCAAATGGAATCTCGCTATATCATCAGGCCCAGGACAAAGACCCCGAGGGGAATGAACAATGACGAGGAACTCTTTATTCATCAGGAGTAGGAAATAGAACCAACAAATAACTCTTTCAAAACAAACAGTAGTAGTGTTGAAATAATGATATTGACTCATAGATGCAGGTTGGATACTAGATCCTTACAAAGAGATATACAAATAACACATTAATGAAGGTGTACAATACAATTTATAACAGTTAGTAGTATCGCTTTGAGAGAGGTGAAAGTTGACATTATGAAATCTTAAATGCTCTTTGCGTGACAAAATGTACTATGTAATGTAAAACAGAAAGTGAAAAATTAGGAATATATCGCAATGTATATTTTTATACTCTAATTAACTACTGTGTCACGTGATACTATATCATTTTACAATATAAATAAGAGCAAACTCCATCGAAAAATCACAAACAGTAATATGTCCTTTTTGTAAAAAATGTGATAAAGTTTTGTTATCGCACAACAAATCCCATAATGCCAAAATAAGGTCACATGGGTATATATGGTGCAATAGAGAAAGGACTCACTAACCATGAGCAAAGCCGTGAGAGAGCTGAAATATGTTGGTAGAGTGTTGCTGAAATAAATCTATCCAGACTTTACTCCGGAGTGCTGTGTCTTTTGTAATACATATATAAATAAATATATATATATATATATATATATATATATTATATACAGGTCCCACAAATGTTAACATTTACATTAGAGAAACCATAGCCATACGTAAAAATATAAAGCCTATCTAAATTTCACAACATACTTATTTTAGTTTTATTTTTAGTTGAAAAATATTCAAAGGAAGTACAGCAACATCTATGAGAAACAATATTGAGATATGTCAAATAGGAATCTGTATCAGTAATAAGAAAATGATAAAATATGCACAAAATCTTACTATAACAAATATAAAATATAAAACAGATCTCATGAAAAAATATAGAAAACAATGTTGTAATCTAATACAAATTGAATTTTATAAACTTTGCTTATTTTTTTATGTGAGATGGGTAAAGAAAAAACTAAAAAGTATATTGGTTATAAAGAAAGGGGGAGGATGGTAAGGAAATTAAAGTTGTATGAAAATTAGAGGTATACAAAAGGCTATATAATGGAATAGAGAATAAACTCATAGAAAAAGCAATCGTAAGCAATCAGTAAAGTTTACACCGCCATTCATTTAAGGCTTCTTGAGTTTGCATAGAGAAATGTGGGCCGGACAGATACTTATTTTATGAGTTTGACAAATCTGCGGATCCACCGCAATGCCACAGCAGATCTGCCATAATTTCAGGTACACACTCAAACCTCAACTTCTCCTTGAATATAGTAAGTCTCTACCCATGGACATTGGAAGCCACACCCTACATCAGTTATTTGGGTTTCACATCTCTCGGGGGACAGACTGAAATCCACAACTCAATCCTTTTTTGGCTTTCCATCAAAAGTACAGAGTTTTAAAGTCAGGATGACTTCTGGTGAAGATAGAAGAGAAAAGCAAGATGAAGAGGAAGAAGAGTTACCACCGCCAAAGAAGTCCTCCGATGTTTGGAAATACATCTCCATCCCTTCAGGATAGAAGAAAGTTGGTGCAAAAATAGTCCAATGCAATATATGTCGCGCGTAATAGAAAAGAAGTATTCACATGGCACATACTCTATGTTCACATGGCACATACTCTATGTGGAAACATCTGAAAATCATCTATACAAGGATGTTTAACAGGATGAGGAGATAGAAGGGAAGGTGGTGCATCATCATCAGCTGCTGGATCATCTGTGGGACCTTTACCACCTGACCAGATGGTTACCATCCCCGCTGTTTCACCAGAACTGAAAGACTTAGTGACTCATTGTGGCAAATGCCATATGCCAGTTGCGCTAAAAAAGCCATCTGTTGCCCTGTTTATAAATATAGGGCCACATGCATCAAAGTAATAACCAGTCGCAAAAGGGCAGATTCTTAGAATCTGCCCCTTTACAACCGGTACTTTTTGCATTTGGGATGCATCATCCAAAATGCAAAAATCGCAAATTGCGATTGCATTTAAGGAATCGCAAATTGCGATGCCTTGAATGCAATACAAGATGCCATTTAAAATAGTGATTTCACTATTAGGGGTTGCAAATTACCGTCAAGTGAAACGGGACGGTAATTTGTGAAATCTTTGAAAAATGCACTAAAGTGCATTTTTCAAAGTTACATGTTACACACACACATGCCCTTAGGGCATGTGTGTGTGCAACATGATTGCACATTACAATTTCAGGAGTGCAACAGGGTGCCCTTTTAGCACCCTTGCATCCTTGAAATTGCATGCGCAATTTGCGAGTACCTATTGGGTACTCGCAAATTGCGCATGCAATTCCCATTCATTCCTATGGGCCTGTAGGCCTTGATGCATGTGCTCCATAGAGTACATTTAACTTTACAGTATGAGTGGCAGTATGGGTGGGTGACTAGGTGTGTGACTGTTTGCATGGATATGTGAGTGAGCGTATCTGTGGGTGTGTCACTGGAAGTGTGATTAGCTGTGTGCTGTATGTGACTGGGTGTATTAGTAACTGTATGGATGTCTAATGGGTATGGTTACTGGCTGTGTTACTGGGTGTTTGGGTGTGTAACTGTATATTCAAGTTGCTCTGTTCATGGAGGATTCATAAGTGATGTGTGGGTGTGTAAGTGGATGTGTAAGTGTCTCTGTCGCTGTCTGACTGGGTGTGTGAGTGGCTGTGTCGTTTTGTAAATAGATATGTGAGTGGCTGTATGGGTGGGTATGTGCATGTGTAACTGACTGCTTGAGTGCTGGGTACATGAATGGCTGTGGGTGTGACAATTGCGCTGTCCATGGTGCCATTCTCGATAATTGTACTGTGCATACAAGCATATGGCACTGAAAATCACTGCGAACAGCATTTAGCCAATACACTCCACTACTTGCAGAGCTCTGCGGAGCACAGCAGAGTTATTTTTACACTTCGTGGAGATCTGGGTACCAGCACTCCACCGAGGCTTGATTCAGAGTCCTTGGGTTCATGAGGTTTGACCTCCCCTGATCGTGAGGCAAAAGTCTTAAGATACGCAAATATGAGGGACATGTCAGTTCCCTGAACACTTTGGACAGGATAGGGATGAATGGGAACCATATTTAAGCATATGCTGTAGGGTCAAAACTGGCATCCATAGACAACCTCTCCATGCACAACAAGGACCAGAGCTGATGGGGGCATAGTCTGTGGTCCGGGATTTTGTCTGAACCACAGTTTGCCAAAAGTAACCTGTGTGCTGTGTTAAGGGCCAGAGCAATCTGTCAGCTTCTAGTGGACCGGAGAGCGTGTATAAGGGCATTGGACGGCCCCAGAAGGATGTATGCAGGGAACCGGGGAAGTTCCATTTTAAAAGTGCTATCAATGTCACTCAGGACCGTCTCCCAGAATCTCGTGAACTTGGGACAATTCCACAGGAGGTGTATCAGAGTCCCAGGGTTGTCGCAGCCTCGCAAGCACGTTCCATTTCTGAACGCTTACAGGCGTGTAGTACCAATATGAGCTAATTTTGTATGCTACGTTATGTGCTGTGTGGTGCGTCCTATAGAATATATCTCCCCATTCTTTGTCTGTGAGACTATGCCCATTGGATCTGGCCTGGAGTCTTGTGGTTGTAGGGTGTTTTCATCAAGTAGTGATAGATTTCAGATACCAGTTTCTTGCCATCCTCTTTGAGGAACAACCATTTCTCAAAGGGGGTCATAGGTCTGCTGGCTTTAGGGCACATCTCTGTGTGGTAAACTAATGGGTCAGATGAGTGTGGGTGAATCTGTCTTGTTCTAGCAAGGCATATTGTGTCTTGAGAAGTTCATACAGAATGAGACCCTTGTGATTAAAGAGGCAGCCAACTCGCTTGCAGACAGCCAATGCTTATCAATGCCCAGAGACAAACCGGGGGAAACTCTGGGTTTGCAAACAGAGAGGTCATGGGGGAAGGGAAGGATGAAAGCGCGGCAGACTCCCCTACCTTATCCCATATATTCAGTGTGGGGCTGGTGACTGGGGATGAGTAGAGACCCCATGATCTGTGGGCACGAGGGAGACAGCCCTCTCTCTAAATATGTGAACCCTCTACTATTTGGTCCATGAAGACCCAGTGCTTTTCCGTCATTGGGCGATTCCACTCTATCAGGTATCTTAGTTGCGTCGCTTGGTAGTACCGCAAAACATTAGGCTTGGTTTCTTGCAGCAATTGTTTTTGTAATCTGGGCTTTGTCTTTCCCCAGATAAAGCAGTCAATCTCTTTTTGGAGATTGCGTATCATTCCAGGCGGTAGAGAGAGGGGAAGTGTCTAGAAAATGAAGAGGGCCGGGGTAGGACGTTCATTTTCAACGCAGCTATTCTGCCTAACCACCAGTGAGGTACGCGTTGCCATTGATCTAGGTTCCTACGAATTGTGGGAAGAGTCTGGAGTAGTTAGCCTGCGCAGTTTTAGTGAAACTCCGAGCGAGTGCTAATCCCAGGTTAGGGAGATCAGCCTCTACATACTGGAAGTCGTACTGGGAATGTAGAATTTGCTCTGTGCCTGGGTTTACGGTGAGGTTTAGTATTTGTGATTTCAGCGAGTTTACTTTGAAGCCCTAAATGGCTCTGAATGTGCTCAGCTCCAAGATAATGGCTGGAAGCAAGCACAGGGGTTGGGAGATAGAGAATATGTGTCATCTGCATAGAGACTAATCAAATGATGATTAGCTCCAAACGGAATGTTCAAAACCCTGGGGTCGTCTCGCAGCCTCTGTGCGAAAGGCTCCATATATAAGGCGAAGAGGTGCAGGGAGTGCGGGCAACCCTTCCTCGTGCCTCTCCTCACCGTGAATTTGTTGGCGCACCACCGCACTAAGAGTACTGTACATGCTTTTAATCCACCTCTCGAATTGCTCCCCCACCCGAAGTGCCTGAGAGTTGCAAACAAATATGGCCAGTGTACTCGATGGAATGCCTTCTCGGCGTCAATAGCCAGTAAAAAAGCCTCTTCCCATGAGTGCTGAACTTTATCAATGAGGTGACACACGTGTTTGGTATATTCTCACATTTGCGTGAGGGAATAAAAACAGCCTGGTCTTGGTCTAGAACTTGGCATCAACATTAATCAAGGAAATTGGGCTACATGGATTAGTGTTTTCTGGGCTTCTGGATCACTGGAATAGAAGCCTGCAGCATTGTGTATGTTAATGTGCCTGTGTCAGCGAAGGAATTGAAAAGGCGAGTCAGAAGGGAAGCCAATTCCCTACAAAATGTCTTAAAAAAGATGGCTCTGAGCCCATCCGGACCTGGTGATTTCATTGACTTGAGCCTTGCAATTGCCGAGATCACTTCATCCATTCTTATAGGTTGGTCAAGTAGCTCTGATTCAGCGGGTGGGAGACGTGTGTTCATTGCAAACTGTACGTAGGTCCAATATTATCGTAGAGTCCCCCGCATATAGGTTAGCATAGAACGCCCCGAAATTCGGCTGCGAGAGCTGAAGCATCAGACATTGTTGAGCCCGCACGCGTTTGTATAGTCTTCACTGTATTTGTGTGTTGCTTGCTGCGCAAGCAGTGTGCAAGCATTTGTCCCCCTTTGTTGGTCCCTGTATAAAAGTTATGTTTGAGGCAAAGCATTGCGTATTCGGACTTGTCTAAGTCCAGGCGTTTAAGTTGCAATCTCTCCTGTTGTAGTTTACACCAGACTCTTGGAGCCCCAGCGTGCTTGTGTATGGACTCCAGTTCCAATACTGACTTCTCCGGCTCCTCCCTTTTGCCGCTTTTGCTATTAAAACTCCTCAGGATGACAATTTGAGTGCTTCCCAAACTGAGGAGTGGGGGACCTCCCCCGTGTCGTTATGAGCCAGATAGTCAGTAATCATCTGCCTGATTGATGAGACCACTTCAGGGGAGAGCAACAGCATTTCACATTGACGCCATGGAGGAGCTGGGGGGGTAACATAGGCTGTTAAGGTGAGTGTGATAGCAGCATGGTCAGATAGTGAGTGAGTCTCAATGGAAGAATTTGTTATCCAGTCCCAGGCCACGGGGAAGGCTAAGAATTAGTCCAAGTGAGCATAGGTTTTATGCACAGCCGAGGAAAAAGTATAGTCCCATTCATCGGGGTGTTGCAAACGCCAAACATCGCGAAACCCACAGTCAGCTAATCAGGCCAGCCCTTCCGGGGGAAAGGCTCCAGCATGCCCAGTTCTTTGCCCAGAGCGATCCTGTATCGCATCCATTACTATTTTGAGATCTCCTCCCACTAAAATTGCCTGGCCAGGGGACGGAAGGACCTTAGCTAGTGTATCAATTATAAAGTCCACCTGTTGTTCGTTTGGAGCGTAGAGTATGGCTATCATGAAATGATATGTACCTAATTGCACCCGGATGGCCAGCAGAAGACCCTTGATCTCAAAACAAGTACATAAGATCACTCAGTTGAAGCAGGTGGATAAAAAGGATTGCCTCTCCCCCCCTTCCCCTTTCCTGATGACCAGAACTGTTGGGGAAATTTCTTGGTGTGCATTCTATGTGTGTCTTGAGTGAGCAAATGTGTTTCTTGAAGCAGGGAGTGTTCTTAAAAGGAAGGTATCGCTGACCTCTTAGTGGAATTGTTTAGGCCTTTCACATTAAGACCTAGGGGCCGATTAGGGTGGCCGGTGGACTTTAGTCCGCCGCCACCCTAACAGTGCTGGGACCGGCCGCCAGTGGTGCTGCGGTCCCGCACCTGCAATGAGGATGCCACCGCCACCGTGGCGCTGGCATCCTCCATTCCCAGCATTGTGGCGGGCGGTGCTCACAGCACCGCCCGCCACAATGCTGGGCATGCACTGTGTGCATTGTCATGCAGAAAGTGACAGGCACCGTGAGGTGCCTGCCACCTTGCGATACCAAAGGGGATGATGGACGAAGCGTTTGAACAAATCAAACACTCACCCCCAGTCAACTGATCTGGGTTTAATCCATCATCATTCTTTAGCTCACTCCACCACCCCAGTTCAGACATGGCCATATGCAAATCAGTCTGACCCTGTGCTTCATGGGAACAGTCCAGCCCGAACTGCCAAGCCATGTCTTCCCTGGACCGGAAACAAGCATCCTGGGACCGGTTTCGGGTTCATAACCCTCTTCAGCCAGGCTATCTTGAATCCAGTGTCAAAGTGAGCAAAGGACCCACGTCTGGGCATACCCTGCCAACTTAGGGTGAACAAAGCGATACCAAAGGGGATGATGGACGAAGCGTTTAAGCAAATCAAACACTCACCCCAGTCAACTGATCTGGGTTTAATCCATCATCATTCTTTAGCTCACGCCACCACCCCAGTTCAGACATGCAAATCAGTCTGACCCTGTGCCTCATGGGAACAGTCCAGCACAAACTTCCAAGCCATGTCTTCCCTGGTCCTAATGGTCATAATGGTCTAGAAATGTGTCAGCCCGCACAGATGCAGTCAGTCGGAAGGGGAACCCCCAAACTACGCCCCTAAAACCTAACAGAACATACAAAAACTATAGTAAACATGTTAATAATGACGTTAAATCTGGTCTGGGCATCAGGTATGATTTAATGTCACAATTAATTTGACAACTTGCTTGACCTTGTTAGGTAGTCCCATTCAGAAGTTAGCTGGGCTGGGGAACCAGACAGTAACTGAGTTAGACAATGGAGCTACTAACCACAGCAAACAATAATTTTGAAGTGTTGCTGCTAAGACATTTTGATAACAACATGGCTTAATAACTAATATACAGGTCCCTGCCATATGGCACCAAAGGTATTCCTTAGGGAAGACTTAAGTATATCCTTAAGGGAAGACATGGCTCTGCCATCGGGTATAATGACAGAGTCAAACTAACAGTGTAAAACAGATCAGTCTGCATTGACAGGCTGGGGTCCATTTTGTCTCTGTCACACGCAGGGTGGCACAAACAGTGGTGCAGCCTTGATAACACTCCACCTTACATTACCGGGGGTACCATATATTAGTGACTTATAAGCTAGTCAGTTCTTACCAATTGGGTGTGTCCAATTCAACATAACTTTGTATAGGGTTAGAACACTGTTACAAGGTGTGGTTAGCAGGCCTCAGGAGGATTCCAGCAGTAGTTCCTTGAGCCATTATTCAGTGTATTAGACCACAACTTGACCCTCCGCCAATAAGGCAGACATTATTTTGCCTCGAGCGGCCCTCTGCATCTTAAACTCTCAATACTAAATTATGGATCCTAGTGCCACACTCCTGCAATTTTGTTCTAACTATTTGGTGATTGGATGGATCTGCAAGAGAGATTGTACCATGAGTGTTACTCAGTCACCTAGACAGATTGTTCCATGACTGGTATTCGGTCACCTAGTTTCCTGTGGTCTGCATGCAGCAATGCGAGGTCCGAACCACATTAACAATTTTGGATTTCAGCAAAGTACAAGACTTCTCTATAGCTGCCAGCAATGCATCAAAACTCTGTCCAGGAGGAGAAGTTTGGTCCGGGGGATCTGCTGAGTTGGCCCCTACGGCCGATCAGGATGCGATGAAGCACTGGAGTTCGCATAACGTATGAGACCCATCTCAGTGACCCTCAAGATCGGGGTCCACTGCAGTGGGGATAGTCAAAGTCAGGTGAGGGCCCACTTACTGGTGAATATTTCATGTCCCAACACCACAGTATGAGCAGTCCAAGGAGCAGCTTCAATAAATAGTCACACGTCTCTTTTTCACTTCCCTCTATAGTGAAGTAGTGTATCAGTCTTGTAGCACTGGTGTGAGGTAAGACGGTCTATCATCTAAGGTCGGTTGAAACAAATGACTGTTTAGAGAAGTAAACTGGATTCAGACCATACACAGATGGTGCACAGTAGGATTTTACTTGCAATAAAAATGTTCTGTTAGGGTGCACGTTTCAGACTACATTAAACACACCTTAGTCAGTGATTTTTGGGCAACACAGCACATGCACCCCAGGGTGTATCAGCCCACAGCAGCAGCAGGATCTCAGCACCTGGGGGTATAAGGTGGAATGTGTTTTGTGGCAAGGTACAGCGGTGATCCTCAGCTGCACTGCCAGCAGAAGACCTTTGTTTCTCCCGTGAGTGATAGCAAGAGGGCTGCAAGGCAGTGGCGGACAGTGTTCAGGGTATCTCAGAGTGGGGTCATCAGGCAGGCAACTGGACCCATATAAATCATTCTCCTCAGTTGAAATTATCATTATATCCCAGATAGACTAGGATGTCTCGAGCCCATGAGTTTGTGGCCATTTCTGAAAAGTTACTGCAGGGCGATAGTTGACCAATCTCAAATATTACATCACTCCCCTTGTCCGGAGGGAAACCCACGCAGTCACATAGAGGAAGAGGAGACCTGGACTCCTGCTCCCAAGCTCATGCCGTAGGCCCCGTTGCCACACCTCTGTCCTCCAGCGGTGAATCCCTGGGCACTGGCGACTTCCCCGGTAGACACTACAGTCTGGAGCATCACAGGCGGGAATTGTGCCATGAGCACTGGGTCGAGGCGCATCCAAGGCTCTGCATCGTGTGTGGCACAGTGAGGGTGAAAGGAAGGCAGGTAGGTGGGTTCATCCCCTTAGCAGTTCTCGCAAGCCCTCCCACTGAATGTGAAAGGCTGCAGCTCCACTCCGGTGTAGTCTAAAGGTCCTACCTCCGGGGCTTGGAATCTGTGGCTCACCATTCTCATTCTGGGAGTGTCAGGCCCTCGCCAGTGTCTTCCGGACCCCTCTGATCTGGCAGGCACTCATGGCTTCGCAGGCCAGCAGCTTCTAGCCCCCCGTCTGGTTCCTCCACCTCCTTGTGTGACCCCTGCTGGGCCGCAGGCCTGCCAGAGCCGCACACAGGTCTCCCCCGGCTCTGAACCTACAGGGTCTGAGATGGGACCATCAGGGCAGCTCGGCAGGCCCCCTCTAAATTGCGGATGCAAGCCGTGGGCCCCCATTAAATTCCGGATTACGGGAATAGGTTGCGGAGCAGCGTTAAGTCGCATCTGTCATCTTGGCCATGCAACCCAAGCCCTGCTCTGTCTGCAGCCATATTTTACATCCTTTCACAAAAACAAGCTGCTTCACTTGCACTTCGACCTGTGTCAAACAATTGACTGAATTTATAAATGGCTACCGAAATCTCTCACTTGTAAGGGGAAAACTTGATTCACATTCTATCGATTTGCCCCATGCTGCTAACTGAACTCAAGGGTTTGCAGCAGAGAATTTTTAACCAGCATGGTATTACATTAGGTCGACATGCACTACTGGAACATCTCCCCAAGCGAATGCAGACTTCATAAAATGTATAATAAAAGCAGGCAGGGTACTGGTAGCTAAAGGCTCAATTACAGCTTTTCAGCAGGCACAATAAGTAATTTGAGCTGCAGTTATGCGGTTGTATCATCGTCCGCACTGTTCAGAATACATGTATGTAGTGATACTCTCTGCACACGTTTACAATTTCACTGTTATGCACTTTTAGCGACATTTGCACCAGTATCTCCATTCTTGCTTAGATGACTAAGGAAATAAGAAAATATTGACGTGGAGACACTATTTGTATTAAGTTTGCAACTTTACTGTATTGCACTTTTAGCAAGAGGTGCAGCAACATCTTTGCACTTTAATTCGGAAAAACACAGTTGAAAACATATGAGACATTGTGAAAGACAAAGGCACTATCTTCATTAGCGTACAATGTTCACTGCTTGTGCACCTTTCAATAAAATTGCACCAATATTTCTATCTTATTAGCAGGTGAGCAAGGAAACAAGAATGTATGGATGTGGAGATACTACTTGTATTAGTTTAACCTCTTACTGTATTGCACTTTTAAGCGGCATTTCCGCTAATATCTTGCAGCATGGCTGAAAAAATATAAGACATTGTAACAAATTATGATGTTTCTTTATCAGCAAAATGTGTTAAGGATTTCAATATTTTAATCCTGGCTTCCATGTAGAAAACGTTATGGTTTTTATTAGCTGAAATAAAAATACTTTGACTTACTGCTGGAATCCCTGATGTTTCTACAAACATTGACTGCGGCAAGCCCAAGTAAATGCATGCAGTCTTCCATACGTTGCAAAAAAGACAAATAGCGTGGGGCAGATTTACAATAACTGGCGCATCCCTGCATATTAGCAGGGATGCACCAGTTATTTTGCGTGACTTAAAAATACCCTTGCGCCGCCATGGATGTGCCGCTTTTATAATGCGGCGCACCATGGCGCACGGTTAGACAGATGCGTGACGCATCTGTTGCCGTAAGGGTGACGCAGTGCTGGAGTTGTGTCGCAAGCGTGACGCAGCTCCAGCACTTCTCAGGGGTGCCCTATACCTTATATGCTGCATCACTCCTTACGCCTGCTTCAAGCAGGCGTAAGGCTCTGACGCTGCGGAGACGTAAAAGTGACTCAGTGAAATGATTTCACTGCGTCACTTTTACGTGGCTTCCTGGCAAGGGAATGCCCTCCCTGCATACATTGGGGCAGATTTATATCGGACTTGCGCCACTTTTACGCCGCTGTTGCGTCACTTTTGTGACGCAGTGGCGGCGTAAACCCTGCGCCATGTTGCGCCCCATTTACAACGTGACGCATCTAGGGAGATGCGTCACGTTGTAAAGCTTGCGCCACATGTGGGCGTACCTGCACGGGGGGGGCGTTCCGGCGCAGGAACGCCTCCGAAAAGTGGCTGAGCGAAATCTACAAGATTTCACTCAGTCACTTTTCCGGCCATGCTGCGTCAAAACCCTGTGCCTGCTTGAAGCAGGCGTAAGGATTGACGCAGCATTGTAACGATAGGGCACCCCCGAGCCTTGCTGGAGCTGTGTCGCGCTTGCGACGCAACTCCAGCAATGCGCCAACCTTCCGCCATCAGATGCGTCACGCATCTGTTTATCCTTGCGCCACGATGCGCTGCATTGTAAATGCGGCGCATCTATCGTGGCGCAAGGGTAAACTTTCGTGACGCATCTTTCCTGGCGCATCCCTGCTGATTTGCAGGGATGCGCCAGGAAACATAAATCTGCCCCATTATACCTGACGCAGGTATAATGTAGCAAAGGGCTTTAGAACATGACGCATCTCACTAGATGCGTCACGTTGTAAATATGTCGCATAGTGGTGCATTGTTTACGCCGCCACTGCATCACAAAAGTGACGCAACGGTGGCGTAAAACTGTCGCAAGGGGCTTGTAAATCTGCCCCCGTGTCTTTACCAGTGCAAAGCTAGCCTGGTTTTCAAATCTGGGCTTGCTTTTTTATCTATCTGGTTCGCTAACGGGGGCCACTTTTACATTGGTGACAGGCATATTTCATGTCCCAGTACGACCATGCTTCTCTCCACACAAATACACAACTCAAGCAGCCAATGGGAAAAATATACCACTAGTAGCAGTGGAATAGTGCTGATTGAGACAATACCTGATTAGAACTTTGTCCAACGCGAAGGAGATGAAGATGTCATCTTTAAAACTAATATTTTCCCCCATAGAAAGAGACTATAACATGGTTAAAAAATATGTGATTTGGCTTCAAATGAGAACCACACGTGCTCTACACCTCTGATGACACAAAGCAATTTATGACTGGGCAGGAGGAGGATGTAAAATTGCCACAAAAAATGAAGACCTCTAATTTAAGGACATTTGTACAATCTGTTTGAGAGGACGTAAAAGGCATCACTAGTATGGCAGTGTCTTCACAGTGCCACCAAATGTTATAGTGTCTACAATCATACATATAATGTAAATCGAAAAAACAGGGAAAAAGCTATATACTCAATGCCGCACAGAACGATAGTTGTGTGCTGCACCCTGGTTCTCACTAAAATAATTAAAAAAAGAAAAAGCATTTTCAAGAAAGAGAGGGACGGGGAGCAAGAGAAGAGCAGGGGATCAAACTACCTGGAAGCAGTGCGCATCTGCCGAGTTATCTCACAGTCAGTTATTCATTTTTGTTTGTAAAAAGGCAATAATGTGAAGGTGAGAGAGAGAAAGAGAGAGAGAGAGAGAGAGAGAGCGAATGTGATCCCATGGCGTGCCACAGCTCATCTAATCAAACAATTATAAATAAGCTATGGTTTGGGCGGAGGAAAACCAATGGATCAGGCACACTGAGCTGACATGAAGTTTAGATTATCATTTTTTTCTTGCGAGCATATATAGATTAGAATTTGGCCTTGACAATATGTTGCATTTTTTAGACTTCCAATATCTTAAATATTTTGTTCGCCTTAGACAAGCTAGTCTAAAAGCTATGCTTGCCTAGAATTGTCAAGTTCGCAGTGTGATATGCCTAATACTTGCACTTGTCAATGACGATAAAGTGACTAAAGGTCACGACCTTTCGCAGTACCCTCCACCAACTGTTTTAAAGAAAACAATTACACTGAAAACAGTTGAAACTTATGCACTGCAGACATTTTAAGTTTCTTTACATTTAAGAAATCATTCCACACTTTCTATACCTATAGTAATTTACGCACTCAATCCCATCTAACAAATGCCATAAAACATATAACACGACAATCATATTTTAGATTCCACCTGCTTCTGTCCCCGCATATCAGAATTTAGGCCATAATGTAAGACCACTGTGAAATGTATCTGCAATTTCTGCTGCATTGTGGGTGTAAGGAAAAGAAGCTATACTCACTTGTGCATTTGTCGGGTCCTACTAACTGAACAAAATAAATACATAAAACATTGGTTTTGATTTGCTTCCCTAAGAAGTGTTAAAGCGGCAACTGCATACAGCTTCTTATGTAATACTGGCAGTAGCCAGACTGGTCAATTACATAGATAATGTCCATGCTAAATTAAATAACCAGGTATGTTGTCATCTTATTAGCAGGATGGAATATATAATGGCCTCATGTTGACCGCTCCCATGCTTTATGTTTTACATGACTAATCAATTATGATTTGCCCAGTATGTTATTGTGTCAGTTGGCAGCTTGAATAACAATATTTTAGGCAGCAGACTTAGAAAGGGCTAATAAACACACTCAAGTCACAGGGTATCGGTGGGCCTGCCTTAAACTGGCTCATCGCTTCCCTTTTAAATCGTATTTTCCAAGTTTCCTCACAAAATGCCTGCTCTGAAGTCCACTCTTTTGCCCATGGGGTGCCACAGGGATCCATCCTCAGCCCCCTGTTATTCAATCTTTATGTAAGACCGCTGGCTGAGGTGGCTGAGATATCAGGGTTATCCCTTTTCTCTTATGCCGATGATTCTCAAATCATTTTCTCCCTTTCCTCACACAATATAAATGCCCCTTCTATTCTCAAAATTGGCTTAAACAAAATAGCGTCTTGGATGCAGCAAAATTTTCTCAAGCTAAATGGAGAGAAAACGGAGATATTGGTGTTAGAAAAAAAAAGGCTCTCTGGAATCATCAACACTGGCCATGTGAAATGGGCTCTTTGTCGGAGATCTTTTTGTAAAAAATGCCGCAGTTGTGCATGTGGGTTTGAGGGACTCAGAAAAAAGGGGAAGTGATGGTGGTGTAAGTGATTGTGTCTTAAAATACCCTTCGGAACCGTGGGTTCAATTTTATTCGTCAGTCCGAGGGTAGAATTAAAAGTAGCAAGACAGGGCCTTAGAAGAACCTCTATTAATAGATGGCATAGAGGACAGGATATTACTCCGTTGTTCCTAGGGCCGTGTGTGACAAAGGTGTGCACTGGTCAACATGTTTCGCGCCTTCAACGGGTCCCTACTGGATCCCTTCGCGCTTCGTCAGGACCAAAGAAAAAAACCGAATAAAATTCAAGGCACTAAGTTATATGCACAAAATTAAATCTTGTTGTGCTCCTTGTTATGTTCAGTCATTGGCTAGTCCATACCTTCCTTCTCAAACTCTCCGATCTGCCACCCAAGGAAGGTTTGTTGTCCCCAAATTTAAATTAGCCCGGATGGGGGGTAGGTCGTTCTCTTATCTTGGTCCCTCATCCTGGAACTCTTTACCCACAGCACTCCGTAATGAGATGAACTATACTCAGTTTCGCAAGTCTTTAAAAACTTGGCTAATCAACAGATAATCTGTCTTTTCTGTTTCTTTTGAGCCCTGACTTGTCCTTTGCGACGGGAAACCCTTTTTGGGTAGCTGTTGCACATTATAAATTTTAAAACTAAACTAAACTAGAGGGCTTGTGCTGGCGCTAGTGAGTTGCCAAGCGAGGCAACAAGTCGCGAAGCATCACAACGCAGAGCAAACATTAGGGAGGGATCAACTTCACTTGCAGAAGCTATTTAAAACTGAAAGTTGACCCTCAAGCTGCACCAAAATCCCTTTGCACCACCCCCTTGCTAACGGATTGAAGCGGGGTATGTCTGAGGTAAACCCGCAAGAAAACTGTAGGTTTTAGTCAAAAGCCAGATTTACAAAAATACCTGATCTGGCCTTACCACGGTCACTAATGCCAAATAAAAACAGGCACAAGCAAGAAGTCAAGAGGTACATATCCTGATATATACATGGACAATGTAGTACTAGAGGCTGTACCAGTGCAAAGCTTAGAATAAACAATGGGCAGTCTACTTTACACCACTGTATAAGACTAAGGGCCCGATTACGATGTCGTATGGACCAGAGTCCGTCCGATATCATTTGGGAACTAGAACCGAACGACCTCCTATCATCGGTTCCAGCCCAGCAAGTAGGATGCGACCAAACCCTGTTAGGTAGCAATCCTATACTTTACAACGAGAGCATGCAATACAAACGGAATGCATCCTCTCATTGGAAAGAGCAGAGGTGCAGTTCATCCATGCATCCAGTGGCAGGCACTTCAAGGTGCCTACCACCAGGTGCAGGGATCAAACGTTCGGTGGCCTTGCACCCATGGGGCCCCTGCTGTGGATCCCCAAAGACAGATTCTCAATGCCTTTCTGTGTCGGAAAGGCCAGCACAGAAAGGCTGTGGGAATCTGCCATCGCAATTCCTTGAAGGAAAAGAGCCGGCAGAGGGATTACTGAAGGTTTTCCGAATGGCGGACGTGGTCTCCAAGCCCGTCGGAGGCCATTCAGAACTCCGATTTGGATTCCCTTCTGACTGACCAGCCGATTACGATGCGGTATGGAGGGCTCCGAACAAATTTCAGCCCGCATCGTAATCGGGCTCTTAGTATGACGCAGAACAGCCACGTGTAGTACGAGCACCACCAATGACATAATCCTTCTAAATCTAGTGCAGGGCTTTTCCTATACTTTCTGCAATGCAGTGCTGCAATTTTTCACCCCTAGGCCTACGTGTAGAAGGTCTGTGAATATTGTTTTTATTATTTGTGATGATTTTAATCAATCAATACAATGACCATTTAATTTAATTATATACTTTTCTGCATGATTTTAAATGAGAAATGTAATCTTACTGACAACTTAATGTATTAAAGTGTGTGCTGGTATTTATATCATACAGACATAGGTATAGAGTGAGGTATCTTGTGGATGTTCCATGTATTTGCATCATTTTTGTCAAAAAACCTTTTTTTTGTGACTACTTCGTGACGTTTGAACTTTATGCTGCTTTGAACGACATTTAACATGTTGTGGACAACATGGGGCAGGTCAGTTATTTATGGGAAGCTCTTTACCTGAAGGTACTCTGTTAGTAAAGGGTGTGCTGACTGCTGTGACCACTGATTTCAGCGTGAGGCAAGATGTCTGTTGAGACTGCTAGATCAGCGTGAGGCGTCGCACTGGAAGTTGTCGCTCTCGAGCACTGTCTCAGTGTGAGCCTCTTCCTTGCATCCACGCTAAGCATAAGCTTGTGTTGTCAGAATAGGCCTGCAGCTCTTTGCTTCATGCGCAGGACGACGTCACCACGTTCAGCTATGGCTGTGTAATATGGTGGAAATAATATTTTGGGTAAGAACTTGTACATTACAAATAAGCATGGTGGCAATATTGGATTGGGTAATTTCAGTGGAAAAGTCTCCACATGAATACGGTTTATTGTTGGCCATTTTGAATTGGGCTGTATAGGTTGAAAGAAGGTTGCTTGCATGGCGGCCATATTGGATTAGGCAATTTCCGTGGAAATATTTGAACAATAATAGTAATCAAGCCTGCTTCCACAGATCAAGTCTGCTTCCACTGTACATTTTCTGGAATGCATAACTAGACATCAGGTGGAAGAACATAGAAAGTACATTTTCATTATTTTAGAAGTGGAACATCAAAATTCTTGTTCTGGGCACTAGCATTTTATCTATTTCCTGGATCTGCATGGCATACTATTGGAGTATAAAATTCATTGCTGTAGAATGTTTTTCTTGTTTTTTTATTTTTGTGGATAATTACAAGCTTATAATTATCTCTATAATTAAATATACTAACTTTTGCTTCCCTACTTGTTTGGAGCTCGGGTATTTATTGTATAACATTGTCATATGTAAATAATTATGATTTTGACTCATAAGTTAGGTAGTACCACCTGTTTTTGTTGTAATGCAGAATGTAAGTCCTCCCCCGTTTTTTTTACCTTCCCCTAGTGAACCAATTCTACATTGATCAAAATGGAAAAAAGTGTTCAATGATTATTCGAGGCTTTGTGGCACCTCTTTAAGTGCTGAAAGAAAAAATTCTCTATTATTGCACTGATTAGGTCCTGAGAAACAAGAAGTAAATGAACACTTACCAAATCTAGCAGCTAGTGAGGCAGCTAATTTAAATGAATTAGAAATCTGTATCAGAAAGCTTGATCTACATTATCTTCCAGAAATCAGTACAGTGCTTGAATTTTATCACTTTGGAAAGCGGATACAGAAGGCAGGGGCATCTGTGGAGGAGTATATAAAATTGTTACGTAAATAAGCATCTACATCTAATTTCCAGGTTTCAAATGATGAACGTTTAGGAGATACATTTATGTTGGTTTGTAGTAGTGACAATGTGAGAGAATTGCTATGGCAAAAAGAAAATCCATCTATAGATGAAGTGTTGACAACTGAAAAAACTATAGAGCATTCTAGGGCATGTGTTGACACTTCAAAAAAGGATTCTGTCCAACAAGAGAAAGGAGATGGTGACAAATTTAGGAATGTGAAGAAAAATTTGGTAAAAAATGGATGGTGCTAAAGATTCAATGAAGAAAGATGATTGCAAAAAATATAAAAGAAATCTCTTAGATGCTGCAATAGTACTTTGCATTTAGCCAATTGTAAATATTGCCTGGCATGTAAGTTGATTTGTAAAGTATGTGGTAAAAAGTGTCATTATATAACAAATTGTATCTATAAGAACAGTAAAGGAAATGTGAGAGATTGTGATGACATTATTAATTTTCTACTAAGAGCCAAAAAGGATGATGGCCAATTGAAGGGAAGAAGGATCTATAGGGGGCACAAGGGTGACAATGCTTTTTGATTCAGGTGCTAAAATTACACTTATACCAAAGTTGTATTATGATAAGAACTAAGAAGAAAGGTACAATTGTTTAAACCTGCCATTAGACCAATGCAAGTTCTTGACTGACAGCATAAATTACTTAGGACGTCAAATCAGTGCAGGAGGCATTCAATCTAAAAAGGACTTGGCAGCTGCCATTAATGATTTGCCTGCTCCTACAACCAAGGGTGAGCTAGTGAAATTTCTTGGCATGGCTGAATGCTATGGAAAATATATAGTGAATTGAAGAGAAAAGCAAAAGTATGTGCATGCAACTAAAACAGGTAGTGGAGCTTGAGTGGTCTAAAGAATATGATACAGAGTTTAATTCATTAAAAGTAGAGTTGAGGGAGGTAAGAAAACACTATTGATGATAAAGGCTAGCTCCAACGGTTTAGGGACTGGTTCTTATACAAGTGGTGGATGGACAATAGAAAACCACTTTGTTCATTTCTAGGAGTATAACATGAATAGAAATTAAATATTCTGTTATTGAAAAGGAAGCATTGGGTGTGTACTGTCTGGACTGTAAGTACATGTAGGAAGTTCCTGTTGGGTTCTAGTTTTGTGATTAAGACTGATCATAAGCCCTTAAGGTAAGTTTTAATGTCGAAGGGTGTTCACACCATTTCCAATCAAATATGTGAATGGGTGATTGCATTACAATAATTTGGCTATAAGGTGATTCATGTTTCTGGGACTAAGAACACTTTGACCAATTGTGTGTCTCATTTATGCTGTGAGGAAAATCTAAGTGAAGATGAAGGTGATATGTTTGGAGGTGAATCTTTTGATGAGGATATCAAGGTATGTGAGGTGACAGGTAGAGCTATTCTGGAGAATGAGTGGATGGAAGAGTTAGAGAAAGATATAGAGTTGCAACAATTAATGAGATTAGTTAATTCAGAATGGACAAATAAGCAAGATCATGAAGGTATAACAAGAGGTTACTGGCAAGTGAAAGGAAAATAAATGGGAAGGGTGGTTTACTCTTAAGAGGGAGTAAGTTCATTCCCTCAGTTGATGTGAGAGAATGTATTGTTCCTCTGGCTCATGAAAGTCACAATCAATCAATCAATCAGGGATTTGTGAAGCGCGCTACTCACCCGTGTCAAGGCACTGAGTGGGAGGGCGTGCAGCTCCAAATCAGCCAAAGAGCCAGGTCTCCAGGCTCTTCCTGAAGGTGTGCAGAGTGGGTAACGTCTGATGTTCAGTGGAAGTTTGTTCCAGGTTTTTGCCACGATGTAGGAGTAGGCTCTTCCATCCGTTCTGGCTCTGCAGATGCTCAGAGTTTTGGTGAGGGCGAGGTTGGCAGAGCTGAGATTTCTCTTGGGCGTGTCGAAGGGGACTCTTTTGTTGAGGTATTGGGGTCCAGTTTTGTGGAGGGATTTGTAGGCGTGAGTGAGTAGCTTGATGGTTACTCTATTCTTGACAGGGAGCCAGTGGAGGTCTCGTAGGTGCTGGGTGATGTGTTCATGTTATGGAATGCCGAGGACGAGCCTGGCAGCGGTGTTCTGGATGGTCTGGAGTTTCCGGAGCAGGGATTTGTTGATTCCGGCATAGAGGGTGTTTCCGTGGTCCAGTCTGCTTGTTATGAGTGAATGGGTGATGGTTTTTTGGGATTCTGGGGGTATCCACTTGAAGGTCTTACAAAGGATGTGGAGGAGACAGCATTGATCTGTCGGGTCATTGTGAGGGAGGAGTCAAGTATGATGCCAATGTTCTGGGCGTGGTCCTTTGGGTTTGGGTGGTTTGCAGAGCGCAGTGGGCCACCAGGTGTTGTCCCATGTGCAGGGGGTGTGTCCAAGGATGAGGACTTCTTTCTTCTCCGAGTTGAGCTTCAGACAGCTGCTGCTCATCCAGGATGCAACATCTTTCATTCCTTCCTGGAAGCTGAGTCTGGTGGTGTTGGGTTGCCTTGTGAGGCAGAGGATGAGCTGGGTGTTGTCGGTGTAAGATAATATGATGAGTCCATGCTGTCTGACAATGGCGGCGAGGGGGGCCATGTAGATGGTGAAGAGCATAGAGCTGAGCAATAATACTTGGGGTACTCCACAGTTGATCTCTGTGGGTTCGGAGAGGAAAGGCGTGAGTCTGATTCTTTGGGTTCAGTTAGTGAGGAAAGAGCGGATCCAGTCAAGGGCATTTCCCTGTATGCTGGCGTCGTGGAGTCTGGTGGTGAGGGTGCGGTGGGAGATGGTGTCGAAGGCTGCAGAGAGGTCTAGTAGGATGAGGGCTGCCGTGTGGCCCTGGTTGAGGAGGGTGAGGATGTCATCTGTGGTGGCGGGGAGGGTGGTCTCGGTGCTGTGGTTGCTGTGGAATTCGGATTGAGAAGATTAGAGGATGGAATTGGATTCGATGAAGTTCGTGAGCTGAATGTTGACAATCTTCTCTGTGAATATGGCCGCGAATGGGAGGAGAGTGATGGGTCTGTTGTTTTTGAGGTCCACGGGATATGCGGAGGGCTTCTTGAGGCGGGGCTTGATTTCTGCACATTTCAAGTCATTGGGGAATGTGCCGGATTCAACGGTGGAGTTGATGGTGCATCGTAACTCAGGTGCTATGGCGGTGGTGGCCCTGTGGAAGATGTGTGGTGGGCAGGGGTCCGTGGGGGCTCCTGAGTGAATGCTCTTCATGGTTGTGGTGGTGTCTTCCGTGGTCACCAAGTTCCAGGCGGAGATGGTAGGGTGGCTGGTGTTGCTGGGGGTGGGTGTGGTTTTGGGGTCTGGTGTCTGTTTCTTGAAATTGTCATAGAGGGACATGATCTTGAGATGGCTTCACTGGGGGGTTTGTGAATTCTTGAATGATGCTGAAGAGTTCCTTCGAGTTGCTGGTGTTGGCAAGGATTTTGTCCTGGATGAAGGTCCTTTCGGTGGATCTGATGCATTCATGGTATTCTATCATGGTGTTCTTCTAGGCGGTCCGGGCTTCCGGGGGGTTGATGTTTCTCCAAACTTTCTCAAGACGTTTGCAAGTGGGTCTGGATTCTCGGAGGTCGGTGGTGAACCAGGTGGCCTTCATGGGGCACTGTCTGTCAGGGTTACGGAGGGGAGTGAGCTTGTGTGCGCAATTGGTGATCCATCTGTGGAGTTCTTTGGCTGCAGAGTTGATGTTGGTCATGGTGGGAGGGGGATCATGGTTTAGGGTGGAGTTGAGGTGCTCCTCTGTGACCTTGCTGCAGTTCCTTCGCTGTGGGCGTGGAGTGGGGTTGTGAGCAGTGGCAGTGTTGAAAGAGAAGTGTACACAGTGGTGGTCCATCCAGAGGTCCTGCATAGTGTGGCTGAAGCGGATGGTGTTCCCTCCTGTGAAGATAGGGTCGAGGGTGTGTCCTACCTTGTAGGTAGGGGTGGTGACAAGCTGTCTCAGTCCGATGTTGGTGAGGTTGTCTAGGAGGGTGGTGGAGTTGAGGTCACTGAAGTTGTCCAGATAGAAATTTAGGTCTCTGAACAGTCTGTAGTCTGTGTAGGCGATGGCATGGGGTGCAATGAGTTCCGTGATGGTTGTAGTGAATGCGGTTCATGATCTGGGAGGTCTGTAAGCGAGGGTGGCACATAGGGTCCCTTTGGGGCTGGTCTGAATCAGGAAATGGATGAGTTCCATGGGGAATGAGGAGTCATTCATGCTGGAAGTGGTAGTAGGAGGGAGTTCTTGTGTGTGATGATGAGCCCTCCTCCTGGGTGGTTGGGGCGGTCCTTCCTCTGGATCTTGTATCCGTCAGGGATAGCGGTGGCAATGTCGGGGCAGAGGTGGAGTTTGTCCAGGTTTCCATGAGGAAGGCGACGTCTGGCAAAACGGTGTCGGGGAGGTCCCAGATCTCTACTGCGTGTCTGTGCAGGGAGTGTACATTGAGGAGGATGCACTTCAGGGGTTCGGATGCGCTGGCATCCAGAGGGTGGGTGGTTGATTTGGGGGTGCAGAGGTTGGAGAATGTTCTGTGGCAGTGTCGGCAGGAAATCTGGCCGTGGGTGGGTCCGGCATCGACAGCTGGAAGATGTTGTTTCTCTCGGGGGTTGAGTGTGCGGAGGGCGGCTGAGTCGGAGAACCAGGGTCCCTGGCGCTGGTCACGGTTGGGACACAGGCAGGCGCAGACGGACTTGCGTTTCGCGTGCCTTTGGCGTGGCTGTGCGGCGGGTCCCATTAAATTGGGAACAAGGGATGGAACGTAGCTGGGAGGTGGGAGCGGGAACCGGTGGAGGGGAGGGGCTGCGGGGGCAGCAGCGGTGGGAAAGGGAGTGGAAAGGAAAACGGTGAAGGCAGCAACAGAAGAAAACAATATAAACAAACAATTCAAACAGACAACAGGCACAGAAACAGCAAGGCAATAAACAGAAAGGCACAAATAGACAAAAAGAGAAAAAACAAACAGAAAAAACAGAAATGCACAAATAGACAAGCAGAGAAAAAACAAACAACACACCAGAGGGATGCTGAGCGGACGGGCAGAAGACCAAGGCTCTCCCACTGGACCACCAGGGATGAGGAGCCTGCAGGTGGAGGAGGGCCTCAAACACCCAGCAGAGAATGGAGAGGTGCTGGGGCACCGGAGCACCTACGGAGCTGCGTGAGGGGAGAGCAGAGTTCACTGACCAGTCAGAGGTCTTGCTCCCTTGGATTTCAAAGACAAAGATGTGAAATAGGTCTGATTATTGGTGGCCTGGAGTCGATTTGATGGTGGTGAGAAAGGTGAAGGAAGTGTTGAGTGTCTGGAAAGTGATAAAATATTGAAGTGTAGGACTCAGCCAATGATCATAAGGAAATTGCTGACTGGTTCCTGAGACAATATTACACTTTATAAAAAGAGTTCTATTCGCATATTGAGTGTGGATCATTACTTGATAAGTTGTATGGATGTTTACTCTAGGTGGCCAGAAGTGGAGATTGTGATATCAGTAGAGTAATGTGTGGTGATACGATTTTAAAGACTTTGGCCCACATGCATCAAAGCAAAAACCAGTCGCAAACGGGCAGATTCTCAGAATCTGCCCCTTTGCGACTGGGATTTTTGCATTTGGGATGCATCATCCCAAATGCAAAAATCGCAATTTAAGTAATCTCTAAATTGCGATTCCTTAAATTGCCATTGCATTTAAGGAATCCCAAATTGAGATTCCTTAAATGCAATGCATGAAAGTTAAAAAATTAGCGATTTCGCTAATAGGGGGAGCAAATTACCATGAAGTTGAACTTCATGGTAATTTGCAAAAACTTTGAAAAATGCACTAAAAGTGCATTTTTCAAAGTTCCATTTTACACACACACATGCCCTTGAGGCATGTGTGTGTGCAAGATGTATTCATATGCAGATTTCAGGGGTGCAACAGGGTGTCTTTTTGACACCCTGGCACCCTTGAAATAGCATGAGCAATTTGCGATTCTCTAATTGAGATTAGCAAATTGAGAAAGTCTTCCCATTCATTCCTATGGGCCTCTAGGCCCATAGGAATCAATGGGGAGGTATTCCTTAATTGCGACTCGCAATTTGCGAGTAGCAATTAAGGAATGTTTAGAAATCGCTATTTTGTAAGCGATTTCTGCATGCATAGCCTTTTGCTATTCCTTATTAGCGAATCCTTATTTTTCGCTATTAAGGAATCGCAAATGGCATTGTTGATGCATGTGCCAGTTTGTTTGATCATGAAGGATATCCATATGTACTTCTCACTGACCATGGAGTACAGTTAACTTCAAGAGATCTGAAGAGTTTTTTTAAGGAATGGGTTATAGTGCATGAAAAATCTGCATTATACAATCCTGAATGCAATGGCATTAATGGAAGGTTCAATAAAGTATTGAAAGAAACCATTCAGCAATCAAGGGTGGGTGGCAAATTATGGGATGATGAAGTGAATTACAAAGTAAAGGTGTATAGATTAGCCTCTCATTCCCCCACTGGTGGGACACCCTTTGAATTATTTAGGGGAGCAGACCCAATAGTTTGATGTGTCCCAGGTGGATGAGGGCAAAGAAAGATGCTGGCAAAGAAAATATGGTGAACAAGTCAGAGCGGAGTAAAAGAGTTGAAAAATAGATTAGATGAAAACATAGTTTGATAATCGTAAAAGAGTAAAAGCAACACTTGTAGAAGTGGGAGAATTGGTAAAAATCAGTCTCCCGGATAAGGTTCAGATGGATCCAAATACAGTGTGCCAATAAAAGTGATAAAAATGTTGAAAAGGCTATAAGGACACAACAGCACAAAGTGTGGAATTTGAATAGGGTAGCAAAGTGGAATGAAAAGAATGTGGAATTGGAACAAGCGAAGCATCCCACAAAGAGTCAGGGTGTCTGCATGGTACAAAAAAGAGCTCAAGAAACATTATTGTACCAACCTATTTGAAGTACATTGTGGCAAATTAATTAAATGTGGTTATTTCTCACAGTCTTACTGATTGAAGGATGAATATGTATTTTGCATAGTTTTGATTTGCATTATCAAGATGGGAAGATGCTTATTATCTTGTGGATGTTCCATGCATGCACATTTAACTTAGGTAGTATACTATGAAAGGATGGTGGATTCTAAGAATGTGGAGGAGAAGATAGTTGAAGGTGGAAGAAGCAGCTGGGTGAGGTGCAATCCCTTGTACTTGAAACAAATATCCTCTACTAAAACAAGACCTGCGTATGATTTCTGCTTCAATACAAAGCGCCCTTCAGCAAAGTTGATTTGTGAAAGAGTTGGCAGGAAAAGCCTACTTGCAAAGGGCTGATGAATCTCATATGCCCTTTATTATTGATCAGATGCCATCAAAGCTCCTTTCAACGACCCTGCTTTGAAGTCTTTAACATATTCTTTCATGCCCAATGCAGTCATGCTGACAGATGAACACACATCTTCCTCTATGTCTCATCATGTGCCTGATGATGCACACAAACAGTCCCAATCAGTGCTTAATTTATGCCAGTGTTTACCAGGGCTTGAAACTGGGACTTCTTTCATAACACTGGCACATTTTTATCACATTTGACCACATGGTTGCATGGTCTATTTATTTCTAAACAGAGCGCATTAGCATTATGTTTAACAATTCAATGGGGTCTATTTCAAAGGTAAATTTACAAGTGTAGATTCACTCTAGGTGTAAATTTACTCTTACACTTTGTAGTAACTTTACTACTTCTGGCTATTCACCAACTCAGTTGAGTATTCAGTTACTTCGAGGAGTAGAGTCACTTGTCTCCATCTCTTCAGTTTAGATGGCGGAGTCTGCATAAACTTAGTTTATGACTGTAAAGTTGCTACAAGTAACTTTTTAAACATATTTTATCTTCCACACACTTGGCAGAGACCTGCACAACTGGGACAGAGCCATCCACATGCCTGAGCGGGACCTCCTCATTGAAGGGAATAGGAGGATTATGTTTATCTGAACCAAACCATACACACCTGACACACAACCCTTCCAAAAGCGCAAATACTGCCCACTACATAGTTCCTCATTTTTCTCTTCCTCTTTCATATTCTGGAGCTACCACATTCTGCCTGGAGGATGTAGTCCCCACTTCTGAAGATAAATTTCACTGGAGGGGAGAAAGCCTTTGTAGTTACATTCTTAGAAAAACACTACATACAAGAACACGGGCTGCCTCCATTCACCCTGTGAGAAATCAGGACCTGGTTGCAGTGTCCTCCCCACTTTTGTCCCCCATTTAGACCACTAGATGCTAATTTTCCGACTCCGACTGCACCCTGGGCCCTGCTTACCAGACCAGGGCCAGTGCTCTGATATTAAGGATATGCAAATTAGGTGCCTATAACCTGCCTATAAGTCCCTAGTATAAAATAGGGTATGGAGGTTTAGAAGTGCACTAGAGTTCCTGCACTTGCATGTGTGCACTGCTGTGTTGCCTGCTGTCAGTTTAAAGTCAGCACTGCCTTTCAGTCTGCCTTTGCATTACATTTACATGTTCAATTTAAAGGTACGTCCAAAGTCTCGAACAACCTTATGCTTACAAAAACAAAAGTCACCCTTGAGGTCTCCCCTAGGTGCCCCAGGTGTAGGATGCCTTGCAACTATAAACAGGGACATTATAAAATATATTTTGTAAGCCCTGGTGAGGGAAAAACTGCCAATTCCATTTTCCCCATTGTAGCGAATGGCTCCAGAGGCTAGCGTTGTAATATTTTATTTAACAATTAATATTGATAGTAGCCATGTAAAAATATACTTCAAGATATCAAATTAATAGATGCACCCAACAGATTGCCACTGTTGGATTTGTACGACCTATTACAGAAAATAAATCATTAAACTTTCTTTTCTGTGAGCCAAAGTCCAGCTTTCCAGCTGCTCTCTCCTGGTTGTCCAGCCTGCTCCCAGGCTGTGCCCGTGCTGCCTGATGAGGTGTGAAGTGTCCTGTGAGAGAACACAATAGGCTTCCTGTGTGCGGAGAAGTACAAACTGCAGAGCAGATGGCAGGAAGGGGGTGAGGGGTATCCAAACTGGTCTTCAAAGGGAGAATGTCACTTTAGTACAGCTCAGGCCCACCCCCCCATCCTGCCTTTTCAGCCTCACAGTAGCTTCTGTAATTAAATTAGGGAGAGTTTGGAAAGGTAGTGTTTAGGAAAATTAGCCACACTAGTAGGTTCGGTTAGCCTGATAAAGCTCCTCTGGTGAGACTTTCTCAATGTTGGATTTTGAGAGAACTGTGCTTTCTGGGACAAGAATATGCCACACTTTGGAGCAAGTGGTCATATACCTGGGTGGCACCATGCATCCCATTGGTCAGGGTTGCACCACATGCTTGACACCCAGAATCCATGGATAAATATGGGAGAGCTGCATAGCTTCTCAGATCTGCTGACTGAAGAAACAAGAAGAAGAAGCACTGCTCTGCTGACTCACTGGCCTGCACCAAGAGGACTGCTCTCACTAAGACTGCACCTGCTGCACACTGTGGGACACTGCACCTGAAGGATGTTGCTTGACTTACATCCAGTAGACCTTTAAGAATGTGGCTAAGTTCAATGTGGGATCTGTCCTCCAGACATCCCAAGGACCATCTGGGAGATTCCAGACCCTTGGATTTGTGTTTTGGACACGTTGAACCTTCCAGGGGAACTTCAGGAAGAAGTTCCAGACGTTTAGAGCAATGTTTTGAAAAAGCTCCATAAGTTGACTGACCTAACATCGAGAGTCAAGCCAGCTTCAACATTCAACAGCGACCCGGCTTGGATTTCAGGCTTGTCTGGCTGAAAGCTCTAGAGTTCTAGACCTACAGGATTTTACCGGGGCCTCGCTGAAACTCAAGCAGGTGAACCTGCCTGACAAAGTGGCTTGCACAACGCTGGAGTAAAAAGCTCCAGAAAACGTTCTAAGTATGGAGGTGAAATTTTGACCAAGGCCTTCCACTTAGTGTATCCAATCAAGGCTCTATTGCGTTTGGACTCAAACTTTGCCTTTGTCAAGCGTGACCTGAAGTCACTAAGAGGTGCTATATATTTTTAAGCACTAGAAAGTGTTTATTCTTTACAAATTCATATCTCCAGTTCCCTACATTAAATTTGTGTTGTTTTGGTGTCTATTTGTTCACAAAATTATAATCTATTTTTATAAATTGGAGGTGGATTTTTATTGTGTGTTGTGTCTTATTTATTTAATGTATTGGTGTTTTTAAATGCTTTACACTCCTGATTTCTGAGTTATGCCTGCATGCTCGTTGCCAGCTACCAAGGGTTGAGCAAGGAAATAATTTATTGAGACCTTTACTGACCCTTTTATTGTATTTGTGGCCTTATTACTAGTGGTAAGTCACTACTTATCACTATTAATAATCCACTTTCCAACACACCCTCAGTGGAACACAGAAGACAGCCTTATGGCAGGAGGTAACAGGCTCTGTCAATGCAATGGGGAACGAGGCGCACAGTGGGCTATGATGAAAGGAGGCAGTCCCCAGAATTCATCTTGTACAAGCACTTCCTAAAAGGCCACCTAGATTCCATCTCTATCTTACCTGCTTCGAGAAGCCTGCTCTCTCCTCAAAGCATCTGCATCTGCCTAAGGGGTTGCCTCTTTCCAACAACTCTAATGTGGTGGCAGGTAACATTTTGCCCCCTCATTCTCTCACTCTCTAAAAACAAACCTAAAATCACGCACCCATATCTGTAATTCACCCATACCGTCATTGTTAAGCAAAATAACATGGATAACTGGCAAAACACCCTAAAACACAGATCTGAAAATACTTAGATGGTTTGTTACCTTTCTTTATTTCTACTCTTTTCATACAATCAACCTTTCAAGCATATTGGTTTCTGAGGCTGTGGCAGGAGTCATTACAAGTGAAGCAGGGTAACACACACAGCAGTTCTCCCAACACACCCTAACTACATACACAAATATGTTATCCATTATGCAATGCACTTGTTAAATGTTATATATTTTCTGATAAGATTTCCCGTAGACTTGGCATCATAAGGGAAGTGCTGTAGGATGTCTGTTAGGCCTTGTTTTAACTTACAGGAAAGGAATATTTGTGGGTCAAAACCTTTTTTTTAAGCCATCAAAATATCCTCCTCTTGTATGATTTAAGATGACTTACTCTCTTATGTATGTCTGTCTCTGTCCTGTCAGTTTTTGTCATACAACAGCCCCTGGTGAACACCTTGTGAACATCAACACTGATGTCATCAGGGACATCGTGAGAGGAGCAATCATTCTCTCTACCATCCGTCAGCACAGTAAGGATGGAATTTCCAATTTTAACTTCTGCATTTCATAATGACTCCTTTTGCTAACATAATTTTCATAATTAATTTAACTATTTAATGTAATTCATGATGTAATTAATTAAATACATGTATTACATTAATATTTTATTATTTTGTTATTTAAAAAGTTGAACTTTTTTTTATTCTTGTTGATATATTTATCTTTAATGTGTCAGCAGTTTCGGTCATGACTACATCGATAAATTGACAAACACATTGGACATTTTTTATCTCTCTGTAGCTGCTGGATCAGGAAATATGTTATAAATACCAACTGCAAGTACACCGGTTCATCAGCTGACGTCACAGGGGGATTCAGAAACCGATACCTGGTGAGCTGACATTGCTGCGATAATAATTCCATGCAAGGATTAACTCTTAATTTCTGTTCACATGGTACTGTACCAACTGTAATACCTTTTTTTTTAGAACAACTGTGATGTGCTTCAACTATCTACATCGGGGCTCATTTATGAGCCCCTGCGTCACTTTTGCGCCACCGGTGTGTCACTTTTTGTGACGCACCAGTGGCGTAAAACATGCGCCATGATGCGCCATATTTACAAAGTGACGCATCTACCTAGATGCGTCACTTTGTAAACCCCTGCGCTACATTATACCTGCGTCAGGTATAATGTATGCAGGGTTGGCGTTCCCACGTAAGTAAGCATCGTAGAAGTGACGCAGTGAAATCTACGAGATTTCACTGCGCCACTTCTAGGGTGCAAATGCGTCAATATCGTACGCCTGCCTCACAGCAGGCGTAAGACTGACGCAGGCCCTTTCACATGGGGCTTGCCCCATGTGAAAGGACACATTGCTGGAGTTGCGTCACTTTTGTGACACACTCCAGCAATGCGTCACTTTTGCGCCTACAGATACGTCAGAAATACTGACGTATCTGTGACTCCTTGCGACATGATGCATCATACTGTAAATATGACGCATCATTGGAGTCGCAGGGAGGGCGCAGTGAAAAGTGACGCATCACTGTTTTCACGCAGTGATGCGTCACTTTTCATAAATGAGGCCCATCGTCTTTTTTCAGTTACTGAGGACATTGCGCTGGATAATGATGCTGAGCCAGCTACAAGCTGAGGACAGTGGCCAATCCAAGAAGTAAATCCGTTCCTCCTTCATTCAATAATCTTAGCAGCTAACACTGCTCAAGAAGAAGAAGGAGGAGGAGGAGTTTGTCTTGAAGGAGGAGGACCAGGATGAAGACGAGGACATAGTTGACCCCACACAGAACAGCTTCAAGAAAGCCACTTAAAGGCTGGGCAGCAGGCTTCCTCCTAAACCAGTGCTGAGTAGGCATGTGATGTAATGTGCTTTCTGGAAATTATACAAAACGAACCCATAATTATGAAAAATTATGCGTAGTTACATGCACTGCATCTCTGGTGGCTCATGTTCTAAAATAACATCAGAGATAGATTTTGCAGTAAAATAAATTGCTAAACAGCATGACATGTTGCACAAGCATGCTGCCATTATGATTACTCCAGCTTGCACCTGCCTAGCTATATCTCGTGTTTTACAACTTCCCAGTAACATTCACCACCATCCACCCCATTGGTGTCCACCTTTCCCCTGTTTTCAACTATATTTTTTCTTTTTCTTTCGCTCTGACTGACCCTGTGCTTTTTATTTTTTTTCCCCTCCTTTTGTAAGTGTTTCAACCAACCTTTTTCTATCAGCTATACCAAAGGCTAGCTGCACTGCCGTGCCCTCTTGAACTCTAGGTGGTCGATGGTGGTTTAAGGGGGTAACGCCCTGACGCATTTTTAATGAGCTGGAGGTGGCAGCACTGAACTTTTATGCACAGTGCCATATTACTAAGGCTGGGCGTCGTGCTCCGCTTCGCCCACGGAGTGCACGTAGCACTGCCTGCTTCGCCGTTTACCAAGTAGGCGTAGCAGGCAGTGCTACGCACATGCCGCTGCGAAGCAGAGCTGCCCGCCACCTGCCGCCCGCCCGCCCTCATTTTAAAATACTTTAAAGAATGTAAAAAGTAAATAAATGACCTTAGCTGCAGTGCGGCGTCCCGGGGCTCCCTCTTCCTGCTTGCCGGACACTTCTTCACACAAATGCTCATTTTTACATTCTTTAAAGTATTTTAAAATGAGGGCGGGCGGGAGGCGGGCGGCGCGTAGTGGGGCTACGCGGAGCGCGCGAGTGTGCGTAGATTTTGCCACACTACGCGCTGCTCCACGTAGCCCCACTACGCCCAGGGTTACATATTACCCTCATGTTGGCAGTAAGTGCCCAGCCCGGAAAGGCTGCAGCCTTACAGAGTGCAAGCTACGGTGGGGGAGAATATCATACCCCAACACACCAGTGTCTCCTGCACCCAGCGGCAGGTGACACACCCCTGGGCTGATTGAACTGCCTCATGTCGAGGTGGCGGGGCAAGGTAATGATGTTTAAAAGTGTAATTTTAAGTGTTTTTTTTCAGGAGGCATTATTCACATTAAAGGTAAGTTCACATAAATAAATGTGTGTGTGGGGGGGTATATATTATACACAGAAACAGACACACAGACACAAACACACACAGGCACCACAAACTGGTGTTCGTCCCACATGCCTAGTAAAGAGGAAGACATGGAGAACGATGAACATGGCTGATCTATTCTCCTTTGAGCATCTTCTCTCCCCCACCCCCAAATAAAATCTTGTAGCATTGCAAGGAAATGATTGCCCAAAAAACATGTTCAACCAAATGGTTCTTGAATGTGAATAAAGGGCAACCCTACATGAGACTGTTCTTCACTCCACCAGTGAATCAACAATGTCAGAGAAGAAAAGGAATTTTTAAAAATGCCTCAACCATAAACACCCCAAAGGATGCATCAATTATCCTTCCAAATGATTTAAAAGTCATAGAACAATCATCTCACACATACACATATTCACAAAAATGGTGGGAAACACATGAGCAAGAAAGTAGATGAGACCAAAGAAAAATGTGTGGCTACGTAGGCATGGACTCTAGGAACCACCCTGACAGTAGCCAGAAACAGACACATTAGGGAAAAAATAACCTACATTTTGCATGAACACAAGGCCATCCACAAGCCTTTAGAATGATAAAAATACCTGTAGAACAGCAGCAGTGAGAATGTGAAAAATACATAAAAAATATACCTAAAGACTACTGCAGAACTGACGAGGTCCGAGCAGTAAAACAACAACACAGTAAAATGTTTAGTAAATCTGTACAAAATGAACAAACAATCACAATGAAATGGAGAACATGAATATTATAACCCAAGTCCTCCACTATCCCAAACATGTGCAAAACATTAACCCTAAAAAAAACCTTATTCCCACATCAGTCTCTTCTCCAAACACCTGGCCATCAAGCAACAAACAAAAAAAAGGAACAAAATAGTGGTGTCTGCATCCCTCAAACAACCAGCTTTTTGCAAAGAACTGCATTGAACTTACGTGATTTTTCCCAAACAGTAAAGATTCCAGAGGTGAAGCTGCTGCAGAGATTGCAAATAAAAAGGGAATTATATTTTCCCTGCAAAATCAAAAATGGCCAAGCATGAACAAAGCAGAGGGAGAAGTGTTCAGAAAAAGAAGCAGAAGTTACTACTTTTTGTACAGGAGCCCCCCAGTTTCTATGACAATTTCTGTAAAAAGATAAAACATGTTTTGCGATAAAACAAAAATTACCAGAACAATCCACTTGAGTAAAAATCCACCTAAAAATGTATATTTGAGTTGATTTTGGAAGCCTTCATTAAAGATCTGTCACTTGCGCTAGGAAAATGCATGTCACAGTGTTCTTGCTACACGACATTGCGTAATCGCATAATCTTGGGCATTAAGCGTACATTTCGTTATGCCAAATGCATGAAATTACTCCAAATTATGCTGCCATAATGAAAATTATGTCCGGCCCAAGTTCTGAGGATTGTAAGTCCCCAGCCATAAGGTAGCAGCCATGGATGCTAGTTCCACTGTCTAAGTGAAGCAGTCATGGATGCTTGATGTAAGAATAAGCTCCACATAGCCCTCAGCTAACAGGTGCAACCTCCTACCCAATTTCCTACATACTCCTCCCATGAGGGTGCATTTCTCGTCTTCTCCAATTCATCAAGGTAAGAATACCCCTGGTGGGGAACAGGCATACCCGTTCATCATTGTTCTCCCTTAACCACCCAGATGGCACCCCTCTCTGTGATGGACAACATGCCTTTTTATGTCAAACAGGCACGCATGAAGGGGGCAGTGGCTGGCATGATCTAACGCGGCCCTCTCAGTGATAATTTTTTCCATTTACGATCTTATGTTCTGTAGGATATTAGTGCAATGGGGGTTACTGTCCATGACATAGCTTTTCCCCTTAAAGGACTCCATCAAATGATTGACAGGCATTCCTTGGATAAAGTTGTGAAATGTTACCAAGACATTGCAAATAACACTGAGATAATTTGTAAAGCTTTATGTAAGCTTTAGGTAAGAGAGTGCAAGGCAACATGCAATGGCCATAAAGATGATAGGGGTAATAAGTAAATCGACCAATGTCATTTTTCATGGGCATTTACAATATTCCACAGATGAACCTCAACCTTAGAGGAACATACCACCTGCCTATCTCACACCTCTGCCACAACTTGAAATGCCTCCAACCCCCCCACCATCAACTCAATCTCCCAATCTGGACGTTAAATGGGTGTGGTAGCAGGACCAGACACCCCACAGAAAAAAGGAAATACAGGGATAACAGAGGAGATATAAACTTGGACATCAAGAAGTTGAGTGGATTCGGGAGACAGACACAATGTTAGACTTAGCTATCACGGCGTCACATAAAGAGAACAAAGAGATTTTCAGTGATCACCTCTTGGGGTATCCTGACCTCTCCAACTAAGTCTCATATATTCTGAGAGATTGTTCCCTGAACCTCTCTGATTGGCCTCAGAACTTCCTTGAGACCGGCCAAGGATGCAACATTTGGGAAAATGGAGTGGCCTACACAAGAGAGCTGGGTTTTTGGGGGCAAAAGTGTCCCTAACTACTGATGTTGCTCTGGGAGTGCACTTGGAGGAGGATATGATCCCTGTGCATGGGGCATTGGTGGAAGATCCTATGGTATAAGTGCCTCTGGATTTAAGTAGGGGTGATTGGAGGCCCAGATAGTGGTGGGGCCTACTGTTTAGACACCACTGGTTGGTCTTGCTCAAGGCCAGGAGGTGCCCGAATATCTGCCTCCTCCTGGCTGATGATGTCTTCATCCCTACCCCATAGCTGGCTCAACACCCTCCACCAGGAGTCTTTTTATAACAGATTTAGGGGTATATTCTCAAGAACGTGTGATAACTACTGCAAGAGTAGCTTAACGCAACTCTCAACATCACAGCCTATCATGGGAAAATTACTCCGTGTTAACTAAGTATTCACAACACGGCGGTACTATGCGATAGTCACCCGACAACGCGTCAAATGGCCACGATAAAATCAATGCCACGCCACAAAAATGTGAAACTCGAACGCAAAAAAAGCTGCTATGAGGCCAATCGCGATACAAAAAGCAGCGAAAACCAGCGGCAGGCCTGCAAATCCCACGCGTCTGGGGTAAAAATGCACTATAGAAGCAACAAAAACAACACCAGAAAGAATCCAAAGTGCGCAGCAACATGGATGCACCCTGACCGAGCACAGAGGCCAACACGAACCCCAATACCCCCACAGACCACCAGCAAGGAACAACGGGGTTGGGGAAGGCCAAGGAGAAGAGGGAGAGGAAGACGGGGTGCAGTCTGCAGGAAAACAAGACCAGCGTCACGGAGGTGACAGAAGACAACCATCAATTGACCCACAACTAGACCACCGGGAATGCAGTCGGAGTGTCGAGGAGGCCAATGGAGGAGGACAAGAGGCGCTAGCAGGATGTGAAAATCTAAACCAGGCACAAAGCCACTGCCAATAGGAAGGAAGCAACTGTGACAGAAGGTGTTAGTCCTGTGCCACAGGAGGAGCTGGAGGAAACTGAGGCCATAGTCAACAGTGTGGAGACGGTGCAAGTAGTTTGGAGTGTGGACACAGTTCGGGAGGACCAGACACAACATCAACAGGGCAAGTAAAGACCAGGGACTGAGGGGACGGGGGGAGATGGGCACAATGGCACACATGCACAACGATGTGTATCACACTGCACACCCACAATGACCCTGGAACATGTCCCTCATCCCTGTGGCACACTGCAGCACACACACATTGCAATAACAGCACATCCACACTGACGACAATGTGGTACAATGTTTAACCCCAACACTGCAGAACAGACGACACAACTGGCTACGTACACGTGCAGGCCTACTACATCTGACAGAGCTGGACACTGTGAAATATACGCATACAACCTCACATCCGTCATGTAGTCAAAATGTACACTGTCCCGCATCTAAATTCTGCACCTCCTAAACAGTCACAATGTACATTGTCATACAGTCTGCACGTAAACAAGAACAATGCGCCAACATACATGTCAACACAATGTCAACATGCATCTCCCCTTCACATTACAAAGGGAAACACAACACCACCAGCAGAGCAAAGAAGACCACACATCAGAGATGCCGGAGAGGACCACCGCATCTTCGACACCGAAGCCCTACAACAGCCCATGGACATCCCACGCAACACACCACCAGGACCAGGGTAGCCAAGCTACTTAGAGGAGAACCCAGCCCCTGCAACAGACCACACAGCATGAAGCACCCGCAAGCACGGCAGGCTCACAACACTTCACCAACCCACACATGGCACCCCAATATCAGGTGTAAGAATGCCAAAAGGAGGTGACCGAGCAGGTGCAGGTGTGGTCCGAACCCATGGAAGGCGAAACAGATCACATACGTGTGTGTCTATTACCCTTCAGGGACCACCTACACCCCACAAAGGAGACCCACACTGCCATAGAGACACATGCAGATGCACATTCCCAGTACCGAACCACGCCCAGGGGCACGCAGATATCAGTCACACACCCACGTTGGCTCTGCGTATGACGGCCCAGTCCACTCCCCTTACAAATTGAGTGGGTGACAACAAAGCTACATGTCCAAGCTCCAACCCACTGCCTGTGGTGACATGTCTGCATCCGCTGTACACAGCACAATGTAATTTCGGAGGGCCCAGGGCCCTCATGCATACAACAAGACCACAGGAACACACACAGATATCATGTTAAACTGGCTACGGGCACGTGCGCCCGGCCCCTTTATTTGACAGGGCTACATGTACAGTGATGCCTGTGCTGGATGTGTGTGGGTGAGTATAAGCCAGCCCGCATGGAGTGCTTGGTGCTGTCAACAACTTGAACAGGGGACACCAGTGCAATGGAAACAGAAAACACCTGCATAGCAGAGTCAACTGCTGAGCAACATGGAGTATAGAGGTCACCCAACATACAAACAGCAGTGTCCGTGAGTTTCAGTGCGCTGAGGTTGGGGCACTAGAGCTGAGAGCGCTCATGTGAGGAAAATGTCTAGGATTGTGTCCATTCGGGATATTCCCAATGCAGACGCAGTGGGGTGTGTTAGACCTGCATCAACTTCCTCATCAACTTCCCAGGTCGCACAAACTGCCTGAGGTGACAATGCTGCGCAACATCTGCACAGCACAAAACTCAATCAGTAACGGTCCATGGGTTGCGGTGCACTGAGTCAGTGGCACCTGGGGTGCTGGGCAGGGGATCAGGCAGATGATGGCATCCACGACAGGTCTGACCCACTCCGTTAGTCTGCAAGTACCACTGTTACGACTCTGGCAGATGGTGGTTGGACTTGGCCCTGGCGATGGTGGTGTGTGCCTCCCACGGTGATGTAACGTTCAGGCTGGTCATGACTCAATTTGTGTGTGAGCTCTAGTGGACCACAGTTGAGGCGGGAGGCAGCGGACAGCGCAGGGCCACATGCACATGGTGTCGATGACCCCAAGACCACCGTCACAGAGGTCATCCAATATTCATTCAGACAGGGTCCCTGACTTGATCTGCACTGAGTTAGTGGCCCCGGATGCACAGCGGCCAGCACAGGCACACCACCACGGGAAGGTGACTGTCGGTCCACTGAGGTAGGGCCACGCACACTGTGTTGAAAATTGAAACAACGATGTGATTAAGCATTCACTAAAGACATGAACTCCCCTCTACCCAGAGAGGGTTTCTCTTCTTATGTTGTCTAATGTCCGGACTCCATTTTGTATTGTCATGTTTCCACGTGCTGTACACGAGAAGAGTCCTACCTTCTCGTCAGTTGCTCTTGTAATCTGCCTAGTGACAGTCTATAAATAGCTCCTTTGTCCGTCTGGCGCATGCCCAGATTTGATCACATCTGTTATCAGTTAAACCTCGCTTGACCATGTTTTCGCGGGCTCAGGAAATTGGTTACTCCGCCCACGTATTGGTTCTGTATCGAAAATGTCCATAAAAGGTAAAGATGTCTGCCTCATGATGTATCCACCCACTTATGAGCCCCTCTGTTGTGTATAAAAGGGGACCGTGTACGCAAGTTCTTTGTGCTACTCTATGCAATACTGAAGGGTGTTGTATGGATTGTAGGACCACCCTTAAGGGTTAATAAACTTTGTTTTTGTACTTTGCAGTTTCCGTGCCAACTTCCTTGTAGATTCCATTGCAGGAGAGCGAACCCTTGTGTCCTGCGGGCCTAGCTGGGGCCTGTATTCATCAACTGAGCGGGTCCTCGTCGATGTCGAAGGTGAATTTGGCTGAGGGTTGAGGGGGACAGTGGAAGATGTCCTCCAGGGCATGATGCAGAGGGCAGAAGCTATCCGGAAGCAGCAAATGGAGGAGTGAAAAGCAACGGCCCATTGCCACCACCAATTCGGGATCAGCTGCATGAAGATGAAAACTACCCCCTAGTTCATAGACTCAAATGCCAGCAATGTATGACCAGAGAGTGTCAATGAATGTCAGGGAACAGACTTATTGGCACCAGGGCTGAGAGGGGATGCAGTCGGTGATGAGGCCGGTACACTGATATGAACTCTGGCCAGATCAAGACTCTGTGACCTACTGGACCGCAATGTAGGCCGGAGGCAGCGGGCAGCAGTGGGCCACAGCCACGTGTCATAGGCTAACGATGCACAGAGTTAGTGACACCAGGGCAGTTGTCGGTAGTGTTCGATCACCTCCGTACGATGATCCTTTTTTCATCCCAAATGCAACATATCATCCTCTTACGCCTTTCCTTGCGTGCAATGATATGTACTCTGCCTTTGAATGATCGATGTTCAATTCCAATTCTGTGACCTACTCGAGCGCAGTGTAGGCCGAGAGCAGTAGTCCGCGTGGGCCCACAGAATCTTATGGCTGTGATGTACCACTAAGTCCTGGTGGCACCACATCAAAGGGTGTATAGTGACATACACTCATCCATAGATAATGTGCTCTGCCAAGGTGTAATCAAGACTCAGTTCCAAATGTGTGACCCAGTTGGCCGCAGTGTCGGCCAGAGGCAGCTGTCAGCGCAGGCCAACCGCTGTCCAGCCATCTCCTCCTGTATCTCTCACACACGAAGTTGGAATGGCATTTGTATTAGATTTGTGGCTGACATAGGTAGTGGCACCAGAGCTGAGTGGGTGTGCAGCCGACGAGGAGGCCGTGTCCTGCCTGTGACGGACTGCAATGGATTGGTGTGAGGCCTGCAGGACCGCAGTGCAGGCTGAAGGTCGGAGTCAGCAAGGGCCCACAGACACGTTTGTTGTGCGTCCTATGCACAGACTTGGTGGCACCACATCGGAGGGAGTATGGTGCCATGTACTCAGCCTTAAATCATGTACTCTGCCGTGGTGTAATCAAGACCCAGTTTCAAATGTGTGTCCTACTTGTTCGCTTTGGATGCCGGTGGAGTACGTCAATGATGAAGGACTTCCACGGGCCTGTGTCGCGAAGGCCGCGATGGTTAGAGGAGTCTGTCAAGGTCGGGGGCCTCGGGCTTGGAGCTTGCATGGGCATCTGGTGGGCCCTCTTTGACACACGCCGGTGTCAGCAGGTGGGCATTGAGGCCTGGGTGCGCCGGGGCAGGCAGGACTGGTTCGGGGACCAGCGTCCTGGGGTGCAGCAGGCGCACATGATCGCTGGCAACACCGCTCACAGCGTTGGCCTCGTGGTGGGGTGAGAGGCGTCGCCCTGGCAGAGATGTTGGGAATTCAGGAGGAGGACCACGCCCAGAGTTATGTGCCTTTTATTCACACCCCTATGCTGGCCTGGCATACGCCTGGCCAGCCCACTCCGCTCACGCTTACTGGGGGGGATGTAACAAGCAACATTTCCGCGTTCAGCCCCACTGGCTGGGATGACATGGTTGCGTCCACTGTCCATTACACTCCAAACAGCAGCGGTGTGTGTCGGCATGGATATGTACGTGGTCTACATACTGCAGTCTGGCCAGCACATCACCGCCACACTTGGCTTTGTGTACAGTCTCATTCATCAGTCACATGCCTCCTTCGCACATGCCTGGTCCCCACCTCTACCGACATTCTGCTATTGTGTGGCAGAAGTGCCATGTTGTTGATGGCTAATGTACATGGCTGGCCCAGGTTCCCACAGTGAGATGTGCTGTTGTGTATGGTGCATGTGCATGTTGTATGTGAGCTTTTGAGGTGTGTGGTGTGTGCATTTGGTATTGGCCAGCGAGCAGTGCATTTCCGTAGGTGCCATCCTGGTGGTGCAGGCTTTCTGTTGCGCTTATTGTGTACAATGTTGCCAGGACACACTAGTGGGACATGTGTGCAGTCAATTGCTCCCTGACACGTGCGGGAAGCCAGCTGTGGTGTACACACCTTGCTTGCTCTCTGGCTGTTCCTGCACAGTGTGTGGGAAGCATAGATAGTGGGGTACATCCATGGCCTTTGTGAGGGACTTGGATTTGCCAGGCTGTGTGACTCCTCCGTCTCAGGCGGATGTTGGTTGGAGGGTACCAGAGGCCAACACGTGCAGCATGTCTAGCAGCTTCATCTGGAGTGGGATGTTGGTTGTCTGCTGTGTTGGTACCGTCAGCCTGTGGGCAATGGTGGTCAGGATGCAGAGGAGGGTTGTCCCTTTGAGCATGTAGTGGGCAATGACACTCTCTGGTGTTGGGTCTGTGAGGTTGCTGCATTTTTGGAGGGTCGCTGTCTTTGTCTGTGCTGCCTCAGTGTTGGTCTGTGGGGGGTGGTGGGTGTCCGGGGGGGGGTGCGGGTGGCCCTGGGGGTGGTGGCGGTGGGTGTTGTGGCCCTCTTGGGTGTCCTGCCCGCATGAGCAGTGGCTCCATGGCATCTGTTGTTCCTGTGGTGCAGGCTGCCGTCTGACTTTACACCAGATCAGAGCAGGTGTTAATTTCCTGCAGCTAACGCGCCTTATCGCATGTTTTGTGGTCTTTTCGCCGATCTGGCTGGTCGTTGAGAATGTTGTGGAGTGGTGTTGTTGCAGCTTTTTGCTCGGGAACGCCTACTCTGCATCTCATTAGCGATAGTTGCCGGGGTCATCTGTGGCGATGTATTTTGCGACTGCTATCACAGGTAAACTGGTGCTATAGGCTGTTAGCGCCAGCTTGTGAATGGGGTGATACATTCATTGAGACTTTGGCTGCGATAAAGTGCCGTTAACTCGGCGATAGCTCCTTGAGAATATGCCCCATTGTGTTTCTTCTCCTCCCCAATGGTAGATAACTCATGCACCTGCTTTGCAGTCAATGGGTATCTCGGGTGCACCAGGCTACACTCTGTTGATCTTTGGCTAGCCCGATCCCCTAGAAAGGAATTACAAATTCACTGTTCAATACTGCATAGCAGATTTAATATTGTTTCACTCAAAGCAGTGAAAGAAGGGAACTTACTGAGGTGCTTTGCATGAAAGGGAGAGAGCAGGAAAGCTGCATATTTACAAAGATATCGAAAATTCCTACTTGCAATAGCTCACTGTGTGCTGCCTAGCGCCAACGCAGGCGCTCTTGTGCCATCAGAGATATATTCCTGCACAAGAAAAATCCAATGAGGCATTTTCTTCTTTCTATGTGTTATTCAAAATGTATCAGGCATATAGAGAGGAAATAACAACGGGAAAAAAAAAAATTCTCCTTGTTATGCCATCATCTGGGAGGCATACTGATTCATGCAATTCAGGTTTACAAACTTTTTTAGATCGGGGATTGCGTCAAATCTATACGTGGACACACGGTAATGACCATGCTCCAATCAATGAATGCCTCCTTGCTCGAAATGTAATCACATTTCTTTACAAAGCCAACCAAAGCAGCACAAATCACCCTTTGCATGGCTTGGTAAATCTGAAGTAAGGAATTGCGCTGTCTGCGTCACCTTGCGTGACATGAGGACAATGCAATTTCTCAATAAATCTGTCCCCAAATGTGCTTTATTTAAAAGGGATATTATATTCCCTAAATACAAGAACTGAAGTTGTGCAGTCTAACCAACTTGTACTGAGCCAACGTTTAGATGCAAATTTTTAAGAACTTCCAAATAGTAAGATATAATAATTTCCAAAAATGTGTTGGAATCAGGCATTCAAAAGAGAAATGTTTTGTTAAGGAGGGGTTTCTTTGCATAGTCCTGTGATTACAGTCTTCAAAGATGTTTTGCAACATTTTCAACACATTACTTATCTTACATTAGAGCATATTTGTACAAGGCAATGACACATTCTGAAGCATTATATTTTATTGTTAATTTTGGAGTAACATTTTTGATTGTGTTTTAAACATTGTGTAAATTTCCATATCTTTGAATTACATACATGGTGGACTAAAAGCAAGGTAAAGGTACCCAATGTCAGCATTATATAAACAAAGTTTGTCATAGTGAATATTTAATCGGTCTAACATGTTAAATTTGCGTTTTAATTGTTATGTTGCCACAAAATATAGAACTTGAAAAGCATTTCCATTATGTTCAGATAAGACATAATTCCATCCAAAACATGCAACAATACATGTGTGTTAGTATTCTTAAACTTTTATTGCTTTAATAGCACATAAATAACATAGATTAAATATAACATGGAAGGTTAAGAGAAAGCCCAGACTGACTTGACACCACTCACAAAATATTTGCTGTTAAGTGCAGAGCTTGTACTTAAGTGCTGATAATAAAAAGTGTTTACTTGTCAAAGAAAATGAAGACTTTTTTTTTTACTAGAGCATAGAATGTTTGTTAAAGACACTAGGTAAATTAAGTACAGTTGTCTCAGGTAGGCATATGTGGATGGTGTGGTGCTCCACCATTCATAACTGACAATTGACTGTCCAACCACAATATTACAACAACCAAACAAGCAGCTCAAAAAAAATATTTGACCCCACACCTGTTTACCCTGACCTCTACTCTGTATCCAACCCCAGGTAGCTGCATGTGGGCATAGATTGGGTCTAGATCTATCTGTAAGCCCAGCTGCACAGCGATGTTGTGCAATACCAATCTTGCATGCAACTTCTGTGGCATACACTAGCACCCCTACCCCGAGGGTTTAAGACATCTGAATCATGATGTAAGGATCACAAAAATGCATGCAATAATGGCTTGTGTACATATTTGTGTACTATTGTTTCACGGCTGAAGTGATGTGCTTGGACGACTTTGTATGTGGAGATGGGAAGAAAGAGCATACCCAGCATTTGCAACAAAGATGTGAAAAACCTTTTAAACGCTAAGGAGGAGACCGTCTTGTCCATGCACCCACTGCATGGAATCCCTCTGAAATCCATGCAGTGAGTGTATGGAATCCCTCCGGTGATCACAATCGAGAGATTCAGTTTTTAATTTTTATCAGGTCAAGTTGCTGGGGAAGGCCTTTTTTTGTTTGTTATGGCGAACAGCACACATGGCCAATAGACTCATTTACCTTCATTAACATTGGTGCTCATGGCATATCAAGCCCCGAGCACTGATTTAAATGAGGTAGGCGCCATTGGAAGGAGGAGAATCTGGTATCTTTCCTTAGTGGATCCCTGCCTGGGGGTCACCATAGAAGGTTGATCAAGTAGGGCTTCACCCACTAGTCACTAGGAAGTAGTTTTGAAGAGGGAGAGCGGACGCCCGGCAATGGGCTAGTCCTCCCACTGTGCGCCCGCCTCCCAGCCCCAAAGATCTTTCTGCCCATCACTAGGGGCTGTTTGGAGGTCACTAACTCCAATTTTCCCCTGAAGGGCAGAAAGCCCACTAGACAACTGAGGATGTTTTAGAAATTAAAAAAAGACCTGCAACAATCTTTCTGCCCCATCTCCAGGGCAGATACAAGGTGTTTACCTCCAAAACTGCCCCCCGGCAGGTTAAGAAAGACTACTAGTCCCCAGGGAGTTTATTTGGGAGGGGAGCAGCACCCCCCCCCCTTGGTAATGAGCTAGTGCTGCTCCTTGGGGATGACTGAAAGCCCACTGGGACATTTGAGAATTGTTATAGAAATAAAAAAGGGGTGTGAATAGCCCACCCAGGTATCGGGCCAAACTCCGTCTACCCAAATGATTAAAACAGAGGGTCAAGTGGGGAGTTGCCCCAATTAGCCCCCATTGGTAGGGGTAGGAAACCTGCTGGATAGCAGGAATAATTGATATAAAATAATGCGTTGGGGTCTGGCCCGTCTTGACATAAGGCACTACCCCTGAAGCCTCAAACGTCTTTCTGTTGTCGTAGAGAGTAAAGCATCCCCAACCCTATGGCAAGAGTGAGGTAATTTCAAAACCTATATGCATTGTTTTTCTAAATGGGCTAAGTCCCTATATCAACATTTGAAATGCTGAATGGCTGCACTTTTCAGACTTGATTAGGCTTCTACCTAGGGAAATCTGCCAAACCAAGAAATATTTTAAAACTGGACACCTGGAGGGAGTCTAGGGTGGTGTGTTTCATCTGGTTGTTGGTAAGGGAATGGGTAGGATCCAAGAGGGCACCCGTCCTTGATGAATGTGTGACTACAGGAGGCAACCCCCCTCAAAAAGCCACCAGAATATAGGTATCCAATTCAGATGTTTAACCTCAGAGAAGTAGGTCCTCTCTATTTTTCTAACACCACCATTACCTTCACTTTCTGATAGGATAGAGGGCCAGTTATTAACCCTGATGAATGCCAAAGACCTGTTAGGCTGTTAGGAAAGGGTAGAAACATGTTGGTTGAAACCAGGGGCATATAGTATCCGGCTCCAAGCCCCTCTACTACCTTATGGTAATCTTTTTATCTATACCCAGGGTACCACAGGAATAAAAGAATACTTTTGTGATATACCCTAAAGTATTTTTAGTTAGCAACTGGACTCTTGCTATCCAGAAAAGAATAAGAATGGCTAAGAACTCCCTCAAGATATCCCAACCCGAGGTTGAGTCTGCCTTGGTGGTATCATCCTACCAGGGTGGGAGGACGTGGCCTGTGATGAAGCATGTCAAATTACGTGAGTAAGCCCACCCCGTCCAATTCTTGGAATTGTCATTCTTAGTAAGAGACACACAAACATAATATTGTTCTGTACATAAAAAAACAACTGAATCATTTATTTTGCTTCTGGCATTCCCCTCCAGATGCTTACAAGAAAAGGACACCACGCCATCATTGTGTTGTATTGTCTTGATTCCTAACATTTACTTACCCACAATACCCTGCAAACCACAAACTTTGTCTAAAATTGTGCATTTTTCTTGAATGTCTGTGATATACACTTACAGAATCATGTCAAAAAACAGAATCAACGAACCCCAAAATTCCTAACAACCAGCATTCTTCCTCTTGTCCTGATAAAATCAGTTCTCCACTTGTGTGGCTGGGCTTAGTGCCAATGACAGGCACTGATCAAACCAGGGTAAATGCAAGTCCCAGTGGCTTTCTGTCTATTCTGGAAGTTTTCATCACAGAAATGCAAAGAAAATTCCTGTTTTTAGTCAAGGTTTGAGGGTTGCACAGAATGTTGGACAAGAAAGCTTTGTGGGATTCATACCGGGCACACCACCCTGGACTCCCCTGGATGTCTATTTCTCAGAAAAGTCTGGATTTGGTAGGTTTCCATAGGTGTTGGCTGAGCTAGAGCCAAATATCTACAAATTGTTGGAAAATTGTAAAAACAAATGGTTCAATTTTGAATGGAAATTTTGATCTCTTCATGCTGCATTTTGGGCCTTTTTCCATCATAAGCATGAGGCCCAGACACAAGCAAGATATCATTTTTATCGTGAGATGTGGGGGAACACGGTGGTAGGAATTTTGTGGATCCTTGATGATGCTGAAAGGTTACACGCCTTTATACCTATTTTTCATTCTTTATATTTTTCCTTCTGAATTGGTGTATCGTCCGTACACAGTAAAGAATAATTGTAATTGTATAATCAGTTTATTGGCTCTGGTAATAACATGTTTTTTGGAAACCTACAAACCCTGGATATTTCCAAGACAAAAAGGATCAGTTTGACGTAACACCCAATTGGGTTTGGAAATCACCCATTGTAACAAGGAGTTATGAATGAAAATGTTGTTACAAAAAAGTGTTCTTTCTTACTCATTTTCCCTATTCTTCTTTGAAATACATTGAGGGTTCTACACCGATGAACCCTTGCTGAAATCAGTGTTTTGTTCTCTTTTAAAAAATGTATAGCTTTCCCAGACCATTCATGGGTTTCTCTCCTGCTTCTACCATAAACTGCAAGTAGGTTGAAACCACAAAAGTTAGGGAAACTTGACTGTCTCTTAGAAAAATACTAAAACTGTGGTAAAAAATGATTTTTTAGACAACTGTGCTTGTTTCCGTAAACTGGGATAATGGTGGTCCAAGCACAGCAAACCTTTTGTTGTTGCTATTTTCAGAAACAAAAACATATGCTTTCTTGCAGAGCATTGTTTTCACCCCCCACCCCCAAATGTAGCTATATTTTGGTAATTTTCTTAGTTTTGTTCAATGGAATCCACAACTCTGAGAACCTTTGGAGTTCACAGGATGCTGCAAAATAATGTGGATGACTTATGTGGAAAAAAGTTATGAAGTCCTAAGCATGAAGTGCCCCAAATAGCAAAAAAAAAACTTATCATTCTAAGGGGAAAAGGTCTAGCAGACAAGGAATTAAATAGGGCCTCTATTTTAAATGTAGTACATGGTGGCTACATACATGCTGTGTGTGTTAGGGGAATATGTGTCTATTGTTTTGTAGTGATTAATGAGTATGTTTGATATGCCAGCCCCCAAGATGCACATGTAGCCACAGTTTGAGGTGTTATTACTTACCAATGAGCCACATGCCACCGAAATTGCCAGACACCAAGATGTGCAAGAGATGACTGACAGAGATGTAGCTGTGTGTGCTTCCAAGAAAGGCAGATTACACCCCCATGAAGCAGCTCCTTGCATCGCTTGCAAGTTGATTGAGTTATTTTTACTCAATCTAAACCGGTACTATTTTATACATTAGAGCTTCAAATTCTACTTTCATGATCAACACAGGGTATCACTGGTATTTTATGTTTTAATTCAATTAGTTTTCCATGATTCAGTTTTTTAATAATTAACGGGAAATAGTTAATCAACACTTCCAAAGCAGGTGTGGGAACTGATTGCTCCAACAGCGATTAACCTGCATATTATTTTTTGAAATTGTCCTTTCTTTCAGATTTAACATGATCATTAATATATTTAATGCCATCAAAGTCACCACAATGGTAGACTAACAAAGCCTTATGTCAGATTGTTACAACAAATGTTCTGACCCCACGTCCCACAGCGCCAACCTAGTTTTTACAATTTCTCGTCTCAGTTTTTAATTCACACATTTTATTGAGTTTTATTCAAATATAAATCAAATTACAAATTCTGTCATTGGATCTAACAAAAGTTTAACCAGTGAATTAATGAGCTTGCTGGCATTTTTATAATTATAAAGCTCACAAACTTTATTCCAATGTTGACACATACAATAATGAAATATTCAGTTACAAATCTGAGCCGAGCACGGTCATTACTTTGTAATATATTTGCAGGATTTCAATATCGTGTCTTCAAAACTTGTAAAGAAAGTTGTCTTAGCTTCATCAAAATTAAGTAGAGATCTTGAAATCTCTCAGTTAAAATCAATATAATCTAAAGCAAGACTCATTATATTAATTATTCAAAATCTGAAATTAGAATACTAAAGTTATAGTTTCGAAGTCCTAAACTTCACGGAACGAGGTGAGACAGACCCTGCTTTATATTGTAACTGCTCAACGGTCACAAAGGGTTGCAAGGAAGACACCAATACAGTGATTGAGGGAAAAAAGAAGAGCTTGCCTCTTTGACCAACTGGGAAAATAATGCTGATTCTGTTGTTGTTAACTATTGCACCAGATTTATGGACAAATGAATGGATCTTCCTTGGTTAGCTCTATACTTAGAAAACAGACATAATTCAGGCAGGAGGAGAATACAGCAAGATTGTTTGTCAACTGGAGGCAAGTATTTAAAACCATATTACCCAAATGGAGGAACATGTTGGTGAAGATGTTGATTTCAGCAAATACTGGAGAGGATATTTTAAGATTAGATGAATCTGTAAGATGTTTCATCCATTAATCACAATGGAAGTCCCAAAACACTAACTGGCACATGCATCAACAAAGACTTTTGCGATTCCTTAATTGCGATTTTTAAGGAATCGCTATTAAGGAATTGCAAAAGCCTATGCATGTAGGAATCGCTATAAAAATAGTGATTCCTACAAATTCCTTAATTGCGACTCGCAAATTGCGAGTCGCAATTAAGGAATGCTGTCCCATTCATTCCTATGGGCCTCCAGGCCCATAGGAATGAATTGGAGATTGCATGAGCAAATTGCGAGTACCAGTATGTACTCGCAAATTGCTCATGCAATTTCAAGGGTGCAAGGGAGTCAAAATGACACCCTATTGCACCCCTGAAATTGATCTGTGCATATATGTTGCACACACACATGCTCTAAGGGCATGTGTGTGTGCAACATGAAACTTTGAATAATGCACAAAAGTGCATTTTTCAAAGTTTTTGCAAATTACCATGAAGTTCAACTTCATGGTAATTTGCTCCCCTATTAGCGAAATCGCTAATTTTTTAACTTTAATGCATTGCATTTAAGGAATCTCAATTTGGGATTCCTTAAATGCAATCGTAATTTAAGGAATCACTATTTAGAGATTCCTTAAATTGCGATTTTTGCATTTGGGATGATGCATCCCAAATGCAAAAATACCGGTCGCAAAGGGGGAGATTCTGCTAATCTGCCCGTTTGCGACCAGTTTTCTCGTTGATGCATGTGGCCCTAAGGGCCTTATTAAAAATGTGTTGGTCCTGGGACTGACCAACCTCCGGTCAGCAGTCCGGATAGGCTAATTACAATGCAACTAAACACTGTTCAGTCGCATACTCCCATTTCTCAATAGGAGCTCGATTAACAGCCGTAAACCGTCCGTAACACAAACTCCCATTCCGAAATGAGAGATATTGCTCATCCCTGCACCCCGTGGCAGGCACAAGGTGCAGGGATTAACAGGGGGGCACCATTGGTGCTCCCTCGGCCCCCAACCAAAGACTGGAAGTACAGGGGGACCCTGCTGGGGGCCCCCAAACATGCTTTACAACATGGTTTCCATCTTGCACAGGCCGGCACGGAAACCATCTCGGAAACTGTGCATCGTAATCCCGAGGGCGGAAAGGCCCGCCCTTTGGGATTACGAGTCGGGTCCGACTGGCTGAAAGGCTCCTTGAGCCTGTCGGGAAAGCCAGCCAGAATTATCATCCGGTTAGGTTCTGACCGGCAGCACTGAAATGCGGCGGTCGGAAAGTAAACCGAGCGGCCGATTACGATACAGCCCCCTTTCCGGGCCGCTTCATGGTCAACCCCAAAGTTGTTTACAGGAAAAAGCTGCTTGTGCGGATTTCAATCAATGTATATGAGTCACCAGCTTGATGTTGATATTCTATGTAGCTAATCTGGTTTGCTGCGCTGCGTGGTGCAAGGAGTAAAACACAGCACAGAGCCATATCTTCAAAGATTCATGGTCACTGAATGCTCTGACTCACAAAAATGCTGTGTTGTGCGAAGCACAGCCTCACACCATTGTGCAGAGGTGAATGTGAACTGTCTATTATAAGATTTGTACTGGAAGCATACCCTTTCAGTATAAATTTTAATGCCTAGAAACACTCAGAAGAATATGACGCATTGGATGCCTCACTGCAGCACAGATGCAGTGTGTGGCTTTCTTTTTTTAGAAATAAACACATTTCACGAGGTTGATGCCTGCTTCAATAAGGTGTTGATTTTTTATGCAAATCCAGTTCTGGCTATCATAGTAGATTGGGCATTGCATCAAATTCTATGGTTATTTGTGCTGATTTGCTCTAGAATGGCACCCTTGACACAAAGTGATCCAAATCAGTGCGGATCATATTTTAAATGCAAAATATCTTTTGAACTGTATAGTATTTCAAAGATATTTATATCCTGAAAATACTTTGCATTGATTTGCACTGTTACACAATCTCAGTAAAATCATGGCCATTTTGTAGAATTAATTTGATGGTTGGAAAACAGAAAAAAGTTGCTCACTTTCATTGGATTATCCCAAGGCTTCTAATGTTTCTGCTTTCTTCAAGTAGTAAAGACAGCAGAGACAACTTTGTTGGGCTTAAAGTCACTCGCATATATTTTTTAGAGTATAATTGGTAACTTTAACAATTTGTTTTGCCTCCAGATTTTTTTTCGGGGCAAATCCTTTATAAAGCTAAAGGAATATCTGGTATTTGGGTAAATCAATTCTTTGTACCTAGTTGTTGGGATGGAAAAGTCCTCTGCATGGTAAAGACTATACCCCTTCCCTAGGTGCCCTGCTGTGCTGTTTGTCTCGATCCCTCATGCCAATATCTTGTCGTAGGAAAACACAAATGAATTATGTGTGCTATGAATCATAGGCCTGTCTAACTGATTGTGGTCTTGTCGGACCCGGTGGGGAGCTGAAATCGCTACCTCAAAGTGGTGAAAGGCTACAGCCTTCATCTGGAATTAATGAGCAAGATCACAGTGGTGGCAGAATACCGTTTGTTATCAGTAGTAGTCTACAGGTCCTTTTAACCCTGTGTCAATGGAATGAGGCCTACAGGCTCACTCACCTCTGGCCTGTAGAAGAATTTAAAAAGATGTCAACTTTGGTGTCCAATCATTTATATGGAATTTTTGTGGTACTCAAATCCCTGTATGTTACTGCACATCCACAAATACTGGATCCCACAGCTGGACACCTACGTGAGAAATTAGGCTGTTGGTTGAGTGGGGAGTGTTTTTGATAACCATTTTTTATTGATTTTAACAACCACAGCAATGTACAACATGATCATTTTCCACATGTGGACACAGTAATTACAATATATAACTACAGTTATGAAATCTACACACCCAGTCCATGATAATCCCACCGCCTCCCCCAGATCTTCTGATGTTTGCAGGGGCACCCTGTGCCTCATATAAAGGCCGTTCCTGCTAGGCACACCAACCTACCCTCCTCCACTCCTCTACCGATGGGGGGCCACGTGAGATTTCCACTTGCAAGTGATATCACATTTGTCCACCAGTGTTGCCACACAGTAAAAGTGCATTCAATCCTCTGTCCACCCACATACTCCAACAGCTAGCAAACCTAGTTGTTAGTTTCGGGAAGCCGAGAAACCCAGAGTGCTCCCCCTCGATCTCCTTCCAAAAGGGGACCAATTTCGGGCATGCCGAGACCATGTGGAAGATGTCCATCTCTGCTAAAGAACAACGGGAGCACCAAGCCTGGGCGTTCCTGCCGGCTGCTTGGAGCCGCTGAGGAGTCATGTACCTAAGGGGAAAACAATTAAGCTGGACTATTTAGAGGCACGTGAAAATAGCCACTTCTCTGGGAGCTAATATGGCCTCACGACACTTGTCATCCTCAAGCTGATCCACCCAGACCTCCCACTTTCAGTGCAGTTGAGGGAAGCAGCCTGAAGCATTAATAATGAGAGATCGGTAAATCCGGTAGATCGCTCCCTTGCCCAACCTCATCATGATGAGCTTGGCCTCAAGGGGGTTGAATTCTGGAACTTGTGCACCAGGGGGAATATTAGCTAACTAGGTATGACACAAGTTTATGTACTGGTGGAATTAGAAGAAAGAGAGCTGGTATTGCTCTTGCATTTCTTGGAATAACTGTACACCATCACCATGCTAGATATCCCAACATGAGTTAAGCCTATTCTGTCCCACAGATGAGTGCCCTGCTCAAGCACAACAGTCCCAACTTTTGGATTGTGGCTATCTGGGCACCTTTAGCACCACCACCAGGAGTCCAGAACTGGAGGGGCACCACTTGGGAGTATAGGACTCACTCGGGCTGGGTTCAAGTGTGTGTTGAAGATGGTTGGAACCTTTCTGTTGCTGAGGCTCTGATCAGGAGGCCCAACAACTGGCCATTTTTTTTTTTTTAAAAGGACATCTTTATTCAGCACTTTTCAGAATACAATACAAAGTGAAAAAGATATGCATACAAATTTCTATACAATTACTCCCGCCACCCCCCGCCCCCACCCCTCAGCAGCTGATCCAGCTCCTTAAAAAAAAATCCCATTCACCAGGAAATATAACAGGAATATATAACAGGAACATTGCCCATTAAATTAAGTGTAAAAAAAACAACAGTCTTAGCTGTCCAAAAGATAGAAAGAAAAGGAGAGCTTTTAACAATTCCTGATATACTTCCAGATCAGTGTCCCATCTCCTTATTCTCCCGAGGCCAACTCCTTAGGGGAGGCCAAATTTCCAACCCTTTAACTTTAGCCTTACGTCCCCTTCTAGAGTATACTGCAATTTCTAGCCTATACACAGCTACAAATATTCCTAGTCACTGTTGGAAAGTTGGAGGAGCAGGATCAAGCCAGTGGGTGGCCAGGCAAAGTCTAAAAATCGTCATGGCAATATAAAGAAATGCCTGTATCTGACCTGAAAATAGAGGACTTCCCACCCCCAGTACAATCAATTGTGATGACAGACCAATGTTCCTTCCCAGCATGGTTTCCAGAGTAGTGCTAACATCATGTTTCAAGGTATCTAAAGCAGGGCAGAAGGCGAACATATGAACACTATTAGCAGCTCCCTATCCCATTTAGCAATTTTAGCCGGTGTAATATAAAGATTAAGTGCAGTGAGTCTTCAACTTCCCCCAATCCCACCTGTAAAAGTTTCTGCCACTGATCAGAGTGTTTGGTCAAATCATGCGGTATCAACTCATTCAAAATTGTATATATCCCGCCCAATGTGGTTGAGCCACCGAGCAGCCCCTCCATCAAACTCACCCTAGAAAAACTACAGCAACCCCCTAGCTTCCTAACTAGAAAATCTCTCATCTGACGATATTTTAAAAGCTGTCTATTCGCCAGCCCAAATCTATCCCTAATGTTGTCAAACAATAATACTCCTGTCTCATCTATGACATCACCTATTGTCCTCACACCCTTGTCATACCAATCTCTCATGTTGCCATCATTAAAGACATTTGGGAGGGAGTCATTGCTGTATATTGGGGTATAGGTGTTAATATGTCCCCGACCTATCTTTTTCAGGACTGTAGTGCAAACTTTAAAAGCACAAATTAAGGTTTTAAACTTCACCATTTTGTAGTAGTTAAATTCTGTGTGGTGCAGAAGACACCCACTAGCCTTTTTCACCTAAAATCAGCTCAAAAATTTATATCGGGGCGCCTATCTGTGACATGTCCAATTACCCACTGTGTAGGTTTTTCATTTTGTGTAAAACTGAGGCCCAGTGATATAACTGAAGATTGGGTACTGCCCAGCCACCTATATCTCTTGGCAGCGTTAAAAACTTAATCGCTCTTTGAGGGCGATAGTAAGCCCAAATAAACCTAGAAAACATCTGATTAATAGAATTAAACCAGGAGCTAAAGATAGTCAAGGGAATAGCCCTGAATAGATATATAATCTTTGGTAAAAAAAGCTTCTTAATAACATTGAATCTCCCAACCATTGTAAGTTTAAGGTTCTCTAGTCGGTTAAATTCAGTTTTAAGTTTAGAGAGTACTGGGTCTAACTTACCTTCAGCAATCTTAGACATATCTGCCATTAATTCCACCCCCAGATACACTGCCTTCTGTACCACTCACAAATCAATCAACTGGAGCCCCTTGCCAACCAGAACTTGGGTCTTATTTTGATTGAGGCGGTAACCTGAAATATTCCCAAAAGTATCAGCTTCACTTTCATTCTCATCTAGTGCATCCATGGGATTCGAGGTGACAATTGCCAGATCATTCGCACATGCCAATATCTTAGTGCTCCCCCATTACTATGCACTGCTAAAATCCGATTATTGCATTCAATCTTCCTGACTAGCGGATCACTATATAATGCAAACAATAGGGGGGAGCACAGACATCCCTGACGAGTCCCCCTGCTGATCAAAACAGGATCTGACATCTCACCCATTATTGATATTCTAGCCACAGGATTATTGTACATTATTTCAATAGCCTTAATGAAATTTCCCCCCAGCCCTCTGCTCTTTAGAGTTGCCCATAAAAAAAAGGGCCAGGAGACCCTATCAAAGGCTTTCTCCACATCTAGCAGGATAAGCCCGATAAGGTCCCCGGTAATACTTGCGGCATTAAAAAGAGCTATAACCCACTGAATATGGTCTATAGTGCTGTGCCCTGGGACAAACCCATGCTGAATTGGGGAAACCAATTTCTTAATAACAGTTGCCAATTGTTTAGCAAAGATCTTGGCATATACCTTAACGTCACTATTTATTAATGTGATAGGATGATAAGACCCCATCTCCTTGACCGGCTTGTCTTTTTTGGGAAATACTACAATATTGGCTGACCTCCAGGAATTAGGAGCCCCTTGACCAGACTGAGGTTAAAAAAAACATATTTCATCAATTCCTGTAGGGAAGGAGCAAAGATTTTATAGAGTTCCTCCGGAATGGAGTCTGTTCCTACCGCCTTCCCATTTACCAGAGAACTAATAGAGCCTTGAATTTCATCAGCTGTAACCCACATCTAGCCCTTGAAGTCAATCTGGTAGTCCCCGGTTCAAGCAGTGAAACAGGGCTCAAGTAGCAGGCAGTCTTGTCAGAGTCCTTCAGTAGGTCCAGAAGTAAACTGAAGGGTATTATTTTGTATACCTGCTGCCGTCTTTGAATTAGGAGAAGGTTCTAGAGGATTCCTTCTGAAGTGCTTGAAGTTTCCTTCTCCCTTTGCCCTGGCTCCTGGTTGTCTTTATGAACAATGTAGGGGTGACAAGTCCTTTGTGTGAAGGCAGAGCACACCCTATTCAGTTGCAAATGGGGCTATGCGTAGCTCTGGTACTCGCATCCTGCTAATTGATAGCCCATCCAGCCTCACTCAATCTCTCTATTGTGTGGCTGCCTGGGAGGAATAAGCAAAGTCCAATTGCCACCTACACCCAGTCATATGAACCCAGTCAATCGTTATCGTGCGAGCGGCGTGATATCAAATCATTGCCAGCGTTTAATTGAAGCTTATGCTTGGCTCAACAATTTGTATCTACACGAGTCCGTCCTATCAGTCGGGGACTCCGTATCATTGCATACGATATCGTGAAACTCAGTTTATATACAATTTATTGATATGATGGAGCTATCCAGCGGCCTTATGGTGATTCGTATCCTTAATACCACAGCATGAATTTTCATAGATGGTAGCCCAAATAGATGTACTTTGGTACATCAGGCAACAAAATATACCCCAGTTATTTGGTCCTGATGAGACCCCGTACCTAGAGAGGGTCGAAACGCCGTTGACCACAGACAAAAGAGAGAGCTCATAAATTGAATAATCATATTGTATAGCGCTCATCCTTTTGTACCTTACCAATAACCTGTTTTTGTTCCCTTGTTTGTTCACTTTGTCACTGAAGACTCACCTAATAGGTTATGGTCACTTCACTGGGGCACACTGAAATATTTTTAATGTGAAATGATATGTAAAATCTTTTGATACTGTTTTATTAAAATTCCTACTTCGGCTGAAGTTAGGTAGTCATGATAAACAAAGAGACTATATGGGCTTTTTTTCAATCAATGTTGATGAAGATAAAAGTAATGTGAAATTTATTTGGACTCAATGGAGAGTCACGATTGAATCCAATAATTTCTGTTTTTGATTTAATCTCAGCGACTAATTGAGTTGCATATCCCTAAAATTTTCAGTAAAATGTGTTCTTTGTGAACGCTGTTTTTTGTACTAGGAACAGGCTGCAGGCACCAAATAGTTAGGGCTGGAAAATACCAAATTTCTAATTGTGGCATTTCAAAATTGTAACTTAAAATCTGACTTTACCATTAAAGAGGATTTTTAATTCCAATTTCTCAGACACCAAACATGAAAGTACATGTTAAACCTTTTAATTACATTGCACCCTGTCATATAGGCTACCTAGAACCTATCTAAGGGGTGACTTATATCCAATAAAAGGAGAGTTTAAGGCTTGGCAAGGGGGTTATATTACCATGTCAAATAGGCAGTTGTTTAAAACTGCATTCAGGCTGCAATGGAAGGATCTGGCGGACCTGCAGAAGAGGGGGAGAAGAACAACCTTACAATTCTAAATCCTCCCAATTACCTGGAATTCCTCTCTCCCTCCATATTCGAACATAATCTACCTGATGTAGTCACAGTTTTTGCCTCTCTCTTGATGGTAGTGAAATTGGTGTTCCTGAAGTGTTGCGACTCTAAGTTTACACCTGGAGTGAGAAGGGAACAATTATGTCATTGAACTAAGCCTTAACCCAACTCTCACTCCCACACGGAACTGACTATTATACCTGGAGTAGCTGCACTAAGCCTAACTCTCTGGGAATGCTGAAGAACTGCAGCACTCTTCTCAGTAGTCTTAATATGCTCCAATATTGTCGCAAGGAAAGGTGAAGCACTTGCTCTCCGATCAAATGTGAAGAAAAGTCATTTATATACATATATCTCTTCAATCTCCTGAACCCATAACAAGATGTCTCTGCCTTACTTGGTCTCGCTGTGTGCCTGAATGCTCTCTGGACTCACGGTCATGAACTCTGACTGGAAACGGAAATACTGCCTCAGAAGACGACGAAGACTCTGCACTTGAAATCCTCACTCTGGAACTCTGGCGGAAACTATTAGACGAACGCTTAACTCAGAGTGCAAGGGAAAAACACTGAAAAAACTAGTGAACTTTATTCTGGGGAACGAGTTCCCGGTGTGCACACCCTATATATTCTAACGGAAAAATTTGGAGGGGGAACTCTGACTGGAATTAAGTCTCTTCACTGGAACAGCTGAGAGACACAGCTGTCGACGCGGAATTCCTCAGTTGAAGTGTGTGGCTCACCGGGCGCTCGCGTAGCAGATTGGCTTGAGCTCGAGCCTTTCTCCTGAAGACTAGAGCGGGTCCTATTGAATAAACGGCAGCCGCCATCTTGGATGGGGTTCAAGCCGGTTTGCGCAATCAACAGGAGCAATTTGTTAAACAGAAACCACAGATGGGGATGCAACTTTCTAAGCTTAACGTGCCAAAACACCATAGTCTTTCTAGGAGCAGAAGTGGTAAGTGTGCAAGCAATTGAGTTCCTGACATGGGGTCTACTTAAGTGGGTGGCAAAATAAGGACTGCAGGCGCACTAGTACCATTTCATTTACTGGCCCTGAGTATATGGTATACAACTTAACTAGTGACGTATAAGAAAATCCAATATGCAAATCATGTGTAAACCAATTTTAGCACATTTTAGGGAGTGAGCACAAGCACTTTAGCACTGGTTAGCAGAGTCCTTATGCTAACAAAAACGAATTCAACAAAATAGGAGGGGTGAAGACAACTGTTTTGGGGGTGATTCTGCAGAGAGGGCCCAGTCCAACAGCCCCCCACAGAGCCATGTTCAGAGCTTGCCCTTGCTATGTAATGAAAAAGTAACTCCAACTCTAATCACAAGAGTCACAGAGAGTAACATGAATTCCTATGTAATCATCAAACCTACAAATTCACCTGCCTTTCCTTTGGTCTACCTAACACAACTTGGTGGTTCACAAAGCTTCTAAAACCAGTTCTTTCGTTACCCAAGCCTCAAGGTATAAGACTCATAATCTATCTAGATTACATTTTAATTATGCCCAGAATAATACCATAATTCTTCACTATCTTCCGGCGACAATTCGTCTCCTTCAATCCTTAGGTTTTATTATCAGTTGGAAAAATATTCTATAACTCCACAGCAACATCATTTTTGGAATTTAAGAGAATTCAGAGGAATGTTTTAACAACTCTATCAATTAAAGGTGGTAACCATCCAGACGTGAATCGTCCGGCTCTACTTAAGTCCACAATGTCTCTTAGAACGTTAGCCCAGATAGAAGGTCTGCTATCTTCCTCAATTCAAGCTTTTCTCCAAGGTCCCATACACTATCAGGCTTAAGAAAGACTGAAAATTTGCCATCTCTGAAAAGGTCTGTCTTTCACAGATCTTTAAATCAAGAGTCTGTTCTAGAAACCCAAAAAGTGGATAGAGAATTTGGACTCCTGGAATTGAAAAGCTGTTTTTGTTTATGCATCTGATCTTGTGTTAGAGCCAAATGAAAGTCTGACAGGATGGGGTGCAAGATATGGTGGAATATTGACTGGAGGAACATGGTCAGATTGGGAGTCATCTCTACATAGGAACTCTTTAGATATGCAGCTATGCTTGCAGGGTCCTTTGCAATACAAAGGACAAAGTCAAATGTGCAGTCCTCTTAAGGGTGGATTCTTTAATAGCTCTCAGATATATCCATCTTTTAGGGGGAACTAAGTCCAAATTTACTGCAGAACTGATGAACGGATTGGGGAATTCTGGCACTGAAACAAGAATCCAGTTCAAGTAGAATATCTAAATGGAAATTTTAGTACTGTATTGGATTGGTATTCCAGACATCTGCTTGACTCCAGTGGTTAGTGTCTTCATCCTTTAATATTCAAAAAGATGTCTTTACGTGTGGGTCCCTTCTCTGTAAATCTGTTTGTAACTAATCTAAACACTCATCACCTTTCCTTTTACAGTTGGAGATCAGATCTTCTAGCAAGGGCCACCGATGCATTCTGTAGGATTGGTGCCATGGGTTAAATTAGGCCTTGCCTCCATCCATAATGATTACCAGAGTGCTAGCTAAAATTCAATGCCAATAAGTGGTTCTAGTTTCAATACCTTCAGTGTGGTGTTCCCAAATTCCCAGCCTTTTGGTAATTTCCTTCAGTATTCCATTTCTCATTCCATCCTTTTCCAGTCTTCTCCTCAATCTAAAAGGCCATCCTCACAATCTTGTCCTTATTCACTCCTTCTCCCTGGCAAGTTGGAAAATGTCAGGCCAGCCTGAAGAACCCCATGCAGGAACTGCAGAATACATCAAATGATCCTTGGCCCCAGGTACTCCCAAAGCTTATCAATTTGCATGATCAGTATCAGTTAGTTGATTTCTGGAGAGGGGTAACGTTTCAGCAGATCTAAAATGGTTGTGAACTTCTTGCATCTCTATGAAGTCAAGGTAAGTCTTACATGAATATATAAATACCTATAGATTAGCAAATTCTGATGTCCATATGCCTGTTCATCAAAAATCGATGCTAGAACATCAGCTTATTTGTCATCTAGTAAGGGAGCACGATTTTCTAAAGTATGTATAGTTATGGATGTCATATTGGTCTTTAACTTGTTTTTTAATTGGGTTGATAATGATTTCCTATCCTTTAAAATGTTGTTTACAAAATTCATTATGCTGTTGTGTTTGGTTTCAATCATATGTCTTTCTTATGTTAGATCCCTAGATATTTCCACCAAACAATATATCCCTTTCAAGGCCTTCTTTACTGTTTCCAGAAGAACCGAGACCGTTTTAAAATCTTTATTTTATCTCCATTTTCTGAATCATTCATAATTGTGTGTGGGATCTTGTTTAAATGTTGATAAATAGAAAACTGCTTTCCAAAGAAAGTCCTCCTCTTATCAACTATTATCAAATATCTAATCTTTCCCTCTCTTTATAAACCACATCTTCAGTCTGCTACAACAGTGTAAAGTGTGGATCTCTACACCAGATGACTAAATATTCAAGAATGTTCTAAAACCTCTTTGGTATTAAACTTTCATTTGAAAAACAATGACTTCTGAATATCATCAAGCTGTTTACAACCATTTGACTGACTTTTTCCCAGAATGTATTTGTTCTATTGCTAGATTTTCTATTGCTATTCTTATTAGCCCTTATTATACCTTTTGTTTGTTCAGGTTAATGACTTTGCAAACAAGAAAAAAGGACTCGGTGCTCAAGGCATGATGGTTCGGTTATAGTTTATAACCGATTGGCCTACTACAACTTGTTTTCCATTGGCTTTTTTCCAAGTATCATGGGAGTTGTAACTTTCTTTTAGATCAGAAAAAAAAGCATTTTACTTGTCTCTTTATCTTTAATAAGATCCATTAATGGCTAGGAAAGTCTTCTTAATAAGGAAGATACAATATCTCACAATTTTCTATACATTTTAAGCTGCAGCATTTAAAAAAAGTCTGAATTGTATTAAACTGATTGTAACATCTTTTTGCAAGAAATATGCAACTGCATTTTGGTGTGTTTAATTTTGCACAAGCATTTCTACTTTTATTTGTCATGTTTACAAACATGTTATTTCTTTTACATGAAGGAGCAATACGCAAAGTACCTAAGTGATTTGTGGGTTATGTGATGGTGTTACAATATATTAAGCGGAATAAAGTGCGCCCTGCTGTGCATAAGGATACTTTATACTATACATGCATGATTATTCATACAGGATATTACTTGAACCATTCTCTTGTGTTTTTCCCTTTAAACCACATCTATTAACCTCTCACCTCTTAGCACAGCTCAGAGGTAAATATCAACTAATGAAGCTCACTCATTTCAGTGTGGATTTACGTATACATGTATACATGTAATTTGTGCTTATAATATAGATCTTTACTGAGAAGAGACTAATAATACAGACGGTATTCTATGTAGCATTGCATGTTGAACACACTATATGCTGCCTTTCTTTCTGTATATTTGTTGTATAACTCTATGCTGTACGAATCTTGTCTTCGTCACCTACCTAACAAAGGAAAAACCATGCAAAAAGAAAGATGTCTCACATACAGTACTTAATAGGTTACAGAATGACTTTATGAAATGTGATATTAACAAGGTATGCCTTACAAGTTTCACTGCTCTAGAAAATACCTTGCTGCCTAATTTAAACATGAAACATTGCAAAGGTGACAAAGTTGTTAAGAAATACAACTTGTATAATTACTGTATGACTTTATTTCACTATTGAGAGCTGTCATTGATAGGCTTTATTCCACCTGGTGACCTAGAAATTACTAAAATATCACCTTTTTATTTCTGACAATTTATGTGCAGTGCTTCAAACACTGAATAGGAATTCAATTAATACTAGTATGCATTCTTCTTTTTCTGTTTATGAAACATCACTCTTTCATAACCAATTTTAATTTTACATAAACAAACTTGAAATTCTTACTCTGCTTATGCATAATAAAAAACAGAGGAACAGTAATAAAGAGTTGTTGATGTCCAAAACATACTATTCTCTGAGTTAGAGATGTTCCTTTTTTCAATCCAGAAAGATACATGCATACAACCCTTTTCTTTTCCAAACAAACCCAAAAACTAGAAAGTTGCAGTGAGAAGGCACAAGACATGACAAATCTTGTGCTCAAGATTGCAGATTGTCTGAATGTAGGTCCCAGGGTGTATTCACCTCCATACCAAGCATAAGAACTAACGGTGCTCCAAACCTTGTAGTCTTCGACAAGGGAAATCAGTTAGCTCCAACCTTGGACACCACGAGGTGGCATGGGTGGGAGAAATAGGGCCACAGGCAGCCACCGACCCTCCCCCCACATGAAAAGCAAAGCAATGGATTATGCGAGATTCAGGAAAATGCCTGAAACTAAAGAAAATTGCCCAAAGGTAGCCCTATAAGATGGTTCCAGATACAAAGGCTGGGGTCAAGATCAGCCAAAGCCTGATACCTGGAAAAGATGAGGGAAGGCCACACTACTGCAGACTACGTGTTGAGAACAGAGAGATGCATGAACACATGATCCTGGGGCACTTTGCAAACACCAGCAGCACTAAACAGTGAGACGCCCCCTCACCACATATCCAAGTGCACTTGTAAACTGAAAAACACAACTCAAAGCAACAGTGCCCTCATGCACACACCATGCAGGGCACATTTGTTGAGAACTAGTGAAGTCCATGGAACACCTGCTAAAACATGGCGCTATCTGTAACTGTGCCCATTAGACCACCCCACAAATCATATTTTGCACCAGTCTAAGCATCCCGTTTGGATGGGGGGGTTTAACAGCTTAAAAAAAGAGTTGATCTGTCCAGGTAACTAAGAACTACCCTTACTCCTGAAATCACAAAACCTTGCTCAACAGGGGTCACCTTCTGGTGCCTCACTAGAGCGCGACTAGTGGAGTATGAAGATCACACCGCAAGGGTTAAAATACAAGGACTCCTAAAACCATTAATTACGGAGCATATGTAATGTTTCTGAGTTAATCATCAACTGAGTTTTTTCAAAACCAGGTAAGAAAGAAGACAAGAGTGCACCAATGCAATATGTCATCAACTTTTGCTAAGCAAGAAAGAGAAAAAAGAAAGTTTTTGCACTTGCGCCAATGGAAGGAGGAAAAACCCACAGCCTGCGTAATACCCAAGTGGGTGCACCATTCCTTCGTGTAGTCAAGCCCTTCCATGGCAAGGACATCCATGAACTAAACTTTGCGAACATTATCCAATTGGGCAAACAAACACAGACACCGGAAGTGCACAGATTGCTCTGAAGGGACTACCATCTCAAATGCCATAACACAACAAAAGTTATGTATATTTCTGTGCTTATGTACCCTCAGTCTACTATAGGCAACCCCACACTTGTTTATCCATGAGAAACTGCCGGGTCAAAAGGGACTAACAAATGGAGAACTACAGCGCCAGCGCAGGAAAATCTCATATTCCACCTACAATTACACTAATCAGAACACTAGGATTCTGCACACACTACACAGTGCCCTCCTATATAACACTTGGTACCAACACATGACTTGGTCCCAAGCATCAGTCAGGTCATTTTATGTCTGTTCACTGATCCCACATGTGTAAGGCCCAGATAGGCTTTACCTGCCACAGCCACAAGAAGTAGTCCCTGAAAAGGCAAAATGCCTTATTCACCTCTGCTAATGTAGGATAAGGGCCAAGATTCAACCCAACAGGGTAGTTGTAAACCTGACCCAATATGACACAAATCCGCAGCGTTATACCTCTCCACTGAGCCTAATGATATACAAACCGAGCTGAACAGGATGTGTAGAAAGTGCACCATAAGGGAAGACACTGTTTGGCCCCGAAACTTCCCAGAGAAGAGATTCTTGGAGGTAGAAAAACCCCAAGTTCAGTGTATGAACTGTTGCGGGGATTCTGCTTATGCACAGAACTATGCGCAGGAAACCAGGACCTCAGTGAATTGTGGTGTACCAAAAAACTCACCTCAGTACCTAGAACCCCTATCCAACTAGCATCAGTGTCTCATTCGTTCTCCGTACTACAGCGATGCTACCAATGATTAGACAACCCAGAACAAGCGACTTAGGTTACTCTCAGGAATGGTGGGAATCAAGAACACCTTTTCGTTGTTAATCTCATATCAGTCCACAACGTGAGTAATCAGAGACATGGAAAAGTTTAAAATGTTTATTTTTAAGTACGTGCTCTAAGATGCAGTATTTTGGCTAACATAAGCAAACAAATGATTAGAAATAAAACCATCAGCATTGTTACAATTCCATAAAACACAAAGGGAGAAATCATATTATAATGATAGTGGAAACAGGTCCTATAATACCTTGTGTACCACCCTCCCCTGGCTATAAGCTAGTTTTATAATAATAGAAGGTCTCTAATTTTGAATGGGGAACCCCATACTTCCAAGATCGGCTTAGGTGAATCACATCACAGGATCAGCACTGCTCTCTGTGTCTGGAAAGGTTTTCTCCAAGAATGCCAGCATCATGCATGCAATGCAATATTAAAGGCACCCGAGTTTCATATATTTGCAGCTGTGTGCTTGTTGTGTCTAGAGCATGGGCCGATCAACCTGAATTCAACAGCATGCATTGTTATTTGACCTTGACGGTTTCTGCACACAGTGTTCAGACTAAGGTTGAGGTGTAAGTCTAGGGATGTGAAAAACAGACCGTTCTCATGTACAGAAAAAGCAAGCAAGCAGTTTTACTTATAATAACAGCTACCTGTAGTGTTGTGTGCAAAAGCAGCAAAGTGGCAGGATAGCGTTAACATCTAAAACACTTATGCTAACATAGCAATGTGTGCTGGCAAAACCCTGTCTTCACTAAAGAACATGTGAGATCCTGCATCCATCTGTGGACCAAGGGTGGTCCTTAGCGTATCTGGGGTGGTCTTTCTTATCAAGTGGTCTCCCAACACAGAGTTCCTGTGAAGGGCTGTTCAGCTCGAGGATTAAAAGGGAAATGAGTCACATGTGGAGGATTGAATGAGAGTATATTCGCCCCATGTCGGGAAATATGGGACACCAAAGTGGGGGCTACACTTGGTTAGAAGGGAAAGAGCAACCACTGATTGTTTGGAAGCTAACACTGTCTTCCTTATGTTTCAGAGGTAAAGGAACGCTTCTGATGGACATGAATGCTAACTGCGGCTTGATATTGCTCATTCTGGATATACAATGAGGCACCTCCACTCTGATGGATTACTATTGACAGTGCAACGAGTTTGCCTATACTCAGCTTGTCCCTGGGTGGGGCAGACTCTGTTCCCTAGTAACCATACACACACCGCCCCTTGTCATTCCTATCTGACTTGTACCAACATCAGTTAAAGAAAAGACAGCTTTGCTGCACCAGCCTCATGACAAAAGATCTGCAGACTATTTTGGTTGAGGTCAGTTCAAACACATTCAGGAAGAATTAAGACTGTTCACAGACACACAAGTATGGGCAGGAGGGTCTACACCCTTCTTTACCCTGTAGACAAAAGCTAATGTCCACTGGCCACCAGATCACCGGGTAGGAGATGCTTAAAATGATGAATAGTCCTGAGCTCAGCTACAATTTGATCGAGGAGGAATTGCAAGCAAATCGCCTCATGGTGATGCAGCACTGATATTTGTTGAACGTAATGACCACGATGGAGGGAGGAGTGTGTGCCAAGATTGGTGCTGCCTGCTGCACCTTTATCCTATGGAATGACATGGAATATGGAACTCTGACAGTTGCCATCCAAGCATTGCACAATTACCAAGAGACATGCTTGGAGAGGGAGATCCCCTGAACAGGAGTGGTTTTCCAATTGGTTCTCCTGGCTCCCACAATGGTTATCCGAATTGCATAAATCAGTGTTGCAAGTTATCGCTGTGCTTCTATTGACTTGTGGGGCTGGACAATTGGGGATCACCTGCTGTAAGAACGCTGTCCTTAAATTAGGTAGAATGCAAGTAACTAGAAAGTTTGTCTTAGTCAAAAGAGAGCAAGGGAAACAGTAGGAGCCTAAAATAATAATAGTACAAATGCATAAGTTAAATAGTGTAGTTGAAGAATCAACTAGAGGGGGGAGTGCTAATATGGAAAATGATGGTGTTAAAATGGAAACCGATACATTCATTTATGAAAAGGAAATCACTGTCCTAGTAACAAAATCGCCCATTGTGAACTCCACATCAACCCGCCTCACAAAGACATAGTCAGGCAAGCTCTGAGACCCAGGTCCGGGGTACTGATTCGGCGGTCACAGGTGGAATGACGCGGAACTGGCACGAAACCCTGGATCAATCCCACAGGCAGGCACAGCAAGATTACAATGGTCAAGAGAGAATGATTGATTTTTTGATTTACTATCTTCTACCAAACCAGACGCCCTGTTCCTAATGGAAACTTGGCTTCACGCTAGCTCTGGCCCTGACGTAGCAAGCGCCTTACCACCGGGATACGTTATAGTCAGGCTAGATAGAAGCACGGGGAAAGGTGGGGGGATTGCGATTATTTTCAAAGATATCCATTCCTGCTCTTTGGATGCTGTTCTTTTTCAGAACTGCGAAGCCGCTCTGTTTAAATTGGCAGTTTCCCCTCGACTGGCGCTATCGGGTGTCCTAATCTACCGTCCCCCTGATCAGCCTACACAGTGGCTAACCTCATTCGCTGAGCTTGTGGCCCCCCTTGCTATGAAGGCAGCGAATTTCACCATCTTGGGAGACCTAAATCTCCATCTAGAGGATTCAAAGAACGGCTCTAGCAGAATGTTTCTTTCCGATTGCGAGGCCATCAACCTCATACTACGCAATAGTGGCCCCACCCATCAGGCAGGACACTTACTTGATCCTGTCATTTCCAACATTCTGTTCGACTGTTCCTCTCCTGCTCTTCCCCTAGACTGGTCCGACCATTTTGCTATATATTTCACTTTGCCCGCTGACACTAAAAAGTGCATGTCCCTTCCTGGCTTCAGGAATAACTATAGATCCTGGACTAAGCTGAACATTCCGGCTTTTAATGCCTCTCTTATGGATTCCTGCCCCGACATCAATCTTGGGTGCATTGCCCTAGCTCAGGAAGTGTCTGATTGGCTAACTTCTAATATTAATCTCCATCTGCCGTCGCGTCTGAGTCCACCGACCCCACATGTCGCCCCTGCCCCATGGTTCACAGATGATCTGAAGGCATCTAAATCTAAATGTAAACATCTGGAGAGATCCTGGAGGAAAACCTACGCTCTGAATGATAAACTGATTTATCGTTCAGAACTTCAGCTATACCATCAAGCCTGCCGAAAGGCTAAAGCCCGGTTCGTCTCTGAGTCCATTGAAAAGGCCATCAATCGCCCAAAAGCCCTCTTTTCTATGGTCAAAAAGTTAGCCGGCTCAAAGACCGTTCCCACTCCACCTGCGTTAGGGGAAGCAGAATGCAACGAAATTGCTGACTTTTTTATATCGAAGGTCGAAACCATCTACAATGCTCTATCTCGTGCTTCCCCCCCATCCATACCCCCTTCCGACCTTTCTACTCTGGACTCACCGAGCTTGCAATCTCAGGCATTTCAGATCTCAGAATGGCCCTTGCTAGACTCCAACACGCTGTCTGCCTGCTTAATGAAGGTCAACTCAGGCTCCCCCCTCGACCCGATTCCTATGAACATCCTCCGCCTGCTTTCCCCTGATGCTCTACTCATCATTCAAGAGCTCCTGAACTCCTCATTGCGAGAATCTTTAGTCCCGGAGGAATGGAAAAGAGCTCTGGTAGTGCCACTTTTAAAAAAACCTGGTGCAGACCCTAAGACGCTTGCCAACTTTCGACCCATCTCTTTGCTGCCCATGTTTTCAAAAATCCTGGAAAGGCATGTTAACATACATCTTACATCTCACGTGGAGACCATAGGCTTTCTACATCCGTCCCAATCGGGATTCCGCTCTCATTTCTCCACTGAAACCACCCTTCTGGGGGTCACCGAGAATTTACGCTCCCGTCTTGATCATGGCGAGACCACGGCGCTTATTCTTTTAGATTTAAGCGCCGCATTCGACACGGTCTCACATTCCATCCTTATGAAAGCCCTGAGATCGGCGGGAGTGTCTGGCTCTGCTCTTGCCTGGCTGGCCTCCTTCTTAAATCATCGCACTTTTCAGGTGGTTTCCTCCGGCTCCTCTTCCTCCGTTCGTTCATCTGCGTACGGCGTTCCGCAGGGGTCCTCACTGAGCCCTATGCTCTTCAATATCTATGTGAGACCCCTAGCTACCATCGTGGAAGACTCTGGTCTCTCCCTCTACTCATACGCCGATGACACTCAGATCCTTTTCTCCCTCTCCTCGGTTGCAGTAAACGCTCCATCTGCTCTCAAATCAGGACTCAGCCGAGTAGCTGAGTGGATGCAGGTGAACCTCCTGAAACTGAACGGAGACAAGACGGAGGTGCTCATTCTGGGCAAGCAAAAGCATCTCTGGAGTCCTGCTCATTGGCCATCAGAAATGGGCCCTCCACCCATCCCAGTGACCCAGGTTCGTAATCTTGGTTTTGTCCTGGACGATACGCTCTCCATGCGAAACCAAGTGGTTAAGGTGGCAGCCACTTGCTTCTCTATCCTAGGGTGGCTTCGCAAAATTTTATGGATGCTCCCAATATCGACCAGACGCTCGGTGGTCCAGGCTTTAATTACTTCTCGCCTGGACTACGGCAACGTGCTGTACCTGGGAGCTACTCTAGAGCTTCAGAGGAAACTTCAGCTCGTACAGAATTCTGCTGCCCGCCTTCTCTGTAAGGTCCCGTGGCGATCTTCCATCTCGCCTTTTCTGAGAGACCTTCACTGGCTTCGTATCGATAGCCGTGTCAAATTTAAGGCCCTCTGCTTTCTGCATAAAATCAAACAAGGTTCGGCTCCTGGCTTTCTGAAGGCCCTTGTTCAACAATACTCTCCTTCTCGTCCCCTCAGGTCATCCACTCATGGCAACTTCCGGACTCCGCGTTTTAAACTGGTGAGAATGGGCGGACGCTCCTTCTCTTGCGTCGCCCCCAAGCTATGGAATTCTCTCCCAACCACGCTGAAACACAAACCATCTCTGTTAAAATTTCGCAAAGACCTTAAAACCTGGCTATTCTCTCGCTAACAACAGTATGCGTAATCACTAACTCGACTGGCGCCGGGAGACCCCTTGCGGGTAGCTGTGCGCCTTACAAATTCAATTACAAATACAAAAAATACAAATGACTCCAATAAAGCACACATGGCCAGAGGTGGTAAGCACGCTCCTAAAAACACCATAAAACTCAGATGTCACATGAGTTGGGAACATATAGCCAATTAGAACATAGTACACGCAGTGATCACATTCTCCTCATGCCTGACATCTGGGCATGTTACCCACTGGCCACATTGTGTGCACACATGGTCGAGGCCCCACTGTAGAAACTATTTGGCCATTAATTTATGACTCTAAGGCAGCAACCAACATTCCTCACCATATATGGTTTGCTGGAGAACTTTACAACCTGATGAAAATTGTATTGAAGAAGGATGCCAACTGAAATGAGACAGTCCTCAGACCCTGTGACTGTAGCTGCTCTCCCGGCCACTATGTTTAATTAAACAAACTGTTCCTGTTTTTCCAAATGCCTTTTGCCTCTTGTTTTTTAAGGTATCTCGTAATCAAGTAACATTTTCGTGAATTATATTTAGGACACAATGTTTTTGTCACCCAATATTTATTCCATGATATTATGGTAGCAACTAAGTGGGAAGTTAGGAAACAATAATCCACAAATTAGGCGACATATTTGCATATCTGCAGTTTGCCTATGTCTTCTTGAGACACTTGGCACTGCCCTTTCTACCCTGGTCTCCGAGGTATTGAAGCCAGCTGCTGTTACAGAATGTAGGTATGAATCTCGGCTCACTGCTTTCTCAGGCTGGACATACTTTTTATTCCCTGGGAGCCTTGTAGGCCAGTTTTGATACCCCAGAGCCTTTATAGCTTTCCTCAGCTCCATGAAGTAAACTGAAGCAGGTATGTGGAGGCTTCAAGACAGAGAGGCACACATAGAGGATGGGAGTAGAGAAAAAACAATCAGAAAGGGAGTAGAGAGAGAGGAGTCAGGAGACAAAGAGAATGGATAGATGGAAAGAGATTTTGTAAGAAGCAAAAAGGGAATGGTCCTGGATGCTTTTGCTTCCCCAGTCTGGCCCTGTTCTTGCTTTTTACAGTTTCTACTCATTTTATATGTGGGAATGTATCTGCTCATTAGCAATATTTTAAACTCCTAGAATCACTGACGGAGTGGAGGCCGTTAATAATATTATTATGTTTGATTGTTATAAAATTGCATTTGTGTACTGCATACCAACCCTCACAAGATAGGATATACATACTGCAGACCTCAGGTGGACCTTGCTTTGATAGGATAAAAAGAATGTAGGCCCTGCTTCTGTTTACATGCACATTGCTATCCTAAAGCTAAGGCAGACCTAAAGTTTCAATTTTTACAATGTTTTTTTTTTTTTTTAAACCGTTTATTACAAAATCCAAAAGATATACAAAGATGGGCCTACAACATTCAGGCCGGCCGCTAGCAGACAGAAAGAGCGTATAATACAAACAGTAGAACACACGCTGCGGCAGAAGAGAGATCACAGGAGTTGAAAGAAGCGTTGGCAGCCACACCATCCGGACCCCACACAACGGTTTCATTTTTTTATAAATAACAAAGAAAACAAGTCCACAAGGCAACCCACAATCGGAAACAATAGCATGTGCTCCCCTGGGGGGGGACCCTACCGGTCCACAGGAATATCAAGGGGGGGATAGGTCGGGACGGAGACAAAGTGAACTCAAGCCCAGAACCAGGAAGACAAGCAGGCTAAGGAGACGGGGCCGGTGACGGATCAGGCATCAGCGGCGGGGTACAGATTCCCCCACGGTAGGCGTTCCAGGGGCCCCACACTTTCACCCATTTCCCAGGCTTACCTCTCGCAACATACACCACCTTTTCCCGAAACATACACCAATCCATGTTGTCCTTCCACGCCGAGACAGTCGGTGACCTCTGGGAACCCCACAATTGCGCAATATCACGCTTGGCCACCATATATCCCAGAGTCACCCACCACGTCTGCGGCACTGAGTAGTCGGTTGGCTCCCACACATTCAGGAGACATCTCCTCGCCTCGGGCAGCAGCGGCACATGCGTAACTGCCTGCAAGACCTCGTGCACACCACGCCAGAATCGCGCCACCTCCGGGCATTCCCACAATATATGGAGAAAGGTCCCCAAAGAACCACACCCACGCTTACACAACCCGTCCACAGCATAGCCCATACGCATCAGACTCGGCCCCGTAACATAGACCCTATGGAGTATCTTGAGCTGGACGAAGCGAAGGCGAGCCGGTATGGCCACCTCTTTCGGGGAGGCCACCGCAGACACCCAGTCCTCGTCATCCAGCTCCAATCCATCAGCCCCCCACGCCTCACGAAGGCCAGTCAGCAGTCCCGAGCGATCATTGATGAGTTTTTTGTAAATTAATGAAATCGTGGCGTCCGGTACATGCCCATCTAGCACTCTATCCTCCAGGATGGAGGCAACGTCCGGGAATACGGAGCACAACGCATGACGGATCTGCATATATCGAAAGAACTCCCTGTCCTGCAACTGGAATTCCGTCTGCAGCACATCGAACGTTTTGAATCCCCCCCTCGTCCAGAGATCGCCCACCCTGCTGATGCCTATCATGTCCCACTTCTCAAAGCCCTTCGAGGTCCACAGGGAGCCCAGCCGCTCAGATGCGTATAGTGGCGTCGCCCGGGTCAAACGATCCTTCCACTCCATCGCCAAGTTAGCCGCGTGCCACACTCGCACCATGACCTGCGTGGGGCCCGTCAGACGTGCGTCGAGCGAGCTAGAATAAAGCGCCCGATTATAGTCGCCGCCCGGCAGTAACATTTTATCCATCTCAAAGGCCGGGTTTAGAGCGGGCCCGTAAAGGCCGTGATTTATCGCAGCCAGCTGGGAGGCCCAGTAATATCGCTTGATGTCTGGGAGGGCAACCCCCCCCGTCGTACCACGGGAGCGTCAGCTTCGCCAGGGCGATACGCGGTCTACCCTCCCAGAACAGGCGGCGCTGCAAACTCTCCACCTCGCGAAAGTAGCGCGCCGGGACAACGTCCATTGTGTTCTGTAAGGCGTACAGGAAACGTGGCAGCGACATCATCTTAAACAATGCCGCCCGGCCGAGCGGCGAGAGCGGCAAGCGACTCCAACGCGCGACATCATCCTTCAGGCGCTGGAGGGGGGGAAGCAAGTTCTGTTTATACCGGGCCTCCGCGTCCAGGGTAATGAAGATACCCAGGTACCTAAATCCCCGCGGGGCAATCTGGATAGGAAAACCCCGCGGAAGGATAGGAGCCTCCCCAGAGAGGACATACACACAAGATTTAGCCCAATTGATGACTAGGCCGGAGTTGAGGCCAAATGAGTGCAATACATCAACCAGCACTATCAGCGATTTACGCGGGGAAGCCAGGTACAAAAGAATATCATCAGCGTAAAGAGATACGCGGTCCTCATACTCGGGGGTCCATCGGAGACCACGGATAGAAGGATGCCACCGCAGCCACTCCGCCAGGGGCTCCAAGGCAAGCGCGAAGAGGAGCGGCGATAACGGGCAGCCCTGCCGCGTGCCCCTGCCCGACTCTCTACCGTTTACAGCCACCTGCGCCAGCGGTCCGGAATACAACAATTTCACCCAACCGATGAATCCCGGGCCAAACCCAAACTTCGCCAGCGTCGCCCAAATATATGGCCACTCAAGTGTGTCAAACGCCATAGTGGCGTCCAGGGACGCCAAAATGGCCGGCTCCTGTATGAACGGGACACGCGCGAGCACCCCATGCAAGCGCCGCAGGTTGAGCGCAGTGTTGCGATGAGGGATAAAACCGGACTGATCCTGGTGAATCAGATCGCACACCACGCCAACCAGCCGATTGGCCAACACCTTGGCGAGAATTTTGGGTTCCGCATTCAGCAGCGAAATGGGCCTGTAGGACGTGACCCGGTCCCGCGGTCTCCCCTCCTTGTGAATAACCACAATAGTAGCCAGACGCTGGTCTAGCGGGAGGGAACCCGCCGAACGGGCCGCGAGGAACATAGCACGGAGATGCGGCGCCAGCGTATCCGGTCGCAGCTTGTACAATTCGATAGGAAGACCATTAGGACCCATGGCCTTGCCGGAAGCGACCGAACGTATGGCGAGGGCAATTTCCTCAGATGTTGGGGCGGCGTCCAACGACACCCTGTCCTCCTCTGAGAGGGAAGGCAGCGCGATATCCCTGAGCAGGGCATGGGAATCATCTTCCGAGCGGGAGGACACCGGGGAATACACCCCACGGAAATATTCTGCAAAGCAATCAACAATTTCTTCCGGTTCAGTGACACACACACCATCTAGTTTCTCAATCGACGGGACAACTCGACTCGCTCTCTCCTTTTTATCCAGCCACGCAATCAGTTTCCCAGCCTTATCACCCACATCATACAGTCTCCCCTGTTGCTCTCTACTGAGGCCCCTGGCCGCCTCCGTGACGAGGGCCTTATAGGCCGCCTGCTTGAGTCGGAGAACATGTAGTTTGTCATCCGTCACCCCACATTCTAGGTCACCCTCCAACTCGGTTATCTCAGTTTCAACACGGGTCACCTCCTCCCGCTTGCGCTTCCGGGAATGGGAAATAAGGGACAGGGCCTCCCCCCGGAGTACCGTCTTGAAAGCCTCCCACAGGGAGACCGCCGATGACACTGACCCCACATTGTCGTCAAAATATTGCTTAAGGGATTTAACCAACTCTGCGCGAATGGTGGGGTCACGCAGGTACCAGGGATTAATCGGGACCACCCTACCCTCCCCCCTCGGGAGAATGTCGAAGTGCAACAGGAGCGGGGAGTGGTCTGAAATACCCCGCGCCAAATGGCGCACCACCCCGATCCTTCCGGCATGCGCCGCCGGCACCAGGACATAATCTAGCCTTGAGAGACTGCCATGGGCCCCGGAATGAAAGGAATACTGTTTCTGCGTAGGGTGTTTCAAACGCCAACAATCCACCAACCCCAAAGTATCCAAGAGGCCAGATAACCACGCTTGGGCACGGGGGAGATCCCTAGGGGGGTGACGGTCCTCAGTTCCGGAAACCACCGCGTTGAAATCCCCCCCAACCACTAGAATCCCCTCCGGAAGGCCAAGGAGGAGGCGCCCCAGATCCGCAAAAGTAGTCGTTTGCAACCCTGGCGGGACATAGACAGAAACAAAAATAATCACTCTGCCCTCCATTCTACCCACCAGAACCGTATAACGTCCCCTGTCATCATGGAGCACCTCATCAACTTCCAATGGGAGCGAGGTTTTAGCCATGATGCCCAACCCCCTGGAACCAGACGTGAAGCCCGAATGGGCCAGAAGGCGGTAGCCCCGCCGATTCATAGCACGAAAGGAGTTGCCAATGAGGTGCGTCTCCTGCAGAAAAACTATATCAGGTGAAATTCGTTTCAGAAACTGCAGGACCACACCCCGTTTTATCCTGTCCCCCAGTCCATTAACATTCCAGGACAAAAGACTCAGTCCCCTACCCCCCATCATAGCCGAAAGCGATCAATCATCCCCCCGAGAGCACTTTAGGAATAGCACAACAATACTTTTGCCTTGTGGTACAAATGAACAATACCCCACCCCAACCCAACCGCCCCAACAAAACTCCCCCCTCCCTGCACCCCTGCATGAGCCCAGACAGCCCCCCCAACTTGCAGTGTGCCTGTCGCCCCTATATAAGTGGAACTAGCTAGACCCCCTAGAGGAGGAAAGAGTACCCCCTCAAGACCCCGCACAGCCTCCAAATGAGGGGAGACGAAAAGACCCTAAGCTTGGCCGAAAGTGGCCGCGTCATCCGGAGTGAGCCCCGGCATCAGTACCTCAGACCCGGTCCGGTGGGCAGTCTCCTCCCGCAGCCCCCCCCCCCCCGCCATCCCGATCATGACCCCCAGACAAAGTGTCCAGCCAGTCCCCGGCCATTTCAGGACGGTCAAAAAAGTGAGTGCGACCATCCACCTCCACCCGCAGCCTGGCCGGGAAGAGCATGGCGTATTTTAAGTTCATGCCTCGAAGCCGCCGCTTGACGCCCAGGAAACTCAGTCTCTGCTTCTGGACCGCTTGGGTGAAGTCAGGATAAAAGTTCACCTCCATGTTCTCCAGCTTAATCGGCCCTTGCAGTCTGGAAGCTTGCAAAATCGCATCCCTGTCCCGAAAGTTAAAGATACGGGCAATAAGAGGCCGCGGAGGGGCTCCAACCTTCGGTCTGCCCCCGGGAACTCTATGGGCCCTCACCACGGCAAAGAATTTACTCAGCCCTCGAGGCTGGAGATGGGTAGTGATCAGGTCCTCCACGAAGAGATCCGCCGCCGACTCCTCCCGTCCCTCGGGCACTCCGATGATGCGGATATTATTCCTCCGGGCCCGGCTCTCGGAGTCCTCCAGGCGCCGATCCATGAGCGCACTCGCCTGACGGAGCCGGTGCACCTCCGTTTGAAGGGCCGCCACCTCAGTCGTGAGGCCCGACGCGGTGTGGGCCAAAGAGTCGACCCGGTCGTTAGTCTTAGAGAGATCAGCCATCACAAGGTTGACATCAATGAGGACCGCGTCGATTTTGTGCGCTAAAGTGTCGAACTGCTGGCCCACCGAGGCCTTCATCTCAGCAATGGCGCTCATGACGTCTTGCAAAGACAGATCCGTGGGCAAGTCCGGGGCATCCGGGGGGCACTCAGAGAACTTGTGCGATCCGCCGGGAGACCCCTTCGGGAGGGTGTAGCGGTCCATGATGTTGGCCTGATGTGCGGCGCCACGCCGGGTTGACTTGGCCTTCAACCGGTCCCCATCCTGCTTCGTGGCCATCGTCGCGGGTCCCACACCCGCACCAGACACGCAGTGAAGAGCAAGCAATCAAGGCCACGAGCTCCGGGGGGCCACCCCAGGACGGCAGAGCGGGCCACAGCAGGCAGGCAGGCAGGGTCTCCCAGCGAGGCCACCCCAACACAAAGAGCGCCGTGATCCCACTTGCGAAAACGGCAAGGGGGCGCGAAAGTGAAAGTGTGGGGTACGCGACTCGCCAGGCCCAGCCCGCCGTTGTTGTTCACTTTGCCACTGGGTCGCCCCCAAACGCGAATCCGGGGTCAGGAGAGAAGTAGGCCGCAAACTTCAATCGGTGCTCACTCCGGCACCCGAGGTCCGATTCGAAAACGGGAAACGGGTACCACCTCGGCTCAGGCTCACCGACACAGTCCCCTCAACCGATGCAGGATGAAGACAGGATAAACGTAGGAGGTTGCAGAGGTCCTCGGGAGCCTCGCACCTACGCGGCCATCTTGGTTGCGCGCTAGGCTCCTCCCCAAATTTTTACAATGTTAAGGATTGTGGAGAGCTATATACCAAAAACCTCTTAAAATCTATATTAATATATTGAACATATAAACAGATATAAACTTATGTTGCATCATACAATAAAGACTCTACAAATCATAAACCTCGGTATTTATCAGGGTAGTTAACAAAGCCCTTACAATAGCTCCAAACCTATTTGACTGCAGAACAATATTTGGTAAACTACCCCAGTTAGTTTTGCCTAACATAGGCAATAGTTTGGTGGAGCAGGAAGTCTATGTTTCAACTCTTAGGAGTCTACAGGTATGTATCGCTGGCATAGCCAAATTCTTGATTACTTTGGGGCAGTTCCGAAAGTTTCACATGAAGCTACGCCACAGGACAGCAAGCAATAAACTGTGATTGAAACAACACAAGTAAAAAATTATTAGTCAGCAGATTGACTCCACTCGATGATTTGATTGGGAACCACTTTGCTGCCTTTTGGACTATTTGTCAGTTACTTTATCTGTGCTATGGAGCAATCTGTATCTAGTGGAAAGCCGGTAGACTTTTATCTTTGATCGGCACGTTGCCTAATTGACAAGCTAAGAACTGACGGAATTGGGTTGTGAATCCTGATACAGTCTGAGTTGTAGGTCTATCCCATTGGTTAAACAATACTATTGGAATTCTGATTACATGTCAAATTAGCATGGCACAGTTGGAAATGTCTTCAACTGAGCAAAATTGAGTATAAAAACTCAGTATTTTTCTTTGTACAATTTGTTTATGACTATTCTAGCCCTGGGTAAAATTTGAGTAATACAATGTATATAAAGTCAATATGTGTGTCCTCAATATTTTTGGGCTTTCTTTTGTTTAAGATATTATTGTTGGTGATATTCTGTAATAATGCTGCTGTTTTACACCACAAGTGAATCCCACCCACTGTAGTAATGACTCAATCACAAGCACTCACATCAAATCATATCCCTAAGTTACCATACCACCAGTGAATGAATGAAGCATTCATTGAGCACAAACTTACACATGAGGGCTTCATGGCACTGAGAGCTGATACCGTCTACTAGGTAGCTTATGGGTCTTAGGACCTTTATGAAATGGAGAATGGCTAACGGTTTGGCTCAGAGACACTGTTAAAGCATTCCAGAGAGAACATGTGATAACCGGGAAGGTCTGACTACCCTGACAGGCTTTTCAAAATTGAAGAACTGAGAACAGACATAGAGTACAGGAACAAAGTTTCTGGCTGGTACATATTTATGAATGAAAGAGCTAGAATCCTTATGCACCAGGCGGAGGGGCTGAATTTATTATGGTTGGCAATTGGCAGCCAGAGGATATTACGATGGGCCTGTTAAAATCCGTCACAATTCCACAGGCCACAGACCTATCTGACTGCCATGTTCTGAACAGATTCTAATATGTAAATTAGCAAAGAAGGGAGACCCAGTAGCAAGTGCTGGCATAGTCCAGACTGGACATAAAATTAATGTGTGGAGTGTGGAACAACCTCCAACTTCACATCGAAGCCTCCTCCTCTCTTCTTGAATTCTGCAAGAAGCTAAAGACCAGACTTTTCAATTAACTGACCTACAATAGGTAGGACTAGACACACACACCTGCTCAGCACCAGGATACCCTCACAAGTAATAGTGCACTTTACAAATACATATAACATAACATTGACAACACATGTGACGAAGTGGGAAGCTATAAATGAAAGGGACTTTGTTTATGCCCTCATCTGAAAGTAGTAACATGACACTATGGAATTAATCTGCAGATTTTAAGAAAGGTCCTTATCTTGTTTGAATGCTAAGCCTTTCCAGATATTGGAAGTGGGTTCCCAAACAAGTCACCAACAGAGCATGACACTATAACAAGTTATTGCCAAGCATGAAAATTTAGCAGGGTTGACCTCCATTAAGTTGTTAGTTATCCAGCAATATGTTGATGGGAGGCAGGAGCTGATATTTTGTTGGATTGCATCACCAGGTTTATCAGCTCTGAAAATTATTTGCATGTCATCAGTGTAAGATAGTACTTAAAAGCAAATGTCTTGATTATGGGTGTGGGAAGGTAGGATCCTTCTGCATGGTTACCCCCAATTTTTGCCTGGTGCTGTGCTGGGTTTTGACTAATCTGTCTGGGATCCTGCCACCCAGGACCCCAGTCTATCTGATTTCTCCCTTAAATTGGTATGTTCAGTACTGAGGTACTTCCCAGATTGGATACTGGGGTACCCTTATCAGTCCCTAGTATATGGTACTAAGGTACCCAGGGCATAGGCACCCCAGAGGTCCCCCATCAGCTGAAGCATGCATTATGCCACCCATGGGAGACCATTCAAAATAGAACTACAGGCCTGCCATTGCAGCCTGTGTAAATTGGTGCTGGCACCATTTACTAAATATATAGGTTTCCTACATCTAGGGTCACTGCACTTAAAACCAATAAGTCACCCCTATAGCAGGCCTTATCAATCCTGAGGCAGGGTGCTTGGTTCTAAGTGAGAGGGTACCCCTGCATGAGGCGGACACCCCTACGGCCTACGGAGCCCATTCTCCCGGGTTGTCAGTGAGCCCTTCTATCAGTGTTCCCAGTGACAACCTTCTAGATCCGTACAGCAGAAAATGGTTGCTGCCAAACAGAGACACATTTCTGCCCTCCAGCTGCTGAGCCAAGCTTGAGCAGGGGAAGGCAGAACAATAGGCATCCTGTCACAGGGAGATATGACCACCTCCCAGACAGGTTTTAGTGTATTGGGACCTGGTGGGTGTGCTTTCCAGTGCCACTAAGTCTGAATGAGGGCCACATTTGGTGTCCCTGTGCATAGTCCAGTTCAAACCAGTTCTGGGAGCCGTTGACTCCCGCTCTGGCACAAAACTGTACAAAGGACTTGGGAATAATCTCCCCCCATCTAGACCCTCCCCTGGGAGGGTCCCCTGAATCGTCCCAACACTTTCCCTAGGGTACTTAAGGGCTTACCTGGGTGTAGGTCCCTAGATTCTTCATGGGACAAGAATCAGATCAGATACCACTTCTACTTCTACCGTCTGGGCACTCTGGACTTTGTTGGACTTCGTTTTGGCCTGACTTTGTCTCCTTTCCAGTCTGCTACATTGTCTGTGCCTGTGCACCATACAGGAACCTTCCAAGGACTGTGGGCATCAAAGCCACCTGAAGAAATCTCCCTTGGAGTGAAGGAGTCATTTGCAGGCACCGTAACTAAGTCAACCATTCTACTGATCCTAAGCTCCTCCGGTCTCCATAAGGCTCTGCAACACAGTTCATAGTTTTCCACAGCTCCAGAGGGCTGCCTTCCCTCACATCAAGTTTTAGGCCAGTATCCCTTGTGGGGATTGCAATAACCGAACCCCTGTGCATTGCATCAACTTGCAGTTGCAAAGGATTGTTGACTTCCTTCCAAGAAGATCTTTGAGCTCCAAGTAGCCCCCACCTCCCGCATCTCCAGAGATCAGAATCCTCAGCAACACCACATCATTGTGCATCATGGCCTGCATCTTTAGGTGAGCTGCTTGAGGTCCTCTTGCAACTCCAGTGCCTCTAGCCTGTGGGTCCATTTTAGGGGCACACATGTTTCTTTTGGGCTCCCCTCATTGCTGGGGGCCAGTCCTGACTCCCCTGATTTTGATGAGTCCCCTGGACCTTGCTGGTCCCAATGTTGCTCCTTCTTCAATTGCTGCATTGGTTGCATTTTCCAAGGCTTGATGTTGCTCCCGCCGGACACTCGACACTGACCAATCAGCACTCAACATCCTTCATGGGACAGCTCGTGCATGGCTCCTGGTCCGCCTCAGCATCACCTGGTCCTCACAGCTGCAGAGTCAAGGTCATCGTCATCCATCCTGCAACACCCGACATTGGAGGGCATTCATCTTCCAAGTCTCCTGGTCACTCCTGAGTGACATAGACTATGTCCCCTCTGCTTGCAAGTACCTCTCACCTAGAATCCACCTTCACATTCCACAGGACACTTTCTCCTTTTTCAACAGTGGCACTTTCCTGAAATCCTCCATTGGGTTCGACAGAGGTTTCCAACACACTTCACACGTATGCACCCAGCTTTCTGGGTGTAGGTAACATGGGTACTAGGGTATCCATGGGTGGGGTGGCACTCCAACCTTCTGTCTTCCATGGATTTTCTTCAGGGTCCACTGGGAAGGATCCTTAATCTTTAAAAATCCAACCGAGACTTACCCGTAAAGTTGTACGGAGCACGTGGTTGTGTTTCCACACTGCACACGCTCTCCGTGGGGTCCCTATCTACTCACCTTGGGTGGTTCCTTGGGTCCCCAGCATTTCTACGTCCTCTCAATATTGTCTTGACCCAAAACCTGGTTCTTATACCACTTTCTTAGTATATGATTTGGTCACCCATGTGGTCCACTGTGTAGTACGTGCTACTTACTGGGTTTCTTTGCTAAAGTATTGTGTGCATTGTGCACATCTCCTGGCAGAAGATATTTCTATGTGTTAGAGAATATTATATAATAAATACATATTTTTATAAATACCTTGTGCGGTTCTTTTTCACTTAATCTATACTATAAGATTGCATTCTGGTACAACAAGCTGCTTTAAACTTCTTCTGGACTAAGCCTGAAGGCTGCTCTCCACAGCTACCACTTAGAGAGCTTCTAAGGTTGTCTAAGACCACTTTAATCACCATAAGGGTTGTTTGAACTGGTGTAAGGTGCCCACTTACATTAGTGGCCATCATATACCAGGCCAGCTTCTCCCAACTGGGCTAAGGGATAAATTCTAAACAAAATTGGAGAGAGAAAGAGAGGAGCCTTGGGGCACACCATGCTCCACCTGCAGTGGTATGGATCAGGAAAGATGGAGAGAAAGAAATTGGGTTCGCTGTGAAAAACGTGTCCAGCCACATTTTTGGAGAGCCACATATGCTTACCTCCTCAATCCACGAAATCACTATGGAATGATCAGCAATTTCAAATTATGCTGCAAAGTCCAGTACGATGAGGCAGCTGGGAAAATCTTTGTCTAGGCGTCATCTCTTTTACTAATTGTTATAAAAAGTGTTCCTTTTCTGAGAAGAACGGTGCCTTACCTGTGTGTGTAGACCAAGTGCCTGTGACATGAACGGGCGCCAAACGCAATACAGGCCCATCACATTTTTCCAATGAAAAGCGATGTGTTTTTTTCCAATGTGGATAGCTGTGGAGTTTAGGCCCCAGCTCAGCCGGCACCTATGGAAACCTAACAAAACAACATATTTTTTTAAGTAGATACCCGGTGGAGTCCAGGGTGGGGTGCCTTGAATGGCACTCACCAGGATTGTTTACCCAAATTTTGCATAAAAAACACATTTTCCTTGCATTTTTGTGAGTAAAAGTCCTGGAATCTGCAGCCAGTCAAAAATATCCTACCACCCACCATTTTCTCAGGTCTGCTGATGACAATGCTACCTCACTTGTGTGAGTGGGCCAAGTTCCCAAGACATGAATGGGCACCAAACGCAATGTAGGCACATAGGATTTTTGCACTGAAAATCCATGTGTTTATTGCGATGTGGGTAGATGTTGATCTTGGGCCCCAGTTCAGCTGGCACCTTTGAAAACTTACCAAAACAGCACATTTTTAAAAACTAGACATCTGAGAGAGTCCAAGGTGGGGTGACTTGCGTGGCTCTGACTAGGTTTATTTTACCCAGAATTCACTACAAAGCTCAAATGTGGTCTAAAACACCTCTTCCTTGCATTTCTGTGAGGAAAGGTCCTGGATTCTGCAGAGAGCCACAAATTTCCTACCACCCAGCATTCCCTCAGGTCTCCTGATAAAAATGCTATCTCTCACTTATGTGGGTGTGCTAAGTGTCCGCGACAGGGAAAGGACCAAAAAGTATTGTGGACACATCAAAACAATCTAACACAAGAGGACATGGTTTTGCAAGAGGGGCACCTGCGTTTTTAGTCGCGGCCTTGGCTGCCATCTAGGGAAACCTACCAAACCCAGGCATTTCTGAAAACTAGACACCCGGGGGAGTACAGGGAGGTGTGGCTATTGTGGATACCCTAGCGGTTTCTCACCCAGAACCCCTGCAAACCTCAAATATAGTAAAAAGGCAAATTATCCTTGCATTTCCGTGCGAGAAAGCAGTGAGATCACTGGGCAGGCACACATTTTCTACCACCCAGAGTTCCCTTCAGTCTCCCAATAAAAATGATTCCTCACTTGTGTGGGTGGGCCAAGTACCTGTGACAGGGAAGGACCCAAAACCTATTGTGGAGACATAAAAATTGTATGTCAGAAACGAACATGCATGCACACCATCAGCCAAGTGCCAGTCCACGCACACCGTCAGCCAAGTGCCAATTCACGCACACCGCCAGCCAAGCACCGGTCCATGCATGTCACCAGCCATGCGCCATCCATGCACAACACTAGTTAAGCGCTAGTCCATGCACACCACCAGGCAAGCACCAATCCACGAACACTGCCAGTCAAATGCAAACTCACACAAACCACCAGCCAAGTGCCATCCATGCACACTGCCAGCCAAGTGCCATTCTACTCACAGAGTCAGTCATGCCCCATCCACGCACATCGTGAGCCAAGCACCAGTCCACGCACATCGCCAGCCAAGTGCCAGTCCACATTACCAGGCAAGCACCAATCCATGCACACCACCAGCCAAGCACCATCCACACAAACCACCAGCCAAGCACCATCCACACAAATCACCAGCAAACAGTGAAACTGAACAAAAAATGTAAAACAATACAGACCAGTCAATTTATTTTTACGCTCATGATTGCTCCCTAGGCAATACATTTCAAGTAACAGGGCACACAATGGTATTAAGCTGTATATGCTGTGTGAGAGTAGGACTGGACATGTCTCTAATTTCAGGGTGCACACCGGTAAGGAATCCAGGATTAACCCCCCTGGTTGTCTGTCCACTTTTGGAGTGACTGAGAAAATTGTGTGGGAACTTGGTAGAGGGCTTTTTAACAAAGGTCACCATTTATATGTAGATACCTTCTACACTGGTGTGCAGTTGTTCAGGGAATCCGCCAAAGTGGACACTGTTGCTTCTGGCACAATCTGCTCCAACCGTAAAGGTTTCCCAAAAGAACTTGTTTGTCAAAAGCTTGTGCGGGGACAGTGCAGTGCGTTGTGTTGCGAGGAGCTTCTAGCTGTGAAGTTTTCAGATAGGAGAGATGTCTACATGCTGACTACCATCCATGATGAAAGCACTTCACCTGTGACCGTTTGGGGTCAGGTTGCTGAAGCGGGCAAACCTGTGTGCATTTTAGACTATAATAGGTACATGGGTGGTGTTGATAGAGTAGATCAAAGGCTGGAACCTTACACTGCTCTTCGTAAGGCTTACATTTGGTATAAGAAGTTTGATATCCATCTTTTCCACTTGGCAACCGTTAATGCTTTTGTTGTATTCAAGGATTCTTGTCCTGAGTCAAAGATGACTTTTGCTAAGTTTCAGGAGTCTGTAATAGACAGCCTTGTTGTAGTGGAACAGGCAAGTGTTCCTAGAGTTGGAGTGGTGGAGGATGTGGCTAGATTGAAAGATCACCACGTTCCTGATCACATTCCTCCCACACCCTCAAAAGACTTTCCCAGTAGGAGATGTAGAGTCTGTTGGCAAAGAGGTACGCGAAAGGAGACTCGTATGTACTGCCCCGAGTGTCCTTCTAACCCTGAGCTGTGTGTGCCTGCTTGTTTTAGAATGTACCACACGCAAAGGAATTTTTGGGAGCATCCATGAGTGGTAAAGTGAACTGCCTGGTCTCTACTGTTTTATTTTTTTTGTTCAGTTTCAAGGTTGACATTTGTGCAATGTATTTAGTTTCAGATTTTGTGTTAGTTGATTTGTATCTATTTGCAATTTGTTTGTGTTTTCTTTTTTGTATAAAAAAATTCTAACTGTGATGGTGGTGTGTGTAGGCTGGCACTTGGCTGGTGGTGTGCGTAGACTGGCGCTTGGCTGGCGGTGTGCATGGACTGGTGCTTGGCTGGCAGTATGCCTGGATTGGCGCTTGGCTGTCAGTGTGCCTGGACTGGCACTTGGCTGGTGGTGTGCGTGGACTGGCGCTTGGCTGGTGGTGTGCCTGAACTGGCTCTTGGTTGGCGGTGTGCGTGGGTGTCGTTTGGCTGGCGGTGTGCCTGGACTGGCGCTTGGCTGGTGGTGTGCATGGACTGGCGCTTGGCTGGCGGTGTGCGTTGACTGGCGCTTGGCTAGCAGTGTGCCTGAACTGCCGCTGGGATGGCGGTGTGCGTGGACTGGTGCTTGGCTGGTGGTGTGCCTGAACTGGCGCTTAGCTGGCGGTGTACGTGGACTGGCGCTTGGCTGGCGGTGTGTGTGGACTGGTGCTTGGCTGGCGGTGTGCGTGGACTGGCGTTTGGCTGGCTGTGTGTGAGAAGTGACTTGCTGCTGGTCACTACACACACTGCTAGCCAAACGCCACTCCACGCAATCCATGAGCTGGTGTGGTTGCTATGTCAGGAATGTGGGCGTCTGAAAGTGATGGGCCCTTGAATGGTGCTGTATGCTGGTGTGAGTGTTTTAATGTGCTGGACCCGCAGCTGGCGGTGTGAATGGTTTTGTATGTGTCACACGTATGAAAGCTGTATGAATGGCCTGTAAAGAGGTTGGTGCCTTGTCGTGGCTTTACAGCTCATGAGCTGTGAGTCAATGGTTCAGTTTCTCGTCCTTTCAATTATTAACAGTGCATTTCATTTTTCTGAAATCTCTGGTTAATACAACTGTATATAGTGAACCATCACTCACCCTCGTGCCAAATCCAACCAGTATGTATGTGTGCTTGAGGAATAGGCGGTTGTGCAGAAATATTTGTCTTTTCTGTCTTTCACAAGCAGGGTGTACCTTGTCCCTTTTTGTGAATGTTGTAATGTGTTGGTTTCGTGCCTGGTGGTGTGAATTGTCTTGTGTGTATCACTTATGAAAGGAGTGTGAATGGCCTGTAAAGTGGTTGGGGCCTTGACGTGGTTTTACAGCTCATGAGCTGTGAGTCACTGGCTCAGTTTTTTGTCCTTTCAATTATTGACATAGCATTTCATTTTTGTGAAATCTCTTGTTAATAAAATGTTATATACTGAACCATCACTCGCTCCCGTGCCAACCAGTATGTGTGTGTGCTTGAGTAATAGATGGCTGTAGATGTTGTCGTAAACTAAACACCCATGGGAGTACATGGTGATGTCTCTCTTGTGGATCCCAACAAGTTATCTTACCGAAAATGTCCTGCAAACCTCAAAATGTGACTGTCACATTTTTCTTGCATTATTGTGCCCAAATGTTTTACACTGCAGAAAGCAACAACAAATTCCCTACCCCCCAGGATTTCTCTAAGTATCCCAATAGAAATGGTACCTAACTTGTGTGGGTGGGCCAAGTACCCACAGCAGGGAAGGGCCAAAAACCTATTGAGGTGACTTCAAAATTATCTATCACAAACCAACCTGGTTTTGCAAGGGGGGTCCCATGAGTTTTTGGCCCGGGGCTCGGCAGCCATCTAGGAAACCTACCAAACCCACACATTTCTGGAACCTAGACACCCGGGGGAGGCCAGTGAGGTATGGCATGCTGGATCCCCCAACATTCTCCTACCCAGAGTCCCCTGCAAACCTAAAATATAGCTGAAAAATCAAGTTTTTCTCAAATTTCTGTGTGGGAAAGTTCTGGAATCTGCGTGGATCCACACATTTCCTCCCACCCAGCGTTCCCCTAGGTCTCCTAATAAGGATTCTTGTCCTGAGTCAAAGATGAATTTTGCTAAGTTTCAGGAGTCTGTAATAGACAGCCTTGTTGTAGTGGAACAGGCTAGTGTTCCTAGAGTTGGAGTGGTGGAGGATGTGGCTAGATTGAAAGATCACCACGTTCCTGATCACATTCCTCCCACACCCTCAAAAGACTTTCCCAGTAGGAGATGTAGAGTCTGTTGGCGAAGAGGTACGCGAAAGGAGACTTGTATGTACTGCCCCGAGTGTCCTTCTAACCCTGAGCTGTGTGTGCCTGCTTGTTTTAGAATGTACCACACGCAAAGGAATTTTTGGGAGCATCCATGAGTGGTAAAGTGAACTGCCTGGTCTCTACTGTTTTATATTTTTTGTTTAGTTTCAAGGTTGACATTTGTGCAATGTATTTATTTTCAGATTTTGTGTTAGTTGATTTGTATCTATTTGCAATTTGTTTGTGTTTTCTTTTTTGTATAAAAAAATTCTAACTGTGATGGTGGTGTGTGTAGGCTGGCACTTGGCTGGTGGTGTGCGTAGACTGGCGCTTGGCTGGCGGTGTGCATGGACTGGTGCTTGGCTGGCAGTATGCCTGGATTGGCGCTTGGCTGTCAGTGTGCCTGGACTGGCACTTGGCTGGTGGTGTGCGTGGACTGGCGCTTGGCTGGTGGTGTGCCTGAACTGGCTCTTGGTTGGCGGTGTGCGTGGGTGTCGTTTGGCTGGCGGTGTGCCTGGACTGGCGCTTGGCTGGTGGTGTGCATGGACTGGCGCTTGGCTGGCGGTGTGCGTTGACTGGCGCTTGGCTAGCAGTGTGCCTGAACTGCCGCTGGGATGGCGGTGTGCGTGGACTGGTGCTTGGCTGGTGGTGTGCCTGGACTGGCGCTTAGCTGGCGGTGTACGTGGACTGGCGCTTGGCTGATGGTGTGTGTGGACTGGTGCTTGGCTGGCGGTGTGCGTGGACTGGCGCTTGGCTGGCTGTGTGTGAGAAGTGACTTGCTGCTGGTCACTACACACACTGCTAGCCAAACGCCACTCCACGCAATCCAAGAGCTGGTGTGGTTGCTATGTCAGGAATGTGGGCGTCTGAAAGTGATGGGCCCTTGAATGGTGCTGTCTGCTGGTGTGAGTGTTTTAATGTGCTGGACCCGCAGCTGGCGATGTGAATGGTTTTGTATGTGTCACACGTATGAAAGCTGTATGAATGGCCTGTAAAGAGGTTGGTGCCTTGTCGTGGCTTTACAGCTCATGAGCTGTGAGTCAATGGTTCAGTTTCTCGTCCTTTCAATTATTAACAGTGCATTTCATTTTTCTGAAATCTCTGGTTAATACAACTGTATATAGTGAACCATCACTCACCCTCGTGCCAAATCCAACCAGTATGTATGTGTGCTTGAGGAATAGGCGGTTGTGCAGAAATATTTGTCTTTTCTGTCTTTCACAAGCAGGGTGTACCTTGTCCCTTTTTGTGAATGTTGTAATGTGTTGGTTTCGTGCCTGGTGGTGTGAATTGTCTTGTGTGTATCACTTATGAAAGGAGTGTGAATGGCCTGTAAAGCGGTTGGGGCCTTGACGTGGCTTTACAGCTCATGAGCTGTGAGTCACTGGCTCAGTTTTTTGTCCTTTCAATTATTGACATAGCATTTCATTTTTGTGAAATCTCTTGTTAATAAAATGTTATTTACTGAACCATCACTCGCTCCCGTGCCAACCAGTATGTGTGTGTGCTTGAGGAATAGAAGGCTGTAGATATTGTCGTAAACTAAACACCCATGGGAGTACATGGTGATGTCTCTCTTGTGGATCCCAACAAGTTATCTTACCGAAAATGTCCTGCAAACCTCAAAATGTGACTATCACATTTTCCTTGCATTATTGTGCCCAAATGGTTTACACTGCAGACAGCAACAACAAATTCCCTACCCCCCAGGATTTCTCTAAGTATCCCAATAGAAATGGTACCTCACTTGTGTGGGTGGGCCAAGTACCCACAGCAGGGAAGGGCCAATAACCTATTGAGGTGACTTCAAAATTACCTATCACAAACCAACCTGGTTTTGCAAGGGGGGTCCCATGAGTTTTTGGCCCGGAGCTCGGCGGCCATCTAGGAAACCTATCAAACCCACACATTTCTGGAAACTAGACACCCGGGGGAGGCCAGTGAGGTATGGCTTGCTGGATCCCCCAACATTCTCCTACCCAGAATCCCATGCAAACCTAAACTATAGCTGAAAAATCAGGTTTTTCTCAAATTTCTGTGTGGGAAAGTTCTGGAATCTGCGTGGATCCACACATTTCCTCCCACCCAGCGTTCCCCTAGGTCTCCTGATAAAACTCTGGGTAGGAGAATGTTGGGGGGACCCACGCAAGCCATACCTCACTGGACTCCCCCGTGTGTCTAGTTTTCAAAAATGTATAGATTTACTAGGTTTCCCCAGGTGCCGGCAGAACTAGGGTTAAAAAACCTACAGCTAGGCACTTCGTAAAAAAAGGGTAATTTTTCACTGTGAAAATGTGGTGTGTCCACGTTGTGTTTTGGGCTGTTTCCTGTCGTGGGCACTAGGCCTACCCACACAAGCGAGGTACCATTTTTCTCTGTATACTTTGGGGGAAGCGTGGTGGGTGGAGTTTTGTGGATCCACGCAGATTCCAGAGCTTTCCACCACAGAAATGTGAGGAAAATGTGTTTTCATTGACAATGTTTTAGGTTTGCAAGGGATTCTAGATAACAGAACCTAGTGAGAGCCAGTCAATTCACCCCATTCTGGATGTCCCTGGGTGTCTTATTTTAAAAAATATATAGGTTTGCTAGGTTTCCCTAGGTGCCGGCAGAGCTAGGGTTAAAAAACTACAGCTAGGCACTTTGCAAAAAAAGGGTAATTTTTCACTATGAAAATGTGGTCTGTCCACGTTGCGTTTTGGGCCGTTTACTATCGTGGGCACTAGGCCTACCCACAAAAGTGAGGTACCATCTTTCTCGGGAGACTCAGGGTAACACAGAATTGTAGAGCAACTGTTAAGTAGTCTAGGGATTTTGACTTGTGGTGATCAGGACATGTCAAACATGCTAGCTCAAAATTCAATCCTGCAATTACCTGAACTTATGTGCCCAATAGGGTACACCAGTTCTTCTACTGGGAACCACGTAGTCCCAACATGTAGTGGTCTGGGCACTACTAGCGACACACTGGTATCATGGAACATTGCAGGAGTTAGCTCTAAACTTTCCTCACCAGATTGGCTTACTTTTATTGATTTATTCGACATCTGCTGTTTTCAGGAAACATGGCTTTTAACTCCACAACATTGGGTAGGCTTCTTAAATTATCATGTGCCAGCAATAAAAGGGGCTAAAGGCCATCCGTCGGGTGGATTGACTGTATGGGTACAGCAAGCACTAGGTATTAGCATTAAGGAACTACCTTCTAACTGCAGTGACATCCAAGCAGTGAGACTAAACCTGGGAATAATAGGTAAGGTTGATATTTACAATATCTATGTGAGGGGAACAAGAGGTGGTAGGTCTCAAGTTTTAGCGGCCTTAGATGACCTCCTCGAACTACACTCACTAGAAAGTAACATTATCTTAGCGGGTGATTTGAACTCAACATTTGAGCCACTCACCAGTGATGAATGGCTCACTACTGACGAGGAAGATGCCCAGTGGGAAATCCCAAAATAGGAGCTTGCTCCAATAAAGAAATGGACAGAGGCGGTAATCCAAATAAACTCTATTACCTAGAGAAGGGGCTTAGGGCTCTGAATGGAAGGACTTCTCTAGATAGACTAGGCTCAAATACATTTAGTAATGGATCCAGCACAAGTAGGATCAATTACATACTTGTGAGCCTGAAACTTTGGCACACCATTGATGATATGGAATTAAGGGTTCGTCTGGAAAGCGACCATAATCCTCTGTGTGTATCCTCTAGCTGGTGGCAGCCGGCAAAATCATCCAGTAGAGAGGTTGATTTACACTCGTATGATGTTGTCCCCACCAACGACACAAGACGACTTAAGTGGTCAAGTATAGTTGAAAACCCGGGGGCCCTAGAAATGATGGCAAAGGATGTTCACCATGCACTAATAACATTGGAAAGCGCATGTCGCACCAGTCCAGGTTTTGATATTGTTACCAGGTCCCATGATACTTTTTTTCTCATATGAAAACGTATTTCACTAAACCACATAAGCCTAGAAAAGTAATAAACCAGAAACTCTGCCGCTGGTACAATTCTGATTGTCGGCAGTCAAGAGCTTTCCTAGGAAAAGGCCATCAGAGGTGGCGAACCAGTTGCAGTACGTGCAGCTAGGCAGGCATATAAAAAATCTATGTCCATAGCCAAACGTTCTTGGGACGATAAAAGATGGCAGGATCTCAAGGAGGCTAGCATTAAGAAAGACAGCAAACAATTCTGGAACATCATAAAGTGGGACAGGGAGGGCATTCCAGACCCACCACATAATCATGTCTCACAGGATGAGTGGGTTAAACATTTTGAACCACAATATACATGTAGCCCACTAGAGCCAATATAGAGATAGCTCTTGGTGCAGTTGTAGGCGGGAGAGCACCTGGCCCAGATGGCATCCCTGCTGATGTGTTCCTCCATGATAAAACCAGATGGGGAAAGTACATAATGCTACTGGCAAATGCAATTGCACAAGGAGCCCCAGTACCGGTCTCGTGGAAAGGACCGGAAATAATCCCTGTGTACAAAAAAGGTGATAAGTCCTTGCCGGGGAATTACCGACCCATTAGCCTGATTGACTCAGTACAAAAAATACTAGGGAGACTGATCCTCAACAAAATACAGGACTGGGTTGAGGAGTACAGTATATTGTCACCCTTACAAGCTGGTTTTCATGCTTCCATAAGCACCATTGACCAGGTGTTTTGTTTTGTTTTAATACACTGGAAAGTTGTGGTCTTGGGCAAAGGCAGTCTGTATGCTGCCTTTGTCGACTTAAAATCCGTCTTTGATCTTGTTCCCCGCTCTAGCCTCTGGGCAACCCTCCATGAACTTGGCATACCCACTGATCTCCTGACCCTCATAAAGAGAATGCATGAGGGTAATTATGCTAAGATACGATGGGGTTCCCAGGGACAAGTTAATAGCCCTTTCCCTGTTGAGCGGGGGTTGCGCCAGGGTTGTGTTATGGCGCCGACCTTCTTCACTGTGTTTATTAACAGTGTGGTTGACTGCATGACCCGTGTGAACACTGATGCTCCGATTTTAGCTGGGTCTAAAGTCCCGATTTTAATGTTCGCTGGACGATACGTTGATAAGTTCGAAGACCTCGAGTGGGCTCCAACGAGCTCTGAAAGTATTTGAGGATTTTTGTACTGCTCGGGATCTCAAAGTCAACGTCTCGAAAACGAAATTTATGACTTTTAACCAACACAAAGTTTTTAAAGGTGGCATCATAATGAACAATCACCCTCTGGAGCAAGTTAGGGAGTTCATATATCTAGGGGTGAACATACAGAGTGATCTCAAGTGGAATCACCAGATTGATGTGGCCACACTGAAACACAGGCAACTTTCGGGGGTCTTACGTCTCGAGCACAACAGGTCCCTTACGAAACCTAGGTATATGACACTAAAGTGGTAAGCTCAGCTTTATACAGTGTTGAACTATGGAGATTAGATAACATATCCAAGCTCAGTTTGTCAGAAAACAAGTTCCTACAGGGTATTACCAACCTTCCACTAAGCACGCCATTGTGCCCGCTGTTTTATGATCTTGGGAGAAAACCCCTTTGTGACACCGCAAAGCTACGTATTGTGTTATACTGGCGTAGACTGTGGACTACACCAGAACTGGCCCCATATGCCGCTGACTTTGCGCATATAATAAAATCTGATATTTTCCAAAAAATCCGCTGGCTTCATGGCATTTGAAGATATTTTAGCCAAATTTGGTATGTTGATACTTTGGGAGGACCCCGCTACTATTTGTTTTCCCTCAAAAAAGGTTTTAAAAGAAAAGTATTGGGAAATGGTCGTACTCAACAAATCAATAACTAGCGAATCTTCCTCATTAACAGGAAGATTCTTGGATTTTAAAATCACCCCGAGTCTGGAATTTTATTGGGATTCTGTCACTAAACCACAGGACAAGAAGCTGTATTTTGAGCTGAGAGCAGGTTCGCTGCCCTTAGGGTTTTTTACATCAAGGTGGAACAAATCAGGCGACAGTAAGTGTCCTAGTTGCCAGGCATGTAATGAATCAGTTGCACACATGTTATTTGTTTGCCCAGCTTATGAAATACCACGAAGGGTGTGGTTGAGCCCTATATGCAAGACCATGGGGACAAAAAGTAGTTTGGTAGCAGAAAGAATCCTGCGCACCAATACCGCACCTCCTATCTCCCTAGCAGTTGCAAAATATCTAGGGTGGATGTGGATAATCAGGTCGAAATCCAGCCCTGCCCAAAACGTGCTTGTTTAATTGATTAAAACATCTCTCAGACACAGTGATTTTATCATTTTAGTATGAACTTTCATTTATAGTGTTTCATGAAATGTGATCTTTGTGCTAGGGTCTGACCAACTGCTATAGTGGTACAAAAGGGGGTGGTGATGGACGGAGTATCAGAACCAATCAAACACTCACACCCAGTCAACAGATCTGGGTTTGATCTATCACCGTTCTTTATCCCACTCTGCCACCCCAGTTCAGACATGGCCATATGCAAATCAGTCTGACCCTCTGCCTCATGGGAACAGTCCAGCCCGAACTGCCAAGCCATGCCTTCCCTGGACCGAAAACAAGCTTCCTAGGACCGGTTTCTGGCATTTCAGCCATCTTCAGCCAGGCTTGCTTGAATCCAGTGGCAAAGTGAGCAAGGGACTCACATCTGAGCATACCCTGCCAACTTATGGCGAACAAAGCGGTACAAAAGGGGGTGGTGATGGACGGAGCATCAGAACCAATTAAACACTCACACCCAGTCAACAGATCTGGGTTTGATCCATCACCGTTCTTTAGCCCACTCTGCCACCCCAGTTCAGACATGGCCATATGCAAATCAGTCTGACCCTGTGCCTCATGGGAACAGTCCAGCCCGAACTGCCAAGCCATGCCTTCCCTGAACCGGAAACAAGCTTCCTAGGACCGGTTTCTGGCATTTCAGCCGTCTTCAGTAGAGATTGTTTCAGAAGATAACTATCTATTGCTGTTTTTATGATGTACATAATTGTTTACTGGTCAAACATGCTTATTTTATAATTTGTTGATATTTATTGTATTATTGTAACACTTTATAAATGTTTTATGTGCTTTTATGACTATACGTCGAATAAAGCTTGCTTGACTGACTGACTGTTATTACCTATAGACTTTTGATGCATTTCTGCCTTCCAAATGAATGACAATGTGTAAAAAATAAGTCATTTAAAAAAATTACCTATAATTCTCATGCTAATATGGGTACTCCCAATTTCGGAAATGTAAAATTATATACTGTTTATCAACTCTATATTTTGTTCCCATTTCAGAAATACATAGGTGTCTTTCATACTGATTTTTCCATGTATACATTTTCCCAAAATAATTGCTATATACCCAGTACATAATAAAAAAAACATTGCAAGACGCTGCTCAGTTATTGGCTCTGGGTTCGTCGGGTTCTTGGTGAACCTACAAGTCCTATATATCCCCACAACCAGAGCGGTCCAGCGGATGTAATGGTATATTGCTTTCAAACAGCTGTCATAATTAGAAGAAGTTACAGGTGGAAACGTTGACACAAAGGGCTATTTTTTCAAATAATTTTCAATTTTTCCTATATTTAACTGTTAGTTTCTATAAAGAAAGCTTGAAGGATCTACACAAATGACCCCTTGCTGAATTCAGAATGTTGTCTACTTTTCTAAAATGTATAGCTTTCCAGGATCGATTATAGCTTTCATACATATTTCTACTATTAACTGGAAGGAGGTTGAAAGCACAAAAAAAAGCAAAAATAGGCTGTGTTCCAAAAAAATGCCCAAACTGTGTAAAAAATGTAGGTTTTCTGACAAACGTCTGCTTGTCACTGAAAGCTGGGAAGATGGTGATTTCAGCACCGCAACCCCTTTTTTTATACGAATTGCAGGGAAAGAACCAGACGCTTTCATTTGTACCACTTTTTTCCCATTTTTCCACAAAAAAAACATTTACCTGTATTTTGGCTAATTTCTGGATCGCCTCCAGGGGAATCCACAAACCATGGGTACCTTTAGAATCCCCATTAGCTTGGAAAAAAAAGACGCAAATTTGGCGGGGATACCTTATGTGATCAAAAGGTTACAGGGGCCTAAGCACGAACTACCCCAAATAGCCAAAAAAAAGGCTTAGCATGGGGGGGGTGAAGGCTTAGCAGCGAAGGGGTTAATCATGAATGGTAGTCAGCATGTAAACATCTCTCCAAATTTCACAGCTAGACGTTCCTCACTATGCCAGGCACTGCCCTGTTTACAAACAAGCTTTTTAGGGTAACCTTTACAGTCAAAGCAGATTGTGCCACATGCAAAAGGTCCACTGTGAACAATTATTTGAACAATTGCACACCAGTGTAGAAGTTATCTATGTATAAACGGCACCCTTTGTTGAAAAGTCCTCTACCAAGTTCCCACATAGTTTTATCACTGACTCCAAAAGTGGACATTCAACCAGGGGGTCAATAGTGGACCACCCTCAATAATAGACACATCCAGTACTACTCTCGGAAAGCATATACATCTTAATTCCATAATGTGCAATCTTGAACAGGACCATAGACTCACCAACAGCTATTTCTTTCCCTGGAACATCAATCTCTGAAAAACAATCTACAAAATGATCATGGACAGGCCAAATCTTGAAGAGACGGTCACAATTAGGGTGATCCTTTGACAATGCTGAGGCATTATCAACGGAAGGCAGCAGAAGCAAATACTGATCACGAATCATGGGGTCAAGATATAGCGATTGCTATCAAGGGACTAGTAGACCAATATGAAGTTAACAATGGCTTCCATATCAATCCCATCAAAAAAGTTAAACCCCTGAACTTCTTCAGATCAAACAGATTTGTGGGAGTCCACCAAGTAGCTCGAAAGTGGAGCTTAAGCCTGACACTGTTGTCCCTCAAATGCTGTTCAGCAAACAAATTATTCTGTTCAACAATCTCATCAAAAACACATAATCCATAGACAACTGGAAGAAATTTATAGGCAAAACGTTTTCAGTATTAACTCTACACCCTGCAACACCATCAAAGGCAGGCAACAACTGCTACACCATGTTTGCGGTAACCCAAGATTTCGAGTTCAGCACTTCCAATGACAAGCCTTTCAGATCCAGGCTGCAAGGCAGATGCCTCTTCATGCACTATCAACATATCAGTGTCCTCCTCTAAAAGAGGCACATCCTCCGCACCGAGTGGCTTTATCAGATGATTCCTCTCGGACAGAAAATCCACTGCCAGAATCTTGGACTTCCTCCTCTGCATCTGATGCAAACTCAGCCTCAGAACCATGGGCAGAGTAAGATTTAAAAATCAAGCTAAGAACCTGCTGAGTGGCAATCCTGTGCCGACCATAAACCTTATAAACAAAAGTAAAACAACAAATAAGTCAACAATAACCAACACTGTGTAAAATAAGTAATAAACAAACTGTGACTTTATCACACAGAAAGTAAAACTACTGGTATACAGTAATCTGGAATGAAAAGTCATTCAATACAAAGCACACAAAGACCTATATGCTCAAAAACTATATCACTCACTTGCCAGAGACAGTTAGACTTAGGATCACCTGGAATCTACTCTGCACCGACACAGAAAACACCAACAATATCCCACTAGAAAGCAAAAAACAAAATCAAATTACAAACAAGACAACACAATACACATTGTGCACAAATCCAAGGAGAATTTGAAACACAATAAAACAGAAGCTAAATATGCTGCTATTATTATACAATTTACAAAAACACATTCATGCAGGGGAAAGATACTCATATAGAGTAAACAATACAAAAAAAATGTCTTACCAAACACATGCAACTACACAAACTGCAGATCTACCAGTGCCGAACCCACAAGCAGGGGTTCCAGCAAAGAAAATCAACTGCTTTGCACTAGAATACAAAAGAAAAATAAACTCAAATGCAAATGATGGCAAAAAATAAAACAGTTAACATTATAAAACACTATGAAATCTGCCCATCACCTTCCAAATGCCAGCCACACACATCGCCAGCCAGAAGCCAGTCAACACACACCATCAGCCAGAATTTTGGACTTCCTCCTCTGCCTCTGATGCAGACTCAGTCAGAGAACCATGATCAGAGGAAGATTCAAAAAGCAAGCTGACAAACTGCTAACCAGTAATCCTGTGGCCAGCCATAATCCTTACAAAAAAAGAAACACAACAAATAAATCAACAATAACCAACACTGTGTATTATAAGTAATATACAAACCGTGACTTTATCAAACTGAAAGTAAAACTACTGGCATACAGTAATCTGGAAGGAGAAGTCAATCATCATCATCAAGGAAATCTTTATTACGGCAAGTTGCCTTACAAAGAATACAAAATAAAACATATACATAACTTACATCACCGTTCATTAGATTATAAAACATATCATAGTATATTCATTGAATGTTAATCAGACCCCTTTCTCTTAATCCACATTGCTAGTAAAAATTGGGAGTCTGCAAATACTATGTGTTTTGATGTGTCTGACTTTAAAATTCTAAAAGCATAACTACACTGTAGAAGGCCCAAATTTTTGCAAAGAGGTACTAGCCAATACTTCCTTGATTTAGTATATGCAGGACAAAAAAACAATACATGAAGCTCGTCCTCTCTATATATGCTCAGAAACTATACCACTCACTTGCCAGAGACAGACTGAGGATCATCTGCACCTACACTGCACAGACACAGAAAGCACCAACAATATCCCACTAGAAAGGAAAAACAAAGTAAATTACATATGACAACACAATACAAATCTTGCACAAATCCAAGGAGAATGTGATACACAATAAAATAGAAGTTAAATATGCTGCTAATATTATATAATTTACAAGAACACATTCATGCAGGGCAATAATATTCAAATGGAGTAAACAATTAAAAAAAAAGGTTTTGGGGGGTTTTCTTACCAAACACATGCAACTACACAAAATTCAGATTTAACAATGCCAAATCACAAGCAGAAGTTGCAGCAACGAAAATCAAAAGCTTTGCTCTAGAAGACAAAAGAAAAAGGAAACATTACGATCACAAATGCAAATGATGAAAAGAAATTAAACGGTTAACATTATAAAACACTATGAAGTCTGCCCTTCACCAATCAAATGCCAGACACACACATCGCCAGCCAGAAGCCAGTCCACGCACACTGTCAGCTGGATGCCAGTCAACACACACACAGGAAGCAAAATCCCCAGTTCAAACACATCATCAGCCAAACACCAGTCCATACACACCACCAGGCAAGCGCCGGTCCATGACATCACCAATCAAGTGCTAGTACACGCATATCGCCAACCAAGCACCAGCTCACACACACCGCCTGCCAAGTGTAAGTCCACACACACCGCCAGACAAGAGCCAGTCCACAGACACCGACATCCAAATGCCAGTACACACACAGCCAGCCAAACACCACTACACGCAGACCATCAGCCATTCTCCAGTTCATACACAGAAACTTTCCCTGGTGTCTAGTGGTTTTCTGCCCCCTTGGGGCAGATAGGCCTAAAAATATGACCAATCTGCCACCGAGGGGCAGAAATTGGCCAAAATATTGCCCCCGTAATGGGGAGCGACCTTGCCCAAGTGACCACTCCCCAACATATACATACATAATATCCCTAGTGCCTAGTGGCTTCCTAGGCTTAAAAATATGGCCAATCTGCACCTAGGGGGACAGAAAATGGCCTAAAGTATGCCCAAAAATATGTGCACACAAAGAGGCTGACCCTTGCCCATGGAGCTGTTCCCCAACATATACATTTATAAAATCCCTGTTGCTAGTGGCTTTCTGCCCCCCTTGGGGGCAGATGGGCCTATAGATATGGCTGATCTGACCCCAAGGTGGTCAGAAATGAACAAAATAATGCCCCCATTATGGAGAGTGACCCTTGCCCAAGGAGCCATGCCCCAACATAATCATTAAAAAAATCCCAGCTGGCTACTGGCTACTTGGGGGCAGATGGGCCTATAAATATAGCCAATCTGCCCCAAGAGGGACAGAACATGCCCAAAAGTATGCCAAACAATTATGTGCCCACAATGGAAGCAATCCTTGCCCAAGGGGCCACCCCCCAACATATCCATAAATATAATCCCTAGTGCTAGTGCCTTTCTGCCCCTCTTGGGGGCAGATGGACCCACAACTATGACCAATCTGTCCCCAAGGGGGGATAAAACTGCCAAAACAATGCCCATTACTCCGGGAGCATCCCTTTCCAAGGGGCCGCACCCCTAAACAAAAAAACATCCCTGGTGCTTGTGAGTGCATTCGTGCTGCACGATCGTGGCCCTACACTGCAATCGTGCACCAGGAATGCACTGAAAAGAGTCACGGGGGAAAGGAAACATTTTATTTCCTGCCTGTGCCTCTGTGCATTACCCCACCCCTTATCTCACCTCCTTCCTCCACCGGCTTGCTCAATTGATTCCAGCGCTTGGCATGTGCGCCAATGTCATTCGGATCACCGGGGTAGGGGCAGGGGTGGCAGTGGAAGTGCTTCCACTGCTAACCCTAGGGGTCTATATTGCAGACAGCCCACGGGGAGCATCAGCTCTTCCCCCTTCGATGGATGCAAGGACAACTTGGAGCCATCCTCCGCACTGCCCACCGTGTGCGCGGACAGTTCCACCCATTCAGTGTACACAAGGGGTTGAACTGCACCACACAAATTGAAGAAGAAATACATGAGACACTCAAAACATCTGACACCTATTTATAAAAATAGATTGTATTTGTAGACACCACAATGAAAAAGATACACTGGAGGGATCCAAAGATATAGAATGTGCATGGTATAGTAAACAAAATAATCAAGCAATGACAAATTCAACTAATGTGACACATAAACATCTTCAAGAAAAACTTGGGTAAGTGTCAATCTGGTTACTTAAAGTAACTTTAGGCAAACAGCTCTGGTAGGGAGACAGCCAGGGGGACCAAAAATGGTCCACAGAAGCAGTTACCTCAGAGGTGGGAGTAGCCTTCAGTCAGTTCCAGGCACTTTTATCCCTTTGCTGTAAGTTCCTATGGAGTGGTTCTGATTCAAGGGATGCGGGATGCTAAACATGCTCAAGGATGCTGTAGATGTGATGCGGTTGACTGGGGTCTCCTTGCAGCTACTCCTCGGTCCACTTACTCGGTGAGGCAGCCCTGGCCACAGGAGTCAATGTCCTGCGAGGTTCTCTAAGTCTCAGAAGAAGGCCAGTCGCCACTGAGCTACCTGTCGAACGATATCATGGTTACAGCCAAGATGCACTCCGACAGTAGAAGAGCAGTTCTTCTTTGGTCCTTCTTCTAGTCCAGTTGAGATCTGAGTTTGGGATGCCAGGGGTCACCTTTTTTTCAGGGTAGGATGTAGTTGGTAGCCAATGGGCTACAAGGTTTCCTCCCTACTGATGACCACATCCTGTGAAGCGTGGCTTCCGGCTATTACAGAATGCACCATTATGCCTACTTCCATCATTGCAGAACATTTCTCACAGCGTCCAGTGCTCCCTAGCACAACTCAAAGTTGTGGCTTGCAAGGGGGCTGCACGCTGCAGAAAAAAACAGTTTGACAACAGCTTTCCCCTTCCCTGTTCCTGGCACCAGACCATCTACCTAGACAATGGAGCATCCTCTCTCCCATGTGCTATCCATTTGCCCTTAAAAGGTGGATTCTCCTTTGAAGCTCACCTTTTGGTCCAACACCTTCCTGCAGAAGGGAGGTAATGTGTCTCTGCAGTTTAGGCTTCTATTGTCTACTTTCCCAGAAGTAATTAGCACTTCTCCCTAGGAGGGTAGGAAGCTGTCTCAGGAACAGGCTCCTTGTATAATCATTTAGTGCACAGGAGACTAAAGGCAAAAAATGGCAACTTCGTAAAACTTTCACAATGAAACATGATACATTAATTTCGACTTGGAATTAAGTCAGGCGTAATGTAAAGAGTTGTTTGACACCTTGGAGTATCAACTTTGGTGTACCACTCAGGAGTTAGCACAGCTGAGAAGTCAGAGAGTAACCCTGTACCCATCACTGGGATGGCCAAGCCTTTCCACAGCAAAAACAACAGTTTCGCATTTTTACAGCCAAAACATGCAAAATACATGTTTGGCCTGTGAAATATGCTGCGCTCTGCCGCAGGGCTCGATAAGCTTGCCATAGGGTGTCTTACAGATATTGCAGAGGGTCGTTTGACCTTGACATTTTTTAAATGGCAAAGCCAGTCTAGCAGTTTAGACCTGCTCTTACAGTCTGCAATGGCTGACGAGGAGACTTGATTTAGCTGTGTCACACCCAGGGCAGCCTGCCAGTGCTGCAATCCCTGGGGTGACTCTCTACCTTATTTTCCCAGTGTGCAATATACTAGGGACTTAAGTTAGCCTATGTCAATTTGGCATAGCCAATGTTACATACACAATTTGGGGTAAGAGCACTGGCACGAGGTCTGGTTAGTAGGCCTTGGTGCACTTTCAGAGTCGGAAAACCAGCTACCTCAGTCCAAAGATTTCTGGTGACAGCTTGCTAGTTGATTAGTTTATATCTGGAGATAGAAGCTAACTGTAGATCTATTTCACTTCTCTTTTCTGTTGCTAAGATGGACACCATGCATGCATAGTGGCTGTAACACAAGGTACACGGGGATTAGGCCCAGCCATGGCAGAAAAGCAACACTGTTTATAACAATTAGTAAGATGAGAACAAAACTTAAACAAATTGTGACAAAAGAGGTCTTTCCTGACCTCATTTGACCACCGCTTTTTTTTAATATCTGGAAATGCAGTTAGAATGGCTTCATATGTGGCTTTTATGTCTTCTAACGGGCATTTGTCACCCGAGAAACCTGACTTAAAGCCAAAGAGAAATTTCAGAAAATACCTTGAGAATTGTGAGGTAGAGGATTCAGTGAGATAAAAGAGGACAATGTCAGAACTTCTGAGATCTAGACTTCATCACGGTTTCAGGAGATGCCTCGTATAATGTCAGTGACCTTTTCATGCAAAACATCATCCAAATAATCACATAAGGATTGTTCGGGAGAGGTTAGCATGGAAGTACAACTCAGAGTGATGAGCAGTGACACCACCTAAAAAAGAAAGGTCTTTCTTCAAGTTGACAGCCTCGTAGGATTGATTCGTCCAAAAATTTAGATATGGATTTTATAAGACAGTGTTTGTAACTTCTTAGTTGAGATCAGAAGACTATACGCTTTTCTTAAGAATAGATACTGTGCCACATGTGTTCCGCTTGCTGAATCTTGAAAATGTCCCTTCTTCACGTCACAGGAGAACCAGGATTTTTAATGAAATTTCTTTTGATTTCGAAATCTAAACAGGGGAAGAAAAATAGAAAAGAATTCCATGAGGCAAGTGTTAAACCTGTCCCAGAAGCCATCAATGTCTTTCCTTTCCTTGAACGAATCCCATCTGGAGTTAAAGAAAGATCACATTCCGAGCATATGTTTTTACATTATCAGCCTCTTGCAATTTTGTATACAGACTCCTACACAATCATTCATTCAGAGTTCACCCTTATAAATATTCTTCCAGAGTCCAAAGTTCCCCAGAGTTATCTTCGCCATCATTCACCCACTGCTACACTCACATGCAGCCACCTGCTCCCCAGGCCCCAGAACCATTCTCACTGTGATCACCAACAACCAGTCTACTACCACCCCCCTGCCACTCACACTACCACCAACCCACAGCCGCCCACACACCACATATCATTGCCAATAAAACCCCCACTTGCTACCAGCTTCCCTCAATAACACTTAATCACCATCAATTACACCATCTCACGCCCACAACTGTCAAAACCATTCACTCTGAGTCACTTCTACACCAAATTACCCATTTACACCCATATCACCATTGGCTCATATTTGTACAAATAATCACCAATGCACAACCACCTACACCACCACTTTTACAATGTCACCCTTATCACATCTTGCCAAGAGCCAACCTATCACTCTCCCAAAGTAGCTACTATGTCTACAGGTCTATCAAGTTACAATGTGTAGTGGGATTGTGTAATATCTGGTACTTTTATATATAGTAGCTGTGTCTGAAGGTCTCATTTTTAGAGGCACCAGGTTAATCCCTCCTATGAGCCTGCGTGAAGAACTTCTCATAATGGCTCATGAAGGTCACCTAGGTATGTCCAAGACCAAGGAGAGACTGAGACTCAACTATTGGTGGCCAGGGATGGACATGCAAGTCGAGCGCCTTGTGAGGGATTGCATGGCTTGTTGCTTAAGCGAGAAGAGCCAGAAGCCGAGGGTCCAACCCATGGTGATCAGGAAAAGGCCGGAGAAGCCATGGGAAGAGTTATCTTTTGATATCTTAGGTCCCATTCGTGGAAACGGCGTTGAGAGTTATGTGTTTGTTTAAGTTGATTTATTCTCCAGGTTGCCGGAAATAAAAATCACCAAATGCATTGATACTATGCATGTAATTGAGTTTCTTAAGGAGGTTTTTGGAAGGGAGGGGTTACCTGGAGCATTATTGACTGATAATGGAACGCAGTTGGTCTCGTGTGAAATGGAAGACTTTTTGTCAAAATTCTCCATTAAACACAAAAGGTGTGCGCTTTACCACCCAGAAAGCAATGGAATGGTGGAGCGCTTTAACCGCGTTCTGAAAGAAACCATTGACTTGGCAAAGAGTAACAATTTAGTTTGGAAGAAAGAAGCCATCAGGAAGGTTGAGATTTACAAAATCACTCCTCATGCCATCACGGGTCGAACTCCTTTTGAGCTACTCAAGGGGAGGTATGCAAATACCTTAGTTGCTCCTTTTTGGATTAACGATACTGAATCCAAAAGAGGTAAAGAACATTTTGATGATAAGTGGAGGAGTAAGGAATGTGACAAAATAAAAGCACGCAAAATAAACTATGATTTGAGGAAGGCTGTGAAAGTCACCAAGGTTAATGTAGGTGATTTAGTCATGATAAGAGCTCCTTTTGGGAAGAAAGGTTCGGGTCTGTTTCAAAAACCTCACAAGGTTGTCAAAGTATGGACTAACGCTATCAACACAGAGGATTCCCATGTTTGGAATCTCAACAGAGTGGTTGTTATAAAAAAGAGTAAATTGAATGGTGATAGATATGAACATGGTTCAGATAGAACTTCTCTAAATACAGATGTAGGTGATAACCCTGTGAGTGTTCCAAGGGAAAAAAGGCTCACTAAACTACCTTCAAGGTTTAATGAGTTTCAGATGTAATTATGCTATAGTTTCATTCTCAGTTTATTGTTAACTTTTCATGCATTATGTGCCTTGGTTCCCAAATGCCATCTTCAATGTATTAATTCATTTTGTGTTAGGTGTTTAGGGGGGAAGGTGTGTAATATCTGGTACTTTTATATATAGTTTCTTATTCAGTGTCACAATTTATGTATTTATCAGTTTCTTCCTGTACAATGTATTAACATGTTGCTTGTCTTGGAATGCGCACCATGGTGATGGAACCTGGTGTGGTGATGCCTCTAATGCTACCTGTCAGTTGCAGCTGACTTCTTCTCCTGGATGGATGGGATCACTTTTACTGGAATAAACTTGCAACTACTTTCCTACATCTGGAGCCTCCTGAATTTCATTTCAGCTTGAATTTTACAGAATGTACCCATAATAAGCAAATAGGATGACAATTGTAGAAGAAAGGGGCTAGCACATGCACAAGTTCAGGAGTTTACAATTATCAAATGTAAAGTAGGCGTGCTCAATGGAAGCCAAGACACCATGTCGTCCCAACAGTGGCAGGTTTAGTGGGAAAACCCATCCGTACAAACTTGCCACAAAATGTCCAGAGCACCACCAATAACAGTACAAAGGTCCGTCACTCTTGTGGGTCAGTTGAGATCGATTCAGCAATAATCCACGAAGGTACACATAGACAGATGGTTGGTTTAATTTGTTTTTATTCCAAATCATTGATAAAGGACAGCCATCGTGTTTCATCGTATGCGACGACTTTTTTCAAGGCTTGTAAGTAGTCCGTCACGACGAATCGTCAAGAGGTAACAATTACCCAATCCAAATAAAAGCATGCAGAAACCGCAAGACTGTAGAGGGTGGTGGCTCTCAGAACATGAGTGACTTGTCTTAGGTCTGTAATGCAAAAGCGTAAAAATATATATTCAGGACCCTGATAAGCCCCGAGTGCCCAGTGTTGCCGGAATGTAGTCACCTACGTGGCGTGTATACCCATGTGCTGATTGGGAATGTACCCAATCAGCCAGTGAATCAATTGTATGATCAATCAACTGATCAGCCAGATTATTCCTTTATCAGGTTCTTCATACATAGAACCGTCACGAACACAGTTACCATCACTCACCCCCAGACAGCCGCAATGCCACTAAATTGCAATAACTAAAAACTATCACTCAACTGCTACCATTCACATTGCTCAGGGGCAGAACAGAACCAAGTCACACACTACAATTATCATCATTCATCCACTGTTGTTCAAGCTGCCACTGAGCTACTGTTGCCAACTCGCAGTGACCTTTTAAAGTTCTCCATCATTCACCTGCTGCAAACCACACATTTACGGATGATAGCCACCATCAACACTGCTCACTCCGAGACACCCAATCCATGTATGATTCGCTGCCAACTCTCATCTCCACTGACACAGTGGCACTCACATCACTACCACCCACCCAGAACCTGAGCTCTGCGAACCCCATCAACAGGTCCTTACACCTTCAATCATCATAAACATGTTTACAACTATTTCCCTGATGGCCTGTATCATCATTAGCAAACAAACACCCTCTACAATAGTCATCTACAGCCAATTACATCATAACTGACACACTTTTAGACTCTCGTTGGCACTTAACCACTACCACTGCCTCTTACCGAGGGCCTTTCTCTGTTACCCAAGCTATGCTCCTCCTGACACCATGACCTCCCCACTGCCACTTTCACTCAACTCATATATCACCACTCAGACCAATACTTCTCCAAAGCCACCCAAGATATCACTTTTATAGGCACCCACTCACCTAAGATTAGCCACACTACCATCAATCACTCTCTGCCACTGAGGAAGAACAAATGTAACTGTGACATTCATATTGTGTATGCTTTCGACATGATGCTGCCTTCCATTTGACATAACAAAACACTGTAATATTCCGACTAACAGTCACTATTTTTCACCTCAGTGTAATAACTACCTTTCACTGAGAAACAGTCCTAGCTAAAGAAATGATGGGTTTAGCAGGTAGTTAATCATGCAGGCTTGCTGGGAACTGAATCAGGATGACAACCATTGAAAGGTGCCTGTTAAAATCTCAAACAACCGCCAATACCCCGGGGTACAGCAGGTAACTATGGCAGTGAGACAGCAGCGCGCCGGTATTACAGAATGACAACGCAGTTATTGGCCACTATGCAGTTACTTTGCCGTTAATTACACTGGAAATGTTTAATTAATTGATTTCTGTCCCGCAAGATGCCAGACGCTAATTATTCAGGACAAAAACGAAGAAAACGTCACTCCGTATGGTGCCGCTTTCAAGCGCTATTGTAAAGCACGTTAGTTTTTTTTTTAATTGCAGGCACATTTCAAGTGCATCCAACGGCAAGGGGAGGGCAGGCTGTCTGCAGGTGGTAATTTCTTTTAATTAATGCCTCAGGGAAAATTCAGAGGTGTGATGACATAATAGTTTGGTGCCTGTGACAACGAGCAGGCCTATCTCGGTACTACTTAATGTAACCTCATCTTTTTTTATCGTTTCAGAAAACTGAAATATTTGGAAGGAAAATGTGACTGAATATGGAGGGTTATTAAGGGGCATATTAACAAGGGCCGGCGATAAATATCGCAAAGCGCTTAGCGCTTGCATATGTATCGCCGACTATCTCTGGAATTTATCGCCCCGTTTGCGCGTTATTAACAACGCGCATCGCCGAGGCGATAAAAATTGTGGGGATTGTTGGGATATCGCCGTTTTCCATGGTGAAAAACGGCGATATCCTAGATGATAGGGCCTGTGGTCTTAGCCACAAAATCCACCCCCCATGTTAAGTATGCCTTAGTCAGGAATTTAACAGACGTTAGATTCCTGCGTTAAGGCATACTTAACACGATTTAAAAAATCGCTACCCTCCCTTGTTAATATCGCGAAGCTGCCTTCGCGATATTTTCCCAAGGGAGTCTTGTCAGGCACGCCTCCTTTGCATCTCATTAGCAATGCGATTGGAGGCGTGCTGCAAGCGGGCGCTAAGTCAGCAAGACACGCGATAGCGTGTCTTTGCTGATAAGGCGATGAAATTATCGCCGCTTTTCGCCCGAAAACGGACGCAAAAGCGGCGATAATTTCATTTCGCCGCCTTGTTAATATGCCCCGTAGCACGCTATTTTAGTTAGAGGCATTTGAATTGAGTGTGTTCTAAACTTAAATCTGCCCATGGTAATAACCAGAGCGTGGTGCTTTCATACACACAATGGGGCAGATTTATGTTGCACTTGCGCCACTTTTGCGCCGCCGTTGCGTCACTTTTGTGACGCAGCAGCGGCGCAAATCCTGCGCCATGGTGCGGGGTATTTACAACGTGACGCATCTGGGAGATGCGTCACGTTGTAAAGCCCTGCGCCACATGTAGGCGTTCCAGGGCAGGTGGGGGCTTTCCGGCGCAAGAACGCCTCCTAAAAGTGGCTGAGTGAAATCTACAAGATTTCACTCAGTCACTTTTAGGCCCATGCTGCGTCAAAACCCTGCGCCTGCTTGAAGCAGGCGTAAGGATTGACGCAGCATTGTACAGATAGGGCCCCCCAGAACATTGCTGGAGCTGCGTCGCGCTTGCGACGCAACTCCAGCAATGCGCCACTTTTACGGCACAGATGCGTCACACATCTGTGCCGTTTTTGCCCCATGGTGCGCCGCATTATAAATGCGGCGCATCCATGGTGGCGCAGCTGTGGCGCATGATAATTGGCGCATCCCTGCTGATATGCAGGGATGCGCCAGTTAACAGAAATCTGCCCCAAAGTTTACAGAACTCTGCTGTTAAGCGGCTACAGAAGATTTGCTTTCAACGCAGGAATTCCTTCCTGCCAAGTAATCAAAGCTTCCTACTGAACAAGACCCACACTTTACAGTACCAATATCGATTCAATGGCAAAAAACACTGCTGGCATGGAAAAGTCATTCCTTTAACAGTATGGCATAGCGTGAATGCCGGGGTATGCTGACTTTCCGATCCACACAGCCCATCTCATTGCAACAGCATTGCGTTGTCTACTACAGGGAACTTAAAGCAGGTCTCTTTGAAAACACATGAGCTATGTCAAAGACATCTTGCAACAGGGCCATCAACAGGGCATATTCATTTGCATCATAGTTTCTACTTCCGTGCCGCAGGAAGATGTTTGGCGCTATAGCAAAAGTGGAGGAAACTGATCGTGGAGAAATTTATAAGCACGTGTATTGCTTAAGAGTCATTTCAAATGCAAGGTAGACATTTTTAAATGAGATTCAAGCCATTAGATGGAATTTAAAACATAAAACACATTGGTATTGTACTGTTTTTGTGCACTATGTAAATCAAAGAAAGAAACTGATTTTGCCTTGAGTTTAGCCCATATGTTACACATTTGGAAAGTGTAGAATTGTAATTTCCCATTTTTCTTACCATGCAAAAGCAGCAAGTAATGTGTGAAATCAGTTAATTCTATGTTTTGCTTTTGAATAAAAGAAATGCCATTTGCTGCAGTCCATGTCTCATGAGGAGCAAAACTGGTGTAAGTAGATTTTTCCTTTTTGATCTGGTTTCATACAGCAGCTGCTTGCTTGGCCCATTGTTACCAATACTTTAAAGTATACACAGAGTGGGCTTTGATTGGGCACAGGAGTAGTTCCCTCTCACCTCACGACATAGTCTGTAGTGTGTCATTCAACCTTCTTATGAAATGTGTTCGCATTGAAATCCATTTTATCAATTTCATGCATACATTTTACATCTTGAAAGTGCACTGAATCATCACACATTTCATTACTTCACTCGTAGGTGCATTGTACACAGAAAATAATTGCGTTCTGTTTGGCTTTTTCATTGTAGCAGTTTTCTGTTACGGTCAAGGCTCAAAATACAAGCCAGACCTATTGGCTTTGCCAATGTTTGCTTATATTTTGAACCATTGCAGAGTTTATGACAAGAACCACTTTGAAGCACTGAATGTGCAGTAAAGATCTTTAGGAACAGTCGAACAGTGAAACACTGAAAGTCCTTGGGCTGCAGGGGCCACTCCCCTTCGAGGCTCCTTCTCTGTTCAAGGACATTTTGTATGTGTGAGGTACTCAGTCTAATTAGAATTGTAAGGCCTCACCACCAAAGGTTGCACCACGGGTCCATCACATTGCATTACACCGCTGCACACAAATACATAGTATTTGTGTGCGTGGGTCTATCTCAGAAATTAATTAAACTCGGGCTGCTGCACTGAATGCATGGAAACAAGGGAAGTGGTTTCCCTGGCAATAGTAACTATGCGAAATCTTAGAATGGCCATGTGGCTATTCAAGGCATTTCATTAGTTTTCTTCTTCAGCAGATGTGAAGGTTTGGAATGGGGGACTGGGCTCAATCATGAAATGCAAATAATTTCATCAGATAAAATGGGTCAGGATATCCTGAGTGCAAGCATTCACAGCAGACTAATGAAATAAAGGTTTCTTTCATCAGCTTCACTTATTTTTGACTAACATCCAATTTGCGTGTTTATATTTAGAAACTGGCCAGAACATTTTTATTTTCTGCTTTGTTTTGGGAATAGTCTGTCCGTTGGGACGCTATGACATAGTGATCCCAGAGCACAACAAGGAAATCAAACACTGACATGGTGTCACTGACAAACAGCCATATTACATAGATTTAGAAGGAGAAATATTTATCTGCACAGTAGGTTTAGTGGTAGGGCTACCGTGCAGTGGGGCGGAGATTATTTCTGTAAACAAATGGGAGAGTAAAGAATAGTAGGGCGTCTCTAAGGGACGTTTTAGGTGTAGGCATGTGGATGGGCCATTGGTGAACTCCATCAGCAGATAACATATGGCCTCCAAATATGATCTTTTCTGACCCTGGGTGTGATCAGTAATGCATTTGCAGAGAATCTAAGCTTTCTGGCTGGTTGTAGAACCTAAATCTAATTATTAAGGTATTGTGAGAATGGTCAAGGCCACACTGACTCTGAAAATGAGATTGTCATCTTTACCCTCCCTAGCTTAAACGTTGATGTGATGGAAAACAAGGAAGGTGTCCAGGCTCTCTCGAAAACAGCAGGACACTTTGACCATTACAGGATACGCCAGTCACATCTTCAACAGGTCCGACTAATGGACTGTTCATTTTCATGCGGTCAGTAACCAAAGTTGATGGCCCTATTAGGAGTGCAAAGTGCAAACCACGCGGTAACACCGTCGATCAGGAGGTTTTCAAAAGGATGCTTGAGCTGATGCAAGTAGGCAAAATGTTGGGGTGGAAATTCAGCTGAAAGTGGGAATTCAAATGTGGGAGTCAGCATGAGAACTGAGAATTTTTCCCCATCAAAGATGCCAATCTCATAAAAGACTGGCCTGGATGCAGTAATACTGAGTGGTATTGTTAAATATGCACCCAATATTACCATGTCCTTATCAAAAGAAAATAGATATTTGCCTATATCTGTGGTCATGAAACAATGCCCTTAATGATACACATTTACCGACACATCTGTACAAAAAAACCTGTTATGTTTGTATTTTCAAGATGGAAATCACATTGGGTCTACACACAAGGTGACAGCCATCTTAGAATGGTTATATTGTGACACAATTCCAAGATGGCTGCCATGTTGGATCTATACATGACTACTGATAGAAATGGGGTTCTCTAGTTGGCAGAGGTAGGTACACCTTTGTCCAAATAGGGACCCTTGCTTCTAGTCAGGGTAAGGGGGATTCACTCCTAAAATAACCCCTGCTCACCCCCTTGTTAGCTTGACACGAGCAGGCAGGCTTATCTCAGAGGCAGTGTGTTAAGTATTTGTGAACATATACAGTAATACAGTGAAAACATTACAAATGGACACAACACCAGTTTAGAAAAATAGTAAATCTTTATCTAAACCAACAAGACCAAATACGACAAAAATCAAACATACAATACCCTTGAAAAATAGTACTTGTGCAAAATAACCTTTAAATTGCAGGAAAATCAATAAAACACAGTTCATCCAACTCGGTAGCTTCTCCTGGGGCTACCGCGATACGGAATACGACCGAGTCTAACAATTCCAGCCGACCGTGTCGATACGGGCCAGCTAAAGCATCGACAGACTTGGACACAGTACCTTTCTTGTTGAGACCAACACGTTGGTGCGAGTCAGTCGGGGCTAACGTCGCGGTTGCATTGTGAAGTGGAGCGTTGCAGGGGGCGGTGTCCTCACGGTGGGGTGCAGGCAGAGGCTCGTTGACGGAGTCGGTGACACCAGGCCTTGCATTGAAGGGTGAGACGGTGCCAGTGGCAGTGCTTGCAGGTCACAGCGTGGCGACAGGGCATGTCGATGTTCTGGTCGGGCAGCGACTGAGTCGGTGACGTCCTTGCAGTGTGTAGCGAAGCGTTGTGGTGTGCGATGCCCACACGACGCAGTGCAAGCAGTGGCTCGTTGACGGAGTCGGTGAGACCAGGGTTGCGTTACGAAGCGGGGAGTTGCAAAGTGAGGTGTTGCTCTCTGCGGTGCTTTCAAGACACGGAATCCTGTGGCGGACTTGATGACAGAGTTGGTTAGCCTTTTTTTCAATCAGAGACAGTGCACACAGACACAGTGAGGTCTTTGCTGTCCGTGAAACCTCTAGAACAGGGGGCAAGCTCAGTTCAATCCCTTGGAGATCTTTTCTTCAAGCAGGGGGACAAAGCAAGCAGCAAAGTCCTCTTCTCCTTTCCTTAGCAGCAGGTAGCCAGTGCAGGCCAACTCCAGACAGCAAACAGCACAGGGGCAGTATTCCTCCTCAGCTTCTCTGGTTCTTCTCCTTGGCAAAGGTTCCTCTTGATTCTCAGAAGTGATCCAAAAGTCTGGTGACTGGACCCCTCTTTTTATACACCAAAACCCTTTGTTCTCTGAAGGCAGAGAGTGTCTGTACCCAGACAAAACCAGTGCTGTCCTACTTGGTGCAGCTTCCTGGCAGGAGATAGAGAGAGCATTGTTGAAGGCAGACCAGGCCCATTCAGGTGAAAAGGAAATCTCCTCCCCCTACTCTAAATGCAGCTCAGGTCTATTCAGCCCAGCCCTGACTCATCAAACATCTGGAGCCACTGTCCCTCTCCAGCCCCTGTCATCCAAAAGCCAGACATGCAATACACAAACCTAGCAGAGGCACACCGGGTGGTTAGGCAAGAAAATGCCTTATTTATAAAAGTGGTATTTTCCAACACAGAATGTAAAAATCACCCTCACTAAAAGATGCACTTTAACATTCTGAATTCAGGTATACTAAACTTTATTTTCCTACCTTGTTCCCGGGGCCAGTTATGTTTATAAGATGTTATAAACAAACTCCCCATTCTGTCCTATGGCAACAGGTAACCTTGTAATAGTGAAAAACGAAAATGGCAGTAATTCACTACCTGGACATGCCACACCCATCAGGGCATGTCCTGTCTTTCACATACAATGCACCCTGTCCACAGGGGTATCTTGGGCCTACTTTAGGGGTGCCTGACATGTAATCAAAGGGAAGGTTAGGGACTGGCAAGTGTGTGCACTTGCCAAGTCGACATGGCAGTCCCAGACTGCATGCAGGCTCTGCAATGGCAGTCCAGAGTCACATTTTACAGGCTGCTTCTCTGGGTGGCACAATCAGTTCTGCAGCCCACTAGCCGCATTTGATCTACAGGCCCTGGGCACACACAGTGCACTATACTAGGGTCTGACAAGTAGATCAATTATGCTAATCATGGAATCATTAATCCATAACAACAATTTACAAAGGGAGTACTTGCAATTTGGCACTGAAAAGCAGTGACAAAGTGCCGAATGCATCTAGAACAGCAAAACGAACTCCAACACACAGAAAATCACAGGAGGCAAAGGCAAAAACGGCAGGGGAGACTGTAAAATTGGTATATTCTTAAATAATGAAGAGTCCAGTGTAGCGTGGAAAGCTAGATTTAATCCAAGTAGAAAGGCCTCATCCATCCAGCAAGGCTCAGTAAGATCAACTGACCCAGGATACCAACATTCTCTTTTACCAGGTTCTAATACCATGGTGCTGCTCAAGAATAAACACTAAACAGAAGTAAATGCCACAATACCACACATCTTCCCCCTCTATAAACACAAGTAAAATACAATTAGAAATGAGTAAACCAATAATATATAAAAAACAATTACGTAAGAGCAAAACTTGTGAATGCAAACATATGACTTAAAAGACAAAAAAAACTTGAATCTTCTTATATTCTTCTCTACCCCAGGATGAAGTCCTTGAAATGTGGCGGCAGTCTCACATTCCTTTTTTGTCTCTGTGGGGAACAGCCTGTAGGAAAAGAGTCCAACGACAGCTCCACATCTCTATTTTGTCTCTGTGAGGAAGAGCCCGTAGAAACAGAATTACGTTTAATGTGTCCCGACAAATGCTCCTTTAACACCATCATTCTGTTAAGATTCCAAATGCGTGAATTCTCAGTTTTAACAACATTTGTCACAACTTTAATCACTTTATGTGGTTTCTGAAAAATACAAGATGCTTTTCTCCCAAAAGGAGCACCAACTTTCACAGAAGTAACTTTTACAGATTTCCTACAATCAAAATTAATCTTTCAAGCATTATTCTTCTCTGCTTCTTTGACTCTCCATCCTCCATCAGACAATAGCAAACCTCTCTTAGATTCTGCATCATTCACCTAATTTGGCACAACAAAAGTGTTGAGATACCTTGCCCTAAACAACTCGAACAGTGTGCTTCACGTGATGGAATGGGGAGAGACTCTATAAACTTCAAGTTTCTTATTTATTTCTTCTCTCCAATCTAGATTATTCTGTTTAGCCATGGCAATGGTTTCTTTTAACACTCAGTTAAAATGTTGTACTATACCGTTTGTCTCGGGATGATATAGAGAACATTTTTATGTTTAGTAGAACATTTTTCCAAAAATTCCTCTATCTCTTTAGAGACTAGTTGAACCCCATTATACCTAAGTAAAGCACCAGGTAAACCCTCTCTTCCAAACACCTCCTTCAAAAAGGATATCACATGTCTAGTTTCAATGCCTCAGGGTACTCTAAATTACAGCCACCTTGAATACATATAAATGAGGACCAAGACATAGGCCAAAATTAATTCCCTTGAATAGGACCTAATATCTCAAATTCTACTTCTTCCCATGGTTTTTCTGGACGATCTCTGACAACCATAGACTGTGCCTTGGGTTTCACACTCTTTTCACTCAAAACGCACGGAACACATTCTCTCACCAAACGTTCAACCTGTAAGTCCATACCAGGCCACCAATAGGTCAAGCTGAGTCTCTCTTTAGTCTTGGACATTCCTTGGTGTCCTATATGCGCCAAATTCAATAACTCTTGTCGAAGAGAAACAGGGGGAGTAAGTCTAGTACCTCTAAATAAAAGTCCATTACCTTCCGTAAGTTAATTTCTAACATTCCAATACTTTTCACCATCGCCCTTAACTTTGGTATGCCAACCTTCTCTTAGTAACCTGAAGAGTTCTTGCAACTCCTTAATCATGACACACGCCTCACGCCATCTGCTTTCCTTGAGACCATCACACTCAATGTTACACACCCATTCATCCTGCTCATCTTTGTCATAGACTTCCTCTTCTTCAGAACTTTCTACTAATCTGGAAAGTGTATCGGCTATCTTATTCTTGACACCAGGTAAGTATTTTATTTGAAAATCATATTCCTGCAATGCAACCATCCATTTAGATATTCTGCCTGAAACAGCATCAATCCCCTTTTTTTAAAAGATCTCACAAAGAGGCTTATGATCTGTGCGTACCTCAAACTTTGATCCCATAGTAAAAGGAAGTTCTGCTCCTCGGAGACTGCGTGAGAGAAACAGTATTACATTCTCTGAACCCTCACTCTCTTGCTGTAACACTGTCCCTAAGCCTTTCATACTTGCGTCCGTGATGAGAACTGAATTGCCAGAGAGGTCAAAACTTCTTAGCTTGGGAGTTTTCTTTAACATTTCTATTATTTCTTTAAATTCAGGTTCACACCTTTCGGTCCATTCAAATCCAATGCCTTTGCATAACAAAGATCTCATGTTAACACACCTCTCAGCAAACCCTTTTACAAACTTACTGTAATATTCTGCCATACCAAGGAATTTCATAAGTTCTTCCTTATTGGTAGGCGAAGCTAATTTCTGTATGGCATCCACCAAATCCTTTTTGGGTGCTACACCTTCACCATAAATAGTGTGGCCTAGGTAATCAATTAAGGATTTTTTAAATTTGCTCATGTCTAATCTGACAGTGAGGTTAAATTTGTCAAAGCTTTGCAAAACCTGCCTTACTCTCGTATCGTGTTCTAGTTCATCTTTTCCAAAAATTGAAACATTGTCTTGATAAATGTTCAGACTTTCCTGAACCATCAAGACTTTTTCTAGAGCTCTTTGAAAAACTGAGGCTGCTGACACCAACCCAATTGGCAACGTGATGAATCCTGCAGGTGCCGAAGGGTGTTATGAATGAAGTAAGATCTCTAGCCCTCTCATCAAGCATTATCTGGTGGTACACAGACTTAAGATCTACAGTAGAAAAATCCTTTCCCCCCCTTTAGTAGCATGAGCATGTCAGAAATTTTTGGAAGGGGGTATTTCTTGACTACAACTTGTTTATTTAACTCTCTTAAGTCAATACAAAGACGGAGACTGGCATTCGTCTTCCTAGCAACTACTGCTGGAGCCAACCCCTGAGTTCCTTCCACTTCTTCAATGATACCTTCAGCTTTAAGTTTCTCTAACTCCAACTTCATCTCTTCTCTCACAGCAAAAAGCACTACATGTACCTTTTGAGAGATTGGATTGGCCCCACTGATCAGTCGTATACTGTGAACATAACCAGAAAGACATCTTATTTCATTTATGAATACTCTGGGAAAATCCTTTTTTAACATTAAAGTGTAACACTCATCAATGCTTTCATCTACTTTCACCTCTTTTATTTAAAAATTATCTTTCAAAATGATGGGGGGATCATTATTAGGATCGAGTATCACACCAAGATCTCTCTGGTGAAACCAGCTCAAGATGCTGTCACCTTTTTGAGAAACATAAATCTTTCTAGAAACATCTCTTTTTTGTATTCCAATAAACCCCCAAAATAACTTAGACGTTTTATAGGTTCTCCACCATAAGCTCAGGGTTTGATATCAGGCTCCAAAATCTTGATCTTGTCTTTGAAAGAGCATAAATAAAATTATTTGGAAACAATAGTAATCTTTGCCCCCAAATCGAATAACACGTTGGTTGTATCCCCTTCAACACTAACCTTATCTAAAGGACATTTCTTATTACTAGAGATCACTTGTGAAATGATTTGCCCACAATCCAAATCAGAATTTTCTTCACCCTCACTATAATTTTCTTGAGAAATTGCATTAACTTTCCCTTTGAAAACCTTGGCTTTACAAACTGCAGTATAATGTCCTATTTTTTTACAATTTGAACACATAGATTTTAGTGCAGGGCACTTTTTGTCATTGGCAAGATTACCAATTTTTCCACATCTATAACATTTGGGAAGAAAAGTATTCTTCATTTTAGGCTTGACTTAGTCTGTTTTCTTTGGATTCTTTCCTCTAGGGATATTTTTCACTGACTGAACTACATCTCCCTTTGATTCATGCTTTGTAATGACTGCTACACATTTCAGTGAGTGTTCAATTTGTTTAGCCATAATAAGAACTTCATCTAATGAGGGATCATCTTTTTGCCATTAATATTCTCTCACCTTTTCCACATTAGAGCACATTACAGACCAGCATAAATTGGTCTCTTATTCTCTCCTCTATTAATGCCCCAAACTTGCAGGAAGAACCTAACTTTCTTAAGGCAGTAACATCATTTTCTACAGACTCTCCTTCCTTTTGAGTCCTGCGACCAAAATGGTATCACTCCAAAATGGTGCTTACCTTGGGTAAGTAGTGTCTATCAAGCTTTAACATACATACATACATATTTCGAATTCATTTAAATTCTCATCCACTATCTCTGGTAAATGATCGAAAACTTCCTGCCCTTCTGAACCTAAACCGTGTTAGTGAAGAGCAGTCTTTCTCTCAGCAGTGAGAGAAGTGCCACAAACCTTTGCATATCGCTCGAATACCTTCTTCCATTTCTGTCATTTGATAGGAGGATCCCCAGGAGGTGTTGGGAAAAATGGAGGTGCTGTGACATTTTGCATGGTAAAATAACTTAAGAAACTACAGCTAAAAAAATATAAGTAAGTAACAATAAAACAAATACATAATATAAATGTGTCAGAACAAAAGACAGTCAAATGTTCAATATGTGAATGTCAATGAATAGTTGGTCAAATGATCTTACATAGAACAAACGTTTGTTTCGATAAAGCAGGTGCACAAACGAGAAATTAATTATGTAGAACATTCAATGTGATTATGAGTGTGCGCATTGAATGTACATATAAGTATGCGCAACACTAAAATACAAAGTAGATGCACAATGTAATCAGTAGTGTGTGCATCACTGCATCACTGTAATTGAAGAAGAGTGCGCAAAGAAGTAGTAAATGTGCACATCACCGTATCACCATATATTGATAAGTGCGCATCATTGTGATTCAATCAGTTTCAAGTTTCTACAGACGTATTTATGTGCTAAACCCGCAAGGTGTGTGTAACACCGCAGATAAGCAATTGCTTCAATTTATATAAATATGGCCACAAAGTCGTATTCAAAACTGTCCAGCTTAAAAACAGCTTGTAGGTGTTCCAAATATATTTTGAGCCAAGCACAAAGGGTGTGCGTGTTTCCGAAGTTGAGAAATACAACAAAACACCTTTGAGCTAAGCACGCAAGGTGTGAGTGTCACCTAGGGCGAGAAATACAACGAAAACACCTTCAAACTGTACTAATATGGCCACCAGGAAGCGTACGTTGTGTACAGAGTGCAGTGTGGCATGTGGGCATCAAAGGTTACGACGTGAGAAAGACGTTGCAGCCGCGAAAGCGTCATGAGGCAACTCGTACTTGTGAAGCCAGGAACAAAGAGGCAGGCGTTCTTGATACCTTACGAAGAGACACTCGCTGACACAGTCTTGTGAGGTAAAAGGTTTTCTTTAATAACGTAGGGATGAGCCCACGCACTTTAAGTTTTATCCTATTTAATAAATTAGTTAATAATAGAAGGCTTGTCTTGAGCATTAACAAACGGTGGAGACAAGCTTGAAATGAGACTCACGTATGCTCATGAAGTGGTTGATGTTGAAAGCAGGTAATCGAAGAGTCCTTTAAAGTAAGCTCCTGCATTCATCTGTTGAGAAGATGATGATGTTGAGACCTTGGATCAAGATAACACGCTGGGGTCGTAGCCCATCTTAGTCGCCAGTGTAAAATTGGTAGAATCTTAAATAATGAAGAGTCCAGTATAGAGTGGAAGCAAGGTTTAATCCAAGTAGAAAGGTCTCATCCATCCAGCAAGGCTCAGTAAGATCAACTGACCCAGTGTTAGAAATGGGATCTCTGGTTGGGTAAGGCTTGCGCCAAAGCCAGGCAGAGACCACCACTCTAGTCAGGACAAGGGAGTTCCACGCCAAAGATAACCCCTGCTCACCCCCTTGGTAGCTTGGCACGAGCAGTCAGGCTTATCCCGGAGGCAATGTGTAAAGCGTTTGTGCAACACACACACACACAGCAGCAACACACTAGGCACACCACAAAAGGAACTCCACACCAGGTTATATCAAAAATAGCCTTTGTATTATCATAAAACACATTAGATGGTGATCACACAATATACACTGTGCCAACTGGCACTGGGCAGTATTTACAGGGGATTATATACACATGACAGGGCCACATGGACCACTTTCAGAATCATCACTTAGTTATAATAGTAAAAGTAAGATTTATCATAACCGTAGAACACAACCAGTAATTGTAGCCCAAATAGCAAATGTAGAGAACAACCAGTAACTACTGGCACAATAATGGCCTCAGTATTATCACATTAGGCATAAACCATATTAGGATCACACATTATGCACCAACCTCATATGTAAAAAGCACATTATGTGAGAATCATGAGGCAATAGGCCTCGAAAGCATAAACACCATGGCCAATAGTTAGCATAAACGCACTGGACCTGGACCCAGGCCAACTGGCCTCTCTCAGGGGCTCAAAAGGCTCTATGTCCCGCAAAAGTCAGGGCTGGCTGCAGGAGCAGCGAAAGCAAAGTGTGCAGATGTACTGGTCTAAACGTTGCAGCTGCCCACTAAGTGCTGGGCAGCTGGGAAACAGAACGTGGGCCTGGGTACTCACTGTGCCCTCTGGAACCGATCTACGCAATGTTGCAGCTGCCCTCTATCATGCGGGGCAGCTGGGGGAAAGGCCTTGCAACTACGGTGCCCTGGGAACCCTCACTTGGTCCCTATAATGCCAAAGAGAAGCCCCACTCACCAGGGCTTGGTACCGCTGCCTCCCGTCTTTCTTGCAGGGGGGAAGGAACCAACAATGCTTTTGTGGGCCCCACGGGGCTCCTTAATAAAAATAACGCTGCCTCCCTTCTCTCTTGCAGGGGGAAAGGCACCAACAGTGCTTGTGTGAGCCCCACGCAACATACATCAAAGAGCCCCCACTCACCAGGTCTCTGTTGGGGCTCCTCTCTCTCGGGGTCCAGGCTGCACGCGGGGATCTCCGGGAATGACTTGCTTCCTACCGGTCGCGCTGCAGTAGGCTTCCCTCTATTGGCCCGCCTCAGGTCAGACTGCAGTGGGGGAAGGCACCAACACCGTGTTTCGGGCCCCCACCATCACCACCTCTCTGCCGCAACCTTGCGTGCCGCTTCTGGCATTCACCAGACTTCGGGGAACCCCCCCTCCTCACCGGGGCTCCTCGCAATCCGCAGCGCAGGGCTCTCACCTTCAGGCTCGCTTCACCCGGTCCCCCTTCTCGGGACCGGGACTTCGTTCTGGAGCCCGCGAGGCTCCTGGACTGCTTCCGCCTTGCGTTTCCGCCCACCTACAAACAGGCAGACCCTGTGGACTTCCGGGTCGCTGCGGGTAGCGCGGCGGCCCTCAGTGTTCTCTGTGGTGGCGGTCTTGCGCAGGGGCACAGACCGGCGGGGTGGGCTCCCGTTTTGGTTTCTTAAAAAAAGTATAACTCCGCGGGGTGGGCACCCGCAAATTAAATAGCGACGATGAGGGGTGGGCACCCGCGAAACGGCACAAATGTGGGGTGGGCTCCCTCTATCTTCCTGAGCATGGGGGAATCCCTATGCTGGGGATTCCCTCTTTATGACGGCGCAGCTCAGCGCTGCAGGCACGCACTCCTCTCCTTCGTGCAGATGCAGGAGTGGTCTCGTGCGGGGTCAGCAGCACCGGGGGGGGAATCCCTACGCTCAGGATTCTCTTGGCAGGCACCAATGCAGTGCACTGCCAGATGCCAGCTCTTCCCCAATAAAAAGCAACGTGCTCTTCAAACAAAGGGTAAAGCGCTATTCAGGAATAAAAGTAAAGTGCTCTCAAGGCACTCAGTCCAAAGTCCAGAGGGCAAAGGCTGGGCCCAGGCAGGCCAGCACACAGGGCCCTCCAGCAGGGAGGCAGTCCCTTGTGGCGGTTCCTTCTGGAGCCCAGCAGCAGCAGGCCCCCCTCAAGTCAGGAGAACAACACACCCTTTCATGGGGTCACAGCCCCTATATTTATACACCCTTTTTCTTTGTGTCACAGCACAGGGTTTGGGGACACCAGTCAGAACTGGTTTAGGGGGGATTTGGAGCACTTTGTTTTGCCCAGCTCCTCTCCCTTTTGTCAGGTGGGGGCTCAGTGATCAGACGCACCACAGGGGGTGGAGCCAGCATTGTGGAGGGAAGGCACAGCCCTATTCAGGTCCCAGGTGCAACTCCTCCCTCCCATTTGCATGCAGATCTCTCCATTCATCACTGGGCTGACTCACCCTGTCTCCTGGAGCCACCCACACCCCTCAGCTTCTGTCACTCACAAGCCAGACATGCAATTCACATCAGGCAGGCAGACACATAGCACACAGAAATGCCAACTTCTAAAAGTGGCACTTCTCCACCAGTCACCATAAATCCCAGGGTATCACTAAGGCTCACATGTGTAACAAATAACGGATCATGGCTGTACGCATGGTTTATACTCAAGTAAAAGAACACATACAGTGTTTGTTGCCAAGTTAAAGGACAATTTGATGCATTTTTTTATTTTGTAGTTATACAGAACATCCCCCGAAGAAGGGAATGTATCCCTAAATGCATTGGTCAGTTTGCTCTTTGTAATGAGCATTATATAAGCGAAAAAGTGTTGTCAAAATCTTGCTGTTATTGTCACAAAGAAATGTGAATGAAATCATTGTTTATGAGATTCAGGAGTGGTCTCTGTATGAGAAAAGATTCAATGTAAATCAAGAATAGAGGAAAGAATTATGCTGATGAATGCACAAATAAGCTTGATTAGATTTTGATTATTGGAAATGATAAATTCTTACTGTTGTGCTCTCTGGGTCCAGGAAACAAGTGATTCTTGAGAAACAGTCATTCTACAGTGTGTCTTTGGCCTCTATGTTATAATGTCAAATGAAATCTTTTGTTTTATATATAATCATTACATATGGCATTAATTAAAGAATCAGTAAATGAATTCTAAAGTAAGCTCAGCTGCATAATGATAATATTTAATATGTAAGTGTGGCAACTTGGGTGTTTAAATAGGGTACCTGGGAATAGGATTCCTGTTACCATCGAGTTTGTGACAAGATACATATTGGTACACTTGCACAGTGATTATAAGTCTGCTTTTTTAACTTTGATAGGAAGCTGGTAGAAACACGATTCTTGCTGCCTTTCACTAATAATGAAAATACAAATATTTGGTTAACACATGTTTCTTTCAATAATGTCACTATATTTCCACAAATGTTGTTAATTTGCTGTCTTTAATGAACTAGTTTTAGCTGCAGGGGACGAGTGGTAGAACACTCCTGTGCGCAATGACTGTTTGGTCAGCCCTCTTGGGCCGCCCAAAATAGTCATGCCCACTCCCCTGTTCTCCGTGCAGACTTCATTACAGCCTGCATGGAGAGCATGCCCACCCTCCAGCACCTGGCTGAGCGCGGTGTCACGGCACTCAGACCAATCACAAAGCTCCATCGGAGCATTGTGATTGGCTTAGGGATGGGAGCCTGGCTGCCTGATTCCTGTTCCAAGCTGGAGTCGGACACAGGCAACCAAGAGAGAAGACGCTGGACCTGGCGGCGGCGACGAGGTACGTTTTGTTTTTTAAAGCAGAGCGCACCCCTTGCACCCTTCTCTCCCACCCACAAGCCATGCCAGCCACCCCTGATAGAGTATAGCTGGGAAGAGTGGAGAGTAACTTTGTGTAGGCATCCCTGTGGCAATCTTGAAAATGTGAGAAGCAGTACTTTGTGGAACTGATTCTGCAGAAATCAAAGATTGTGCTAAGAAGGATTAGAGGGGATTTTGTCGGAGCTTTCTTCTGATAGGTTTAGTCAAGTTCACTAACCACTAGTGGGCTAGTGCTAAAACTCATTGTTGTAATCATCTGGAAGGCAGAATGCTGCTGGAAAAGTGAAGACGAGAAGATGACCTGTCTGAAAAAATTCTTGACTGCATGGAAAATTACTGTGGGGTGCCTGCCTCCAGCTTGTCATTCAGGGGCTTATTTATGAGAGTTCTGTGTCACTTTTGCACTGCATAAAGTGGTACAAGCATGGTGCAGGGCTCTCATGAAGATTTATGAAGCCACGCAAAGCCACTGTGCGTGGCTTTGAGTGGCCTCATAAATCATGAGTAAGGCAAGGCAGCGCAAATCGCTGTGTCACAATACTCTGCGCCTGGGAGGCATTCCATGGGCATTGCAGTGGGTTTTCCCATGAAGCACCCATGGATTTTGACGCTGCTCCAGATTTGCAAAGTGATGTAAACCTGGAGAAGTGCCAAGTCCGTAAGCCTCCCGAGGTGAGGCATAACGAGGAGAAATTACTTAATTTCTCCTCGTTTTTTCCTCTTCCCATGTGTACTGCATTCTGCAGCACACAGAGAAAAATGAAAATGCCTCTTCCTGCACAAAAACAATCCTGCCTGCAACGGAGGCCCCTACTTTGGTGCTAGACAGAAAGCACAGATATGCGCGGCAGTGCATAAATACAGTGCATTCCTGCCCTTTCACTTTGGTGTAGAACAGTGCAGCAAAATGCCATGCTGCGCTGCCCTATGCTAAAATGCCATAAATAAGACCCTTAATCGCTGGCCTAACGCTACTCTGGGGCAATAGGAAATGAATGACAAACATTTGAATATTGAACCCAAGCCCTGGCATTCAACGAACAGTTGCTGAAGATTCCAGGGGCATTTGGAACACCAGACTGAAATACAGAACTTTTTCTACGAGTTCTAAACGTTTACCCATTTGCTTTTCAACACTAAATACGGACATTTTCTGAAGCATGGAAGCAAAGCATCTCTCTAACAATTACCATATTTGAAGGGAATGGGGATTGGACTGCTTGTTTTATCTCCCTCCCCCCTCCCAAATGAATGTGCTTCTGTCCCAAAGGCTTTTTTTGATAAGGACAACCAGAGAGTGTGCTAAAATTCTAATAGTTGAAATAACCTCCAATGCTCAAAACACTCACCTTATATTTTTTTTCTGCCCCCTACAGCCTGATCTCTAAATGTTGTTTGAGAAATATGCGGTGTTTGTTTGTTAAATGCCATTCTGGTTTGACACACTACATGTATTTTCTCTGGTGGAAGACTGGCTACTTGTGTAAAATACCAGGGGTAAGTTTGAGATTCCTAATAAAAAATGGCTTTTACTTCTAGGCTTTGATGAAGATAAGTCACAGCTCACATCAACACTGAGGCCTTTCTCTTTCTCTCTTATACCTATCAATCCAATGTCCAAGAGAAAAAAAGCATGTTTTCGGAATTCAGTATCTTTGACCCTAAGTCTGATGAATCTCTGCACCTCAAAGACCAAAAACATATAGGGTTAGAGGAAAGGAATTTACCATAATTGTAACTACCACACACCGCGGTGTGTACATTCTAAAACGCACGAGTAACCTGTTTCTACACTTGCCACGTATTTGAAAATATTGACCAACCATACGTCTCTGCAATGTGTAAGCATGTATGAATTGGGCTAAAAGAGTATTTGCTCTGGCTTCGGAGTGGCAAATGAGTAATTGGGTTTGACACTTGTTGCACCAGGTCTTCTGATAAACTACAATGAACATTTAATGCTTCAACTAATCTTGGGGTAGCAGGTGACGTAAATGAATATAATAAAGCATAGATGTCGACATCTGTAAACATTACGAATAATCTTGCCTTTGCATTTGGGAAAGAGAAATAAGAGAAATGCTGAATGAATCAGTGGTGCAGAAACACATAGGTGTTTCAGGCCAACAGAGTCGGCGGAGGCAGATTAAGAGATTTAAAAACAAAAACAATGAGGTGGAACAGCAGAAAAGCTATGTATTCTTACAACCGTTACCCATACAGGCATCCTGATTGACCTTCAAACGCATTACTACTGATGCCAGTGAAGCAGTGCCTAGCCACATGCATCACTGCACATTCTTCCCTGTGCTCACACTTGACATGGCAGAGCTCCTTGAACAAACCTTCATCAAGGGGGTAGTATCCGGCCTGCTGAAACATGCATTTAACATCTCATTGGCCAACCAAAATACCTCGCCAAATATTAGCTTTATTAAACGTCTGTATCACATCAAAATGCTATGACCAGAGGTCACCTGACAGGAGTATGTGCATCGTCACAGCCTAGCCCACATCTGCTAGATTTAGATGAGAGTCAGTATGGGGACAGTACACTGCACTAGCAGACCTCTGAAGGGATCTCATCATCTTTCCAGCCGCAGAAAGGCTCAATGCACCTTCAACACTACTCAATCCGCCTGCACTTCAGGAACAATAGACTAGTTCATATTGCTGGATGCATAAGTGAGAGGTTTGGAAATTTATGGGAACAGCCGTAGTGCACAATGGTGATTGACTCTCCGTTGGAATTCAACACCTAGGTATGCCTTTTGAAACACATAAATGGAAAATAGCATCTGCAATTCAGAAAGTACAATCATAACTAAATAATATCCATCTCCTTGTGACTAGAAAACAGGCAGGGAAATAAATATTAGAGTGGTCAAAGCCTTGTGTGAGATCTAGCAACAATTGTTATACACCGCACAAGTTGTGGTAAAGTACAACTGCATTCAACATCTTAAAGTATAAGAACAACAGAACAGTCCACAAGGGGAGCGCCTCTATTCCTGGGGCATCTCTCAGTTGGACTTCTGGACTATGACGATACACCAACGCTACAAAAACAATAGTCGGTGGCCTACAATGAGTACAAAATCAGGTGTCCGTGTATTGGTCCAACATGAAAAGTAAGAACTCACAAAGTTCATCCTGAAAGCATTGCATGTCATAATAATCCTGCCCACCATGCCCATGCCTTCTGAAGTCCATTTCCAGGGTACCAGCAGAAACTGGATCCTAGCATGCAACACACAGCTGGTCAACACACTTTAGTCCGCCAGCAGAGATTCAAGTGAGGAACCATCAAAGGACATCCCACTTCTGTACTGGTGGTCTCACGTAATAGAACAGTTTAATTCATTCTTCAAAGCATAAACAATCCACCAGCTCTTCAGAAGAGTAGATACCTTCCACTGACACGTGGTGCCATGAAACCTGGTGGCCAGTATTCTGAGGTGTAGTCGCTAGTCCTTTTTTAGGCAGATTACAACTGTCCTCGACATGCAGACTTCTCTCTCTAATCTGTCTCTTACTCCCTCCTCTACACCCCTGCCCAATTTATTTTAAGGTCAAATAAGAATCAATGTGACTGCCACCTCGCACACAGACAAGACTGCTAACCTAGACAACCAGTAACCCACCCACATGATATCACCGTTCCAAAGTACATTCATTATTGAAGGTACTACTCTGAAATCGTAAAATGTAAATGTAAATTGATACTTGTATAGCGCACTACTCACCCACAAGGCGCTTGTACGAATACCGCTGTGGAACCCATCCTGGCTTTCCCTGTGAGGCGTCCACTCCTGGGCACCCCCAAGGTGGAGGCCAGGCATCCTTAGCGTTGTGGGGGCCGTTGTGGAGATTAAGCAAGCTATTGCCCAGAGTTGCAGAGTGGGACTCCCTGATTGGAATAGGCACCAACGCGAGAATTATCAGGTCCGTGGAATTTTGAGCCCAAGACCCGCCGAGGCGGGGAATTGAACCCTGGTCCCGGGCTAGACGTAAGATTATATACACTGTGGAGAAAGAAGACACATCTGCAACCCAAAGGCTTTCTTCCATTGTAAAATCAAGAATTCCGTTTATTTTCGCTTTGGATTATGCTGAGACCAATTCAGTGACAAAAAATAGAAGTGTACGGAATAGCTTAGGTTCACACAACTGTAAAAATGTATAATGTTTCTTGTTCAATTAGGTGCTGAGACATGCTTTAATAAATTTGATTTCAGACACTTAATCGAAGATTGCTCTGAAATGTTTACAGAACTGGTAAAGTTACCATAAGTGCAAAGAAGAGTTCTATTTATATTGAAGGCCATTGATCAAACAGCAGAGTGACTGTGTGACTAATTATAAACTATGGATTGTGGCCTGTGAAGTTGGACGAATAATGCTTTTAGTGGGTTTGTTAATGCAAGTGGCAAACAGTTTGCAGGAGCATTAGCTTTTTGAATAGATGTTCACATCCATAAAAGGAACTTAATTTTTAATGCAGCCTTTAGTTGATTTTTATAAGACCATGGGGCATATTAACAAGGAACAGGGAAAATTAACACTAAGGGCCAAAATTGCGCTATCGCTGGATAATATCGCCTGGTTATCGCGTTATTAACAACGCTAACCGCATAGGCAATAAAAAATCCAGCGATAGCGGCATTTTGGGAGGTTATTGCTGGTAATGCAGCAATAAAACTACAAGGATAGGGATATCCTTGTTGACAGCCCATGGTGGATTTAGCCATGTAATCCACCTCCCATTGGATTACATGGCTAAGTCTGAAAATTAGCAGACATAAAAAAAAGCAGCGTTAACTGTGGTTAGCGCTGCTTTTTTTGTCTCTAACAGGGTTAGCGTGAAGCTTGATAATAGGACAAATGTCGCTTAGCGACATTTCTCCTATTATTATGCTCTGGAACGCAGGGGCGTAACACAGGCCCCCGCAGCCCCCGCGGTGCGGGGGGGGCCCCACGCTCCAGGGGCCCCCTCGCTCTGGGTCTGGGGGGAGACGGCTGCAACTAGAGCAAGGCAAGCCTCTGCCTCAAAAGTCTAAGCAAATAAATGCTAAAAAACACTACGCACACGCACGGTTTGCCTCCTGGGGGGGGGGGGAAAGGCCTCCAGCCAGGGGCCCCCCTCACAATTGGAGACGGGCAAAACTGTGTGCACGCCGCACGCACGGTCTACCTCCTCAGGCCCCCACGCTCCTTCCAGGGGCCCCCTCACAATGGGAGAGTAACTGTAGACGGCAGACGGGCAAAACAGAAACTGTGTGCAGTGCACGCTGCACGCACAGTCTGCCTCCTCTCGGGCCGGGGCCCCCACGCTCAGAGTCCAGGTGCTCAGCCTCAAAAGTAAACTGCGCGCATGCCGTACGCACGGTCTGCCTTCCCCCCCCCCCTGTCCCCAATCCCCATAGTTTATTAAAGTAAACGTTACGTTGCATTGCATGCCATTGCAATGCCGGCCGGGCCACGAAGCCTTGTAGTTGCTCTGATAATAATATGGTGCCAAATTTGTGCCAAGAGCGTGCACACGCCCTGCCGGCGCCGGCCTGCCTAAGGAAGCATTTTAAAATTAAACAACGTACGCCCGGGCAGAGCCGGCTCAGGCTCTGTCTTCATTATTAAAATGGAAATGGTGCATGCATGGGCGTGGCGGCGCGCAGAACTTGTTGTCAATACGTCTGCCTGCGCGCCGCGGTGCCGCGATGACGATCTTCAGGGGGTGGGCTTAAAATCGTGCCATTGTCATGCGCAATGTAATTTCAAAGTGCGCAGTAGTTAGAGAGAACTTAAGGGAAGGTTGTGCGGCCGCCGACGTGCCACTGCCAGGATAATTTAATTATATTGTTGTAGAGACTAGAGAGTACTACAGTACTACTACTAGCCCCTGCCCCTGCCTGGTTGGCTAGTCTCGCCCAGTCGCCCTGTCTTCTGCTGCCCGCTCGTGAGTCGCCTCCTCCGAAGCTGCAGGCTGGCCAGCCAGGCCTAAGGTGAGATAGATTAGAAATAATGTCCAAGGAGGAGGCAGGTCAGGTCGATAGTGGTCCGAAACGGCCTTAGTTTTATTGTAATGTAAGTAATGATGTTGCGCGTGATGAGCTGCCTGCTGCTGCGCACTACCAGTGTGAGTAGACCGATGCCTTCGAGTCAGAGGCATATAACTAGAGCCAAATTTCGGGCGGGGGGGCTAACAAAAATTTCGGGGGGGGGTAGAATCTTTAAGCAGTAGGCACTTAGGCAGACTGTGGAGGCTGTGGAGCTGATTTCGGGGGGGGCTCAATCTAAGCAATAGGCAGAGTGGAGCTGCAGGGGCTCTTACAAGGGGTGAAACAACAGCAAGGCATCATTAACATACAAAAAGAAGGCAGCATGAACGGAGAACCAGGGTTCAAATCCCAACGTTCACACAGTTGACCACATTGTGTTATCCTGGGCATTGGGCAAGCAGTTAACCTTCTTCACCTTTCATCACCTGTTAAAAAATACTGGGAAAGTGACGCGCCAAGATGGCCGATAGCGCCGCCCTCACAGATCTGTGAATTCTCTTTGGCTGAGCTAATGAGATGTTAAATCATAGAGACTAGTCGGTGAAGAGCTGCCCGCCCAATGCTTCGTTTTACATTGGCTAACAGGCTTGTCTATGGACACCCCCTGGGAAAGACGTCTTACTAACACACACTCACCCCTGACCCCTCATCTCATGTCAGATTTGCACAAAAAAGTGCGCGAAATCCTGCAATTGGTCAAGATGCAAAACTATGTTAAATAAATAAATTAAGTGTAGGGTAACATGGTTCCAAAGATTACGAAGCTGCGGTATTAGGTCCAGTCTATCCTGTTGCAGGACGGGACCATAAGGGCCGGGCCTGCTGCTAGATTTTTAGAATACATGTACAGTTAATGTAGTCTGATTTAGACCCTGGCCCAGACAATTTATGACCTTTCTCGTCCGGGTCAGTGCCCAGGAACCGCTGGCTTATAATGCTGTAGCCTGTTCCAACAGCAAGCAGCCCTTCAAGAAAAAGTTTGCCAAGAGCCTTTTTACCGTGCTGTTCATAGCCCAAGTGGGCATTCTTCGGAGAGGTCACTCGGCGCCTGCAGCACCCTGGCAGTGGGGGCAGCGAGGGGGCACCCTTCCAGGAAGGCAGGAAGCCGGCCTGCTTTGTGGTAATTGGGATAAGCACCAAATGTGGCACAATGCTCCTCTCATTAGAAGGTTAATTATAATGTATTCCCCGTGTCCTGACCCACTCCCCTTTCCGAGTGCTTGAAGTACAGTTCCTGCCACAGACTTTCTTTCACATGGTATCGCAAACTTTGCAAAAGTTCACGAAGGTGCAGCGATGTGTGGTTTCTTATTTACGTGACACTTGGGTTTTTTTGTTTTGTTTTATAAAAGGTACATTTGTAAATGCCGCATAATTTGACAGTATTGGATTGGCTATATTAAAGTGCGGGAAAACATATTTTGCATTGGCATAATGTCACACGGGGCTTAAACTGAGAAACTTCGCTAGGTGCGAAAGTCTGAAATTTGGGTTGCGCACCCCAGCCATTCCGGTTCAGTGTTCCCGTGTCTAGGGATAATTCAGTCTAGAGTGTGCCATCCACAGAAAAACTCGTTCATTCTTTGTGGATGAGAAATACATAATTTAAATTAAAACCTGAGGTATTAGACTCTAATCATTAAATGATGCTCCTTGGAGACTTGTGTGGAAGTCATTGTAGCTCATTGACATCATGCATTCATTAAGTAGCGCTGCCTTTTTGCCTGGCTGTGCATCAAGCAGTTTAGAGTCATATTTCTTTAAATTGCAGTTGATTCGTGTCAGGGATGTGTCTCACACCTGTCTTTACTTACTGTCTTGAATTCTCTTTGTTATAAATTGACGTGAGCCCCATTGCCAGTCTGACAAGTGGCATCAATAAATGAGTTAGCAAAGTTGTTAGGGTTTATAAAGGGAGTTAATATTAAAATATTCATTGAGCTGTTAATTACATTTGAGACCAGAACAAAACATTGCTAAATGATTTATGAAAAACCCTTAGTTGGTGTCTGCTGCACTTCAGATGAAGCTTGGCCAGACGTACAGCTACGTAACGAGTGGGAGCGAAAAAAGAGGGGCCGGGGGCGCTTAAAGACAGAAAGAGGGGAAAGGAGAGAGCGGAATGGAAGGAAGGAGAGGTGGGGAGACAACAGGAAAGAGAATAGAAGGGAGGGAGGAAGAAAGGAAAAGGGTGTGGTGGAGAGAAGAAAGGAGGGTGGAAGGTAAGTATGGGAGAAAAGCTAGAAGAAAGATGTGGTAAGGCAGAAATGAAGGAAGGAGAGTAGGAAGGAAGCTTACAAGGAGATGGGGAGAGTGATGGGGTAAAGGAAGAAGAATGCAAGGGAGGAAGAGAAGGAACAAAGAAAAAAGAAGAATGGAGCTACAGAAAGGGTTGAGGGAGAAGGAAGATGGGGAAGAAATGGAAAGAGTGGAGAGTGAGAAGGGAAGTAGGAAAGAAGAGAATAAAAAAGGAAATAATAAAAAAAAGGTTGGAAAGAATGAACAAAGGTCGGAGGGAGTGAATGTTGCCCATTTTCAGTTGCCCATTTTGTAGCCTTAGTGTGGTAAGGGGTGATCTAAGGGCTCCGCGAGTGTACTTGCATTTTCTAATGCTGATAAAGGCGGATTGAGGGTCCTATCGCCACAATATATGGTGGTCAGCAGGAAGCCCCCCCCCCCCCCCCAGTAGTCAGCAAGGATAGCCTCAGACATTTTAGCCACCCTTAATGTGGTGGAAGTAGTTAGATTTTTCTTGGCTGGCAGGCCTCAGAATGTTTCATCTTCTAATGCTGATAAAGGCGGATACAATAGACTCCATCAACACACTCTGCTGGTGAAGCTGACAATCAGAGGGCTTAACACACTGAGAACTACCAATTATGTGCCATGCTGCTGTCCTACCAAATCTGTGCCGTGCTGCCCTACCAAATCTGTGCCGTGCTGCCCTACCAAATCTGTGCCGTGCTGCCCTACCAAATCTGTGCCATGCTGCTGTCCTACCAGATCTGTGCCATGCAGCTGGCCTAGCTGAAACAGTCAATGCCGGGTAAGCCTCTTTCTTACCCTGAAATATCATTTGTTACTAATAATGAAAGTGGGATTTGTTCTGAGAGCAGATTCCAGAAGGCCAGGAGGATGCTAGAAAGAGCAGGGGTCTCATCTCTGGGATCTATGAAACGTTTTGGGTGGCCTGGATGGAGGGGTGAGGATGGAAGTGTGAGAGCAGGCAAGCCGATTCGCTCATGCTTTGTCAGGGCAGGAACCTACTAAGGCTTTCTGTCCCGCTGTCATGTGCAGGGTACCACCAGTCTGGGTCGGATCAGAGCGACTAGCTGGCCAGGGCTCGGTCTCATTTGAGAGCCATGGAGGTGGGCTTGCGGCACAACCCGCTGCTCAAATTTAGGATTACTTTGGCCTACCAAGAGTAGGTGAAATATAGTCCCTTTAAAGTTTATGCAGCTTCTGCCAAGCTCATCTACCTTGACTGCTTTACACTTCTCTTCCTCCTACATGGGGCATACTTGTTCAGCAGTAATCAGTGTCCCCATGCAAGACGCTCTGGCTTGCTGAAGAAGTGACTGTTTACATTTTTTTTGTTGTTTCAACTGTTGTCCTACCTGGCATTGAATCCTCTTGTTCCAGCCTGAACAGCCGCCTCAGTTCACGTCCCAGAGCGCTCAGAAATGGAGGCAGACGTGTGTTTAAAATTACACAGGGCAGCTTGTAAAATTCCGATCCCAGTTTGCTGCTGCTAGGGCTTGCTTGATGGACTCTGGCATTTGTGTCTGTTCCTTCAGGCAGGCTCCCGAGATTTCAGCAAGAGTTCGGCCACTTTCCCTTCCAATGCACATTCTGCAATTTCTGTATAAGTCTGACAGGCCAGCCCTTGATAAATTGGCGTATTTAATGTGGTGAGAACAGGGGGCCTCTGCAGGGAGACATTCAGGCCAGCGAGGAATCCAGAGTAAGATGGGGTAACACAGGCAAGGTGATACCATGATAGGAGGAGCAGAGAGAGAGGGGGTGGCGAGAGAGAGAGATGGGGAGAGAGAGAGGAGGGGGAAGAGAGAGAGGGGGGAGAGAGAGATAGAGAGAGAATAGACATGTTGATTTCTGGGACATATATAGGGTAATGCCGTGGACGAACGTGAAAGATACAGTATCTGTACAACCAGGGTAGCCCCCAACGAGTGCAGGTAGGTGGGAATAGGACAGCATAGGCAAGGCATAACTAGAGAATGCAAGCAGCACAAACCATGGGCCTGAGGCAGGATGACAGCCAAAAGCCTAGGCATGCTGTGACCAAAAAAAGAGGGCCCCCACTCTGCCTATTCCTTACATTTGAAACTTACATTTACTGCTGTAGAAGTGTGAAAATGCCTTTCATAAAAAGGAATATAAAGTAGGGTTCCCAAAGAAAAATAGCAGCCATGTGTTTAAAGACACTGAAAGACCTTGTCTTGACACCATGGTGCCGATTACGATCCTGAAAAAACCGGGTACGAACCGCCGGTCGGAGCGTTTTCTCCGTCCGACTCGTACCCAGTCGTAAAACTTTACAAACATGGAAGTACGATTCGCAGGGAAACACCATTTCCGTACGAATCGTAAAAAACACCGTCCGACGAAAATATACATACGAATGTGATCCGGGAATGCCCCGACGTGACGTCGGGACGCTGTCAGGCAGCGTTTCACGAACCAGGAAGTACGATTTGAACCGACAGCAGTCCGGACGGCAATATTTTTACGGCACCCAAAAAGTGCCGGAGAAGCGCAGTACGCCACAAAACGACCAGAATAGGGGGCCCGGTACGCGCCGTACCCCCCCCAGCCCCCGTGAGTACGCGCCGTACCCCCCCCAGCCCCCGTGAGTACGCGCCGTACCCCCCCCAGCCCCCGTGAGTACGTGCCGTACCCCCCCAGCCCCCGTGAGTAGGCGCTGTACCCCCCCAGCCCCCGTGACTACGTGTCGAACCCCCGTGTATGTACACCCCTGTACGTTCGAGTCGTACCCCCCCCGTGTATGTACACCCCTGTACGTGTCAAACCCCCCGTGTATATACACCCCTGTACGTTCGAGTCGTACCCCCCCGTGTATGTACACCCCTGTACGTTCGCGCTGGGGGTACGCACCGTACATACACGGGTGGGGGTACGACTCGAACGTACAGGGGTGTACATACACGGGGGTTCGACACGTACAGGGGTGTACATACACGGGGGGTTCGACACGTACAGGGGTGTACATACACGGGGGGTTCGACACGTACAGGGGTGTACATACACGGGGGGTACGACTCGAACGTACAGGGGTGTACATACACGGGGGGTTCGACACGTACAGGGGTGTACATACACGGGGGGTTCGACACATACAGGGGTGTACATACACGGGGGTTCGACACGTACAGGGGTGTACATACACGGGGGTACGACACGTACAGGGGTGTACATACACGGGGGGTTCGACACGTACAGGGGTGTACATACACGGGGGGTTTGACATGTACTCACAGGGGCTGGGGGGGGTACGGCGCGTACTCACGGGGGCTGGGGGGGTACGGCACGTACTCACGGGGGCTGGGGGGGGTACGGCATATACTCACGGGGGCTGGGGTGGGTCCGGCGCGTATGCGGGCACATGTCTCCATGGTTGCAATGGGAGTTCGGTGCGGACGGTGTTTTTTCCATACGGTTGTGACATCGGACGCACGGGATAGATCGTACTTGCGCGGTCGGACTTCACTTTTCACGTTTGTACGGTAAATCGTCCGGGGAGGTGTCGGACACATTTTCCGACCCAAGGACGTGTGGGGAATTATTCCCAATGCGACTCGTATGGGCTTTTTACCATGCGAATCGTGATTGCCAGTTTGTACGGCACTTGTACGATTCGTACGGTAAAAAGACCGGATACGAGTCGGACGGGCAATTTTTTTACCGGATCGTGATCGGCACCTAAATAGGGTTATAGATAAAAATGTATGTATTCATTTGTAATGGAGTTTTCTGTATTTGTTCTCTTTAATTAGCAGTCATGGATCATTCAGGCAGCCCTAGAACACAATTAAAAGTGTTTTCTATTTATATTTGCTGTTCGAAGTAGGTCCAGATAAGTGCTGAAAATACAGCTTTAGGTGACTGCTTATTTTTGTCCTATGTGGGGCATCAAAATAATGAGCAGGCAACCCTAACCATAGGACTGGAAGTTTGTTGCAGGATCAGCACATTATTTCCTTCACCCTCGATCCCTATCAGTGCCAGAATAACAATAGTTTAACTTTCACCTGAAACCTTACGCTGCCGTCAATACCATGCTGAGTTACTTCAAGTGTCCGGGAATGAACCCAGCATTCAGACAACTCACTCCTCATTTTCGCCCTTCATTTTTACGCTCACCTGCATTTTTACGCTCACCTGCACTCACAGCAATCACAATGCACTCACACTGACCACCATGCACTCACACCATTCACCCTGCACTCAGTCATTACTCTGCACTCGCAATGCACTTGCGCTGTTCACCCTGTACCTCACCCTGCAGTCACACAAGCACACTACTAACCCTGCACTCATGTCACACTTCACTCACATGTCCCCCCTCACTGCTCAATCTGTAATCTCAGTCATATAAACCCATTACTAACAATGCATTCTTTCCTCCAATTCTGCACTTGCATATGGTCACCTCACTCACCCTGCAGTCACTCCTATTACCCTACTCTCACACTGTTGCATCACTCACGTGTACTCTTTAATCTATGCCTACTCAGGACCATTCACTTTAAACACTAGGCATAGTATTTTCAGAAAGGACGACTCCGTGGAGTAGTCACCAAGGTGGGATTATGAACAAAATATATACCATAAAGGGACCTACAGAGATGAACAACAAAATAGTTTCATATCTCTCACCTCTTAAGCCATTGCTAAGCCCTGCATCCTATTGCACAATAAGCTGCATGCACCCCAGTCAGTGGTCCCCATGCACAACATGGAATGGGAACACTTCTAACATAGCATCAAATTCTAAACAAATACAACGCCCTTCCAACCACACACCCTACGCATATAGTAGCTTGCTACTCATGTAGGCAAGCACTTCAGTACTCCTCATGTAGGGGTAGTAATCCCTCAATAAATATAACAATACAATACAATACATTCAAGACTGCTCCATCCTTTGTCTTCTTGGCTCTGTCCTTTTAGCTCCTGCCTCCTTGCAGCCATCCATTCAATTCATGCCTTCTTGCATCTGCCTGCAACTCCTGCATTGTTCGCTCTCACCATCCTCATCCAACTGTTGAGTGATTACCTCCTCAATCTCATCCCTTCTGCTATTTCCTTCTTGGTTTTTGTTGTGTTTTTTTTACTGAGTTTTATATAGCACAAACTTGTCCCGAAGGTATTGGGTATCAAAGCGCTTTACATAGCACCAGTTGCGTTACATGAGGACACATTCATTTTTGTTAGGTACGGGGACATTAAGCGATTTGCCCAGAATCACAGGATGTTCAGCGTCCTTGCCGAGACACGAACCAATTTGAGGTCGACCACCCTAGCCGTTAGGCAAACTCCTCTCCTCTCCTCTCTTGTATCTCTCCCTTGAATAATCACCTTCTTGCATCCATTCCTCCAGTGCCTGCCTTCAAGTATCCCTTACTCCAACTCTCTACATCAATAGTTGGTATGGTTAAGCTACTGTAGTGTTTAATAATAATGCTTTGTATTTTCCTTCCTTTTAGGCAGAATTGGTGGAACAAAACCCACAATTACAATCTTTGTGGTGTACACAAAATATTCTTACTGCTGCCTTCATATTCGTGCACTCTACTACAACATTGACTTTCTACAATTACATTTTAATCAAAGAAATGAGCAAACAGCCAAGAAAGTATTTAAGCGGTGCTCAAAAGCGGCAAATTAAATCAAAACAAGAGCAGTTTAAAGGCAAATTTATGAAAATTGACTCTATGTTTAGGTGTCCAGGTGATCATGGGGCATCATCATCATCATCTCATGCATCATTACCAGAAGGCAATGCAGCTGCATCATCAACAGGAGACAAAGCAGCATTGCCACAATCCCAATTGGTCCCACCACATGACAAAACATTACAGTGCTCTGATCAAACCACAGATGTACCTTTTAGCATTGAAGCACCAGTAATGCAGGCAACAACAACTACTGTAGGAAACAGAGAAAGTAAAACAGATGTGTCAGCAGTGCCTCCATCTATTACAGGAGTCAGAGAAATTGCAGGTACAGCAGCTAGGCCTACACTGCTACCAGTGACTGTAGAAAGCTCAGAAACTGATAATACACCATCAGCAGATGCATCTCTGAGTCTAATATTACAAACAAGTGAAGGAAGTGCTGAAATTGTAAGTGCACCAGATGGATCACTGCTGCTACCAGTAGCTAAAGAAAGTGAAGAACCTACACACGTGCTACTTGTGTCTGAAGTATTGCCAAACATTGAAGAAGAAACTGAAGACATTATGAGTAAGGATGTGGAATTACATTTAGAAGAACTAGAATCAAGCAATACCCAGTTTTGCCAGGATTTGTACCAGAGTGATAGAGGGAACTTTTTAGACAAACCATGGCATGATGCAGAGTTACGAAGATTTGTCATTAGAAGTGGCCCATGCAAGCCTAGAGGACCCTTCCCACGAGATAATAAAAATAGGTGCTTTTCCACAAAGTACTACTACAAGGAAAATAGGACTGGAGATAAGACTCCAAGACTGTGGTTGTGCTACTCTTTAAAAATGGACAGTGCATACTGTGAACATTGTTGGCTTTTTGGAGATAGAAAACTTTCATCCTATCAGCAAGCTTGGGCTAATGGTATAAAAGATTGGCAAGGCATATCTCGAAAAATTAAAGAACATGAAATGACGCGCTCACATTTAGCTGCTTGTGCTGTACATGGAAGATGGAGGCAAGATGAGACGATCGATATACAACTAGAATCAGACTACAAAGACCAGGTGAACTATTGGACACAAATTCTGAGTAGGATCATCGATGTTACACTTCTGTTGTCAACTTGCAATTTACCTTTCAGAGGACATAGAGAAAAACTGAAAGAAAAAGATGGTGGGAACTTTCTGGCAGTCATTGAACTTTTGGCCAAATATGATCCTGTTTTAAACCATCTGATTACAACAGAGAGTAGAGTTAAATACTTGAGTCCTGCTATTCAAAATGAGCTGATTGAAATGCTTTCGAATAAAGTGCAAAGTGAGATAGTAAGTGAAATAAAAAAAGCACCATTTTACTCTGTTATAATGGACACAACACAGGACATTAAAAAAGAAGACCAATTAAGCCTGGTTATCCGATATGTAACACTGTGCCTTAATACTGATGACATTCCAACTGAAATCAAAATTAATGAAAGCTTTGTTGGTTTCTATAAAATTACAGACCAAAGTGCTGAGGGGATAGCAACAGAACTTGTAAACCTTATAGAGGACAAAGGCCTAGTGCTTAATAAATGTAGAGGTCAGGGATATGATGGTGCCAGCACAATGAGTGGTATATATAGTGGAGTGCAAACCAGAATACGGCAGAAAGAACCCAATGCAGTCTATGTACACTGTGCTGCTCATAATCTAAATTTAGTGTTGAATGATGCCTGCATGCACATTCCTGAAATTACAGAATTTTATGACATTATACAGAAATTATATTTATTTTTCAGCCAAAGCATCAAACGGTGGGAACTTCTTACCATTACAAAAGAGAGCACAACTCATTCAAAGCTAACACTGAAGAGACTCTGTCCAACACGTTGGGCATCCAGACATGATGCTCTCCATGCTGTACGCTATCGGTTTATGGACATCATGAAAGCACTCACTACCATTTTACTGCAGTCTTAAAAGGTTGAGGAGCGCGCAGAAGCTCAGGGTCTTAGGAAGTGCATGGAGACTTTTGAGTTTGTGGTAATGGTTGTAATCCAGTCCAAAGTGCTGGAGACAATAAATATTGTGTCCAAACTGCTTCAGTCTACAGATCTGGACCTTTTACAAGCATCAAATATGTTAAGTAGCGCAGCGAATACGTTTGCCAGTTTCAGAGAACAGTTTGAAGATGTTAAAAGCTCAGCATCTTTACTTGCAGCTGCATGGGAAATTCAATTGCACTTTACACAAAAACGACCACGACGCAAAAAAAAGGACTTCGATGAACTCTGTGAAGACCAAAGACTGTGCAATCCTGAAGACAATTTTAAGGTGTCTGTGTTTTATGCTAACACAGATATTGTTGTAAATCAGATAAAAACTCGATTTGCTGGTATGAACACCATAATCCAATGCTTTAATTTCATGCTGCCTTCAGAAATCCTCAGAGCTAGTGAGGAGGAGTTGTTTGAAGCAGCCATGGACCTTTCAGCTCATTACGAAAAAGACTTGACCCTAGAGTTTCCACAACAACTCATCGCTTTCAAAGCAGTGTTGAAAGAACAAATACAACTTATCTCAGGTGGCACAATAAAGGATCTGGCTGACCTTTTATTTTTGAGAAACCATGCAATTCTGCCCAGTGTTTTGGATGTTGCAACAGCACTGAAACTTTTTCTAACAATTCCAGTTACTGTAGCCAGTGCAGAAAGGTCCTTTTCAAAGTTAAAATTAATCAAAAACTATCTCCGAAGCACAATGATGCAGGAAAGGCTGTCGGGGCTTGCAACCTTAAGCATTGAGAGTGATCGAGCAAAAAAAATAAATGTGAAAGCTTTAACAGAAGAGTTTGCACGAAGAAAGGCTAAGAGGCAAACATTCTTTCAGTCAAGTACATCTCTCCAATTCAGTGAACCGAGCAGTAGTAGCCTTCAGCCACCAGTCTAATTTGCCAGTCACTCTTCCTGGTGTAAGCAGTCTTCGGCCTTGTGTTCACTCTCTAAGTATTGGTTTCTACTGTACCAGCCTTCAAACTCCGCAACACATTTCATGAGGCTCCTGCAAGTACTGTTCCTACTTCAAGTCTGATTTTCTAAATATATCTGCTTTGAGTTCCATGAGGAAGCAGTAAGTAATATGGTAGTCTGCCAGTTTATCATACTTTAAATGTTGTTTGCTTATATATAGGCTACCTCAATATTCTGAACATCCGTTTATAGAGGCAAGAAGAAATGTATTCAGTTTAACCTGACAAATATACACCCCCTTGACACTTCCTTTTGCACAGACAAAAGGGGCATTATTTGAGTAAACAGCTTTGTTTATTTGGCTGCTAAGCTTGTTATTGTTTTGCGGGCCACTTCAATATTTGCGCCTTTATGCACAAACTAAAGGGGCATACTTTGTCGCAACTGGTTGAATGTTTATGCTCCTAAACTTATTGTTTTTATCACTCACGTTAAAATATTTGCACTTTTATGCACAAATAAAAGGGGCATTGTTTTACTGGATGGGTTTGATGTTTATGCTGCTAAATTGTTATTACTTTACCAGGCACTTTGAAATATTTATGCCTTCATGCACAAACAAAAGGGGAATTAGTCTGACTAAATAGGTTTTAATTTATATATGCTGCTATCTGCTGTACTTGTTACTGTTTTGCTAGTCACTTTGAAATATTTGAGCCTTCAAAAAGGGAATTGTTAGTTTAAACTGGTTTGATTATTGTATGGTGCTGTAGTTATCAGTCGCTTTGAAATATGTGTGCCTTTATGCACACACCAAACAGGGAATTGTTTAACTAACCTGGCTTCGTTTTTGCATACTGCTAGACTTGTTTTTACCATGCACTTTTGTGTATTGCTGGACTGGTGATTGCTTTATTTTGCACTTTGAAAGTATTTGCACTTTTTATTTTGCTTTACCAACTACAGTTTGTATATAGATTGTCATTAGGTACTTGCTGATAGGGCTTGTTTTTATTCTACATGCAGTGTTGCTTGCACTTGTCTTTAATACGTCTACATTAAATCTTGTATTTAGTATTGTTTACACTACAGAAATGTTAAATCAAAACAAACATTTGCATCAATGTTCTGAAGCATCCAAACAGTTTTCTTCCTCAGCCTTGTGTGCCTGCCTGTTTTGCAGTGCTTACTAATAAAGTCATTATGATTGAAATTGCTTCCTCAGTTCACGTTATCATGCACAACCCTTGACAGTCGCTAGTGTGTGGCGCGCAGATAATTCACCAGTCTATTTCTCTTGACTTTCACAGGATACTGAGTTATAGCTTGTGTACTTCTCATGTATATTGTCACTGGAGTTTTTATGGAATTTCATGTTTGGATTGGTCTTTCAAAGTTTCAAGGTATTGTCAATTCTATTTCAGACCCTTCATAGTTGTTCTTTGTTCTTCAGCCATAGTCAGTTCCCGAGATAATAGGATCGCTCCTTGGCATTGTTCTGATTGCTGCCTCAGTTAAATAATCTGCTTTTGACAGTATTGTTACAAATGGCGTAGCTTGTATGCAAAGAGTGTTTCCCACTTTCTCATTAGAACTTAGAGAAAGACAATATGGAGGCATTTCATTTAAATGTTGGAGGTTTCTAATCAAAATATGCTCGATTTCTGGGTGGTAGGGCAAAGTGGTAGATGGTGGGCCGTGCCGCCGGGGGAGGGGGGGGGGCCCCTCCATGTGCTTTGCAGGGGGGCCCCCTCAAGTTTCGTTACGCCACTGCTGGAACGCCCACTTTGCATCTCATTAGAGATGCAAAGGGAAGCGTCGTGAAAAAGGGTGCTAACGTGATTTTGCATGTTAGCACCCTGTTGTTAAAGGGTGATATTTTTATCTCCGCTTCTTTGGCTTTTAAAGCCAAAAAAGCGGAGATAAAGCCCTTGTTAATATGCCCCCATGTTCTTACCAGTGACATAATTTAAAAAAAATAGTAGCAATTTGACCTTTTCAACTTTTCCTGCTAGGCGTGTCTTTAAATTAATTTCTTAGAACTGTCAAAAATGTTGATTAACATCGCCTCCATGTAACATTTGAAGTGTTTAAAAGCAGTAGGTAGGGAGAGGAATTCAATAACTCCGAGAAGGAATGAGAATAATCGTTTTGAATTTCAGAGCATTTGTTTTAGTTTAATGAAAGGATTGTTGAACTGAAAAAGCAAAGTTGCTACACTACTTATGACTCATGGGCCGCATTGAATTAAGTGTTACTTGAACCTGTGCATGCAACACAGCATGCACAGAAGTCGAGAGTTACTACGGGTTGTGCGGGCACATGCACGGCGTTGCAGTCGCGTGCAACGCCCACGGGTCTTTTTAATGGTAAATTCATCTACGCAGTGTTTTGTGGGCTGTGCGCCATGCAAGTTCCCGCACAACCCTTCAACAATACAGAGGCAGATTTACAAGCCCCTTGCGCCAGATTTGTGTCACTTTTCCCATGTTAAAAGTGACGCAAAAGTGGCGCAAGGGGCTTGTAAATATGCCCTACAGACTACAGAGATAAATATATGTCATACACGAATGATCATATAGCTAGCAATGTAAGTATGCCAAATGCTAACCGGGTGGAATATGATTATCAGGGAATTGCTAAAAAGAGGAAATGTACTCACTAGCTGAGACCACTTCCCTGGCACGTTCTCAAATGCAGACGAGAGACTGTGTGAAAGAGAAATTAAATATTAGTTAAAAAAATGATGGCAGATTATCAATTGTGTGAGACGAAGACTGCACATTCACATAGTATTGGCTCGTCAATAGTTTCTCATTGCTTGTGAAGTTATGTGCATGATCGTGCAAATAGGACATGTTAGTGCCCTCTTATGGTTCGATTCCCAAGATGTTTTTTCTCTTTTGGAAGAATATGAGTATGAGCCTCTTAAGGGGCGGCCCTTAAGATATGTGGCAATAGGGTCAGACCAGAGCTGCTGACTATGGAATTATCATGTGATTCTCTGCAAATCACGTAGGGGGCCCTATGAATATGTCTTTTTACACCACAAACAAATACCACGCTCTAGGTTACAACGCGGACGTTACATCGTCCGCGTTGTTACCACGCATGGCTTTACATTGCAAGTCGTTTCTACGACTTGCACTAGATGGCGCGCTGGATTTAGGATTAGTATACATTACTATTCCTACTCCAGTTAGCGCAGCAGCAGGGAATGTGTTGGATTTAAAATCCAACACATTCCCTGGCGTTGCGCCCCATCTAGCGTAAGTCGTTGAAACGACTTGCGATGTAACATCCATGTTGTAACCTACCCACGGGGTATTATCCGCGTTGAAACCGCTGTTTCCCAGGCCATAGGTATGATATTTCAGGTTTGTGATTTCCAAATAGCAAATCCATAGAAATTGCTAGTTGGGAATTGCAAAAAAGGTATGTATGTAAACGACGATTCGACAAATAGCAATGCCTATGAATTTGCATTCGCAATTAGAATATCCCAAAATTGTGATTCACAAATGTTAGAAGGGCGCCCTCCGGGAGCCCGATGGTGTCGGACTGACCACCCCGAGGGCCGCCGTTCCATAGGCGAGTAGCCGAGCGCCGCTGAGAAGCCTCCTGGGCGAGGTCCTTCTCCTAGGATCGTATCAGCTAAGCAACCCCACCACCACAAAGGGACACAGCCAGGGTATTTATACTTCTAAGTTTTTATCGGTTATCCAGGCGGATTTCTGTGGCAATATTTACAGGCGGATCGAGGGATCCAAAAAGAGTCTCAAAGTCGTGTTGGGATGGGGTAGCGGGACAGTCTCAGTCTTAGCCTGGTACTGGAACACCCTGCGCCTAGCTCTCAATCCTCGAGCCGGGGGGTTCCGGGAGCCGGGACGTCGTCCGCAGGGCTCGGGGGATTGCTGCGGTGAGGTCGAGCCGCGACGAGGTCAGCAGAGCTCCGATGGTTTACCACTGCGAGGTCGAGCCGCGACGAGGTCAGCAGGGCTCCGATGGTTTAGTTCTGCGAGGTCGAGCCGCGACGAGGTCAGCAGGGCTCCGATGTTCCGTGAGGGTCTTCTTCTCAGCAAGGGGGGGAGCCGCGACGTAGTCAGCAGGGCTCAGTGTTCCCAGTTCCAAGTAGTGAGTCTTTTCTCCGTAGGGTCAGCCGCGATCCGATCAGCAGGGCTCTTGACTCCAGGATACAACTCCTGTCCCCCTTTGATGTCCGGACCCTTGCGCCTGGGGGGGGAGGGGCCGGGATGGGAGAGGCCAGACACCCAGCGGGAGAGGCGCCAGCGCCCAGGAAGGCCGGAGGGCGATCGAAACCAGGCGTTGGGGGGCCGGTTGGAGGTCCCATCGAAACTCCCCTCCTCCGGGATCGGCGGAGGGGCTACTTGGCGCCCCCTGGCCGGATCTTGGTGCCTCGAGGTCGGGGCTTCGCTGGGGCCGAGGCCGGGGCGAGCCGTGTCACGTAGGCTGGTGCGGGTAGCCAGGTGCAATCCGGAGGGACCCCGAAGGGTGGGGGCTGCCCCCGTCGGGTCGGGTAGGAGGGTTCGGGACCACGCAACGAGGCCGGGTCCAACAGGCGTCCCCCCCAGCTGAAGGCAGGGAGAGTCACCCATCGTCTTGGGGGTTCTCCTCGCCGAGGCGGAAGAAGCGGGACAGGCCGTCGGCGTTGGCGTTGGCGTTGCCGGACCGATGATCTACAGTGAAGTCCATTCCCTGCAGAGAGATGGACCATCGCAACAACTTCGGGTTCTCGCCTCTCATCTGCATCAACCACCGCAAGGGTCAGTGGTCGTTTTGGACCCGAAAGTGGGTGCCAAAGAGGTAGGGCCGGAGCTTCTTGAGGGCCCACACCATGGCGAAGGCCTCCCGTTCGATGGTGCTCCATCTCTGCTCCCGGGGCAGCAGGCACCGGCTGATGAAGGCCACCGGCTGGTCAACCCCCTCAGAATTCACTTGGGACAAGACAGCCCCGATCCCGTACTCCGAGGCATCCATCTGCACCACAAACTCCTTGCTGTAGTCGGGGGCTTGTAGCACGGGAGCGGTACACATCGCTGTCTTGAGGGTCTCGAAGGCCGCCTGACAGCGGGGTGTCCAGTGCACCTTCTTGGGCTGTTTCTTTGATGTGAGCTCCGTGAGGGGGGCCACAATGCTTCTGAATGAACCGCCTGTAATAGCCCGTGAGACCCAGGAAGGCCCTCACAGCGGTTTGGGTGATTGGGGGCTCCCAGGCTACGATGGCGTCGATCTTTGGCTGGAGGGGAGCCACATGGCCGCTCCCCACTTGATGTCCCAGATAGGTTACTGATCCTTGGCCTATCTGACACTTGCTGGCTTTTACGGTAAGTCCGGCCCTTTGGAGGGCGGTCAGGACCTCCCCGAGGTGCCTCAGGTGCTCGGCCCAGTGGCTGCTGAACACCGCAATATCGTCCAGGTAGGCGGCGCTGAACGCTTCTAGGCTGGCCTGTACCCTATTTACCAGCCTCTGGAAGGTCGCCGGGGCATTTTTCATGCCGAAGGGCATCACTCGGAAGTGGTAATGACCATCGGGGGTGGAGAAAGCGGAATACTCTTGGGCGCCGGGGGTGAGCCCGATCTGCCAGTATCCGGCGGTGAGGTCGAAGGTGCTAAGGTAGCGGGCTGCTCCTAGGCGGTCCATCAGTTCATCTGCCCGAGGAATGGGATGGGCATCGGTTTTGGTGACGGCATTCAATCCCCGATAGTCCACGCAAAATCGGAGCTCCGGGGTGGTGCCGGGGGCGGCAGCTTTCGGCACCAGGACCACAGGGCTGGCCCAGGGGCTGTCGGAGGGTTCGATGACCCCCAGGGCCAACATCTTGGCGACCTCGGCGTGGATGCAGGCCGGCACTCGCTCGGGGACCCGGTAGGCTCGGTGTCGCACGGGGGGGCTGTCCCCGGTGTCGACGTCGTGGACGCACCATCGTGTGACTCCGGTAGTGAGGGAGAAGAGAGCAGCGAACTGATGCAGCAGTCCTTGACACTCTCGGCGCTGATCGGGAGTCAGGGTGGCGGAGAGGATGACTCCCTCCACGGAGCCGTCCTTTTCGGAGGTTTTCAGGAGGTCGGGTAAGGGCTCGGAGTCGTCCTCGGCCCCATCGTCCGTAGCCATCAACAGGCTAAGTTCTGTTTGGGCAAAGTGGGGTTTGAGCCTGTTGGCGTGGAGGACCCGGAGGGGGTTCCTGGGGGATTCCAGGTCGACCAGGTAGGTGACGGGGCTCTTCTTCTCGACCACCTTGAAGGGCCCGGTCCACTTGTCTTGGAGGGCACAGGGGTCGACGGGCGACATGACCCAGACCTGCTGGCCGGGCTCGAACTCGATGGAGGAGGCGTTCTGGTCATACCAGTGTTTCATCTCCTCCTGGCTGGCCTCGAGGTTGGCTTCGGCCAGCTCCCTGAATTTCCGGGTTTGGTTTCGCAGGGTAGGAGGTATCGATAGACGTCGGGGGGAGCAGCTTGGATGGTGGTCTCCCAGCCTTCCTTGACCAGGCTGAGAGGGCCTCGGACAGGGTGTCCGTACAGGAGTTCGAAGGGGCTGAACCCCAGAGATTTTTGCGGGACCTCCCGATAGGCAAACAGGAGGCACGGCAGCAGGACGTCCCACTTACGTCTCAGGGGCTCTTCCAGGCCTTTGATCATCCCTTTCAATGTCCGGTTAAATCGTTCGACTAGACCGTTCCCCTGGGGGTGGTACGGGGTGGTGAATTTGTAGGTGACCCCGCACTGTTGCCACATGGACCGCATATGCTTCGAGATAAAGTTGGTGCCTCGGTCGCTCACCACCTCCCGGGGGAAGCCTACTCGGGAGAAGATTCCCATCAAGGCCCGGCCCACCACGGGGGCCGTCACTGTTCGGAGAGGGATGGCCTCGGGGTATCGGGTGGCATGGTCGACCAGGACGAGGATGAAGCGGTGCCCCGTGGGAGGGGCCCCACGATGTCGATCCCCACTCGCTCGAACGGGGTGTTGACTATTGGAAAGGGCTGGAGAGGGGCTTTGACCCTTCCCCCGCTCTTCCCGCTGGCTTGGCAGGTCGGGCAGGTCCGGCAATGATTGTCCACGTCTTTCCGCATTCGGGGCCAGTAGAAGTGGGTCACCAGGTGGCTGTATGTTTTGTCCTGCCCCAGGTGCCCGGCAAGGGGCACATCATGCGCCAGATTGAGGAGGAAGTCCCGGAATCTGAGGGGGACCACCAGCACGCGGCTTGCCCCCAATTCTGCGGTCTTCTGCTCGCTGTAGAGGAGGTCATTGTCCCAATAGACCCAGTGGGTCCCCGTCTGGTCTCCGGTGGCCTGGGCGGCTGCTTGCTGTCGGGTCCCTTCGAGGGAGGGGCAGGTCTTTTGTTCTTGGCGGAAATGCTCCCTTGTGGGGCTGCCTTCTTGGCGCCATTAGGCGAGTTCGGGGAGGTCGCCGAGCGCGGCGACCTCGTCCGGGGCGAGTTCTGGTGGCCCGGCCTCGGTGTCGGCTTCTTCTTCGGCGGAGGGGGGTGGTGGTTCGGGCCCTTCTGGCTCTTCGTGGAGAGCCTCGACGCTCGGTTGGATGGCCCGGGCGGTCGTGGACCGGGTGGTTGCGCAGACCCATTCGGGCAGTCCCAGCATCCCCAGATGCTCTCGGCGCTCAACGTGGGCCCAGGGGGAACTTTCCAGGTCGTTCCCGAGGAGGCAATCCACGGGGGCGTCATCGCGGCCGGTGACCTTTAGCATGCCCGACACCCCCCCCCACTCGAAGGGGATCCGGGCCATCTGGCACAAGCTCTCAGTGTTGTCTGCCGACCGGACGGGGCACAGTACATTAGGCAAGATTTGTTCGGGGGTCACCAAGTGGCAGCGGACGGCTGTCACGCTGGCTCCGGTGTCTCGGAGGGCTTCGGCCCGGCGCCCATTAATGGTGACCCACTGTTGGTACTTCTGGGTGTTGCTCGGGATGGGAGCCCGGGGTACCATTTCCCGGCTGCCCAGGCAGACTAATGTCATGGCGGCGGGTTCCCACTCGGTTGGTCCGGCGTCGTAGTTCTCTTCCTCTTCTCCCCCTTCCCCCAGGGCAGCGGCCGCCAACTGGCGGGGGGTGGTCCGGTGGTCCCCGCCCGTCGGTTCACGGGGCAGGTAGGGTCACTGGCATAGTGCCCTGGTTGTTGGCAGTTGTAGCACGTCACCGTCGGTCGAGGCCCTGGTCGGACTGGGGGGGCCCCTCTTCGGGCGAGGGACGGGCACGTGCGGTTTGAGGGCGGTCCCCGGGGAGGACTCCGGGGCGGCCCCGCTGGAAAGTCTCTGTTCCTGTTTGATCCCCCTCCTCCGCCCCGCTGGCGGGGGGGCCCCGTGGTGTTACGTTGGTACTCCCCCATCGAGTTCCGAGGGACCCGGGTGTTCACCCATCGATCGGCCTCGGCGGCGAGCTTCCGCGGCTCGGTCAGCTTACTGTCGAGGAGGTGCTGTCTCAGCTCGATGAAGCAGTTGTTGGAGAGGTGCTTCCATACAATGAGGTCGAACAGTTGTTCGTAGGAGGTGACCTTGCTGCCCTTGATCCAACCTTCCAGGGCTCTGCTAAAAAAGTCTACGTATTCCACCCAGGTGGTACCGGGGAGCTTCTTGCAGTCCCGGAAGCGTTGGCGGTACATCTCTGGGGTGAGCCATAGCGGGTGAGCAGGGCCTCCTTCATATGGTCATAGGAGGTCATCACTGCGTCTGGGAGCTGTAGCAGGGTGTCTCTGAGGAACCGTCCCCATAGGCTGGCACCCCAATCTTTCCGGGGTACCCGATGGGCGGTCATGGCTACCTCGTAGGCCTTGAACCATTGTTGGATGTCGTCGTTCTTGTAGTACTCTTTGACGACATCCTTGGGGATATGTACTTTCGCCTCGACCGGTGTGGGGGGGTCTCGGTTTCCGGGGGTGCCGGTCTCTCCATTTCTGGACTTGATTTCAAGTTCTTTAAGGCCCCGCTCATGCTCGAGGGTTAGCCTCCTCTCTTCCAGTTCTCGGTGCCGCTTTTTCTCCTCTATCTCTTCTTGCAGCCGCAGTTGCTCTAGGGCCAATTTCTTTTCGGCTAGTAGGAGTTCGCCGTCCAGGCGGAGTCGGGCGAGCTCTAACTCGTGGGTCTTGACCCTCTCCCGTTCTCGTATCTCTTCCGGGGAGAGGCCGGTCTCTATGCTGGTTGTCCTCCCCTCTGCCGGGCCGGCGGTTGGTTGCCGGTGTACGTTTGGCACCGGGGCTTCTTCGGTTTGGGTGGAGGCCGCTTCGGACTCTACCCAGGTCTTTAGGGCTTTTTGCAGGTCTTCTTTTGTGTTTAATCCGGTGGTCGCGATGCCTTTGTCTTTACAAAACTGTTTTAGTTCCTTATGTGTATATTCCTCCAACCGTTCTTGTCGGAACTCCGCGGTTGGGGTGGTCTGTTGGTCGTTCATGGTTACCCTGTGTCTAGGTAGGTAGTGGGTGAGTTACTCGCTGTACGATCTGCGTCGGGCTGGGATCGCACCGCTGGCCACCAATGTTAGAAGGGCGCCCTCCGGGAGCCCGATGGTGTCGGCCTGACCACCCCGATGGCCGCCGTTCCGTAGGCGAGTAGCCTAGCGCCGCTGAGAGGCATCCTGGGCGAGGTCCTTCTCCTAGGATCGTATCAGCTAAGCAACCCCACCACCACAAAGGGACACAGCCAGGGTATTTATACTTCTAAGTTTTTATCGGTTATCCAGGCGGATTTCTGTGGCAATATTTACAGGCGGATCGAGGGATCCAAAAAGAGTCTCAAAGTCTGGTTGGGATGGGGTAGCGGGACAGTCTCAGTCTTGGTACTGGAACACCCTGCGCCTAGCTCTCAATCCTCGAGCCGGGGGATTCCGGGAGCCGGGACGTCGTCCGCAGGGCTCGGGGGATTGCTGCGGTGAGGTCGAGCCACGACGAGGTCAGCAGGGCTCCGATGGTTTACCTCTGCGAGGTCGAGCCGCGACGAGGTCAGCAGGGCTCCGATGTTCCGTGAGGGTCTTCTTTTCAGCAAGGGGGGGAGCCGCGACGTAGTCAGCAGGGCTCAGTGTTCCCAGTTCCAAGTAGTGAGTCTTTTCTCCGTAGGGTCAGCCGCGATCCGATCAGCAGGGCTCTTGACTCCAGGATAAAACTCCTGTCCTGGTTTCCGGCTGCCCCAGATATAGGTCTGGACCCCTTTGATGTCTGGACCCTTGCGCCTGGGGGGCGGAGGGGCCGGGATGGGAGAGGCCAGACACCCAGCGGGAGAGGCGCCAGCGCCCAGGAAGGCGATCGAAACCAGGCGTTGGGGGGCCGGTTGGGGGTCCCATCGAAACTCCCCTCCTCCGGGATCGGTGGAGTGGCTACTTGGCGCCCCCTGGCCGGATCTTGGTGCCTCGATGTCGGGGCTTCGCTGGGGCCGAGGCCGGGGCGAGCCGTGTCGCGTAGGCTGGTGCGGGTAGCCAGGTACAATCCGGAGGGACCCCGAAGGGTGGGGGCTGCCCCCATCGGGTCGGGTAGGAGGGTTCGGGACCACGCCACGAGGCCGGGTCCAACAACAAATTGGGCAACAGAGCTTTCTGGAGGCAGAATGATGATGTCAGACCATGAAGTTTAAAAATATAGCAGGTGGCCACAACCCAGTGGCCTAGGAAGGTGCTGGAAGTAAGGAGTGCCCCTGCATCTACTGTTAGTGTATCACATCATTCCTAGAGAAGACCATGGCTACAGAAGATGGTAACAAGGACTCAGGGAGCAGGAAGAGGAAGGTAAAAGTTTTTGAAAAGGAGCTGGAGCTCTTGACAGAAGAATGTGTCTCCCATATGGACTCACTCATTGGGAAGGCCTCCTTCACAGTCCCAGAGTGCCAGAAAACAAGGATCTGGACCAGCATCCTAGAGAATATTAAAACCCTAGGAGTTACCATGAGGCCAATTCCAGAGATCTGCAAAAGGTGGTATAACCTGAGGTCTCACATGAAGAAGAAGATGGCCAGCAGGATAGCTGAGGGATGTGGAACAGGTGGAGGACCCTCAAAACAGCCCCTCTGACTCCCATTGAGACATACATAGAGGGGACCCTGGAACCAGGGAGTGTGGCGGGAGTAGCTGACATTGACAACGCCAATCCAGTAGGCACCAGCCATGGTGCGTCGTCTTCCTTTTACTTACCTAGCAAAACATAATGTTAGCAAATCCATATATCACACATCACAGAACAAATAACTCAATTGACATGCTTGCCCCAGCCTTCAATGCATCATGGGAGTTGTAGTACACATCATTTGGTTGCTGTACTCTGTGCTGATGACTGCACCAAACTGTATCTGTACAACACAAACATGCCACAAACACATGAAGCAGAGTCACAACATTATTATGGGCAAACATCAACCATTTATTTACTTAAACTATTTACATGCATTTCCACAAATCACAGCCCGGACGTGTCAGGAAACTTTGCAGCTGAAGGGGCCACTGACACTGAAGTGGTCATTGAGTACACACTCCACCATTCCCTCAGCCCTTCACCCCTACTCCACCTGCCAGTTGAGCAATCATCTCACCACTGCCAGAGTTTGTGGACAGTGATAAGGGACATCGCAGCGCAGGGACCCCACAACATCGAAGGGCATGACACACAGACAGCACAGAGGCCAAACATCAGAAGTCCATACTGATACCGTGTCAGGCGCCATGTCGGAGAGTTCTCCTGTGTATGGTGGCATGGAGAGGTTCTTCTGTTCTGTCCAGCTCCTGCAAAAAAAACAAATACAGACTTCCAGTAGGCATCTGCTACAAATGCCTAGGTCAATGTAGAAATTGGAGAAAGGGCAGGACAGGTGGCTAGCAGCAGTGGAGTTAGAGCGCCATGTACAGTGACAGAGGCACAGGCAGTACCTGCCAGGGTTTTATTCATTCACCTGGTCCATCAACATTTTGGCAGTAGCCACAACAATGATAGCAAGGTGGACTTTGAACATTCAGACTGACATGGCGCACTGCTGTCGGGATGTTGCACTTAGGCTAGTGCAAGTGACCACAGACCTTGAGAATATACAGACCCACAACCTCTGTATACCCAACATCCTGCTCCCAACTGAGTATGAAGAGGGCTCTGGCTTCAGGGGCACGTCGATTCAGGAGGCATGCATTCTAGACGTTCATGCCGACACACTTTTGGGACTGACATATCAGCAGTGTTGCTGACAAAGCACCTAACCCCAGAGGCTGAAAGAAGTGAACCACTGTCACCTTTATTTTCTTTGCCATTGCTTACTTTGTTGTTTCTTTTTAACAATGTTACATTCACAAGGAAATAGTTGATCCTTAGTAAAAGAAAAACGTTGTCACCACTTGAATAAAAGGTGGTCTCCCAGTTATGCATCAAGCATTGACATCATGTGTGATGTCTCATTATTAGATGTTTTAATTACTCTCACCCCAGAATTAGTTGTTGGTGAGCTCTGTGCTTTGTGAACGTTCCTCTGCTCCTTGTGTAACCCCCTGCGCATCTATAGTGGTGGTAATTCATCATCAGATTAAGAACCAGGCTCTACGGGGAGGTCGTGCAGACCTTTCTGCATTGCAATATTGTGCAGTATTGCACTTGTGGCGATAATCTTGCAGCAATATATATTCGGTCTGTACAGTAGTGCCCTGTTGGTCTTGTGGAGGCAGTGAAACCAGGACTTCAGTAACCCAAAGGTCCTCTCTATGATAGAACGCATTGTCCTGTGTGCCCTGTTATACTGCCTTTCACTTCTTGTCCCTGGAGTCAGGTACGCTGTGAGTATGCAGCGACGTAAGGCATATGTCACCTTAAGAGCATAAGAAGGAATTCCATTAGGTCACAGCACACACACTGTCCTGACCATTGTATTAATTGAGTCTGTGATTCTCTTACCTAGTAGGAATCCATTGCCAAATTCACCCTGTGACAGTCAGTTTTGTATTCCACTGGCAGAACATAAATGAGTCGTGGGTGCTGCCTGGGAATCTGGCCACAAGGTCTGTTATTATAGAGGAGACATCACAAACTACCTACTCTTTGAGGGGAGTGTAAGCTTTTCCTGTTCCTGTATATGTATTCAGTTGCTGAGGATGAACATATGGCAATATGTTTACCATCAACACAGCCAAGACATTGGGGAACTGTGCTACCTTGTTGAACAGCAATTTGGTTTGTTGCAATAGTTGAGGGGTACTGGGGAATTATATATAGTGGGTAACGTTGCTTACCATGATGTCCATAAACCTGCAAAAGAACGTGGAAAGGCACTTTGTGAGACCCTCTGCCACTGCTAAGACCCCCTGGTAACTGCCAGACTCTAAGAGGTGTAGGCAGCACAATACCTGCACACGTGGTGGGATTGCGTTGCTTTTGAGTGTTGGGGCCTGTAGCTGAGGTTGTAACTCAGCAATTAAATGAAGTGTTACATGATTACTGAGTCTACTTCTAATAAATCTCCTCCTCAGTCTGTTCAAACAGAGTGATCCTCACCCTGAATATCCTCCCTTGTCTCCTCCTCCTTCTCTGCCTCCCAGCCAAAATCATCCCCCTCCTTGCAAGAACGTACAAGGCTACCATTGTGAAAGAGCATGATGCATTTTGAGTGTCTTTTTTTATAGTATGACCTGGTTACAATGAACCCCGGGCACAATACTCCTCTATGCCAGCGGAGTATGCACAGATTTGCCAAGTCCGCACTCCGCTGAGAAAGCGATGTTTAGCAAAAAACTCCGACTCCGCAGCATAGCAGCGTTTGCCCTGCATCCACCCTGTTTTTTTGCTTGACTGGTCATGCCGGTGCTTCCTTGCCCTACCCGGGCTGTCCTCCTCCTACTGGCAGTCTCCAGTTCTCTCCACTCCAGGCTCTGACTCTCCAGACGCTCTATGTCACTCTTGGGAAGACTGCTCATGCGCGCGCATGCACAACTCTTGGGAAGACTGCGCATGTGCAGTCCTCCCAAGAGTGACATTGAGCATAGGTGTTTTGTTTTGCCTGGGGCATGGAGAGAGCAGACAGCCTTGAGGACAGCCAGGGCAGGGCCTGGAAGCACCGGCGTGACCAGGTAAGTCTGCGGCGGCCTCGGGGTGGATGGCAGCAGGGGGCAGTGCAGAGCCAAATTCTACAGAGTTTATAGCCAACTCTGTGGAATTCCGCAAAGTGGCACACCTCCAACTCCGCCCACCCTTATTTACAACCTGATCCGTATCAATGGTAATTACATTTTTCTAAATGGCCTTTTTGCGACTAGTCGCAATTTAGAAATCCGTTATACATGTGGTTAGCGATTTGCAATTTGGAAATCCTTATTTGCGATTTCCTATTTTCTGATTTACAAAATGCTAATTCTACTAGGTAGGAATCACATTTTGCACCACCGCAAATGCCTTTTGTACATTCAAAATATTATTTTGCATTTCCTAATGGCCAAAACTATGAATCGCACCATTAGGAAATGCAAAATGCCTTCGTACATATGGCCCTCAAGCTCCGGTGCTTCAAAACAAAAAATTAAAGTTACCTTGTGCAATGTAACTGGTGCTCATATAATACCTTCGGATTGACTTCGTGCTATGTAAAAAAAAAAAAAAATTATATATATAGCAGGGAATGTAAGGTGGCATGAACTAAATGTAGCCCATACACATGGAAAGTGGGGAGGAAGTGGCTAGGGTCTATAAACACATCTTTGCTCTTAAGTTGTATGTATTGACATGAATGGAATTTTATGAGTGGGGAAATAAACACATTTTTGTCTACTTAACCACATTGGTGGCACCTCCATTTAAGACTCCAGGCACTTTAAATCTGTGTCTGAAGGGGTAAACAGTGTAATGTAGGAGCGCCCCTGGAAGGTTGGGCAACAAATATATTTTCAATTAACAGACTTTATTCTGTGAATATTAAGTATTAAGCTAATTTTCACTGCGTTTTATGATGTACGTTTTATAACTGATCCAATTTTGTCATAATCTAACCAATATATTACCAACTTTTTAACAAGTTTAATCTTTTTTTTTAATATGATAACCTCTTTTATATAATTATCAAGGGGTGTAAAAAGCCATTGCACCAACCAATAAGAATTTGTACAGTTAAAAGAAGCAATGAAGGCAAAGTACCACAACGGGGGTCCTTTTATCTGCAATATATTCTAGCTACTTTGGGCCTTATTATGATGTCGAGTGGACTCACATCCACCCAACACCGTTGCGGAATCAGGACCATCCGACCCCCGTTCGGCGGTCCTGACCGATGCATTACAATGTGACCACACATGCTGCAGTTGCATACTCCCATTTCTCTATGGGAGCTTGTGCTGTGGCAGTAAACCGGAAGTAGCATAAGCTCCCATAGTGAAATTAGAGATTATGTTCATCCCTGCACTGCGTGGCACGCACCACAAGGTCCCTGCCACACGGTGCAGAGATGAACAGGGGGGCCCATAGGTGCCCCATTGGCCCCCAAGGCTGCAGGTTAAGGTGGCCGTGCTAGGGCCCCCAATGTCGCTTTCTGACAGGCTTTCCATATCAGAAAGTCAGACATGGAAAGCCTGTCGGAAAACCGACATCATAATCCCTATGGCAGAAACGCCGTCCATGGGGATTACTGTTAGGTCTCCAACCGGCCGATGGGCTCCTTGTGCCCATCAGAATCCAGCTGGTATGACCGGCCAGTTTCACTTTCAACCGCGTGCAAGTGAAACGCGTTATGTACCTGTGATCAGAAGCTTTGCGAGTCTCATCATAATGAGGCCCTTAGTGTAAAGGCAGAGAAAACATTAATATCCACCTAAACGCCTGATAATACATTTCCTATGAGTGTATATAACATAGAGAATAAAGTTTGGAAAACATGTTTTGAGGTGGCACTTGCTAATTTCAAAGCCGTGTCTTTCAGCATCTTCCCCGCTTGCCTCTCTGCCTTATTGGATGGTGAACGTAACTGGACAAACATCTTGTCATACTTACTTGCCATTTGAGTGCAGCTTCCTAATACAGCAATGACGAAATGTATTAAAGTATGTGAAAAAAATGTACACCGTGTATATTTTTTTACATTAAATTAATTGACCAGTAGCTAAATAGTCTTATTTTTTATGGTGCAATGAACAAGTTAGCTTGGCTCGGAAAAATTAATTATTTCAAGGATCATCCTGGCAACAATGAGTGCAACACTAAGGTAATTTCGTAGGTCTTATTGGACAGAACAGCTGTCTGCAAAAATATTATATCCAGTGTAAAGAGAAAGGTCTTTGGGTCTGCCTCCTTCAGTTATTGGCTTATTTGCAAGTGCATGCTTCAGCCATTGCTTTAAGACTTTGTCAATCACATCTTGGAATAACCTATAGGACTAGAGATATCTACTTCTATGGTTGTGGCTGTTTGTGTATCGTTACACATCCTTGGAAGTGTTCCAGCTGCAATGTATGAATAGCATTGTTTTCACCATATGGCAGGGGCAATTTGATGACGGCAGAAACCATCTGGGAAAGATGATGTAACCCTCTAAAACCCAGAGGTTCTGCATTATAAGAGCAAGCAAATGTTTACGTACTTTTTTGATGAACTGTTTCAATACTTTACTCCTTTTTAATCTGGTTTTGTTTCACTATTGTAAAAGCGATTGTGGTCCTTCTTTTATGTCCTTGATTGTGTGTGTGTTTTGTTGTCCTTCTTCAATGCCACTGGTTGTATGTATCCCTGAAGTCCATCTCCTGTGACCTTTGTTGTTTGCAATGCAAGTTACAAGAATAAATGCCTTCAATTTTAGAATGTGTTTTTCTATTGACACTAATGAAAACCATATTTTAACAAGGCTACCATTTTCCCTGTAACTCAAGATATGGCCATCTTCTATGTTGATGCTCCTTCATCCACCTTTGGATGGGAACGTTCTGAACCATGAGTATTGTGCAATTAATAATGAAAGGAAAATTAAGACTCCTTTGGTATCATGGGAGTCTTTATGCACTGTGCTTTTCAGTAAAACAGTAAATCATCAACAACTGAAAGCCTTTCCTACAACTTACTATCAATAAACATAGTTTTTCAGTGAGTATAAAAAAGAAGTGCAGGCGATTGTGCAAAGGAGTCTGGGAATATACTTACTATATAGAGGATAGTGGATGGGTCTGAAAATGATCTGCCAAGGCCTTGCCAGCACTGTCTTTACTACATAAGAGTATTTTTTTTTTTGTAATCCTCATCACCAAATATGCATCTCCAATTCTTATAGAGCCGCCTATCTGATCTATGCGCCTGCGGCCACTGCATTTGCTTTGGTCTGTAAACCAATCCAGACCTGCACCCTTGTTGGTGGCTTGGTGTAATCATTGGACCATGAGGGATTATTCAAGTCCCAAACCTCTACACCACAATATAAAGGCCTGCCAGATATCAAGCCAATTCTCTTTCCCTCCTCCCTAGTCCAGACGAGCCATTTTAGAAGCTGCTTTAACCCAATCTTCCAGCTTAAGGATCAGTGGGTCTCTCTATTTCATGCATATTTCCCTTTGTGCTATCAGGACAAGATACAGCAGTAGACCTCTATGTGAATGCGTCATCTTCTTACTTATCATACCATCTTCCCCAAAAAGAACAAGTGCCACATTCAAAATGATTTCCCTGCCAAAAATACCACATAGGGCTTTCTCAATTCCACTCTGTTGGACCTGTCAGCCTTAGGGCGGTCTTACCCTACATGTTTGTCCTTTTGCCTCCCACTTTGGCAACCCTTTTTTGTTGGATTTAGGACTCTGGGCACCTTACCACTGCTAAACATTGCTAAGGTGCAGGTGCTCCCCCCTAAAAACATGGTGACACTGGCATACCTGCCACGGGCCCCTGATACTGCAGTGAGGTCTACCCCTCCATAGGTTAACATTGGAAAACCCCTTATGGGATAACTTCTGACAGGGACCTAATAAGTATGTCATGTTTGGTATAGTTGGAATCGTAGCGGGGAACCCTCTCCCAATATCAAGAATAGGGTGCAGTTGAAGAGAAACCTCAGCCTTATTAATAAGGACGCCCTTCTTAACATATTTAGGGATAATGTACAGCCCTCCCACCCGGACGTTAATTTAGCCTACTCAGACTTCTCTGACTGTATTTTGGCAGCTCTAGACTCCCTTGCCCCACTGAAAGAGCACTATACGGCTAGAAAACGGCCCTTGGCTCCTTGGTTCTCAGAGAGACTGAGAAAGCTTAGACAGGGATGCCGACTCAGGAAAGGAAATGGCACCACGAGCTCAAACCTGCTAAAAGAGATCTGCACAAGCTTAGATTGAGAGAGTAGAAAACCGCCATCATTGAGGAAAAATGATTATTTTATTTTAAGATGACAGAGTCCCTAAAGTCTCCAAGGGAACTTTTTACCATGATCAACTCTCTTCTGGCCCCCTCAGCCATTGCTTGTACTGATGTTTCACAGGGTCTTTGTGACAAAATGGCGTGCTTTTTTCAAGGTAAAATCAAGGAAATACAATCCTCCCTGCAGACCCTCAATGCTGGAGTATCCCGGTTGGGGATCACTGCGCAGCACCGGGGGAAGAAGGTCATTTTTGGTCCTTCCCCCCTCTTCTGCAAGAGGATACAGAGCGGTTGTTAAATGGAATCAAGTTTGGTTCCCCGCTGGAGCCCTGCCCTTTGAAAATGTTGAAGTTGGGAAGAGAGGCTATTGTTCCTCATTTCACCACACTTCTTAATACTGTCATTACATCTGGGCAGTATCCCATCACGTGGAAAACTGTGGTGGTTAAACCCCTGAACCTCCCTCTCAGCGCGTATACCTGGAGGAACATCAATTGCTCAATGGCTCGCAGCATGGGTTCAGGGGTGCGCAAAGTACTGAGACAGCATTAACCTCCGTACTTAACAACATCAGAAGTCATGTGGATGTCGGTCAAAGGACCTTGTTTATCCTGCTCGACCTTACAGCAGCCTTCAATACCATCTCTCCCCTAAGATTGGTTGGGAGGCTTAGAGAAATTGGGATTAGGGGCCTTGCCCTGAATCTGCTCACCTCATTTCATACGGACCGGTCACAAAGGGTCAAGATGTGCCAATTCTACTCAGCTCCCAATCCGTTGTTCTGTGGAGTTTCTCAGGGGTCCTCATTGAGCCTGACCCTTTTTAATATTTATGTAGCCCCTCTTGCCAGGGTGGTAAGATCATTTGGGTTAGAAGTGTTATCTTTTGCTGATGACACACAAATTATGGTCTCTATCACTGACAGTGTGTAAGCATCAGCGGCAAATTTTAAAAACTGCATTCAGGCAGTGGACTCCTGGATGGTAGAGAACTATTTAAGACTCAATGGAGAAAAAACTGAGGTTTTAATTTTTGGAAGCCATCAGGACATTCGGTCGGACGCCTGGTGGCCGGACACGCTTGGTCCTTGCCCCTGCCCTGGACTCAGTGCCAAAAATGTGGGCATCATAGTTGACAACTCTCTTTCCTTGGGCCTCCAAATCAATAGGACAGTCTCTACCTGCTTTGGGATGATAGGGATTCTTAGAAAGATCTCCCAATTTCTTTCCGTCTCTGCCCTAAAACAGGCCACTGTAGCCCTTGTGTTGTCTAGATTAGACTATTGTAATGCCCTTTATCTGGGTATTAATAAGGGGCTAGTGCATCGACTTCAGCTTGCGCAGAATGCTGCAGCCAGGCTGGTGATGGGTTTTCCTAAATATCACTCAGTCTCGTCCAGTATCAGGAATCTGCACTGGCTTCCGCTTGATAAGAGAATTGTATTTAAAGCCCTCTCCTTGGTTCATAAGGCTTTCTACAACACAGAGTCAGAAGGCATTAAGAAACTATTTCAGAGATATGTCCCCACCCAGCAGTTAAGATCAGCTAGCAAGAACTTGCTGATAGTCCCTAGTTTTAGGAAAGCTAGGTGGGGAGGCAAAGCCTTCTCTGTTTCTGCGGCTAAACACTGGAACTCCCTCCCTCTTTCAATTGCGGGTCTGGTCTCTAACTCTCTCTTTCGCAAAGCCTTGAAGACCTGGCTTTTTACTCGCTCTACTCTGTAAGCTTTGTATGTATGTAAACCTCTGTTCTCAGCTCTGTTGACCTCTTTCCGCAGCACCTTGATGCCCCTGGGTTAAGTTTGCGCTTTATAAAGCTTATATTCATTGATTCATTCTCTAGTGGTATATGTGGTTTGGGCACTACTGCTTTAGAAATCCCACTTTTAGAAAGTGGACATTTTCCTCCCTGCCCTGGTCACTGTGCGGTGAGGAGGGAGTGGGGATTCACACCTTTACACATGAATAGGCTGGGCCCGGCTGCCCCACAATAGGCTTAATGACCCTGCCTTTGTCAGGGAATGCAGGGAACACCCCAGAACCCCCTAGACCCTTGCAGAAACTTCTGCCCCCTTCTAGTGACTAGGCACCAGGGTATAAAAGGGAGGGTCCTGGCCACACATCCTTGTTACACAACTGGAACTGGAAGAAACTCTGCTGGAGTAAAGACTGCTGCGCCAGGAGGATTGCCACTTTGCTGAGGCTGACTGCTCCCAGGAACTGCTGCCCCAACTTGCTGAGCTGCCCTACTGCCTGCTGATCTTGCCCTGCCATAGGGGGACTGGAATAACACCTCCAGAGTGTCTCCACAAGAAGATTTACTGATACCCTGGTCACTGGGATCACAAGGACAATAAAAGACTCCAAGGACTGTCCATGCAACGCTGTGTACGTCAAACTGCCTTCCTGTAAAAAGGACCACAATGTTTCTAAAGGGCTGCCTCTGGGTCATTGGAAGTGGGTGAGAGTCCAATTTCATTCACCCCCAAAGTCACCGCCACTGGCCCGAGCTGAGGGCGTTTAAAAACCACCCCCGAAATCATCGTCGCTGGCCCGAGCTGAGGACACTTAAATATCACCCCCGTAACGTGGTGTGCATGTGCCTGCCGTCTGGGTTGTCACCGCTACTAAATGCGCTGTAATCTGTAAGCGCTGGGGGAGAAAAGCACTGTAAGCCAAAATTCACCGCCGCCGGTCCGGGAGTCGGGAAAAGCCATGGGCTGCCAACTCATGATCACAGGAAAAGCCCTGCGAGTCAAATTTCACCGCCGCCGACACGGGAGCCTCGGGAACACTGCGCAGATTCCCCCGCTGACGTAGGTGGAAAGCCGCACTGGGATTGGTGCCAGTGTGGGAGTTGCCCAGCAAAGAGGAGAGACATCAGGGAAGCCGCGCTGAGGCCGAAGAAGCGCGAGGCGTCCAGACCCGTCCCCGCGACTAGCTGACTGCCAGCGAAGGAGAGCGAGAGACCGTGATAGAGATCAGGGTGTATATAATATCCCTACTTCCACGGATAGAGTAATCTCACAGTTACACGCACATACATTCTTCATACACTAGGGCCCATTTCACTAACATACGTTCAAATACTCTACCAGCAATAATCTGTGGAAAGAAAAACTCCTAAACACCCTGCATCTATATCGGGGTCGATAAGATCTGGTTATTGAGACTGCCCTTAAACATAATCTAAACAATCTATACAATAATAATCAAAATATGATACTCAATAATTGACAAGAAATAATAACCAACACCATATTCAAAATTATATTGCTTTATCTAAAATTAGTCAAAGAAAATCAATCAGAATAAATCATTTTTCTCATAGTTACCTATTCTAGCTAAAATGTCAGAACGGGTCAGGACAAGTCTCTCGGTAAAGTCTCTCAAGACGAAGTCCTCTCAGCAACGATCTTCACCAACGCAGATTCGGAACGCGGCAAAGGCAAATGGCAAGTGGCAAAAACCCTCTCTAGGCTAACAATTCTTATAGTAAATCAAACAAAGGAAAATATAATTTGTATTGACTTCTTCCGTCAAACCTCTGAGCAAAGCGAGAAGGAAAGGATGTAGCATCGCTACATTTGAAAATCTCCGCTCAGGAAAAATCACAAAATAAACATAACGGAACAGGAACCAAAAAATACATTTGTATCTTGTAGTTTCCACGTCTCCTCGGCAATGAGATCATAGTTCAGAGTCTTTCTTTAAAGCTCCTTTGTTTCCCAAAGCTGCCAAGGACACTTCATTTCATTTGGAGATCGCCCAAAACTGCTGCTGTCCTCACGGAAAGTTTTAACCAGGCAAAGCAAGGACTGTGGTCAGCTGACTTCAGGACCATATTCAGCAAGGCTCTCTCTCGTCACAAATTTCTACTCGAGGCCAGGCTTTACATGTCAGCCATCTTTGTTTAGGCCACAATAGGCCACAATAGACCATCTTAATTAAAAGAGACAAAAACAACGTTACCACAGCATAGTGATTGAACAGTGTTAACCCCACTAATACCCTTATGTGTATGCAATTATCCAGCTCTTGCAACATAGAAAAGCATTAATTCGAAAAGCGTTTTATGCTTAAAAATAAACAACACACAGCAATCTTTAAACATGTAAACACGCACATTATTATTAAACAGCACACTTATGCATTCCCACGTGTAATTCTCTCTTGTTAAAACAAACGAGTTGATTAGCATAAACACTTACACAAGACGAATAATTAATAATTAATAATTAATAAATTAATATAACAAATAGACATGCCAGAGCTTCAAAACCCAGTTAATTTTCAAACTGAAAACTCCGCTCTAGCAATCCCCCCTTTGGTGATTTTATCACCAAATAAACCCCCAAAAAAAATTAGTGAAAAAAAATTAGTGAAAATTTAGTCCCATTTTAGGAGAAATCGGAAATGTCTTTTTCTCCTTACACAACACTACACACCAGTCACCCTTTCATCATCCCTCTTTGTTTCTAAATAAACACTCTCCCTCAATTCTTCTAATTCAATTTCTTGTGGTTCTCTTTTCAACCTTTTGTTTTTCTTCTCTTTATTCAATTTCTTCTTCCCTCCCCTGTTTTTACAACACACACACACTAAACTCAGTATCAATAAAGCAATAATTATACAAGTTAAAGGAAACAATATTCTACCTATAATAGTACTACCTATTTTTGCAATAAAATCTTTAACAGCTATCACCTTATTAGCTATTTTAGTCCATAAACTCTCAGCTTCAAGTGGTACTAATTCTTCATGCAAATCAGTAATATTTTTGATATAGACCTTCAGGTCTTTGCTTTCGTCTGGAATGTAAGTGCAACAATGTTGAACTTTCAGCATTCCACAAACTCCACCCTCCTTAGCCAATAAAATATCAAGGGCAAGTCGATTTTGCATTGACATGGCACGTACGGCACTTAATTCCGTATTCACTAAAAGAAACCCTCCAGCGGTATTTGTCGATAAGCGATCCACCACTGTTGACAGTTTCCGAATTCCATAAGCATTTAAAGAAATTCCCACTGCTGGAATTAAAACCCCAAAAATATCACCCACTATTTCAGACCAGGTTTCTCTCTTGAAACGCATTAGTAAATTAATATGTTCTACATCTCTTATTTTATCTATATGAAAAATCTTTGGAAAGACCAGACCCACATAACACGTGCCATACCAATGGTCAGGCAACTTGTAATAAGCCTTGTTCCCACAAACATAATACACTCCTGGGAAAACTGTATCTTCTCCACCTCTGAAACCCCAACCTGTTGCAATGAAGTATGTATCATGGCACTCACTAGTCCCAACAAAATATGTATCATATTGGGATTTCCTTCTTGTAATGCATAGCTTACCCTTCTGTGGTACATCTAGAGCTAAAGTTGGACTAGCCCCATTTCTCAATTCTTTCCCCATCTCAATGTCCCAAATTGTCTCACTCACTTTATATTTCCCTGCTTTCTCATGCATGTTCAATCTCCTTTCCTCTACCATATCCAGGAAAGCTTTCTCCTCTTCTTTCAGACTGCAAGTTAAATTATTCTTAAAAATGTAATCTAATGTTAATCCTTTCTCTTCAATAAAAATTTCACCAAAAGTGTTAGCTTCTTTAGCTGGATTCAGCTCTTTGTTCATTGGCAAATGCCCAAAAATACTATCTCTGTTAGACATCTTATAATCTATTTTCCCTAACAAATAGAAAACACTACTTAATATACTACATGAAATACCATATGTAGCTGGCAAATGATGATAAGTAACACCCTCTGAAACGGATGCAGGTAATTGCATACAAACGTAGCAATCCCTAACTTCCATTGTTTTCACATATTCATACAACAACTTCGAAAAAACATTACTAGAAAAATTATTAATTGACCTATCTTTGTGTATGTAAGTATTACTAATTCTAGTCAAAACTACTTTTTGCGAATTCTTCTCTATATCTGTCATATTTTCTGTATGCATCTCAAATGTAACTTTAAAAGTAACTAATAAAACTAAAACTCCCCACAGTAGCATTAATAATCCAGTACAGCAGCAGCACATTCTACACCATCTTTTAAAGAAGGCACATCTACTTTGATTATCCTCTATGTTAGCCATTTTATTACTTTGACCTTGTCTTTTGACTTAGCCTCTACTACTCCACTACTATTATACTTTGGATTACTTCAGACAACTGAATTTCAGACTTTCTCTTTTCACTTTTCCTCCAAGTGATTTTTCAGTTCACTCAATTTGGATATTCATCAGTTTTCACTCCTTCTTCTTCAGTAACATCAAATTGTATCAGATCATCAACAACATCTTGTGCATCTGACTCTTCTCCAATGTCAGTCAGGATAACTTTTAAGATTCCTTCTTTTTCCTCAACCACTTTTCTCAAGATCCCCTCCGAATTATCTCGAGTCACTGTTTCTTCTTCTCCTTCTTCAGACAGTGCCACATAAGACCATTCCGGTGATCTGTACTTTTGGTTGGGTCTTTTTATTCTTTTTATTTCCTCAGGTTCTCTTGATTCTTCTTGCTCCTTTCTTTTTACTTCATTTTGACTCGATACTTCATTCACTTGTTCAGCTTTTGATGTATTTGTTCTTATTACTCTGTATCTCAATCTCTTTACTCTGTTGTTAGGCCAACGATCTCCTTTTATCACCTTTTTCGGCCTAATTTCTTTATTATTTCTTTCTCCAATCCAAGTTCTCTTTCTTAGAACTCGACCCTCTGTTTGTTCATTCTCACTCTCATCCAATTCTGTTTCAAGTGCCTTCTGTTTTCTTTTTCTAGCAGTTTTCTTTTCTTCCACAGTTTCTTTCACCACTATTTGAGACTTCCCTACTCCTGTCCCTCCTCGGGTCTCCGACACGCAATCTTCTTGCTGTCTACTTGTCCCTTCACCTAGCTTGTCAAGAATGTTCCCTACACCTCCTCGGGGGTCTTCCGCAATCTGTCCCTCTCTATCTTTTTCTGACCCTGTTTCTTCAGGTATAATCTCAAGTGGTTCTTCAGTCTCCTCCTCTTCCGATTCAGGAGTAATCTCTGTGGAATTGCTCTTTTCTCTTCTTTTTTCTTCACTGCTTTTTGAAATTTCAGGCTCTCTTACAGAATCTGATCTCCTTTCTGAGACTCTCAATTGTTCTCTTGGAGTTTTTTCTACTTCTTTTCTCACTGGTTCTGGCTCTTCATCATCACTGGAATCTGATTCTTCAAAGTACTCTTTACCAGTTCCCTCTTTTGGGTTTGGAACTCTCAGAGTATGACTCGCATGCACCCAGTTTTTCACACCAGCACACTTCACTGCAGTTGTCGTTGTTAGAATGACTTGTCTCGGCCTTCCCCACCTTGGAACTAAGCAATTTCTTCTTCTGTGCACCTTAATCCTCACCCAGTCTCCTGGACTCAGATCATGAGCTTGCTTCTTCTCAAGTGTGGTAGCTTCTTCTCCAACCTGGTGAAACACAGAATGAACTGCGTCAGCCAGGCCTTTACAGTAATCCAAAATCATGTCATCAGTTATTGTCAATAACTTATTGACAGGTACAAATGCATGGCGCATTGCACGTCCCATGATTATTTCATGCGGACTTAAACCAGTAGTTCTATCTGGAGTAGATCTAATAGTCATTAGCACTAGAGGCAAGACGTCCGGCCATTTCATGCCAGTGGCTAAGCACATTTTACCAATCCTGTTTTTGATTGTGCCATTTATCTGCTCAACCACACCAGAAGCCTCTGGTCTGTATGCACAATGTAGCTTCTGCTGTATGCTTAATGCTTCACAAATCAAACTCATGAGTTCATTATAGAAGTGTCCACCTCTATCAGACTCAATCGTCACTGGAAACCCGTACCTAGGAATCAACTCCCTTAACAGTAATTTTGCCACTGTCACTCCATCATTTCTCCTAGTCGGATAAGCTTCAACCCATCTTGAAAACAAACAGACTACCACTAGAACATACCTCAGTCTATTCACTTGGGGCATTTCAATGAAATCAATCTGTATTCTTGTAAAAGGACCTCCTTCTCTGCCTATTGTTCCCAGACTCACCACTGTCTTTTTCCCAGTGTTAAATTGCTGACAAATCAAACACCTTTGACAGATGCTCTCTGCAATTGTCCTGAACTTTGCATTGTACCAGGTCTGCTTGAACGACCTAATCATCGCATCCCTCCCCAAATGTCCCTGGCCATGATACATCCTTGCCATTGACGACAAAATGGAGTTGGGCATTACTGGTCTGCCATCCCTATAGACCCAAACATGGTCTGTTTCTCTTGGGGCACATCCTGCCTTAATCCAATCTTTTTTCTCTTCTTCTCCTGCCTCATCCTGCAACTGCTTCACTTCATCCCATGTCTCTAAGACATTAGTAAACATCACAGAGCAAAAAGACATTTCCCCCTCTCGTTCCCTATTAATTGACTGATTGGATTTCGCACAGTATTGAGCAATGTCATATGCATAACGGTTTCCAACCGTTATAAAATCCTCCCCTTGTCCATGGGCAGCACACTTTACAACTGCTAACTCCTTAGGCAGCTGTATCGCCTCAAGTAATTTCCCAATCACTTCAGCATTCTTTATTGGAGTTCCACTCGATGTCAAGAAACCTCTTTGTAGCCAAAGCTGGCCAAAATCATGCACCACTCCAAATCCATACTGACTATCAGTCATCACAGTCGTCCTCAAATCTTTCCCAATTTCACAAGCTCTTGTCAATGCCACCAATTCAGCAACCTGTGCAGATTTCACTCCTTTCAATGATGATGCTTCCATAACCTCTGAAACTTTGCACACCACATATGCTGCACATAGCACACCATCATCATTTCTCAGGCATGAACCATCCACAAACAACACATGATCACTCTCATGTAAGGGAAGATCCCTTATGTCTGGTCTCGGTTTTGTACAATAATCAAGCACATCCAAACAATCATGATCATCTTCCGTTTTCACACCCACATTTTCAATATCCGGCAAAAGTGTTGCTGGATTCACATTTACACATCTCTCAAGAGTCACATTCGATGCTCCTAGAATCACTTTCTCATATTTAGTCAACCGACTATGTGACATGTACTGAGTTCTGCTTCTTGTCAAAAGAATTGCCACATTGTGAGGTACGAATACCCTTACAGGATATCCCATTATGATTCCCTCACTCTGTTCCAGACTCCTGCATGTTGCAGCCACAGATTTCAGACAACCTGGTAAACCCACAGCTACAGGGTCAAGTGTCGATGAGAAGTACGCAATAGGCCTTCTCAGTAATCCATGCTTCTGAATTAACACTGAAAGTGCACATCCATTTCTCTCACTGCAGTACAATTCAAACTCCTTTTCGTAGTCAGGCATACCCAAAGCTGGAGCCTCACACATTCTATTTTTAAGCTCTTCAAATGCTGCCATTTGTTCTCCATCTAGTTCCAATGGGTCTGTCATCTCACTTTTTGTCAGTTTAATCAGTGGCTTTGCTATCAGCGAAAAACTAATTATCCACTGACGACAATAACCCACCATCCCCAGAAACATCCTCACTTCTCTCTGGGTCTTTGGAGCTTTCATTTCCCTGATGATTCTGATTCTGTCATCAGTCACTTTTCTCAGACCTTTTTCAATATTATGTCCAAGATAATGCACCTCTTTCTTGCAAAATTGCAATTTGGCTGGAGATACCTTTAACCCTCCATCTGCCAGATGATTCAGTAAAGCTATGGTATCTATTTCACAAGCTTCTCGTGTCTTTGATGCCACAAGTAGGTCATCAATATATTGTACTAGTACTGAATTTTCAGGCATGATCAAACTCTCCAACGATTTTTTCAACAACTGATTAAATATCGAAGGACTCTCTGTATACCCCTGTGGGATTCGACACCATGCTAAAATACGCTGGCCAAACCTAAATGCAAAAATCGGCTGGCTGTCATGATGCAATGGTATTGAAAAGAACGCATGACACAAATCAATCACTGTATACCACTCAGCATCATGTGGAATCTGATACAGGATCACTGATGGATTTGGCACAATAGGACAACATGCCACCACAATTTGATTAACTTTTCTCAGATCCTGTACGATCCTGAATTTCCCATTAGGCTTCTTTAGCCCCATTATCGGTGAATTACACGGACTACTCAGTAGTTCTCTCAGGACTCCCTGCTGAATAATTTTCTCAATTATAGGAGTTATTCCTTCAATTATTTCTGGTGTCATTTTGTACTGAGGAATGTTAGGATATGTAATTCCCTCTTTCACTGCAATTTTCACTGGATCTACATTATTCATCAATCCCACATCCTCTCCAGTAAAATCCCAAACTGTCCTTTTCACTGTGTCCCTCAGCTCTCGAGGCAAATCCTCTGGATCAAACACAGCAAATGCACCAATTAACTCACTTTCCCTATTTTCTAGAGTCACTCGGTACAAAACATCCTCATCTGGTGTTTCAAAAGCTATTCCATCCGGTGTACAGAAAATTGTGCAGTTCATCTTGCACAACAGATCCCTACCTAACAGGTTCACTGGACTCGTGTCACAGACAATAAATCTGTGCATGTCTGAAAATTTCCCTATCTGTACTCTTACTGGTTCCGTAAGACGTGTTCTGATTTGTGTATTGGCTACACCAACTACTTGGATTGCTTCATCCGAGAGAGGAAGATTTCTAACATCTGTTGACCTGACAGTTGATCTTGTCGCACCTGTGTCTACTAAAAAAGTAACACTCTCTTCATTTATTTTCCCATCCACAAATGGTCCTGCCTGGTCTATTTCTAGAGTTGCACCAAGTATGCACTCTTCCTCCTCTCTTCGGCACTGTCAATAATCACCCTCAGATTCACTCCCTTCATTCTTTAACAAGTACTGTTGTACCTGATTAGAACGCTTTGGTTTGTTTACCTGTTCATCATTGTAGAATCCCGAATCCTGATTATACTTTTGTGCTCCTCTATTCTGCGGCAAGGGCGGTTTTGGCTCTTGACTCTGCTGTTTCACAACTTTCTGCTGTTGCTGCTGTTGATTTTTCCCCTCGTTCTGCACCTGTTGATTCAAGGAGTTTCCCTCATTATTCACTAATGGTGGATTGGTACACTCCGATCTCCAATGCCCCAATTGGCCACAGTTGTGACAAGGAAACTTCTTTTTTGCTTCCTCAAGATTCCCCTTTCCTTTCCCCGCATATCTAGGTCTATTCCCTGCATTATTTCCTGGATTATTCGCCTGTTCCATCAACTGTGCTTCCTGTCTTTCTGCAACTTTCACTTGTGCCCACATTGCTTTCTCTTTCAGCTTTCTTTGTTTTGCTTCAATTTCATCACTGAAGTATTTAGCATGTCTCAGAATCTCATCTATTTTCTTACTCTGCCAATCCACTGTGTGCTCACAAATTCTCTCACCAATTTCAGGTCTCAGGCCATATACAAATCTGTATACAAAATGACTCAAATCTTTGTCACCCAGGTGTTCATCTCCACTAAAATGTTTAAACGCCAGTATCAGCCTCTCGTAAAAAGCATGAACTGATTCTTTTGCTTCCTGTTGTGTTCTATCTATTTTTACCCAATCTGTCTCTTTTGCAGGTACTTTACTCTTCAGGTATTCCATCACCTGATCGTACTTTCTCATTACCTCTGGATCTGGTGCTCCTGTTCTTGGATCTCTTGGATATTCCTCAGTAGGCCAACTCACAACTATTTTACACTCAGTCCACAAGTCTGCTGGAACAATTATATCAAACAGACTATTCAGGTCAATCCACAGCACTTTTGACAATTTCACAAACCTATCTACCTGCCTATACCACTCGACGGGCTTTTCTCTCAATCGAGGGAAATCATTCGTAAATGATAAAATATCCTGTCTGGTCCATGGAACATGTACATATCCTCCTCCAGGTATTTCTCTCATAGGATAATTATCCACTGGTTTCTCTTTTTCTCTCACTGGAAAAGCTGAATAAGTTGTTCTATCTTCAGATTCCTCTCTTTTCTTATACCACCTATCCTTCCATTTTTCTACATCTCCCCATCTTCGCAATAATGCAACCATTTCTTTAATCTGTCCTGTTCTACCAGTTGCATTCAAATTTTCAATATCCTTTTCTGAAAAATCCATCCTGTAGGTTTTTTGCAAAGCTTTAACCTTATCAATGTCAACTCCCTGCTCATTCGCTATTGCTCTTAACCTGTCATGTGAATTTCTCGCTCTCCAGGTAATGTTTTTACACATGAACATTAATTCACCATCATGATGACTTTTAAGAATTTCTGTTGGAACTGTCCCTGTAACAAGCTCTTCTAATTCTACCCGTAACCTAGCCACATCAATTGCTTGTGAATCTTTATCCTTTTTCTGAAGAACTTTCATCCAATCATTCAAATCTTCAGCTGTTATTGCAGTAGTTTTTCTCACTGGAACCACTCTCTTTTGCAGTTCTAAAATTGGCATCCCTGAACAACTAGCTTCACTAGCATCTAATATTTCACTACATGTGTCATGTCTGGATTGTCTCAGGTCACTGCTTCCTGTCCTTTTTCCTGAATCTCCTGAAGGACCAACTGAACTTATCAAATTATTCCCAACATATGGAATCACCAAACCATTTTCACCTATTCTCTGCTTGTCAAACACAGGCATAACCGGACCTATCGTTACAGGCACCGTAACAGCTTCCAGATTCTTCGTTAACTCCCTAATCTTTTCAGTCAGCTCTGTTGTAGTTCTAGCTAATTCTCTTGCATTTTCGTCACCACTTCGATTCCCTTTCTCCCTGAAAGAATTACCACTTCTTGATTCAGATGTCACATTTTCTGTCTCAATGTCTCTTATTGGAGAAACAACTGGTGTACTCTCATCTGGTTCTGGTCTATATGGAGGTGGTCTTTTGTAAATCATGTCATTCAAGACTTCATCCTCATATTCATTAACTCCATATCTTCTCATTTCTGACTCAGGAACCCTCTCTGCTCCTTCTTCAACTGTTCTCATTGGATATAATCCCTCTGACATACTAGCATCTCGCCACCTTTTCATTCGATCATGATGAGTCTCACGATCATGTCTCCTCCCAAACATGTACCTGTACTGTCCTCCAGATCTCTGTTTTTCTCGCTCATGTACTTCCTCTTCCCATTCCACTAAAGCCTCAAACTGTGTAGGTCTTGGTTTCGGGTCAATTTCCCGTAAATTTCTCAACACGGCCAAATTAAATGAACCATGTTCTGGAAATGCTAGAACACCATCCTCTTTGGTATACCTAACCCAATTCTCCAACCATATACAGGTATGATACCCATATTTTGCAGCCATGTAGGATGCAGGTGTTTTCGGTGGAGGTAACAATTCACCCTCTCTCGTCTTAACATCTTTATCCTTGTTAAACCACTTTTTAATTTTTCCAAAGAATGTTTTCTTCTTTTTCTCTTCTTGGTAATACATTTTAGCTTTTACCAAAACTTCTACTCTTTTCCCGTATTATAAATATACAATACAGATTTTCAACCAATTACAGTGCGACTCACACTAACGCACCAATCCTGGAGCGTCTACGTCACTAGAATAGCTCTTCCAATCCTTGCGCGGCTCACACCAACGCACCAATCCCAGCGCGAACACTATTCTGATCTATTATCCAATCAGAGCGCAGTCTTCCTGACGTCAGCAGTCGCTGCAGTCGCTTGTCTCCTGTCTCCTGTCACTCGTCTACCCCTCCTTTACAAAATCTTTTCAGTAGACTTCGTGTCAAAATTTCTACAAAATCTATTAGTTACAACATATAAACATCTCCATTGTCTGCTTCGCTAACCACAGAATAGTAAAAGAAATCTATTTCACAAGAACCATCAAACTTTCATACATCTCTTAACTGTTTCCTCCAGGACTTATCCAAAGAGTCTTACAATCAACTAAATGTATATTCATTCACGCACATTCATACAAGAAAATATAGTACATACACACAGAATCCTGCTTCCCGAGAACAGCGAACAATCTGCTCCACTACAGAATTATAACATACATTAACCAAGCAGTTTACCCTGCCCAGTTCCTCAAACAAGCTCAGAGAATACCTATTACTCCTCCCGCGATAAGCTTAAACGGTAAACTTTACGGATCCCTGGGACTTAAGACCAGAGTTTCACAGATAACCTTCACTACCATACACACTCCTTATATACCAGAAATATATTCTAATAGTAACATACAATAATGTCACTGATTCCGAACTCAGACAATGTGAATTTTCCTGCATACATACAGGACCAACAATCCCGTCTTTCCCGAGAGCAGCATATACTTCCCTCTGCCCTACTACGGAACTGCTACCAGCTTCCAAGTTCCAGAAGCACTACATATAACTCAACATGACAACTCCAACATATAGTATTAGTACATATACCAACATCAATAATCAATAATCAATATGTAATCTAATCAGATCAAAACAATCATCAATAACCATCCTCTGCTACCAGGAAATTGATAGAGATCAGGGTGTATATAATATCCCTACTTCCACGGATAGAGTAATCTCACAGTTACACGCACATACATTCTTCATACACTAGGGCCCATTTCACTAACATACGTTCAAATACTCTACCAGCAATAATCTGTGGAAAGAAAAACTCCTAAACACCCTGCATCTATATCGGGGTCGATAAGATCTGGTTATTGAGACTGCCCTTAAACATAATCTAAACAATCTATACAATAATAATCAAAATATGATACTCAATAATTGACAAGAAATAATAACCAACACCATATTCAAAATTATATTGCTTTATCTAAAATTAGTCAAAGAAAATCAATCAGAATAAATCATTTTTCTCATAGTTACCTATTCTAGCTAAAATGTCAGAACGGGTCAGGACAAGTCTCTCGGTAAAGTCTCTCAAGACGAAGTCCTCTCAGCAACGATCTTCACCAACGCAGATTCGGAACGCGGCAAAGGCAAATGGCAAGTGGCAAAAACCCTCTCTAGGCTAACAATTCTTATAGTAAATCAAATAAAGGAAAATATAATTTGTATTGACTTCTTCCGTCAAACCTCTGAGCAAAGCGAGAAGGAAAGGATGTAGCATCGCTACATTTGAAAATCTTCGCTCAGGAAAAATCACAAAATAAACATAACGGAACAGGAACCAAAAAATACATTTGTATCTTGTAGTTTCCACGTCTCCTCGGCAATGAGATCATAGTTCAGAGTCTTTCGTTAAAGCTCCTTTGTTTCCCAAAGCTGCCAAGGACACTTCATTTCATTTGGAGATCGCCCAAAACTGCTGCTGTCCTCACGGAAAGTTTTAACCAGGCAAAGCAAGGACTGTGGTCAGCTGACTTCAGGACCAAATTCAGCAAGGCTCTCTCTCGTCACAAATTTCTACTCGAGGCCAGGCTTTACATGTCAGCCATCTTTGTTTAGGCTACAATAGGCCACAATAGACCATCTTAATTAAAAGAGACAAAAACAACGTTACCACAGCATAGTGATTGAACAGTGTTAACCCCACTAATACCCTTATGTGTATGCAATTATCTAGCTCTTGCAACATAGAAAAGCATTAATTCGAAAAGCGTTTTATGCTTAAAAATAAACAACACACAGCAATCTTTAAACATGTAAACACGCACATTATTATTAAACAGCACACTTATGCATTCCCACGTGTAATTCTCTCTTGTTAAAACAAACGAGTTGATTAGTATAAACACTTACACAAGACGAATAATTAATAATTAATAATTAATAAATTATTATAACAAATAGACATGCCAGAGCTTCAAAACCCAGTTAATTTTCAAACTGAAAACTCCGCTCTAGCAACCGCGCCAACCCCCAGGGAACTGCTCGGGAGATTCCAGGGAGCAGTTAGCTTTACCATTAGGTGCAAGGGTGCCGGTCTGCAGGAGAGCGCTCACGGCCTGCCGCCTCTGGGGAACACAGACAGGGGCATGGACACATCCTAAGAGGGTCTGGGGTATATGTCACGCATTGCAAGTGAACACCTGCTAACGAAGTCAGCACCTCAGCTGACAGAACATTTGGGAGCTCAGTAAGTGTAATTTAGACCCAACCAGGAGCGTGAGAAGTCCCGCGCTCGAGGGACAGTGCCAGCATTAAGGGACCTCCCTAATCAGAGCCTGCAACTCGTTTTCCATGTAACTTTCCCCACATCTGGGACAAGGGTTATTACTATAAGACTTGCAAGCATATTCTCCATTTTATCCCTGAACATTATCAGAGACAGAGCCTGAAGAGACAACTACTTATGTATGCTGGATGCATGTTGTTTTGAGCCTGCCTGTAACCTGGATTTATCTTATTGAATAAAACATAGATAAAGATGCTTTCATTTTTCCAAAAACTGTTGTAGTGTACTTTTTGTGGTATCTTCACTGCGCTATCGAAGGCGTGTGTTGCACAAGTACTTTACACATTGCCTCCTAAGTTTAGCCTACCTGCTCTGCCTCAAGCTACCAGAGGGTGGTCTATGGTATTTTGAGACTCACCCTGTCGGAACCGGTGGTCCCTACTTGAACTAGGGTGCATACCCCTGCCAACTGCAGACCCCATTTCTAACACACTCCAATAGACTCTCAGCCTGGGACACTTGATGTTGCTGATTGCGAATGAGGAAAAAGTCTCGCCGGGATGTTGATTTTGTGCGCTCGCGGTCGCCAACTTGACGTTGAGGAACGCGAGCAAGCAAAAAATGCCCACTACGCTACACATTTTTGCACTGTGCTACGTGCAAATCGCGTAATGCATAGTAGCGCAAACTACGCACGCTCCACGAGCGTAGCATAGTACTACGCCCAGGGTTAATCTAGTGCCACCACGGCCAAGGGTTCAAATCGAGTGATTGCCAAATCTATGTTACCTATGAGTTGCTGTGTTTGTTCTTGAATATACCTTTTAGGGATGAATCCTTTCTGATCAGAATTCTAGTAAGGGTAAGGGGATACACTTCTAAAATAACCCCTGATCACCCCCTTGGTAGCTTGGCATGAGCAGGCAGGCTTATCTCAGAGGCGGTGTGTAAAGCATTTGTGAACACATACAGTAATACAGTGAAAACACTACAAAGGGACACCACACCAGTTTAGCAAAATAAGTAATCTTTATCTAAACCAAACAAGACCAAAAAGACAAAAATTCACAATACAGTAATAAAAATATGAATGAAAATGGTAGAAATAGTTCAGTTCAAAGCAAATTGCAGATGCAACACTTTTCACACAATGTACCTTGGATGCGTCGTGCACACAAACAAAAAGGGCCGCAGTAAGGATGCGTCGGTTCCTTACACTTAGGGAAGGTGACGCATTGGTTCCTTGCTCTGGGGGAGGTGATGTATCGGTTCCTTACTGCTGCACAAGGGAGGTGATGCGTCGGTTCCTTACCGGAGAGGAGGTGATGCATCGGTTTCTTACTGCATGGGGAGGTGATGCGTCGGTTTCTTACTACGTCCCCCAACATTGCGGCAGATTTGGCGCTTCGATGCGAGGCGACAATCCGGGACGATGCGTGGGTTCATGCAGCCGCACAGCAGGGCTTGCGTCGGAATCAGTGCTGTGATCTCGGACTTCGAAGATCGGTGCACTTGATGCGGCATGCGGCGATTTCTCGAGACGCGGGCAGGCGCTGCAACGATTTCTTCAGAAACAATTGCAGATGCATCACGCTTCTCGTTGTTGCGTTGCTTTTCCAGAGCCCAACAGCCAGAAAAACCTCCAGAGGCCCAGAACAGCTACAGGCACCTCTTGGCAGGTCAGAACTCTCAGCAAGGAAGTTCAGGGGAGCTCGGGGTGAAATCTTTGTGTCCCTGACAGTTCAGGAGGCAAGCTCTTCTTCAAGCCCTTGGAGATCTTCCTCAAACAGGGGACACAGCAAACAGCAAAGTCCTTTTTCCCTTTCTTTGGTAGAAAGTAGCCATTGCAGGCCAACCCCAGACAGTGAACAGCACAGGGGCAGTATTCCTCTTCAGTTTCTCCAGCTCTTCTCCTTGGCAAAGGTTCTTCCTGATTCCCAGAAGTGATCTAAAAGTCTGGGGTCTGGACCCCTCTTTTTGTACAGTAAATCTCTTTGTTCTCTCCTGGCTCAGGGCTCTGAGGCCAGTCCAAACCAGTTCTGGGGGGCATTTTGAAAGTGCACAACAACCTCCATTGTCAGTGTGGGCCCTGGCTCCAGACACACCACAGGGGGGAGGTGCAATAATTGTGAAAGGCAGGCACAGCAGTATTCAGGTGCAGGTGTTACTCCTCCCACCACTCCAAATGCAGACCAGGATTATTCAGCCTAGCGCTGACTCATCCAGACTCTCTTGAGCCACTGTACACCCCCAGCCCCTGTCCCTCCAAAGCCAGACAGTCAATACACATCCTAGCAGAGGCACACTGGATGGCTAAGCTATAAAATACTCACTTTCTAAAAGTGGTATTTTCAAACACAGAATGTAAAAATCAACCTCACTAAAAGCTGCATTTTAATATTCTGAATTCAGGCATACTAAACTTTTTTCCCCTACCTTGTTCCCAGTTGTAGTTAGGCTTATAAGATGTTATAAGCAAACTCTCCATTCTATCCTAAGGGAACAGATAGCCTTGCAATAGTGAAAATCGAAATTGGCAGTATTTTACTATCCGGTCATGCCACACACACCAGGGCATGTCATACCTTTCACATACACTGCGCTCTGCCCACAGAGGTACCTTTGGCATTCCTTAGGGGTGACTAACATGTAAGAAAATGGAAGGTTAGGGCCTGGCAAGGAGGTGCATTTTTCAAGTCGACATGGCAGTATTAGACTGCACACAGCCACTGCAATGGCAGGCCTGATTTACATTTACAGGCTGCTTATGTGGGTGGCAGAACCAGTGCTGCAGGCCCAATAGCAGCATTTGATTTACAGGCCCGGGCACACACAGTGCACCATACCAGGGACTGACTAGTAAATTAAATCAGCCAATTATGGAAACACCAATCCATACAGACAATTTACAGGGAGAGCATGTGCACTTTAGCACTGATCAGCAGTGGTAAAGTGCCCAGAGTCATAAAACCAACCAAAACAGGTCAGAAACTAAAGGTCAAAGAGCAAAAAGTTTAGGGATAAACCAGCTGAAAAAGCCACGTCTAACAACCATGTTGGCTGGTCATTTCAGTATTTTGGTGTTAAAGACTGTGTCGATGTTGGCCAGTACTTCTAGCCAATATCGCTTTTGGAACAGTGCCATAGTTGATGGGTCAGTGTGCCTTTTTCTCCCCAGTTTCATGAGCATCCTACTGACTTTATGGGGTTCAATGCATGTCGGGGTGTAGTTGCAGTACTTTGTAGTTTTCAGCACAGCTTCTTTGCCTGCTACACTTTCTGCTGATGTCCCTGCCCTGTAGTAAGTGCTGGGCCATTCCTCTTCAGTTCAGGTATGTTCTCACTCTTTCTCCCACATGTTTTGTGCGGTGGTCTTCCTTAGAAAGGGTTACCTCAGAAGAACTTGTCGGATATTGTTTGCTGTCGTTCTTGGTGACTAACCATTTTTCAAAAGGGTTAAGCAGTCAGCTAGCATGGGTCGTGACTGAATCATGTTCATAACATGGCAGTATCTCAACCTTTCTTTCTTAGAAACCCCAAAGTGAGTCTTAATCTGTTTGAAGCTCGGTATCCACTTAGTTTTGTACATTCCCCCTATCCATTTGCTGTAAGCTTTTTTCCACTCCAAGTATGTCTCCCTGGATGCTTCAGATGTGAAATCAGGGTCGCCAATGATGGGAATCAGTGGGGTTAGAGTGGTGGAGAAATCCTCACACACTCAATCCTAATTCAGGCCAGCACAGTGGACCTAGTGACCAGAGAAGAGTAAACCCCAGTGGCCTATATTTTTGCACAATCATAGCACTTTCCAGCTGTGCATCCCAGTGATGTGTTGGTCCGTCTTGCACCCATGCTTCTCAGATTCACTCATGTTCCAGTCCACAAAATATCTGAGTTGTGCTGGGAGGTAGTAATTGGTAAGGTTAGAAATTCTCAGTCCACCCTCAAATTGAAGTAGATATGTGAGTTTATTCAGCAGTTGGGGTTTTTCGACCATTGCAGATGCAACATTTGACTAATTTCCTCATCCTGTCTTGGTTCTTGAGAAGTAGGACTGCAATAGGAGAGATTTCAGTACGTACAATATTTTGGGCAAAAGGGTCATTTTTATCACTGCAATCCTGGTCAGCCAGGACAATCCACACTTTTGCCAAGATTGTAGGTATTTACTGGTTGGTTGTAATCAATAGGTCTGAGTAGTTTAGGGCTGTCATTCTGTTAGAAGGAGAACAGATTTTAAGCCCCAAGAAGTGTATGTGCTGTTTAACTCAAACCTACCAGCAGAAAGAACGTTTATAATGTTTCTTTGGTCTCTCTTAGGGTAGTTATTTTTAATATATGAGATAGATAGTGTAAGAAGGACATTATCAGCATATAGGGCTTGTTTATGTTCGTCCTTCCAATTTTTATTGTGGCAATCTCTAGGCTGGACCTGATTTTGTCAACCAGTAGGTCCATGTAAATTGCGAACAGGAGTGGGGACAGCGGACAGCCCGTCTCGTGCCCTCTACTCCTCAAATGGATCTGATAAAACTGTGTTGACTCTCATCTTGGCTTGATGCTGTGAATAGCCACTGAGGGTCGGGTTTTAAATAGGTTTGGTTGGAACTTGCCGAGAATCACACAGAGTTAACTCAGTGATATTCTGTGGAGTTTTGACAACGGGCGAAAAATGCATTTCATGCTGCTTGCGCTCTGATTTTAGCGCTGGTAGTACTTTCCACACAAAAAAAACAGTGCAAACTGCACCCCGCTATTTGTTTTAATTTTGCTGCTGCTCGAGTAGAACATTTACTTGGGAAGCAGCCCTCTGACCGTGTTCGTAAAATTGAGCAAGAATTCCTCCTAGTGACCAGAAATCAAACTAAGGGATGCCAATTCTTGCTTGTGCTTGGCAGCTCGCATTTTGAAGCCTCTCGCTGTTCACATTGTCATTGCGTTGCTTGAACGGAAAAACAATTCCGCTATGCAACGATTGGTGGATTTTGGGGGGAACGCCACATTTCAAAATAAAGCTGAGTTGCCAAAATTATCCAATCCTGCCAGTGGAATTGAAGTTCCACCCGTGCCTAATTTGAAACTTTGATCATAGTCACAGTTTGTCCAGGATATTTCAGTGAAAGTGCCAATGGACACTGACAAATGCTTTCTCTGCATCTGTAGATACTAGGCAGACTGTTTTCTTGATGTGAGTGATGATGTTCGGAATATGGAGAATTTATTTGCAACCTCGATCCGGTATAGATCTGGATAGGTCAGGGTCTATCAGTCCCTGCATAAATAGGTTAATTGTCATGCCAGGTTTGCTCTTAGTTTGCAAGCTGATGGTTTACCCGTTTTGTTTCCTCCCTTGTTGTTGTAGAAAATACTCTGCTTTATCAATGTCTAATGATTTAAGCTGTTGTCTGAGTTGTGATAGTTGTTGCCATGTCATATGGGATCCTGTGCATTTATGGGCTACTTTGAGGACTCTGACCCTCCCATCCAGCCCTGTTCTTATGTCATCCCTTTCTTTAGTGAGTTTCACTGTGATCGCCATAAAATCACCCCTAACTACAGCCTTGAGTGTGTTCCTTGGTGTGGCTATGTAAGTTTGAGGTGTGTTGTTCATCTGCAGAAAGCACTGGATCACGCCCTGTATTTCTGTTTTGATCTTCTCCCTCCCTAGGGGACGGTCATTTAGTCGCAATTCAAAGCTAGGTTCCCAGGGGTCTCTCAGGCTTTTTGATATTGGGGAGTGGTCTGAAAGGGTAGAAACACCAATTTTTAGTAGTTCCTACTAGATCAGTCCTGCCTGGTATATGGGCTGTTCCTAGAAACGAATATAGTTTGGTGTAAGGTAACCCAGAGTAGTAACCCATAGTAGAAAATGCAATCTTTGGAGATGGGAATCTGAGTGTGACATAAATCAAACAGTCCTAACAGCATATTTCAGAGTGAGTATAGTTTTCATTCTGTGAAGATACAATTCATCACATGGGACTAATGTAGGCTTGTGAAGATAGTGCTTTATTGAACACCCCAGCTGGCTTCTTGCGTCACACCAAATGTCATTCTCCCATAGCTCCCTTCAACATTCCACTAAAAGAGCAGCTCATGATTGTCACAAGCTCAAACCCAGCTCAAATATATACATCACACTTCTCCCACTGTTCACAATAATTGTCAAACTTAAACAAATGAAGCCATAATCAGCAAAGTAAACAAATGAAGCATGTCCCCTTGAAACAATTTACGTACATATCAAGTCTATTGAACCAATTGTTAATGAAACAAGCACACATATATAAAAATATCATACATTTACAAAATCAATCAGATGCCCTGAGCATAACTTTCAACAACAACATATAAAATATTACTTCACAAAATCATCCAGATGCCAGGGGCATTTCTTTACCCTCACACTTCTCGCTGTGCATTTTGTTCTCTTTGAACAACGCATCTATACGCTCCTTTATCAAATTGTCCATGAGCTTAAAATTTTCCCTCATCCTCTCACATACATTGTTATTTCACATAGATTGTACCACAACTACACAATTTAAAGTTCACAGTCTCCCATCATCGTTTTCACTGGATTTGTAAACAGTTTGTTGACTTTGTATACTTTTATATATTTTGACCAAGGTGCACAACCTACTGGTGCTTTTATTCTCATTGAATCACCCACCTTAATCATCATCTCCTTCACATTCTTTTGTTCATCAGACCTCTGCATTCTCTTCTGCTGTTTCACTATTTCACCATTTCTCCACTCGCCAATATTAAAAATGTTTACACCCTAATTCCATAACATCCACCTTGGACACAGCACTGTATTAGGTGCCCTGCCTTAAATTAACTCAGAAGGAATCTTTCCTATAGCTATTGCTAACTGAATACTCTCTTTAAGAATTGTATTAACCTTTTCAATGGCACCATTAGTCGAAGGATGGTATACTACACATTTGTTATGTACCACCCAATTTGTTTATAAAAAAATCTCAAATTCCTTTGAACAAAACTGATAAAATCGAGTTGCGGAAACTTTCCCTTTTAAAAATTTCATTTAGAAATGTTGAAATACTTAAGGTAGTGATATCTAAAATGCACTTTACATTCCATCAGCTTGGAGTATAAATCAAGCAATTCAATCACAAATGGTGTATGCTGTTTACCATAAAGAGGTCCTATTATATAACATCCCATGGATGTTTTGGTAACTTCCTCACCACCATTGCTATGTTTATGCCCATGAGTATCTTGTCTACACACTCCTGAACATCCCTTTGCACTGCCACATCCATACCAGGCCACTAGAAATCTGATCTTTAACCGTTTCTTCATCTTGACTATACCCAGATGCCCTACATAGGCCAATTCTATTACTCTGTCTCTGAGAGAACTTGGAGGAATTAATTGTATCCCTTTTAACAGAATGCCTTTATCTACTGTAAGTTATTCCTTCCTTGACTTCTAGATAGTTACTAATGCACACCGATTTCCTTTCATTTTGTTTTCTTCCTTAATAACTGCACTAAAAATCTCATCATCCACGGGTCCCAATTTCCATTCATCCTCTGTAAACACATCATCAATCACCCCACATACTTTAATTTCATCTTCAAGTTCAAACTCTAGCTCATTTCCACCTTACATCTCCCCATTGGCAGATTCAACTTTTCTGGATAAACAGTTAGTAGGCTAATTTTTATTACCAGGAACATATTCCAGTACATGAAAAAAAATCCTGTAAAAAAACTATCACCTCCTTATCCTTGAAGAAATCTGATCTAAAACTTTAATTGTGAATATCTCTCTCAGTGGTTTATGATCTGTACACACCATCACTGTCATTCCGAACACTAAGGTCCTGATTTTGTTTAGAGCCCAATAAATTGCAAGAGCTCCTCTATCAATAACTGAATAATTCATTTTTAAACTTCTGGAGATACATGTGATCAATTGTTCTTTCCCTTCTCTCCTCTGTCCTAAAATCACACCTAGACTCTTTGAGCTTGCATCAGTAATCACAAACGTTTTATTTCCAGGTACAAAAGCCTGCAAAACAGATGCATTTACCAAATTTCTCTTGACGGATTGAAATGAAATTCCTGTGCACATTCATCAGTCCTTAAAATATCTATACTTTTTTTTTTACACGAAGCTTCCTTAATGACTTTTCTGATAAATTTCTGATAAAAAGGTTATAGTCCCAAACTGAAAATTCTATGTTCAAGGTAATTAACTTCTGCTATTCCAAACTGGCGCTTATATTTCTTCAAGGTTAAACCTGCCTCCATCAACCGGTTTAGCACCTCAAAAAATCTGTCATCATGCTCTTTCTTGCTTGTTCCAAAAATTAGCAAGTCATCCTGAGAGCAACGCACACTAGCAATCCCCTCTAGTATCTTACCCATCACTCTTTGGCAAACAGAGGCTGCAGATATTAAACCGAAAGGCATTCTCGTGTACTTATATTTTTAAAATAGTGTTATGAAGGCTGTCAAATTTTGTGCAGCTTCATCTAGCTCCACTTGACGGTATGCAGACGCTAGATCTAATGTTGTTAAATACTTAGGCCCCTTTAGCATCATGACCATCTCATCAATGTTTGGTAAAGGATACTTATCCAGCGCCACATCACAATTTAAAGCTCTTAGATCCACACATAACCTTAGGGCCCCACTTGCCTTCTTCACAACCATAATTGGAACCAACCACTCCGTGGCCTCCACCGGCTCGATCACCCCCTTTTCCTCCAATTCTTTCAATTCCTTTGCAAAATTCTCTTGCATACATAGTGGAATGCGTCTTACTTTTGCCGTCACCAGAATAGCTCCCCTTTTCAACTTTATGTGATGTTTGTATCCAGCCAGGCAGCCCAAAGAATCTCTAAACAATTTTCTGAAAAACGTGTTCATAGCGAACATCATCATGGGAGATGGACTAAATTTATACTTGCAGATTTGCATTTGGGTCTTATTTGACATTCAATTGTTGTTGGTGTGGTCACTCAATTAATTCATCTCCTTTAAGTGATACTTACACATTATCTATAGTCGTGCAGTTTCCCAATTTCAAAGTAACCCAACATATCTATAGGGGTCCCACCATATCCCCCAGGTGTTATATTCATATCAAGCAATTCTGCTTTTCCTTCAAACTCTCTCTCAAATACTGATTTTGAGACTATTAATTGCGAGCAAGAATCAAAACTTATTTGTACCACAGGCGCACCAATGTGCACTTTTTCACTGGATGGTTGCTCTTGTTTTGCATATTTATCTCCCGCGTCGCTGCTCACTTTGCCTGGAGCTGAGCTGCTGATTTCCTTTGCCGTTGCCCCAGGAGGGGCCATCTGCCTCGGTTGCCGCGTCTGGAGGGGTCGCTGCGGGGTGGAGGCACCACACGGGACTCCGTGTCCCAGGAGCCCGTGTGGAGTAGCACCTGTGCCTTTCCCCGCCCATCAGCCTCTTCCTCAGGACGCCCTATTAAAGTCGCAGCATCATCCGCTACGCGGTACGCGCCGGACGAAGCCCGGACAAAGGGCGGACCGTCTGTGGCCGTCCGGGGCCGGAAGAGGCCGGGCTGGACTCTCCCTCTAAACGTTGGTATCATCGCATCTGCCTCCATCCAGGTACTGTTACCGATTTGTGTGGACATTCGCCTAATGCTGTGGATGTGGACTAGGGTTGTGCCTACTGGACTTCATATATGGTAACCTCACTACTCGTTGTAGGCTTGATAGAGTTCGGGACCCCCTGCCTCGATATTTTTGTTGTCACCACTTACTCCCTGTTGCAACTCACTTTTTTTTTTGTTTAATTTTGTGCCAGGGCTTAGTTGTGATTTTGTGTAAAACTCGGCTTAGTAGCAGCAATGTCAACCCGTTCTGGGAAAAGTTTGAGGGGGAGCATGGGGGGTATGGCGGGCACCATGGACCAGTTTATCACCCGTGTGGCCAACGTCATCGACAAAGAAATTAACATGGCCGAACGGCGGCTATCTCAAAGCCCGTTTGGCGACAGACGATCTTCGATTGGCCAGTTAGCCCAGACACCGTCCCCGGACCGAACTTCGGACTCGCACCCCTATGTCCCCAATTCCTTGGACCACCCTCGAGTGGCGGCCTTGATAGCTAATATAGTAGGGCTCGAAAACTTGACGGCTACGGCATTTAATACCCAAAATCACGTGGAGCCCATCCTAGCAGTAACCAAGTCGCCCATTTCTGTGCCCATTTCTTTGCCATATTTGGCCGACCCCACTACCCTCCTAACATCGCCCCCCACGGCGGCTACCGGGGTACAGGCAGAAATCCATCCTGCCTCCCCGAAGAAGACAAGATCTGTAACCTCCAGGAAAACCAGACTGTCCAAAAATTGTAAGAACAAGAGGCGGGCGGCTATCAGGAGGGGTAATTTTAATAAAGCAGTGGGGGGGGGTCATTGGTCCATTCCAGGAAGAAGAAGAAGAGGGCACTATTGAGGGGTCTGCAAATTCTGAGCCCAACAACCAGACCGCGGGTAGCGCAGTGACTCTTTCCCTAGATTCTTCCCTCACTAAAAAAATGGAGGATATAATGAAATCTTTACTCCTTCCAGTACTAGATAAAATTAGAGGGCTAATGGAGCGAGTGGATAAATTGGAGCAGACAACCTTAGACAACTTTTTCTCATTAAAATCATTTATAAAATTGCAGTTAAGGACAAGGGATGATGGACTAGGGGGGGGACTGGATGGAAAGGTACTGTCTACCGCTCAACATAGATCAGTTACCACCGCTGACAACTTACCAGTCGGGTTAGAAATAACAAACTGTGACCTGTACCCCACTGTGTTGGCGGCGGACACTTCCAGTAATCCAGGCCACCCCTTCCCCAAGCATGTGGAGAAAACTAAGACCCCTAAGGTTCCCAATCTTCTTTCAGGCAAAAAGACGTTATGCTCCTCAGCCCCGGTTTGTTCAGGCGACGTAAATTCTATTACCATACCTACCTCGCCAGTAGCACACAGCATATCTGAGACCCCAACTCCCAACCCAGTTAAAACTGTAAAGGCCAACGTGGTGCAGCTAGATGAGGGCCCGACTTGCAGGCGGGATCTTAATATAAATCTTCCCCCTGATTGTCAGCCTTATGTAGTTGTGTTGACCGGGGTACCGGCGCTTAGTCCGGGCAAGAATGAGCCTTATATTGATCTGTACAACAAGACTCTATTCTGGCTTAAAGAGAACAGACCCTTGTCCGAGTCTTGGGAGGGCCGGATAATCCATATACGTAGAGTTGGTTGGATTGGTAACAGGAAGAAATCCATCAATGGGGATTGTATTATAGTGAATTTCGAAGACCCAAGGATTGTCAGCTACATATGCAGGGGATCTTGGAAGGAACATAGCTCAATAGGCAGTACGGGCCCAATCGGTACTTGTGATCTCAGTTATTTTAATCCCCCAACCCAGCCCGTGAGACAAGCTAGACTCCACATGTGGGAGGGTTGGGACAGCTGCTATTCTCGTGGTTGTATTTCTAAATTCAGTTTATTCAACAACAACCTTACCCAGTCGCAGGGCCATCCTTGGCAAGGTTATTGACAGGCAATCTGCCTTAGACAGGAGCGGCATATTGAAGCTTCTAGGGAATCACACACCGACAGCTCTCCTCCCGGAGAGCAATTGGCGAGCCTTTCCACCTCCACACTCTCTCTCCCACCTACTCCTAGGGGACACACACAGGCTGAGCCCCAGTCTAGTAGGAATCTGCCCGTTGAAGGCCTTCAAACTCTTTATGACGTAGCACCACTTATTGGTGAAACGGTCATTACCATCGACACTACTTCTACTACAAGAGCACAAGCTCTAGGGCAGGGAGGGGACCCCATTATGCCCCTGAAGGTAGTTAGCTGGAACATTGCCGGTCTAGCTCGAAACATAAGTATCCCAGATTGGAACACATTTATTCAAACCTTCGGGATCTGCCTGTTCCAGGAAACTTGGTGCCTGGAACCACAGCACAAGTTGGGTTTTACCACCTTCTTTGTCCCAGCTCTTCGACCGAAGGAAGGTAAGGGGCGCCCTTCCGGAGGTTTGTTAATTTGGGTAAGCATTTCCCTGCGGTACTCTATTAAATGTATTGCCACTACTTCTCCGGACTTACAGAGACTTTCAGTAAGAGGCCCGTGTGGAGGTGGGGCACTCGAAATACTTAATATTTATGTTAGAGGCACTAGAGGTGGTTTACCTATCCTCTCCCCGTCGGGCATTGATGAGGAACTTAAGAGCTGTGGTCCAGACTCCCTTGTTTTATTAGCCGGGGATTTTAACTGCACATTTGAACCTCTTGCAGTGGATGATGTGCTGGGTTTCAGTGACGACGATGCAAGGAGAGGCATCCCGTCATTGTCAATCGCTCCAATAAAAAGATGGACCCAAAACGCAATTGACCTAAATGCCCTTTGTCTGGAGCTTGGCCTTAGAGCTACCAATGGCAGATCCAAGTCAGACCAAATGGGGGCACATACATTCAATAGAATAGGCCATTCCTCCAGGATTGACTACATTATGCTGAACTTTCGCTTGTGGTCCTTCCTGGTGGATATGGAGGTCCGTCCATCCATCGACAGTGACCATAACCTCTATCTCTATCTTTGTCCCCTTTGTGGAAGGGTAGCTCCCCTCTCTCAATCCCCCATGTGTGGAAATCAACACACGAAGTATGCCCCTCTAATTGCGGCAGGCGCCTGAAATGGAAGAATTTTATCGGTAATGAGGCCAAGATGTGGGAGGCACAATCTATAATGGCTAACATTCTTCCTTGCTTAGATTCCCCCTCCATCAGTGCGCTGGAGGTATCCGCAGTTTTTGTACAAACGACAAAGGCTATAGGTGAGTTATTTATAGTCAAGAATGCGGGAAAGGGGGCCAATATGAGAGATGGCAGGAAGGGTCCAGCCGGGTGGTTCTCAGGTGCATGCCGAGTGGCCAAACGGGAACTACTAAATGCAGTAAAATCTAAGAATAGAGCCCTGGTTTGTGCCGTAAGGGGCAATTATAGGAGGGCCTTAATAAAGGCAAAGGCAGACTGGGAAGACCAGTTCTGGTGCGACCTAAAGGCCGCAAGTTTAAGGAAGGACGCAAAGGGTTTTTGGGACCTATTGAGATCTAGGGAGAAACCTGTGGACACAATGATCACATGTAACGTTCCTGAGAGCGCGTGGGTTGACCACTTCTCCCAACTTTATTCAATGGCTCGGGAAGAGGGGGATAGTTTGAGTGTACGACACCCTCCTGTATCTTCCCAATCTAAGGACGTGATTTTGTTCTCACCTAAGGAAGTGGTGGGGGCGATTAATAGTCTTGTGCCCAACAAAGCAGCAGGTCCGGATGGCATTCCCGGAGACTTGCTGCGCACCAATCCGGAAGCCTGGGGAAAACTTATCTCTGCCCTATTGAAATCCAGTTTTGAAGGGGCAATCTTCCCGACTTCATGGAAGGGTGCTGAGGTCGTCCCAATTTTTAAGAAAGGCTGTCGGAACGACCCAGCTAACTACCGCCCAATAAGTCTACTTGATACTTCACAAAAGGTGGCTGGAAAGGTGGTTTTGACCAGGATATTGCAGTGGGTAGAGGAAAAGGGCATCCTCTCAGACTTTCAGGCTGGCTTCAGATCAGGCACGGGGACAATAGAGCAATCTTTTTGACTTATGATGCTTTACTGGAAGGTTGTTGTATTGGCCAAGGGCAGTCTGCATCTAGCTTTTATAGATTTGCGGACTGCCTTTGACCTAGTTCCCCGCAGCCAACTTTGGAGAGTACTTGACGAACAGGGCATTCCACCCTATTTGTTAAACCTGTTGATAAATCTCCATGCCGATAATTTTGCACAGATCAGGTGGGGTAATCAGGGGCAAAAAACAGCATGCATACCTGTAAATAGAGGGGTGCGCCAGGGATGTGTTCTCGCTCCCACCTTGTTCTCCCTGTATGTCAATGGAGTGGTGGAGCATCTGCTTCATCATCCTGCAGACGCACCATCCCTGGCGGGCAGAAGAATACCTACCCTTCTATTTGCAGATGATACCCTCCTGATCTCTAAAACCCCGGCAGGTTTGCAGAGTCTATTAGCCAACTTTAAGTCCTTTTGTGATGCAAGAGGGTTAGTCATTAACACTGCGAAGACCAAGTATTTGGTCCTTAACCCCCCAAAAAAGTTGGCTAAACCACCGACTCTAGATTCTGTTGCCCTCGAGAGAGTGTCAGAGTTCGACTACCTAGGTATTCGGCTCTGCGACTCCATGAGCTGGAATTGCCACCTTCAAAAGATGCTGCTGACTCACAAGAGGGTGGTGGGTGCCCTGCTCAAGGAACATCGTGCTTCATCCCTGAAACCCATCGCTGCTGTTCTAGACATCTACAGGGCAAGGGGTGTTGGCGCTGCTCTATATGGGGCTGAACTCTGGGGGGCCATAAGGTGGATCATTTATCCCGCTCGGAAAGAAAATTCCTTAAAGACCTAATGGGGCTCCCCTATAGCACCCCAACCCTCCCACTGCTTTTAGATACGGGCACGCGGCCACTTAGCGTCCAGGTTAGGCTCCGCCCCCTTCTTTTATGGGCGAGAATATGGAGAAAACCAGAATTATCCAGTTATGCGGATGGCCTAATTGATGTGTTGGGGTCATCAGACTGGGCAAAGATTCCTTGGTTGAGGGAAGTTAAGCGTCTTCTCTTCAGCCTTGGCCTCGGCGAAGACTGGAATAACAGAACTGCACCTTCTAAGACAGAGCTGAAAAAGATTTATTGGAGCTGGGTAGCTGGCACTAGAAGTAGCAATGCCAATCTGTGTAGGTCCTCTATGGATTTTCTCCTGATTAAGGAAGTGCACTTCTGTGAACCTTACCTGGATGTCATCTCAAACCGTAAGGACAGGGCACTATACTTCCAATTCAGAGCAGGTTTACTCCGCGTTGGAGAATTGACCTCCAGGTGGAAGGCTCCAATCCAGACAACTTCTTTTTGCCCTTTTTGTGAAAAAAGGCCCGAGTCTGTCCCTCATCTTCTCTTCGAATGTCCGGCCTATGCAGCCCCCCGGAGTAGATGGCTCAAGCCTCTTTGTAGAGAACTTGGAACTAGACTCCACGCTGAGGCCCTGCGAATACTAAAAAATGATCCACGGCCCCTCTTTGCTTGTGGTTTAGCCAAGTTCCTAGGCTGGGCTTGGCGCATCAGATCAGCTAGGCTTTTGTATCTTGTTTAATCTGTTCTTATCCAAAAACACACTGGTTTTAACTTAATTTATTGGCACCAGTAGCAGCTCTGAAATGTTTGTTCACCTCTCCATGCACTGGTTCCTTTTAATGTTTTATTGTGTATTATTGTATTCTTGCTTTTTAAGATATATTTATATCGAAATAAAGCCTTCTTGACTGACAATATTTATCTCTCATACCTGAAATATAACTTCTTGTGTAACATCCTTCACCTCTTTTGGTACCATTTGTTTTACACTTTTACTATTACAGCATTTACTAACTTGCCCTTTCTTCTTCCACATGATACAAATCGCATGCAAAGCCAGACAGCTACTATAATTAGGTCTGTGACCTGTCCTGCCTCATCTAAACTATTCTCCTGAGAATCTACTGGTGAAATCTTTATCTTTCTTTTTCCTCTCAATCAAATTTACTTCACTATCTAGTTTCCCCTTTTTTGTTACATCTTTTTCCTAACACTTGATCCTTTAACACACTTTACCATGTGCTCCACCCTCTTTGCTACATTGTTCACCTCTGCAAGAAGAGGCTCATCTTTAAGCTATAATTCCTCACATATTTTGTAACTGCTACATTTAAAAACAAGCATTGACATAGCCAATAGGTCTCAACTTTGGGGACCTTATAAGTGTTTAGCCAGGCAACAGTTGATGTTGTTGCACCAAGGATATTGTGCTGGATAACTAAACACTTATAAGGTCACAAAGGCGAGACCTATTGGCTATGCCAATGCTTGTTCTTATTTGCACCTCATCTCCAGCCGGATGGTGTCATGGCTGTCGCCCTTGAGGAGGCATGCTGTGGCATGTGGGATGACATTACGAGGGGCAGAATGGAGCCCGGAAGGCTGTGGAACAGAGCATTACCACCATCTAGATGCAAGAGTATGAGGACTTTAAAAGTTGTTCTTAAATTGCTTTCTGGAAGGCATGGCTTCTCTTTCTTCTAGGCAAGACCTAAAAAAGGACATATTTGAGGCAAATAATGGGCTGATTCTTTAGCACATATTAGGATTATCTGAAGAGAGTGTGCGATTTTAGTGGGCATCCACAGCCTGGCTAGTGAGGATAAGTCCTTTAGCAAGTGGCAATTAATTGGTTGACTGGATCATAAAAATAATATACAGTCTAGTTAGTGGCAATGGCTGATAAATGGTTTGTGGGGGAGCTGATGTGTGGTGATACTTGTATTTTTATTTTAAGTTATTTTTACATGTCTAAAGATCACACATACCAAGAGAATAGCAGTGCTTCAGAGTTAACCATGGTACTGTGTCATTGGTTAATGAGTCAAGTTTTAGTGCAATTCTGAAACAGTAGTTATTTTCAATTTGTTGAATTAACAAAATTTGAAAATTAAAGATAGAGGTGTTCTCAATTTATCAAAAGGTCTATTCATGAACTTTTTCAGGGGGCCACCAAAGAAGAAGAAGAATTGGTATAGCAAAGTGTAATAGCATAATTACAGCCAAGCACATACACACACAGCGTTGTGGTAAGGGAAGAGAGTGTTGAGCACAATTACTGTCTTGTCTGTCAGTGAGCGTAGAACATTAAATGACAAGCAGACCAGATGAGGAGGGGAATCTCAGACATTAGATGGAAAGCCAAGAAATGTGTCACAATAATCGAGTCACATTAATAACACACTGTATTCAACAATCATTTTATGGAGAAAATCAACTCATGAAAAGAACTCTCCTTCCGTTAGCAAAACCAGTTCCTCAGTAGAGAATTGACTTGTAGACCAATGAGAGACCCTGGCCAACTAAGAAACCCAGAAACCGCCTGTCGACTTGGCCTGTGGCCCCAAATTATGTTTGGAATGTCGAAGGACTGCAGCGTCTCTGTATGCGCCATTATGCTGCCAGCCATTAAGTTTGGTGGGGGAGGGGGCAGTAGAGAAGAAAGAAGGATGAGGAAATGGGGAGTCAATTAACTTGTTCTTCACATCATTCAGGGTTGGAGGCGATGGTGGAGGAGGCAGAGACAGGAAAAGGGGAATCGGTAAATGGTTCCCCATGCCATTCTGGGCAGGAGGGGGGAGGAGGACACGGCAGAGGAAACAGGAGCGTCAGCAGTGTTTAATTTGAGCCAGTGGTTTCCGGTGCTCGGCACCAGCACTTAATTGGTTTCCAGTGCTCGGCACTGGCACTTAATTGTCATCACCACACTTATGACACTCTGCCACATGGTGGCGCTGCTGATCTAATTTAAAGATGAGCAGAACAACGGTTGTTTATGAATACAATATATATTAAAAATACTAATACCTGCCTCCCCAGCCATTCCTTTAGCTTTGGGGACCTGGAATAATCTGAACTGTCACACTTGCAATCGAGGGAGATGGTTAGCAGTCGTTGTGGTACTGTCATTTGCAGTGATGATGAGGCAATGGGTGTTGCAAGCTGCAGTGGCCTCCTGGTCAGGGTCCTGTCACTTATTAGTTTACAAATTAAACACTGGGAGTCAGTAAATGGTTCCCCACACCATTCATGTGCAAGAAAGACTACAACTTCCCACACCAGCAAGTATGTCTGAATAGATGTGTGGCAATGCAAAGAATAACATTTCAATAGCTGTGCAAGAGACAGGCTAAATGGACCAATAGTAGAACCTCTCTGCCACTGATAAAGGAAGGGGTTGAAAGTAAGTAGGAGAAGAAGGAGAGATAAGTTGAGAATACATGAGAAAATTAGACAGCGACAGAAGAAGAGGGGAGAATGTGACAGTGAGTGGAATGGTAGTGACAGCATGAGAAGGAGAACAGAGAAAGAGGAACTAGGAGAGCAGATGAAACAGTTAAAAGGTGGGTGAGGGGAAATCTGCATGTAAAAGGGACAGCAACAGAGAGGTAGGAAGGAGAAGTAGAAGAAATGAGGCATGGCCACCAAAGAGAGATAAGGCCAGATTTACTAAAGAATCACACAACGCAAGGGAACAGAGAAAGCAAAAATGCACTAAATCTGTTCCCTCCTTGTGTTTGTAGTTTGTGTGCTGCCTAGCGCCAATGCAGGCCCCCTTGCACCATGCTGAAAGGGTGCCTGTGCTGCAGGCAGGATTATTTTGTGCAGGAAGGGATACCTGGCCAAACAAAAACAACTCTATGGGGCAATTTCCTTTGTCTATGTGTAATGTGAAATTCTTAGCAACATGAAGTAAGAAGGAGAAATAAAAAGATTTCTCCTCAGTACGCCATCCTCAGAAGCCACACCATTTTGGTGGAATCTCAGATTTACTGATTTTAGTAAATGATGGATTGCGTCAAATTCCATGGGTGGATGCACGGAAAAGAAGTCATGCACTGTGGCTCAAATCGCCCATTGCGTGGCTTAGTAATTATCACTGAAGGACATTTGCGTTGACTTGCATGATGCAAAGACAATGCAAGTCATTATAAATCTGGGTCTTCGTCCAGATATGAAGAAAAGTCATGAGTGAGGGTGCATGAGAACAAGACGAGACAAGACCAGATAAGAAAGGCCAAGGGCAAAAGGAGGAACCCCATGAAATGTGGGTGAAGACATCAACAAGAGAGTTGGATAGGTCCTGCACACAGTATGAGGCCAGTAAATGAAGAGATTGATGGAAGAACATGGGGTGGAAAGAGGCAGCATAACATGCGACCAGGTCAACTAAAGAGGTGGGTTGGAATCAGAGCCTGACTGGGAACCCAAAGGAGCCTTGGCAATTATGATGGACCAGCCCCCTGCTGCTTTTGATACTGGGGGTCGATATAGCATCACCGTTGCAAAACTGGCTCCCAGTAACACAAAAAGCCCCACAGCTGCAAATGCGGCCCCCACCCACCCAGTCTCCCGGGGAAAAGCCTGATGCCTGCTACGGCCAGTTCGACCCTGGTTGGAGTTTACAGTAGATGGGTGGAGCAGTAGAAGTGGTGGACAGGACACCAAGAAAAGTAGGAAAGACAGCAGGCTGGGTTATTATAAGCCATTCCCAGACAGCGCTAGATAGTACTATGATCAGGAGGTTGGGAGGTGAAATGGCAGAAGAGGAATCTAAAGGAAATCAGAAGAGGTGGAATGTGGCAACAGGGGAGGAAAGTGGAAGCAAAACACAAGGTATTCTGTCAGTAGATGAGCAAAAGATGTGGACTGGGCAAGGTATTCACAGTGCCAAGAGAAACAGCAGGAAATAGGTACGCACACAAGTCGAGAATCACGAGGGCAGTAGGAGTGGTGGCCAGCGTCGAAATGAAAGATGCAGTGGGCAGTAATTTACCAGGAAGTGCCTGCAGGGAAGAGGTGGGCATATGTAGTTGAAAAGAAAGGTCCAGCCAACAGGGGAAGTGGATGAGGCCGTAGGGGTGGAAGCAATGGAGTCGAGAGGTGGACAGTGGCAGCTGTAAGCATGGACAGTGTAGGCAGGAGGTATGGACAAGGCACCAGGAGACGAAGAAAGAAGGCAGCTGTGGCAGCAGCAGGTAAGAGCAGTGGGGCCGGGGGAATTTCGTGAGATGACCACGAGGTAAAATGTATTATTTATTTAATTTTCCCTTGTGGTCGTCTCTCGAAATCCCCCACAGCTGGCTCCAACGCCCCACCGCTCTTACCTGCAGCGGCCACCGCTGGTAGAAGGACTTGCATAAAACGAGAACATGGCAAAAGGAGTGGTCAACATTTATCGGTGAAAGGGTGGGCAGGGTCTGCTGCTGGGGAGGGGTTGTATGTGTAGAGGGTCAGGGACTACCATGAAGGTTGCATGAGAAATGCGCAGGGGCTGGAAGAAAGACATGCGCGTGGCTGGTGGAGAAGTGAGCAGAGATTGCAAGGAAGATGCACAGAGGCTGCTGGAGACCGAATGCAACCAAGGAACAAGCAATGACCTCCGATTCTGCCCCTGCGTTTTGATTGATGGTCTCTGCGGTTAACCTGTCACCAATAAACGCTGGCCTTCCCTCATGATTATTTGAAGTCAGTTATGATTGGCTGGGTATTGAAATAACAGCCTTAATTGTCGCCTAAGTGATGAGAGCTGACGGTCCAGCTGAGCACGGCATAAAACGTCCTGACAGCGCGCAGAGCGGAGGATTGCTCAGGTTTTGAGCTCTATTCCTTTTGATGTGGAGACCCCCATTGCACGCAGCAAGCTATTTAAAGCCCAGCAAGAGAGCAAGCCATCACTGCCATTAAACATCATTCTGTTGAAATTCATGCAAATGTAAATTAGAGCATGGTGGAATGCCCAGGTGACTGGGACAAAAAAAAAGAGAGAACATGCAGATTACCTGAGTTTCATTAAAATCTTTCACACCAACGCAGTATACTATGGCTCCAAAACTTCTCGCTCTGTCAGCCTAAGGAAAAAGTGGCAAAATGTTAAAGTAAGACTTCACGAGGCAATGAAATAATGTTTGAGTCTGTGGGACGGAGGAGCTATAGATTCTTACTTCCTGCTCCGCATAGTAGAACGGGCCGTCCTGCAGTTCTCCGTCAGTCAAACCTATGATCACGCTGGCCGTCCGGAATCCTGTGTGATGACAATTACATGCACATGACGTGCTGACGTGCAGTGTCTGACACCTTCCTGTGAGGCAAACCTGCACCAAGAACCTAACCAGGATCCCATACCACTCACAGAAATATCTTACACACAACCATGGCAATGCAATTGACCAACCTCGTGTAAACCCACTCAGAAATGTAAGGCACAAGTCCAAAATAATATTCCAACACATAATCTGCACTATCTCACACCCACGCATGGCAGTCAGGCACCCACCTGCAGAAAACAAACTCTACATGAACCCATACCAATGTCATGGATCACCCACAGTAAAAAATAACAAGCGCGCGCGCCTCGCGCAGCAGCAGGGGGAGGGGAGAGAGTAGGGGGCCTGCGTGATTCCCTTGCTGGAGCGAGCAGCAAGGTGCAATAATTGATAACATATGGCGCCAGCTGCTCGCTCCCGCAAGTGAATCGCCAGACGTGCACGCGTTGCCATTGGAAGCAATGCAACGCGTGCACGTTTTTGCTGGGAAAGCTGTGCCGATTGCTAAAAGTCACTTTCCTATGCAGAGCATGCGCGCTGCGTAGGCGAGACCTAAAGAACTGATCTCTAATCTTTCCATCCAATGCTGGTCCAAATTTGCATGAGAAGGTAAGTTTTCTTAAACTAGTGACTTATTCCTCCTCCGTTTCTTCTTGGTCCTGCACCCTCAAACCTAAATCATATCTCTCCATTATGGTACTTGTTTTTGGAAGATAATGCTCATCAGGTTACAACATACTTATTTCATATTCATTCAAATTGCGTTCTTCTTCACTAGTCAAATTTGATAAATTCTCAAGTACTCCTTGACCCTCACCTCCCAGACAGTGCAACAGGAGTGCAATCTTCCTTTCCAAACTAAGATCAGTGCCTCACAGTCTTGCATAGTTCCCAAAAACATTCTTCCACTTGCTCCACCTGACTGCATGTTCGCCAGGACTACTGAAATAAATGGGGACGCATATCATTCTGCATATTGACTTGTTTTCGATGAATCACTCAAAGCTATCCTAAGGTGTGCCTATCACCGTTTATACTCCAATGACAAGCAAAGTACCAAAACAGTGACCCACTGGAGACCTTACTTATCAGGTGAGACTATCAATATGTTAAATGAAATACTAATACACTTCCAATGCTTTCCTTTGGTGTGTCTATCACTGTTTATACTCCTATGACAGGCAAAGTACCAAAACAGTGACAGTAAAACCACTAGCCCCTTTATTGGCAGGTGAGCCTATCACCATTTATACTCCATCCTACAAGTGATAGGCAAAGTACTGCAAGCCAAATGTGCCATTCACTGCTGGTGCCAAAGCAACAGGCGTGCCTGTCACTGTATAAATTCCAAATTTGTAGAATAAAATGTATATCCCTTTAATATTTTATGCAGAAAATCCCTTTAAGATTTTATGCAGTCTTTATCAGCACTACACAGGCATAAATCTGGTGTGAGACTCTCTTTTCCTAATTTGTGCAAAAAAAGGGCTAATTTCTCTGGTGATTCGCACTTACTCTACTGTCACTCCGATCCTTGAATCCACTTTATGACACGCCAAACAGGGGCTGCTACTAACCGCAAAATGCTTTCTTTTCCTCAAAAATAACGTAGCAAAACGGTCTTTTTCTATGTTAAATTGCCCTTATACCGCTTGCGTAAGGAGACACTTCTCAATGAAAAGGGGATGTAACTTTTGAACAGACAAAAGCTGTACTTCGAAGTGGAACCAGACAAATGCGACATGAGAAAGAGAGCAGTTACATGCAACGTGAGAAATAGGGCAGACAAGCACACTATTCCAGCCTCACTACTCAACTGTGGTGTGAAAGAAGATCTTTTTCTCAGCCACACGCAAGGATCTGACCTCAAAGGCAGTTGCGGTAATTCATCTTGCACCACTTCATTACTCCCAAAAGGCACACAATCCGACCTCAAAGACGGTTGCGGTAAAAGACTTCCTGCACCATTTCATTTAAACTTGGGTTCACACAATGTTTCTTCTTCCCACAGCCCCCCACAATCTCCTCACCTGTGGGTCTCCAACATGTACTCGCTACCAACCATTACAGTCGATTGATTCATTGGAGTGTTCCAGTCTCCACAAAAATTAATCCCGTCCTCAATCGCCAGTGTGAAGATACAATTCACCATACAGGACAATTCGAGGTTTGTGAAGAGAGTGCTTTATTGAACACCCCAGCTGGCTTCTTGCCTCAGACCAACTGTTATTCTCTTAGAACTCCCTTCAACATTCCACTAAAACCTTCAGCTTGAGAGCCGCTCGTGGCTCACAAGTAGCTTATGCATGTCACAAGCTCAAACCCAGCTCAAGTGCATATATCACTTACTCTATTAGTAAAACACTCAGTTGCCTTCACAGAGTACCCGCATCCTCTGCATTTATAAATGTCTGCTGGTCTTGCAAGAATTTATAGTCATTGGCAGGAACCACAGTCATGGCGGTACCCGTCTGTGTTTGACATACTGTATCCCCACGTTGATGGATGCTCATCAAACTAAAACCCCCACACAGTAGAAGTTGTCTTCCATGGTTTGAGGTTCATTTATATATTTTCCGTCTGACAGTGACAGACAATGAAAACAGGCCATTCCACTGCCCACTCTAAATTGGACAGTGCTTGAATAGCCAAAATTCGATGGAGTAGGCTCCGTCGTAAATCAAGTGGGTGGACCAAGGGTTTTGTTGGAGGGCACTCTGTCGCAGTTGTGATGGAGTGCTCTTTCCACCAAACTCAAAATAAGGCCCTTCATGCATTTTGCTGGCCTGTCCAGTTTTGTTTCAAAACTATATTAAAATCACCCCCTATTATTATTTCTTTGTATGGTGAGGTAATGACTCTGCACAGAGCTTCTCTGAGAAGTCACAAGGCCAGAAGCCTCCCTACCATCACCACAGTTGAAGTTCAACTTTCCCCCGGAATGTGTTGGGGAATGCAATGGCTACGTACGCCTCTTTTTGTTGGCCCACAAGAGAAGGACTGTTTGTGGAACGGTCTAGATTTCAAGGAATCCTGGCATGTTTGAGAAGGTGGGCATGCTGCCGAATTAAATACCACACTTGAGGCCCAGATTTACAAAATTCCATTGCAGCACAGCGCCCAAAGTTGCCGTGCTGCGCTGCATGAGTGGGAGAGAGAAGGTCAGTGCTATATCTAAAGAGATATGGCACTATCCTCCTCTTTCCCTAGCACCGGAGTAGAATTATGAAGCTAAGTGCCACACACACATCTTTGCGCCATTGTGTAAAGGTGTCTGCATGAGTCTAGCATAGATTTTGTAGTGTAAGGGTACCCTTCTAGAGCAAAATACCATGCTTAGACTGACTTTACAGCTGTTCCTACTTTCTATGTGTGCTGTACAGTGTAGCACACATGCAAAGTCATAAAAGAAAGGAGGAATGAAAGTTCAAGTGGCGTTACTTTTTGGAACAAAACCATTTCCACTATTTTTAGCAGATCGAGTTTTGTGTCAAGAACCATGGGTGGTAGCACAGGCATCCCCATGCACCACCCATGGAATGCCCCCTTGACGCAAATTAATGCAAAGCAGAGCGTCATGCTGGTTTACATTACAATTTCTTAAAAACCAACGTAGATATCAATTTGAATTGGTTTGTAAATCCCCCAAAAAGATTTTGCATCAAGTTTGCATTAAGAAAGTAATGCACACCAAACGCAAAACCTTTGCAAATTTGGGCCTTCAAGTCTTTAAGCATGTTTAGGAGTGCAGCATTGAAACCCCTAACGTTCAGGTACAGTATTTTAACCAGGGTTGCCTATAAAATAGTAGATCCAGTTGCCTGCAGGGGTGATCAGATCATTTTTGGGGGTACCATATGTTTCAAAATCGTGTGGATATGTTGGATACTAGTGTCTTGAATGTGGATTCTGGGATGGACCCTTCATTAACTCCCTATTAGATACAGGGTTTCTGGTTGGCTAGGGTATGCACCTAAGCCAGGCAGAACCCACCACTCTAGTCAGGGCAAGGGAGTTACACACTGAAGATAACCACTGCTCACCCCCTTGGTAGCTTGGCAGAGCAGTCAGGCTTATCCCAGAGGCAATGTGTAAACGCGTTTGCGCAACACACTCACACAGCAGTGACACACTAGGCACACCACAAAAGAAACTCCACACAAGGTTAAATAAAAATATCCTCTGTATTATCCAGAAAAACACATTAGATCACAATCACAACTACTACTTTGGCTCTAGGCACTTGTCATGGCTTCACAGGGATTACATAAATCACTTGGCCAATTGGGCCACTGTCATAAACATCACAGTTATCACAACCCAGTAGCTACTGGTAGGATCAACTTTCGCATAAAACATTATGTGTTAACATCATCAAGAGTGCACTATGGTACTAGTAGCCTGCACGCATTAGAAAGTCACCATCACAGTACACAAGGGTGTCCTCCCTCCTGACAATTGCAAGATATGCACCACAGCATTACAGCGTAATCAGGGCCTGAACATGAGGCAAGTAGAGTGAGGCAGAATTGGGCAAAAACACTTTACCATACCAAGAGCGCACCTGTGCTCATATTATAGCGTGTACGGTACTTTGTCTAGCTCACGTAAGATCCTGGGCCCTCTGCCCTCCTACACCCGGGAATGCTATAATTCCTGGGCACTCCCTTGCACAGCTGCCCTTTCAATAGCAGGGTTATGCTCTGTGTTTGTGCCCACCTCATAGGCCACCGCATGTCGGACGCGCCTATCCGGGCAAATCCAGTAGGTCCCAGCACTGGGGCCTCTGTCGAGGCTCCACCTGTAGTGCCAAAAGGAAACAAGAATCGCCCCCAAGGAAGCTTCCTGCGATCACGTGGTGCCGCTGCCTTCCACATGCAGAAGGATGAGGATTCTGCACCAGCCTCCTCTTGCCGGGACACCAAGTGAAGCAGAACAATCACCAAGCAACCTAGCGCTGCAGTGGCTCCTGTCTGTGTTGCTACGGCGGGAAAAGGAGCGAAGTCTCCATTGACTTTGCTATCCTCCGTCCTCACTCTCAGCGTTGTTCCTCATGCTGCTAATTTCTGGACCCGTTGTGGGCATGGCAAAAAAGCTCTGATGCGGCAGGAGTCTCCAAGGCCCAGCTCCTCCCCTGCACACACGAAGAGGAACTCCCAGCCCAGAAGTTGCAGTGCTTCCCTCTCAGGTGCTGAAAGTGACAAGGGAAGCACCCTCCAGCGCTCCACTCACGCTGCTAATGAAAATAACTCACAGGGTGGCAATGACAGCGCTCACCCAGCGCTGCTTCCAACTACCCAGGGCCAGTCACACAGCCCTGTTAAATCCCTGGGCCAGAGAACAGGGCACAGGCAGGCCAGCACACAGGGTCCCTTAGCAGATTGGTAGTCCCTTCTGCTACCCAGCAGGCAGTAGGTTCATTCTCAGAAGTTGGAAGTCCCAGATGGCGGTTCCTCCTGGCACACAGTAGTCCTCTGGCAGTTCACACCATGTCTTCTTTTTTTTTCATGGGGTCACAGCCCCTATAATAATAGTCCCAATGTCTTTTTTCTGGGGGGCACTTCAAACACTATTGAAGTGCACAACATCCCCATTTACATTGTAATCCCCGGACCCAGACACTCCACAGGGGGGTGGAGCCAGCACTGTGGAAGGTAGGCACACCCCTATTCAGGTGCAGGTACTACTCCTCCCACCACTCCCAATGCAGATCAGGCCTATTCAGGTGCAGGGGAAAACTCCTCCTGCTACTCTAAATTCAGCCAAAGTCTATTCAGCCGAGCGCTGAGCCACCCAGGACAGGCAGGACACACCTCAATCCCCCCAGGGACTGGCTGGAGTGAATGCACACCCCCTCTCACCTGTCAGTCAGAACCAGACGGTCAATACACATACAGACAGGGCACAAAGACACATAAGCACACAGAATTGCCCACTCCTAAAAGTGGCATTTCTAAAATAGTAATAATAAATCTGTTTTCACCAATAAGCAGGGTTTATCACTACTATTCCAAACATACCAAAATTTGTCCCGCTACCCCTCTTTGATCAGACATTACCACTGAAGCACATATCAGGGAATCCCCAATACAAACCTATGAAATGGCAGCCTCACAGCAGTGAGAAACTAATTAGGCTGTTTGTCACTACCAGGACTTACCACACAGTTAAGGCACATGTCCTACCTTTTACCTGCACCGCACCATGCTCGTAGGGCTAGCTAGGGCCAACCTTAGGGGTGACTGATATGTAGTAAAAGGGGAGTTGCAGATGTGGCAACCACTTCATATGCCACGTTACGGTGGCAGTAAACTGAGCGCGCAGACCCTGCAGTGGCAGACGCCTGAGACAGGTTTGAAAGGCTACGTAGGTGCTACTGGTGGGCATGCCCTCGGGTGTCTGGGTACATAGGTGCTGGTCAGGTTGGTTGTTGTGCATGCTATGCCGGAGGAAAGACGAGGGCTACCTAGAAATAGGCTGCAATGGAGGACTTGCGGAGAAGTCCGTGAACTCCCAATGGGGAACTCAGGTCACAAGGGTCCTGGGAACAAGGGGGCACAGCCAGATCGTTGGTACCTAGGCTGGGAGGTTCAGGTGCAGAGGGGAAAGTTCAGCTGGGCTCTGTAACATCCCCTGGGCCTTGTGGTTGTTGGTCTTGTCAGTTGAGGGTGTAAAATCAGGACAGCTGGGTCACATTGGAGGTGGCGCTCTGTGATGCTAATGTCACTCGATAGCTGTTCGGCCTTCAGTGTAGTGGATTAGACTCTTACAGGCTCTGTTTGCTGCAAGTGGACCAGTACCCCAGGTATTGGTCTTGTTCAGCTCCAGTAGGTCTTGGTGTCTTCTCACTCGGTGGGAGGACAGATTTAACCTTCAGGAGTACAGACACCTCTTCCTGGAGGGCTGGCTGTTTGGGCTGGCCTGGGAGCAGCAACTTGGTGAACCTGAATTTGGTTCTTCGGTGCCCAGCGAAATTTCGGGAGAGAACAGCGCCTATACTCCAAGGGAGATTGCTGGCAATTTTCAAAGAGCTGGCAGTCTCCAGGGTTCTTGTAAAATGTTCAGTTTCATGACGAGTCATTGGTCACGATTGTCAAGACTGGTGCAGGACGGCAGAGTTTGATCCCAAAGTCCACAGCAAGTCTTCAGTTCTTGTTTTTCTTGCGGTTCCTCTTTGTCCTCTTTCTTTTGGATCCATTGAATCTGAATTCCTGGCATCAGTGGTGCATCCTAGATACTCATTTTAGGTGCTTTAAGGGGAGGGACAGGCAGTAGCCAAGAGGCTACTTACCTTTAGGGTGACTACACCCTCTCTATGACCACATCCTGTGGAAAGTGGGCATAAACCTGAACCAGAAAGCCTAATTCCGCCCTAACCAAGACGGTGGAATTCTAAATTTCGTATTCACATCAGATAGCCCACCTGAGGGGTGGAACTAGCCTGAGGGGGGACACACGCTTCCTGACTAGCTAATTTTCCCACTTGTGCTAATGCAGAATAGGCCCAGGGCAGGGGGTGGCATGGCATCACTGTTTGGGGAAGCCTTGGGTCGCATATCAAAGGTGGCAGAGGCATCTGAAACCTACTGCCTTGATATACTTAACCATCCTGCTTGGAAGAGGTGACAACACCTCCGGCTGGAGCAGGCATTGTTTCTGCCCTCAGAGAGCGTGGCTCTCACCTGAAGATGGTCAGAAACCTGTCTGTGGTGCTAGGGTGGTCTACACCAGTTAGCCAATACACTAGTAGTCGGTAGGTTTTCAGGTGGCACCTTCAAGGTGCCCTCTGGGTGCACATATTAATAAATCCATCACTCAAATCAGTGTTGGTTTATTAATATGAGATTTTTGATCCAAACATCTCTGGTTTCAGTGAAGCCATCAGGCAGCCTGCTAACTCATAAACACCAGTGTCCAGCTCATATTCTCAAATTAGCTTCCCGGTTCACTTGTAATATCTAAGAATCGACTTGACATCACAGGGGCATAACTGCTCATGCAGCTATATCCACACAAGTGCACCCTGCCTTGGGGCTGTAAGACCTGCTGTAGAGGTGACTTACCTATACAGCATGCAGCGTCTGCAGGCATAGAACACAGGGGGTGTCCCATGTCATGTCATTACTTTTCTCAGACCCATTGCACACATCCTGTAATGGCAGTTTCATGCTGGTGCTGAGGTGTTCCTTAGGGTGGCACAATACATGATGCAACCCTTAGGAACCCTCTTTAGCCTCCTCGCCCTCGGTACCAGGAGTGCCATTTACTAGGAACGTATAAGGGGTGCTAAAGGTATTGCCAATTAGGGAAGCAATTGTACAGTTTTAGGGAATGAGATCTGGCACTAGGGACCTGGATAGCAGAAACCCAGTGCACTTCTGTCAAAATTGTATCAGATACCAAGCATAAAGTCGGGCAGCAGGCACTGGAGAAGCAACGTTTGGTTCACTGAGTTGCCACTCCCCAGCCAGCCCAACACAGCAGCCCCCAGGAAGAAGTACCTGTACTCCTGAAGGTAAGATTGGCCTACCCACTGAGTGAGAGAGCACCAGGACAAACCAGAGCAGCAAAGGACCAATACCCAGGGTATGGTACCCCATGCAGCAAACAGAGCCCATGAGAGTTGAAACCAGACCCCACTACAACGAGACGGAGTAGCCATCCAGGTGCATCAGCACCACAGAGACCCACCTCCAGAGTGGCCCAGCTGTCCTGATTTTGCAACCTCTACTGGCAAGACCAGCTACCACAAGGCCTTAGGATGCACAGAGCCCAACCGACCTTTCCACGCTCTACCTGAGAGCCCCAACCTGGATACCGATGAACCGGCTGTGACCCCTTGTTCCTAGGATCCATGTGACCCAAGGCCTCCGTTGGGAGCTCACGGACCTGTCCCCAAGTCGGTGAGCCTGCAGCCTGTTTCTAGTTGGCCCCCTTTTTTCCACCGGCACATCGTACACAGTTACCAACCTGATCAGCACCTCTGCACTTAGATGCCCCAGGGCAGGTAACGAGTAACTGCTGGTGGTACTTTGGACCTTGGCCCCCTACGACCCTAAGTACCGCAGGAGAACCCCAGAAACCAATCATAAATAACTGTATAGAACATATGCCTTTTCTCCCCTATGGAAGCATTGCTGCATAAAGATGCATTTAAGTGAACATTTTACTTACCTGAATAAATTCATATTTAAAAAAGTACTTACCTGATAACTTAGTTTTCGGTATCAAAATTTATATGAAAACACAAGTTATTTTTCTAAATTGGTCTTGGATGTTTTCTTGAATATGTGTCTCATTTATTGCCTCTGTGAGTACAACAAATGCTTATCACTACCCTCTGATAAGCCTAAACTGCTCGCCCACACTACCACAAAAGTCAGCATTTAGTGTTAGAATTGTTGTTTCTCTAAACCAATAAGGGTTGCCTGGACTCTTTACACAGTGTACCTCATTTTGGTCAACGATATAAAAAGCCAGCTTCCTACATTGGTGGTTCAACGGTGGGATACAAGACTTTGCATTTGCTGATACCACTTGGACAATAGGAGACTCCATGAAGTAAGTCCACATCTGACATTAGTTAAAAATTATTTTTTGAATATTTCTTGATTTTTCAAAATTTTTAAACTTGAACTGTTAGGGCCTTTATTCAGTCCCCCAGTCCAATTGTATTTGAATTTTAAAAGTGTCCTAGGCAGTTAGGCCTGTAAAGGTTTAGGGCCCGATTCCGATGTTGTTCGGAAGGCCTCCAAATCAGATTTGGCTTTCCCGGATCTGATTCGTAGCCCTTGATTCCGACCGAATTGTACCCAGGTCCGAACGACCAAGTACAATGCAAAGATTGTGTACGCGTGTGCACCAACCGAATTGTTTCCGAACCCGATCCTGTCTGTATGACTCATTTCTAGCCAAATTGTGCTGTGCAATGGAGCTGGATTCCGACCAAGCGAGTACAATGCACGACTGGGACAGCTGAGAACGCTGGTCCGAACCATCCTTCGGGGGGCTGTAGCAGGCCCCACTTCACCAGGGCCCTCCAAGTCAGTCACGGGGGGTGCCCATGGGTCCCCCCGATCCAAACACCCACAGTGTGGCGGGCACCATGTGGTACCCACCACAGGGTGTACACTTTTCCCCACCCATCCCTTTTTGCTATGGGAGCCTGTGTACGCGTTGGTACACAGGCTCCCATAGAGTTTTATGGGAGTCCGAGCAAACCAAGTCCGTAAGCATACAGATGCATAGTACTCGCTCGGTCGGACTCCCGAAGCACGTTTTGCTCGGAAAGCCCTCCAGATCTGAGTCGTAAGGAAGGCTTTCCGAGCTTGATCGGAATCTGTCCTTAGTCTGATAGATTTGTTTCTAACTTTCTAAAAAGGTTACAACTGATCTAGTACCAGGCAGAGGGAACTAACCAGGCTCTCAACCTGGGTCCCTACAGGAAACTTAAGTTCACCCAACTTAAGGGCCTCTGCACAGCATGGAACCTTGCCATGGCGTCAAAACCTGCAAAGGCTCATTTACAGACGCTGTTTGCTGAGATTGATAGAGCAATGGCAATGGTACGAATCCCTAATGATACAGGGTATGGAGATGTCAGTGAGGATGATGACTCCTCAAATTAACCTATTGACAGTACCTCCACTGGGTGTACCTCTAGCAATATCTGAGAAGAAGTAGATGAGGAAGATGCATATCTTACAAAAACTTGCTAGGATAATAGCGTTAGAAGCTAAAATGTTAGCCAGAGAGAAAGAGAGAGCTGAGATTGGCCTAGACCCCATCTCAGGCGGCAGCAAAATTGTAAATTGGGAGAAAGATGAAGCTTTTCACCCTAATGTCCCCAAAGGGATTGTCCCCAAATATGTAGAGGGTGATGATATCACCAAGTGGTTTACAGGCTCAGAGAGGGCTTGTATGATGAGGAGACTTAGGCAAAATTATTAGGGTTCTGTACCGTGGGAGCTGTTTTCAGAGAAGTGCAGGGATAGACTCCTGACATTGAATGAGGCAGACGCTGAGTCCAATGACCTCATGAAAGATACTTTGATTGAGGGCTTTGGACTCCCCACTAAAGAGCACAGAATAAGGTTCAGGGAGACTCACAAAGCCTCGATCCAGGGTCAATTTTGCTGATCTCTCAGTCAAAACACTAGGTGACTGGTTAAAAGGTGAAAAGGTGCAAAACTATGATGGGCTTTATGATCTTATTATGAAAGAGTATCTGTTAAGTAAATGTGTTTCCAAAAAACTGCATCAGTACTTGGTAGACCTAGGTCCAGTCTGTCCCCAAGAATTGGGAAAGAAGGCTAACAATTGGGTCAAGACTAAAGTGTGCAAGAAGTCTCATGGAGGGGGTACACAAAAGAAAGGGGTTACTTATCGCACACACGGGAAAGAGAGTGGGCGAACTAAGGGAGATTATGTAGCCTTACCGCTAGAGCGGTCGCCCTCGAAGCTGGGGAACCGGGTTCGAGTCTCAGCAACGACGCTCAACATCCTGTGATTGTGGGCAAATCACTTCATCTCCCTGTTCCTTCCAAAAATGAATGTGTCCTTCTGTAACTAAACTGGTGCTCATGTAAAGCGCTCTTTTTACCCAATGCCTCAGGTCTAGTTTGCGCTATGTAAAACTCTAAAAACAAAAATTGATAAAAACAAAGAGAATTCTAAAGGCCCCCAAAAATTTGTTCAGGAGGCTAGGCCCGAGACAAGACACAGCCCAAGGGTGGATACCAGGCTAAGAACTGGAGTCCCAAGAAGGCCTGGTGCTTTCATTGCAAAGCCAATGGACACTGAACTGGAGGCCATATCTGTCCCAAAAAAGCTTCCTATAGTGCACCCACAGTTGACACTGGGGTGGTGAGTCTCCAGATGGAATCCTTGGTGTGCTCCCACCAGGTCAGGGAGAACACTGAAGCCACTTTAGTTTTATATGGTGGGGTGGATGTACCTGCCATGGCTGTTTGGCCTAGTAATCTGGAGAAGTAAAAACAACAGCCTCATTAATGGGGGTATACTGGAAGTACTGGGAAAAATAGGCAGAAGCGTCTCCATGGTGACAGAAAAATTGATATCCCTTGAACAGTACCTGACTGGACAAACATATACAGTTGCCAATGCTGATAATGTGACCAAGGTTCATTCCATGGCTATGGTGTCCTTGGAGTGGGGAGAGGTTACTGGACGAAAGAAGATGATTGTGTCTTCTGCAATCCCTGTTGAATGCCTGCTAGGGAATGATCTGGAGTTCTCAGCATGGGCCGAGGTAGAGCTAAGATTCCATTCATCCATGTTGGGAATCCCTGAATGGCTGCATGTAAAAATCTGAGCACGGAGCAAACCCCAGGGTGAAAAAGAGGAGTTGGAGTCTCCAAGAGAAAAGGTAGGAAGTCCGGGAAGCCAGCTTCTGAACAGCCACTAGCTCAGGTCTCCTCTCCCCAGGAAGATAACATGTCAGGCCAGAAGCAACTGAGCCTCGGGAACTTGGGCCTTACACAGAAGAGCTCCTAAACCCAGGGGAAACCTCTAGGGAAGAGCTGTGCCAAGGGCAGAGGACTTGTTCTACTCTTGAAGGCCTGAGACAGCAAGCTGCTGCACAGAAAAAGGGAGATTTCAATGGCCCCCACAGGACCTATCGGGAGGAGAGAGTCCTGTACACTGAGGCCAGAGACTCCAAACCTGGTGTTACTAGGAGAGTGGTAGTGCCTCAGTAGAGAGTTGCTATCCTCATTGGCCCATGACATCCCCTAGCCCCACACCTTGGCCAGTCAGCCACTTCTACTGGCCAAACATGTCCCAGAAGGCGAAGGAGTTTTGTAACTCCTGTGTTACCTGCCAAGTCAGTGGTAAAGCAGGTAACCACCCTAAGGTCCCCTTAATTCCACTTCCAGTGGTTGGGGTTCTCTTTGAATGGGTAGGGGTTTACAATGGTATCCTAGACCCTTCAACAGCATCAGGGAACAGATTCATACTGGTGGTAGTGGCTCATGCAACCAGGTACCCTGCAGCTATACCTCTCAGGACTGTGACTGCTCCTGCGGTTGACAAAGCCCTCTTAAGACATTTTACAAGAGTGGGTTTCCCTAAGGAGGTGGTATCAGACAGAGGTAGTAACTTCATGTCTGGCTACATAAAGGCAATGTGGAATAAATGTAGTGGACTTACATGTTCAGCACTCTATATCACCCACAAACCAATGGTTTAGTTGAGAGATTCAATAAAAACATGAAAGATATGATCACGGGACTCCCTGACAAACTCAGAAGATGGGATGTCCTTTTGCCATGCTTGCTTTTCACTTACAGAGAAGTACCTCAGAAGGGAGTAGAGTTCAGTCCCTCTGAACTTCTGTTTCGGCATCCTGTAAGGGACCACTGTGTCTAGTTAAGGAAGGCTGGGAGAAACCTCTTAAAGGACCCAAACAACACATTGTGGACTATGTACGTGGCCTATGTTCAAGAATGGCAAAGTACATGGGTAAAGCATCCAAACCCCTTGAGGCCAGCCAAGAGCTCCAGGAGCATGGGTATGACCAGAAAGGCTGCACTGGTGGAGTTACATACAGGGCAGAGGGTATGGGCTTTGGAGACTGTGGCACCTATGTCCCTCTAGGACAAGTGGAGTGGTCCCTTGAAAAGAAAGGTGAGGTCACATATTTGGTAGATTTAGGCATGTTAACCTCCTAAAGCCTTTCTATTACTGGGCTGATGTGACTATGTTATAAAGGTCATTGATGAGGATCAGGAAGCAGAGACTGAACCTCTCCTTGACCTCCTCTCCTACAGCCCAAAAAATGGATCAGTAGATGAAGCTGTCTTCTTAGACAACCTGTCTGCCCAACAGCAAGCTGACTGCAGGCAAATCCTGGAACAGTATGCTGAGTTCTTCTCCCTAACCCCTGGCCAGACTACTTGGTGTACTCATGATGTGGATACTGGAGACAAAACACCTGCTAAAAACAAACGATATAGAGACTGATCAATGTAAGGATAGCAATAGAGCTGAAGTCAGCAAGATGCTAGAATTGGTAGTCATTGAACCCTCTGAGTTCCCATGGGCCAGCCCCATTGTGTTAGTACCAAAACCTCATTTCAACAGTAGAAAACCAAAGCTGAGGTGTAGTGTGGACTATAGGGGTCTCAATGTAGTATTCAAGACAGATGCACACTCAATTCCTAGAGCTGATGAGCTAATTAACAGGTTGTTGACAGTCACATTTCTCAGTACATTTGATTTGACATCGGGGTTCTGGCAGATTGGCCTGACTGATCCCTTAAGCAAAAGAAATGTTAGAATTTTCTACCAGGGATGGGCACCTGAGTCCAGCTGTCCCTGTGCTTGTTAGTCACTTAGGGGATGACTCTTGCTTTTCTCTTGAGTTGCCTCTGCTGGCCCTGGTATATGGGCCACCAGTTTGTTTTCCAGCCTAGAGCAGGTGGTCCAGCTCTGCAACCCACCACAGATTTGGAAGAGTGTGGTCCAATCCAATGTCATGCCCAGGCCCTTCATCTACTACCCACAGAGTGTCACTTTGTTGGTCTCTGGCTAGTGGGAGACAGCAGTTGTACGGAGATTAAGTGCTCCTACTCTGATGCAATTTTGGCCAAACTTCCCTAAATAATCCCTATGTTTAATGGACTTTTAGTCTCCGGGAGGATCATAATGAGGGCAAACCTCCTTTAGCCCTCAAGGGAGGAAAAAGACTGTTGCGCCCTTTAGAGGCAGGGTTTCAGTCCAGATGCCTGTGTAGGCCATCCATTCTTATTTATAAAAGAAAAATGAATTTCCTGATGTTACAGTGGGTTTTCCAGCCCCTTAGGGTGGCAGATTAGGGGTAGCCTCCCAATTGTCCCACCGTGGGCCAGAAAGACTGTGCTTCGTTTTTTGAAGAGGGGATGTACTTGGGAAAGACAGGAACCTCACTCCCTTCAAACAAAATAGCAGGTACTTAGTGGCCTCTCTGTCCCTTAGAGAGGGCATATTGGTGAAATACTCCTCTCTCTGCCCTCTAGGGCCTACAACGGCTTCAATTATAGGGTGGGGGCCCACTCTATTCCATGGTGGGCTGTCCCATCCCTTTTGAAAATTAAAATGTTTGTCCCTGGTGTCCAGTGGGCCTTCTGTCCCCATGGGTGGTGTAGATTGAGGGCAAACGCCTCAATCCTCTACCCCAGGTTGCAGAAAGACTGTTTTTAACTTTTTTTTTTAGGAAGAGCACATGCCGATGCCCAGAGAGGCGCTCCTACCTAATACCATCCCTGATGGCTAAATGGGGAATCCTGATTGGGGATTGCTCTCTGTCGGCAATCGCCAATCAATGATCCACTAGGATCCATGTTGCTCATTTAAAAGGAACAATGAGTTAGTACATTTGGAAGAACAGAACCTTCTCATTGTGTTTGAAAATTTTTCAGCAATGAAGTACATGCACAATTTGCTATTTTTTTTAACAACAAAATGTCATTGTCAACAGCTGAGGCAGCCCAGGTATAGCCAGGATTTTCAGTGATACAATATACCTGGTAGCAGTATTGATGTCAACATTTGTAATATCTGAATACAATAGTTTAGAGTCTAAAAATGTCAAAACTATGATTCCAACAATAAACATCAGTGCCATATATCTGATATAAAAAGTTTAAAACATGCAGTTCTCAGCCACTCAAATCTCATGACTATGTAATTACATCCCAAATGGTCTCTTATAGTCCTGTCATCTCACCAATTCTCTACTTGTTGGCACAGCCGGAACAGGTTCTAACTATAGTCCCTGATATTCTGCCCACCTCCTCAGAATCGTGGGGTGTTTCTAGGGGCACTCCCACGCCCTGAATATTGGGATCTCCAACCCCATACAAAAATCGAGTCCCCTCTTCCACACACCTACTAGTGGCAGAGATGTGTCTTTCCATGCCCTGGTGATATCGCATTTTGCCCATGTAAGGCCAAGGAGCAGTAGATGGCATTTGTATAGGTTGCCCTTGATACCGTCGGTGATATGTAGCATGACCAGTCGTGGCGAATATGGACTGTCCCATCCCAACACCTCTGAAAAGGCACATGACCCCTCCACCAGAACTTTGAGAGCGCTGTACATTGCCACATGGTATGTATGAGAGTGCCATCCTTGATTTAGCATCACAAGCAATTAGGAGAATCAACTAGTCCAGGATGCCAGAGCCTGTATCTAGTGAAATAGAACCTATGGAGGTATTTGAATTGTATGAGTCGTAAGCGTGCTGCGATAGCCGCACCACGCGGGGACTCCAGCGCCTCAGTCCAGTCATCGTTGTCTATGGGGCCTAGGTCTTTTGCCAGGCTTTGTGTGTTGTGTTGAGTGTGGTGGGGCTATTAGTCACGGGTGTTCGGTAAATCATAGTAATCTTGTGGTCACCCAGTTACCCCATGAAAACTTTCGCCTCAGTCGGATTGGATTTGGGTATGTCTTCTAGGTGTGTGATGTATGGGGAGAAGGCATTGCAAAATTGGAGGTGTTTATAAAACTGCGAGTGAGGCATGTTATATTCTTTTTGAAGCTCTTGGAAGGACTTTAGAGCTTGAGCATGAAGAACATCCCAACCGTATCTATGCCGATGGCCACCCAGCCCCCAAATCAAGGCAACCTATATAGCTGAGGCAGGAGATCGTTGTGCTAGAAGGGAGTCTCCTTCGTCAGTCTGGCCACATTTTTATCCCATGAAGTGGGCTGGGAGGCCTTCAGAAACACCCCAAAATATTAAAACCCATCTGGGGCCATCGTCACGTCACGTGTCTTCTAGTCAAATTGGCATCCATCTTGCAGTGGCCACACATAGGACTTACGAGAATTCATATAAAGACAAGTGGTCTTGCTAAAGACCTGCATGATCCTAAGTAGTCTCAGACCTGTTCTGTTCGGGTGTGTAAGAAAGAACAGGACATCATCTGCATATAGCACTATGCGGTCCGAGACCTCACGTGACCTCTCAAAGCCACGGACCTGTGCATCTATCCTCACCCAGGCAACAAGCTGCTCCATACCCAAAGCAAAGAGGTAGGGAGAAAGGGGAAATCCCTGACTGGTACCACACCTGAAGGCCTGCGAGGTCGAATCTGCTACGCGCACAGATGCGGTAATGTCAGTGTAGAGAAGGTGGATATATATGAGGAGGTTAGGGCCAATGTTCAATTGACTCAAGAGTGCCAAAAGATATGTCCAGCGAAGCGAGTCAAAGGACCTGTCTATGTCTGCAAGGAGGAGCGCGGCCAGTCCCTCTAGACAGTCTACCATCACGATGGTGTTATGGGCTAGACGAATATTGTGTCTTGTAGCGCGACCTGGCATAAAGCCAGCTTGATCAGAGTGTCTCAGGTCCATGATATGAGGCACGATGTGGTTGGCGATAGCCTTGACCAGGAGTTTAGCCTTTAAATTAAGTAGAGATATGGGGCGATATGAGGTGTAGAGTTCAGGGGGTCGGCACGGCTTTAAAAAGACAACTATTTCCGCATGCCGCCAATCCTGTGGAAGGCACCCTTTATCTACAACAGCGTTAAGTGCAGCTAAATAGGGGGCCGTCAGTAAAGATTGGTACTTTTTTGGGAATTCGCATAGGAAGCCATTCGTTCCTGGTGCTTTGCCCGAGCACATGTCAGATAGGGCACTCTGAAGCTCCTCAATCATTAGTGGAGCATCTAGTTCTTCTCGCACCGAGTCGGTCATGGCCTGCGGAGGCAAATCATCCAAGAACTGGTAAATGGTAGCCGCCGGAAGAGTCTCCCTAGGAGCATAGAGGTCTGTGAAATAATCGGCTAAGCTCGCCATGATTTGTACTGGGTCTGTGAGTATCGCACGGGAGGGACCCCGAATACCTGGGATGGCTACGGGACAAAGTGTCTGTTGGCAAAGGCGGTGGAGCAGGGCACTAGATCTGTGTCCCCATAGATATATCCTACTGCGATTCGCTAGTCACGCCACCATAGCCTCGTCCAACAGTTCACTTGCATATAGTTGTTGCGCATGAAGCAATTGTCGGCACGTCACACTTCCCTCTTCCACTTTACTCTTGCACTTAAGATCCATAAATTGGGCCTCTGTCTCTATCAGCTTCTCGTGGCACTGTTTTGCTGTGCTGTGCAGTATGCAATGTCTATGCCCCTGAGAGTTGGCTTCATAACTTACCATAGGGTTTCGGGGGACTCCACTGTCCCTGTATTATAAGAGAAGTAGCCTGAGATGGCTGTATGCATATGGAGTCTGTATTGCTCATCCTGCAGGTACCATGACAAGAGCCGCCATAGGAGTGGGGAGCGCTTAGGGTCTAATCGCAGCCTCAGCACCACGGGGCAGTGATTGGAGAGGCCTCTTGGTAGAATATCTGCTGTCTCAAGCCTGTGGCGGTGGGTTGTGGATATGAAATGTAGTTAAGGCGGGAAAATGACTCATGAACACTGGAGAAGTATGTGAATCTTGATCCATTGGGTTGAGTCGCCTCCAAGTGTCTACCCATCCCATCTCCTGAATCAGTGACTGTAGCCTCGACTCCCGTGTTCCCACCAGCTGCCCTGCACTGCACAATCTATCACTATGGAGTCATATCACATCATTCCAGCCCCCCCCACAATCATCAGATCCGAGGGGAGCTCCGTCCACAGTGTCATCAGGCGCTCAACCAGGTTCCAAGCTAAAGGCGGGGGGGGCATATAAACTGCCTAGGATGAGTTGTTCGCCATATAGTGTACCTGATATTATAATGTGCCTGCCCTGGGGGTCCAACCACATCTTGTCATATACATAGGTGACTCTGCGGTGGATCAGGATTGCTATCCCACTGGAGCCTCTGGGGCATCCGCAATGAAAAGTCTGGGTGTACCCAAACCACGTCAAGCACGGTGTCTTATTACCCAGCAGGTGGGTTTCTTGTAAAAGTAGGACATCTGCTTTATATCGTTTAGCCTGGCACAGTATGGCCCCCCGTTTGATCTTATCTAGGAGCCCAGTTACAACATGAAAACTTTTGCCTCAGTGGGATTCCCTCCGCAGACCATCTGTTATAACGGGTAGCGTGTTTGATGGTGGGGTACCTGGATGTGAGATGCTGTATGGATGGCTTAGTCTTATGGGAAGCTGCATGCATAATAATGGAAGATGGCACTGAAAAAACATTAACTTGCCCTTAACCCTCCTCCCCTCCCTCCCACCTCAATACCTCATGAACATTGAATCATCTGTCGCAGAACATTGAAGCATCAGTAGGATGAGAGGTGTATGTAATGGTCTACTTGAGCCTGGCTTGCTGAAGGTTAACATCTCTGTCTTTGTAGTTTAGAAGTCAAGCAATAATTGGCCTGGGACGGGCTCTGGGTGGTAGTTTTTGTAGAAGAGCCCGGTGGGCACGTTCGATTATGAAACAGGGAGACATTGAATTGGGTAGAATCCAATCTGTCAACCATTTGGTAAGGAAGTCCTCCATATTACCACCTTTGTATCCCTAAGGAAAGCCCACGAAGCGGAGGTTATTCCTGCGGGCCCGCCCCTCCACATCCTCCACTCGTTTTGCCAGGCCCTTCATGAGTGTCTCTAAACTTAATATTTTCTTTTGGAGGGTGTTCATTGTGTCCTCCATTGACGAAATACGGATTTCCGATTCAGTGATACGTTGCACGGCATTGCGGAGGTCTTGTCTGAGTAACATAACGTCTGAGCCAGCTGTGCCAATCTTGGCCTCGAGCATATCCCTGGATTACGTGATAGCTGCTAATATCGTGGCGTTATCTGGCATAGGCGTTGTCTACTCGCCTGGGTCAGGCGCTTGGACTACAGCGCCAGTGTATTTGTCCATAGTGCTTTTCTTTGAATTAGCACTGGGCAGCTTATCCTTAGTTATTTTGTGAGTTGATTCGTAGGGGAAGTGCCACTATGTGCGTGCCTAGTTATAGATCAATACAGCAGGAATGAGATGGGGTTGGGGAATCTCGGCTAACTCAGCAGCCTCAGCAAGCGGGCATCCCCGCACCCCTTTAGCAGGTATCTTCACTCACCACCATGTGCCGGCGCAGCAGAGGAGAGCCAGGGATGCAGAGGGTTACTAGTCCCAGTCTCTGTTAATCCGGGGGCACCCAGCAATCAGCACAATAGACTCATGTGTGGCAAGGTGTGCTGGGCTCGTCCTCGTGGAGCTGTGACCAACTGATCTCTGTGGCGAACGGTCTCCACCGCCGTCTAGTGTTGGACTGCCTCCCTGTATCGCCAAGGGATGCCCACAGCACGCCGCAAAGACGGTGATAATTAATTGATGGATAGTTAAGCCAGTCCTCGTTGAGGTTCACTCTCCACTTACAGGCCGTAAATAAAGTAAAAAAATTAAACCAGGATATCTCGAGAAGGGTGGCGTATCTACAAGTCCACAACTGCATCCTACATGCACCCCCAGGCCTGCCGGGGTACTACACCGTGATGGCTGGGGCCACCGCACTCCGCTGAATGTATCTGGAGCTCGGTGCTGGCCCAATAAGAGAGGAGTGAGGGGAGAAGGTAGGGACGAGGGCCCTCACCGGTGTCGTCTTCTTCCAGATCGGCCACACCAGCCCACTCACGCCTGGGACCACGGCAGGAGAGCAGCGGCCACCGACAGCAACACAGGGCCCAAGACAGCTGCACCGCAGCCCGATACGGCTTCTCAAACCCAGGTGCAAGGCATCAAATAGAGAAACCGTCGGTCTAATCGTCAGCACTGGCTCAAGGCCACAGATCTCCTCCGCCAAGGACTGTGCAGCAGGCAAGTCTTCAGCCAGAGGTTTTGAATACTGGCACCGTCCAGGCTGCTCCCAGTGGCGCGGGCTCGAGTCGACCCCACCACAGCTTGATACGGCCCCCGAGGCCCAGATGAAGGGCCCCAAAAAGGTCCAACGGTCACCCGTGCCTCTGGTCCAATCGGCTGCACTGCACAGCCGTGGGTCACACCCCTCCACTGGCAGTACCCGCAGCACTGCGTCTTTTCTGGGAGGCGCCGAAGATGTTACCTTGGGGCACCACCGTGGTCACTCCCAGCAGCGGGGGCCTGAAACGACCACAACACAGCCCGACGGCAGCACGCGCCTCGGTCTAGTCAGCTGCACCACACATCCATGGGTCGCACCTTACCACCAGCGATATATGGCTGCACTGCGTCTTCGCTGGAATGCTGCACGTCTCTTTTTAGTGGCATGACACCCACTCCGGCGCTGCCTCGTCTTCAAGACCGGGGATCTCTAGGCTTCAGCATCGCCTCGGCCGCAGGCCGCAACACAAACCCCCGCCGGCAATTTCAAGGGGATCCCAGGTGGCAGCAGGGCAATGCTGGGAGCTGTGCGGGGTGGGAAAAGCAAAATTAGAAAGCAGATGCTGCAGGATTATCGACGGATTTCTATGGGGCCATTGGAGCCGGCTAAGGGACGTCCACAATGTTGGATCGCCAGGCCACGGACCCCACGTGCACAATTTTGGTAATTTTCTGTGTTGTTAAATACAGGACAACCATCCACAAGAGAGAGCAAACCCAAAAGGATATAACTAGGATAGTCTTGAGGTCACCTGAATGACACAGCTCCAGTTGATTGCTGTTGGATTCTTAGTAGAAATATTAATTTTTGGTTGCTGGGAAATAATATGGGTGCATGTTGAAAGAAGGTGCAGAATTCATATAGTTTCCAACTCACAATATTCTCTTTAAATCAAATGCTACAATTTCTGAATTTCGTCCCAGCTCTATTTTCAAAATAAATATCATTGCATGCAAAGCATAAAATAATATTTGTAAATTCTCCAGTAAGCCCTAGTGAATTAAAAAGCACAAATGAATGATTACATTAATGATTTAACGAAACTGCTCTCCAGTAAATGTATCTGCGCCAGATTTCAGTTTGGTTTCTCTGTAACAAATATGAGGGCTATCCCGTCGGTTTATTAGAAGTGTTGTAGGATATAATGCACTTGTAATGAGGCAATCGAGAAATTCATCACGTTTGTGACAGAGTAACCCATCCGCCAAACTCTAAATCAGGCCCTTTGTCTGGTTTCAATGTTCGACAGACATTCACCTTGAAAAAAAATGAAGGATATGACAGGCAGGTGCCCTTTGTATCATTCAGCTGACAGCATGCAGGGTCACGAGATATGAATTTTGTATTCTTTCTTTCTGCAATTGCATTTCTTTAAACCCCCTTGAAAGCGAAGGAAACTTACATATTGCTGTCTCTTAGAGGTAGTATTTGGAATGTGCAGTAGTTAAAAAGTGGGTTACAAGAACTCAGATATATTCCCCAAAATAGGATGTTTTTGCAATTTCATTTTTGGAAACATTCAGCACGACTGCAATAATAAAAAATTACTAAATGGGCAAATTTGCACAAACTGGAAACTCAGGGGCAGATTTACAAGCCCCTTGCGAGACATTTACACTGCCGTTGCGTCACTTCTGTGACGCAGCGGCGGCGTAAACCATGCGCCATTTTGCGCCTTATTTACAACGTGACGCATCTAGGGAAATGCATCACGTTGTAAAGCCCTGCGCTACATTAAACCTGCGTCAGGTTTAATGTATGCAGGGTGGGCGTTCCGTCGGAAAAAGCCTCGGAAACGTGACGCAGTGAAATCTACAAGATTTCACTGAGTCACTTTTCCGACGCTGCTGCGTCAAAACCCTGCGCCTGCTTGAAGCAGGCGTAAGGCATGACGCAGCATGTTCGGTATGGGCAGTCCCTGAGCATTGATGGAGTTGTGTCGTGCTTGCGACACGACTCCAGCAATGCGGCGCCCCTATGCTATCAGATGCGTCACGCGCCTGTTTTTCCTTGCGCCATGATGCGCTGCATTGTAAATGCGGCGCGTCTGTGTTGGCGCAAGGGTAAACTTGCCTGACGCATCTTTCCTGGCGCATCCCTGCTGATTTGCAGGGATGCGCCAGGAAACATAAATCTGCCCTTTAATGTAAATGAAGACGCACTAGCAAACTCCAGCTGTGAAACAGTGCACCCTACTCATTAATTTCAACATGGGTAAAGGCTCAAAAATTGCTTCCTCGCTACTCTGTTTTGGTGTCAGGCTGTAATAATGGAAATGCAGATTTTATATCTGAAACTGAATTGTATTCCTATAGTGCATCCATCCACTCTTTAACATCATATTTAACATTCGGTGTATCCATCTTTGTTAATAAACATGGTTGAGTCTGCATGAATTCAATTTAAACCTACAAGAAAGAAACTAGAGGTGGGGAGATGAGGAGGATAAGGTAATTGCTCCAGCGGACCAAATAGGATTGCCTTCTGTGTTCTAGATTAGATTCATGAGAGATGTGATAAAAGTTGTTTTCTGAGGACCTGATTCACAGAGGTAAACTTACACCTTAGTGTAAGTTTACTACTTTTAGGTATTCAAAAACCTACGCGCAGAGTTTTACGGCTCCGCTCTACCTATACTTATGTGTGCGAGCTGTCCACGCCTGGATACTACGCAATCGTGGTTGCGAACTCTGCACACATAAGAACAGGGAGTTCTGAGACGTAAAACTCTGCACGTAGTTTGTGAATTGCATTTTGCAATCTGAGGATCAGGCCCAAACTGTCCAAGGGTGTTTACAATTCTTAGTAAATATGCAGCCAGAAGATTAATAGAGATTAGAAGGGAGGGGCAGTTCTGTGTCAGCATGTGCAATTGTAAACCTTGAATGTAATGGCGTAAGCATCTCAAAATTATATGTTTTTTTGTTTATCAAAATGTCTTATGCATTATGAAGGGGAAATGAGAACTGAGATATGGTGATAAATAGTCCACTTTGCGCAATATAATTAAATGATGTCAGTGATTTGGCAATGAAAATTCTCATAAGCCAGAATAAAAGAATAAATATGAAATAAATAAAAACTTGCACCATTGCTTGTAAATTATTAAATTGGATAAGAATATTGCATACATTTGCAAAGTTTTCTAAAGAACACCACCCAATATGCAATCCTCTCTATTCACCCAGCACCCTCTCCCATGCCAGTCTTATACAATCATATAGCTGAATGTATAAAATTAACTTTATTAATAATCTGGCCCACCCAGCTAGGTACCTGGTTTTTCCTAATCACCAACAACGAATCTGAAATTGTTCCTTTTAGTAAGCGACCTTGGAAGTGCTGCACCTCCCGTCAGGATGGCCAACGGGCCCTGCTCCATGGCCTTAGACTTCACTCTGCCCCCCTCCCTGCCCAATAAGGGCATCCTACACTGTACAGCATGTATCATGCAGGGCCTGAAGAATCATGATGAAGGAGCAGGTCACTTTCTGGTCTCAGAAACCAGCTAACTCTCCAAACACTCGTTTGCTGCATCCATACATTCCACCCTGTACAGCACTCCACTACCTTTGGCTAGGCTTGCTCTAAGTGACAACCTATACATGCATACTTACACACCTGATGGATGAGTCTCCTTCTGAGCACCCAAAGCATGATATCTCTACTTATCAAATAGCAGAGATATCAAACACCAATCTCCTATCCAACTGCTTATAGATTTTGAATTTGAACTTTATAATGAACTTTGTTATAAAGGGAGGTCGCAAGGGAACTTTGGCAACAAACTGAAGCCAAAAATGTATTCGAAAAAAGAGACGGTCTGTGACAACAATTATCCCCAGGAACTAACCACCAACGATAATGTCAACTTGGCGGCATTGCTTCTCCCGAATCTGCCAATTACGTATTGCATGAAGGGTGATAAGATATTGCTCACGTGATTGCAGGCAGTGCAGCATGGTCAGGCTTAACCCTGGACTACATCTTGGCTTCTCACAATCCATAGCCAAGTTCAAGTCAAAGTAAATCTTTGTAAAGCGCAAACTTATCACCCTAAGGGTATCCAGGCACTGGGGGCCGTCGGGAGTTTAAGTGAGCTACTGGCCAGAGTCACATGATGCTGAGCTGCCACCGGTGATCGAACCGTGAGCCGTGGGCTCCGCAGTCTGCTGCCCTGGCCGTTATGCCACACCTCTCTGATTGCCGTTCACACCTCTCCTAGCCAACTATCACATTCGCACTAACCTGGTGTACAAGGTCCAATGGAAATAATGTTCGTTTTGTCTCCCTCTCTATCCACCAATGAACCCATTATGGGAACCTGAGGACCAGTGGTAAAACTGAGAAAGGGGAATGAGATAACAGAGAAAACAGAGTCACAGGGCTTTCACTCTGTTTCGCCATTTCTGGGTCAAGGAGGTCTGCAGATTGCAGTGGACCTCTAAAAGACAACTAAATGCCGTAAGTATCTAGTTAAAGGAGCACTAAACACAACTGTAATTGGAAAATGTTATACCTTAGCAATACCTCTATATAACCAGCCCTCAAAAGATCTAAACATAACGAAGCACAAATATCTTGCTAAATATATATACACTTACAGATCTCCTTGTGTTTAGAATCACTACCTCAAACTCCGTCACTGTATGCTCTCTTTTGGAAGATGAGCTTGACTGCTATAGAACGGGAAAATAAGAAACATAATTTCATTCGGTTATTCCCCACACTCAAGAGATATATAACCATATTGGAATTCTATTATCATCATACACTATGCACGTTAAAATGTATATACATGTATCAAGTCCTCTTAGAATCAATTCTGTTCTGTCACATGAACTTCAAGCAGAACATACCACCTCGTTTTTTCAAGTTTCAATTTTGTTTTTAAATCACTCATGATTTCTGGGTACTTTTCTGTAAACCAAAATGTCCACACTCCAGTTTTATAGGAACTAGAGGTCTTGACACTTGAAAAGCAACATCCATGTTACAAGATGCAGCTGCAGCAACAATGCAGGATAATTGTCTTGCAAGGAGCTAAGCATCAAAAAAGAGACATTATATATTATATACTAAGATCTTCAATAGCCGCTATCGCTCTTAACATGTGAGAGTCAATGGCCCACTAGGAAACATAGTTCACTACTTGTTTTGATTATACCTAGGCTATTCCTAAGGCATGTGCAAAATGGATCCAATCACTGCCTGCACTCTATAGCGAATGCCAGCCTTTTCTTTGCTGAAAGGCACTCAGCGCTTATGGTTACAAGATACTGTGTCCTTGCACTCGAATCTTACTTGATGGCATATGGAAGAAGTATCCTTGCTTCTTGACATCAACACATGTACATAATTTCATTTACAAAAGGGTTTTTCAATTTGGGAAGGGGGATCCTTACCAACCACTAACACACCCTAGTAGTTTCTCAACACCAGTCGCAGAGCACCTTTGCTTAACTGCTGGTAGCTATGGCACTTGAAAGAGGCAAACTCCCTAGGGTCACTGATCTTGCATTCAAACAGGTGTTAGTATAACCCTGGAAAACAGTGACTGAACACGTGCTCCCTTGCAACTAAATTGTACAGCCCTTCAAAAGTGTTTACCTCACTACCCTTCAACCAGCCATCCAGTGCCTTACACAAATAATCAATAAAAATACCCCTAGGGCTGGTGAGACAGTTTCAGACTGTGCCTGAACCTCAACCTTTACTCCTCTGAGGTGAACCCTTATCTCTTGACAAGAGTCTCCTTCTTGGTGAGATACCTCATCCTATCGCCCTTTTCTAGGGCAAATAGGGCATCCCTCCCATCACTAGGTATGTGCTTTCACAGGCCAGCTCTCAATCCTCCTCAGGGATCCTGTGCATCTCTAGAGCTACTTCATGTGCCTAAAATCAACTGTCTATGTTATCCCCCACCTCAAAATCAGGCACCAAGTCTGCGGTTAAGTGGATCCTCCCTTCAACTTTGGACACTGTAGTTTTAGTGGATCCAGAAGAGCACACCATCTCTGTGGGTTCCTCCTCTCCTCTGGAGCCATTGCCAAGCCATTCTCCCCTCCTCATCCTTTTCAGGGCCATCACCTCTTGGTGCCCTGGTTCTGGGACCAGGAGTAAAAAGGGCTCCTGTCTCTCTGACCCTAGGACTGCAAAGCAGTCCCCTGCAACTTGTTCCTAAGTGTTATCACCCTCTTGGTTCTCTGGGGGTGCTCCATACAAGTGTTTAAATTCAAATGTATACTCACATAGGGCAGAGCGCAGGTCCTGCTTAGTGGGCCGTTCATGGTCAGACCTCTTTTATTGCAGAACTTCCTCAGCTCCTTCATAGTGTAATAAGAAAGGAAGTTGTACTCATTTATATTCTGCCAAAGTATCTCATGTGCAACAACAAAAGTGTCCCTAGTTTATGAGGTTGAGTCAGGAATCACATTTGGAAAAATTACCAAAGAGAAAAAAAGGGGTATTAAAAAAAACTCATAATGGTCTTAGATATGGGATGACACCAACTCACTGCATGACACTGGTCAAACACAAGTCCTAATCCCACCGTTGATCACCAATGTTAGAAATTGGGTTTCTGGTTGACTGGGATGTGAGCCCTGGTAAAGCAGCAAACACAATCTCAGTCAGGGTAAGGCACAAGAAAACCCCAAATTAACCTGTACTCAACCCCCTAGTAGCTTGGTACAGAGGAGTCAGCCTAACTTAGAGGCAATGTGTAAAGTATTTGGGCAACAATTCAAACAGTAATACAGTCAAAACACCACACAAAAAGATCCCACAAAATAAAAATAAATAAAAAAATAAATCATAAAACAAAACCAAAAGGCAAAAATCCAATTAGCAGAACCGGTGTAATGAGTTTTTAAAAAATAAAGTGAAAAATAGCACCTAAAAGCATAAAGGGCCAAACAGGACTCTTTTTTGTCGCACTAGACAGTTTCAAAGGCAAAAGTTTAAGTCAACCGCATTGGAGCATGGGTCGAATACAGTCCCAGATTAGACCTGCTGAAGTTTTAGCTTCTCAAGTTTTGTGCCAAGAGTCCCGTTCCCATTGGAGAGGGTCATGGCGGTGGTTGCCATGGTGCTGGATATCACAGACGGGTGGGCTGATGCCTTGTAGTGGCTATCCCCTGCAGGCGATTGATGCTTGATGTACAAAAAGACGGACTGGTGGCAGCTCATGCTGCTTTTCCGTACAGGTGGCACAGTCTCGGTTCTAACAGGTCTGTTGGCAGTCACAAAGAGCCCAAAGGCTTCCTTTCTAAGAGTCCCTGAGCAACAACAAGTGTCTAGGACCTGAGAGGCAACACTTGGTGGTTAGGAACCCATATCAGCTGGGTCCAGGAGCTGTTTGGGGAGCCTTGTATGGCCCTGCGGCTCAGATCAGGACTAGCCCTTTGAGTCACTCCAGGGTCCTGGATTCAAGATGAATTTGCAGATCCCATTTTTCTTCCCCAGACAAAGAAGCACAGTAGGGCAGCAGTTCCCTTAGAGCAGCAGTGCAGCAGAGTGGCAGTTCTTGTAGCAGCACAGCACTCCTTCTTCTTGGCAGAGTATCCACAGCTCCAGAAGTATGATGAACAGTTGGTTTCTGAGATCTAACATTTATACACAATTGTGCCATTGAAGTGGGGAGAAGCTTCTAGAGGCATGCCTTCTGAAGCGCACAAATGCCCTGCCTTCCTGGCTGTGTCTCCATGCTAGCAACAGGGGGTATACAGCCCTTTGTGTAGATACAGGACACAGCCTGTTTAATTTTAAGTGAGGCAGGGCCCAGCTCCTCCCACCCATCCTGCCAGTAACGGGCCATCCAGTCACAACTAAGCTCCTTATTGTGTGTGGCTCTCTAGGAGGAGTACACAAAGCCATGTAACCCAGGCAGGCACTAAATGTTGAAGGCAAGAAAATGGCAGCTTTCTAAAAGGAACAAATGTCCCTAAGCAATTAAATAAAAAACAATATTCTGGAAAGAAAAAAAATATAATATCCAGGGTTTATCTAATTGGGCATATAGAAAATATTTATTTATATTTTTAACAATAAAAATATGGAAGATCAATCCCGCCAGGCTAATCCACAACAAGTGTTAAAACCACAGAGAACACAGGCAAGGCACACTGTGTGACCATCAATAATGAACAGAACACTGTGCACCCAAGTATCATATATACACATTTAGAGGGTCAGAGTGTTTTTAGGTTGATGACGTTTCAATTCATTATCAATAAAGGATCATCATCAGGACAACAGAAATATATGCCTGATTAAATAAATCGTATACAGAAAACTTTTAAGTCCGCTTTTTCCGACTCCTGAGAAAGTTCCTCCTGCTTACGACTAGAGCCCCCAAGTTTTGAGAGCAGACTCATCTCTAGCCAGGGTTTCTGCATGGTACAGGCCTCGGTGGTCAGCTCCCAGATCCAGGAATTTTCAGAGGAGTCTTATACCGTGCACTAACCTGTGATTTGAGAATTTTCCTAACCATACTTTATTCTCTTTTTGCAGCACTTCCTCTTTATTTTACAGTAAAAATTCCCAGAAGTCCTAAATCTTAGATTGCTGAACCTTTCTTCCACCAGGGTCATCTCTAGCTCTCTACAAAACTACTCCCATATTTAGATGTGCAATTGGTCCCTACAGATATGGAATGGCTCTAGAAAAGACTGTACTTTGTTCTGCCAACTGTTTCTGCCCCCTTCCGGGAAGCTAATCGCTGCTTAGTGGTCAGTTGGTGACAGATCTATGCCTTACTAGGTTCAGAGGCAGTTTATTGTTCTCTGACAGTGTAGTTAAAGAATTGCATTGGCCTCAGGATGAGTGCCAGAACTTGTTTGTAATGATGCGCAAAATGTGCATAATTTGCTTTCGAGTAATTACATACAATTTCAGGAAAATTAGGTGAATCGGCACTAAGTTAAATGGAATGTGAATCCATCATTTAGCACTATATTATAATCAAACAATGTGTCGTAATGACGTAATTTCAGGAAATCTGCATAACAAGTGCAAATTACAGAAATTACTTGAGTTACACAACATAATTTTAATTTTTCCCAGGCATAGTTTCTGGCTCAAGCAGTTCAAATTACATTTTCTTAAGGTTACTTTTTGACTAAAGTTATCAAAAACCTGATTTCAGCGGTCAATCAAATTTAAGAAAAAAAATAAGTGGAAAATAATGTTTAATTACTTTTATGGCATTTTGAAAAAATAATGTAGTAATGGTTATCATACACCGGTCTAATCTTGGAGAGTGTGGCATGAACCTGTACAGTGCAAACAACTTTTAGGCCTTCAGTCACTTTAGAGTTACCTATTTCAAGCATGTAGTATGCTGCTTCTTTTTATATATTAGACAGTCTCGTGGGTTTACAATGCGCAGTTTAGGGGTGACTTTTTACATAAAAATCAATTTCCTTCCATTGTAAAGTCATGTTTCCTTCCCATGTGTCACTGTAGTGCTTTTCAACTGCTGCCAAGACACAGCACAGAGGCACTCCTGATAGCCATTTCTTTTTTGCAATATATGTGAGTGGAGTAAATCTATATTGCAGCCCATTTTTAACATTTAAATCTTAACCTATTGGTAAATTTCAGCGCAATTTACTATAACCTTACAGAGAAGATGAACAATCCAACTGTGTGAAGCCAATTTTCACAGTGCCAATTTAGGACTACAACACATAGACATTGTCGGGCATATTCAGGAGGAAGTAGTGGTGAGAGGCGTTAGCCTCCTTGGCTTAACGCCTCTCACCGCCGCTTAACACCTCTCACCGCCACTTCAGAAACACCAGGCTGCACCCTATTCTCAAGGATGTGCTGCAGCCTGGCGTTTCCCCCGGCGATGGCACTAAGTCTCACGACTTAACGCCAACGCAAGCACCCTTGCACCAGAGTGCAAGGGTGTCTGCGAGCAGGGAGGTTTGTTTATGTACAGGAAGGTGTCCCTTCCTGCACATAAACAAACCTAAAATGTCGTTTAGTAACTTACATGTGTGCTGCTTTATGCAGCACACATATAAGTTACTAAATAGCATTTTTTAAAAGGTTTGTTTATGTACAGGAAGGGACACCTTCCTGTAAATAAACAAACCGTGGCATTTTGCAATTTCCATGTGTGCTGCACAGCACACATGGAAATAGCAAAAACGAGGAGAAATTAAGCATTTCTCCTTGTTTCGCCACCTTAAGACCAGGATTTTTCTGGTCTTAAGTTCGGCGCTGCCACCTATTATCGCCGCCCTTGATAATAGGTGGCAGCGTTGAATTTATTGGGTGTTGCAGTGGTACGCCAACCGCAACACCCACTGCACGCCCCCTTTCACGCTAAGTTTAGCATGAAAGGGGCCCTATTCTCAAGGCAGCGTGGCTTTAAGCTACGTTAAGTGGGTTACCGCTGCCTTGAGAATAGGGCACTGGCCCTATCGCCACGGGAACGTCAGAAAAAGTGACGTTCCCATGGCGATAGGGGCTTGGGAATATGCCCCTATGTTTTCACACCAGCAAAATGAGCAAAGAAAGAGCTCTAAAACGGGGTGCATGTGGTTGATGAACAGTAGTTTATGTGTTTCCCTTTTAGCACTCAGGGCAGCCTCGAGTAGAAGTGGGAAAACACATTTTTCAACAGTCATTTTCTTGCAGAATGAAATTAGTAATATTGAGCAGTATCTGAGCAAATACCTCACATGTCTTCCTGATGTCAAGCTACACTAACCTTGCAGAATCCTACAGGAACACTGTTCTTTTCTGTCTCTCACCACTCCAACTAGTAACAACATATATGAAAATATGAGGGCAAGTGGTAGAGGCAGGGAAAGTGGAATGGCATAAGATAGAAAATACTGCCACAGGACTCCATCATTTCTGTCCCGTCCCTCTGCTTGCCAATGAGGCCTGCAAAATGTAGGGAAGTCCAACAAGGCAAAAGTGGTATCTTACGTGTCTAGTTGTTCAGTGAACTAGATGTAATTGATATACCTGAACTCTACCTCAGTGTAGCCAACTCTCTGAATTTCAATGTGAAATGGGTAATTCCAGAAAACTAAACCTACAAACAATGAGCATTTCAAATATAGATGTGCACTGATATTTCTCCTGCTGCTTTGGATAAGTACATTGTGGGGCTGATTCCGATTCCGGCCGCAAAACGAGCCGACCGACAGGGACCCGGACCGAATACCGACCGACACGGACCAGCGCCGTACGACCCGTGCAGTACGATGCAACGCGCGTGAATTACAACCGACACGTACGGAATACAAGCTGTACGACCGAGCCGTAGGGAAAATAGTGATCCGGCCGGAAAACCGGCGCGATTTTCACTGACCGACACGAACCCGGAATGTACCTGACCGACCCGTACCCGCGATGTCCGACCCGCGCAGTACGATGCAATGCGTGTAAAACCAGACCGACTCGCACGGAGACCAAGCCGCACGACCGACACTCACAGAAAAACGGGCCCACAAGCAATAGAGACCTTCGCGACCGACACGTATGAAACACAGAAGATAGGCAGCGTGAACGAGTCAGAGAAGCTCACATGAGACAAAAGCAGCGTCCGTTTCCGTCACATGAATGTCTCCTTCATGCCTACAAAACGTAAAGGAAAAAAGACAAAAAAAGGACCAAACAAGCAATGACAAAGCCAATAAATATCAAACAAAAAAAACTGGGACTAAGACACACCCACAACTCCAACTATATAAAGGACTACAATCACTACCATCATCCCTTGCAAACAGGAGACACAGCCAGCAGCAAACACCAGTACACAGCAACCACAGACACACTCACAACTCACCCATCACACAACCCACACACCATCAGCACCTCATACAAAAGCACACACACATACAGCCATAAAAACCAACACCAACCCACCTTCACTTGCACCCTCACACACACATCCCTCACCACCACCACCCATCACCATGCCCCCAAAGAAGAATCCAAAGTTCACAGAAAGTGAGTTAGAAGTGCTGGTAGACGAGATCATCAGAGTAGAGCCACATTTGTTTGGTACATTGGTCCAAAGGACCCCCATGTCACAGAAAACCAAGATGTGGGCGTGGATTGTGGACAAGGTGAGCGCTCAAGCACCAGCAAGGCGCACAAACGACGATATCCAGAACAGGTGGTATGACGTGCGCAGGAGGGTCAAGAAACTCATCGAAAAAGCCCACGCCCTGAGTCAGTGTACCGGCGGTGGCCCTCTTGCCAAACCAGTCTACTTCAGAACCTGGGAGGAGAAGGTGCGGGACATCCTACCAGCAGAGAGTGTCCATGGGCTAACAGACATACCAGAGCCTGGTGAGTACACAAACAACATACCCAAGATTGTGTAGCAAGGGGACAGTGAAACCATGCACCGCAAGCAAAGCTACACTAACCAATAGATAATCATACCAAGATGTGTATGCCAGTCAGACAAACACAATACCTGCCATCTCATAGTGACTGGGGACTGTGTCATGACATGCGCCAACCTACAAACAAATAGAGCAAGCCAGTGGCACAAAGCTAAATAGACACTGCCAGACAGTTTGCCACCACAAACACACTACCTCACAGTGCAGCTGACTGACTGGAAGGAATAGTGGGGATGCAGGTGAAGTGAGTGTATCCAAAAGCATGATGGGGCCTGTAGTCACAGATAATGCCCCCCCTCCTGACTGGCCCATCAAGACCTCACTGAAACATGCCCACATCACAGGGAGTGGAAAATGACTGACAAGATGGCTGACACTGGCTCCTGCTGTGGGGAGCACAAGGCCCTGCTAGGGGTTGTGTGCAAATCAAAAGCAGGACACCACTGACTGACATCTTGAAAGACAACTTGCACGCCCTACAATGGAAGCATGTTTCATGATGGGAAGGAGGACTGACAGCCCTGAGCATACTTACCAGCATGTGGCGACACCCCCCCTCAACACAAACTCCACACAACTCACCGGGTAGAATGCATTGACACACACCTCAGTGAAATATCAGCAAAAGATACCCCGTACTGGGTGCTGCTGTGTGAAGCACAGGGGCTCTCTTTGGACTTGTAGCCAAACAAACACCAGGATTTCACAATCAGCCATCTTGCCATTGCTGTCACACTCCCTCACAGGGAAGCAGAGCCAAGAGGAAGGAAGTATGTGCATGCTGGGAAGGGGGGGTGTATCCAAGAGTATGATGGGAGTTGCAGTCACAGACAATCTACACCCACCCTCATGGCCCAGCAAGCTCACACTGAACCATACTCGCCCCACAGGGAATGGGAAGGGACTGACAAGATGTCTGACACTGTGCTCTGTTGTGGGGAGCACAAGGCCCTGCTGGGAAATGGACATCAACAAACACCAGGACTTCACAGTCAGCCATCTTGCCATTGCTGTCACACCCCCTCACAGGGAAGCAGAGTCAAGAGGAAGGATGTATGGGCATGCTGGGAAGGGGGGTGTAGCCAAGAGTATGATCGGAGTCGCAGTCACAGTCACAGACAATCTACACCCACCCACATGGCCCAGCAAGTTCTAACTGAACCATATTCGCCACACAGGGAGTGTGAAGGGACTGACAAGATGTCTGACACTGGGCTCTGTTGTGGGGAGCACAAGGCCCTGCTGGGAAATGGCCAACAACAATATCAAACTCTGTCCGTGACAAGCTGGGAAAAAGCAGTGTACAGGCAGGCATCTGTTCGAAAAGTAGAAAATGTCATGTTTGTGAACCATCGATGCATGTAGAAACATAACTCACATTGTGTGTCTCTTCCAAACACAGGTGGTGCTGGGCACCCAGCACCAAATGATGAGGATTCCCAGTCCCAGACTCTGGTGGACACTGAGCTCTTTGGTCAGACTTTTTCTCTGTCCTCTTCGGTGACGCCGACCAACCTGGCCCCTCCGGTGTGAGGCATCATGCAGCACCAGCAGCATCAACATCTTTACCCCCTGTACCCACGCCTCCAGCATCTGGAAACCAACAGGGCACCCCCGCCAACACGGAGAGACCAAGGCCAAGGAACACCCACAGCACAGGGACACAGGACCCCCGGAAGCTACAGCAAACACCACCTGCAACACCACCCAAGGGGTCCCAGTGTCACCTGTGCGTCCCGCCGCTGGTCCTGCCCGTGTGGATAGGGGTGCTGGGAGGGGTGGGAGGCAGAGGGCGCGCCTTGCAGAGGTGTCTGGACTGCATGATGACCCCCACCTGGCACACATCATAGATGCATACCAGGATAGCACCGGAGGATTTGGCCAGGTAGTGGGGATCCTCAAGGACATGCAACAGGAGCAGGTCGCCCACCATGCCCTCATGGAGGCCAAGTGGGATGCCCTTTCTGCGGTGCATCGGGACATACTCCAATGCCTCTGCCAGATCAAACCTGTCCACACCTCCCTGTGTGGCCACAACATCTGTCGCAACACCATCTGCCAGCACCACAGGGAGGGAGGAGGACTCTGGCGGAGAGTTCCCTGCACCGCAGAGGCCTGCACCTGAGGTTCCCCCCCCCCGGAAGAAGATGGGTCGTCCGAAGAAGGACATGTGAGAGGCAGATGTCCCAGCACATCCACCAGGGCCTCTAAACCTGTTCTGGACAATGTTCTTTGTGCGCAACCCGTTCACCTTGTCCAATCGCACACAATTCGCTCACATGACAAAGAGGGTTAATGTTGGGCCAATATAGCAGATGACTGTGGACTTTACTCTGGACATTTCATCTACCAGCACTTCCAACTCAACTGTGAACTTTGGATTCCAAAACCAATGTACAGCAACCATCATCCTGTGCACTTCCCTCACACATGTTTGAAAATAAACTCACCGGTACACCATACTTGCCTCTGTTGTGATTCCAACTTGTCATGTGTCAGGGAGATGTCGATCTGCTACACAACACAGTGCATGCCAAATACTGCAACAATGTGACCATCGTAAGGTGAGTCATGGTGATGTGACACATGTGAGGGAGACACACCACTATTGCACCACAACACATACTCACCATGACCATGTTACTCATCCCACACAATGATGTTGACACAACACCAACCCCAGTCAGTGGTAACGAGTCCACAGGTGAGGTAAGTTGATGTCAGTCAGATGTGGGAAGACAGACAACGCACATAACAAAGCGTAGCGCAGGTTCATTACTCATCAGCAACACGTTTATTACACAATAGATGCACGGTAATTCTACGTAACAGTGGACACACGCTCACAAAGTGTTGGAGAATTGAAGTCCAGGGAAGTGTGGTACATCAGTCGATGGGAATTGACAACTTCAACACTGGTGTTGGATTCTTGGTTTTGGGGGTCAGTGTTGAACAAACAACAGGCAAAGTACCCTGTGAAGGACAGACACAAGACACAGTCAAAAGCACAGCAGAACAGAAATGCAATACACATGCACAAAACATGTCGCAAGAAACCTACACAAAAACAAGTTAGCAGTACTACCCTATTGTGGAGTACACACCACATGAATGGACACATCACTGCACGCATCCAGTCAAGTGGCACACAGACACACTCAGACAGCAACAGAGCTGCCACAACACATTCCAGGCTACCTCCATACATTGACATAACAACCCTTGAAACTCACATTCAGGTGAAGAAGTTGTTGGAGGTAGGTCATCGTCATCCTGGATGAGAGGCATCTCCTTCCGCACTGCCATGTTGTGTAGCATGCAGCATACAAGGATTATTTTGCACACCTTTGCAGGCTCATATGGGAGGGCCCCTCCGGTCTTGTCCAGGCAGCGAAAGCGGCCTTTCAGGAGGCCAAATGTCCGCTCAACCACCCTCCTGCTCTGACCATGTGCCTCATTGTAGCGCAACTCGGCTGGTGTCACAGGGTTCCTGAGGGGTGTCAGCAAACACGGCCTGTTGGGGTATCCGGAGTCACCTACACACACAAAATGAACAAGTAGCTGAGTTTTGTAGGAGTGCGGAATGCAACATTGACAAACACACACAATGAGAAACAGTCAGTACACACCGACAAGTCAGGCATGCTGAGCTGGCATCTGGGACATCAGCGTTGCAATGCGCCTACTCCTCATAACGTAGGCATTATGCGCAGAACCAGGGAACCGTGCACACACATGTGTGATAGACATGTCAGCAAGACAGACCACCAGAGCATTGATGGAGTGGTAGTGCTTCCTGTTCCGGTATGCCTGCTCATGTGCCTGTGGTGGCATCAGGGCCACATGTGTCCCATCAATAGATCCGATGATGTTCGGCATCCTCCCCAGTGTATAAAAGGCATCCTTTATTTCAGGGAGTTCATCTGGGCTAGGGAACTTTATGTACAGGTCTAGGAAATGCAACATCCCCTCCAAGACATCGCGTAGCACCCGACTAAACATCGTTTGCGACATACCACCAGCAGTAGCCACAGTGTACTGGAAGGTACCAGTAGCAAAGAAGTGCAGGGCTGCCATCACCTTCACCTCTGGGGTCAGTGCTGTAGGGTATGTCCGGCCAGGTAGCAGATGTGCCGCCAACTGCTCCGCCAACTCCTCAATCAGTGGCCGGGTGAAGCGGTACCATCTGATGCAGTCGCGTTCCTGCATGGTTGCAAGGTCTGGGAATGGTCTATGGACAGCTGGTGCCCTGCAGTACAGAGATGCACAAAGGAAGATTGTCAGTTCATCCACCCATGTGGACATGACCAGGCTCAATATCACATGATAGATCATCACATTACACAATGTATTGAGGTGTGTGCTGTTGGGCATGGACACATATGTCACCTACATGACCACCACCTCACATCTCAATTCCACATGTGCACATGAGTCCCATGTAGTGCAAAGGCCAATCATCTGGCTGTACCACCCAATCTATGTACTGCTGCGACGTTCCAAACACACACCACAGTGACAAGTGAGGCCTGATGTCTCTCAGGCATCACAGATCTTTGCCATGCAGAAACCCAGGGTCCCTGTATTGCCACAGCGACACTGGCATGGACATAGCGTATCACGTACACACCGCAAGGTAGGCGTAAGTCCCACAGGTAGTGGCCACTGTTGTCCCTGCAGGCCCTACATGTACGTCTCTTAGACACACACACCATCAAGGTTGATGCATATACCACATGGATGTGGAGACTGTCACCCATTGGGCACATTTGATCAGATACATCTGAGACACAACATGCACACAGACTGTGGTTGCACATCAGTATTGTGGCTACAGGTCTCACTGTGACGTACATGCCATCACCCCCTGGACTCAGGGTGTATGTGACATGCCCAAAACATATCCAACATGAAACTGTGTCCGTGGCTCATGCCCATTACTGTACAATTGCACATCACAGTGGTAATGTGCACAACACACAAAGGATTCTGCCCCCATGTACGCGTGCACAGCCTGGGAGTGGCTGCATAAAAGTGCCCCCCCCCAAAAACAGATGTGCCCCCCCAAACACCCAGGGAATGCAACCTTACATGCCATGGGACACTGTGTGGGCAATGCTGTAGTGTGGTAGGTGTGCACAGGTGTCCCTGGCTGGTAAATGTGTGTTGAATCTGTAGAATAGTCACACCAATGAGGTCCGACGCGGGTGACAATGCGTACGCATTGCACGGTTCATGACCGAGCCGTGCATACGCTTTGTCAATGAATGCAATGTGGTCCGACGCGGGTGACAATGCGTATGCATTGCACGGTCATGACTGAGCCGTGCGTATGCTTTGTCATTGAATGCAATGGGGTCCGACACGGGTGACAATGCGTACGCATTGCACGGTTCATGACCGAGCCGTGTGTACGCTTTGTCATTGAATGCAATGGGGTCTGACGAGGGTGACTATTTTGCATACGCGTCGGGCAGGCATGGTCCGAGACAGGCGTACGCCTTGGCCATTGAATCGTATGGAGAAGGGTGCATGTGTATTTTCAAAATACGCGTTGTACAGTCAGTTGCCCGAGCGGATGCGGATTCAAAACTTGGACGAGTTGTGCACTGGAAATTCAGTTGGATGCCTACAATAATTTTGCAATTTCAAGTGTTTCATGAAGGTGAAGATTTGAACGATGCGGAAGGCGTGTACGAGTCGTACATTTAAATGGATTGTCCAGATTCATAGAATGCAACCGTGTTGGACCTATCACTTGGGACACATGGCACAGATGATTCTGCCTCTGCAGCACAGATATAAGGCTGGCTGGCCCCCAGGGAGCTCACTTGCCTGCACTACATGCTACTGGACCACATCTCTGCTACCACCGCTGCTGTCTCTGCATCCTCTGGCTATTGCTATGACACGTACTCTGGAGAGGGCACCAGCCTATACTGAGGAGGAGAACCAGGCCCTGCTGGACGGGCTCCTTCCACAGTACAGCAAGCTCTATGGGAAACCAGGGGAGCAGATGATTGTGCAGTCCACTGCCTTACTAATTATGCATGTTGTCTGACCAGCAGTACTAGCAGTGTGTACACCAGTGGCAAGCATTCTCACTGAGTACTTTAATCCCCCAAAGTGTGTAGGTACATGTAATGAACAGGTCTCCTGCTGCTAAAGTGCATTTGTGTAAGCTTAAACTATCCAGGCATTGTTAGCATGTCAGACATGCAGGTGATTTGTCCTTCCCCATGGTTGCACTACCTGTGTAGCTCATTACCCTTTGTGATGTTGACATGTATATCCAAATGTGTGCGGCACAAATATGGGGCATGTGTGTTAATGTACTTTTCACTTTTTTCATCCTCACAGGTTGATGCCCACCAGAAGCAGGAGATATGGCTGACCATCGCCCGGGCTGTTCGTTCGGTGGGGGTCTACAAGCACCGGATCCGCAACTGCCAGAAGAGGTGCTGGACCCGGAGGATAGCTAGAGTCCAGCTGAAGCTGAAGCTGAAACGCGGTGTCTGTCACCTCCGCGCAGGAGGGGCAGACACCGGACCCTGACCCCCCACATGCTACGGAAACTGGCGGTGGTCTTCCCGGACCTGGATAGGCAGCTGAAGGCCAGACAGCAGCAGAAAAGGGGTAAATCCATGCCTAATCTGTGTACTATGTCTGACATGCTAATTGCAGTCTTTTGGCCTGGTCACACTTCCACATTACGTAGGTCTTGTAGTCCAATACTCATGTCCCTTAATTGTGTGATGCACCCTCCTCATCTGTTTCACAGGTGTGGCCCCTACAGTCTGTTGCTTGTGTCACTAGAGCACTGTGTCCCTGCAGTCAGCTATGCTTCAGCTACCGGACAGCATCTGTTCCCGTGACTCTGTTGTGTGTTTCATGGGTGGGTCAATTGTTTGCACAATGCCTGAGATCTGACATGTGATCTGTGTGTGCCCTTGAGATGTGTTCCAATTGCTGGTCTGACTTGCCACATGTGGCTGGGGTATTCCAAACAAACCCATGCAGCAGGGGACTCCAATTTTGGGGCTTCAGGAGTATGTATATCAAGTATGTCACAATTGCTTAGCCACCTGACTACTGTCCAGGGCCAAACACTGTTTCATGTAGACCTGGCCAGTCATGCCTCCTCAAGGGCATTTAGAAACACTCTGTAACCCCACTCCTGTGTATCAAATTACAGGTTGTGCTTAGTGACATGTGCCCTCAGGTGTTTGCCTCTGTGTCATTAGGGTGTGGCTTGTTGTTACGTACAACTGGGGTGTCAATGATTCAGAGGGTCAGCATGACATCTGAGATGTGACTGTGAGAGACAAGACCTGTGTGACATATAGGTGTGTGATCATCTGACAGCGCACAATGGTGTATGCAACTGTGTCCTTCATGCAGCTGGGTTACATGCATGGCAGAATGTGATGTGTTAATGTACAGTGAGTTGTGTTTGCAGAGACTCAGATGTCTGATTTGCATGATATGGGGTCTTCTGGTTCCTGTATATGTTGTTTGCAGGGGATGGGCAAGTGCGCCGGTCATCTGCAGAGTTAGCTTTACCCCTGAGCTAGGATTGTGAGTCAGTGCATATTGTTGTTGTCTGGATGCCCTGCCCCTGTGACAGCAGACAGTGTTGACTGACTTTCCAGGCTTCCCAGTGCCATGGCATTTAACTTGCTATGAGTGATCCTGCATTGTGTTCAAGGGTGCACCATGCACCCCATTGTGGTATTGCCCATCAGGACATGAGAACATCATAGTGTGTGTTGCTGGCATGCATCACAAGCATGTGAAATGAGTCTCTGTCCATCCCTTTATCTGGACACCTGTACTGAGTCAGTAGCAAGAGATGTGCTGTGTGTATAGTGACATACTCATACATGTTCACTTGCATGTCCAAATGAGGTGTGGGTGGTGCATGTCGGCACATTGGGGTATTAGCATCCAAAATGCAACAGACATATGTGTGCAAGTCAAGGAGGGATATGTGTGCCATGGTTGATGTTGAGAATGACAATTGGCTTATTCTAAACAGTGTTGGCACTTTGAGCTGTGTTCAGCTGATGATGCCAGGGCTTGCCCTGTGATGTGATGTACTCACTGTGGTGTGTGCAGTTGGTGCAGGTGACTGATGTTGTTCTCTTACTTCTCTTACTTCCTATTCCTATCCAGATACATCCACGGCCACAGGAGGGGACAGCTCCACGGACCAGGAGGAGCCACAGAGCCTGACAGGGACAGGAGAGGAGTCGGGGGGACCCAGTGGCACAGAGGGCGAGTGGAGCCACACAGAGGAGTCGTCAGCACCAACACCCCCAGCTGAGGGCCACAGCAGCTCTGAGGATGACTCCCTTTTGGAGGCGGGTGTCAGAAGCCACCAAACCCCAGCTAGGGAGGCTGTCCCCGCCACCGCCACCACCACCACCCTCACATCGGCTCCCATCCCAGAGGTCCCTGTAGGCTCCCGTGTTCGTGAGCATGTCTCCTTTGTGCCAGGCACTGCACCCCCTGCCCCTGTGTCCCCTGCTGCCCTGAGTGAGGAGTCTGTGGACTTAGACAGATCCATGTGGGGCAGATGTCGATGCTGAAGGTCCTCCATGCACACACAAGTCTGTTGACACAACTGGTGTCGTTCATGGAGGGCATTTCCTCGGGCATGTCTGTCCTACAGAGGACCAATCAGTCCGTGGCCCCCTCCCTGATGGCAGCAGTGTCCCTCCTCCAACAGTCCCGCACCCCTCCTACCCCTGCACCACCCACGATTCCTAGCAGCCTACCTGTCCCAGCACCCAAACACCCAAACCAAGGGCTAGACGTGCACACAAGCAAGCGCAGGGGACTGATACCACACTCACAGGGGCTGGTTTCCAGACACACACACAGTCATCCACAACCACTCCGCAGTCCTCCGAGACCTCTCCCTCCCAGCCCCCTTCCCTTGCATCACCTGCAACACCATCTCCCCAGAAGCTCTTCCTCTGTGACCTTGGCCTCTTCCCCACCGACCCAGCAGATCCTGATTACAAGGGGAAGAGGAAGTCCCCACACACAGAGGGGAGTGCCCCTCACACCCGGACACCCTCCCCCAGGCGCAGTCAGACTGAGACCCCCACCCGCAAGTCCCCCCGGAGCCAGAAGAGCAAGACCCCCCGCCACCACACAGCTCCAAGGCAAAATCTCCATCCCCCATTCCCCAGGCCACCACTCCAGAGGTTCCCCCGCCACTCCCTGCCCCAGGTTCCCCCACCCACAGATACACCATCCCCAAAATGCTAAGGCTCTCCCCCCTACCACTTGCTCCTCCACACCTGGTCAGATGGTTAGTGCCACTGATGTGGGGAGCGTGTTCCCCCCGTCCTGCTGACCTCACCTGCCCCCATTCCGCTCCCATGGATGTAGGCACTTCAGTGGAGTCCACGACCACCCCGTCTGACTTGGGCACTGCATTGGGGACCCAATCCACTCTATCTGACCTGCCCACTGGAGTTGTGCCGGCACCCGCCCCATCTGACTTGTGCCCCACAGTGGTGACAGCACCCACCACTTCAGTCAGCTCCTCTGCAGTTGCAAGTGACTCGCCTGCATCCACCACCTCTTCGCTGCACCCTGATCCTGTCCCTGCGGTGCCTGGCCTGCCCCCATGTATGCCCCTCCGAGGGGATGACCCCGGTCCTTAGCAGTGCAGGCAAGCAAGGTGTGACAGTAGTCACTCTAGTTCACTCCTTGGCATTTGGACATGGACTGGCCATTGACCTTTTGTTTGAACGGGCGTTTAACTTTTAATATGCTGAATAAAGCTTTTTTCTTTATCCCTGTGAACTTGATTTAGCTGTACATTATGTTGATGATGTTTAACATGCCCTTGCACCTGTAATGCTTGGTTTCCAATGTTGAATACTGATGTGTTGCTGTGAGGTACTTCATGTGGTCCATGAGATATGTATCATATTCTGGTGGGTATCCATGTCATCCTTTGCAGCTACCTGGGTGTGTCATGATCTACTATTAGTGGACATCTCTGTGACCATTTCATTTGCATGGTCACATCTCTGGCTTGCACCCATGCACATATGATGTGCTTCCCATTGTCCAATTTGTCTATTCCACAGACTTTGTGCGCATCACCACTGGACCTACAGGTGTGGGCATCATTGGTATAGGAGCAACTGGGTCCTCTGTGCAACTTGCTAGACATATGTTTTGATCTGACATCCTATGCCGACGATACCCAAATTGTGGTATCTCTGCGGCCAGGATTGGAGGGGCACATGTAAAATTGCTTTCATGAATGCATGATGGCAGTGAGTCGTTGGATGGCAGAAAACTGCTTGAAGCTAAATTCTGATAAAACAGAGGTGATAATTTTCGGAAATATCCCCAATTTTTGGAAAACAAATTGGTGGCCTATTACTATGGGGAAACTCCAGGGCCCGGTCCAAAAAGTAAAAAATTTGGGAGTAATTGTGGACGATAAGTTGAATCTGGGGGCCCAAATTAATTCAGTGTCTTCCTCTACAGCTTTTGTCTTGAGGACGGTGACAACAATTCTGCCTTTCCTGCCAGCAGGGAGTCAGAAAACAGTGGCCACTTCCCTGGTGTTGTCAAAGCTTGACTACTGTAAAAGCCTCTACCTAAATATTCAGGAAACGTTTCCTAAATAAATTACAAAGGCTTCAAAATGCTGCCGCCAGATTACTTACCGGGGTCCCTAAGTTTGCAGCTATTTTCAAGGAAATTCAGAAGTTGCACTGGCTCCCTGTCAGGAAGAGGGTACTTTTTAAAGCATTGAGCACCGTTTTTAAAGCACTTCATGGGATTGATCCAGAATATCTACAGAATCAATTCAAGTGGTACACACCCACAAGCATTCTACGCTCCTCAGGTGCTACATTGGTGACTGTCCCGAAGATAAAAAAGGTCTCCTGGGGAGGCCAAGATTTGTATTCGGCACAGCTAAGGCATGGAATGATCTTCCGGCTCAGCTTAGAAATGCACCGGATCTGTTGTCTTTTAGAAGGGCACTTAAGACTTGGTTGTTTATCCATTAGAATTTCTCCACTGCCACTAAATAGTCTGACTCACTCTTCTTGGTATCGGCCAGTAGGAAAGGTAACTAGCGCCAGGGCACCCCAGGGTAACCATTGCGCTTTACAAATTAATTAACATAACCTAACATAACATAACAGTATGTGCAGATGACTTAGGGGAGACACACGTACCCAGGCAGTTGTGACCAGAGCCTTCATTGTGTGGTAACTGATGGCTGACTGCCCAAGTGTTCTGCAGACATGAGTGAGACGTGATGTGCATATGTTTTTGCACAGCTGGGCTTCCACAGGAGTTGGGTCCCCCCAAGTAAGTGTGTTGTCCCGTGACATAGCCGGGACCCATGGTGTGTGTTGTATGAGCATGTGTGTGTGTCCACATCCCTGTTCATACACTGGCAGTGTTCCCTTGATATGTTCCTGTGGTTTATGGTTGCTGAGTGTTGATGTGTTCATCCCACAACTTTGCCATGGGCTACCAGATGTATGGGTGCATGACACACTACTGTTAATTGGTGTATCATCATTGGGATTTGTCAGTTCTGAGTGGTGATGATGTTGTCAGACACAGATGGGACACAGTCAGGGTTCCCCAAGGCACTTGTTTATTTGCAAAAACATGTAGTTGTCCCTAGGTGGTACCTTTCAGTGATTGAGACATTTGTATGTGTGTGTGACTGCTCCCACTTGTCGGGTTCATTGCTGCAATGTTGGCAGGTGTCAGCATGTGTGTCTTGTGGTTCTCCTTGGCTTCTGCATTGTCCTGGGACTGTGGCAGGGATTCTGAAGGTTACGTGAGCTTTGACGTCATGGCCATGTACTGCATACTGTGCGGTATGTCTGTCATTCCCCAGGATTGTAAACTGTCCTTGTGTGATGTGTCTGTGCACCTTAGTCCCTCCCAACATTCCTGTGTTTGTCATGGGTGCATGTGCAATGTCACCTGTCGATGTGGGCTTCACAGATGCACATTGTTGCAGTTCAGGGTGTGTGGTGTAGAGGCTGGACTGGTGTAAATGTTTGCATGGATGGTCCCCTAGCTCCCGTTTGTCCATGGATGAGGGGCCATGGGGAGTGATTTGTGTTTGTGTATGTGTGATGTACGTTTGTGGGACAGGACACATGTCTGGGTTTCCCAGTTTGTACAACATCTGCCTTTGTCATCACAGTGGAGGTGTCATGCATGCTTGTGTCACCCCAATGTCTGGTCCCTGGGGGTAGTGCTGTTGTGTGTCAGTCTCTTACTCTGTTAGTTGGTGTTCATTTAAGCTTGTGTCACATGTCTCTGCTGTGCTCCCTCTCATCTCACAATGCCTGATTGTCCCAATGATGGTTTACTTTTGTATGGCACTGTGTCCACATCTGTGTCACTGTGGTTCAGCCCCCCTCATGTGTTGTGTAGTTGCCTGGGGATACTGAGACACACACACACACATGCTGTGTCAGATGTGCAGTGTGAGGTTGCCTGTTTGTGCATCTGCACCAGTGCATTGGTATTGCTGTTGTGGGCCTTTGTCTGGATGCTGTTTCTGTGATTTTCCCTGCTGTCCCTGTGAGTCATATCACATCATTGTGCACATTCATCCTGGTTGTTAGGTGCCATTGCTGGCATGGAATGGGAGTTTGTGAGCTGACACCTACAGTCTACACAGGTTGTTTTGATTGGTGTGTCTATTTTCGAGATGTGTGTATGCTTGGTGATGGTCACTTCTGCTCTTGTGTCATTGTACACTGTATGCATTGTCAGCCCCCATGTGTGGTGCTTGTCTGCACATGGCCGAGAGTGTGTTATGTTTTCACAGCACTGTTAGCCTCACCACATCTCTGTGGGAATGGGACACAACCACTAGTTTGTCCCAGAAGTGTTTAATGTATTGGGAGCAGGGATCATACATGGTGTTTGTTATTTGCAGCTTTGCCCATAATGACACTTACCTTTTGGTCACTGTGATGAGGGGGGGTTTAGACCCCATCACCACAATGCTCAACATCGGCTGCAGTTTGGAAGCCCACACTTAACTTTCGTTCTACACAGTGAGGGGGTGTTCTTTTTACATTGACACAGTGCTATAGTGATGCTTGCCTTGTGTAGGGCACACTCATTTGTTGGTCACACATGTGCTGTTAGTTACATTGTATGTTCGAAGTCATAATCACTGCTGTGGGCATTTGTCACAGACTACACACTGTTGTCATGATGTTAGGAGGGATGTATTTTGCTGACATGCCTAATGTTGCAGTATGATGGATGTGTGGTGCATCACCTATCCTATGAGTGGGGGTGGCAAGCGTGATGGGCAACAGGTCCCCTATGGGTGGGGGTGGCAGTAGTGATGGGCAACAGGTCCACTATGGCTGGGGGTGGCAGGAGTGATGGGGAACATAAGCCCTATGGGTGGGGGTGGTAGCGGTGCTGGGCAACATAAGCCCTATGTGTGGGGGTGGCAGGGGTGATGGGCAACAGGTCCCTATGGCTGGGGGTGGCAGGAGTGCTGGGGAACATAAGCCCTATGGGTGGGGGTGGCAGGGGTGATGGGCAACATAAGCCCTATGAGTGGGGGTGGCAGGAGTGATGGGCAACAGGTTCCCTACGAGTGGGGGTGGCAGGGGTGATGGGCAGCAGGTCCCCTATGGCTGGGGGTGGCAGGAGTGCTTGGAAACATAAGCCCTATGGGTGGGGGTGGCAGGGGTGATGGGCAACAGGTCCCCTATGGCTGGGGTGGCATGAGTGCTGGGGAACATAAGCCCTACGGGTGGGGGTGGCAGGGGTGATGGGCACCATAAGCCCTATGAGTGGGGGTGGCAGGAGTGATGGGCAACAGGTCCCCTATGAGTGGGGGTGGTGGGGTGATGGGCAACAGGTCCCCTATGGCTGGGGTGGCAGGAGTGCTAGGGAACATAAGCCCTATGGGAGGGGGTGGCAGGGGTGATGGGCAACATAAGCCCTATGAGTGGGGGTGGCAGTAGTGATGGGCAACGGGTCCCCTATGAGTGGAGGTGGCAGCGGTGATGGGCAACAGGTTCTCTAAGGCTGGGGTGGCAGGAGTGCTGGGGAACATAAGCCCTATGGGTGGGGGTGGCAGGGGTGATGGGCAACAGGTCCCCTATGGCTGGGGGTGGCAGGAGTGCTGGGGAACATAAGCCCTATGAGTGGGGGTGGCACTAGTGATGGGCAACCGGTCCCCTATGGCTGGGGGTGGCAGGAGTGCTAGGGAACATAAGCCCTATGGGTGGGGGTGGTAGTGGTGCTGGCCATACAACCCCTATGGTGGCCTGTTGTTTGTGGCCAGGATGTGGATCCCCTGTGTGTGTGTGCCATTTTGCGGGTACGTGTTGTTTGTTTGTATGGTAGGTGTCTGACTTACCGCCTGCGCTGTCGGCGTCTGTTCCTGATCCGGTCATAGATGTAGAGTACTGGTATGACCTGCGCGATGGGATTCATGATGTGTTTGTGTCATACACGCTGCTTGTTGCTCCGTCTCGTAACCGCTGCAGGCTAGTCCGTCTCGTAGCCATGGATTGAGTTGTGGCGCGAATCGTAGTTGATATGCTTGTTTTCCGGATGCTGTGACGTGCTGTACGTGGCGACCTGTCCAGCACGTAGGAAGTACGCATCGTACTTGTCAGGGCGGAAACTGCTGTGGATACTGCTTCCGGGCGACTCGGTTCGGCGTTCGGAGTTTCTGCTCGGACGGAGAATGGAGGTTGAATCACAGCCTATGTGTCAGTCGTGTTTTTGGCAGTTATGCGCATGGTACTTCCTCTGCAGAACGGACCGGCTACGGGTACGTGTCGGTCGCACGGTAAGGCTACGGACAGTTCTCGGGAGCTGTCCGACCTGGTATCGGAATCGACCCCTGTGTGTTGGCACTTCACACTCTCCTGTAGAAGAAGAGTCTAGCAAGATAACCCATATTGTTAATATCCTGTTGTTCTCTAATCTTAACAATAGTATGTAATTACTGAAACTATAACACCTTTCCATGACATTTGTGAACATTTATGCAATCATCCATATTGAGCCCTCTTTGTTTCTATGCAGATACTTATTAGACTATTACCACAATCTTAACAGTTTAGATAAATGTTCGACATTCGTATTTATAAACAGCATGAAATCAGAATATTTTGCTACAAATGCTTAGCAAAATATAATCCCTCTGTGTGTTTTCATCAACAGCATGAATTCAGAATAGTTGGCAGAAATCTGTTAGTAAAGTGTAGCCTCTCTCTTGATAGTGCATAGAAATAAATGTTCAAGAGAATAATACAAAGTTTATTTGCATCAACACAAAATCCAGTTACACCACCGTGGTCCATTCAAACTATCCATTAATAAACAACAGGCCCCTGAAAGTGAAACCTAGAATCCATGTAGCGAGGTCCTGATTGCAGCAATTCCTTTTAAAAGGTGTGTGGCCCATGAGGAACATTATACCCAACAATCTAAGAGAGTCACCATCTCTTTGGAAACGCACAAGAGTTTGTGGCTTGCTGGGAGTCCTAGTTTCAGCCAGCAAGCAGCTAAACAGCATGTCCTTCAAATGCCGCTTCAGTTCAGACAAATCTATTATTTTTAAATCCTCTTTAATTGGAATGTTAGATTTAAGATTATAATTTTGAAAATGCCACTTTTAGAAAGTTGGTATTTTCCTGGCCAAAATCTCCTAAAGCCTTCTAGGAGTTTCCAGCTGCCTGGGCCAATTAATGGCTCCGCATTAACAATGTGAGATGGCCCAAACAGTGAACAATAGGGAACTAGTTGTGGAGTGATGGACCACACTGGCAGGATGGTTGGGAGCAGAGTGAAGGTGCTTAGGGAACATTTTCGGGATCTGTTTGCAAGCAATGAGGAGAACTAGATCCTTTGACACCACAGTTGTTCATTCTAAAAATCAGTAGACTGTGGTCAACAATGTCAGAGGCTGATGACAGGTCAAGTAAGACAAGGGTGCTAGCATTGCTAGAGTCTGCGACTATTCAGTTTGTCGAGAACTGATATTAGGGCACATTCAGTGCTTCTGTAAAGTCTAATGCTTTATGTGTGTCTTTTAAAATAGAGTAGTCTTAATCTGTACTTTAGAAGATTTTCTTCAAATGCCCATTTTTGTGAGTAATAAAACAATGGGGTTTGCCCTAATACCCAGTGTTATACAACAAGGTGTCCCCCAGTTACTTTGAGGCCCAAGAGGAGGGGGAAAAAGGCAACAGAATCAGAAGAACCTCTTAGCTGGCCTATCTAACTTTTACCTGGGAAATCACTCTAATTAAACATTTCCCCTTAAACCATAGATTTTCACTGCACAACACATTTTTTTTCTATTTTTTCTTTTTTGTTTATTTATCAAAAATATTTTCTTTTCTTATAGTATCATAAACTTTTTAGCGATACAGTTATTATAAAAATCACAAAAAATAATTACACATACGGCAGTGTCACAATATCATTTCAATTTACAAAAAGACCATGATTGTCTTCCGTTGATTTAGAGACAAGTTATACTATCCCCCAAGGAGACAGAATGAAAAAACACCATCATCCTTCCGTTCTCGCAGCAATATATGCGAACGAGAAACCATCAATATTGGAAATCATAAATGTACCCCAAAAGCAGAACAACCAGATACCTATTTTTAATCTCTCAGAACATGTTTTATCAACGGAGGAGGTTAAACTCCTGAGTAAGGGACTTTCTTTTGTCCCTAGTACACAACTCAATCGTTTCCATCTCAATCAAGATATGTTCTCCTTCTTTCGTAAGGTGAGACTGAAAAAATATTTCGCCTCAGTGGAAATGAACGAATCAGATGTTAACTATTCTGGTTGTAAACCTCCATCTACCTTCACACCTACTCTAGATATGGTAGGACCAGAGGTTAGTATTTTTGAAAAAACTGTAATCCAAGAACTACATAAAATAACTAAGTTTATTCCAGTTTATTCCCATACCAAATATGACCACTGCAGAAAGGAATGCTTTAAAAACCTTACAAAATAACCCACATATCACTATTAAACCTAGTGACAAAGCGGGGGGAATCGTGGTAATGGACACAGCTAAATACATTGATAAAATTAACACCATGTTACAAATACCAGAACATTACAAGCAAACCAACATGAGGGCCCTTGCGCAATTGAAAACATTGATCGATACTGTCACCACTAAAGCGTTTGTTGATGGATATATATGTCAGAAAGAATTGGATTTTTTGATTAAGACTAATACAGTGACACCAGCTCTATATGGTGTCCCAAAGACTCACAAAAATGTCTTGGATCCACCACTTAGACCTATTATATCCTCGATTAACTCTTGCACGGAGCCTTTGTCAAAGTATGTTGACGCCTTTTTATGTCCATTAACCCCTTCGGTGCTCATGACGGAATGGTTCCGTCATGACCCACGGTTGAGCTGTGCTCATGACGGAACCATTCCGTCATGACCACGCCCGCGCAAGATTCCGCCAGCACAGCGGCGGAATCTGCGCAGCATCGAAGGGGTTAACTACTCAATACGCATCGTATATCAAAGATACAGGCCATATGATAGCTACATTAGAACACATACCCTTTGACCATGACACGCAGCTACTTGTCACTCTTGATATAGAGTCCCTTTATACCAACATTCCCCAGGACCTAGCCATGGAGGCAGTGGCAGGCCTCCTGGCTAGAGTTCCTGGGGACAGGCCGGACACATTCATTTTAGAATGCTTAGTGTTACAGCATAACTATTTTGAGTTCAAGCAGAGCCTTTACCATCAAATCAAAGGGACCAGCATGGGGGCGTCTTGTGCCCCCAGTGTAGCGAACATATACATGGGGGAGTTTGAACGCAAACACATCTTTAATGAGGCAGCTCCTTTCTATGAAAATGTGTCCCAGTGGCACAGGTTCATAGATGATATATTTTTCATTTGGACAGGCTCAGAATCAAACCTTTTAGATTTCTTATCCTGGCTCCATCTAGGTGATAACAATCTGAAATGTACGTCCAACTACTCTGCAGACAAAGTAGAATTTTTAGATATTTGGATTTTGGGTATACAGGGACTTTTAGAAGTAAGTCTCTTCAGAAACCCACGGCTAAAAATACCATATTGGAACATAGTAGCTTTCATCCATCGTGCCAAAAGGATTCCATCCCCTTTGGAGAATTCTTGAGAATCAGAAGAAATTGTACCAGTATCGAAGATTTTATGAAGCATGCAGCACAGGTACAAGAACGTCTCTTACTTAGAGGATACCTCAGAAGACTGGTTCGCCAGTCACTCAAGCGAGCGAAGTATTATAACAAAGATACTTTGATTAGACACAATCCTAAGGAAATTTCGGACAAATTGGTCTGTGTGGTGGATCATTCCAGTATGAATTATACAATCAAACAGATACTGGACAAAAATTGGAAAATATTGACCATCGATGAAGAAAACTGCACTATGCAAAAACCAATGGTGGCATATAGAAGAAATCCCAATTTCAGGGATAAGCTAGTTCATAGCAGATTCAGGCCCCATGAAAAAGATTAAACAAACTACCATAGATGGGCTACCACCCCCGACAGGTAATCACAAATGTGGTAATTGCCACGCATGTGATTCGGCAATCAATACTCAGACAAGGACATATAGAGAGAAATCAGGAGCTATTAAACACATAGCAAATTGCAGAAGCGCAAATGTTATTTACCTAATCCTATTTCCTTGTGGATTAGGCTACATAGGGGAAACTTCGCGAGAGTTCCGAATCAGGTTTTCGGAACATAAATCTGCGATTAAAACAGGGAAACATTAAGCACCCTTAGTCAGCCATTTTCAAGCTAATCACCATACAGAGACCGAAATGAAGTGGCTTATCCTAGAACGGGTAGGATCAATACCAGGCAAAGAACCGAATAAAATACGTAAACAAAGAGAAAACTTTTGGATTTTCTCTTTGGATACAGTCCGTAGAGGCCTAAATGAAGAAATTACCTGGATGGTAACAACTTAACAGACATTGCAAGTCAATGTTCTCTATTTGCCACACATATCAGAATCATAAGATGCTTTCTCACAGGAACTTTTCCTTTTGTTCTCAAACCTTTACCCTTAAGGTATTTTCTGTATTTACATAACTTCAAAAGAACTTAGTTTTTGAATGATCTTACAGACCCACTCAGGCCTGTTTGCTCCAGAATAACACACTTTTGTGTCCATTTACAATTTTAAAATTGTTCGCACAATTAACATCAGAAAAGATGGACACTGCTACTATTCACAAATTTAGACGATGTATTTGGTTGATCGCTTAGATTACATCATAAATTTGGGCTTCCGCATCTACAACCACATTAATAATGGCATCTTAGAAAACCTTTGCCGTCCCTTGAAAAACCTCATTGGGGTAATAGGGCACCTTTGTACTATACGGTAACCCTATTCGGATAATTATATATTGATCTCACTTAAGTCTGCAGGCAATGGGGTTTGTCTAAGTACTTCAAAGGTTTATCTCTTTTTTCCTTTCCAAATAAGAAGATATAATAAGGATAGCATTATAACAGAGGTCATGAAAACTAGCCATCACTTCAAGACGGCAACCATCACGGGAGGGTTTCTTTAGTTATTTCGAGTCACATCATGAGAACATTTTTTTTTTAAACATATGTGATATTTGATAATAATTTTAGAAGAAGGACAGTCCGTATCTTTTGGCAGTATAGCATTCAACAATATTGTTTTTCTGTAAACAAGATAAACATTATGAAGATGGCATTATAGTAGTAGCCCTTTTTTAAAAAATAAATCGAAACCGATCACTACAATGATACTATTACAGACAGTTACATCTTTGAGATTTTGATATTTGAATAATTTAAAAATTCTCTCATCTCTTAAACACAAAAATAGTAATATTATCAGAACTCTTTATACCACTCAAAGATGGCGGTTACACTGGTGGATAATCTTTCATCCACTATGTAAATTATGGCGAGTAGATACATAGAAAATACGCAACATACTGTTATAAACACAAATGAAGGACAGTTGGTATCCTTCGGTAGAACAGTTTGGTTTTCATGGAAAAAACTGACAGGAAAACACGGTAAGAGTTACTGCCTGTAGCAAGTTCGACTCATATGTTTTTAGCAGCCTTTTTATAAAAAATACATATCGGGACCTATTGCTACAATGATGCTATTACAGATAGCTTACATCTTCAAGATTTTGATATTTGAATGATTTAAAATTTCTTTCATCCCTTAAATACAAAAATACCAGTAACTTTATTAGAATCCTTTATACCACTCAAAGATGGCGGTTACACTGGTGGATAATCTTTCACCCACTAGTTTGTTTATCGCGAGTAGATATTTCGAAAATCATGCGATACTATGCTATAAAAACAAATGAAGGATAGTCGGTATCCTTCGGTAGAACAGTTTGGTTTTCATGGGACATAACTGACAGAAAAACACGGTAAGAGTTACTGTTTGTAGCTAGTTTGACTCGTGGGTTTTAAATTTATAGGTTGCTGTGTTCCTTCTAATTACACAGAAATAACTATCGCTGACCCTCATTTTGCATCTGACTCTCGTTTTGTAGCTAGCGCGATTTGTTTTCTAACCGATAGGCTTCGGTCTTATCTAACAGACAGAAATAAAAACCGTTCACGCTAAGACCGTTTCCGGTTTTTGAAGCTAGCTATGAAATGGCCAGCGACACTACACTTTCGATATGCTTAAGCGGTGGGTTTTAAATTCCAACATTAATATGTGTCAGGTCCCCTTTTTAGTTTGCATGAGGAGCCCTTAGATAACCTTACGTTTCTGATCACGTTTCCGTGTACCTGCCGGTTCTAGTCTGTTTAGTCCTAGTAGGCACTTACAAACTTAGACCACCAGTTTATTAGAGCATTCTTTCATGTACATCATAGGACATTTTTCCTTGCAAATTTGAAAATGTTATTTTCCTAACACTCACATGTACATATATCCTCAGCTGTGGCTATTAAAAGATGTGCCTATCTGACACACGTTGCTATGTAAAACCAACATGTTACTCGTACTCTAGGTCTAGAGACGTGAGAATCATTAAAAGTACATGCACTCACAATTTTTTCTTCTAGATTATTAATTAACATCTAATATAACCATCCCATATATTCATCTGGTGGTTTCACTTTTCGACATATATAAATTCTTTATTTTATAAAGAGTTTTCTCATCTTTGTGAATTATCAGAAAATATGATATTATGCATTGACTCATTTTAGATTTTGTGTTATTTTTACAAAATAATAATATCCAATTCACATTTCAAATATTTCTCCCATTTACAGTTCGCAATTCTTGGGAAATATCAATTAATGATATATAATGATGCAAAAACAAAAAATCAGTTAACTACATACCTCATAACATCGACAGATATCTTTCAATTTAGGTAAGAATCCCTGTGGGGATATGTCCTTAGTGAGTAATAAAATCTATGAGTTTATTTATCTGTGCGTAATTTTTGATATTCTAATTTATAAATGGAGTCATCACATCCTATAAAACATGAAATGTATACTCTGTTTGTGAAAACACAGATCGGACTCTATTAACTTTGCCCTTTGGTTTGAGAGTAAAACTCCTTTAGGGGTAAGCCGTTTTTTCGGCCTTCATTATTTCTATCATAGAAAACATGATATAACAGCTTAAGTATTAACTATGACTATACTTTACCCTCCCTGTAGAATTTGCCTCTGCAAGAACAGACTTGTCTGTCTACTATGACCCGGACGTTCTAATCAGAGATACTTCCATGTCTTTAGATACATGTAGGTTTTTAAATCTTCTGGCTCATTCTTACTTTGGTGCAGGCATTTCTACTTGTCACGCTGCACAATTTCTACTAAAAATGATATACGTTTTTTTCACTTAGTATCACACTTTGGTGATCTTTAAATCTTATAAACTATCATAGTTTAAGTTCTTCCTTTATTCATATTTAGAACAAGTTGGCTCAGGAATAATGAGGCGTTGTCAATATGAACACATAAAATTTCTAAATAAATAATTGTTTTTTTGAATTATACGACATTTACCCTTTCTCCGTATTTTTACAGATAGACCCCCAGATCACTTCACAGATGAAAATTATACTTTTTCTTTGGTCCTGAAGAAGGTGATACAATTATATAGGTTGTCACCGAAACGTACGTAGACCATTCATCACGCCACTAGGACTCCTACTCAAGAACTACATCAAAAGAAAATCTAACAAAGAATTAATTGGATGGATCTGTGAAATGTCAAAATTGTGTTTTCAACAGAATGTGATATATATAATTCATGAACAGGACTCCTCCCCTCAGAAGTGGTTTTTACTGAGATTTCTTCTTTTGTGATTGGTTGTCTGTGTTGGTATGACTGTTGGTTTGCATGAGCAGAATGAAAGGTGAGAACGGAAGGATGATGGGTTTTTTTCATACTGCCTCCCTGGGGGATATTATAACTTGTCTCTAAATCAACGGAAGACAATCATGGTCTTTTTGTAAATTGAAATGATATTGTGACACTGCCGTATGTGTAATTATTTTTTGTGATTTTTATAATAACTGTATCTCTAAAAAGTTTATGAAACTATAAGAAAATAAAATATTTTTGATAAATAAGCAAAAAAAACAGAAAAAAATTTGTTGTGTAGTGAAAATCTATAGTTTAAGGGGAAATGTTTAGTTAGAGTGATTACCCAGGTAAAAATTAGATAGGCCAGCTAAAAGGTTCTTCTGATTCTGTTTGCCCTAATACCCATCCACTATCTTGGCAAAGAAGCATCAAACTATGCAAAACAATGATGTGGAAGAATAAATACATTCACATTAACAATTTGACAAATTCAATTGGTTCTATTCCATGGTACACAATCCCATTCTACTTAGTTGTATTCATAGTAAGGCACATACCAAATCATATTCCAAATTGGAACAATTGGTAAATTCTTTTAATTGTTCTCAAATTCATGCAGACACAAAACAATAGATAAACATTACACAAACAATTGCATGCAAGCACTTAGTCGTCCTTCTATACTGTTAGACCTGGCACCTTGGCGTGAGTTTCCCTTCCACTTTTTGATGGTGTGCCTCGATTGTTTTGCTGGTGTTGTCCGCTCAGGGCACTGCGCCACGGCTAATCCGTGCCGCAGTGCAAGTGCTCCCTAGGTAAAGTGTACCTGTAATTGATGTCCCTGATTGGTTTATTGGATTCACTGTCAGTCCCCAGTAGAGTGCACCAGGGGTGCCAGGGCTGCTGGTGGGCTTGCAGCGCTGGTTGCGCCACCCACAGAAAGCGGCCTTGTAAAATGTGTCTAGGGTCTGCCACCGCAGACCCTGTGCGCGGTCTGGGACCGTCGCACTGACTGCGCAAGTGCCCCCACTTGCCAGTCCCTAAACCTTCCCTTACCTACATATTAGCCACCCCTCTGGTAGGCCCAAGGGCAGGGTGCATTGTAGGCATAAGGTAGGACATGCCCTGATGTGTGTGGCATGTCTTAGTAGTGAATTACAGCCATTTTCGTTTTTCACTATTGAAGGCTACCTGCTCTCCCTAGGCCAGAATGGGCTGCTGGAGTCACTACACGCTGTGACCCCAGTGGACTCAGAGAGCATGGTAGAATGTCAAGTTTAGTATGCCTGAACTCAGAATAATAAAATACTTCTTGTAGTCAAGTTTATTTTAATATCCTGGGTTTGTAAATACTACTTTTAGAAAGTTAGTATTTACTGACCTGGCCATTTCAGTCCGCCTCTGCTGTGTGTGTGTGTTCTGCCTAGCAACAGTAAGGAGCAGGGTTGGGGAATCCCCAGAGACAGGTTGGCTGCCAGGTGGTGGGTAGAGAGGTGACACCAGGATGGGTGGGAGGAGTACACCTTGACTCTTGAATAGACCTGTGCTCTGCCACCACAAAGCCGGCGCCGCCCCCTGTGGGGCGGCTGATGTCTCTGCCCTGCTGCTGAAAGGAAAGAGCAGAGTCACCATAACAAAGTGCTCCAGAACTGGACTGAGCCAGGCCTAGGCCCCCTGGCGCTAAAGAACAAAAGAATCATGGTATAAAAGTAGGAGCCTGGCTCCTAAGAAATCAGAATCCTGTTTACCACAAAGAACCTCTGCCCGACTAGAAGGAGAAGAAGACGCTGGAGGAGCTGGCCTGCTGCTTGCCTTGCTGAGAAAGGAGAGGAAGAGACTACTACAAAAGACTTTGCTACTTTGTGCTTGAACATTCTCCAAGGGCTTGATCTGAGCTTGCCCCCTGAACTGAACCCCAGGACCAGTGGGTTCTCTGTGCTTTTTGCTCGTCCTCCAATTCGAGCCGTGTGTGCATCCCGCAGGAAAGAGACTGCGCCCCTCATCGCCCCTCCTAGGGCCGTGACACTCAGAAGCTTGCCTGCCTCAAACCCGTGAGAGCCCCGCTCCGTCCGGAGCCGCTCTCTGCCCCCGGGCTAGGTTGCTTGCATCCCTGTCACCGCCTGCCACTGGAGCGCGCTGACCGCGCTATCACCCCTCCCGCCGGAAACCGTCCGACGACTGTGATCTACGCCGGGTCATCCAGCTGCACTGACTGTGCCCTGCGACCCCGCTTCGCTATCCCCGGACATCTCAGGCCGCGCCGCCCCCGCTGTGGAGACCCTCCTGCACCGCCGTGCTAAAGGGTCGCTGGCCGCGCCTGCCTACTTGCCCACACCTGCTGATTGAGGACCCAAGAACACTTCTCAAGCTGAGAGTCGCACCGAGCTGTGCCGACTCTCCACCTCACGAAAGAAGTTCCAGTATCGGGCTCGGGGCCCGCAACGCCTTATTTCCCCGTTCGCAGGAGCCGATCGCTGTGAGTACTGGAACCACAAGTAACACTTGCAAGAGACTACAAAGTCTCCATTTGAAGCTAAGAACAAAGAACATTTGCCTGCTTTACAACCTGGTGGCATAGCGAAAACGTTATTGGTCTTGTGATAAGTCTGCTGAGATATATATACTTATTTTTACATAAAGAAGCGTATTTTTATATATATCCAAGTCTGGTGTCCGTTTCTGGGGGGATTGATGTATTTACTGTGTGTATGATTGTAAGTGCTTAACCAACAACGCCTGAGGAATCGCCTTGGCTGCTCACGCCACGCACCTAGAGGGTGAGCAAGGGTCATTCGCGAGGGGTTATCCTGCGCCCTGACGTGGAGGAGAGGGTTCCTGCTTGACACAAGGGCAACCTTGCGCCAACCAGAGATCCCCGACTCTAACATTGTTGGCAGCGGCTGGGATTTCGGATTTGCACTTGTAATTTGCATACAGTGAATTATTAATCACCAGATAGTGAGAGCAGACCAAATAACGCAGCCACAGGTTTTCATTTTTGGAACTTTGTTGAGACATCTGCCATTACTGCAACCATGCCTAGCTCACTCTCCGCTGGAAGAGCACTCTCTGTGATTTCTGGAATAGATGAGGTGGATTGGGAGAGACTAGAAGGCTACTCGATGGAGCAATTGAAAGGCTACAGTGTAAAATTCCGAGTCCCCCATGCTGGATTCAAGAGGAGGACCCAGTACACCAAGGCGTTGAGAGCCTGGAAGGAGTCAAGAGACCCACGGAATGCGGGGGACATCGTTCCACCCGACAACCTTGAGGAGCCCAGCAGAGTCCGGTCGCCAGAGGAGCTGGCAGACAGGGCAGCAGACAGGGCGCATGCAATGGAGATGGCAAAGTTGGCAGGACAAATGGAAATGGAAAAGCAGAAGTTGGCCCTGGAGGCACAACAACGCCAAATGGATCATGATATAAGATTGAAGGAGTTGGAGCTGAAGGCGAAAAGTTTGGATACCGCTCCTTCTGGTGGCAGCACTCCACCGGTGCAGGTAGAGTCCAAGGTGTACATCCCCAAAGATGTAGTAAAGGAGTATTTTAGAAAGGATGACATAGGGCAGTGGTTTAGAGCCTACGAGGTGGCCATGTCTTCACACCGGGTCCCTGAGAAAGACTGGGGAGCGGGGTTGTGGGGAAGGTTCCTTGCTGAAGGGCGTGACACACTGTTAGATTTGCCCTTAGATCTCCAAGCCTCATACCCCCATATGAAGGAAGCTTTAATGACAAGGTATGGGTTAACTCCTGAGCTATATAGACAGAGGTTCAGGGAGACTAAGAAGATCCCTGAGAGTACGTATGTGGAGTATGTGACCTTTTTCTGCAGAGCGCTGGATGGTTGGGTGAAGGGTAGCAAAGTGAATGATTATCAAGGGCTGCTTGATTTAATTGCATGGGAGCACTTGTCCAGTCAATGTTTTCCTGAGCTACGCCAGCACCTGATTGATAGCAAGCTGTCCAACCCGAGGAAGCTTGCTGAGGAGGCGGACCGCTGGCTCAGCACCAGGGTCCACAAGGGTCAAGTGGGAGACTCCGCCAAAGGTGGGCAGGGTCCCCAGCAGAAGAGTGGGGGGGACAGGGGTAAACAGAAGGGGTTCCAAAAAGGCCCCCAAAGTAATTCCCAAGGGAACGAGCAGAAGGGTTCTCAGCCTCCCCCACCCCCGCAGCAGAACGGGGCCCCGACAGGTAGACCTGTTCCAAAGGGGCCCTTCAATTGTTATAGGTGTGGTGACCCGGGTCACATTGCCTCTGATCCTAAGTGTCGCCTGTTTGGTAAGACCGCACCCACTGGTGCTCCACCCCGGCAAGTAGCTAATGTTAACTTTGGGGAGGAGGTAGCAGTCCAGGAGGGTGGGGGTCCCGGGCAGATGACCCTAGTCTCGCTAGGAGACAGTGAGATGGTCCCCGAAACTTACTTGCCCTCTAACACTAAGAAATATGGGCAAGTAGTGACCATCAATGGAAAGAAGGTTGAGGCTCTTAGAGATACAGGAGCCAGCGTGACCTCAGTGAGGCAACACCTGGTGTCTCAAGAGCAGATTGTACCCAATGCCTACTGTAGGGTTGTCAATGCTGACAACATAGAGAGCCGTTGTCCAATGGCTCAAGTTCCCTTTGAGTGGGGGGAGGTCTCTGGTACTCTACAAGTCGCTGTGAGAACTGACATGCCTGTAGACTGTCTGCTAGGGAACGACCTGGAGAGCTCCCCTTGGGAAAAGGTGGAGAAGACCACGCATCTGAGGATGGTGGGTCTACCCGACTGGGCGTGCGTGACCACCCGGTCCATGGCAGCCAGTAGGGGTGTTGAGAGGGTCCTGGAGCCTGAGGGAGAGGTCCAGGAACCGGCCTTAGGGAGAAGGCGCAGGAGGCGCGGGAAACCGGCCCCCAAAGTTCCCACGGCCCAGGAGGAAGTAGACCCTGAGGGGGATGCTCTGGAGCCTACCGGGGAACAGATTGCCGAACTGGGAGACCTGCCTGAGCTGACCCATTGGCAGCAAGAAGGAGGTCCCTCCAGGGAGGAATTCTGCAGGGAGCAGAAAGAATGCCCTTCTCTCGTGGGTATGCGGCAGCAGGCTGCAGACCAGGCCAATGGTGTTCAGGCCAAAACACACTACGTGTACTGGGAGAGTGACCTCCTGTATTCCGAGCCTAAGGCTGCTGAACCTGGGTCAGCCCGTGTGCTGGTGGTACCCCAGAAGTTCAGAACCTTCCTACTGGGGCTGGCTCACGATGTGCCTTTAGCAGGACATTTGGGATGGACAAGACCTATGACAGGCTTGTCACCCACTTTTACTGGCCCCAAATGCACAAGAACTCAGATTCCTACTGCAGAACCTGTCAGACTTGCCAGGCAAGTGGTAAGAGCAGAGGGAAGCACAAGGCTCCTCTGCAACCTTTCCCTGTGGTCGGTACGCCATTCCAACGAGTGGGTATTAATATTGTGGGGCCTCTGGACCCCAAGACAGCCCTGGGCAACAGGTTCATCCTGGTCTTGGTGGACCATGCCACCCGGTACCCTGAAGCCATCCCTCTGAGGACAGTGACGGCCCCCGTGGTGGGACGGGCACTGATGGGAATTTTCTCCCGAGTGGGATTCCCTCTAGAGGTGGTGAGCGACAGGGGGACCAATTTCATATCCACATATATGAAATCCCTGTGGAAGGAGTGTGGGGTAACTTACAAGTTCACCACTCCTTACCACCCCCAAGGAAATGGGTTGGTTGAGAGATTCAACCGAACCCTCAAAGGCATGATCATGGGCCTGGACGGTCCGATGAGGCGTAAGTGGGACGTCCTCTTGCCATGCCTGCTCTTCGCTTACCGAGAGGTGCCACAGAAGTCTCTAGGATTCAGCCCCTTTGAGCTTCTGTATGGTCACCCGGTAAGAGGACCTCTGAGTTTGGTAAAGGAAGGCTGGGAGCAATCTCCCAGGAAACCTCCCCAGAATGTATACAGTTACATGCTGGCCTTCCGAAACCAGACTCGGCGTTTCAGGCAACTTGCTGAGGCAAACCTGGAAGCCAGCCAGGAGGAGATGAAGCGGTGGTACGACCGGAATGCCACTCTGGTAGAGCTTCAACCTGGACAAAAGGTGTGGGTCTTGGCCCCAGTGGAGCCTTGTGCACTTCAGGATAAGTGGACAGGTCCATTTGAGGTTGTGGAGCGCAAAAGTCCTATCACCTACTTGGTGGACATGCAGTCTCCCAGGAACCCTTTGAGGGTCCTACATGTTAACCGCCTTAAGCCCCACTTAGAGAGGACCGAAGTGGGCATGCTGCTGGCCACTGATGATGGAGTGGAAGAGGAGACCGAGCCTCTTCCTGACCTCTTAGTGGCCTCTGAGAAAGATGGGTCAGTGGATGGAGTTAACCTCTCACCCACCCTGACGCCCGAACAACAGGAAGATTGCCGCCACTTGCTGGGGCAGTTCTCCGATAGATTCTCCCTGGTTCCTGGTGTCACAGATTGGTGCGTCCATGATGTGGACACAGGAGACAGCTTACCTGTGAAGCACAAGGCTTACAGGGTAAATGACAGGGTCAGAGCTTGCATCAAGGAGGAGGTCTCCAAAATGCTTGCGCTAGGGGTGGTTGAGTCCTCCAGCAGTCCTTGGTCCAGCCCCGTGGTCTTGGTCCCCAAAGCTGCTGCGCCGGGAGCCACACCTGAACTCCGGTTCTGTGTGGACTACAGAGGACTCAATTCAGTAACGAAGACTGACGCGCACCCCATCCCCAGAGCTGATGAGCTCATTGATCGGCTGGGGGCTGCCCGGTTCCTCAGCACGTTTGATTTAACATCTGGGTACTGGCAGATCGCCTTGACCGAAGGGGCCAAAGAGAGGTCAGCATTCTCTACACCAGATGGGCACTTCCAGTTCCGAGTCATGCCATTTGGGATAAAGAATGCCCCTGCCACCTTTCAGAGGTTGGTCAACCAGGTACTGGTTGGGCTGGATGCGTTCAGTGCCGCCTACCTGGATGACATCGCAGTGTTCAGTGCCACCTGGCCCGAACACCTGCGCCACCTCTGGGAAGTGTTGATGGCTCTGCGCCGAGCAGGCCTCACGATCAAGGCAAGCAAGTGCCAGATCGGGCAGGGTTCCGTGGTGTACTTGGGACACCAAGTGGGGAGTGGCAAGGTGGCACCCTTGCAACCCAAAATTGAGACCATCCTGGCTTGGGAACCCCCCAAGACGCAGACCGCAGTGAGGGCCTTCCTGGGGCTCACTGGGTACTACAGGAGGTTTGTCAAGGGCTATGGAACGATTGTTGCCCCCTTGACAGAGCTGACTTCCAAGAAGCAGCCCAGGAACGTGATTTGGACTGACACCTGTCAGAAAGCTTTCGACACCCTGAAGACTGCCATGTGCACGGCGCCCGTGCTCTTGGCCCCTGACTTCTCCAAGGAATTCCTAGTGCAGACAGACGCTTCAGAGCATGGTGTAGGGGCTGTTCTCTCACAGACGACTGAGGAGGGCTGGGACCAACCCGTAGCCTTCATCAGTAGGAGGTTACTTCCACGGGAAAGTAGGTGGAGTGCAATTGAGCGAGAAGCATTTGCTGTGGTCTGGGCGCTGAAGAAGCTAAGACCCTACTTGTTTGGGTCTCACTTCCGGGTTCAGACGGACCACAGGCCCCTCAGATGGTTGATGCAAATGAGGGGTGAGAACCCGAAGCTGTTGAGGTGGTCCATCTCCCTACAGGGTATGGACTTTACGGTGGAACACCGTCCTGGTACAGATCACGCCAACGCTGACGGTCTGTCCAGGTATTTCCGCCTTAGTGACGAGGAACCCCCTGGGCAAGGGTAGTTCTCCCCACATTTCAGCTGGAGGGGACACGTGTTAGACCTGGCACCTTGGCGTGAGTTTCCCTTCCACTTTTTGATGGTGTGCCTCGATTGTTTTGCTGGTGTTGTCCGCTCAGGGCACTGCGCCACGGCTAATCCGTGCCGCAGTGCAAGTGCTCCCTAGGTAAAGTGTACCTGTAATTGATGTCCCTGATTGGTTTATTGGATTCACTGTCAGTCCCCAGTAGAGTGCACCAGGGGTGCCAGGGCTTGTGAATGCCAATGCTGCTGGTGGGCTTGCAGCGCTGGTTGCGCCACCCACAGAAAGCGGCCTTGTAAAATGTGTCTAGGGTCTGCCACCGCAGACCCTGTGCGCGGTCTGGGACCGTCGCACTGACTGCGCAAGTGCCCCCACTTGCCAGTCCCTAAACCTTCCCTTACCTACATATTAGCCACCCCTCTGGTAGGCCCAAGGGCAGGGTGCATTGTAGGCATAAGGTAGGACATGCCCTGATGTGTGTGGCATGTCTTAGTAGTGAATTACAGCCATTTTCGTTTTTCACTATTGAAGGCTACCTGCTCTCCCTAGGCCAGAATGGGCTGCTGGAGTCACTACACGCTGTGACCCCAGTGGACTCAGAGAGCATGGTAGAATGTCAAGTTTAGTATGCCTGAACTCAGAATAATAAAATACTTCTTGTAGTCAAGTTTATTTTAATATCCTGGGTTTGTAAATACTACTTTTAGAAAGTTAGTATTTACTGACCTGGCCATTTCAGTCCGCCTCTGCTGTGTGTGTGTGTTCTGCCTAGCAACAGTAAGGAGCAGGGTTGGGGAATCCCCAGAGACAGGTTGGCTGCCAGGTGGTGGGTAGAGAGGTGACACCAGGATGGGTGGGAGGAGTACACCTTGACTCTTGAATAGACCTGTGCTCTGCCACCACAAAGCCGGCGCCGCCCCCGGTGGGGCGGCTGATGTCTCTGCCCTGCTGCTGAAAGGAAAGAGCAGAGTCACCATAACAAAGTGCTCCAGAACTGGACTGAGCCAGGCCTAGGCCCCCTGGCGCTAAAGAACAAAAGAATCATGGTATAAAAGTAGGAGCCTGGCTCCTAAGAAATCAGAATCCTGTTTACCACAAAGAACCTCTGCCCGACTAGAAGGAGAAGAAGACGCTGGAGGAGCTGGCCTGCTGCTTGCCTTGCTGAGAAAGGAGAGGAAGAGACTACTGAAAAAGACTTTGCTACTTTGTGCTTGAACATTCTCCAAGGGCTTGATCTGAGCTTGCCCCCTGAACTGAACCCCAGGACCAGTGGGTTCTCTGTGCTTTTTGCTCGTCCTCCAATTCGAGCCGTGTGTGCATCCCGCGGGAAAGAGACTGCGCCCCTCATCGCCCCTCCTAGGGCCGTGACACTCAGAAGCTTGCCTGCCTCAAACCCGTGAGAGCCCCGCTCCGTCCGGAGCCGCTCTCTGCCCCCGGGCTAGGTTGCTTGCATCCCTGTCACCGCCTGCCACTGGAGCGCGCTGACCGCGCTATCACCCCTCCCGCCGGAAACCGTCCGACGACTGTGATCTACGCCGGGTCATCCAGCTGCACTGACTGTGCCCTGCGACCCCGCTTCGCTATCCCCGGACATCTCAGGCCGCGCCGCCCCCGTTGTGGAGACCCTCCTGCACCGCCGTGCTAAAGGGTCGCTGGCCGCGCCTGCCTACTTGCCCACACCTGCTGATTGAGGACCCAAGAACACTTCTCAAGCTGAGAGTCGCACCGAGCTGTGCCGACTCTCCACCTCACGAAAGAAGTTCCAGTATCGGGCTCGGGGCCCGCAACGCCTTATTTCCCCGTTCGCAGGAGCCGATCGCTGTGAGTACTGGAACCACAAGTAACACTTGCAAGAGACTACAAAGTCTCCATTTGAAGCTAAGAACAAAGAACATTTGCCTGCTTTACAACCTGGTGGCATAGCGAAAACGTTATTGGTCTTGTGATAAGTCTGCTGAGATATATATACTTATTTTTACATAAAGAAGCGTATTTTTATATATATCCAAGTCTGGTGTCCGTTTCTGGGGGGATTGATGTATTTACTGTGTGTATGATTGTAAGTGCTTAACCAACAACGCCTGAGGAATCGCCTTGGCTGCTCACGCCACGCACCTAGAGGGTGAGCAAGGGTCATTCGCGAGGGGTTATCCTGCGCCCTGACGTGGAGGAGAGGGTTCCTGCTTGACACAAGGGCAACCTTGCGCCAACCAGAGATCCCCGACTCTAACATATACAAAATTCTATATTCCTTCCTACCCCCCAATTTTGGAGTTTTGTGTTTGCTCTATAACTAACAGCAATCCACATGAGGTACAAGCTACACCTCTGAAACCATTTCACAGTGTGTATGTAAAATTTCAACACAAAGTTGTTTTCAATGGACTTCTCTATGTTCAGGCAGTCGACGTGTTTCAGCCCTTACATCCGGGCCTCATCAGGACAAGGGTAGGAGGAACAAACCTAGAATAGGATCAATTGAGTGTGTCCTATTGTTAATGTGAATGTATTTATTCCTCCACATCATTGTTTTGTATAGTTTGATGCATTTGTGTGAGTAACCACATCTTCTTACCAAAAACATACTGGGTATAAGGCTTCTTTTAGGACAAGCTTGAAACTTATAAGCCTCCTTTGTTTTTCCCAAGTCTGTCAGTTGGTGTATATTTCCAAATATAAAATAACTCAGTTAAAGATATTCTGCAAAGGAAAATAGACACTCAGGATAGCACACATAAGTCTAACATATGTTTATTGTGAAATACCCAGCAAGCACTCAAAATAAGCAAAACAATTGCCAGATTAAACAATCAGAGCTTCACTTCAATCAGCTGGAGCATGTAATGTTGAAATTCGATCATTTCAGCACTACATTCAATACTTTTTCTTAATGCAAATTAATGGAAGCGTGAACATGTGATGGACTGAAACCTAAAGATAGGTGCTACCGAACAGGTGCCGGTCTCTTCTTGTAGGAAGAATGCAGAATGCAAGAAGGCCTAGGGATACTGATGCAACTTTATTCCAGTAAAAGCTCACTCTACTACTTGTACTAGCCTTGCATTGATGTGACAACTTCAGAACAAGGCTTCACTAAGTTAGACAGTTAAGCTAAGATGTGCAGTGTATAACACATGATAAGAAAATGGAAACTCATTTAAAATGTGTGTAAGTAATTACTGATTTCTTTAATTAATCAAAGGAAAAGGTTGGGGAAATGAATAATTAATTGTTTCATATTTTTGTAGATTTTTATGATTAACATTTACTGTTCAACTGCTATATGATACATGTAACCAGGGGGTGAACAAATTTGCTCTGATTGTTTTTGTATGCATGGGGCTAATAATTTCACTCCTGGCCATTGCCTATATTTTTACATTTTTGCTTGTATGGTTTAAAACAAACCGAAGAAAGATTTTAAAGAAAGTGTGTAATTGTGTAATAATTCTAAGGCTACATTCTACAAATGAAATTGCAATTAATTAATGTACAACATATCAGAGATAATTTGTTTATAAGTGCATTAATGTTCACACATTGTATTAACAATTGTTAAGACATGTATATGGGTACATTTACATTCTCAAGACCCCATTCTCAGTGGGAAGATAATATTCCTACAACAAATCAATGGCATACTGTTGAATAATGGCAGCTTTGAATTCTTCCATGTCATATCCCTTTTCATATTTGAGTGCATGGGGCAATGCCTTTATTACTGCAAGCATGTTGGATGGTGCACCTCCTCAATTTAATCAGAACAAATATTGATATTCTGACAAGAATAATTGCAATTACGAATTCAAAGATATTCATTCTCCAATTCCCAAATATATCCAACACTCAGGTTGAAATCATTTCAAATCTAATGAAATGTCTTCTCGCTGCCCTTAATGTGATCTATGTATCTGTTCATGTATGCTAAGAGAAGTGTTTGTGGGGATGGGTGCAATATTCAGACCCTGCTATCACAAAGAACTCCCCTTTTATGGAGATAATATAATCTGAGGCCATTCTATTATGTATGATCATGGTCTTATAAGCATCTAACTTGTCCGATATCAAATCTAGGAAATGACAGTGGCATTTGCTACTTCTTTCAGTATCTAGGCATTGTGTCCAGTCACTCAGTGGCCTTTCCTAAACCACAGCTAAGGAATAGAATGGAGCTGAATCAGTTCACTTTGGAGACTTTGATGCTCAACTGAAACTGCTGGAGAGGGTGGACTGCCAATTGTCTGTTGGTGGGAACAAGGTAGCCAGAATAGCAGACCCTGAACGCTTTTTCTACACAGCCTAGCATAGGATTTTTTTCCATGGATGAAATGTGCATTGTTCCTTTAACATCAACGATTGTGAAACACCATCACGTGGGAAGACTTTGTACAAAGGGGGTTGCTTCATATTGTATAGTCACTACAAGAATATCACATTCACTTTTGCCCACAAAAACACTTCAGTTTGTTATTTCATATTGTTCTGAAAACTTCCCCCTCTTAGAGAAGGCCGAATGGGTAACAATGGAGTTATAGCAACCCTTGGGATTCAAGGTCCTACAAAAGTCTAGGAAGGTGCTAGCAGATTCTGGCAGTTGGTGCCCATATAAGAACAGATCAAGACAAATTTTGTTTTTGCTAAGGTGGCACACCGATCAAAGGCACACCCTCCAGTACATCAAGAGTAACTGCATGCAGATCCAGCAGGAGAAAAGATTAATAGTTTGGTGATATTTCTCAGGCATCAGTATGTAGGAGTTGTTTTCATACACAGGGCGACCGCTCTGCTCAAGGATAGGATATTTACTGATATATTTCCTTTATAACTTCCCATTTCACAGCAATGAAGTATCCCACCAATTGAGGGTAGTGACAAAGATAGCTGGCAAGACCAATAAGGGGATACAGGATTTAGGAGAAAATTGTTTACCTCAGGTGGGAATGGTAACAATGAGGGGTAATAGGCACAACACTGAATGGCCGTGGCAGTGCAGACAATGAGGGTGGGCACCAGGGGTCTGATCCACTGGGAGGTGGCAGTCAGCAACAGAAACAGTTCTGGCAGGAGGCTCTGGCCTGGAACTCAATGCAGCTGGAGAGGCGGACACCAGTGGGCAGGTATTTAGAGGAGCATATCCAACTTGCCAGCCCACAACACTTGACATCTGTGCTGGTTATGAGCAGCACCAGGTAGGCACCATTCCAGTAAGGCTGCAGAGTGGACTTGTTCAGATGGAAGCAGATGTAGATCTAATCACCAGGCTTGAGAGATTGGCAGACTTCAAATGGACAATCAGGGAAGACAGCTTAAACCTGAAAATGTAGACTATAAAGAGAACACATACACTATTAGCAATATTGGTTGCTGTTTTAAACATGTTGCATCCAGAATTTTGGAAAACCCATACTTGATTTTGCAGTGCAAGCCAAAGGTCAGTAGTCAATATCCTACATAAAACACAGGAATTTGCCAATGATTGGGAGAGGCCTTTGCCCCAGGTAATCGCAAGAGGTCCCTCTGGGCTGGGGAACAGCCACTCGTATGCCAACAGTCATTCCAGTGTGGAAAGCTGGGCCCAGAAGGTGTATGTTTTCTTCCAAAAGAACATTCTCTTCCCAACTGCAGTCTGATAAACACCGCTAGTCCACTGCGAGCAGGTATGCAGTGCACAGGTCCTAAAGAAAGTCTAAAGGCAAGTTAGCTATTCCATGCGCTCACAGTGAAACACAAAGAAGTGGTATTATGATGGTAGGATGCTATAAACATTCTAAAACATGTTAGAACAGTTCCTTTTGTTCTCACTGTTAGAAACATGCACAAGTGCTGTTTAATATATTTGCTGTGTGGTTATGGCTCAGGTACTAAGTAACAGAATAAGACTGTTAAAATAAACACTTTAAAATATACGGAGCCATTATTGCGGCAATGCTTCAGTGTGCTTCTCTAAGAACAAAATTGGGTTAAATTACCATTGTGTCCCTGATCATTTTATGTTACTGTCAGTAACCCAGAAAACACCACCCCTGCAGGAATGTTTGGTGAGTTATGTTGGGCTGTGTTTCAAATAATATTCCCTACTTAGCGGCAGTGCACTGAACTTGCACCTTTGGGTTAAGGACCCAACCCATGGAGACCTAAGGTAATAACCCAAGACATCTGCCCTTATGCAGGGATAAGGTACCAACCACCATTCTAGGTACTTTGACAAAGTCCACCTGGAGGTCGATGAAGGGGAACCAAAGAAGAGGGAGAGTGGTGGCATAGGTGATCTTTCCCAGTATTATAGGATTAGCAAGTGACACATTAATGACAATTACTTTGAGTCCTAAAGGATGTGAAGAGCGCATACCAATAGGTTGCAGTGACATGAATATTGGCATCCCTACCAACATGGACGGCTCCATGGTACAATCATGCAGCGTTGGGGAGTAAAACTTATGTTCATCCACATGCACTGCACTATCTCTACACACTCCATCAGGATCCCTTGTGCACTTCTGCATGATCAATACAGGTTCTAACTCTCAGTGGCTTGCTTCTGTAACATGCATAGTAGCATCATTGGTCAGTAACAAAGCTGCTTTTTAAGCCGCTGAATCAGCAAGGGCATGCCCTCGGGACACCTCATCAGCGTGGAAGCTCTGAGGTACTTTAAGCAATGGCCAGATGTTAGTTGGCCGTTGGCCAACAGTTTCCACCAGTGAAGCCATCAGAGGCTGTTTCGGCAGAAACATGATAGTTCGCCCAAATCGAAATTGAGTGGGTAAACTGAGAGTTTGGTGTACAGGGTATTATGCCAAATTTGTGACAGAGTACCATGTCCACCAAACTCTAAATAAGCCCTAAATGTTTTATATATTTAGATTTCCATGTTATCCTAATCAGATACCCGGAGTAACTTTTGTTCTAGTTTAGAGTTTCCCTTGGAATAAACTCATCTTTGCTGATGTCTCATTTAAGCTTAGCTAAAGGGGCTAGTTGCCAGAAGTTTCAAGACGGAAATCTTGTTTAGAATACCATGATGACCTTCACTAATATAATCAAAAGAAAAGATTAGTATGCAGTCTGCTCTTCCTTCTACTGTTTCTTTACCTGTTTGTTGCCACATATACCAAACTTTAGTTTCTGTTGAGCCCTTTGCCTTCTCCTATAATGATGCTAAAATCCAGTACATTTCACACCTTCCTAGTAGGCTGAGTAGGGCCAATACTTTCTGGGCTGTTGCTCTTCGGGATCGAGACTTGGGATATAGGCCCATTTAGATTTTCTATCACCTGCTTGGCTCACCCCTGATCATACTTGTTTTTACGAATGTTCAGGTTAGGGAGATATTGTATTCATTCACAATGAATACTCTTCCTATATTGTGCTCTTGGTGCATATTGTCACAAGGATAGTTTTTAGTGATTCTAGTTTGTTCAGATAATGCAGGCCTAAATTATCTCTCAACTTGATTCTAGTAATGAGAAATTCATTTTTGTAGCTGCATCTTTTATATGCCTAGAACTTTGTAAGGGTTGCTTTTTCCTCTTTGCATCTCAGTAAGTGTAGACACTTGTTTTTATTTATTGTAAGGCTATATTGATTTATGAATATAAATTGTGAGAGAGATGTAAAGTTAACTGGGAATGGAAGTTTTGCTTCTGTGAAGTTCAATGGGAGACAATCAATTTTTTCTGTGCTTTTAGTTACCTCAGTTAAATCTCCTGTTCTATTTATGTTTGTGGGTGACTTTTATGAAGAGCGTCCTCTCTTACCACCCTTTTTTCAAATGATTGGTAAGTAAGGCAGACACCTTGATAACATTTTTCTTCCTCCAGGAGAGGAAATATTCAACAATGGGTTCCCTGTTATTCTTTGCTCCTATGTTCCCTAGCACCCTTCCTAATTAGCTGACCAAGGAGAATTACGTCATTTATAGATGGTGTTTTCAGCAGGTTCCTCATCCACTCCTCCTTGGCTGCATTGTTTGGTATTTGATTCTTTGTAGCTTCTTTAGTGTCACAACCTACTGCTAGATTAATATTCATTGAATATAAAATGCTTACTAGGTTCTCTGTTAGTTGCAAGTGATTTATTTCCAAGGTGTCCCACAAAAGGATTGTTTGCTTTTTTGTCTTTGTCCAAGGTAGATTTGTAGATTTAAAATAATTTCCTATCAGTGGTTGTCAGTGGTGTTGCTATATTCAGGATTATTTCAATTTGAGGCTCAGTTTTTGTGGACCGAAAGTTTATGTGGCCATAGATTCAAGCCTAAGACATACAGAACTTTTGCCCAGTAGTGGATTTCGACCCCAGCCCTGCAAATGGCTGCCACTAGAGTTAGAACTTTGGCTTTCTTTTTCTTCAAGCAATTTATTAGAGACATTGGACAAGAATTGGCTTTGCGCTCCTTGACCAAAGGTACGTAGTGTGCAATCATTTGTGAGTGACTGGTTGTGAGATAGGTTCAATTAAGTTGGTTGTTTCTAAAATGTCCATTCTCACTTTCTCACTTCCACTCTCACTGTCAGTAATAGAGAGCAGGCACTCACCCTTTTAGTTATGGTGGTTATGGATAGCTTTCTATACTTTCCATGGACCTTGTTCTAAAGCTCATTTGCCTTGTCTTGTGTTACTGATTTTCTAATGGACTGTATTATATTGGCAAGTGCAGTAGCTGATATTATGTGCTGGTGGAGATTGGATGGCAGTAAAAAAGGTTTCTTTCCTCCCATCGGGTAAATTTGTAGGAAAGTCGTTCAACCTTTTGAAAGGGCAAGATTTCACTGTGTGACTCCTTAATGATTTAGTGTTTCTAATGAATTTGCACAACATACAATATTGTAACCAGTATAGACGGGTTAATTACAGAATACAAAGCTCCAAAAAGTGTGAGAAACATGTTTCGTAAGTTAAATGTTGTAGGAGTAGGATACATACCACTGGCACTGCTGGCATTTGAACGCTTGAGTGAATGTGATCATTTGAGTACCCTTGGGTTTGGGCACAGTTGATGGTAAATGGTTTATTTGATCATTGCTTTTGCCCAGTTTTGCCTGGGTTCTAGGTGTATTGTCATAAATTCCTTCCAGATATCCAGGGCCATAAGATGTGAAAAGTTCCAATGGCATGGACAATGCAATGGACCATAGACTTGAAGACACCAATAATTCAAAGCATCATTGCATTGTGCCATTTTACATGGGTCAGCTATTTTCCAAAAGTCACTGATACACAACAGTGTAAATGTACCCTGTAAGACATAACAAAAAATGTGTGCCCCTTTTTTAATGAAAGTGCAACTCAAATCAGCACCACACACACATGGTAGGATAAGGAATATAACAAGAACCATACTTTTACTAACAATAGCTTATCACAGTGTACAAACTACAAATGTATAAACATAAAAATAAACATCTGATAAAGTATTAGACCTGTGCTCTCTATTTTAAAATATTTTAACTCATTGTTCCAGTGTGAACATGCTCTAATTGACGTGACCGCTCCAATTTCTTTTGTTAATAATGTGTTAAAAATGGGTTTCCTGGTTGGCTGAGGTATACACCAAGGCCTGGCAGGAACCATCACTCTAGTCAGGGAAAGCTAGATGCACACTAAAAGATAACCTTTGCTCACCCTCTGGTAGCTTGACACAGAGCAGTCAGGCTAATCTACAGAGGCAATGTGTAAAATATTTGTGCAACACACATACACAGTAACACAATAAATACACCACAAAAAGACTCCAGAAAGGTTTAGGAAAATATAGAATATTTATCTGATTGAAATAAGATCAAAACAACAAAACTCCACGCAGTAGAAGTCAAGCTATGATTTTTTAAAGATAAAATGCAAACAGTGCTTAGGAGTCACTAGCGGTCAAAAGGTTACTTGAGGTTGTGAGGGACTGATGAAAAGCCAAAGTTCAGGCCTACAACAATGGAGGGCAGGCCAGACACAAAACCCACGCAGCGCTAGCTGAGAAAGTACCTTGGATGGAGCAAAGTATTGACACTGAGGGCACAAAGCATCGATCTTTTCCAAGTAATCGGGCGCTGGTTCATCGTCGACCTTTGCTGAGGTGAAGGCAATGCTTTTTCGAGCCCCAGTGTCTGTGTAAAGGGCGATGCGTCATTGTGGGTCAGCGCAGTGGTGACGATGCATTGATTTTGTAGCAAAACAGCTGCAGAACCCACTTCCGAGGCACAGAACTTAGAGGGGGATCCTCAGGCAAGAGTAGGATGCACAGCAAGCAGAGTTCAGCAGCACCAACAGAATTGCAGGAAGTCGTTTGTGTCCCCGAGACTTTAGAAAACAAGAGGCAAGTCAGCAAGCCCTTGGAGATCACTTGGAAGGAAGGCAGAGTCCAGCTCTCCTTCAGCAGAGCGGGGGAGCAGCAGGGGAACAAGTAGTAAATCTGTCCTGCTAGAAAAGCAGCCCAGTTATGTCCTTTAAGTAGCACAGCAGTCCATCTGACAGAGGTTCAGTTCAAAATTCAGAAGTGTCTCATTTCAGGGGGGTCAGAGGCCCAGTACTTATACCCAGAAGTGGCTTTGAGGTAGGTGGTGACTTTAAAGCAACTCTCTGAAGTGCCCAAGAATACCTTACAACCCAGCCCTGTCTGTCAGGCTATCCGTTGGATGTAAATCAGTGCTTTGTGTGTGGATAGGACACTACCTATTGAAGTGTAAGTGTCAGCCCCTCCCATTCCTCCCTGCTCAGGAAGATCTATCAGAATGCAGATGAGTCTGACGATACTGTGTTTGTGCATTACCTCTAGCCACCCACAAAGTGTGGCTGTCATCCAATCCAGACACGTATTGTAGACAAGCTGTCAGGCACAAGAGCTGTAACTGTAGAGAAATGTCTACATTCTAAAAGCAACATTCTTAATAAAATAATGTTCAATCCAACTACAACAATAAGGAGGATTTATCAATATGATTCTGAAAAATTAAACATTAAAAAGCTACCCCTCTCTGATCAGGAATTACAGCTGAAAAGTGTATTAAAGAATTCCCAATTCTGGCCTATATGAGAGGTAGGGCTCACAGTAGTGAAAAATGAAATAGGCTGTTTGTTACTACCAGGACATGCAAAACGTACAAGTGCATGTCCTACCTTTTACTTTCATGGCACCCTGCCTTTAGGGTTACTTAGGGCCTACCTTAGGGGTGACTTAAATGTACTAAAAGGGGAGTTTAAGGCTTGGCAAGTAGTTTTAAATGGCAAGTCAAAGTGGCAGTAAACTTCCCACACAGGCACTGCAGTGGCAGGCCTGAGACAGGTTTAAAAGGCTGCTTCTGTGGGTGGCACAATCAGGGCTGCAGTCCACTAGTAATATTTAAAGTACAGTACCTGAGTATGTGGTATACCACTTTACAAGGGACTTACCAGTACAAAAAATATGCAACCAGATATACACCAATGCCAACATGTTTAAGTGAGAAGCACATGCACTTTTAGTACTGGTTAGCAGTGGTAAAGTACTCAGAGCCCTAAGGCCAACAAAATGAATCAGCAAAACGGAGAGGTAAAACGCAAAAAATCCAGGGGAATGTTAGGTTTGCAAAACCCATTATCATTATGCACCTGTTATATGCTTTATTAGGCTAGCAGTGTGCGGCTAAATAGGAGCCATTCATATTTGCTGCGTGCAACCCGCTGAGTTATCCATGTAATGTGCAAACTTCAGTTAGCAAATGTGACACCATTTTGTATTTCGTAATCCCTCTCTAGGTGTGTCTGAACTAGGCCTCATGACTCATATTGCTTGCCTCAGCAGAACCTCGTGTTCAGTGATTATTTTCCTTAGTTGCTAAGGTTGGATCCTGTCTCACTAATGAATAGGCCATTCTGCCCTTGCATACCTATCCTTGTGTGTAACTCTGCTCCCACGTTAGGAGACGCCGAGTTTCAGCACGGCAACCTTGAGCCGGAGATAACATGTACCCATCTAGCAGTAGATAGCTCATCTCCCTGTGCCCCTTTGTTCATGTTCGGCCTGAGCCGGTAACTTTCCACTGTGGGTGTGGTTGGGGGTTCTTGGAGGAATGATTTTGCATTGCAGACTGTTGGGGAGGCAGTCCCTCGACAGACATCTTAGGGTGCAGTTCAGATTGGACTCCTCTGCAGAGTATTACTAATAAAACATTGGTTTGCATTCTCTGTCTGTCCGACTCTTCATTTGTTTGGAAGGCTGGGATTAGGTGGTTGCAGATAACCCAGGTGGCACTTCCTTAAGTTGGCGCCCCACGTGTGGCCCCTCCATCGGGTATCCCATCCTTACCCTAATTGGGTGTAAGGAGGACGGGTTGTGTCTGGTGGGATGGCCGGATCAGGGTACCCTACATGATAGCGTTTTGCACTCGCAGCTGCCCACCTGTCTGATCGGGCGGCTCCTCATCTAGTGGACTCCCGGGCTTGGGTCCTGAGAAGGCGTAACGCTTGGATTTGACCGTGGAGAAAAATCTTGCTTGACCTGAGTGCACCAGGTGAATGATTTGATTCTTGGAAGAATGTGGCACCATGGTTGAACGGCACAAGCCTATGGGCTGTGTCTTGGTACAGTCGATGGACTGTCTTGGTTTGGGTGGGTTTGTGGACCATTGTAAAGGCCCAGAGTGTTTGCAAATGCTCTGCCAGGCCAACTGGCAATTCGGCATCTTCTTGAAAAGCCTGGGGCTAGAGCCTGTCTTCGTGTCTCGGTGCAATTTTTGGACTGCCTTGTCTCGGTGCAGTCCGCGGACCGGAGGGTGTGGTTCTTGGGCTGTTTTGGTTTGGTTTTGGCTCTTTTTGTGGGCTGGCGTTATAGTTCTCCATTGGGGACAGTGCATATGTCTTATATTATGATGCCCTGTCTAAGTAAGTTAAGGTGCTTTGGATGTCAGTGTTGTTCTACTGAGGCTCGATTAGAAGAGAGGCTGCCTGCACCTCCAGAGTGTACCCCAAATTTTGATGTATACATCAAGCACGGCATTGGCCCTATTATGTTTAGCACATTGTGGAATAAATATACGAGGGACAATGCTGATTTACAGTGGCCGCTTACTGGCACATTTGATGAACAGAAGGTGAATTACTTGCAGGACAAAATGTTTGCGAAGAGGAGCAGGCAGTCGATGTTCGATTCTATAAGGGTATGGCAGAAGGAAGCCAAGCAGTGACAAATGAGGGCAAAGAAGCAAGCTAGGAGGGGGCAGACGCAAACAATAACACAGAAAGCGATGGGTTATGATAAAGAAGGGATCGAGAAAGGCATACATTGTGCAGATAGGAAGTTTCGATTACAAAGTGATAAGTGTTATGTTGCTAGAGAGGAAGGTGATGATCTCATTGAGGAGTTGTTAGACACTCGACCCCCACCACCATATGCCCCTGAATGGATATATCCTGCAGTTCCGACGTCCCAGGCATCTCTTTCTTCTGCCTCTGGATCCGCTATTCCTAGTCATACTGTTTCTAGCCCTGCTGCTTCGACCCCGACCCCGCCTGCTTCTTCTACACTTTCGTCAGGCACAGGGGCAGGAGCCGTTAGCTCTCCTCTTTCGTCTCTTGGGTCTGCATCTGTGGTTATACCTTCTCTTACTCCTGCAGCACAGTCTTTCTTTTTGATGGTACCTGTTTCTTCATCAGCTCTTTCCCCTCCGAGTGTGTAACTTTAGACTCTGCAAACTGCAGAGACGCCTTTGCATGGAATGCATGAAGCGGATTCGGCAGCAGCGCGTGACCACATGGAGAGAGTGTTGGTGACCTCTGCTGTGGGTACTGAGGAAAAAAAGATTGTGGCTGACCAGGCTGCACAATGGGCCCGGAATCCGGTATATAGTGTGGAAGATGTGTGGAGTGTGATGAAAGATTATGAGCTGTATGTACAGCAACATGCTCTTAAACATATGTCTGCCACACTGATTGTATTGTGGGAAAAATGTTTCAAAGGTATTGCACCTCAGATTATCTATGACAGATATGGCCCCTAGTGAGGTTTTCAGTAATGTCACAACATTAGTGGGTTATCGAGGTAGATTGGTGGTGGTGGTGCAGTCAGAGAATACCTCGTACTCTCATCAGAACAAAAACTATTTTGATGACCCTCATGGCAAACAGTACTATCGTGATGACTATGACATGGGCAAAGTGACAGGGTTGTCCCACAGCTAGGACAACCCAGGACAGGGCAAGGGACCAGTTCTGGTGCCTGTAGATCAGTGCAAACCCTATGTCACTGCGGATTTGCAAGGCACAGCCAACACATTTTTGATTGACACAGGTGCTATGAATAGCTCTGTTTCTCATTCGCTGGTCCTAGGGGCAGCGCTGTATGGCCAAAATAATGTTTTTGTATGTTTTTCAGGCATGCCGGTTGTTAGACCCATTTCCAAGCTCCGTGCTCTGACTATTGGCCCTTTTATGGTAGATTCGCCATTCCTGTTGATGTCAAATTGCGGGGAGAATTTGATGGTATTGGATTTGTTAATATGATTACATGCCACTATGTTTTGTTCTCCTGATGGTGTTTACATGATCATTGGGCCAAAGGTGGCCCGTGCAACACAGTGTTTTGCAAAAGATGCGCCCCTCCCTGCTGAGTTTAAAGATGTGCCGCATACCAAAGACAATGCCATATTGCCCTGTATTCCGCAGTACAAGATCTCGCAAGCAGGTGAAAAGGCTTTATTGCACATAATACAGGATTTGATTGAGTCTGGTGTGGTTGAGGAGATTGTGGCAAATGTGTGTAATAGCCCTATCCTTCCTATTCTTAAAAAGGCTCCATTGGATTCTTCTGATTATCATCCAGATGTTTATCTCTTTGTAATTGACCTTCGTGCCAGTAAATACATTTTAGTGCCCCAGTATTCTGTAGTCCCCAACATTAATACGTTACTGACGATGATTCCCCATCAGCAAAATATATTTCCGTAATTGATTTGAAGAATGCTTTCTTCAGCATTCCAATCCATCCAGATAGCATATATCTGTTTGGATTTGCCTTAGCCGGCAGGAGCTTAAGATTCTGTTGTGCTCCTCATGGCTATACAGAAAGCCTGAGTGTCTACAGTCAAGCTTTAAAAACTCAATAGGATTCTCTTGTACTTCCCTCTGGTAATGTGCTGTTGCAGTACGTTGACGATCTCCTTGTGGCTTCTGATACAGAGGATGGTTGTAAAGATTCAACTGTTAAATTGTTGTTACATTTAGCACACCATGGCCATAAGGTGTCTCTTTCAAAATTTCAATATTGTCGACAGGCGGTCACCTATTTAGGTCACCTACTGTCGAAGGAGGGTCGCAGACTAACACCTGAGCGTATAGCTAGTATTATTGGCCGTACGCCAATTAGAGCGACAATGGCGTCAGCAATACTCTTCAGGAAAAAGACTACAGTATATCTCTGCTCAGAAAGAGTATAAGAAAAGTATTCTGACCGCCAAAACAGCCTTCTTCTCGGACCGTATCCTGAAATGTAACAAAAATTCGAAGATCATTTTCTCTATAATAGATGAACTTTCCATACCTTGTTAAAGGCTGCTCCTTCCCAAGGATTATGTGACTCATTGAATGACTATTGAGAAGATTTCCTTAATAAAAGCTAGTATCCCGTCTCATCCCCGTCATTTGGGTTCTCCTAGCCCACACTATAATAACAGCACCCTAAGTGGTTTCCCTATCATTAGTGATAAGGCCTTTCAAGACCTACTAGTGGAAGCCAAATCAGGTGCTCCCTCTGATTGCTGCCCTCCTCACATTTTAAAAGAGTGTTTTGCAGTTCATTACGGCCCTGCTCTCGCCTTACTGAATTAATCCATTATATCAGGTATAGTCCCCTTGGCTTTTAAAAGAGCTATAGTGGTCCCTCTCCTAAAAAAGCTTGGAGCTGATCCTGCGCTCCTTTCCAACTACCGTCCCATCTCTCTGCTACCTTTCCTGGCCAAAATCCTTGAGGGCTACATAGCCAAATGTCTCTCTAATTTCTTGGAGCAGTCTAAATATTTGGACCCTCATCAGGCCGGTTTCCGACCTGCTCATTCCACCGAAGCTGTGATTTTGACGGCTGTGGACAGCCTGCGAGATTATGCTGATAAAGGCTGTCCTCGAGCCTTGGTCTTGCTTGATCTGTCCGCGGCCTTCGACACGGTCGACCATAGCATTCTGGTCGACCGTGTAAGGAGGGCCGGTGTTCGGGGGACCGCGGCACTTTGGATCACATCTTTTCTGAAGGATCGTTCACAAGTTGTTCGCATGGGTCAGTTTTCATCTAACCCACATATTACCACCTGTGGGGTACCCCAGGGCTCGGCTCTGTCTCCTCACCTATTTAATGTCTATATGGCTCCTCTGATTAAGTCACTTAAAGAAAGAAATGTGCTGGTCCTCAACTATGCTGATGACATTCAGCTACTTCTTAGGGTTGACAGTTCTAACAACTCTACTATTGAATTTCAGGAGACCATGTTATTTATCCAAACTTGGATGGATCTCAATCATCTTAAACTGAATCCTGGATAAACAGAAATAGTCCTCACTGGTGACAGCCCTAAGCATTGGAGCCCTCACTACTGGCCCCTCGAACTTGGTCCACCTCCTACTCCTTCTAGTTCAGCTAAAACGCTAGGAGTATTCCTGGATAGTGATTTGTCATTGAAAACTCAGGTCGGAGAGGTGGTATCAAAGTGTTTTTTTCAACTGCGTAAAATCAGGAAGATCCACCGTTTCCTAACCCATGAGGCCCTGGTCCAAGCCATGATCTTTACGGTCCTATCTCATTTAGACTATTCCAACTCGGTCTACTTGGGAATGCCTCACTATCTGTTCAAGCGACTTCAGCTGGTCCAGAACCAGGCAGCGCGTTTGATTTACCATCAACCTAAATGGCAATCTGCTTCCACTTTGCTGAGGAAACTACATTGGCTTCCTATACTACAGCGATGTTTGTTTAAGACTGGCTGCCTTATCTTCAAATCTCTGCATGGCACCAGCCCGGAGTTTATCAATAATCTTATACTCAGGTATTCTCCTACACGTTACCTAAGGTCCGCCCATCTGTCCCTTCTCGCCATTCCGGACTTTAAAAGGGTACATCTAGGAGGTCGCAGATTTGCATGTCAACAAGCTTTTGAGCAATTAAAGATTGCGCTTTGTTCTGCTCCTGTGCTTGATACTCCTGACTACCAGAAACCTTTTGTGCTCTATGTACATGAGACGGACAGTTGCGCATTCTCTGTTCTAACACAGGGTTTTGGTGGTAAGCAAAGGTCCTGCCCTTATTTTTCTGCCATCCTTGATAATGTCACCAGAGCCCTCCCGAGCTGCCTGAGAGCCGCCACCACAGTGGGGGTTTCTATCAGGAAATCGGCGGGGCTCATTCTTGTGCCACTCTGAACCCAGCCACATTACTACCCCTCCCTACGATCAGCAATGACACCGATGCACATGACTGCGTGTACAGAACAGAAGAGGAGACAAAGGGATGGGTAGACCTGACTGATGTTCCCCTATCTGATCCCCAAGGGGAGCTATATGTTGATGGCTCTTGTTTCAAACTACCACATGGCACCACCACTGCAGCATATGCAATTACAACGTTATACACTGTAGTTGAGACATCCCGTATCCCATATTAGTCCGCCCAGGCTGCAGAGCTGGCTGCCCTTCTTCAGGCTTATGAGCTGAGTGAGGGACTCACTGTCAATAGTTAAACTGACAGCCAGTACGTCTTCGGGTCGCCCATAATTTCGGGCACCTCTGGGTGTGGAGAGAGGTTTTTTGACATCCCATGGACTGAGAATACAGCATGGCCCATTGATACATAGACTTTTGTTAGCTCTAATGCTCCCCAATAAGTTAGCAATAATAAAATGTAGTGCACACAAGGCAATAACAGATGACGTTGAGAGAGGAAATGCATTTGCAGACCAAATAGCTAAAGAGACAGCTAGGTCACAGATGAAAAAGATGTTTGTGGCAGATCCTGCAAGGTGGGTCCCAGACAACGGAATGTTTGAAAGACACGTAAGAAAACATTAAGGAGATACAAAGTGAGGTGACCCTAGACGAGTTGGCAATATGGCAGGAGAGTACAGGGCGTCTGGATGAGGATGGGTGTTGGACTGACAAGTCCGAGAAACAGTGCTGGATGCTGCCCAATTCCTATGTACTCCCTAAGGTTACCATGGCCCAGCCCACATTAGTTCCAAGGGAATATGCAAAGTGTTGGACCCAGTGTGGCAGAATGACAACATTTCTAAAGTAGCCACTCATCTAGTGAAGCACTGTATGATTTGCATGATACATAATCCTGGGAAAGGTACTGCTACACCCTCAGGTAACTTTGCGCTACCTTCCTTCCTTTTCGAGGTTCTCCAGATGGACTTCATCGAAATGGAAAGAGATAACTTGAAATATGTACTAGTAGTGGTTTGTGCATGCAGTAAATGGATTGAGGCTTACCCCACTAAGGAGAATACAGCTATGGCAATGGTGAAGGCACTCTTAAAAGAGTCCTTCCCGTGCTTCGGATTGCCAAAGTTTGATTTGGAGTGACAACAGAAGTCACTTCAGTTCAAAAGTCATCGAATTGGTGTTCAAAGGCCTGCATATTAAGCAGAAGTTTCATGTAGCAAACCACCCCCAGTCAGCAGGACTGATTGAGAAGTACAATGGTACTCTCATACTGAAGTTAGCAAAGATACAAGCAGGGTTGCCACCGTACGAAGTGGTCTTTGGTCGCCCTGCTAATATTTAGGGCATCCTAAGGCCCAAGTTTGTTTCCGATATAGAGTATCCTTTACTTGTGGACTATTTGTTTGTGTTAGCTAAAGATCTTCATTCTCTTCATCAACAGATCCAGGAGACGCTGCGACTGGTACCAGAGGGGCCCGGGCATCAGCTACAGCCCGGAGATTATGTATTGGTGAAGAACTTCCAGAGGAAAAGCTGCCTGGAGCCTCATTGGAAAGGGCCACTGTTGGTCCTCCTTGCCACTCGCACTGCGGTGAAACTCAAAGGCCGAAGCACTGGGTGCATGGGAGCCACTGGGCACTTGAAGGCATTGCTGACAAGGAAGGGGAACAGGTGGCCCGCTTCGTTCCCTTCTTTGAGGCCCGGTTTAGGTGGGCACGGACGGGCGAAGAGAGTGATGCTGCCCTGCTTGAGGCGGTCCCCCCCACAGATAAGGGCCACCCCAGTTTCTTCCACTTTTGATCCACAAGAGTCTGAGTCCCGGTGCCCATCTGATCCTGAGTTTCACCCCCTATTTGTTGACAAAACAGTGCCTGGAGTCACCAGGTATAATCTATGCACCGGCATAAGGACAGTGCCCAGGAGGGACAGTCTAGTAGTTAGGGAAGGACTTGAGACCAGGTTGTGGGTACTGCGCTTAAGGTGCCTATGATAGAGTAGGGTGAGCTGAACGGGTGCACTGCCCTGGACAGGATAGTTGAGGGTACTTGCCAAGGAGGCAAGATGAAGGATTTGTTTCCAGCAAGGGTTGCGACCGCACAGCCCCTTCGAGGGAGTGCTTCATAGCACCATTGTTGATGAACAATAGGAGCCTACCGGCGAGGCTCTAAACAGACGCTGGGTGACTTGTGCCCCTCTGGCCGGTTGTATTCTTGTGGATCCACTTCCTAAGGCTTTTTCCCATGTACCCATTTGGCTGTGCAGTCATTAGGCCTGGGCGGTAAATTCCGTTCCGTTCGCGGAATTTGCGGAATTTGGGTAATTTCGCGTTCCGCGGAGAACGCAAAATTGCCCAAAATTCCACTTTCCGCGACTTCGCGAAATTTTTGCTTGTTCGCGTTCTCAAAATGCGTGTTCGCGAGATATTTCTCCCCGAGCACGCAAACAGCGATTGTGAACAGGAAAAAAGCATCGCGAACAAGCAATTCCGCGTGTTCGCGGAATTTCTGCGTGTTCGCGGAGATTTTTTACCGTTTCGCGGAGATTTGCGTAACACGATTACGCAAATTCCGCCCACCCCTAGCAGTCATGAGGGAGGAACAGCCCCTAGTGGCTCCACCAGTAGAGCAGAATGGTCTTGGTTGGTCTAGCTGGTCTACTAGGAGTAATTTAGTAGTGGTGATGTTCCTCCTCATTGTAATGATCATACTGTTTGGGGTGGTGTGGTAATTGGAAGAACACCATCCAGTCCACACTCTGATGCGGACTACCCCAGTTCCACCCGAGCACCTGTTTGTCACAATGGCCCGCATAAGGAAAGACACAGACAGACATATGTTGAAAATGCATTTGTACAGATGCTTCATCAGGTTCACTATACGACTAATACAACAAATTGCTTGGTTTGTGGGTTACTCCCCTCTGTTATGCACAAGAATTACCTACTAGTGTCCTTACCCGTGTCGTACTTAGGTAGTTGTGAGGCGTGGTTCCATTTGCTTTCGATGGTGTATATTCATTATCATGCTGATGCTATGAACATAACGGAATCCGATTATGAGACAGTTCTGGAATATATAGTAGTACTCCAGGGTTATACTCCAGGAACAGATAGAAAGGAAGATACCTTACATCCCAATGCTTGCATGAATGTATACGACAATAATAAAAATGTCACATGGTTGCAATATAAATGTTGGATTTTTAGGGATTCTATGTCTCTGAATACTTTAACTGTTTTCATGCACTAAATATCACTAGAGACACAGTTATGCCAGTACCTGTGATCGATACTGCAGCTAGTTCCTGTGTTGAAGGCTTTGGGAGTATTCTGGTGGGACAGAGCTGCTGTAAATATACATATCAATTAAACACTACTAGTAGCCCACTTTTACTCACGCCTCCTATTGTATACTTTATCTGTGGAGCGCATGCTTATACATGGCTCACTAGGGGATGGTCTGGTCGGTGTTATGTCTCTTTTCTTTTACCCCCCGTTTATATTGCACCATCCAACTATCACAAGGACCACAGACTACAACGCAGAAGTGTATACTTGTCCCAAGTGAGGAGAGCTATTGACACAGCAGATATTGATCAGACGGATACCACTTTGCAGCAATTCACGGATGCCATGAAGGGTATAGTACCCTTTTGGGGACATATGTATAACAGTCTTAGTCTTCGCCACCTCACCAGGGTTGTAGAAGGGGTCATTAAAACTATAGCAGACATACCCACTAACCTTATCGCTCCAGGCTACCAGGGTCGTTGCTCTTCAAAATCGGATGGTTTTAGATGTCATCCTTGCAGATAGGGGTGGAGCTTGTCGCGTCATCGGCAGCAGCTGCTGCATCTACATCCCAGACCACACCCCTACTGTATATTCTGCTATCCAGAAGCTACATAGGCTTGCATCTGACATTCATCAGGATAATGGTACATGGGCCTTGACAGGGTGGTTCTGGGGTCTGCTATCATCCTGGGGTTGGAAGATACTCCTTTTTCTAGTAATTATCGCAGGTGTCATCTTCACATGCTGCCTATGTGTCAACTGCCTTCCAGCATGCTGTACCTATTTTGTGGGCAAGCTCACCCCTACCCCTAAATTGTTAGGACGAAATAATAAAGTCTCCACTATGATGATGCAGGACATACAGGATATGATGCTGATAGATGAGGGTATTTTTGAATACTAAAGATATTTTGATGTACATGTGCTGCTTTGGTTCCGAAAGCGCTTTGAGTGATGATACATTTATTTCTCCCTTGCTTTAAATTGTAAAGACCCTGCCAGATAGCGAAAATAAAGCATTTGGCCTCCACTGCTAAAAGGACGATTTGTTAGGTTTGCGAAACCCAATATCGTTATGCACCCGTTATATGCTATATTAGGTTAGCAGAGTGCTGCTAAATAGAAGCCATTCATATTCGCTGCGTGCAACCCGCTGAGTTATCCATGTAATGTGCAAACTTTAGTTAGCTAATGTGACTCCATTTTGTATTTCGTAATCTCTCTCAAGCTGTGTCTGAACTAGGCCTCATGACTCGTATTGATTGCCTCAGCAGAACCTTGTGTTCAGTGATTATTTTCCTTAGTTGCTCAAGGTTGGATCCTGTCTCAGTAATGAATAGGCCATTCTGCCCTTGCATACCTATCCTTGTGTGTAACTCTGCTCCCATGTTAGGAGATGCCGAGCTTCAGCGTGGTAACTTTGAGCCCAAGATAACATGTACTCATCTAGCCAGTGGTAGCTCATCTCCCTGTGCCCCTTTTGTTCATGTTCGGCCTGAGCCAGTAACTTTCCACTATGGGCCTGGTTGGGAGTTCTTGGAGGTAGGATTATGCATTGCAGACTGTTGGGGAGCCAGTCCCTCAGCAGACATCTTAGGGTGCAGGTCAGATTGGACACCACTGCAGATAATTACTAATAAAACATTGGTTTGTATTCTCTACTGTCTGCCCGACTTTTCACTTGTTTGGAAGGCGATTAGGTGGTTGCAGATAACCCGGTTGGCCCCTAAGGGCCACTTCCTTCAGGAAGACCACCCTAAAGATGCCAGGTCTAACATGATGCTGCTGTTTTTTTTTTACTCTTTGCACTGGGACACTGCTAGTCAGGCCCCAGTGAATGTGCTCTGACCCATAAAATGTGCTAAAATCTACTAACTTAATTTTCCCATTAAGCCATAGTAATAGATGCAGAAATACACCTGTATCATGGAAAGTTAAATGTCACCTGTGTACTGCAGCACTTATTGTTCCATCCACTAGTGTGGCAAAGAAAATATGGTTTCAGGCCTATCAGTGAAGACTGATTTCTGCAGTTTATATCTACAATCCGATCTGTCAAAATAACCCTTTTTGGCAGGGAAAAATCGATCTTTCAAGTAATAATGTCACCCAGTGCCAAATTGTTCTGGTGCTCATTCAAGGGCTACAAGTCATGCAGGCTGTAACAACCAAAGCCCTTCTAAGCTGACCATCTGTCAGAATGAGTACAGCCACAATCAGTCAGCAAGAGAGCATCTGAATACACTTGCAGCCATAGCTCTGGAGGAGAATAAGCTACTGCTGGAAGAAAAGAAGCTGTCTTTAACGAAGAGAAGGCCAAATTATGACTTATGCAGTTCGATGAAGATGGTGACAACAATAACGAGGTGTCAACAGGGGGACATACACCCCTCACTTGCCAAAAGGTATTGTGCCAATCTTTGTGGTGGTGGATGACAATGACAAATGGTCACCTCGTTTGAGAGATCATTGATAATGTACAGGGCAGACAAGCAGAGCTTTATTGAGTGCAGAAGTTTGGTCAGACCTGAGGACCAACGGAAATGAATTCTGTGACATATACAAAGAATCAGTACTTGGTTGACTTTGTAGATATCTTGCGGAATGAACTGAAGAGCAATACAGTGGATAGTTATGAAAAGCTATATGATTTGTTCATGAAGGAGCTCATCTTGAGTAATTTCCATTCAGAGTAACACCAGCATCTAGTTGATTCCAAAATGTCTGACCCCTATCACTTTAGTAAGGCTGATGATTATAGGAGTGCACTAGGGTGTCCCAATAATTTCCAGAGGCTTGATCCCAAGAGAGGGAGTTCAGCCCCTTTGTAGGGCAAAAAGAGGGCAGCAAGAATAAAAAGGTGTTCTTGCAAGGGATCCAACATTTTACCACAAAGGGGGAGTCCTGCACCTTTCCTAAACCTAGGTGAAGTGTATACAAGAGGAACAAACCCTTTGACGACTCCAAGACTGCAATATGCCTCCGCTGCCACAAACCTGGGCACAAGAAGAGAGACTTTGCCAGTTCAAAGAAGCCCCTCACAGGTGGGCAGTTCCAATGAACTGCTAGTGTAGGAATTGGAATGGAAGTTGGCCTAGCAAGGGTAAACCAGGGGTTGGACTGAAGCCACTTTTGTCTCTGTGGGTTGGGTGGATGTTGAAGCCATGGCTGCCTTACCTCGCAACATGATGAAGTACAGGCAATGGCCAGCCATCAATGGGACCAAAGCAAAGGATCTGAGGGATATAGAAGTCAGCATGACCATACTGTGACCTGGCTGGTATCTCCAGAGCAGATCATCTCAAGATGATCTCCATAGGGTAAACAGTGCTGATAACATGGTGAGATTCCACTCAATGGCAATGGTCACCATTAAATAGGGAGGGGTTAATGGCCTTAACTTAAGAAGGTAGATGAGAGCCCTGTCATCGTAGTGGAGTGCCTGATGGAAAATGATCTAGAAATCTCTGCTTGTGCTGAGGTGCAAAGGAGTACTCATGTCCCTTACCTTCTGCTTCCGGGATCACCAAACATTGTGGTTGGCATCTTAGTTGGGCTGCAGTGCGGCAGCTCTTCTTCCCTCATAGATCCTGAACCGGTTCTCCATGTTGCTGCTGTTACGTTCAGCGAGTCTTCTGGAACCTGGATAAAACAATACAAGGAACATTTAAAGAATTGTCATTTACAATTAAGGCGGTAAAGCTCTGCGCTAGCCAAGTATTATATTGTACTTATCTGAGTATTAATCCCACAGTGTTTGGAGATCCCATTTTCTGGTGTGCATTCCTGCTGAAGCTGTTATGCATTTCTGTTGAAGCAGTATAAAATACAAACAAGTGACTAGTTAATTCCTGAGGCTAAGGAGCTAATCCATATCTCTAGCCCTGCACATTTTCATGTGATTTCTCCTATTTTAGCTTGGAGGAATAATTCAAGTTGGGAATCTGTTCCTCTTTCCCCTTTTTGGCTGGATACATGTTTTTGGGCTTTCACTGATTCCCTGCTATGCCACAATTTTAGGTTAGCTCATGTATGCTTCTCATGTCTGTTACATAAATCGCCTAATCTGATTACATTCAACGTCAAATTTTCCTTCTCTTACTTATATAGATTGGAATCTGATCCTCTACTATATCATACGTTGAGGAGGGGAATTAAGCATGTAGTTAGTGCAGTAGCAGTGAATACATTTAGAATATATATGAACCAATGTTAATAGATTAAATCCATACACATAAACGTTCTTGTTCTTTACTTTACATTCATGAGTCACATAGAAAGATTATGAACCTTACCATTCATCCCTGAGTGCGCTGTGGAACGTGTGTCTTTCTCTTCCCTTGTTTTCCCTCTTCCCCCCTCTTCCCCCATCTCACCCTTTCTTGCTTTGACTTTGTTGGGCATTCTTGGTGGGGGAGGGAAGTTGGGACTTTGCCTCCGAACTTGCATCGCGCCCCTGCGGAAACCTCAGGTGAGAATTACACTTGAAGGCTATGTGGGATGAGTATGGGGTGACTTACAAGTTCACCAGCCTTGTGTAGAAATTCATCAAGACCCTGAAAAGCATGCTTATGGGATGACCTGAGAAACTCTGATGGAAGAGGAATGTGTGTCAGTGGCGTAACAAAACTTGAGGGGGCCCCCCTGCAAGGTACATGGAGTGGCCCCCTCTTGACTTAATCAGGAGCCCTCAGGTTAGGGTACTTTGCTGAGGGGGGCCCTGGAGCTTAAGCCCCCCCGCACCGTGGGGGCTGCGGGGGCCTATGTTTCGCCACTGCCTGCTGTCACACCTTTTAATTACCTACAGGGAGGAACAGCAGAAAAAAGTGAGCTTCAACCCTTTTGACCTTCTGTAAGGGCATTCTCTCAGAGATTCTTTAAGTGTGGTCCAATAAGGGTGTGAAAAACATCTCAAAGAACCCAAGCAGGATATTGGAAACTATGCAATGTGCCTAAGATCCTAAATTGCGTAGTAGTCAAAGAAGGCTAAGAAAAACTTGGAGGCCAGCCAAGAACAAACAAAATGCAACAGTGTTGGAATACCAACCTGGCTAGAGATTTGTGGGTGTGGAGAAGGTAGCTCTCAGGGCCTTCAAGGACAAGTGATCAAATGCTGGAAAAGATGGGTGAGCTTACCTGCTTGGTGGACTTTATTACCTGCAGACGCCTCATAGAGTAATCCACGTCACCCACCTGAAATCCCACTTTGATGAGGCAGAGCTGACTATGTTGACGTAACTGATGACATAGAGGAGGAGTAAAGTCAACTTCTCCCAGATCTCCTGCTGCACAAAGCAAAATAAGCTTTGGTCAAGGGAGTAGTGTGCTCCCATACACTGACAGAACAGCAGCAGAGGGCCTGTCACCAATTGTTGTTCAACTTCTGGACTGTTCTCCATGACACCTATACTGACCCAGGGATGTGTCCATGACATTAACACTGGGGACAACTTACCTGCCAAAAATTTAAAGGACACGGTGTTAGATAAGGTAACAGCCAGCATCAAAGAGTATACAACTACGTTTTTGTCCCTGGGGGTGATTGATCCCTCTGGTAGCCCCTGGTACAGACCAATTGTGCTAGTAGCTAATGTCACACCCCAAGGGCAATCACCAGGATTGAGGTTCTATGTAGACTACAGGGGACTCAACCCCATTTTCAAGACTGAGATACACCCCATTGCCAGAGTTGATGATCTCATCGACTGATTAGGGGGTGCCAAGTATCTCAGTACTTCCGACTTGACCTCTAGGCACTGGCTGCTTGACCTGCCTGAGGCAGCCAAGGAGAGGTTAACATTTCCAACACCTGAGGGCAACTTTCATTTCAGGATAATGACTTTTCGATTGAAGAATGACCCAGTCATCATTCAGAGGTTGGTCAACCGGGTACTGTCTGGACTGGAGACCATTAGTATAGAATACCTAGATAATATTGCTGCTTTTAGCTTCACCTGGCATGAACATGCTACTCACCTTAGGAAAGTGCTTCAGGCCATGCACCAGGCAGGACTGGCTAGCAAGGGACAGAATAGGCAGGGGTTTATAGTGCACCTTGGCCACCAAGTTTGTAGGGGACTTACACAGCCTCTCCAACCCAAGATGCTAACTATTATGGGTTGGGAGCCTCTGAATACCTAAACTCGGGTCAGAGCTTTCCTGGGTCAGGCAGAATACTATAGGATGTTTGTTAAGGGATATAGCACCATTGTGAGTGTCTGACATAGGTCACTCCTAAGAAGCAGGCCAGGTAGGCAATATGAGCCAAGCAGTGTCAAAAGGCCTTGACACCCTAAACGAGGCACTCTGGACTGCACCTGTTTTCAAGGCACCTGATTTCAACAAGGAGTTTGTTGTCCGAACAGATGCTTCAGAGCATGGTATTGGGGCAGTATTATCACAACCTAATGATGAGGGTCAAGCTCAACCCATTGCCTTTATCAGCAGGTGTTTACTCTTGCCAAAGCTGCTGACTTCGGACTGAGGGAACTGGGAGTGATTCTGGCTTTGGCTTAACATCCTGTGATTCTGGGTGCTCAAGTAAAGCACTCCAAAACATTTGGGAAGAAATCACACTAAATAAAGCTACAAACAAAATCAGGTCCATACACATGTGCTCTGAGTCTGACCCCTAAAATGTGTTAAAATTAGATAACTCCTAATTGGCATATTTAACTTTTGTAAGGTGATGACTGGAAAAGGCAACCCTTTGTCTCAATGCTGGCACCAAACACAGTGGGAGGAAAGCCACCACCATAACAGGGTTTGCGTGTTCAAAGAGGAGGGGACTTCTAACTTCCCTGGACACACCTCTGGTTGGACATGCAGACTCTATACAAGGGAGGAGAGTTCCCCCATTTTGGATTTTGGATGCAAGATGCACTGTGGAATTGCCTACAATAAGGCAAACAGAAACTGCTGCGAAAGTATTTAGGGTTGTCCCTGGGAGCATTTACCTCATTGGTCAGACAGGATCCAACGGTCACTCTCACTCACTAGCTAGTGACAATCATAAATGAAACTCTCCTCAGAACACTCTCAGAAGCTGTGGAATAACAGAAGAAGAAGAGCTGAAACTGCTGTTTGAGACCTGAAGGGCTGGACCTGTGCCCACATTTACCCAGTATGGCTACAGGGACACAACAAGCTGCAAGAGGTGTCCCTGGAGTGTCCAGCTGACCAATAGCAACTGTTTTAAGACTGGACCCCACTAGTGGCTTCTACTGGCAAGAGCTATGACCTGCAAGTGCTGTTCCTGAGGCCTTGTGATTTTTGGCTGTGTTGAACTGTTCTGTTGGTAACCCTGAAAAGTTGGAACTTAGAATATTTTTGGAATTCCAGGACTGAGAGGAATTAGGACCAACCACCCAAGCTAATAAGCCACATGCACGGCTTTGCTGGGCTGAAGAAACAGGTTTCTACTACTTGGAGCTTCTCAGCTGCAGCAAATACATTTCGTCATTCCCTCAGCAAGACGGTATCCAGCCTCGTGATAGTCATCATCAGATTCAACCTGCAACTTTGTCATGTTGCAAGATTCTGAGCTCCAAGAAAACACTAAGTTCAAATGTAAAAATCTTGCTCCTGAGAAGGCGCAGAAAGTATCCAGCCAGCACAAGGATTTCCATGGTCATAAATTCTAGTTTTTGCATCTGAGATTTTTCCATCAAAACCAATGGTTTCAATGGAATATCATCGAATGGCTATCTGACTTTGAGAGGATGTCCTCAGATACAGCCCACAATTTTGACTCGCAAAAGGATTTTGACTTTTATTTCAGAGACAGGGGGCCATATTTACAACCCAGATTACTTCGCTCTTGCACCACACAATGTAGGGCAAGAGCGACGCAAACCTTGAGTCACATTTTTTAAGCCACAAAAAACCACTCTGCATGGCTCCAAACATATGGAGTAATGCAACGTAGCGCAAATTGCTGCATTGCATTACTCTGCCCTGGGAAGGCATTCCCTGGGCTTTGCTTGGGCGTACCTATGCAACTTCCATGGCTTTTGACAGACTCCCAGATTTACAAGACCTTGTAGACCTATGAATGTGCCAAAAAGGTACACCTCCCCAGCGGACTCTTAATGAGGATAAATTACTTTATTTGTCCTCGTTTCTATGTGTCTTGCATTCTGCAGAACACATAGAATGAGAAAAAAAAAACTCTGGTCGTTTTTTTGCAGGAAGGTACCACCTCCTGCACAAAAACAATAATGCCTACAACACAGTCACCCCTTTACCATGGCGCAAGACTGCCTGCGTTTGCGTGAGGCTGACAAAATAGCGCCAGTGCAAGGGGAAAGGACAGGAATACGTCGTATTGGATAAATACGGCATTAAGCTCCAAGGTCTAATGCTACAAAGACTATCAATGGAGTTTAGTACTTTTGGTGCTACTTTTATCAAATTGTCTGATTCCCCTTATTGGATTTTTGTCCTTTGAATCTATTTTTGTGTATTCTATTTTACTCTCTTATTTTTATTGTGTTGCGTTTTTGACTTTACAACTTTTTCTAAATGCTTTTTCACATTTTCTTTAAGTTGAGCCTGTCCTCTCTGTGCCATAGCTACAAGTGGTTGTTCTCGGGTTTAAATCACTGAAACCTCTGACTGGACCCAACAGGTTAATGACTATTAACTGGGGTGGACTTCAATCCACTCGAATTAATAATTTACATTTGTATATTTCCTAATTGCATAACTATTACCAAATGTTGAATTTTATCTTTCTCACTCGGACACAAAAAGATTGATGGCTGAACTTCCATTCTTACATAATTAAAAATTGACGTTTTAAGCACAAGCTTAAACACTCCTCTTAATGGAGATTAGAATTTTTGGACTATACTAAAATGTATTATGACAAACGTTGCTTAAAGCATAAATATGTATGCCACTATACTTTAAGATAATGCCCTGACCAGACCATATGTCTCCCTTTGTTTCTTCTTTACAGACGCAAATTAGTGAGGGCTTTTTGCAACCTGATATACCATCGGCATATTGCTTCTATACTACTGCTCTAACTATTTTATCTGCCCATGCCCTTTGGTTAAATGTTATGTTCTGATAAAACAAATTGCATTCTGTCTTCCTGCATTAGAATGGCTTGACTCTGCTCCATATGCAGTGTAAACCCCCTAGCTCTCTGGGAGCCAGTTCACAAAGAAATCATGAATATATGGGGCTGATTCACAAATGCTGTTTGAGTATGGGAGGCAGTATTACAGGAGTGCCCTTACATACTCTTACTTGAATCTGCCTGAAGTATCCAACTCCCTATTTGTAAAAGTTCAATGAAGGCATTGTCCTTTCTGTTTGTACGAACTTTATATGAATATTCCCTGACTATTACCATTGGGCCTCTAATCAGAGGCATGTAAAATATACCTAAATGAATACTAGTACTAATACTACACATTTTTAGAATGCTCAAAGTATTCCAAAATACTCTGGGCAAACTATGAGAGCTGAAGTTTTCCAGAAGTACTTAAAATATTATCAATTACACATGCACAATTTTAAATGATGTAAAACTGTACACTCAGATCCTCTCTGTTCAACACCTATATGACCCCACTCGCCAGTATCATCCATATCCAAGGGCTCATAATCATATGCTATGCTGATGACACCCAGCTCATAGTTTCCCTCTTTGACAAGATGCCAAACACCAAGACCAATTTCTCTGCCTGCATGAGCAAAGTCACCAGATGGATGAAAACCAACTGCTTCAAGCTCAACATAGACAAGACAGAAGCAGTCATTTTCATCGAAGACACCTCGCTTTGAGGCTCCACCTTGTGGCCTTCTGAACTGTGACCCACACCCCTCCTGTCTACCCTTAGAAAGAATAACAGAATAGTAATTGAAAATAAACCCACCATGACCTCCCTAGTGAATGCAGTCTCTGTTTCCTGCTTCCACACACTCAAGAAGATCCTCATATGGCTCCCCATCAATACTTGCGGAATCATCACCCAAGTCTTCATCATCAGCAAGCTAGACTACGGCAAGGCACTTATGCTAGAGTCAATGTTCAACTGACCAGAAGAGTTCAGACTATGCAAACCTCAGTGGCATGCCTAGCTTGCCATCAATCTCCTGCCCTGCACTCACATTACCCCACACCTCATAGATCTTCACTGTCTCTGAATCCACAAATAAACACTCTTCAAACTGCTCATGCACAAAAAGAAGGCCTTACACCACATTTGCACCAAGTGCCTTAACAATGACAAAATTCCACAAACCTACCAGATACCTCCACACAGCCGGACTCCTAGTCGCACCCCCCCCCCCCCAAATATGCAGAACCAGATCCAGCGGTCGTGTTGTCTAGCTCACTCCTTAAAGCCTGGAATGATCTGCCCCTGCACATCACAGCCTGTTCCTCAGTTCTTAAGTTCTACAATAAAATGAAGACCTAGGTCTTCACCAAGCCCCACCCTGGTTCGGCCCATAGAGATTCTGCTTCAGCGCGAGGACACCCTCCCTGATGAGTTGTGGACTATAAAAATACATGTAACAAAACATATCTAAATGGTAAATGAAACTTGCATTTGTACAGAGGGAATATAGGGCCAGATGTACGACTATTCCGTTTTGCGGGTGGCAAATTGCGATTTTTTTAAACTTGCACGGAATGTCCTTATGTGTCTTAGACACATTTAGCAATTCTCAATGGGGTCGCAAATTACCTGCGTCATCAATATTCATGATGCATGCTGCATTTTGCGACCCATTTGGAATGGGAAAGAAAATAGGGATGGTGGCCTGCTGAGGATTGCAGACCGCCATGTCTGTGTTTGCTTTTTAAATAAAACAACTTTTTTTTCAAATGAAATTTTTTCTGTTCATTTTTGAAGGGCAGGCAGTGGTCCAGGCAACCGCTGCCTGCCCTTCAAAAATATTTTCGCATAAATTCACAAAGAGGAAGGCGTCCCCTGGGGACCATTTGCGACTGGCTTACCACCTACTTGAAGTAGGTGGTAACTTCCATTGCTTTGTGACTGCATTTGTTGACGCAAAACAATCATACATACCAGTGCGAAGGGATGCCCTTGGCACGCCCCTTCCTAAAAGTGACTTGCAAACCCTATTTTGTGAGTAGGTAATAGGCTACCGACTCGCAAAATAGGATTTGTACATACCACAACCCATTTCGGTGGTCGCAAATGACCTGATTTTCCGTTTGCAACCGCTAAAAAGGGTCGTACATCTGGCCCATAGTCTTCCCTATGGAGAAACCCATTCCCCCATATCACTACTATTTTGGGGGCCTTCACTCCCCATTCTCATTTTGGAGAGGGCACTACTCCCAAGTAAATCCTGTGTTGGACAGTGAATTAGAAAATCTTGCAGATATTCACAACTTTTCAACTAATTTCCATGGTAAACCCACGTGCAGCTTCTGGCAGCAAAACCTACTTCCACATAATTCATGTTATTTGAATTGGCAAATTGCCCCAAAAAATATTTTCACTTGCACATTAGGCCATTTGCTCATGTAAATTGAACGTAAGTATTCAAAATTAATGTTTAATATGGCCCTGTCTTTAACTGACAACACCACATTTAATGAAAAACGTTATAGGTTTAGGACTGTAAATCACCCATTTCACTTTCATTTCCGATCATCGCATAGACACACTACACCCATCTGCACCGTATATTTCTTCTTTACTCTGCAATAATTTATTGTACTGCATGGAAACTACACATCCTAGTGTGAGCACTCAATGAGTCATGCTCCCATCTTTATATGGGTGTCTCAAAGCAAGTTACTAACCACTCATTTTTGACAGCGTAAAGGGCCACTGTAAATACTGGACGGGAGTAAAGCTTCATAAAGCAATGTGAATTTTCAATTTGGATTTCATATATCCATTACAAGAGTCATGCTCCCATTGCCAGAGGTACATATTTAAATATGACAGAACCACTGTGGAGCACAAATATTTTATAAGCACATTTATACATTTATATTGTGACTGTGTTTCCTGCTCCAGCTTTGCACCATAGCAGTATCTGGAGGATTGTAATGAAGAGTTATGTACTATTTAGGACGAAGTTCTCAGTGAGCAAGTAGTCATTAGGATAAGAAGTTGTACTACTTTTTACAATATGTACAATATGAAAGTACAAATATTACATCTAAATGAATAATGCCAGTAAGACATGAATATTTTAGGATCGACATTTTGATGCAAGTGATCACTAAACTTTATCAGTAAAATAGAGAAGTTTTAAAGCTGTGGTCTCATGCAAACAGCCATGTCTAATATTGCACGTTAGAAATGGATGAAACGATAGCCCTGAAACAAAAATATAAAATGTGCCCACGTCTTCTACGCAAGTCAATTTTTAATAGCATCTTCTAAATAGTACTTGTCACAAACTGGGTTTCTGCTCGGCATAGGTATGCAGCCTGTCCAAACAGGAACCACAATCCTAGTCAGGGTAAGTCAGATACACACCCTAAATTCATCTGTGCTCATGTTTCACCCTCTAAATAAGACTAAAAGGTCTCAGGTCTTCTTCAGGGTAGAACATTACAGCAGTGAACGGGAGTACGATAGATGATAATACCATGCCAATCTTCTGACGAATGTGTGAGTATGGAGGAGGCATCCCCCACACTTAGCTATGGAGCCCGCAGTTTAATATTACAGGGGTATTCTCTGAATCTGTAGAGGGACCGGTAGGGTGTCAGTTTTCACCTATTTGCACGGTTTGAATGTACACCATTGCCTTATTATAGTTGTTCCACCCTGAAGAAGACCCAAGACTTTTTAGGCCTATATAGATGTCAAAACATGTTGGTAACACATAAATCCTAGGCCAGGTGATTCAATGTTTTTCACCTAATGACCGATTTGTTCTTAGTGTTTTTAAACATACCAGAGGTCCTCACTGAATACAAAATAATCTGAGTATACTTCTAGGTATATTTTATATACACTCTTGCCCCAAAAAACAGGACCTAGAGTACTGTCCTGAGTATAGATTTATAAGACGTCCCAGAGACAGATTATCTTTCCCTGGTTGAGTCTGCCAGGGTGGCATTGTTCCTACCCCAAGGTGAGAGATGATGAAGCAGGCCTAGATAAGTTGAGGGTGAGACGACCTCTCAAAATTTTTTTGATGGACCACAGCCAGGAGTAGTCAGAAAAATGAATAGGACATAGGTGACTCAAAAATACCCTCAAGTTTTGTTCTTGTGCAACATCCTTTCGGAGGATATACTTGAGGTGGAACCTCCATTACTCTCTTCTTAGTGATTTATAGTTCTAAACTGCACACACAGGCTCTGCAGTGGCAGGCCTGAGCAATGTTTAAAGGGCTACAGAGTGGGTGGCACAATCAGTGCTACGGGCCAACTAGTAGCATTTAATTTCCAGGCCCTAAGGCACATATAGTGCACTCTACTAGGGACTTATAGGTAAATTTAATATGCCAATTGTGGATAAGCCAATGTTACCATGTTTAAAGCAGAGAGCACATGCACATGCATTTTAGCCCCAGCCAGTCAGCAGTAATAAAGTGCCCAAAGTCCTAAAACCAGTAAAAACAAAGTCAGCAAAAACAGGAGGCCTGAAGGCAAAAAGTCAGGGGAAGCCATGCTAAGGATTTCAGGTCTAACAGTTCTCAATACTCTTTTCTAATACATGTTCTAATTTGAAAAATACATATTTTTTATCAAATGAATGCATCATAAATGAAAGACATGTATTATAACCCAAAGCTCTTACCATATTTCCAAAAATAAAGCCTAACTTAGGAATGGCCATCAAGCCTGTAGCTGAGAAAGCTTCTTTACATGTGCAGTAATTCCTTCTTTTTTAGTGATAAAACATTTCCCAGAGACTTTGAGAGAGATTATAGTGGACATAAATATATTGAAGCAGTTCTAGCTTTGGAATTAGATAAATAATGTATTTTTTGGTTTGCCATCAAGAATACCATTCAAAAAGCAAATTGAAGTAATATCCAATACGGCCTGTGGTGTAATAAGTGGAGTTGCTGGCATTGGGTGGGTTAAGCTTCCCAGCATCATGCTTCAGGAATTGATTTTTGCTTATTCCCTGTATCCTTTCATTAGCATTTACTGTTTTCATGGGTAAGGCACTGGTGAAAAAGGAAACTACTCTTCATATTGATCATTTGAAGTGAACTGCGTGATGGCAACAGGTTTATTGATCGACGTCTCTAATCTTTTATATGTCCCATTATTGCAATTTGTTGCATGAACCAAGATAGAGGCTTTCGCTGTAGCCCATGACACAAATTTAAAACAACACTTTATGTCAAGCTCCCTTTACTTCACTGCATTTCTCTAAACTTAAGTTCCTCATCAACTCATCTTCAGACAAATATGGCAAATAATTTCTAATGTCTCTCCTACACAATCAATAACTGCCAAGAAATATGGGGGCAGATTTGCTAAGCATTTGTGTTGTCCTTGTGTCACGCAAAACGATTCAAGGACAATGCAAAGGCTTCAATATGATTAGCAAAGCCACGCAGGGGGCAATTTGGAATGCCTAGCATAGCCTTGTCAAGAACTGTAACATGATGCAGCAGCTTGCACTGTGTTACATTACATTTCAAACTGAGAAGCTTGGGTGTTCACATGCATCCACCCATGGATATGATGCAATTCCATTTTACAAAGGTTTGTAAACCTAGGATTGGGTTAAAATCAGGATGCCTGCTTGCGTATGGTGTAACAAGGAGAGGACTCTTTTATCTCCTTGTTATTTCCGCTTTCTATTCGTGATGCATTCTGCATCACACATAGAAAGAGGAAAAAGCCTCTTTGGATTCTTTTTAACTTACTGCACAAAACAAATCTTGCCAATAATGCAGACACCCTTGCGCTATGGTGTAAGGTGCCTATGTTGGTCCTAGGCAGAACACGGTGAGCCAGCGTACAGAAAGAGCAGGAATGCTCCATATCTTTGTAAATAATGAACATTACTGCCCTCTCACTTTGATGCAAAGAAGCACTGCAAGTTACCTTACTGCACTGCATTGCATGAAATAATAGTAATTATGCCTCACCAGCAGTGGCCCGTGCAGGTAAGAGCGGTGGGGCCGGGTGTCGACAGATGACATTGAGGGAAAATTAATTATTTATTTAATTTTCCCTCGTGGTCGTCTGTTGATTCAACCCCAACCTGGCCCCACAGCTCCACCACTTTTACCTGCACTGGCTGCTTCAGTGCCCCACAATATATCAACTTTGATGCAAGGCCTTACTTATATTTGATAATTCTTTGCAAAATTGTGATGTGAGCCGTCCATATCCAGCATTTTGTCTTTCTCTGTGCCATTGAGCCTTATTTATCCTAACTCCACACAACTCTTGACAGAGATCAATGAGTGGGATTTAAGTAATTTAGACTTGTCCTGAACCAGTGTTGCTCAACACAGCTACATAAGGGATACGCACTACTATACCATATTGGTATATTTCTTCCCTCACTATACAATGCATTCTAGAGAGAGGGACAACATTATTTATACTCAAAACCAAATGCAGAGAGACCACCAAACCCTCTCTCCCATAAACTTGCATGAGAAGCTACAATTTATCCTTAAAACAAATGATTCGGGAAGAAATGTGGCAAATATTACGTGAGATCAAGAGTTTCATTTCGAAATAAACTACCTCAGGAAATTATCTCCAAACAATTTTTCAGAGAATAGTGGTTGTTTTCCAGATAGTAACTGCCAATTCTGCAATGTCATGTCTAGCTTTGAAATATGATAAAATGTGCTTGTTAATCCTAGCTTCCTCTTTCATCTTTCTGATCATACACCAGAAGCCTGAAATGGAAAACTCTTCTTGAAAAGGATTCTCAGCTTGGACTTTTACCATCAAAAATTATCACAAATAATAATCTTGCAGCATTTGACAAAATAAGCTGTATACCACGCAGACTTCTGAAATGATGAACAACAAAGAAATGCTAATATTTGACCAGTAAATGGATCTCACACTCCCAACCGGAAATTGATCTTCACTATGATTATTGATACAAGCAACTTAGAGGCATTGTTAGAGCCTTAGTGTGGATTTCTCCCAAAACCTTTTGAAATCTCCTCTCTTTGATTTGCTGAAATGTGTTGTTGGCTTTAGAATTCTCTATGTGTACTTTACATTACCACTGATAACCAGATCTCATGTGCTTGTGATCATTCCTTTAAATATGATAAAACTGGCTTGCACTCAATTGGAACATGTATCTACTTATGGGTCCCTAGTAAAGTGGTACTACTTGTACCCAGGGCCTGTAAATTGAATGCTGCTAGTGGGCCTGTAGAACTGCTAATTTGACGTGGGAAATAAACCTTTTGCCAGGCATTAATCTTTGTTTTTAATACATATGAGTCATCTGTAGGATAGGTCCTAAACAGCCCTTAGGGCAGGGTGCTGTGTATTTTAAAAGATTGGGCTTGTACTTTTAAGTTTTACATCTTCTGGTAGCACAAAACTCTTACATTCATTTTTTCACAACTGCAAGGCCTACCTCTACCATGGGTAACATTGTGTTACCCTATCACATGTAATAAGTGATACCTCTTGTTTGGGAGCAGGTCAAAATGTGATGTCTACACTCAAATGAATTGCAATTTAAAACCCTGTTTAAAAGTTACAATTCTGAAAATGTCACTTTTCGAAAAATGGTATTGTCGAGTCCTAACCATTTGTGTCTGCGGTCTATATTCTGGGTCAGATGACTAGGTGTAGTTGATAGTTGGCCTCTGTGTATTCCTCCTAGACAGTGACACAAAGGGGGACTGGGTGTTGACAGGATTTGAGGGGCTGAGCTGTGTACGACCCCACTTGCATTTCAGAGGAGCTGCCTCAGTACATTTGCAAAGGACTTCACTTTAGCCTTTTGCCCCCATACATTCCGAGACCAGAGCAGGAAGAAAGGAAAATCCAGCACCATCTATAGTGGAGAACTCCCAATGCTTCTTCCTTTCAAAGCTGGCCCCAGGTATAAAAATAGGGCCCTCATCCCCACTCTTCAGTACTCTTCTGGACTTGCGGGCCTACAGAAGTAGGACATCCCTACTGCCACAGGGCCGACCTGCTGCTTGAGGCCTGCTCTGCTCTCTGAGAAGGAAGACTGGACTTTCTCCCTTCATCTCAGGCAGAGTAACACCAAGGGTCAGCTGGCTGACTACCTGTTCTCAGATACAGGGACACAACAAGCTCCAAAGGCGCCTTGGCCTTCAACTAGACCTGTCTGAGCCCTGCAGGATTTGGCTAGAGTGAGTCCCTGACTACCAGGAGGTGCCTACTCAGGTCCTGGGTCGGTGATTGGCATCACAACGCACTCCTCTGTAGAAAAAGGGGAATTTCTGAAGTGTTGGGCTCTTTTCATCCGGGACTGGGCCTGTATGGGTTAAGATCTTGATGCCCACAATGACTGCCATGGCGAAGCTCAGTTGAATCTAACTTTTTGCCCTATAGCGACCACCAGCGACGACCAATAATGCCAGATCAGCATTTTGCGCTACAGCATCGACAGCCCGCAGTGACTGTCACCGAAAGCTCCAGCAATGAACATCCACAATGCAGTATCTTCGTGCTACGGTGATGACTGTCTGTGGTGCCCAGCCTGCTTCCCTGCCACAGCGATGACCATTCCTGGCACATTCCCTGCTCTTCGAGGTGACCTCCACTGTGACTGGACTTTTTGTGCTGGACTTTCTGAAGATAATTTTTTCAGCAGACCAACCTGTTGCCTCTCACTGGCCCGCGCTCAGTCATGGTTGGCCTGAACTTGTGACTTTTACCCGGTCAAGCACGACCAGATAACTGCGAGTGCCACTTTCTGAATTTTGGCACTATACCTATTTAAATATTTCAAATTGCATATCTCTGGTTCTACGGATTAGATTTTGTCATTTTGGCCTAATTTTATTTATTAAAATGTACTGCTTTTGTGTCAAGCTACTAGAGGGTTAAGCACAAGTTAATTTAGTGACTTTAGTGGTTCACTCTGACAGGCATGGTTGTTGCTTTAGAAGACTTGACAACCCCCTCAACCAAAAAGATATTTTCTAACAGGTATGGAGTAAAGTCAACAGACAATTCCCTGATCACCTGAGACTTCAGCAATGTGGTCCCATGCATCAAGGCAAAAACCAAAGGAAATGATGGACGGAGTGTTGAACATTGCAAGCACTCACCCCCAGTCAACTGATCTGGGTTTAATCCATCACCGTTCTTTAGCCCACTCTGCCACCCCAGTTCAGACATGGCCATATGCAAATCAGTCTGACCCTGTGCCTCATGGGAACAGTCCAGCCCGAACTGCCAAGCCATGTCTTCCATGGACCGGAAACAAGTTTCCTAGGACCGGTTTCTGGCATTTCAGCCGTCTTCAGCCAGGCTTGCTTGAATCCAGTGGCAAAGTGAGCAAGGGACTCACGTCTGAGCATACCCTGCCAACTTATGGCGAACAAAGCAAAAACCAAAGGAAATGATGGACGGAGTGTTGAACATTGCAAGCACTCACCCCCAGTCAACTGATCTGGGTTTAATCCATCACCTTTCTTTAGCCCACTCTGCCACCCCAGTTCAGACATGGCCATATGCAAATCAGTCTGACCCTGTGCCTCATGGGAACAGTCCAGCCTGAACTGCCAAGCCATGTCTTCCCTGGACCGGAAACAAGCTTCCTAGGACCGGTTTCTGGCATTTCAGCCGTCTTCAGCCAGGCTTGCTTGAATCCAGTGGCAAAGTGAGCAAGGGACTCACGTCTGAGCATACCCTGCCAACTTATGGCGAACAAAGCAAAAACCACATTCCCTGCTCTTCGAGGTGACCTCCACTGTGACTGGACTTTTTGTGCTGGACTTTCTGAAGATAATTTTTTCAGCAGACCAACCTGTTGCCTCTCACTGGCCCGTGCTCAGTCATGGTTGGCCTGAACTTGTGACTTTTACCCGGTCAAGCACGACCAGATAACTGCGAGTGCCACTTTCTGAATTTTGGCACTATACCTATTTAAATATTTGAAATTGCATATCTCTGGTTCTATGGATTAGATTTTGTCATTTTGGCCTAATTTTATTTATTAAAATGTACTGCTTTTGGTTCAAGCTACTAGAGGGTTAAGCAGAAGTTAATTTAGTGACTTTAGTGGTTCACTCTGACAGGCATGGTTGTTGCTTTAGAAGACTTGACAACCCCCTCAACCAAAAAGATATTTTCTAACAGGTATGGAGTAAAGTCAACAGACCATTCCCTGATCACCTGAGACTTCAGAAATGTGGTCCCATGCATCAATCCATGTGCAACAGACTTCTCAGACATCATGGATGAAAGCTCACATCACGTGATATCCATAAACAGATAGGCATCTTCCAGGTAAAAGGAATGAGCTAGTGGGTAGGTTTCTCAATAAACAAGCAAAACATTTGTATTCAAATATCAATTTGCCCAAAAACCTGGAGAGTTACACAAGTAGCTTTATGCTTCCCTCAGATCCTTTCCCAGCAGCTTCCCTCATATCCCAGCGTGTCAAGGAACCAGAATGTACAGCATCACTACACTCTCTGTTCCATTGACACAAGCCCACTGCACAAGCCCACAACTACTTCATGAGAAAATCCTTTCAAACATTGTCTGACTTTCAATGTGGTTAACTTTGGAGAAAATCAGACCTCAAACCTGAAATCCAAGTGACATTGCAAACCCAACAAAATGCAACAGCTTATATCACCATGAGCTATCCACTGAACAGCACAACCGCAAAACACGATGTAAGATCCAGAAAAGAGGGAATCACAGAGTAGTGTCAATGGTTAAAAAAGTCTGGTACTGTTCAAAATGACAAGATAATACATCATTTTAGAGAACATTGCAAGGCGCAGCAGTAGGCCAAGGAACATAAATCTCTCAATAAGGCATTTTGCACCAATAGGCAACCCTGCTAAAAACTCCTGGCATCTTTGACTGCAAAACTGAATTGCAAAATATTCTGAAACCACATATCAAACATCCTGGTGAACCCAACTACTCTGCCTCCATGCATACTTCTCACTTTGCTTATTTCTTGATTACCAAACCTTTGTTCTTTTTTTGTGAGCATGTGTACACCATAATTGTTACAACTGGCTGTTATTATTATTACTATATTATAAATGTATAGCCAGACTATAATAGATATGTTATCTACTGTTTGATCATTGTTCTGCCTTTATTTACTTTCTGCTTCTACATAGCACACACCATATTTGTAATATGACATGTGAAACACATTTACGATACGTCCAGGTAGAGTGCATTCGTGCACTTCTTCGGTACTTCAACACAGAAACTGGTTTCAGCTTAAAATCAACAAAGGTTCCATAGATGGCCTCGTTTTCTGGAAGGGTACCAATTTAGCAGCTTCCTGCTAACTATCTTTGCCAACATATTCAAGAGGAAAACATTATTATACCAAACCACAAAAGGAGCTTTGCCGGTGTTGTTAGATAGTATAGTGATGATATAGTGCACGATCAGTATATACAATATTTTTGTTGAGCATAAAATATTGATATTATTGTACATAGCAGCCTCAAACGCCTTATTCAAAGCATTTGTAGGGGGCTCTTCATATTAGATACAGTTATATTTCTGATCTTCACCAAGAAAGAACTTGTCTTTGAGGAAACATAGGACATATATGAGAATACATGTTCCATTACACAGGTGCCAACATGTGCTGGATTCAAATATTGCGTTCTTAAACATTCAATTCGTCGACCAAAATGCTGTATGTAAAACGAAATATGCTGTAAATGTGAAACTTGCTGAAACGGAGTGTTTCACTGTAAGCGTCCATTATCTTGGTAGTGAACTACCACAATGTTGAGATTTCATCCCACTTACAAACATAGGGCCATATGTAGGAAGTCAAATTGTGATCGCAAACGGTGAAATTCTGCGAATGTCAGCGTTTGCGATCGCAATTTGGGCAGTGTGCTATGTAGCAGACAAAAACCCACTTGCAAAATAAGGAATCACAAAATTTGCGATTCCCTATTTTGCGAATGCATTTAAGGAATCCCAAATTGCAATTCCTTAAATGCAATGTAGGAAGCACCCAAGTTGTGCGATTTTGGCTTAAGGAATCGCAAATTACCACCAACTTCAGGTTGGTGGTAATTTGCGATTTCTTTGAAAAATTCACTTTTTTGCATTTTTCAAAGTGCCATGTGGCGCACATACAGGCCCTTAGCGCATGTATGTGCCCCACATGTGCACACATGCTTATTTCAGGGGTGCAACAGGGTGTCCTATTGACACCCTTGCAACCTTGAAATTGCATTCTCAATTTGCAATTCTCTAATTGGGAAACGCAAATTGAGAATGTCTTCCCATTCATTCCTATGGGCCTTCTAGCCCATAGGAATGAATGGGAAGGTATTCCTTATTTGCGAATCTCAATTTGCGATTCGCAAATAAGGAATATGTAGGATTCGCAAAATATTTTTCAAATCCTACTTACATTGCGTTTTGCGATTCTCTAATTGCCGATTCCCTAAAAATCGCAATTTGAGAATCGCAAAAACTGTTTTACCTACATATGGCCCATAGTCACTCCAGAATGTCGACTACCAGTAACAGTACATCGTCAAGCAAAGATTATGTAGCTAAGGACGGATCTGAGATTCGTCACTTCACATCTGTGTACTTACATACTAATTTTGAAGGTCTGCAGATGTGGACTCAAGAATAGTTAATCTAGAATGAATGTCTTATACTTACCTTGATAATATAGTGGTAGTAAATATTCTGCAATCAATATTTGTGTAAATCGATATTTTTGACTTCGGTGTTCTGATGGATATTGTGCTTTAAGCAGATGAAACTAATCAAAATGTCATTAACATCTTTGCAAAAAAAATAAGGTGTGTAATAGTTATCTGTAAACTCAATAAGCTATCTCATCTGAGTAACTTATTATTAGTTGGTGGGTCCTCGAATTTGTCAATTTCTTTTAGATAAAGCACACACCACAGTGCATATCAGCTCTTTAGTGAGAAGGTCCAACTTTCTTTGATTTACTGTCATATTTTGTTTTTCCACTCAATTTAACCAGTTTGTATCCTTCTACTCAATACCTAGTCAAAAAGCTGGGATAATATTTCATGAACATCACTTAAACAACAGCTTCTCTGGATAAAGGAAAACTACCTGTTGCTGAATAGGCCCTAACAGAGGTCTCAGTGAAAAAAGAAGCAAAAAGGAATGTGCATTATTACTCGAACACATAGCCCCCTCCAAAATATGCAAGTACAAAAACACTTGTCCATCGTGTTTGCATCTAATCTCTCTTTCATCCCACTGATCAGTGCTACTAAAAATGTTTACATTTGAGTTCATTCTGCTCAGGAATGTACTAGTACACCTTCAACTAAAACAATGACTGGACCATAAAATCGCTATGGTAATGCCTAATTTAGGCTATTATAATATCACTAAAATATGCCTACCAAATCAGGAGATGCATGAGTTCCGGAAAATCGAACCTCAGGAAAACAGACTCTGCTTAAATTGATAGGGTCATCATGACTAATGCTGGTGGATATAACTGCCCAGACAGAGGCTGCACTTAAGAAAAGATAAGACACTGTGACCAAAATACCCAGTGGAGTCTGGCAAACGAATTCATTATTTAAATTCGCACAGACCTCACTAATTTGCAGTAATAGACAATATTCTTGAAGTCTATTATTTCTCTCTGTGGGCATTACTCCAGTAGCGAGAGACCCAGGGGCATATTCAAAAGGAAGTGGCAGATCGTGGCGATAGCCTCGTTGACTTAACACTGCCCTCCACCACTTCTAAAACGCAGCACTGCTACGTATTTACAAGAATACGGTGCAGTACTGTGTTTCCCCCTGTGCTGGTGCTAATTTAGCTGCGTAGCGCCAAAGCAGGCACCCTTGCACCGGGTGCCTGTGTTGAGAGGAATGATTGTTTTTGTGCAGGAAGGTGTCCCTTCCTGCACATAAACAATCTCAAATGGTGTTGTGAACCTTTTTGCTTAATGCAGCACACATAGAAGTTGCAAAACGTCACTATTGTTTTAATGACTGTTCATTTGCAGGAACGGAAACCTTCCTGCACATAAACAGCAAAACACCATTGATTGTTTATGTGCAGGAAGGTGTCCCTTCCTGCACATAAACAATCAATGGTGTGTTGCTGTTTCTATGTGTGCTGCACAACACAGCACACATGGAAACAGCAAAAATAAGGAGAAATGAAACATTTCTCCTCGTTGTGCCAGAGTAAGACGAGGTCTTTCCTGGTCTTAATTTTTGCGCTGCCCCATATTTAAATAAACATATTAAATATTAGGCAGCGTCAAAATCAATGGGTGTTGCTGTGGAGCGCTCACCACAAGACCCACTGCCTGCCCCTTTCATGCTACGTATAGCGTGAAAGGGTGCCATATTCACAAGACGGCGTTAATCCATGTTAAATGGCTGAACACCACCTTGTGAATAAGACGAAGCCCCTATCACCACCACAATGTCGAGAAAAGTGACATTGTGGTGGCGATAGTGGCTTGTAAATATGTCCCCCAGTATTTCAGAATAGGACAATGCGACAATTACTGAATTTAGACAAAGTGGACACAACATGTTATGAATTGGAAATTAAAAGTTTTTTTTAACTAAAATAGTCTAATGCATGTAAGGTTTTCGTTACAATTGCCAAGTATTAAAAGATTTCCCTATGTCACCTTCAAATTTATCTTTTTCATGATCTTTGAGGACGTTCGAGTGCATTCCGGAGAATGTCCGAAGAATGAGGTCTTAGAAGTATTACATTTCCAATAAAAAGAATAATGTAAATATTTCCCCATAAATATGTGGAAATGCCAAGTTACCCCCCTACACTTTTCTTCATCTTACTTGATTTTAATACAGAACAATTGAAGACTGCCCAAAAGAGAGAAATCTTCTTTACCAGCCACATTATGGGAACTTTTTCAGAAGTCCCAGAACAGTCAGGGGTTACTGGGCTCAGATTGTTACAATCAGAGCGGTAGAAAACTGATAACCTGGTGTTCAGCCATTCTTTTGCTCCCTAAACTGAGCAGAAAGAACAGCCCTTCATCACTTGACCCTCAGGGTTGCAACATTGAGCTGTCAAAGGCTTTGACATGGTAGTGATGTGGGATTCAGAACTCAATAAGATAACCAACATTGGTCAATAAATCAATTAAAAGCCAATGCTTTCTTTTTTAGATAAGAAAATATATTTTACTCAATTCATGTACAATGTAAATCTTTCTATAATTGCAGATAGTAAAAATTATAAAAGATTATTTGATAGCGAAACTTCAGTTCTAATGAGAATGTCCCCACTGCTACACTCTGCAAGACAAAAAAATCAATGAGGGGTCCACTGTGGGGTTTCTGGGGGAGTCAGTATCTGTGAGGGCCAGTCCAGTGTCAATCATAGCCGATGTGCAATTCGTTCTGCAATTTTCAGGTAGATTGGCACCCCCCCTGGCTTGGTGAACAGTACTATGGTGTCTGCATTCATTCCTTCTAGTGTCAGGTAACGCAGCCTACAACATGGTGATCATACGGCCCTTTCTCTGGCCCAGTTGACATGGTCATGCTACAGGACATGGGCACCTGAGAACACTGACTCAGGTAACAGCTGCAGTGCCTGCTTGGGTTCTTCCTTGGGGCAGTCACAAAAAAACTCAGCACCCATACAAACTTGGTACCCACCACAGGTCGCAGCAGTAAATACCTCTTGCAGTCTCTTTGTTGGATGGTGATCTTCTCTTGGCAATTGTGGTGTCCTTTTAGTACAATCATGAACAGTAGCCAGATTTTCTTTTAACGCTTGGATGAGTCTGGGTGTTAGATGATCATGATGGGATTCACTTCCTGTCGAGACCCCCCACATCCTGAGGCTCAGGTGTTGATGAAGTGTTGATGCAGTCAACTGTGCTGTGAAAAGACCTCTTTGCTTTGGGCAATGATCCATGTCTCTCCTCATGTAGCAGACTTGTATGGAATGTTTCTCACCTCACCTCTTTCATAGCCACTCTCTTCAGAGGGTTGTATTTCTCAGGCAAGTGCACCTCTAATGCCACTCCTGAGTGGTAAGTCAGCTCTCTATCTTGAAGCAGGATTCAGACTGCAGCTCCTAGCCAAGGGATCAAATACCCCCGGGTTACTGATCCCAAACATGGCAAGGAGGGTTTTTGGTAGTTACCTCGACTTTCTCTGTCACTACTTGTGTAGGGACTCTCGATTCAGGAAAATAGATTTTGAAACCCTGAATGGAAATTTCTGTCTTATTTTTATGTCAAAGTTATGGTGACTGTTTGTGGATTCTAATGTTCAGCTCTGAGTCCGGTTTCATGAAATTCATCTCTTTTGTGTATTCCTTTAATAATGGCCCAGCCACTGTATTTGGTTTCACTGGGAGTCTCTTTTAAGGACATACTCACACAAGTGAGGCAGCCACACATAAGTTTCTGCTAATCTGTGGGGGATTGTACAAAAAAGATTACTGGGTCAGGCAAGGGGAAGGGAAAATGTTAGCTTCACTGGGAACCTCTGTCTTCTTTTTTTAATAATCCTCTGTCTCACCCACTAAAAAGGATTCATAGAATATTCTTGGGGTAAGTCCTCCATTTCACATTTTCAATTTAACCATCTCTCCATCATAGGTGCCACTTAAATGTAGCAAAGACAAAATGAAAGGCAGTGAGGTGTATACACATGACATCTATGATTCACATCAATGGGTTAAGGACCTTGTTGCAGAGGACTGGCAGACCATTTTGAAGGGGGATGAAAATGGTGTGCCCCACTGACCACAGAACACAGCTCTGTGTCTCATTCCTTTTCACAAGAATGCCTGCAAAGCACATGCATGATATGTGTATGTGCTGACGCAAGGGTCAAAAAGCTACAGATTGCTACGGTGAATGCAAGGACTGGGGGCCCACTCTCCAGAGCAATGCAGGTGCCCTCCCAAGACACACCAACCAGTGGGTCTTGGAACACCTTACCCCTTTCATGTAATTACTAGGATCAAATAACCATTAGAACTGTGTTCGAAAATGCCCCTCTCTAAAGGGTCACCCCAAATGTTTTGCCATACTCCTCCTCTTTTTCTGACCTTCATTTTGTTGGCTTTAGGCCTCTGAGCACAATACCACTGCTAACCAGTGCTAAAGTGTATGTTCTCTCTTCCTTAACCATAGTAACATTGGTGTAGACACAATTGACATATTTAGTTTACCTGAAAGTCCCTTGTAAAGTGGTACATGCCAAGCCTTAAACTCCCCTTTTATTGCACATAAGTTACGCTGAATGTGAGCCCTAGCTAGCCCTAAGGGCAGGGTGCTGTGCAACAAAAAGGTAAGACTTGTACTTTTAAGTTTTAAGTGTCCTGGTACTGACAAACAGCTAAATGTCCTTTTCACTGCTGTGACCATCACTGGGAATTGCTTAAAACACTTTAAAGCTGTAATTCCTAATTAGAAAGGAGTAGTTGCATCATGTTTCATATCTTTGAAATCTTAATACTGGTAAAGTTGGATTTAACATTACTATTTCAGAAATGCCACTTTTAGAGAGTGAACATTTCTCTGTTCTTACTGCTCTGCATGCTTGTAGCCTATCTCCAATACACTCCTGGGGTGGGTGACAGCTACACTTTGTGCATTCCCTGTAGACAGCTACAAACACAGGAAGGGTGGGTATGATAGACAACTCATCTGCATTCTGATAGCTCTTCCTTGGCAGGAAGAGAGTCGGGGGAAATGACACTTATACCTGAATAGGCAGTGTCCACACAAATGACTGACTACTCCCTACTGATAGTCTGGAGACATGGCTGAGATGAAAGGGGTCCTGTGCACTTCCAGGGCTTGCTTTGAAGTCACCCCCACTGTAAAGGCACATTTGGGTATAAGTACTGGTGCTCTGACCCTACCAAAACAGGACACTAATGGACCTGAAAAGAACTCTGTCCGGAGTAAGGACTGATGTGCTACAAAGATTGCCACTTTGCATGACTGACTGTTCTGAAGGACCTGCTTCTCTGTTTTGCTGAGCTGCCCACCTGTCTGCTGATCTCTGCCCAACTCAGGACCAGGACTGGACCCATCACAATTAAACTCACAGTGACTCCAAGGGCTTGCTGGCTTGCGCCCTTTTCAGATGTCTCAGGGCCATCAAAGACTTCCTGCAACCCTGCTGCAGCTGCTGGACTCTACCATCTGTGAGTCATCGCTTACTTGAGGTGCCCCTCCAGTCCTGGGCCACAGAAGTGGGATCTGCATTTGTTTTGCTCCAAAACCAATGCATCGATACCTTTGCACTGATCGGCACTGACATAACACCTTTTACGTCTACGCATTGCCGCTCCGACGACATCTCTGCATGGCCCCATGATGACGAGAAGCCGGACTGCGAGGCTCAACGATGACGCATGGCCTTCATCATAAAGAGGTTTGACGACGACGCGGTACCTGACTTCGAGGCCCGAGGATGACACAACGCCTCCATCACAATGTGGTTAGTCAGTGATGCAGGATCCATCTGAGAGGCCCGCCTACAACGTATCGACTCAACTGCATGACTAGAAACCAATGCATTTTGATCGCGACATTAATGCTTTGCTCCATCCAATGTATTTTTCCAGCAGGACCTACCTAAGTCCTGTGGCAGACCTGCTTTCCATCGCAGTTGGCCTGAACTTTTAATTACCACGGTCCAGCACAACCTCAAGTAACCTTTAAGCGCTATTGACTTCTAAGCACTATTTTTGGTTTATTCTTTAAAAATTCATGACTACGTTTCATGGATTTTTGTTGTTTTGCCCTTGTTTTACTCAGAAAAATATTCTCTATTACTCTTAATCTGTGTAGAGTCTTTTTGTGGTGTTTTCATTGTTGCTGTGGATGTGTGTGTTGCACAAATAATTTACACTTTGCCTTTTAAGTTAAGCCTGCCTGCTCTGTGTCAAGCTACCTGTTACATGTAGTATTCACAAGATGTATTACATTCACTTGTTTCTTTAAGGAGGAGAATATTCATGTCTCTGTTATTCTAGAGTTTAGAATGCAAGTTTGTAAGAAAGCATTCAGACTGAGGATTTGTGCTGGAAGAGTCGTGGGTTGTTAACCTCTGAATTAAAGCTTTTACTTGAACTTAAATGAAGCCTACCTGGATTTCATCATTCTACATATGATTGGGGCATTCATTTCTACAATTATTGGCGACGTTTGAAAATTCGGAGGAACCCACAGACCCGTGTTTAATAATATGGATTACAAGGATCAATAAGTCGGCGATCTTGTGGATTTCACCGCGTTAAGGAAAGCCCGCACCACGAATGACATTACCATGGTGGTGTCGATTTTTCGCCTGAAAAGAGCGGACTGAAAACGCTGTGTCAGAGGCTTTTATGGATGTCAGTGATTTGCGGCAAAACTGAGAAGAAAGTGGTATTTGATCGTGAATACTGTTGGAACCACTGGGTGTACTGGGGTTGTGGCGTGGATACGTTTTCAAAGTGCTAAGACTGGGAGTATCATCTTACATCTAAACAGTACCTGGCTTCTTGAATCATAACAACCCGGGCCTGGTTTCCAGTTTCGCCGTTGGGAGAAGACCTCACCATTCCGTGATGTGCGCGCACTGAGGAAACACTGGTAATTCTGACGCGCAGTGAGTGTCATCACGTCCATTCGTCACTACGTTGGATCACGTAGTGTCGGCCATCTTGAAAGGATTGTTTTTATTATCGAAATGCATTGAAATACAGTCCCGTGTTTATTCAAAACGGCGATCGTCTTTTCCTGTTGGATTTTCTTCGTGATCAAGCAACGGTTTACCATATCGCGTTTAACGCTGCACAAGAAATCTCCAAAAGTACTATTTGAATTTATTTTTAAGGAGTTCTTACTTTTCTTGAACTGGATGCCTGTGAATTTCAAGATTGTGTAAATCAGTTTAACATATGTATGTAGATCTCTTCAGGTGTAGTTTTTAGTTCAGTTTTGCGTTGCTGTGTATCTTATTTCAACCTTTCCATACTAAATACACCACATACTAGCATGTCTAGCTCATCCAACAATGTAATGCAACCTCCTCCTTTTCTTCCCAATCCAGGAAAACCACTTATGCCATGGCATAGATGGTTCAGGATTTTTGACAACTATCTAGAAGCGATTGACACTACAAAATATTCTGCAGCTAGAAAAAAAGCACTTCTATTCAATCACTTGGGCAATGCAGGTCAGGATGTGTTCGATAATTTACCTGTTGTGCCAGCTCCGTCAGGCGAGGAGGGGTGGAATGTATATAATGAGGCCTTGGCTAGATTGGGTAGACAGTATGTAGATGAACCTTCTGTTATGGTGGAACGCCATTTATTTTTTAAACGCAAACAAACTCAAGAAGAGTCCATTGAAGATTATTTGGCTGTTTTAAGAGTTCTAGCAGCCAAATGTCAATTTGCATCTCAATTAGATACATATTTGCGTGACCAGTTGGTGTTCAACTGTCATAATAAGAAAATACAGGAACGTATTCTTACTTGTAAGAATCCTTCTTTAGACGAGGTTATGGGCATTGCTAGAAGCATTGAACGTTCGGTAGTCTCGCCCAAATTTTAACGCAAAATCCCACCAACAGTGTAGAGTCGAATGTAATGCAAGTAGATTCCAATTCTACCAACAATGATACGAGTATAAGTGCTGTTGTTACAAGAGTTAAAAATAATAGTTCAACAGAAAAAAAGGGCTCATGTTACAGATGTTGGTCAAAGTATCATATGGGGAATTATGCTAATTGTCCTGCACAAGGGAAAAGATGCAATACATGTAAGAAGGTTGGGCATTTTTACACAGTATGCAGATTTAGGAAAAACAAGGGTAAAATTAATTCGATTGATATTGAACAAGAAGAGTTATGTAATACTATGAACAATATGTTGTCCACCATTGAGATAAATAATTTACAGGGTGACATACGAAAATGTAAAGGACCTTTATGCAATGTCGCAATAGGTCCTATTGATGTAAATGTCATGGCTGATTCCGGGTCTCCCATCACAATTCTAGATGAGAAAACCTTCTGTAAATATTGGTCCAAAACTCTTCTAAAGCATACAGATGTTAATCCTAAAGCTTTTGGGGGGTTTGACGTTACAATGAGAGGATGTTTTTTGGATTCTATCACATTTAAAGGGAGAGTAATTCACACAAAAATTTATGTCGCTGTGAATGGTAGAGATATTTTAGGTTGGCAAGATCAAGCAGATCTTGGCATCATTTTAAAACCTGGACACGCAGAACCGGTTACCTTGGGTGACTTACCAATATCAACTATTGTACCTAATGTGGGAAAGGAAAAGCAAGACTTAGGTGATTTGACCAATATATTATCAAAATATTCTAAGGTATTTTCAGATAAGATTGGTTTAGTTAATAATTTCCAACACACTATCAAACTTAAAATGGATGCGTGCCCAGTTGTTCAAAAATGTAGACCTGTTCCTTTGTCTGCTAGGGAGGATTTGAAGAAAACATTGGATAACTTATGCGCACATGACATTATAACACCGGTTGAATCATCAGAATGGGTTTCGGCGGCTGTAGTAGCTTGCAAAAGTTCTGGTGAAATCCGCTTATGTGCAGACTTGAGAGTTCTAAATTGGAATATTGTTGTGGATTGTCATCCCCTTCCCAGAATTCAAGAGATGTTGGCGAACTTGGTAGTAAATTCTTTAGCACTATTGATTTAAAATCAGCATACCATCAGATCCCACTCGCTGAAGAATCTCAACCGCTTACCACCTTTGTTACACCTTTTGGTGTTTTTATGTATAAACGCATGCCATTTGGTTTAGCTTCGGCGGCCAGTGTCTTCCAACGTTTAATGGATAAGATGTTTGCTGGTATAGAAGGTATTCAAGCTTTCCAGGACGATATATTAATTCACACATCTACAATGGAATCACATTTTTCTCTACTAGACAAAGTGTTACACAAACTTGAAGCAATAGGTATGACCATCAACAAAAGCAAGTGTAAATTTGGGGCATAATATTTCGGTTGATGGTATCAAACCAAAACTATCCCTTATCAATGCTATCAAGGAAGCTCCAAGACCACTTGATAAAGATGCATTGAGAGCTTTTTTGGGACTCAGCGAATATTATGCTCGTTTTGTGCAAAATTATGCTGTCACTGTACAACCTCTGAGAGACTTGCTAAAGAAAAATGCGAAATTCATATGGTCTGAAGAAACTCAATCATCTTTTGATACAGTCAAGAGACTAATTTTAGAGGCTCCAGCTATTAGAGCTTTTGCTCATGGTCACAGTTGCATTGTTACAGTGGATGCCAGTTCAAAAGGTTTAGGTGCTGTGTTAAGCCAATTGGTTGAGGGTAAGGAGTATACCATAGCATTTGCGTCAAGGACTTTAAATAAGGCAGAGTTGAATTATAGCACCATAGAACGTGAAGCTCTGGCGTGTTGCTGGGCTGTAGAAAAATTCAAAATGTATATTTGGGGTGCAAGATTTCAACTTTTTACAGATCATAAGCCATTAATATACATGTTGGGTGATAGCAACTCAAACAAGGCCTCCTCACGGTTGATTAGATTGCTTGCTAGATTACAAGAATTTCACTTTGATATTAAATATATTCCAGGTGGCAAAAATATTAGGGCAGATTGTCTGTCTAGAATTCCATTGGATAAGGAAATTGCGGATGTTGATAACAATAGTGATTCAGATGTGGTTTTTACTATCAATGATGTTACACAGATTAGTAAATTATCAGAGGAAGAGTGGATTGAGTGTGCACAGAAAGATCATTGTTTGGAGCGCGTAAAAAATTTTTTAGTTCAAGGATGGCCAGGTGACAGAAGTTTATCTATGCAAGACAAATGTTTTTCGCAAGTTGCGGCTGAACTTTCAATTGTCAATGACATTTTGTTAAGATATGATAAAATAGTTCCACCTGAGTGTTTAAGGAGTAAAATTATTAGTATGGCCCATGATGGACATTTAGGGATTTCCAGTACAGTAAGGAAGATCAAGGATGTGTATTGGTGGCCAGGCATTGACGGTCAGGTTAAGGGATATGTTGATAAATGTCCGGAATGTTTATGTTCGGATAAGCACTGGCGTACATCCACTTCTCCTTTGAGTTCAGTGGAGTGGCCCAAAGGTCCATGGCAAAAGTTAGCGTTGGATTTCTCTGGTCCTTTCAATATACTAGGTAATGATGGCAGATTTTTGATTGTTATAATTGACTACTTCTCAAAATGGTTATATTTTTCATTTGTAAAGAGTGCAGATTCGAGATCTGCTATCTCCTTTTTGCAGCGTCTATTCTTGATTGAAGGTCTTCCCTCTGAAATTGTAACTGACAATGGCACCCACTTCAAATTCAAATGATTTAGAATTTTTTTTAGATGAGGTCTCAGTTAAACACATTTTGGTACCATTATATAGCCCTGCTTCTAATGGTTTGGTAGAAAGGGCAAACAAAATGTTGAAAGAAGGTGTACAAACCACTATGAATAATGGGCTGGATGTGCAGAGGTATATTTGTGATAAGGTGTGGAGTTACAATGTTACTCCACATTCAACCACTAACATCTCTCCTTATATGTTATTGAGGGGTAGGAAACCTGTTTCAATGTTCAGTCCATCGTGGTTGAAGGGAAAGGTTGAACAATGTGATTATCAGGAAATTGATTTGCGAAAAGTTAGGGAATTTGTGAAAGGAAAACAGCAAGTCTGTAAAGCCAATTATGATGCAAGGAAACATGTCAAAGTTACTTCATTAGTTCCTGGTGATTGGGTTCTTATAAAGAAACCTATTAAGGTTGTGAAAGGCCACTCGAAATTTTCTGAGCCAGCCAAAGTGTTAAAAGTCTCAGAAATGGCTGTCATGCTACAAGATAGGGGATGGTGGAATCGCAATGCCATAATTAAACTCAAAGAAGAGCAAGCAAAGATAATTTCTGATAAGATGAGATCTCAGGGTAAATATTCAGATCATTCAGATGGGTTTGATTTGTGTGATCTGAACAATAAGAGTGACAAAGTAGTTATGGATTCTTGCAATTCCATTCCATTGCAAAATAGGGGAGAAGGTGATAATAACACCAGGTCTTCTCAGATACTGTGTCCTAGTGACAGGGTTGTTCCAGATGTTGGTAGAGGTAGTAAAGGAGCTGGTGACAACGTGGTGGTGAGGCATAGTTCTAGGACTAGAGTTCCACCATTTAGAAGTGAAGATTTTGTGTACTATTAATTCATTGTCATGTGGCAAATTGTGTGTTTTGTGTTATGTTGTCATGTGGGGTATCGTGTGTTTTGTTTTGTTTGTTTGTGTATGAAAGGGGGATGTGTTACATGTAGTATTCACAAAATGTATTACATTCACTTGTTTCTTTAAGGAGGAGAATATTCATGTCTCTGTTATTCTAGAGTTTAGAATGCAAGTTTGTAAGAAAGCATTCAGACTGAGGATTTGTGCTGGAAGAGTCGTGGGTTGTTAACCTCTGAATTAAAGCTTTTACTTGAACTTAAATGAAGCCTACCTGGATTTCATCATTCTACATATGATTGGGGCATTCATTTCTACACTACCAGAGGGTGAGCACAGATTAATTTAAAGTGTGTATCTGACTTAACCTGACTAGGATTGTGGTCTCTTTTTGTACAGGGTGGATACCTCTGCCAACTAGAGAATCCATTTCTAACAAGCTGGACTTGGAGGCAAGGAAATGATCTGTTACTTGGATGTCGAAGTTCTAAGGAACTGGACAAATTTATTTTAAGACACATTGAGTCTGAAGGTCATTGTTTAAAACATAACATTATAAGCTGTGAAAAATAATTAAGGCCTCACTCTACCCCAATAAAAACTGAGAGAGCAGTTTAGTGGTTGTTTTGGGGGATTCAGTTCTTCAAAATTATCTATTTAAACTACTATGTGCTTTGTATGCTTGGCACTACCCTAAAATATCATGTTTTAACCATATACTTGTGAAAATCTAATACAGACACACTGGTCTTTGTTACTCTCTTACACGTTCCCGCCAAATTGCTCTGGCTCCATTGATAGATTCATTATTAAATTAGCAGTATTTTTCACAAACTCTATGACTTAACTAAGGTGACACTCCTGGCTAGCAAACCCTTTATGAAAATTGTTAAAGTACCAGTGCCAAAAATGAGGTCTACAACCTTGGCCTAATGTACTAAAATGCATGCTTAGATTGGTCTGTGAAATGTTGATTTGTTTATGTGGGGTTTCCTTGACCTGGCTGTTGTGGGAGATTCACTGTAGCCATTAGCTGATCAATGCTTCAGCCTTCCTAGCCATACCCCCAGCCAGTGCCGCACTAGCACGCTGGAAGCCACACAACTAACATGGCAATCTCTTATACATGCTGCAATAAAATATTGCTCATGAATTCTATCCAAAAGGGTGTTTGACGTGGGTGACCCAATTTCTAGGTTTCACAAATCTCACCTTGAATCCAACATTGACATCAGTTGTCCTTCCACAACACAAAGGGACAAACACACCCACTATAACACTAGTGCATCGCTTTTCCGCTCAGTCATCTGCCATTTGAAGTCCAGACAGAAGTGGCATATTGTTAATACAATCAAACTATGAAGAAAACATATGAAACCTTATGCGTTTTCAAAACTATTTTAATTCAAATTACTTGACATTTTGCATTCTAAATTTGCTTGGGTATTTTGAAATTTAATTTAGCAAGTGACAATGCATATAATATGGGCTCCTTTTCTCTTGCCACCTGCAATGGAAGCTTATGGGTACCTGAGGAATAAAAGGAGTTAGGATCAACTACAATTTAACAATTACAGTGTAACTCATTTGACCTCACAGTAAATCTCACAGTCGATTGATGGGATTAAGTATAAATGTATTACAAATTCAAAGCCAAGCTGATATAAATCAGTTGCAATGTTGAGATCGATAAATACAATAGTAATGTACACCCTGATGTATGCACGCATTGCAGCGGCAGTGCCAATAAATGCAATATCAATGTACGCTGAAATCTATGCAAGTACAATGATGTTAATACCAGTAAAGGCAATACCTATGTACGTTGTAACCTATGCACGCACAGTGATGTCAATATTATTAAATCTAATGTCAATGTACACCGTAACTAATCCATGCATAATGACGTCAATATAAGTGAATGCAATGTTGATGTGCGATGTAAAAACTGTATGTATAATAATGAGAATATCGGTAATTATGATATTAATGACCTCCATGCTACACATGCTCGCACTCACAAGCTTGTCTCATTGCTGATGGATAAATCAGAGATGATCTCCCCATCAACCCTGAGTCAGAGTTACGTGGTCTACCCAAACCCATACCTGCCAATTAACAGGTCACAGATGGGGTTACACTTAGCTCAAAGACAAACGCGCACCCAGGGAAAATCCTGATTGATCCCACAGATAGGTAGTCACACCACAAACAGGACAGAGGAGATTGGCCCCAAATAAAACACGTTTGGCCAAAGGCACGTGTTCCCAAAATGCAACAAAGTTAGATACCACATGTTGTTAGGAAATCTCAGCCAATCAGGACACAACATGTACATCGCATGGGGTGATCACGCACTCACCACACAGGACATCTTGACATGCACACACTGGCCCACACTAGCTCTCCCTGAGGTCGAGAGCCATCTGTGTCCCTGTATCAGATGTTTTTTCTTGGTATTTATGACTATGATGCTTTTCAAAGAATGTCAAAGTGCTTTATTTTACCCACAAAATGTATATATGTGTGGCCAAAACTTCTGTACACTGAGACGGTCATCAGACACACCTTTGTCTATACTCTCCTGGCCACTGCAGTTAATTAAACCAACTTGTTCCTGTTTTGCCAAACCCTTCTTGTCTTTTAATATATGTAAGGTAAATTCATATTCTTGCAACAGCAGAAGCATAGTATAAAAATACAGGCTCACTAAAGGATTTCCGAAATGATGTACAAAATGTATCCTCAATGACAGAAAGCAAATGAGTAATTCTGTAGAGAATGAGAAACAGATTCTGGTGAGTAGATTGGAAGTTTCGATCCTCCTGCCTATGCATAGGGTTGTCTGAAGAGATCTACTAAACCCTCTTACAAACTAGAAATCAGGAGAACCCTGTTAAGTCAGGAAAGCAGAGAAAGAGTTCAGCATCGTAGAACTTCTGTAAAACTTCTCCAAAGGGAAAGAAGATTGTAATGCATAAATCCACACAACAGAGATGTCGCAAGAGGTCTGTCTCTCTTAGAGTCTAAAGGAAATCTGAATCAGACTAAAGTATGCTCCTCAATTATACCTAAAACAAAATCTTTGAGAAACCCATGTCACATGCCTCATTAAATTCCATCTTCAAAGAACAAAACTTGCCATCTACATTCAAGATTTTTTTCCTTTGGTTCACACATTAGAACGTCCTTGGATTCCTCCTGTCTCCCTATTCCTCATGAACAGTAGTCCTCCCTTCATTTGTTAAAACATCTTATCCTTACAAAAAGATACTCCTTTTGAGCCTTGTTATCTCTTTCACTCAATATTCATTTCTTTAAGCATGAGCTCATGCAACTGCAGCTGCAGAGGAGAGAAAAACATTGCATCTAAACCAAATATTCATGTTAGAATTCAACATTAAGAAACCCCAATGCTTGAGGCCTTTGGTCACCTTAGTGCAACAAGCATTATAGTACATGTTTAAAAATGTTGCTCAAATATGAATTTACCTTCAAAAAACAAAAAGACAAGCACTGTTTGGCAAAACAGGAGCGGTTGGTTTGATTAAACACTTCAGCCGGAAGCACAGTTACTGAAGCGGGCCTGAGAACTGTCTCAAAGTACAATCAATCTGAACCAGATTTTATACATTTCTTTGGGTATCGTAAGTGTTTCAGTTTATCCTTTTTGGTAAGAGAATGCCGGCCTTGTCATAAATAAGGGCCCTGATAACAAATGCAGGTGGGCTTCAACCTTGCTTGGACACAATGAGGGCCAGTGAATAACGTGGCCAGTTGTCTGGCATGAGGGGCATATGATCACTGAGTGTACTCTGCGTGCTATGTCCTGATTGGCTGCGTGTTCCTAACTTCATGTAGCATCAGACTTTATGGTATTTTTGGGAATGGGCGCACCCCTCGTCATATGTGCTTTATTGGGGCCAATATCCCTAAATCATTGTGGTGTCCATGCGCTTATCTGAGGGATTGACTTGAGTTTCCTGTTCACACTTGTCTCCCTCAGGCCTAGGTCTCGGCGCCTACCTGACCACGTATTTCTACGTCAGAGTTGATGGAGAGTTCATGATGGGTGAATTCGATAATAGCGATGCGATTTCTTTCTTACATATGAATGTATCATGGTAAACATTGGGATCAATTTTTTCAATATTACCAAATACATGTTTAAGAGATTGTTGGAAACCGGGCAACCGGGTTAGCAGTCACCAGGTTCCCAGCACAGTGGTAGCTTGGCTCGAGCGGTTGGGGATCAGGCACCGTGTTAAGCGTACGTCACACCCTCACAATAACCATGCGTTCATCCGTTCCAAAAACGACACTACACCGTAAAAATTATGGAAGACAAGATGAAAATATATATGTCTTTATCTTATTTTCTCTTAGTTGCAGGTTTCATAACATAAATACAATACAATAGGATTTTCCTTTAAAAGAGCAGGTCAAATAAACAATGCTACTTTGGGATTTCAATAAATAGGTTCAGGTCCTCATTAAGCAAAGAATAAATAGATGTGCAATAAATACAGACGGCAAATAAATACAGTCAGACAATAAATACAGTGCAAGAATAAATTAGTGGAAGACAATAAATAAAGCACCCTCAATAAATAAGGAAAAGCAATCAATGACAGTTACAGATCAGATCACTTTCATGAGGTAACTTGGTCTTACTTTGCCCATACACAGCTCGTGGTCATTTGGGTGGCATGGGGGGGTCCCACCTAGATTGGTCAAGGCTGGGGCCTAAGCTGAGGCAGAACAAGGGTAACCTAAAGATCTGGCCCTCCAAACTACCCAGCCCCTCACAGATGTCACTGCACCAGTCTTAGCTCACCCCTGGCACTCCCAGGCTGGTTCTAACACCCCTCTAGCCCCTAGAATGATCTTTTAGGGCTCCACGGGGCCTCAGACGCCCCCTCTACCACTTACTGCCCTTTTCACGATGATCGGCTCCGCTCGGCACCGTGTCGACGCCGTGAGGCGGCTCCGGATCGATGTCGCTGGGCGGCCTCGACTCGATGTCGCTGGGCGGTCTCGACTCGATGTCGCTGGGCGGTCTCGACTCGATGTCGCTGGACGGTCTCGACTCGATGTCGCTGGGCGGTCTCGACTCAATGTCGCCTTCCGGCATCGCAGGAACACGGTCTCCCCGCTTCCGGGTGTCTCCGGAGTGCGATCTCCACTCCCGACCTCCTGCGCGCTTCACCTCAGTTTCCGGCGACTCCGGTGGGCGGACTTCACTCCCCCGTCGACGCCTCACCTCGACCTCGGGTGAATCTCCACTCGACCTCCGGCGCCTCTCCACGACCTTCGTCGGCGCCCTCACCTCGACCTCGGGTGAATCTACACTCGACCTCCGGCGCCTCTCCACGACCTCCGTCGGCGCCCTCACCTCGACCTCGGGTGAATCTCCACTCGACCTCTGGCGCCTCTCCACGACCTCCGTCGGCGCCCTCACTCGACCTCTGGTGGCTCCGGGTACGACGTCTGCTTTCTGTCAGCGCCGCTTCTCTACCTCAGGCCCCAGGTCTCCAGGCTTCTCGACGTCAGGACTCCAGGAGGACACCACTGAACAGGTCAGGAACTTGCTGTTCCTCCTCTTTAAGGCCTGTTTCAAATGTTCAGTTCCTAAAGATGGTTCTTCTGGTCTTGGTCCCACACAGGGCTTTAGGCTGGGCTTGGTCAGTAGGGACTAGCATCAAGGGTGGGTTTCTGGACCCCACTCCAAGCACTGGTTTCCACCCCTGCTGCCTTACTCCGACCTCCTTCTATATCTGTCCTCTCTCTTCTCCAGTCAGTTGCCAACTGCCCCCCTGAGATGGCCTCCCAACATTCTAAACTGCCTCCCACTGTCACAGGGTTCTAGAATGTTACAGAAGGTTCTAGAAACCTCCAGTGGGTTCTGGTTATGTCACAGGTGACAATGGATGGCCACCATTATGTGGCTCAGGCCCTCAGACAGAAGTTCCAGGGGTAGGGAAAATGGCTCCCTGACCCTGCATCAACACTAAAAAGTCTGGTGGTTCCCAAAAAGGAAAAGTTATAACAGGGTTTGAGGCAAAAGTGGGACAAAATAAATAATGATGAGGAGGGACCACCCAAAGGGCTGACAGGTCTAACACGCGTCCCCCCCAGCTGAAAGTGGGGAGAGCTACCCAACCCCTTGGGAGTTCTCATCACTAAGGCGGAAATACCTTGAGAGACCGTCTGCATTGGCGTGGTCCACTCCAGGCCGATGTTCCACCTGAAAGTCCATTCCCTGTAGGGAGATAGACCACCTTAGCAACTTGGGATTCTCCCCCTTCATCTGCATCAGCCACCGAAGGGGTCTGTGGTCGGTCTGAACTAGGAAGTGCGAGCCAAACAGGTATGGCCGCAACTTCTTCAGAGCCCATACCACTGCAAAGGCTTCACGCTCTATTGCACTCCACTTCTGTTCCCTGGGAAGTAGTCTCCGGGATAGGAAGACCACGGGTTGATCCAGACCCTCTTCATTGAGTTGCGATAACACTGCCCCAATGCCATGTTCCGATGCATCCGTCTGGACAATGAACTCCTTGGAAAAGTCTGGGGCCCTTAAGACCGGGGCCTCGCACATAGCTTGCTTCAGTTTCACAAAGGCCTGCTGACAAGCCTCCGTCCAGACTACCCGTCGAGGTTGCTTCTTGGACGTAAGCTCCGTGAGGGGGGCCACAATAGTACCATACCCCTTCACGAAGCGGCGGTAATATCCGGTGAGGCCCAGAAAAGCTCGGACCTCAGTCTGAGTCTTGGGGGGTTCCCAGGCCATGATGGCCTCGATTTTCGCCTGGAGGGGTTGCACCGCTCCCCTACCCACCAAGTGTCCAAGGTACACAACCGACCCCTGCCCGATCTGGCAGTTACTGGCCTTGATCGTTAACCCAGCTTGCTTCAGGGCCTGGAGAACAGTTTGCAGGTGACGCAAGTGATCCTCCCAGCTGTTACTGAAGACGGCAATGTCGTCCAGATAAGCAGCAGAGAAACTCTCCATTCCAGTGAGGATCTGGTTCACCGGACTCTGAAACGTGGCAGGTGCGTTCTTGAGCCCAAAGGGCATCACGCAGAACTGGTAGTGGCCCTTGGGTGTGGAGAAGGCTGACCTTTCCTTAGCTCCATCAGTCAGAGAGATCTGCCAGTACCCGGAAGTAAGGTCAAAGGTACTCAGATATTGGGCAGCTCCCAGCCGGTCAATCAGTTCATCCGCCCTTGGAATCGGATGAGCATCAGTCTTGGTTACTGAGTTCAGTTCCCGGTAGTCCACACAGAACTTCAGTTCCGGTTGGGCACCCGGTGGTACAGCTTTTGGAACTAATACCACCGGACTGGACCAGGGGCTGCTGGAAGGTTCAATCACTCCTAGCTCCAGCATCTTAGTGACTTCACTGTGAATGCTGGCCTTCACCTTGTCTGTCATCCGGTAGATCTTTGACTTCACAGGTGGGCTGTCTCCTGTGTCCACGTCATGGACGCATAGGTGAGTCCTACCCGGAACAAGGGAGAACAACGAAGAGTACTGCCCCAGGACCTGGCGGCAGTCCTCCTGCTGTTCAGGAGTTAGGGACGGGGAGAGAATCACTCCCTCCACCAACCCATCCTTCTCTTGAGACGCAAATAAGTCGGGGAGAGGCTCGCTTTCCACGTCCTCTGCTCCGTCAGTCACCATCAGCAATATGACTTCGGGCCTCTCATGGTGGGGTTTGAGGCGGTTGGCATGCAGCACCCGTAGGGGCTGGCGAGGGGTCTTCAGATCCACCAAGTAGGTAGCCTTACCCTTCTTCTCCAACACCTCAAAGGGTCCTGACCAGCGATCCTGGAGGGCGCTAAGCTCTCCTGGTTCGATCACCCACACCTTCTGGCCAGGCTCCAATTCCACCGGGTGAGCATTGTGGTCATACCACGCCTTCATTACTGCTTGGCTGGCTTCCAAGTTGTCAGAAGCTTGCTTCCACAACTTAGCCATTTGGCTCCGGAAGGCCAGCATGTAGCTCACCACATCCTGGGGAAGCTTTCTGGGAGTTCTTTCCCATCCGTCTCTCACCAGGCTGAGAGGTCCACGCACAGGGTGCCCATACAAAAGCTCGAAGGGGCTGAAACCCACTCCCTTCTGTGGCATTTCCCTGTAAGAAAACAATAGACAGGGTAGGAGGACGTCCCATTTCCTCCGCAGGCTTTCAGGCAGACTTCTGATCATGCCTTTCAAGGTTTTATTGAACCTCTCCACCAGACCATTGGTCTGGGGGTGGTAAGGAGTGTTGAACCGGTAGGTCACTCCACACTCCTTCCACATGGCCCGCATGTATGCTGACATGAAGTTGGTCCCCCTGTCAGACACAACTTCCTTGGGAAAACCCACTCGGGTAAAGATTCCCATCAGGGCCCTAGCCACAACAGGTGCAGTAATGGTCCTCAGAGGTATAACCTCTGGGTACCGTGTGGCATGATCCACCAAAACCAGGATAAACCTGTGACCAGCTGTAATAGGCGGATCTAACGGACCCACAATGTCGATGCCCACCCTTTCAAAGGGGGTGCTAACGACAGGAAGTGGTTCCAGGGGAGCTTTCAGCTTCACCCCTGTTTTCCCACTGGCTTGACAAGACACACACGTCCGGCAATAGGTGTCGGACGACACTTTCATTTGAGGCCAATAAAAGTGTGGGACAAGCCGGGCAAAGGTCTTGTCTTGCCCCAGGTGTCCTGCCAAGGGGATCTCATGAGCCAATTCCAGGAGAAAGGCTCGGTAACGTTGAGGGACAACCAAGGCTCGTGACGATCCGTGCATGGGTGCCTTGGGTTCACTGTAGAGGAGGCCATCCTCCCAGTAAATGTTGTAGTTCCCCTCAACGTTCCCTGCTGCCTGGGCTTCGGCCTGTCGCCTCAGTCCCTCAAGGGTAGGACACTCCTTCTGGCCCTTGCAGAATTCCTCCCTGGTCGGCCCTCCCTCCACGTGCCACTCGGCCAGGATGGGTAGGTTCTCCAGTTCGGTAACATCCCCCTCCGCGGACTCCTGGTCCACCACCTCCGGTGGCCTATCCGTCACACGGGGCGCGGATGCCGAGGCAGGCTCCTCCTGCCCTCGGTTCTTCCCTTGGTCGGCAGCCGGCGGTGCCTTTATTCCAGGCTCCCGCCTAAACGAACTCCCCCTCCGGGTAGTCGCAGACCCTGTGCTGACACAGGCCCAGTCAGGTGTACCCAGCATCTCAGCATGAGTCCGGTATTCCACCTCCTTCCAAGCATTATGCTCCATGTCATTCCCCAGCAGACAATCGACTGGCACGGCAGGTCTTACGGCAACTCGAAGCAAACCTGCAACCCCTTCCCATTCAAATGGAACCTCGGCCACCGGATAGTGGCCCATTCTGCCGTCAGCCATCGCGGCAGGGTGGAGCACATCGGGAATCACCTGCTCTGGAGACACCAGTTGGCTACGTACCATAGTCATACTGGCTCCTGTGTCTCTCAGAGCCTCCCCTCTTTGGCCGTTGATGGTGACCCACTGCCCATACTTTGTGGTATTTGCGGGCACCTGGATCTTAGGAACCATCTCCCGTTCTCCCAGGGACACTAAAGTGACACCCGCCCACTCCCTTCCCTTAGTTAAGGGCATCTCCTCCCCGAGCACTACACTAGCTACTCCGGGGGCCTTTCCTCCGATGGGAGGGGGTGGTCTTTTCGGGCACTTCACATCTCCCTTATAGTGTCCGACACCACCGCACTCGAAGCAATGGACAACCCTTGGCTGCTGACTCTGGCCAGGATTAGGGTTTCTGGGTGGGTTAGCCCTAGGGGTGAATCCCGTTCCTTTCCCTTGGAAACTATTTTGGGGGCCTTTAGAGAACTCCGTTTTCTTTTCCCCTCCCTCTTTCTTCTGGGGGGCGCCCTGTCCGGTCTTTTGAGAGTCCCCTCCAGTCCCCCTTGTGGACACCCGGGTACTAGCCCAAATGTCCGCCTCCTCAGCAAGCTTCCGGGGTTTGGTCAGCTTGCTATATACCAGGTGTTGACGCAGTTCGGGGAAACATTTTTCGAGCAGGTGTTCCTTCAACATCAAATCAAACAACCCCTCGTAGTCCCTCACCTCGCTGCCCTGTATCCAACCCTCTAATGCCTTCTTTGCATAGTCCAGGAAATCCACCCAATTCTGTGTGCCCAGTTTGTGGCTACCCCGGAACTTCTGTCTGTACTTCTCGGGTGTTAGTCCAAACTTCCTCACGAGCGCCACTTTCATGGTGGGGTAGTGGGTCTGCTCATCCTGCTCTAGGGCCAATAATGTATCCCTGCCAGCTGGAGGCATGTATTTGTACAATCCCCCTCCCCAATATTTCTCTGGAACCCCATGGACTCTTAAAGAGACCTCATAGGCCGCTAGCCACTTGGCGATGTCATCTCCCGCACTATAGCTGGCTACTATGTCTTTTGGCAAATAAGGTTTGGGTTCCCTGGTGATATCTCTTTCTTCTCTGCCACCATTAGGAACAGTGTGTGCCCCGACCCGTAGGATCTGGAGATCTATCTCCCTGAGCCTCAACTCGTGAGCCATCCTCCGTTCCTCCTTTTCTTTCTCCAGCTTTGCCAACTCCCATGTGAGCTGTCTTTTCTCCCTCCGGTCAGTTAACTCTGCTTCTAATAAGCCGTTGCTAGAGACACTGCTGCCCTTCCTTGAAAGTGTTCTGGGCCCCGCTAATAGGTTCCCCACCTCAGTTTGGTACAAACCAGCCCCCTCGCTGTCAGGCTCTCCATCCCTGTCCTCCTTCTCAACCTTACTTTCTCGTCGGGCCTCCCCCCAAGCCCTCAAGCTGGTCTGGAGCTCACCCTTCTTTGCACCTTGGGGACAAAACACCCCCTCTCGCTGACAAAACTCTCTGAGTTGGGCCACAGTGTAAGTTTCCACATCTTCCAACACAAACTCCATTTTGCCCACTCAGGATAGAAGACAGTTGCTTACAGAAGCTATGCAGGGGCGTACCTTTTGTAATACCTCCTCCCACCACCAGAAGTAAATTTGGAAAAAACAAAACTCAAAATTAGGAAGTCCGCTTGGAGAAAACTCCCGGTGTAGGCCTATGGACTACCCAAAGTTATTGTCGAGTAGACGCAAGCACAGCTCTATCCCACCGCTGAACACCAATTTTATGTTGGAAACCGGGCAACCGGGTTAGCAGTCACCAGGTTCCCAGCACAGTGGTAGCTTGGCTCGAGCGGTTGGGGATCAGGCACCGTGTTAAGCGTACGTCACACCCTCACAATAACCATGCGTTCATCCGTTCCAAAAACGACACTACACCGTAAAAATTATGGAAGACAAGATGAAAATATATATGTCTTTATCTTATTTTCTCTTAGTTGCAGGTTTCATAACATAAATACAATACAATAGGATTTTCCTTTAAAAGAGCAGGTCAAATAAACAATGCTACTTTGGGATTTCAATAAATAGGTTCAGGTCCTCATTAAGCAAAGAATAAATAGATGTGCAATAAATACAGACGGCAAATAAATACAGTCAGACAATAAATACAGTGCAAGAATAAATTAGAGGAAGACAATAAATAAAGCACCCTCAATAAATAAGGAAAAGCAATCAATGACAGTTACAGATCAGATCACTTTCATGAGGTAACTTGGTCTTACTTTGCCCATACACAGCTCGTGGTCATTTGGGTGGCATGGGGGGGTCCCACCTTGATTGGTCAAGGCTGGGGCCTAAGCTGAGGCAGAACAAGGGTAACCTAAAGATCTGGCCCTCCAAACTACCCAGCCCCTCACAGATGTCACTGCACCAGTCTTAGTTCACCCCTGGCACTCCCAGGCTGGTTCGAACACCCCTCTAGCCCCTAGAATGATCTTTTAGGGCTCCACGGGGCCTCAGACGCCCCCTCTACCACTTACTGCCCTTTTCACGATGATCGGCTCCGCTCGGCACCGTGACGACGCCGTGAGGCGGCTCCGGATCAATGTCGCTGGGCGGCCTCGACTCGATGTCGCTGGGCGGTCTCGACTCGATGCCGCTGGACGGTCTCGACTCGATGTCGCTGGACGGTCTCGACTCGATGTTGCTGGGCGGTCTCGACTCGATGTCGCCTTCCGGCGTCGCAGGGACACGGTCTCCCCGCTTCCGGGTGTCTCCGGAGTGCGATCTCCACTCCCGACCTCCGGCGCGCTTCATCTCAGTTTCCGGCGACTCCGGTGGGCGGACTTCACTCCCCCGTCGACGCCTCACCTCGACCTCGGGTGAATCTCCACTCGACCTCCGGCGCCTCTCCACGACCTCCGTCGGCGCCCTCACCTCGACCTCGGGTGAATCTCCACTCGACCTCCGGCGCCTCTCCACGACCTCCGTCGGCGCCCTCACTCGACCTCTGGCGGCTCCGGGTACGACGTCTGCTTTCTGTCAGCGCCGCTTCTCTACCTCAGGCCCCAGGTCTCCAGGCTTCTCGACGTCAGGACTCCAGGAGGACACCACTGAACAGGTCAGGAACTTGCTGTTCTTCCTCTTTAAGGCCTGTTTCAAATGTTCAGTTCCTAAAGATGGTTCTTCTGGTCTTGGTCCCACACAGGGCTTTAGGCTGGCCTTGGTCAGTAGGGACTAGCATCAAGGGTGGGTTTCTAGACCCCACTCCAAGCACTGGTTGCCACCCCTGCTGCCTTACTCCGACCTCCTTCTATATCTGTCCTCTCTCTTCTCCAGTCAGTTGCCAACTGCCCCCCTGAGATGGCCTCCCAACATTCTAAACTGCCTCCCACTGTCACAGGGTTCTAGAACGTTACAGAAGGTTCTAGAAACCTCCAGTGGGTTCTGGTTATGTCACAGGTGACAATGGATGGCCACCATTTTGTGGCTCAGGCCCTCAGACAGAAGTTCCAGGGGTAGGGAAAATGGCTCCCTGACCCTGCATCAACACTAAAAAGTCTGGTGGTTCCCAAAAAGGAAAAATTATAACAGGGTTTGAGGCAAAAGTGGGACAAAATAAATAATGATGAGGAGGGACCACCCAAAGGGCTGACAGGTCTAACAGAGATACATATACGTTACAATACAGATGTAAAGCACTGTTCAAATGGATAAGTTTTCAGTTATAAAATAATTGGAGTGTATTTTTTAAATTAATACACAGATATATAAGAATTGACCATTTCATTGAAACTACACAAGTGCAGATAAATATGAGAACTGCAATTCGTTGTTACTGTAAAGGAAAATGTTAAAATGCACACTCATATAAATGTCGAGATTACACAATAAGCGCACTTTCTGTATCTGGTCAAGTGCACTACATTACGTTAATGATGTTGCATCGCACAAATACATGAGGCCATAGATAAACATATATGTGGCCTAGTCAAACATGAAAGGGTGGAGCCAAAATTACGCTGCTCTACAAGTTACTTGGGGGCATATCATCAAGGCAATGCAATAATTATCTCTTAGCGCTCTTAGCGCGAGGATAATTATCGCCAGCCAACTCAGAATTTTATCGCGGAGATAGCGTGCTATCAGCAACGGTTATCTCCAAAGCGATAAAATTCAGAGCGCAATCTGCCAATTGTGCGATTATCGCTGGAAATACAGTGATAATCGCACAAGGTTTGGCGAAAGCTTGCTGATAGGGCAAGGCAGACTTAGCCATGATATCCACCTTACATAGGATATCATGGCTAAGTAAGTCTTTAAGCAGGCGTAAGGAAAGTAGTGATAACAGAGGTTAGCGCTACTTTGCTTGTCGCTTTGCAGGTTAGCGCGCCCATTGATAATTGGAGAAATGTCACTTAGCGACATTTTTCCAGTTATGTCAGGACTGGAACGCCCCTTTTGCATCTCATTAGAGATGCAAAGATGGGCGTTGGGGGAAAGGGCGATAATGCAAGGATTCACGCGATAGCGTGACCTTGCTGATTAGGTGATAAAATTATCGCCGCTTTCCGTCAGAAAACGGACGCTAAAGCGGCGATAATTTTATCTCCGGGGCTTGATGAAATGCCCCATAGTTAGTTTGTATGCAGGTATGTGTGTAATAGGTTCTCTATGTAGCTTGATTCTAGCTAGCTATGAATGAAATACTACATGAGGTAGGTGGGTGGTGGTCATTAGCCTTGTAGGCTCCTCAGGACACGAGCCGTAGAAGGTTTTTAATTAAGGACCAGTGAAATGTAAGACGTATGCTTTCAACTCCATATTAGGCTCCAATATGTAAGCGCCTTTAGAGAGGTAATACCAAAAATAATACAACGCTATGTGAGTCTCTGATAACAAAATGAAACACTTAACACAATGTCTCAATCCTTGACATTATAAATTTGCAGCAACAGATTCTGTTTAAAAAATTAACAAATCATAATGATTCATCATTTTAAGAAATAAACAGACATAGATTACGATCGACTCTGCTGTTATCTTGCACGAGGGTATTATTAAAGTTGCATGAAACTATCTGTTTTTCTCAGGCAGACTGTAAGCATATTTTGGGATAAGCAACTAAAGATTAAAAAAAATGGGTGGCTCTATGGTTTGCACAGTCACTAAAGCAAAACGTAGTTTTTCAGAAAAGGTAAATGTATAAAAAAATGCATGCAGAAGCGACCCCAAAATCGAAGAAAAATGATATAATATTCAGGGTAGCTATACATACAATTTACAATTACAAATTGCAATTACAAATGCCCTACAATCACTATACTAATCTGTTGGAACTTTAATTAAACAGAACATTGAATTATAAACTGGTTACTGGTTCTATCGTGCACTGGTAATTTTTACGTGTTCATTCATTGGAGATGACCTGTTTGCAATACCTATTATTGAAACAATCTTTAGAATATAAGTAGAGTGGACTTTGTTTTTGCTCACAGTAGTACTTCTCTTTTACATCACACTATCGATTTCATTGTAATACACAATAGACTATTTTACATTTGAAAACTGCTATACTATATTTTTAACGGCGAGAGAGGTGTGTGTGCGCGCACGCGCTCACGCTCCCTGTCTGTTTTCCCCATCGTTTTTCCCTCCCTGCGGTTTTCCTATTGAATTTCCATTTCTGTTTATTTGCCATTATTTTTTTACCTGCATGAGTGTTCTCATTGTTTTCACCATTAGTACCTTCTACATTGTTTTCTCTGTTTTCATGTAAACATAGCTGCATCAAAGCCAGTAAATCTGGCTTTAATGAGCTAACATATGCAGATAAACAAACACGCTTTTTATTCATACTCAAATTATTTTTCCATTCGATAGCACATCAAAGACAAATCTATTGGCCATGCCAATGCTTGTCTTCTAATTTGCATGCAAGTGTTCTGCGAGCCTCACAGTTCTCTTCTTACCTGCGTACTTTTCAGATTTAGAAGGAAAAGAAAACAAATAATAAAAGAACAGGGAGGAAGGATATGTTTCAAATTCCATTTTCAGACTTAGGAAACAAATCCTTGCTGCTTTATGGGACTTAGAAGGTGCAATTTCAGTCATTCCTTTGTCAGGCCTCTTCACTTTTCTGTGGCCTATATTTCCTTGGTGATAAAAAGTAATTAGGCTTTACCTCTAAGCCGGCAGGATGTTTACATGTGTACTGTAATTCGAAATGTCAATCCAACACGTGTTTCAAGCACAAAGGCAAGTCTGTGATCCCTCAGCTATGACAGAACAGAAAGGTTACAGTTCTACCGTCTTTATGTCACGATGCTTACAGGAGCTTTCGGAAAATCCTAATGCGCTATGCTAAATCACGTTTTATTCTTTTACGACAAAAACAAATTTGCTAAATTCAAATTACTTCAAAATAATTGCACAGAAAATCAAGGAGGGGGTGACTAAGTAAATAAATATCAGAGGAGAAAGAGGGCTTTCGGTTGGTTGGCAGTGTACAGTCGAAAACAAAGCCAAAAAAACAGAGCTATGTCTATTTTTTCCTTGCATTCTAAAGCAAAAATGACAATAGCAGAACTCGCTAAGACCATGGCCTCTTGACTTGGCCCTCTACCTGCTGAACATTTGCGTATTATTAAAAAAGTTCTCTGATTTGTGGACGAGGTGCTAAAATGCTAATTTCCATCACTATAGCGATAATGTGGGCAAAGAAATTCCACTAAAGGAAGTGGTGAATCCAAAGGAGAATCCACTGATGAAGGTTTCTCCACTATGCGGAGAAGCTAGATGGAGGAATATGCACTGGTGGGTTATCTGCAGGATATAGCACACCCTGCAGAAATTACACATATTTCTATTATCACCCAAAAGTTAAAAAAACACCTGTAAGAACTGAGGGTAAATGCTTGAGATGGGTGGATGCCCAACTCAAGCACCAGCCACAATCCTTGTCTGGGTGGACCACACCAGTCAATAAAATTGGGGACGGAACTTGGCTGGGCCAAAGATTACTGCCTAAACAAGCGGATCATCCGGCCGCAGAAATGGTCGTTTATTAATCTGCTGAATTTGGCATGCTGATCCATATACTGCAGCTGCCAGAGGCTCTGTGTACCACTGCAGTTGTGGACACACTGCTGAAACTTCAAGAGGAGCAGTGTATGCTGAGGGATTTGTCAGTGAGGTAAGGAGGCAAGATGACGCTGTTGGCCCAGCACTAAGCACCCCACGTCGCTGAGGGGCTGGTGGACCTCCAAGGTGGGGCAGCTAATGAGAGGACACAGCTGGAGCGAAGATCGTAGACTCCTCCTAGTCACCTGAGGAATCTTACAGCAAGGCACTTTGGCTCTGATAACAGGGCATGAGACACAGTGATACACATCGTCATGAGTATTGATGGACGATGCCCCTGCAGAACATCCGACAGGGAAGCTGGATGGAACACCGGCTGACACTTGTGCAGAGGGCATTAATCAAAACATGATAGGAATGAACCACAAATGTCTGATACTAGAGTCTCAGGGAAGATTGTCTCGGAGACCCGCAACCACCCAATCCCAGTATGCGGCGTATGTCATCTCTGCTTGTGTGGCTTGGTGGATAGTGTTATCATTGGGTCTGTCACTTGAGTGTCCCATTCTCCAAGTTACAGAACATCCTCCACCAGGAGGGATACTGAGTGGATGTTGACAGTGGTGAAAAGTTAAAATTATATCCTGTCCAGTAAATGAGAGTTTATTGAACACAGAGAATCAGGATAGTAATAAGACTAAAATGCAAGTCGGTTTTCAGTGGATAACTTACTGGCCCACAACACCTAGTGGTCAAAATGTTTTGGCCGGGAACTGCCATTAAAGGTCTGTGGCCTTAGTCAGGAAAAAGTGTGTGGAAGGCATAGAGTTTAGAGCACTCCACAGACAGTGCAGGTAAGTATATTAACACACCAGTCTTTGTGTTAGGGTCATTGTTATAGGGTCATTGTTATAGGCGCAAGTATTTGGCCCATAACTGAAAGGAAATCGGGCTAATTAATGGCAATAGTAAGCCAATATAGCACCATATCAAGCTGATTCCCAATTCACCCAGTGAGACATTAATTAGAAAAATAACTAATACTATCACTAGTAGTGACTTGTACATACTGTTTGACATACGTAAAAAGTAAAGAAATAGTAAAGCATTTGCCTTTGGTAGGGTGATACTAAAGAGACCCCCCTATTATTAATCCATTAATACGGTGGTAGAGAGATTAATCTGAGCGGTATGTACCTAAGTGATTCAAATTGTATGGTGAGAAACAACATATGTGCACACAAACATTTACTTGAAAACTGTTTGTTACAACACAAGAATATACCTTTAGAAAGGAGTTGGAATGGAAGAGGACTTAGCACAAAATGCTTTAGCCTAAGGGTGAAGAGGAGAAGGGAAGGTTGAACTAAGAAATATTAAAAAAGATACTCTGTGGTGCTCGAGGACTAAGGGCCAGATGTACAACCCTTTTAAATGCGCCTCGCAGTTTGCGCTCGATTGCGAGTTGCAAATTGCGCGGTGCAATTTACAATGTCCTACAGTGTCAGAGACACTGATTTCGATTCCCAATGGGGTCGCAAAAAGGGAGGCTCATGAATATTAATGAGCCACTAGCAATTTGCTACCCCATTGGGAATGGCTGGCCCTCCCAGGGATGGTGGCCTGCTGGGCTCAGCAGACCACCATGTCTGGGACTGTTTTTCAATAAAGCAGGGTTTTTTTTTAAATGCTGCTCGTTTTCCTTAAAGGAAAACGGGATGCATTAAAAACAAAAAAAATGAAACGTTTTCATTTCATTTTTTAAGGGCAGGCACTGGTCCGTGGGACCACTGCCTGCCTCTAGAAAAAAAAATTCCCCTGCATTGGCAAAGGGGAAGGGGTCCGCTTCCCTTTTGCAAGTGCATTAACACCCTCTTGAAAGGGTGGTAATTTGCAAGTGTTTTGCGACCGCAATTGCAGTTGAAAAACATTTATACATGGCTTTGGGGTCGCTATTAGGAAGGGAATGTCCCTTCATAATAGTGACTCGCAATTCCTAAAAATAAAAATAAATTGCGACTCGCTATTTAGGGATTGTACATGGCCCTGTGACATTTTACATGGGCAAACGGGTCGCAAACCCGTTTGCGCATGCAAAATAGGGTCGTACATCTGGCCATAAGAGCCTAAACATAAACTTATTTGCTTAAAGCTGTATTTTACAGAAATGCTGTGTCTCTCTCTCATCCGGATCTTAAAAACCTAGAGAAGACATGCCGGGTGGGAGAACACATAGAATTGATAGGCTGCTTGACAATTTTGATAAAGCATACGTAACAGAATTCATTGAACACATACTAACCTTATTTGAAACGGCAGCAAAGACAGGGAAGCACCCCCCCACGATGTGTAAGGATTGTATGGTCACGATATTATAACCTGGCAAGCTGGGTGATGAATGTTTGGCCTATCGTCCCCCCTCACTCTTCAACACTGACAGAAAAATATTCACCAAAATACTGGCTAAGCCCTTAAGCCCAATGTGCCTGAAATCGTCCTACTGGAGCAGGCAGGGTTCATACCTGGAAGATCAGTGAACTTCAATCGCAGTGTGTTCTTTGGCATGATCACACAACTGAACCCTGATGTGAATGCTGTGGCTGTCCTTCTGGAAGCATAGAAAGCATTTGATTCAGCAGGGTGGGAGTTCATGCTCCCTGTACTAGCGAAAATAGGCATGCGTGAATTGTTCCTCAGACTGGTCCAACTATTGCATACAGCCCCTATGGCATGATTACGGGTTAACAGAATATATACCTGTTAGCAAAGGGACCAAACAGGGGTGTCTCCTCTTGCCATTGTTATGTGCTGTGATGGGAAAGCCATTAGCGTGTGCCCTTAAAGAATATGACTCTGACAGGGGCTTAAGGTTACCTGGATATAAGCCGATACTATCCGCATATGCAGATGACATGTTACTGTATGTCAGGAACACTGCTACTAATCTACTATTAGTAATGGGGGAAATAGTGAGATTTGAGAGACACTCCTGGTTAAAGATAAACTGCATTAAGTCCATTATGTTCCCCCTTACCACTGTTTATTAGATTTCCTGCTGAGATGGACAAACTGAACATAAATGACGTTGCAGCACGCACAATGTAATTTGTTTTAGTTATTAATGTACCCATTCCCCGCCCCACCCCACCGCCCCGTAGCACTCCCACCAGGAGCCGCGACTGGACATAGACTCAAACACGTCAAATACAATGCTACTATTGCACACCACGTATACTTCACCGCTACATACTCAGAGAAAAGACACATAATTGATGGACGGAATGCAGAACAATTCAAAACATTCACCCCCGGTCAAGAGATCTGGGTTAAATCCATCATTCTTTTGCTCACCATCCTTGCATTCGGGCTGGACTGTTCCCATTGGGCGCAGGGTCAAGACTGATTTGCATATGGCTGGGTCCAACCTGGAATGGCATGGTGAGCAAAAAAACAATGGATCTAGGCACAGATATCTGTACTGGGGTGAATGTATGACATTGTTCTGCATTCTGTCCATCAATTGTTCTTTTTGCCTATGCCATATGAGCATTACAGCCTACCTTAGGGGTAACTTATAAGTATTAAGGATAATTTAGGCCTGGAAAAATCTTTTTTTTGCCAGGTCGAAGTGGCAGTTCAAAACTACACTACAGGCTGCAGTGGCAGGCCTGATTCTGATTTAAAAAGGCTACTTTAGTGGGTGGCACAATAAGAGCTGCAGCCTACTACTAGCATTTAATTGACAGGCCCTAATACATGCAGTACCATTTACTAGGGGGTTAATAAGTACATTGAATGTGCCAACCAAGTGTAAGCTACACTTACCCTGTTTTAGGACGAGTGCACAATTCCTTTACCACTGGTTAGCAGTAAAAAAAAAAAAAATCAGCAAAAACAAGGGTTGAAGGCAAAATGTTTGAGGAAATAGCACACCAAGGATGTCGATCAATCAAAGGTGTTAGGGTAGAGGGATCTAAAGGTGGGAGACAGGTGGGAGAAACCCCACAAGAAAAGAGTTGATGGAATGGGGAAACAAGAAACCTGCAAACATTCGGGAGAAAACCAGTTCAGCAAAAACAGTCACCAGAACTGGTTTCTGTATGTTTGTTTTAGAACTAGTTCACTTACAACCGGTTGCAAGGGGCACATTGTTTTTATTTCTAGAGGTCAGAGACAGTGGAGGCTGCCGTGGAACAGTGCGTGTGGGGTGCGGCAAGGAGGGGTATAAAAATAATTTCAACGATCTGGCTGCTGGCCACACTTCTTCTCAATACGCACACAGGCTCCCAGACTCCCCTAAGCCAATCCCGATGCTGCTGTCACCAGCATGAGAGTAGTGTTGTGAAAGGTCTGCGCACCTGGTTCAGCGCCTCAGAAAGAGAGCAGGAGCCTGTGCATGTTCTCCACCCAGATGTGCACTACAGCCAGGTGGAGAAATGCTTAGTGCGCTTGTCTGTTTGGCCAGCCCAAGATGGCTGGCCAAACCGTCATGCACACTTTAATACACCAACCACTCCTCCCCATTTTGACTGTGACGACAGCCCAGCCCCCCCCCCCGCCCCGCCAGTAAGGTAAACAAAATTGCCTCAGTACAAAATTAAAATGATAATAACATTGTGTTATTATCATTTTTTTCCTTTTTGCCCTGCTCAAAAAGCAGTGAGGCAGCACTCCTCCGCCTTAGCGGAGGAGCCGCCGCTGGCACAGATCAGAACAAAAAACAGGTCATAGGCATGTGAGAGCTGGACTACCAAAATGGGATATAACCTAAAGCACATAGAATTTGGTGAGAGGCTTAACGGCGCCGCGGTGCTCGTGACGAGCCCAGCTCGTCATGAGCATGGATGAGGTTAACAATGGAAGCGCATTCTCTGCAAGGACAGAGTGAGGGGGGAAGTGACATAGACATTAAAAGTGTGAGAGAAAGAGGGCCCATTTTCCATACCAGTAGAAGCTTGCACTTTTCAAATACAATACACCAACCTGGTGTGGAGTATTAATAAATGTTGCTAACAAGACAAATGTAAAAAGATTATCAGACAGATGCATATTTTGTAAGTTATGCTTTTTGAATGCCCCTGCACTTAAGTAGAAATTACATTACTATTAATAAAACGCATTAAGAAAAAAGATGTGTGTGGTATAAGCGCATGATTGAGTCTGACCTTCTGGTCTTTGTTAAAAAAACATACAAATAACGTTCAAAAAATCCCAACGGTATCCAAATGGTATTATTTTCTTACCATGCTTGATCGCGAGTATATTACTTATTAATTTAGTGTCACCATCAAATTCCAGTAAATTTTAATAATAACGTTAACTTCCACTCTTTAAACAAAATCGTGTTACCACACATCATTCCATGCTCCACTGGATGGCAAAACGCAGACATAAAATCACACACAGGGTATCCTGCATTTAATAGAATGTCCTTGACATTTGTGTACACAGAAACAACAAAATCAATGGACACTGATTAATGACGACATAAATTGTACATTAGTATTGCCGAAATCTGAGCAGCTCCCTTGGGCTCTGAGAATCCATTGATTTTACTGTTACTGTAAAAGCAACAGCTGTACTAAAACAATAATAATAGTTTTAAAATGGCATTACAAACGACATTAGTCACAGCTTTTTAAATATTAGTTGTGTTTGCAAGCTTCCCTTTCGTGTCAAAACAAAGAAAAGGAAACTAAGGGAAGAGAAAAGAATTAGCACGAAAATAACTTGGTGTATTCACACAAAAACGATCGATAATGGAACATATTGTGCAGTAAAAGGAAAACCGCACATGAACCTCTATTTTCCATTATAATGTTGAGGCCTAGTGTGAATAACTGAGAGTTAACTGAAAGCGAACATTTTTTTCAGTTTACTAAATCAAATTTTGTAATAAAATAAAGACGTGCTCAGTGCTGTGGCGCCTCTGAGCACCTGAGTACTCAACAACTGACATTTATACTCGTTCAAAGGGAAGGCAGAGATGCCAGGATTAAATAAACAGATAAAAAAAACCTGAAAACGAAATTAAAAAAACACTGGACATTTAACAGCATACATATGCAATCTAAATGTAAATAATCTAGATAACCCAGTCTACATTATGTCTAAATCAAACTAGGTTGCTAACAACAATTGCGACTCTAGCAAACAACCAGTGCAATGCCAAGAGGCCAGTGTGCTGCAACCTGCAGTCACACATATACAACACTTACTCTGTAACCAGTTGGAGTACACAGCTCACACTACACCACCAGGAAGCACAACGGTTATCCTGCACTCCCGCAGGAGTACCGCTCCCCCTGCACTCACAGTACACTCTGAAACCCTGCACTTACACATCACACTCACTCTACTCTCACACAGGCTCCTCTCACACAACCATGGCACTCACCCTATGCTCACACAGGCTCAGCCACCACCTTACATCCACACGGGTACAATTTGCTACACTCGGTCAAACACTCCCCTCCCAATACGCATTGCTATCAAGTATTTAGACACGTCCCTTCCCGCATTCACACAGGTAAAACACTCACCCTACACTCACATATGGACACCCACCTCTCGGCTCCCACACAGGCAGGCACATCCCTCACACTTCAGCCACACAGGCTCCTCCACCACCTTACGATCACACGGGTACAACTTGCTACCTTCATACAACCACTCCCCTCCCAATACTCATTGCTATCCAGCACTTATACACATCTCATCCCGCATTTACACAGGTACAACACAGCCTACGCTCACATATGGACACCCCTCGCTCAGGTCCCACAAAGGCACGTCCCCCACACTACAGGCACACAGGCTCCTACAGCACCTAACACACACAGGTACAACGTGCTACACTCAGAAAACACCTCCTCCCCTAATACATATTGCTATCCAGCGCTTGGAATCGTCTCATCCCCCATTCACACAGGTACAACACTCACATGGACACCCCTCACTCAGCTCCCACACAGACACGTCGCTCACACTACAGTCACACAGGCTCCTCCACCACCTTACACTCACACAGGTACAACTTGCTACACTCGGACAACCGTTCATCTCCCAATACCCATTGCTATCCAGCATTTAGATATGTCTCATCCCGCATTCACACAGGTACAACAATCAGCCTACACTCGCATATGGACACCCCTCACTCGGGTCCTACAACGGCAGGTCACTCCCACTACAGTCACACAGGCTCCTCCACCACCTTACACTCACACAGGTACAACTTGCTACACTCGGACAACCATTCATCTCCCAATACTCATTGCTATCCAGCATTTAGATATGTCTCATCCCGCATTCACACAGGTACAACAATCAGCCTAAACTCGCATATGGACACCCCTCACTCGGGTCCTACAACGCACGTCCCTCCCACTACAGTCACACAGGCTCCTCCATCACCTTACACTCACACAGGTACAACTTGCGACACTCGGACAACCATTCATCTCCCAATACCCATTGCTATCCAGCATTTAGATATGTCTCATCCCGCATTCACACAGGTACAACAATCAGCCTACACTCGCATATGGACACCCCTCACTCGGGTCCTACAACGGCAGGTCCCTCCCACTACAGTCACACAGGCTCCTCCACCACCTTACACTCACACAGGTACAACTTGCTACACTCGGACAACCATTCATCTCCCAATACCCATTGCTATCCAGCATTTAGATATGTCTCATCTCGCATTCACACAGGTACAACAATCAGCCTACACTCGCATATGGACACCCCTCACTCGGGTCCTACAACGGCACGTCCCTCCCACTACAGTCACACAGGCTCCTCCACCACCTTACGCTCACATAGGTACAACTTGTTACACTCGGACAACCACTCATCTCCCTATACACATTGCTATCCAGCACTCGGCCACATGTCTCATCCCCCACTCATACTGTTTTTAAACTCGGCCCACTCACTTGCACAATAATCGTCTTTTCACCGCGCTTTTGCGGGTCCTTTCCCCGTTACTTGCAACCTTGGTGGCCATCTTAGGGCAGTATAGGACTGCTGGAGGCGACATCGGATTGGTCGGGGGAGCGTCACAAGGACGCTTGACCTCTCTTAAGGAGGCCATGCGGACGCGCAGCAGTTACGCGCAGTGGGATCGCCGGATCACCGCCGGAGTCACGCCAGAGTCCAGCCCGTCTGTGCCCGTCCGGGCCCAGACGGGCCTAGGGCCAGACCTCTTGCCAAAAGCACCTGACATAAGGATTACCTACTCCGGTGAGGATCTTCTTTTTTTGCGCCCGCCAACTGATGCATCATGTAATTACATGCACAAATGTGATAAACCGTTTTTGGGCTGCAGGAGTTGTCAGTCGACTGAGTCAGTAAAGCGCAGGAATGTCCTATCCATGGCACTGTTGAATTGTAGATCTCTCCCTGTTAAAATCTGGTTTGCGATGTCAACATAATCGGCGCCTGTTGGAAAACCACACTCCCACTCTGAAAGGGTGGTGGTGGTCTTCCGGACACACTGTGGTAGCTTGGCTCGAGTGGTCAGGAATCAGGCTCCGTGCTAAGCATACGACATACCCATACAATAACCATGCGTGCATCCGTTCCAAAAACGACTCTACACCGTAAAAATTATGAAAATATCTTTCTTTATGTTCTTTTTCTCTTAGTTGCTGATTGGATAAAATAAATAACAATCACAATATACAAACTTTAAATAGTGCAGGTCAAATAAGTACTGGCTTAATGATTCAATAAATAGGGGTGATCATAAATACTGAAGGCATAAATAAAAGTGCAATACATACAGGCAATTAAATATTCTGAGGCAATAAATACTGTAAACCAATAAATATTGTGCATCAATAAATACTGTGGACCAATAAATACAGTGAAGCAATAAATAGGTTAAATACAATAAATACAGTGCCCCTAATAAATACTTAAAAGCTGACAGTGACACTCATGGAATCAGATCACTTTTGAATTCCTAAGGGCTGATTTGGCCCAGGCACAGCTTGTGGGGATGTGGAAGGCTTGGGGGTGTCTACTCCCTGGCTTGGACAAGGCTGAGGCCTAAACTGAGGTAGATCAAGGGGGGAATACCAGAGACCTGGCTCTCTCCCTCCACACAACTTCTCTAGATTAGTCCCAGCTCACCCCTGGCACAGTCAGGTTGGTTCCAGCACCTCCCTAGCCCCTTAGAGCAGTCTCTCAGGTCTCCACAGGGCCTTAGGCGCCCTCTACTCCACTTACTGCCCTTTTTCTGATGCTCCGACGCTGCTGGAGTCGTGTCGACGCCGTGAGGCGGTTCCGATTCGATGTCGGCGGCCTCGGCACAATGTCAGTTCTTGACGACGCCGGTAGGCGGTTCCGGTTTCGATGTCGGCGGCCTCGGCTCGATCTCGACCTCCGATTCGATGGCGTCGGGCAGTCTTTACTCGATGTCGACTTCGGGCGGCTCCGGTCCGATGGCGACCTCAACTTCGATGACGTCGGCCGGCCTTGACTCGATGTCGACTTCCGGCGGCTCCGGAGTGCGATCCTCACTCCCGACCTCCGGTGCTCCTCTCCTTAGGTTTCCGGCGACTCCGGAGTGCGACCTCCACTCCCGACCTCCGGCACGATTCTCACAGGTTCCGGCGACTCCGGAGTGCGATCCTCACTCCCGACCTCCGGCACACCTCACCTCGGTCTCCGACGACTCCGGAGGGCGGACTTCACTCCTCCGATGACGCCGCTCACTCGACCTCGGGTGACTTCCTCCTCGACCTCTGGTACTCCTCACGACCTCTGACGGCGCCCTCTCTCGACCTCTGGCGACTCCGGGCACGACGTCCGCTTTCCAGTCGGCGCCGCTTCTCCACCTCGGGCTTCGGGTCTCAGGCTACTCGACATCGGACTCCAGGGAAACCAGTTTCCAGGTCAGGTACTTGCTTTCTTGACTTCTAAGGCCTGTTCCTGCTGTCCAGGTCCTTAGGATGGTTTTCCTTGCTTCTTCCCACACAGGGCTCCAGGCTGGGCTCAGTCAGTAGGGACTAGTATCAAGGGTGGGTTTATGGACCCCACTCCAGGCACAAGTTTCCACCCCTGCTGCTTCACTCCTTCCTCCTTCAAGTTTCTGCTGCTCACTCTTCACCAGTCAGGTGCCAACTGCCAGCTCCAACTGCCAACTCTCTGTCTTAGCTTCCCAACATTCTAAACCGCCTCCAACGGTCACAGGGTTCTGGAATGTTCTGGAAGGTGCTGGTAGGTTCCAGTGGATGCTGGTGATGTCACAGGTGGCCACCATTTTGTGCTCCAGGCCCTCAGACAGAAGTTTCAGGGGTAGCTAAAATGGCTCCCTGAATCTGCAGCAACACTAAAAAGTCCGGTGGTTCCCAAAAAGGAAAAATTCAAACAGGGTTTGAGGCAAAAGTGGGACAAAATAAATAATGATGAGGAGGGACCACCCAAAGGGCTGACAGGTCTAACACGCGTCCCCCCCAGCTGAAAGTGGGGAGAGCTACCCAACCCCTTGGGAGTTCTCATCACTAAGGCGGAAATACCTTGAGAGACCGTCTGCGTTGGCGTGGTCCACTCCAGGCCGATGTTCCACCTGAAAGTCCATTCCCTGTAGGGAAATAGACCACCTCAACAACTTGGGATTCTCCCCCTTCATTTGCATCAGCCAACGAAGGGGTCTGTGGTCGGTCTGAACCAGGAAGTGCGAGCCAAACAGGTATGGCCGCAACTTCTTCAGAGCCCATACCACTGCAAAGGCTTCACGCTCTATTGCACTCCACTTCTGTTCCCTGGGAAGTAGTCTCCGGGATAGGAAGACCACGGGTTGATCCAGACCCTCTTCGTTGAGCTGCGATAACACTGCCCCAATGCCATGTTCTGATGCATCTGTCTGGACAATGAACTCCTTGGAAAAGTCTGGGGCCCTTAAGACCGGGGCCTCGCACATGGCTTTCTTCAATCTCACAAAGGCTTGCTGACAAGCCTCCGTCCAGACTACCCGTCGAGGTTGTTTCTTGGACGTGAGCTCCGTGAGGGGGGCTACGATGGTACCGTACCCCTTCACGAAGCGGCGGTAGTATCCCTTGAGACCCAAAAATGCTCTGGCCTCAGTCTGTGTCTTGGGGGGTTCCCAGGCCATGATGGCCTCGATCTTCGCCTGGAGGGGTTGCACCGCTCCCCTACCCACCAAGTGTCCAAGGTACACTACCGACCCCTGCCCGATCTGGCACTTGCTGGCCTTGATCGTCAATCCAGCTTGTCTCAGGGCCTGGAGAACAGCTTGCAGGTGACGCAAGTGATCCTCCCAGCTGTTACTGAAGACGGCTATGTCATCCAGATAAGCAGCAGAGAAACTCTCCATTCCGGTGAGGATCTGGTTTACCAGGCGCTGAAACGTGGCAGGTGCGTTCTTGAGCCCAAAGGGCATCACACAGAACTGGTAGTGGCCATTGGGCGTGGAGAAGGCTGACCTTTCCCTTGCTCCATCAGTCAAAGAGATCTGCCAGTACCCTGAAGTAAGGTCAAAGGTACTTAGATATTGGGCAGCTCCCAGCCGGTCAATCAATTCATCCGCCCTAGGGATCGGATGAGCATCAGTTTTGGTCACTGAATTCAGTCCCCGGTAGTCCACACAGAACCTCAGTTCCGGTTGGGCACCCGGTGGTGCAGCTTTTGGTACTAACACCACCGGACTGGACCAGGGGCTGCTAGAAGGTTCGATCACTCCTAGCTCCAGCATCTTAGTGACTTCACTATGAATGCTGGCCTTCACCTTGTCTGACATCCGGTAGATCTTGGACTTCACAGGTGGGCTGTCTCCTGTGTCCACGTCATGGACGCACAGGTGAGTCCTACCCGGGACAAGGGAGAACAACGAAGAGTACTGCCCCAGGACCTGGCGACAGTCCTCCTGCTGTTCAGGAGTTAGAGATGGGGAGAGAATCACTCCCTCCACCGACCCATCCTTTTCTTGAGACGCAAACAAATCGGGGAGAGGCTCGCTTTCCACGTCCTCTCCTCCGTCAGTCACCATCAACAAGATGACTTCGGGCCTCTCGTGGTGGGGTTTGAGGCGGTTGGCATGCAGCACCCGCAGGGGCTGACGAGGGGTCTTCAGGTCCACCAAGTAGGTAGCCTTACCCTTCTTCTCCAACACCTCAAAGGGTCCTGACCAGCGATCCTGGAGGGCACTAAGCTCTCCCGGTTCGATCACCCACACCTTCTGGCCAGGCTCCAACTCCACCGGGTGAGCGTTGTGGTCATACCACGCCTTCATCACTGCTTGGCTGGCTTCCAAGTTGTCAGAAGCTTGCTTCCACAACTTAGCCATTTGGCTCCGGAAGGCCAGCATGTAGCTCACCACATCCTGGGGAAGCTTTCTGGGAGTTCTTTCCCATCCGTCTCTCACCAGGTTGAGAGGTCCACGTACAGGGTGCCCATACAGAAGCTCGAAGGGGCTGAAGCCCACTCCCTTCTGTGGCACTTCCCTGTAGGAAAAAAGTAAACAGGGTAGGAGGACGTCCCATTTCCTCCGCAGGCTTTCAGGCAGACTTCTGATCATGCCCTTCAAGGTTTTGTTAAACCTCTCCACCAGACCATTTGTCTGGGGGTGGTAAGGAGTGGTGAACCGGTATGTCACTCCACACTCCTTCCACATGGCCCGCATGTACGCTGACATGAAGTTGGTCCCCCTGTCGGACACAACTTCCTTGGGAAAACCCACTCGGGTAAAGATTCCCATCAGGGCCCTAGCCACAACAGGTGCTGTTATGGTCCTCAGAGGTATTGCCTCTGGGTACCGTGTGGCATGATCCACCAGAACCAGGATAAACCTGTGACCAGCTGTAGTCGGTGGATCTAACGGACCCACAATGTCGATGCCCACCCTTTCAAAGGGGGTGCTAACGACAGGAAGTGGTTCCAGGGGAGCTTTCAGCTTCACCCCTGTTTTCCCACTGGCTTGGCAAGACACACATGTCCGGCAGTAGGTATCGGACGACACTTTCATCTGAGGCCAATAAAAGTGTGGGACAAGACGGGCGAAGGTCTTGTCTTGCCCCAGGTGTCCTGCCAATGGTATCTCGTGAGCCAACTCCAGAAGGAAGGCTCGATAACGTTGAGGAACTACCAAGGCTCGTGACGATCCATGTAGGGGTGCCTTGGGTTCACTGTAGAGGAGGCCATCCTCCCAGTAAACACTGTAGTTCCCTTCAACGTTCCCTGCTGCCTGGGCTTTGGCCTGTCGCCTCAGCCCCTCAAGGGTAGGGCACTCCCTCTGGCCCTGGCAGAATTCCTCCCTGGACGGGCCTCCCTCCACGTGCCACTCGGCCGGGATGGGTAGGTCCTCCAGGTTGGTAACGTCCCCCACCGCAGACTCCTGGTCCACCACCTCCGGTGGCCTATCCATCCTACGGGGTGGGGACGCCGAGGCAGGCTCCTCCTGTCCTCGGTTCTTCCCTTGACTGGCAGCTGGCTGGGCCTTTGTTCCAGGCTCCAGCCGAAATGAACTCCCTCTTCGGGTAGTCGCGGACCTTGTACTAATACAGGCCCAGTCAGGTGTACCCAGCATCTCAGTGTGAGTCCGGTATTCCACCTCCTTCCAAGCGTTGTGCTCCATGTCATTCCCCAGCAGACAATCGACTGGCACGGCAGGGCTTACGGCAACTCGAAGTGAACCTGCAACCCCCCCCATTCAAAGGGAACCTCGGCCACTGGATAGTGGCCTGTTCTGCCGTCAGCCATCGCGGCTGGGTGGAGTACATCGGGAATTACCTGCTCTGGAGACACCAGTTGGCTACGCACCATAGTCATACTGGCTCCTGTGTCTCTCAGAGCCTCCCCTCTTTGGCCGTTGATGGTGACCCACTGCCCATACTTTGCGGTATTTGCGGGCACCTGGATCTTAGGAACCATCTCCCGTTCTCCCAGGGACACTAAAGTGACACCCGCCCACTCCCTTCCCTTAGTTAAGGGCATCTCCTCCCCGAGCACTACACTAGCTACTCCGGGGGTCTTTCCTCCAGTGGGAGGGGGTGGTCGTTTCAAGCACTTCGGATCTCCTTTATAGTGTCCAACGCCACCGCACTCATAGCAATGGACAACCCTTGGCTGCTGACTCTGGCCAGGATTAGGGTTTCTGGGTGGGTTAGCCCTAGGGGTGAATCCTGTTCCCTTCCCTTGGAAGTTATTTTGGGGGCCTTTGGAGAACTCCTTTTTCTTTTCCCCTCCCTCTTTCTTCTGGGGGGCGCCCTGTCCGGCCTTTTGAGTATCCCCTCCAGTCCCCCTTGTGGACACCCGGGTACTAGCCCAAATGTCCGCCTCCTCAGCAAGCTTCCGGGGACTGGTCAGCTTGCTATCCACCAGGTGTTGCCGCAGTTCAGCGAAACATTTCTCGAGCAGGTGTTCCTTCAGTACTAGGTCAAACAACCCCTCGTAGTTCCTCACTTCACTGCCCTGAATCCAACCTTCCAGTGCCTTCTTTGCATAGTCCAGGAAGTCCACCCAATTCTGTGTGCCCAGTTTGTGACTACCCCTGAACTTCTGTCTGTACTTTTCAGGTGTTAGTCCAAACTTTCTGATGAGCGCCAGTTTCATGGTGGGGTAGTGGGTCTGCTCATCCTCCTCGAGGGCCAATAAAGCATCCCTACCAGCTGGAGGCATGTACTTGTACAATCCCCCTCCCCAGTACTTCTCTGGAACCCCATGGGCCCTCAACGAGACCTCATAGGCCGCTAGCCACTTGGCGATATCGTCGCCCACCCCATAGCTAGCTACTATGTCCTTTGGCAGGTATGGTTTAGGTTCCCTGGTGATCTCTTGGGTTTGGCTGCCACCATTAGGAACAGGTTGTGCCCCGATTCTCAAGATCTGAAGATCTATTTCTTTCAGTCGTAATTCATGGGCCATCCTCTGCTCCTCCTTCTCCTTCTCCAGCCTTGCTAAGTCCCATGTGAGCTGTCTTTTCTCCCTCCGGTCTGTTAACTCCACTTCAGACAAGCCACCGCTAGAGGCACTGCTGCCCTTCCTAGAAATGGTTCTGGGCCCCGCTGACAGGTTCCCCACCTCAGGTTGGTACATCTCAGCCCCCTCGGGGTCAGGCTCTCTATCCCTGTCCTCCTCCTCAGCCTTGCTTTCTCGGCGTGCCTCCCCCCAAGCCCTTAAGCTGGTTTGGAGTGCACCCTTCTTTGCTCCTGGGGGACAGTACACCCCCTCCCGCTGGCAAAACTCCCTGAGTTGGGCCACAGTGTACGTTTCTAGATTTTCTAGTACAAATTCCATCTCGCCCACTCAGGTTAGAGGACAGGTTTTGTGCAGAAACTATGCAGGGGGGTACCTTTAATAATACCTCCTCCCACCACCAGAGTAAATTTGGAAAAAACAAAAACCCACAATTAGGAAGGCCGCTTTGAGAAAACTCCCGGTGTAGGCCTATGGACTACCCACAGTTATTGTTGAGTATACGTAGGCACAGCTCTATCCCACCACTGAACACCAATTTATGTTGGAAAACCACACTCCCACTCTGAAAGGGTGGTGGTGGTCTTCCGGACACACTGTGGTAGCTTGGCTCGAGTGGTCAGGAATCAGGCTCCGTGCTAAGCATACGACATACCCATACAATAACCATGCGTGCATCCGTTCCAAAAACGACTCTACACCGTAAAAATTATGAAAATATCTTTCTTTATCTTCTTTTTCTCTTAGTTGCTGATTGGATAAAATAAATAACAATCACAATATACAAACTTTAAATAGTGCAGGTCAAATAAGTACTGGCTTAATGATTCAATAAATAGGGGTGATCATAAATACTGAAGGCATAAATAAAAGTGCAATACATACAGGCAATTAAATATTCTGAGGCAATAAATACTGTAAACCAATAAATATTGTGCATCAATAAATACTGTGGACCAATAAATACAGTGAAGCAATAAATAGGTTAAATACAATAAATACAGTGCCCCTAATAAATACTTAAAAGCTGACAGTGACACTCATGGAATCAGATCACTTTTGAATTCCTAAGGGCTGATTTGGCCCAGGCACAGCTTGTGGGGATGTGGAAGGCTTGGGGGTGTCTACTCCCTGGCTTGGACAAGGCTGAGGCCTAAACTGAGGTAGATCAAGGGGGGAATACCAGAGACCTGGCTCTCTCCCTCCACACAACTTCTCTAGATTAGTCCCAGCTCACCCCTGGCACAGTCAGGTTGGTTCCAGCACCTCCCTAGCCCCTTAGAGCAGTCTCTCAGGTCTCCACAGGGCCTTAGGCGCCCTCTACTCCACTTACTGCCCTTTTTCTGATGCTCCGACGCCGCTGGAGTCGTGTCGACGCCGTGAGGCGGTTCCGATTCGATGTCGGCGGCCTCGGCACAATGTCAGTTCTTGACGACGCCGGTAGGCGGTTCCGGTTTCGATGTCGGCGGCCTCGGCTCGATCTCGACCTCCGATTCGATGGCGTCGGGCAGTCTTTACTCGATGTCGACTTCGGGCGGCTCCGGTCCGATGGCGACCTCAACTTCGATGACGTCGGCCGGCCTTGACTCGATGTCGACTTCCGGCGGCTCCGGAGTGCGATTCTCACTCCCGACCTCCGGTGCTCCTCTCCTTAGGTTTCCGGCGACTCCGGAGTGCGACCTCCACTCCCGACCTCCGGCACGATTCTCACAGGTTCCGGCGACTCCGGAGTGCGATCCTCACTCCCGACCTCCGGCACACCTCACCTCGGTCTCCGACGACTCCGGAGGGCGGACTTCACTCCTCCGATGACGCCGCTCACTCGACCTCGGGTGACTTCCTCCTCGACCTCTGGTACTCCTCACGACCTCTGACGGCGCCCTCTCTCGACCTCTGGCGACTCCGGGCACGACGTCCGCTTTCCAGTCGGCGCCGCTTCTCCACCTCGGGCTCCGGGTCTCAGGCTACTCGACGTCGGACTCCAGGGAAACCAGTTTCCAGGTCAGGTACTTGCTTTCTTGACTTCTAAGGCCTGTTCCTGCTGTCCAGGTCCTTAGGATGGTTTTCCTTGCTTCTTCCCACACAGGGCTCCAGGCTGGGCTCAGTCAGTAGGGACTAGTATCAAGGGTGGGTTTATGGACCCCACTCCAGGCACAAGTTTCCACCCCTGCTGCTTCACTCCTTCCTCCTTCAAGTTTCTGCTGCTCACTCTTCACCAGTCAGGTGCCAACTGCCAGCTCCAACTGCCAACTCTCTGTCTTAGCTTCCCAACATTCTAAACCGCCTCCAACGGTCACAGGGTTCTGGAATGTTCTGGAAGGTGCTGGTAGGTTCCAGTGGATGCTGGTGATGTCACAGGTGGCCACCATTTTGTGCTCCGGGCCCTCAGACAGAAGTTTCAGGGGTAGCTAAAATGGCTCCCTGAATCTGCAGCAACACTAAAAAGTCCGGTGGTTCCCAAAAAGGAAAAATTCAAACAGGGTTTGAGGCAAAAGTGGGACAAAATAAATAATGATGAGGAGGGACCACCCAAAGGGCTGACAGGTCTAACAGCGCCATCTTGCTTCTCCTCCAGCACCGCACGCAAAACACACGGCAGCCATCTTTAGGCACCATGGCCTCTCTCCCTGCTCATTGCTGATCATCAGCGCGTCCCTCAGGCGCTGCGAACATCCCCCCGTGCACTGGCCACCCCCGCTCTCTCATACAGGGGCCATAAAACCTCTCCTTCTGCGCGACCCTGCCATGGAACCACATCCCACGCCTGACCGACACCTTCTTTCATCCCATACATAGTCATACATCCCTTTGATAACCCCCTTCCTCTGCGCCCGATTGTTCGAACCGATCCCAGGCCATCACCTAGCCCTGCGGATGCAGTTTATTGCCCCTACTGTAAGGGAAACACCCCACATCAAAGGAATTACGGTACATTAAGGCCCCCCACCCCCTGAGACCTGACCAGTCGCACACACCCCCGGGTATTGGCGGAATGTCCGGCTGTGTGATAGCCATCTCCTGCTGTGGGTGGGGTGGGGACTTCTACTGTAGATATGTGTGGGAACGAGATTGAAGTGGGGATTCCGAGGATGTTCTTTCATGTATCAAAGCAATCTCAAGAATGTGCCATGTACAATAAACCGTGTAATAAAGCAATAAACTTGTGTACAAGAGGCCAGGCCTCAGAGATGTGGGCAGAACATCTCGAGAAGATTCCCTGTGGGTCTGATCTGATGTGTTCTCCTCCGGAGAGAATAAACCTTTGTTTCCTGCCTTGCAGTCTCCGGCGCCTGCCTCTTTGTTGGTTAATTTTCGAATGGTACAAGAGGCGATTACCGCCGGGCAATACTTGAAAGGTTATCGACTGCAACTGCCGCTACCATTTAACAATTGGCATCCCAAGCGTGGGGTCCATCAGCGACACGTGGATCCAGTGGGAGAGGTCCCGACGACAGAGTGACCGACTGCAGCGATCGGGAGAGCTCCTGCCTGATAGAACCTCGTCTGGCAGCCGATCATCCGAACTTCACTGGTTCCGAGCAGACCTCTCTCGAGTGATCTACGGTCCTGACTGGGAACCATCAGGAGTGCCGCGGCAAATACGGAGAGTAGAGGACGATCGGGCGCTGGAGGTGAAAGACGGGAAAATGTCCATGCGGTCCGGGTAAGGTCGTGTAACACGACGAATTACGAAACGATTGATTGATTGATTGAAAATACTAGTATTGCTCATTGATTGCTCTTTTTGAGGTCTTCGCTGCCTACAAACGGGGAAGAGTAGAAATACACTCTCTCCCTTTGCAGATAGTGAAGTGTAGGTAACGCGGACTTTTGTCCCCCATTGTAATCTGTCGTGCCTATTTTCCTCCCCACTGATTGATTGTCCGAATATTGATTGTTTTGAAGAATAGTACTTCTTGAGATATTCTCTGTTTGCAAATAACGTAGAATAGAAATATTCTGTCTAGTCTTTGCAGATAGTGAAAGATAGGTAACGCAGACTTTTGTCCCCCATTGTAACCCGTCGTGCCTATCTCTTTCTCACCATTGATTGATTGATTGCCCGAACACTAGTTGTTCGATATTGGTTCTTTGGAGGTATTCTCTGCTTGCAAATAACGTGGAATAGAGATATTCTGTCTAGTCTTTGCAAGCAGTGAAAAGATAGGTAGTGCAGACTTTTGTCCCCGTTGTAACCCGTCATGCCTATCTTCTCCCCACTGATTGGTAGTTGGTTCTGCCCGGACCGCTTATTAGAGGTGAACCATCCGGCTCCACTGGAAGGCACCCCTAATAAGGACATACTTACTAAATATGGATCAGTCGCTGTAGCCTACAACAAACTAGGGCATAAAAATCGCTATAGAGAAACAAAAATAATCAAGAGAGACCAGTAGACCACTGATGGGACCCTTTTGACCCTACAAAAATAAGAAACACTAGGAAATAGCCCTTTGCGAAAAAAAAAAAAATATGAAACTAGGGGAAGGAGCCAAGCTCACGGTCGAGATGGCCACGAGGTAGCTCGGGTCCATCGCTCTCGTTGTCTAAACATGTCTGCCCTACCACCCACCCCGCCCAGTAAAACATGATAAAATCCTGCACAAATGGAAATCTGCTAATACCCACCATCGACGTCGCCGAAGTGGGTTAGATCGCGCACGCTTGGGCTAGGTCGTTTTCCGGTTATGCAGTAACGTCCTTGTGCTCGTTGCAGGATTACAAATATGTACAACACTCCAACAAAGTAGTATGGTTAAAACGTTTTTTATTAACTTGTAGGTATATGCAACACTCCAACAGGGTAAACATGCTAAAACACGTTTTTTTAACTATTTACATGATCGCCTGCTACAAATCCCAAAGCATTCACGTCCACCTGACATAGTCTTAGCCCCTCCTTCCTCGAGATAGCAACATTGGCCTGGTTTGGGCGGTCTTTTAGTAGGCCTGGGCTATAAAAGGCCCACAAAGTCCACCAGCCTGTGAGGCGGCATCAGTGGTGGAATATTGTGCGAATAGGCCGGAGGCTACACGACGCGCCAAGACCAGGACGGCATAAGAAGTGGTGTCCGACAAGTGTACTGGTCTTGCCAATCTACTATGCTGCACAGATCGACAACGAAGGGTGCCCTGGCGGGGGGGAAGCGACGCAAACGGGCCTCCCCCGCCTCCCCAGGTGGAGGCTCACCAGCTGAGAAGGCACCCCTGCCGTTTCACTCGCCGTCCAGCTGAGTAGGCGCCCCTGCACTCGCCGACCAGCTGAAAAGGCACCCCTGCCGTTTTACTCGCCGTCCAGCTGAGTAGGCGCCCTTGCACTCACCGGCCAGCTGCAGCAGGGGAACCATTTACGTCTCGCCTACCGGACGATCACCCAGGCGGGGGTTCCTTTCTGCACCAAGATTGCCATTAGCGTTCGACGCAAGAAGTGGCCCCACCCCGGTGGCTGTAATGAAGAGCTGCTGCTGCCACTGGACTCTCAAAATGGCGGTCGACTCTTCAGATTCAGGCCTGGTTCACCAAAAGATGGCTCTGGGCTACCTTGGAACTCGGAAGCTTGCCTGCTCGGGCGTGGGCCACACCCTTGAAAACGTCCTCTCAGCTTTGCAGATTCTGTGGGAGTCTTTGGCCCTCGACTCCCACGGACTTCCGGTGGGGGCAACCGCCGCTATTGCTCGATCATTCCACATTAACTTGTCTTTGCCTCGGGCTGCAGCCATCTTGCCTCCGTTTGGTGCCGTAAGAGAGACTGATTCAAGGCGTCGGCAGAGAGACCCGCCTGCTGTCCCGCCCTAAGAACGGATCACGGCATTGCTGCGAGACCGTGGTGACGCCTTGCTGACGCAAGCTTCTGTTTGAATTATCAGGAGACACTGTAGCCTATCCGCTCGGATCAGTTCCGGTGGAACCTCAACATGACCCGGTAGGAACAAAAACTGTGTTTCCCCACCCCCGAATCATGATTCATGCTGTCTGTTCTTTCCGTTGGCGCTAACGAAAGTTCTCGAACTACCGAAAGGGATTCTGGTCCGGCAGCTAGTTAATGGAAGGACTTAGACTGTACACTGGACTCACCCGACCTCGCCCCAAAATGGCGCCGACGTAGGAGGGGCCTACAACTCCTTATGGCGTTTCGGTTACTTGACATTTATGTTAAAAGAATATGAATGCGATGTTTTCACACATGATGGGCGGAGGGACGGGGAGGGTACTGATCGGGCATACGAACAACCTTATTAATGCTGGCCTTCCCATTTTTATTAATATTTTTATTTTTTTTCATGTTAAGGTAGTGTTGCTCATGATACTCGACGCCTCTCACACCGTGGCCGGCCTGTAACGGTTGTAGGCCCGTATTTGTATACTGACATTGTTTTCAATAAAGGGCTTTTTGAAGGAACTACGGAATCAGCGTCATAACAAATCATCTAGGTTGGTAAAGGTTTTTAATGACCGTTACTCCCAAGCAATAGAAGGCAAATAATGCAGACCCTTTTCCTTTTTGCCTGAATTTTGGATTAATGAAATTTGTACCCATCACGCCTGTCTCTTTCAGAGTTGTTAGAAAATGGTTGACTATAGCTTAAGGTATCTGCCGAATGCAAGGCACGGTACCTTGCCCCATAATATGCGACCGATTGAGAAACAAATGCACGACAAGGGAACCCGAATTTAGGAGACAAATAAAATGGAGCATCTTGTATAGTCGAAAGGAAGGATATAGTAGGTCTGTGGTATTACCCGCTCCTGCAACTAGCCTGGTACGCGGTAAGTAGAACTTTTTCGTGTCTACGCGCGCAAACGTACTTTGAATGCTGCACACCCCCCCCCCTTCTTTTCTTCTCTATAGGTCACATCGCAGTTCCGACTGAAGAATGGAGTGGACATGGACCGCGCCATGCTCAATGTAGGGAAAAGCATAGACAAACGTTGTGGGATGGTGCGTGAAGTGCAGACCACCACTGGGAACGTGAAAAACTGTATGTTATGACTGTGCGCATGTGCCCTGACTGTACGGTATGAATGTGTATGCATTTCATGTGTGCTTGGGTCGCTGGAAGAGAACGTCATCGTATGACTGGAGTGCTTGTCTACCGATCAAAGGGAGGGGAGTAAAAAGTCCGACACACCCCCCCCAAAAAAAATGAATTACGAAAAATACGCAGCATGCATAGGAAAGAGGACAGGAAAGGAGAGGTCCCCGTACTCAACATAGATCTGTGTCTTCGTCTTAATTTCTGCGCTTGATGTATGTACTGCTACGCCCTATCCGGTATTTGTGTGTACGTGATCGCCGAATTTATGTTTTTCCCCCGCTTGTGTTTTCTTACGTAGAACTGTCCCGTGCTACTCCGTGTTGTGTGTGCGCCAAGTAGCCTAGTATCGTACACATGTCTCTCTCTCTCTCCCTCGTTTTATGTCGTACGTGTACCAAATAGACTACTTGATGCGCACGTCTCTCTCTCTCTCTCTCTCTCTCTCTCTCTCTCTCTCTCTCTCTCTCTCTCGCTGAAGGCTCTCTTGCCCTCTTTCTTTTTGAATACATTAACGACACTATACCTCCTCAGTATGTGTATAATTGGCCTAAAACACGACAGTGTTCGAACAAATTGACAGAAGCAAAACAACCGTAGTTTACCACATTACTACCTCTCCTTTCTGTAAAATGTTGAACTTAACTGGCTGAGAAAGAAAGGACAGGTAAGACGACTGATGTCTCCCAATCTGGCCCTCATCACGGGGACTATATGTCAGTGGTTTTCGTTTTAGAGCTCTAACGACACCACCTCCACCGCTCAGAATCGCTCCCGCCCAATTGCTCAGAACTGGAACGTCTAAACACCCCGTTCTCCCAGAATAGCTCCAGTTCTGTACTAGCCGTCCCAGGGTATTTTGAATAATACAGCTGATGACTTTATTTTCTGAAGATACATCGCCTGAACTAATGAGGGTTACCTATTGTCTCCAGCAAGAATAAAAATGTTTAGCTTGTGTCCCTCCCCGAAATAGATATTTGTGAACCTATGACAGTAGCACCTTGCACTTTTTCATAAACTTAGCAGTCCTCGGAGAAAAATGTGAATTAACAGAGCTTGTGTTAGAAGAACGAGTTTCTACCGGAGAAGCCGGTTCAAATTTTGATAGACCAGAAAGTTGACAGATGTCAGGCCTCCTGCAACGATTAGAAGGTACAGGAATAGACACCTAGCAGGCCAGACGATGGAAATTTGCAGGAACACGCACAAAACATGCACCTCAGCAATGATTAATAAGTTAGTAACATACACCGACATAAGAGTTAATAGACATCCATCATAGAGCGACCGATAAAACATTTCCCCGACTACTCGGTGGTTGGGAGAGAGAATGAAGTGCGTAAATGTCTCCCCTGCCAGGTCTCTAAGATTTTGTTTCTTGTACTCATTCAAAGATAACATGCAGTCATCGGAAGAGAGGGGTCGGACGTGACGCACAGCCTGGCTGCGGATCATGGAACACCTATGGCATCGACCAAGGGGGAGCCACGAAGCAAAAGGTTGCGGGACGAGGCACCATCCTCATCATGAAAAGCGATAGAACGAAGGGCTATCCCGTAGCCCCCTGCTCGCTGATCAGCTCGTGCCTGAAGTCCCAGCCCGTCGAGCCCGATTGATGGGCCCAGTGCTGAAAGATTCTGCTCTCCTTGGCCCACTTTTTGATCCGATCCCACTCCACCCCCTCTTCCCTCGGCCTTCCAAAGCACCCCTATTTTGAACTTGACTTGACAAAAGAAGAATGAGAAGCAGGTACTCCGTCTCAAGGTACCTATGATAAGACCAGTCAAGGGACAGGACGAAACAGGACTGTGATCCAAGAGCAAAGAATGGGCACACCCTGCAACGCGAAAGCCTGGATTTGAGCTGGACCTTAGCTCCACCGCCGGTGCTCAACAGTGCCAACGAAAGAAGAAGAACAATGAGAGCTTACCAGTGATGGCTCGATGCAATAAGACACTGGAAAGAAGAAACCCCCCCCCCTCCCTGACTGTAACTCATGTTGAGTTGTATTCCTCTCCCAACCACTTTTGAATTGACTATCTTCCAATCAAGTTTCCAAGGTCCTTTATCGGTCACTTCCAACTACACACTAATATCTAAGAAACATTAGATTGGTATAAATGACAATTGTATAGCATCAGCCGTACGCCTGACTATGCTGTTTGGTTTGATCCACACAAAGTCTAGGCCTTGAGTAATGTGCATAATATTCCTTGTCTTACCGGACCACCTCTTACAGTATCAAATTTGTGTTCAAGCGAGCTTCCCTCCACCTATCTCCGGGTCTGACATATGACGCAGCTGATGTAATTTTGTATACGCTACCTCCTCGCCTGTCACATCAACCACATGTAACTATGTACAAATTGTGTCAGATTGTTCCTGTCTGTCCCAAAACTCTGTACTTTTAAAACAGGAACGCATGAAAGCATTTACGATATTATGGCTAAGAGATTAGCGAAGGTGAATGTCAGCTAGACAAGCTGGCTAGATATGTTGAAAAGGGAGGACTGTTAAAATCTGGTTTGCGATGTCAACATAATCGGCGCCATCTTGCCTCTCCTCCAGCACGACACGCAAAACACACGGCAGCCATCTTTAGGCACCATGGCCTCTCTCCCTGCTCATTGCTGATCATCAGCGCGTCCCTCAGGCGCTGCGAACATCCCCCCGCGCACTGGCCACCCCCGCTCTCTCATACAGGGGCCATAAAACCTCTCCTTCTGCGCGACCCTGCCATGGAACCACATCCCACGCCTGACCGACACCTTCTTTCATCCCATACATAGTCATACATCCCATTGATAACCCCCTTCCTCTGCGCCCGATTGTTCGAACCGATCCCAGGCCATCACCTAGCCCTGCGGATGCAGTTTATTGCCCCTACTGTAAGGGAAACACCCCACATCAAAGGGATTATGGTAGATTAAGGCCCCCCACCCCCTGAGACCTGACCAGTCGCACACACCCCCGGGTATTGGCGGAATGTCCAGCTGTGTGATAGCCATCTCCTGCTGTGGGTGGGGTGGGGACTTCTACTGTAGATATGTGTGGGAACGAGCTTGAAGTGGGGATTCCGAGGATGTTCTTTCATGCATCAAAGCAATCTCAAGAATGTGCCATGTACAATAAACCGTGTAATAAAGCAATAAACTTGTGTACAAGAGGCCAGGCCTCAGAGATGTGGGCAGAACATCTCGAGAAGATTCCCTGTGGGTCTGATCTGATGTGTTCTCCTCCGGAGAGAATAAACCTTTGTTTCCTGCCTTCCAGTCTCCGGCGCCTGCCTCTTTGTTGGTTAATTTTCGAATGGTACAAGAGGCAATTACCGCCGGGCAATACTTGAAAGGTTATTGACTGCAACTGCCGCTACCATTTAACAATTGGCATCCCAAGCGTGGGGCCCATCAGCGACACGTGGATCCAGTGGGAGAGGTCCCGACGACAGAGTGACCGACTGCAGCGATCGGGAGAGCTCCTGCCTGATAGAACCTCGTCTGGCAGCCGATCATCCAAACTTCACTGGTTCCGAGCAGACCTCTCTCGAGTGATCTACGGTCCTGACTGGGAACCATCAGGAGTGACGCGGCAAATACGGAGAGTAGAGGACGATCGGGCGCTGGAGGTGGAAGACGGGAAAATGTCCATGCGGTCCGGGTAAGGTCGTGTAACACGACAAATTACGAAACGATTGATTGATTGATTGAAAATACTAGTATTGCTCATTGATTGCTCTTTTTGAGGTCTACGCTGCCTACAAACGGGGAAGAGTAGAAATACACTCTCTCCCTTTGCAGATAGTGAAGGGTAGGTAACGCGGACTTTTGTCCCCCATTGTAATCTGTCGTGCCTATTTTCCTCCCCACTGATTGATTGTCCGAATATTGATTGTTTTGAAGAATAGTACTTCTTGAGATATTCTCTGTTTGCAAATAACGTAGAATAGAAATATTCTGTCTAGTCTTTGCAGATAGTGAAAGATAGGTAACGCAGACTTTTGTCCCCCATTGTAACCCGTCGTGCCTATCTCTTTCTCACCATTGATTGATTGATTGCCCGAACACTAGTTGTTCGATATTGGTTCTTTGGAGGTATTCTCTGCTTGCAAATAACGTGGAATAGAGATATTCTGTCTAGTCTTTGCAAGCAGTGAAAAGATAGGTAGTGCAGACTTTTGTCCCCGTTGTAACCCGTCATGCCTATCTTCTCCCCACTGATTGGTAGTTGGTTCTGCCCGGACCGCTTATTAGAGGTGAACCATCCGGCTCCACTGGAAGGCACCCCTAATAAGGACATACTTACTAAATATGGATCAGTCGCTGTAGCCTACAACAAACTAGGGCATAAAAATCGCTATAGAGAAACAAAAATAATCAAGAGAGACCAGTAGACCACTGATGGGACCCTTTTGACCCTACAAAAATAAGAAACACTAGGAAATAGCCCTTTGCGAAAAAAAAAATAATATGAAACTAGGGGAAGGAGCCAAGCTCACGGTCGAGATGGCCACGAGGTAGCTCGGGTCCATCGCTCTCGTTGTCTAAACATGTCTGCCCTACCACCCACCCCGCCCAGTAAAACACGATAAAATCCTGCACAAATGGAAATCTGCTAATACCCACCATCGACGTCGCCGAACTGGGTTAGATCGCGCACGCTTGGGCTAGGTCGTTTTCCGGTTATGCAGTAACGTCCTTGTGCTCGTTGCCGGATTACAAATATTTACAACACTCCAACAAAGTAGTATGGTTAAAACGTTTTTTATTAACTTGTAGGTATATGCAACACTCCAACAGGGTAAACATGCTAAAACACGTTTTTTTAACTATTTACATGATCGCCTGCTACAAATCCCAAAGCATTCACGTCCACCTGACATAGTCTTAGCCCCTCCTTCCTCGAGATAGCAACATTGGCCTGGTTTGGGCGGTCTTTTAGTAGGCCTGGGCTATAAAAGGCCCACAAAGTCCACCGGCCTGTGAGGCGGCATCAGTGGTGGAATATTGTGCGAATAGGCTGGAGGCTACACGACGCGCCAAGACCAGGACGGCATAAGAAGTGGTGTCCGACAAGTGTACTGGTCTTGCCAATCTACTATGCTGCACAGATCGACAACGAAGGGTGCCCTGGCGGGGGGGAAGCGACGCAAACGGGCCTCCCCCGCCTCCCCAGGTGGAGGCTCACCAGCTGAGAAGGCACCCCTGCCGTTTTACTCGCCGTCCAGCTGAGTAGGCGCCCCTGCACTCGCCGACCAGCTGAAAAGGCACCCCTGCCGTTTTACTCACCGGCCAGCTGCAGCAGGGGAACCATTTACGTCTCGCCTACCGGACGATCACCCAGGCGCGGGTTCCTTTCTGCACCAAGATTGCCATTAGCATTCGACGCAAGAAGTGGACCCACCCCGGTGGCTGTAATGAAGAGCTGCTGCTGCCACTGGACTCTCAAAATGGCGGTCGACTCTTCAGATTCAGGCCTGGTTCACCAAAAGATGGCTCTGGGCTACCTTGGAACTCGGAAGCTTGCCTGCTCGGGCGTGGGCCACACCCTTGAAAACGTCCTCTCAGCTTTGCAGATTCTGTGGGAGTCTTTGGCCCTCGACTCCCACGGACTTCCGGTGGGGGCAACCGCCGCTATTGCTCGATCATTCCACATTAACTTGTCTTTGCCTCGGGCTGCAGCCATCTTGCCTCCGTTTGGTGCCGTAAGAGAGACTGATTCAAGGCGTCGGTAGAGAGACCCGCCTGCTGTCCCGCCCTAAGAACGGATCACGGCATTGCTGCGAGACCGTGGTGACGCCTTGCTGACGCAAGCTTCTGTTTGAATTATCAGGAGACACTGTAGCCTATCCGCTCGGATCAGTTCCGGTGGAACCTCAACATGACCCGGTAGGAACAAAAACTGTGTTTCCCCACCCCCGAATCATGATTCATGCTGTCTGTTCTTTCCGTTGGCGCTAACGAAAGTTCTCGAACTACCGAAAGGGATTCTGGTCCGGCAGCTAGTTAATGGAAGGACTTAGACTGTACACTGGACTCACCCGACCTCGCCCCAAAATGGCGCCGACGTAGGAGGGGCCTACAACTCCTTATGGCGTTTCGGTTACTTGACATTTATGTTAAAAGAATATGAATGCGATGTTTTCACACATGATGGGCGGAGGGACGGGGAGGGTACTGATCGGGCATACGAACAACCTTATTAATGCTGGCCTTCCCATTTTTATTAATATTTTTATTTTTTTTCATGTTAAGGTAGTGTTGCTCATGATACTCGACGCCTCTCACACCGTGGCCGGCCTGTAATGGTTGTAGGCCCGTATTTGTATACTGACATTGTTTTCAATAAAGGGCTTTTTGAAGGAACTACGGAATCAGCGTCATAACAAATCATCTAGGTTGGTAAAGGTTTTTAATGACCGTTACTCCCAAGCAATAGAAGGCAGATAATGCAGACCCTTTTCCTTTTTGCCTGAATTTTGGATTAATGAAATTTGTACCCATCACGCCTGTCTCTTTCAGAGTTGTTAGAAAATGGTTGACTATAGCTTAAGGTATCTGCCGAATGCAAGGCACGGTACCTTGCCCCATAATATGCGACCGATTGAGAAACAAATGCACGACAAGGGAACCCGAATTTAGGAGACAAATAAAATGGAGCATCTTGTATAGTCGAAAGGAAGGATATAGTAGGTCTGTGGTATTACCCGCTCCTGCAACTAGCCTGGTACGTGGTAAGTAGAACTTTTTCGTGTCTACGCGCGCAAACGTACTTTGAATGCTGCACAACCCCCCCCCCCCCTTCTTTTCTTCTCTATAGGTCACATCGGAGTTCCGACTGAAGAATGGAGTGGACATGGACCGCGCCATGCTCAATGTAGGGAAAAGCATAGACAAACGTTGTGGGATGGTGCGTGAAGTGCAGACCACCACTGGGAACGTGAAAAACTGTGTGTTATGACTGTGCACATGTGCCCTGACTGTACGGTATGAATGTGTATGCATTTCATGTGTGCTTGGGTCGCTGGAAGAGAACGTCATCATATGACTGGAGTGCTTGTCTACCGATCAAAGGGAGGGGAGTAAAAAGTCCGACACCCCCCCCCCCAGAAAAAAAATTAATTATGAAAAATACGCAGCATGCATAGGAAAGAGGACAGGAAAGGAGAGGTCCCCGTACTCAACATAGCTCTGTGTCTTCGTCTTAATTTCTGCGCTTGATGTATGTACTGCTACGCCCTATCCGGTATTTGTGTGTACGTGATCGCCGAATTTATGTTTTTCCCCCGCTTGTGTTTTCTTACGTAGAACTGACCCGTGCTACTCCGTGTTGTGTGTGCGCCAAGTAGCCTATTATCGTACACATGTCTCTCTCTCTCTCCCTCGTTTTATGGCGTACGTATACCAAATAGACTACTTGATGCGCACGTCTCTCTCTCTCTCTCTCTCTCTCTCTCTCTCTCTCTCTCTCTCTCTCTCTCTCTCTCGCTGAAGGCTCTCTTGCCCTCTTTCTTTTTGAATACATTAACGACACTATACCTCCTCAGTATGTGTATAATTGGCCTAAAACACGACAGTGTTCGAACAAATTGACAGAAGCAAAACAACCGTATTTTACCACATTACTACCTCTCCTTTCTGTAAAATGTTGAACTTAACTGGCTGAGAAAGAAAGGACAGGTAAGACGACTGATGTCTCCCAATCTGGCCCTCATCACGGGGACTATATGTCAGTGGTTTTCGTTTTAGAGCTCTAACGACACCACCTCCACCGCTCAGAATCGCTCCCGCCCAATTGCTCAGAACTGGAACGTCTAAACACCCCGTCCTCCCAGAATAGCCCCAGTTCTGTACTAGCCGTCCCAGGGTATTTTGAATAATACAGCTGATGACTTTATTTTCTGAAGATACATCGCCTGAACTAATGAGGGTTACCTATTGTCTCCAGCAAGAATAAAAATGTTTAGCTTGTGTCCCTCCCCGAAATAGATATTTGTGAACCTATGACAGTAGCACCTTGCACTTTTTCATAAACTTAGCAGTCCTCGGAGAAAAATGTGAATTAACAGAGCTTGTGTTAGAAGAACGAGTTTCTACCGGAGAAGCCGGTTCGAATTTTGATAGACCAGAAAGTTGACAGATGTCAGGCCTGCTGCAACGATTAGAAGGTACAGGAATAGACACCTAGCAGGCCAGACGATGGAAATTTGCAGGAACACGCACAAAACATGCACCTCAGCAATGATTAATAAGTTAGTAACATACACCGACATAAGAGTTAATAGACATCCATCATAGAGCGACCGATAAAACATTTCCCCGACTACTCGGTGGTTGGGAGAGAGAATGAAGTGCGTAAATGTCTCCCCTGCCAGGTCTCTAAGATTTTGTTTCTTGTCCTCATTCAAAGATAACATGCAGTCATCGGAAGAGAGGGGTCGGACGTGACGCACAGCCTGGCTGCGGATCATGGAACACCTATGGCATCGACCAAGGGGGAGCCACGAAGCAAAAGGATGCGGGACGAGGCACCATCCTCAGCATGAAAAGCGATAGAACGAAGGGCTATCCCGAAGCCCCCTGCTCGCTGATCAGCTCGTGCCTGAAGTCCCAGCCCGTCGAGCCCGATTGATGGGCCCAATGCTGAAAGATTCTGCTCTCCTTGGCCCACTTTTTGATCCGATCCCACTCCACCCCCTCTTCCCTCGGCCTTCCAAAGCACCCCTATTTTGAACTTGACTTGACAAAAGAAGAATGAGAAGCAGGTACTCCGTCTCAAGGTACCTATGATAAGACCAGTCAAGGGACAGGACAAAACAGGACTGTGATCCAAGAGCAAAGAATGGGCACACCCTGCAACGCGAAAGCCTGGATTTGAGCTGGTCCTTAGCTCCACCGCCGGTGCTCAACAGTGCCAACGAAAGAAGAAGAACAATGAGAGCTTACCAGTGATGGCTCGATGCAATAAGACACTGGAAAGAAGAAACCCCCCACCTCCCTGACTGTAACTCATGTTGAGTTGTATTCCTCTCCCAACCACTTTGGAATTGACTATCTTCCAATCAAGTTTCCAAGGTCCTTTATCGGTCACTTCCAACTACAAACTAATATCTAAGAAACATTAGATTGGTATAAATGACAATTGTATAGCATCAGCCGTACACCTGACTATGCTGTTTGGTTTGATCCACACAAAGTCTAGGCCTTGAGTAATGTGCATAATATTCCTTGTCTTACCGGACCACCTCTTACAGTATCAAATTTGTGTTCAAGCGAGCTTCCCTCCACCTATCTCCGGGTCTGACATATGACGCAGCTGATGTAATTTTGTATACGCTACCTCCTCGCCTGTCACATCAACCACATGTAACTATGTACAAATTGTGTCAGATTGTTCCTGTCTGTCCCAAAACTCTGTACTTTTAAAACAGGAACGCATGAAAGCATTTACGATATTATGGCTAAGAGATTAGCGAAGGTGAATGTCAGCTAGACAAGCTGGCTAGATGTGTTGAAAAGGGAAGACTGTTAAAATCTGGTTTGCGATGTCAACATAATCGGCGCCATCTTGCCTCTCCTCCAGCACCACACGCAAAACACACGGCAGCCATCTTTAGGCACCATGGCCTCTCTCCCTGCTCATTGCTGATCATCAGCGCGTCCCTCAGGCGCTGCGAACATCCCCCCGCGCACTGGCCACCCCCGCTCTCTCATACAGGGGCCATAAAACCTCTCCTTCTGCGCGACCCTGCCATGGAACCACATCCCACGCCTGACCGACACCTTCTTTCATCCCATACATAGTCATACATCCCTTTGATAACCCCCTTCCTCTGCGCCCGATTGTTCGAACCGATCCCAGGCCATCACCTAGCCCTGCGGATGCAGTTTATTGCCCCTACTGTAAGGGAAACACCCCACATCAAAGGGATTACGGTAGATTAAGGCCCCCCACCCCCTGAGACCTGACCAGTCGCACACACCCCCTTTGTTTCCTGCCTTCCAGTCTCCGGCGCCTGCCTCTTTGTTGGTTAATTTTCGAATGGTACAAGAGGCGATTACCGCCGGGCAATACTTGAAAGGTTATCGACTGCAACTGCCGCTACCATTTAACAATTGGCATCCCAAGCGTGGGGCCCATCAGCGACACGTGGATCCAGTGGAAGAGGTCCCGACGACAGAGTGACCGACTGCAGCAATCGGGAGAGCTCCTGCCTGATAGAACCTCGTCTGGCAGCCGATCATCCGAACTTCACTGGTTCCGAGCAGACCTCTCTCGAGTGATCTACGGTCCTGACTGGGAACCATCAGGAGTGCCGCGGCAAATACGGAGAGTAGAGGACGATCGGGCGCTGGAGGTGGAAGACGGGAAAATGTCCATGCGGTCCGGGTAAGGTCGTGTAACACGACAAATTACGAAACGATTGATTGATTGATTGAAAATACTAGTATTGCTCATTGATTGCTCTTTTTGAGGTCTTCGCTGCCTACAAACGGGGAAGAGTAGAAATACACTCTCTCCCTTTGCAGATAGTGAAGGGTAGGTAACGCGGACTTTTGTCCCCCATTGTAATCTGTCGTGCCTATTTTCCTCCCCACTGATTGATTGTCCGAATATTGATTGTTTTGAAGAATAGTACTTCTTGAGATATTCTCTGTTTGCAAATAACGTAGAATAGAAATATTCTGTCTAGTCTTTGCAGATAGTGAAAGATAGGTAACGCAGACTTTTGTCCCCCATTGTAACCCGTCGTGCCTATCTCTTTCTCACCATTGATTGATTGATTGCCCGAACACTAGTTGTTCGATATTGGTTCTTTGGAGGTATTCTCTGCTTGCAAATAACGTGGAATAGAGATATTCTGTCTAGTCTTTGCAAGCAGTGAAAAGATAGGTAGTGCAGACTTTTGTCCCCGTTGTAACCCGTCATGCCTATCTTCTCCCCACTGATTGGTAGTTGGTTCTGCCCGGACCGCTTATTAGAGGTGAACCATCCGGCTCCACTGGAAGGCACCCCTAATAAGGACATACTTACTAAATATGGATCAGTCGCTGTAGCCTACAACAAACTAGGGCATAAAAATCGCTATAGAGAAACAAAAATAATCAAGAGAGACCAGTAGACCACTGATGGGACCCTTTTGACCCTACAAAAATAAGAAACACTAGGAAATAGCCCTTTGCGAAAAAAAAAAAAATATGAAACTAGGGGAAGGAGCCAAGCTCACGGTCGAGATGGCCACGAGGTAGCTCGGGTCCATCGCTCTCGTTGTCTAAACATGTCTGCCCTACCACCCACCCCGCCCAGTAAAACATGATAAAATCCTGCACAAATGGAAATCTGCTAATACCCACCATCGACGTCGCCGAACTGGGTTAGATCGCGCACGCTTGGGCTAGGTCGTTTTCCGGTTATGCAGTAACGTCCTTGTGCTCGTTGCCGGATTACAAATATGTACAACACTCCAACAAAGTAGTATGGTTAAAACGTTTTTTATTAACTTGTAGGTATATGCAACACTCCAACAGGGTAAACATGCTAAAACACGTTTTTTTAACTATTTACATGATCGCCTGCTACAAATCCCAAAGCATTCACGTCCACCTGACATAGTCTTAGCCCCTCCTTCCTCGAGATAGCAACATTGGCCTGGTTTGGGCGGTCTTTTAGTAGGCCTGGGCTATAAAAGGCCCACAAAGTCCACCGGCCTGTGAGGCGGCATCAGTGGTGGAATATTGTGCGAATAGGCCGCAGGCTACACGACGCGCCAAGACCAGGATGGCATAAGAAGTGGTGTCCAACAAGTGTACTGGTCTTGCCAATCTACTATGCTGCACAGATCGACAACGAAGGGTGCCCTGGCGGGGGGGAAGCGACGCAAACGGGCCTCCCCCGCCTCCCCAGGTGGAGGCTCACCAGCTGAGAAGGCACCCCTGCCGTTTTACTCGCCGTCCAGCTGAGTAGGCGCCCCTGCACTCACCGGCCAGCTGCAGCAGGGGAACCATTTACGTCTCGCCTACCGGACGATCACCCAGGCGCGGGTTCCTTTCTGCACCAAGATTGCCATTAGCGTTCGACGCAAGAAGTGGACCCACCCCGGTGGCTGTAAAGAAGAGCTGCTGCTGCCACTGGACTCTCAAAATGGCGGTCGACTCTTCAGATTCAGGCCTGGTTCACCAAAAGATGGCTCTGGGCTACCTTGGAACTCGGAAGCTTGCCTGCTCGGGCGTGGGCCACACCCTTGAAAACGTCTTCTCAGCTTTGCAGATTCTGTGGGAGTCTTTGGCCCTCGACTCCCACGGACTTCCGGTGGGGGCAACCGCCGCTATTGCTCGATCATTCCACATTAACTTGTCTTTGCCTCGGGCTGCAGCCATCTTGCCTCCGTTTGGTGCCGTAAGAGAGACTGATTCAAGGCGTCGGCAGAGAGACCCGCCTGCTGTCCCGCCCTAAGAACGGATCACGGCATTGCTGCGAGACCGTGGTGACGCCTTGCTGACGCAAGCTTCTGTTTGAATTATCAGGAGACACTGTAGCCTATCCGCTCGGATCAGTTCCGGTGGAACCTCAACATGGCCCGGTAGGAACAAAAACTGTGTTTCCCCACCCCCGAATCATGATTCATGCTGTCTGTTCTTTCCGTTGGCGCTAACGAAAGTTCTCGAACTACCGAAAGGGATTCTGGTCCGGCAGCTAGTTAATGGAAGGACTTAGACTGTACACTGGACTCACCCGACCTCGCCCCAAAATGGCGCCGACGTAGGAGGGGCCTACAACTCCTTATGGCGTTTCGGTTACTTGACATTTATGTTAAAAGAATATGAATGCGATGTTTTCACACATGATGGGCGGAGGGACGGGGAGGGTACTGATCGAGCATACGAACAACCTTATTAATGCTGGCCTTCCCATTTTTATTAATATTTTTATTTTTTTTCATGTTAAGGTAGTGTTGCTCATGATACTCGACGCCTCTCACACCGTGGCCGGCCTGTAACGGTTGTAGGCCCGTATTTGTATACTGACATTGTTTTCAATAAAGGGCTTTTTGAAGGAACTACGGAATCAGCGTCATAACACATCATCTAGGTTGGTAAAGGTTTTTAATGACCGTTACTCCCAAGCAATAGAAGGCAGATAATGCAGACCCTTTTCCTTTTTGCCTGAATTTTGGATTAATGAAATTTGTACCCATCACGCCTGTCTCTTTCAGAGTTGTTAGAAAATTGTTGACTATAGCTTAAGGTATCTGCCGAATGCAAGGCACGGTACCTTGCCCCATAATATGCGACCGATTGAGAAACAAATGCACGACAAGGGAACCCGAATTTAGGAGACAAATAAAATGGAGCATCTTGTATAGTCGAAAGGAAGGATATAGTAGGTCTGTGGTATTACCCGCTCCTGCAACTAGCCTGGTACGTGGTAAGTAGAACTTTTTCGTGTCTACGCGCGCAAACGTACTTTGAATGCTGCACAACCCCCCCCCTTCTTTTCTTCTCTATAGGTCACATCGGAGTTCCGACTGAAGAATGGAGTGGACATGGACCGCGCCATGCTCAATGTAGGGAAAAGCATAGACAAACGTTGTGGGATGGTGCGTGAAGTGCAGACCACCACTGGGAACGTGAAAAACTGTATGTTATGACTGTGCGCATGTGCCCTGACTGTACGGTATGAATGTGTATGCATTTCATGTGTGCTTGGGTCGCTGGAAGAGAACGTCATCGTATGACTGGAGTGCTTGTCTACCGATCAAAGGGAGGGGAGTAGAAAGTCCGACACCCCCCCCCAAAAAAAATGAATTACGAAAAATACGCAGCATGCATAGGAAAGAGGACAGGAAAGGAGAGGTCCCCGTACTCAACATAGCTCTGTGTCTTCGTCTTAATTTCTGCGCTTGATGTATGTACTGCTACGCCCTATCCGGTATTTGTGTGTACGTGATCGCCGAATTTATGTTTTTCCCCCGCTTGTGTTTTCTTACGTAGAACTGACCCGTGCTACTCCGTGTTGTGTGTGCGCCAAGTAGCCTATTATCGTACACATGTCTCTCTCTCTCTCCCTCGTTTTATGTCGTACGTATACCAAATAGACTACTTGATGCGCACGTCTCTCTCTCTCTCTCTCTCTCTCTCTCTCTCGCTGAAGGCTCTCTTGCCCTCTTTCTTTTTGAATACATTAATGACACTATACCTCCTCAGTATGTGTATAATTGGCCTAAAAAACGACAGTGTTCGAACAAATTGACAGAAGCAAAACAACCGTATTTTACCACATTACTACCTCTCCTTTCTGTAAAATGTTGAACTTAACTGGCTGAGAAAGAAAGGACAGGTAAGACGAATGATGTCTCCCAATCTTGCCCTCATCACGGGGACTATATGTCAGTGGTTTTCGTTTTAGAGCTCTAACGACACCACCTCCACCGCTCAGAATCGCTCCCGCCCAATTGCTCAGAACTGGAACGTCTAAACACCCCGTCCTCCCAGAATAGCCCCAGTTCTGTACTAGCCGTCCCAGGGTATTTTGAATAATACAGCTGATGACTTTATTTTCTGAAGATACATCGCCTGAACTAATGAGGGTTACCTATTGTCTCCAGCAAGAATAAAAATGTTTAGCTTGTGTCCCTCCCCGAAATAGATATTTGTCAACCTATGACAGTAGCACCTTGCACTTTTTCATAAACTTAGCAGTCCTCGGAGAAAAATGTGAATTAACAGAGCTTGTGTTAGAAGAACGAGTTTCTACCGGAGAAGCCGGTTCGAATTTTGATAGACCAGAAAGTTGACAGATGTCAGGCCTGCTGCAACGATTAGAAGGTACAGGAATAGACACCTAGCAGGCCAGACGATGGAAATTTGCAGGAACACGCACAAAACATGCACCTCAGCAATGATTAATAAGTTAGTAACATACACCGACATAAGAGTTAATAGACATCCATCATAGAGCGACCGATAAAACATTTCCCCGACTACTCGGTGGTTGGGAGAGAGAATGAAGTGCGTAAATGTCTCCCCTGCCAGGTCTCTAAGATTTTGTTTCTTGTCCTCATTCAAAGATAACATGCAGTCATCGGAAGAGAGGGGTCGGACGTGACGCACAGCCTGGCTGCGGATCATGGAACACCTATGGCATCGACCAAGGGGGAGCCACGAAGCAAAAGGATGCGGGACGAGGCACCATCCTCAGCATGAAAAGCGATAGAACGAAGGGCTATCCCGAAGCCCCCTGCTCGCTGATCAGCTCGTGCCTGAAGTCCCAGCCCGTCGAGCCCGATTGATGGGCCCAATGCTGAAAGATTCTGCTCTCCTTGGCCCACTTTTTGATCCGATCCCACTCCACCCCCTCTTCCCTCGGCCTTCCAAAGCACCCCTATTTTGAACTTGACTTGACAAAAGAAGAATGAGAAGCAGGTACTCCGTCTCAAGGTACCTATGATAAGACCAGTCAAGGGACAGGACAAAACAGGACTGTGATCCAAGAGCAAAGAATGGGCACACCCTGCAACACGAAAGCCTGGATTTGAGCTGGTCCTTAGCTCCACCGCCGGTGCTCAACAGTGCCAACGAAAGAAGAAGAACAATGAGAGCTTACCAGTGATGGCTCGATGCAATAAGACACTGGAAAGAAGAAACCCCCCCCCTCCCTGACTGTAACTCATGTTGAGTTGTATTCCTCTCCCAACCACTTTGGAATTGACTATCTTCCAATCAAGTTTCCAAGGTCCTTTATCGGTCACTTCCAACTACAAACTAATATCTAAGAAACATTAGATTGGTATAAATGACAATTGTATAGCATCAGCCGTACACCTGACTATGCTGTTTGGTTTGATCCACACAAAGTCTAGGCCTTGAGTAATGTGCATAATATTCCTTGTCTTACCGGACCACCTCTTACAGTATCAAATTTGTGTTCAAGCGAGCTTCCCTCCACCTATCTCCGGGTCTGACATATGACGCAGCTGATGTAATTTTGTATACGCTACCTCCTCGCCTGTCACATCAACCACATGTAACTATGTACAAATTGTGTCAGATTGTTCCTGTCTGTCCCAAAACTCTGTACTTTTAAAACAGGAACGCATGAAAGCATTTACGATATTATGGCTAAGAGATTAGCGAAGGTGAATGTCAGCTAGACAAGCGGTTCCATGATGGAATATCGTTAACATAAATATCGTCAGAAATAAATATCGTCACTAAAATATCGCTTACATTAATATCGTCATCCTATACTTAAACAAGAATTCACACAAATATCGATTTTTTTTTATCGACAACCCTAATATCGTTCACACTAATATCTACAACATAAATATCGACTACTACATTATCGACTTTATTTTAAATATCATTACCTTAGACATTTATATCGACTACACTAACATCGACGACCTATCTACTTATAGAAATATACAAAAAATATCGTCTTTTTTTACCAACTCGATATGCACGATTCTTTTATTTTACTCACTTGTTTTTACTATTTTACTTTACAAAACTCTTCACACATATAATTATTTAGTTTTCCTAATACTTATTGATATAAAAATATATAATATATGTTAAAAAAAATTACATTTACTGATACTATCATACACTCCGATGGCCTAAATGTGAAACACATTTCATTATTTTCTACATATAAACTATTTACATATCAAACAAAAAAACACATATAAACCTTTTTACAATGTACTTTAACAAACAAATAGTGATGCAACAAACTCTTACGAAAATAACGGTTTTCTAATTCGAAATTACGTTCTCGACCAATTATTTTGAAATTTCACTAATTGAACCAATCAAAAGCGACCATTAATTAACTCACTAATATAAAAACAATTAAACACTTAACGTAATTTACCATTTTTGGCGCAAACTTGGAGAAAAACGGTTACCTTGCTGAGAGAAGAGAATACAAACCTACGACTACAACTACAAAACGTCATACTACACTTCAAGTAAGTAAAATCCCATTGCTTTTTTCATTCGAACTTAGCAAAAAGTAGATAAACTCCCTAATTTAAAAACTGTTCTTCTTTAGAGTGAAAACAAAACATGTTGAACTTATCAACAACGACCAAAAAATTAGATGTAAAAACATTTATAAACTACCTTATCCATGTCTACTTAGATAGCTGATAAAAATTATTTAAACTTGCTAAGTAAATGTACTATTTACTTCATATGTTAACAACTACTATCATCCAAATACTATAAGTAACCCAATGATTATTTTTTCCACAGACTCTACAAAATTATTTACCTATCTACAACTACACTACCAACATCTTCTACTACATCAAGTAAGTATAGTCACTGTATGTATAACAATTCTGAAAGTAAAATCAAACACCTATAACACTAAATCATGTCTTTCAATTATTCTTTAACACTACTACAGAACTTAAAAATAAGAAAAATCAGAAAGAGAAATACGAATAAAAGAATTACCAGTGAAGCCACATAGTAAGTATATGTTCACGCTTTTTCCTGCTCTTATACACATCTCTGTAAATCGTCTTCAATGTTCTTAAAAATACATATATATATTTTCCACAGATCTACCTTAGACATGGCAACTGGAGCTACTTTCATTACTTCGCAAAAAGGGAAACTAATGCTGAACTACATGGGTTACACCTACACCCAAGAAAGAGTAAAAGCGAATAAGACCCATTGGAAATGTAGCAAATATTACTCAAGTGCATGCTATGGTAGAGCAACAACTGTTGATAACAATGTGGTAAATGTACGTGAGCATAACCACCCACCAAATGTAACAGAAGTGGAAGTTAGAGAAGCACTGGAAACATTGAAAGATGCAAGTAAAGGATCACAAGAAACAAGCACTAGTATTTTGAAAAATGTTTTAAGCAAAGTGCCAGAACATGTGACAGGACAGCTACCTTCTATTCCCAACTTAAAAAGATTAATTTCAAAAACTAAACGTGCTTCAGATCCAACTCCACCAACGCCAGAAAGTTTTAAGGATATAAAAATATATCCTGAATATACCATTACACATAATGAGGATAAATTCCTAATGTACGACAACCAGAGTCATGACAAACGAGTTTTACTTTTTGCTACTAATAGTAATTTGCAAAAACTTAAATCATGTGAAACATGGATGATGGACGGGACTTTTAAAGTTTGTCCCAAACCTTTCTATCAACTTTACACCATCCATGGGGAATACCAAGATACAAATATCCCTCTAGTTTATACTCTGCTGCCAAACAAAACAAATACTACCTACGTTGAACTTTTAACAAAGATCAAAGAATTAACAGATAATTACTATCCTCAAAGAATTATAATTGACTTTGAAATAGCCATGATTCAAGCTATCCTTAAGATATATCCCCATACCTCAATACAAGGTTGTTATTATCACTACAACCAAAGTATATGGAGGCACTTACAAAAATCTACCTTAAGCATTGAATAGTGTACAAACAGTCACTTTGCTTATCAAATAAAAAAGTTGATTGCATTGGCATATGTACCAACAACAGAAGTAGCTAACTACTACAATGTATTAATTGACAGCCCTTTCTACCGCACCAATGAGAAAATACTAACTCCCTTCTTGGACTATTTTGAAGATACCTGGGTTGGAAGATTACATCGTTCAGGCCACCGTAGACAACCTAAATTTCAAATTCCATGGTGGAATGTGTATGCTAGTACAATAGCACAGAAAGCTAAAACTAACAACGCAGTTGAAGGATGGCATAATGCCTTCCAAGCCACTTTAGGAAGAAGTCAACCAACACTTCACAAACTAATCCAAAGCATTAAAAAAGAACAAAGCTACCAAGAACTCAGAATAGAGCAATCCCTTTCTAAAATTGGCCCTAAACTAAGTAAACAAACATTAAATATGTACGAATATCTCCAGCAAAAAACTAGACTGTACCCAAGTATAGAAGGTCTAGCATACTTAGACCTAATAGCTAAATCCATCCTTTAAATATAAATTTACCATGTTTAGTAATAATTTACTTTTTATTCTTAAAAAACAAATGAATATTGTAAAATATACATTAATATGTTCAATAGAATTATATATTAATTGTTTATTGTATATTAAAATATGTTTTTCATTGTTAAATTTTTTTCTCAAATGTTAAAAAATGTAAATTTATGTTATGTACATATCGTGATAAAATCAATGTCATAAAAAATATGTAATATATTAAATTTTTATTAAAAATATAAAAATTTAATATACTAAAGTATGCATAATTGAAACTGTATTTATGTACAAAACTGCAATATAATTTGTTAACAAAAATTATGTTAAATGTTTTATAAAATGTTCAAAATCTTTGCAGTAACAAATTAAAATATAAATAAAAAAAAAGATCTAAAAATTGTTATTTCTTAATTTAGAAACTTGTCATATGTATGTAAAAATGTTATAAAAATGTTTTTAATTTATATTGTTGAAATGAATATTACAACATGACATATATTATTCTTATTAAAAATAGTAAATAGATAATGCTGGATAATAAACCATAATAATTAACTATTCTAACTCCAATCCTACGTAAGTCAGGGTAAATGGTGGATAGTAAACCATTATAATTAACTATTCTAACTCCAAACAAAACATAAGTCAAGGAAAGTGCTGGATTGTAAACCATAATAATTTACTAATCTAACTCCAATCCAACATAAGTCAGGGAAAGTGCTGGATTGTAAACCATAATAATTTACTATTCTAACTCCAATCCAACATAAGTCAGGGAAAATGCTGGATAGTAAACCATAATAAATTACTATTCTAACTCCAAACATAACATAACTCAGGGAAAGTGCTGGATAGTAAACCATAATAAATTACTATTCTAACTCCAATCCAACATAAATCAGGGAAAGTGCTGGATAGTAAACCATAATAAATTACTATTCTAACTCCAAACATAACATAAGTCAGGGATAGTGCTGAATAGTAAACCATAATAAATTACTATTCTAACTCCAATCCAACATAAGTCAGGGAAAGTGCTGGATTGTAAACCATAATAATTAACTATTCTAACTCTAATCCAACATAAATCAGGGAAAGTGCTGGATTGTAAACCATAATAATTTACTATTCTAAGTCCAATCCAACATAAGTCAGGGAAAGTGCTGGATAGTAAACCATAATAAATTACTATTCTAACTCCAAACATAACATAACTCAGGGAAAGTGCTGGATAGTAAACCATAATAAATTACTATTCTAACTCCAAACATAACATAAGTCAGGGAAAGTGCTGGATAGTAAACCATAATAAATTACTATTCAAACTCCAATCCAACATAAGTCAGAGAGAGTGCTGGATAGTAAACCATAATAAATTACTATTCAAACTCCAATCCAACATTCGTCAGGGAAAGTGCTGGATAGTAAACCATACTAAATTACTATTCTAACTCCAAACATAACATAAGTCAGGGAAAGTGCTGGATAGTAAACCATAATAAATTACTATTCTAACTCCAAACATAACATAACTCAGGGAAAGTGCTGGATAGTAAACCATAATAAATTACTATTCAAACTCCAATCCAACATAAGTCAGAGAGAGTGCTGGATAGTAAACCATAATAAATTACTATTCAAACTCCAATCCAACATAAGTCAGGGAAAGTGCTGGATAGTAAACCATAATAAATTACTATTCTAACTCCAAACATAACATAACTCAGGGAAAGTGCTGGATAGTAAACCATAATAAATTACTATTCAAACTCCAATCCAACATAAGTCAGAGAGAGTGCTGGATAGTAAACCATAATAAATTACTATTCAAACTCCAATCCAACATAAGTCAGGGAAAGTGCTGGATAGTAAACCATAATAAATTACTATTCTAACTCCAAACATAACATAAGTCAGAGAGAGTGCTGGATAGTAAACCATAATAAATTACTATTCAAACTCCAATCCAACATAAGTCAGAGAAAGTGCTGGATAGTAAACCATAATAAATTACTATTCTAACTCCAAACATAACATAAGTCAGGGAGAGTGCTGGATAGTAAACCATAATAAATTACTATTCTAACTCCAATCCAACATAAGTCAGGGAAAGTGCTGGATAGTAAACCATAAAAAATTACTATTCTAACTCCAATCCAACATAAGTCAGGAAATGTGCAGGTTAGTAAACAATATACATTTTTCTATCTAAATTATTTTTTATACCCTATTACCCTATAATACCAAAATAACGCTTATTCAATATTAATTTAATATTTTTTATTAATATAACAAAATAAATTTCATGTAAAATTTTAAATTTCGAAGTTAAATTTTGATTTCATGATAAATTTCTAATTTATTAATATTTTCTACACTTTTAAAAAACGACATTTTTAAATTACTACCCACCCTAATCCCCTACAATACCAAAAACCTGCTCCTACAATTTTTTGTTGGAAGTTTAAAATTTAATTACAAATTTAATTTGGTGAACAATTCGAAATTTCTAATTAAAATTTGGATTTCTTAATTATTTTCTAATATTTTTATATTTTAGCAATTTTGTAAAAACCAAATTTTAAATTACTACCCACCCTTATCCCCTATAATACCAATAACCCGCTCCTAAAATTTTTTGGGGGAATTTTAAAATTTAATTACAAATTTAATTTCGTGAACAAATCGAAATTTCTAATAAAAATTTCGATTTCTTATTTATTTTCTAATATTTTTATAGTTTAGAAATTTTGTAAAAACCAAATTTTAAATTACTACCCACCCTTATCCCCTATAATACCAATAACCCGCTCCTAAAAATTGTTTTTGTAATTTTAAAATTTAATTACAAATTTAATTTCGTGAACAAATCGAAATTTCGAATAAAAATTTCGATTTCTTAATTATTTTCTACTAATTTTATATTTTAGAAATGTTGTAAAAACCAAATTTTAAATTACTACCCACCCTTATCCCCTATAATACCAATAACCCGCTACTAAAATTTTAACAATTCTTTTGTAGAAAATATTTTTTAACACATATTATTACTAGTAGGAGTTTTGTAAGTTTTTTAAAAACATAATACATATTTTTTTATAAATTTTATAGCAACTTATATTTTTATGTCGATATTATATAAAACGACATTTTGATCAACGATATTCTGTTCATCGATATTTTTTCTTGACGATATTTTTGTCATTCTCAAGAAACGATATTTTTAACAAAGATATTTTCTATTACGATATTTTTCACAGTCGATATTCTTACCACGATATTATTGCTAGTCGATATTTTCCCGTCGATATTCTATCTTTATACCAGACAAGCTGGCTAGATATGTTGAAAAGGGAGGACTGTTAAAATCTGGTTTGCGATGTCAACATAATCGGCGCCATCTTGCCTCTCCTCCAGCACCACACGCAAAACACACGGCAGCCATCTTTAGGCACCATGGCCTCTCTCCCTGCTCATTGCTGATCATCAGCGCGTCCCTCAGGCGCTGCGAACATCCCCCCGCGCACTGGCTACCCCCGCTCTCTCATACAGGGGCCATAAAACCTCTCCTTCTGCGCGACCCTGCCATGGAACCACATCCCACGCCTGACCGACACCTTCTTTCATCCCATACATAGTCATACATCCCTTTGATAACCCCCTTCCTCTGCGCCCGATTGTTCGAACCGATCCCAGGCCATCACCTAGCCCTGCGGATGCAGTTTATTGCCCCTACTGTAAGGGAAACACCCCACGTCAAAGGGATTACGGTAGATTAAGGCCCCCCACCCCCTGAGACCTGACCAGTCGCACACACCCCCGGGTATTGGCGGAATGTCCAGCTGTGTGATAGCCATCTCCTGCTGTGGGTGCGGTGGGGACTTCTACTGTAGATAAGTGTGGGAACGAGCTTGAAGTGGGGATTCCGAGGATGTTCTTTCATGTATCAAAGCAATCTCAAGAATGTGCCATGTACAATAAACCGTGTAATAAAGCAATAAACTTGTGTACAAGAGGCCAGGCCTCAGAGATGTGGGCAGAACATCTCGAGAAGATTCCCTGTGGGTCTGATCTGATGTGTTCTCCTCCGGAGAGAATAAACCTTTGTTTCCTGCCTTCCAGTCTACGGCGCCTGCCTCTTTGTTGGTTAATTTTCGAATGGTACAAGAGGCGATTACCGCCGGGCAATACTTGAAAGGTTATCGACTGCAACTGCCGCTACCATTTAACAATTGGCATCCCAAGCGTGGGGCCCATCAGCGACACGTGGATCCAGTGGGAGAGGTCCCGACGACAGAATGACCGACTGCAGCGATCGGGAGAGCTCCTGCCTGATAGAACCTCGTCTGGCAGCCGATCATCCGAACTTCACTGGTTCCGAGCAGACATCTCTCGAGTGATCTACGGTCCTGACTGGGAACCATCAGGAGTGCCGCGGCAAATACGGAGAGTAGAGGACGATCGGGCGCTGAAGGTGGAAGACGGGAAAATGTCCATGCAGTCCGGGTAAGGTCGTGTAACACGACGAATTACGAAACGATTGATTGATTGATTGAAAATACTAGTATTGCTCATTCATTGCTCTTTTTGAGGTCTTCGCTGCCTACAAACGGGGAAGAGTAGAAATACACTCTCTCCCTTTGCAGATAGTGAAGGGTAGGTAACGCGGACTTTTGTCCCCCATTGTAATCTGTCGTGCCTATTTTCCTCCCCACTGATTGATTGTCCGAATATTGATTGTTTTGAAGAATAGTACTTCTTGAGATATTCTCTGTTTGCAAATAACGTAGAATAGAAATATTCTGTCTAGTCTTTGCAGATAGTGAAAGATAGGTAACGCAGACTTTTGTCCCCCATTGTAACCCGTCGTGCCTATCTCTTTCTCACCATTGATTGATTGATTGCCCGAACACTAGTTGTTCGATATTGGTTCTTTGGAGGTATTCTCTGCTTGCAAATAACGTGGAATAGAGATATTCTGTCTAGTCTTTGCAAGCAGTGAAAAGATAGGTAGTGCAGACTTTTGTCCCCGTTGTAACCCGTCATGCCTATCTTCTCCCCACTGATTGGTAGTTGGTTCTGCCCGGACCGCTTATTAGAGGTGAACCATCCGGCTCCACTGGAAGGCACCCCTAATAAGGACACACTTACTAAATATGGATCAGTCGCTGTAGCCTACAACAAACTAGGGCATAAAAATCGCTATAGAGAAACAAAAATAATCAAGAGAGACCAGTAGACCACTGATGGGACCCTTTTGACCCTACAAAAATAAGAAACACTAGGAAATAGCCCTTTGCGAAAAAAAAAAAATATGAAACTAGGGGAAGGAGCCAAGCTCACGGTCGAGATGGCCACGAGGTAGCTCGGGTCCATCGCTCTCGTTGTCTAAACATGTCTGCCCTACCACCCACCCCGCCCAGTAAAACACGATAAAATCCTGCACAAATGGAAATCTGCTAATACCCACCATCGACGTCGCCGAACTGGGTTAGATCGCGCACGCTTGGGTTAGGTCGTTTTCCGGTTATGCAGTAACGTCCTTGTGCTCGTTGCCGGATTACAAATATGTACAACACTCCAACAAAGTAGTATGGTTAAAACGTTTTTTATTAACTTGTAGGTATATGCAACACTCCAACAGGGTAAACATGCTAAAACACGTTTTTTTAACTATTTACATGATCGCCTGCTACAAATCCCAAAGCATTCACGTCCACCTGACATAGTCTTAGCCCCTCCTTCCTCGAGATAGCAACATTGGCCTGGTTTGGGCGGTCTTTTAGTAGGCCTGGGCTATAAAAGGCCCACAAAGTCCACCGGCCTGTGAGGCGGCATCAGTGGTGGAATATTGTGCGAATAGGCCGGAGGCTACACGACGCGCCAAGACCAGGACGGCATAAGAAGTGGTGTCCGACAAGTGTACTGGTCTTGCCAATCTACTATGCTGCACAGATCGACAACGAAGGGTGCCCTGGCGGGGGGGAAGCGACGCAAACGGGCCTCCCCCGCCTCCCCAGGTGGAGGCTCACCAGCTGAGAAGGCACCCCTGCCGTTTCACTCGCCGTCCAGCTGAGTAGGCGCCCCTGCACTCACCGACCAGCTGAAAAGGCACCCCTGCCGTTTTACTCGCCGTCCAGCTGAGTAGGCGCCCCTGCACTCGCCGACCTGCTGAAAAGGCACCCCTGCCGTTTTACTCGCCGTCCAGCTGAGTAGGCGCCCCTGCACTCACCGGCCAGCTGCAGCATGGGAACCATTTACGTCTCGCCTACCGGACGATCACCCAGGCGCGGGTTCCTTTCTGCACCAAGATTGCCATTAGCGGTCGACGCAAGAAGTGGACCCACCCCGGTGGCTGTAATGAAGAGCTGCTGCTGCCACTGGACTCTCAAAATGGCGGTCGACTCTTCAGATTCAGGCCTGGTTCACCAAAAGATGGCTCTGGGCTACCTTGGAACTCGGAAGCTTGCCTGCTCGGGCGTGGGCCACACCCTTGAAAACGTCCTCTCAGCTTTGCAGATTCTGTGGGAGTCTTTGGCCCTCGACTCCCACGGACTTCCGGTGGGGGCAACCGCCGCTATTGCTCGATCATTCCACATTAACTTGTCTTTGCCTCGGGCTGCAGCCATCTTGCCTCCGTTTGGTGCCGTAAGAGAGACTGATTCAAGGCGTCGGCAGAGAGACCCGCCTGCTGTCCCGCCCTAAGAACGGATCACGGCATTGCTGCGAGACCGTGGTGACGCCTTGCTGACGCAAGCTTCTGTTTGAATTATCAGGAGACACTGTAGCCTATCCACTCGGATCAGTTCCGGTGGAACCTCAACATGACCCGGTAGGAACAAAAACTGTGTTTCCCCACCCCCGAATCATGATTCATGCTGTCTGTTCTTTCCGTTGGCGCTAACGAAAGTTCTCGAACTACCGAAAGGGATTCTGGTCCGGCAGCTAGTAAATGGAAGTACTTAGACTGTACACTGGACTCACCCGACCTCGCCCCAAAATGGCGCCGACGTAGGAGGGGCCTACAACTCCTTATGGCGTTTCGGTTACTTGACATTTATGTTAAAAGAATATGAATGCCATGTTTTCACACATGATGGGCGGAGGGACGGGGAGGGTACTGATCGGGCATACGAACAACCTTATTAATGCTGGCCTTTCCATTTTTATTAATATTTTTATTTTTTTTCATGTTAAGGTAGTGTTGCTCATGATACTCGACACCTCTCACACCGTGGCCGGCCTGTAACGGTTGTAGGCCCGTATTTGTATACTGACATTGTTTTCAATAAAGGGCTTTTTGAAGGAACTACGGAATCAGCGTCATAACAAATCATCTAGGTTGGTAAAGGTTTTTAATGACCGTTACTCCCAAGCAATAGAAGGCAGATAATGCAGACCCTTTTCCTTTTTGCCTGAATTTTGGATTAATGAAATTTGTACCCATCACGCCTGTCTCTTTCAGAGTTTTTAGAAAATGGTTGACTATAGCTTAAGGTATCTGCCGAATGCAAGGCACGGTACCTTGCCCCATAATATGCGACCGATTGAGAAACAAATGCACGACAAGGGAACCCAAATTTAGGAGACAAATAAAATAGAGCATCTTGTATAGTCGAAAGGAAGGATATAGTAGGTCTGTGGTATTACCCGCTCCTGCAACTAGCCTGGTACGTGGTAAGTAGAACTTTTTCGTGTCTACGCGCGCAAACGTACTTTGAATGCTGCACACCCCCCCCCCCCCTTCTTTTCTTCTCTATAGGTCACATCGGAGTTCCGACTGAAGAATGGAGTGGACATGGACCGCGCCATGCTCAATGTAGGGAAAAGCATAGACAAACGTTGTGGGATGGTGCGTGAAGTGCAGACCACCACTGGGAACGTGAAAAACTGTATGTTATGACTGTGCGCATGTGCCCTGACTGTACGGTATGAATGTGTATGCATTTCATGTGTGCTTGGGTCGCTGGAAGAGAACGTCATCGTATGACTGGAGTGCTTGTCTACCGATCAAAGGGAGGGGAGTAAAAAGTCCGACACCCCCCCCCCAAAAAAAAATGAATTACGAAAAATACGCAGCATGCATAGGAAAGAGGACAGGAAAGGAGAGGTCCCCGTACTCAACATAGCTCTGTGTCTTCGTCTTAATTTCTGCGCTTGATGTATGTACTGCTACGCCCTATCCGGTATTTGTGTGTACGTGATCGCCGAATTTATGTTTTTCCCCCGCTTGTGTTTTCTTACGTAGAACTGACCTGTGCTACTCCGTGTTGTGTGTGCGCCAAGTAGCCTATTATCGTACACATGTCTCTCTCTCTCTCCCTCGTTTTATGTCGTACGTATACCAAATAGACTACTTGATGCGCACGTCTCTCTCTCTCTCTCTCTCTCTCTCTCTCTCTCTCTCTCTCTCTCTCTCTCTCTCTCTCTCTCTCTCTCTCGCTGAAGGCTCTCTTGCCCTCTTTCTTTTTGAATACATTAACGACACTATACCTCCTCAGTATGTGTATAATTGGCCTAAAACACGACAGTGTTCGAACAAATTGACAGAAGCAAAACAACCGTATTTTACCACATTACTACCTCTCCTTTCTGTAAAATGTTGAACTTAACTGGCTGAGAAAGAAAGGACAGGTAAGACGACTGATGTCTCCCAATCTGGCCCTCATCACGGGGACTATATGTCAGTGGTTGTCGTATTAGAGCTCTAACGACACCACCTCCACCGCTCAGAATCGCTCCCGCCCAATTGCTCAGAACTGGAACGTCTAAACACCCCGTCCTCCCAGAATAGCCCCAGTTCTGTACTAGCCGTCCCAGGGTATTTTGAATAATACAGCTGATGACTTTATTTTCTGAAGATACATCGCCTGAACTAATGAGGGTTACCTATTGTCTCCAGCAAGAATAAAAATGTTTAGCTTGTGTCCTTCCCCGAAATAGATATTTGTGAACCTATGACAGTAGCACCTTGCACTTTTTCATAAACTTAGCAGTCCTCGGAGAAAAATGTGAATTAACAGAGCTTGTGTTAGAAGAACGAGTTTCTACCGGAGAAGCCGGTTCGAATTTTGATAGACCAGAAAGTTGACAGATGTCAGGCCTCCTGCAACGATTAGAAGGTACAGGAATAGACACCTAGCAGGCCAGACGATGGAAATTTGCAGGAACACGCACAAAACATGCACCTCAGCAATGATTAATAAGTTAGTAACATACACCGACATAAGAGTTAATAGACATCCATCATAGAGCGACCGATAAAACATTTCCCCGACTACTCGGTGGTTGGGAGAGAGAATGAAGTGCGTAAATGTCTCCCCTGCCAGGTCTCTAAGATTTTGTTTCTTGTACTCATTCAAAGATAACATGCAGTCATCGGAAGAGAGGGGTCGGACGTGACGCACAGCCTGGCTGCGGATCATGGAACACCTATGGCATCGACCAAGGGGGAGCCACGAAGCAAAAGGATGCGGGACGAGGCACCATCCTCAGCATGAAAAGCGATAGAACGAAGGGCTATCCCGAAGCCCCCTGCTCGCTGATCAGCTCGTGCCTGAAGTCCCAGCCCGTCGAGCCCGATTGATGGGCCCAGTGCTGAAAGATTCTGCTCTCCTTGGCCCACTTTTTGATCCGATCCCACTCCACCCCCTCTTCCCTCGGCCTTCCAAAGCACCCCTATTTTGAACTTGACTTGACAAAAGAAGAATGAGAAGCAGGTACTCCGTCTCAAGGTACCTATGATAAGACCAGTCAAGGGACAGGACAAAACAGGACTGTGATCCAAGAGCAAAGAATGGGCACACCCTGCAACGCGAAAGCCTGGATTTGAGCTGGACCTTAGCTCCACCGCCGGTGCTCAACAGTGCCAACGAAAGAAGAAGAACAATGAGAGCTTACCAGTGATGGCTCGATGCAATAAGACACTGGAAAGAAGAAACCCCCCCCTCCCTGACTGTAACTCATGTTGAGTTGTATTCCTCTCCCAACCACTTTTGAATTGACTATCTTCCAATCAAGTTTCCAAGGTCCTTTATCGGTCACTTCCAACTACACACTAATATCTAAGAAACATTAGATTGGTATAAATGACAATTGTATAGCATCAGCCGTACACCTGACTATGCTGTTTGGTTTGATCCACACAAAGTCTAGGCCTTGAGTAATGTGCATAATATTCCTTGTCTTACCGGACCACCTCTTACAGTATCAAATTTGTGTTCAAGCGAGCTTCCCTCCACCTATCTCCGGGTCTGACATATGACGCAGCTGATGTAATTTTGTATACGCTACCTCCTCGCCTGTCACATCAACCACATTTAACTATGTACAAATTGTGTCAGATTGTTCCTGTCTGTCCCAAAACTCTGTACTTTTAAAACAGGAACGCATGAAAGCATTTACGATATTATGGCTAAGAGATTAGCGAAGGTGAATGTCAGCTAGACAAGCTGGCTAGATATGTTGAAAAGGGAGGACTGTTAAAATCTGGTTTGCGATGTCAACATAATCGGCGCCATCTTGCCTCTCCTCCAGCACCGCACGCAAAACACACGGCAGCCATCTTTAGGCACCATGGCCTCTCTCCCTGCTCATTGCTGATCATCAGCGCGTCCCTCAGGCGCTGCGAACATCCCCCCGTGCACTGGCCACCCCCGCTCTCTCATACAGGGGCCATAAAACCTCTCCTTCTGCGCGACCCTGCCATGGAACCACATCCCACGCCTGACCAACACCTTCTTTCATCCCATACATAGTCATACATCCCTTTGATAACCCCCTTCCTCTGCGCCCGATTGTTCGAACCGATCCCAGGCCATCACCTAGCCCTGCGGATGCAGTTTATTGCCCCTACTGTAAGGGAAACACCCCACATCAAAGGGATTACGGTAGATTAAGGCCCCCTGAGACCTGACCAGTCGCACACACCCCCGGGTATTGGCGGAATGTCCAGCTGTGTGATAGCCATCTCCTGCTGTGGGTGGGGTGGGGACTTCTACTGTAGATATGTGTGGGAACGAGCTTGAAGTGGGGATTCCGAGGATGTTCTTTCATGTATCAAAGCAATCTCAAGAATGTGCCATGTACAATAAACTGTGTAATAAAGCAATAAACTTGTGTACAAGAGGCCAGGCCTCAGAGATGTGGGCAGAACATCTCGAGAGGATTCCCTGTGGGTCTGATCTGATGTGTTCTCCTCCGGAGAGAATAAACCTTTCTTTCCTGCCTTCCAGTCTCCGGCGCCTGCCTCTTTGTTGGTTAATTTTCGAATGGTACAAGAGGCGATTACCGCCGGGCAATACTTGAAAGGTTATCGACTGCAACTGCCGCTACCATTTAACAATTGGCATCCCAAGCGTGGGGCCCATCAGCGACACGTGGATCCAGTGGGAGAGGTCCCGACGACAGAGTGACCGACTGCAGCGATCGGGAGAGCTCCTGCCTGATAGAACCTCGTCTGGCAGCCGATCATCCGAACTTCACTGGTTCCGAGCAGACCTCTCTCGAGTGATCTACGGTCCTGACTGGGAACCATCAGGAGTGCCGCGGCAAATACGGAGAGTAGAGGACGATCGGGCGCTGGAGGTGGAAGACGGGAAAATGTCCATGCGGTCCGGGTAAGGTCGTGTAACACGACGAATTACGAAACGATTGATTGATTGATCGAAAATACTAGTATTGCTCATTGATTGCTCTTTTTGAGGTCTTCGCTGCCTACAAATGGGGAAGAGTAGAAATACACTCTCTCCCTTTGCAGATAGTGAAGGGTAGGTAATGCGGACTTTTGTCCCCCATTGTAATCTGTCGTGCCTATTTTCCTCCCCACTGATTGATTGTCCGAATATTGATTGTTTTGAAGAATAGTACTTCTTGAGATATTCTCTGTTTGCAAATAACGTAGAATAGAAATATTCTGTCTAGTCTTTGCAGATAGTGAAAGATAGGTAACGCAGACTTTTGTCCCCCATTGTAACCCGTCGTGCCTATCTCTTTCTCACCATTGATTGATTGATTGCCAGAACACTAGTTGTTCGATATTGGTTCTTTGGAGGTATTCTCTGCTTGCAAATAACGTGGAATAGAGATATTCTGTCTAGTCTTTGCAAGCAGTGAAAAGATAGGTAGTGCAGACTTTTGTCCCCGTTGTAACCCGTGATGCCTATCTTCTCCCCACTGATTGGTAGTTGGTTCTGCCCGGACCGCTTATTAGAGGTGAACCATCCAGCTCCACTGGAAGGCACCCCTAATAAGGACATACTTACTAAATATGGATCAGTCGTGTAGCCTACAACAAACTAGGGCATAAAAATCGCTATAGAGAAACAAAAATATTCAAGAGAGACCAGTAGACCACTGATGGGATCCTTTTGACCCTACAAAAATAAGAAACACTAGGAAATAGCCCTTTGCGAAAAAAAAAAAAATATGAAACTAGGGGAAGGAGCCAAGCTCACGGTCGAGATGGCCACGAGGTAGCTCGGGTCCATTGCTCTCGTTGTCTAAACATGTCTGCCCTACCACCCACCCCGCCCAGTAAAACACGATAAAATCCTGCACAAATGGAAATCTGCTAAAACCCACCATCGACGTCACCGAACTGGGTTAGATCGCGCACGCTTGGGCTAGGTCGTTTTCCGGTTATGCAGTAACGTCCTTGTGCTCGTTGCCGGATTACAAATATGTACAACACTCCAACAAAGTAGTATGGTTAAAACGTTTTTTATTAACTTGTAGGTATATGCAACACTCCAACAGGGTAAACATGCTAAAACACGTTTTTTTAACTATTTACATGATCGCCTGCTACAAATCCCAAAGCATTCACGTCCACCTGACATAGTCTTAGCCCCTCCTTCCTCGAGATAGCAACATTGGCCTGGTTTGGGCGGTCTTTTAGTAGGCCTGGGCTATAAAAGGCCCACAAAGTCCACCGGCCTGTGAGGCGGCATCAGTGGTGGAATATTGTGCGAATAGGCCGGAGGCTACACGATGCGCCAAGACCAGGACGGCATAAGAAGTGGTGTCCGACAAGTGTACTGGTCTTGCCAATCTACTATGCTGCACAGATCGACAACGAAGGGTGCCCTGGCGGGGGGGAAGCGACGCAAACGGGCCTCCCCCGCCTCCCCAGGTGGAGGCTCACCAGCTGAGAAGGCACCCCTGCCGTTTCACTCGCCGTCCAGCTGAGTAGGCGCCCCTGCACTCGCCGACCAGCCGACCAGCTGAAAAGGCACCCCTGCCGTTTTACTCGCCGTCCAGCTGAGTAGGCGCCCCTGCACTCGCCGACCAGCTGAAATGGCACCCCTGCCGTTTTACTCGCCGTCCAGCTGAGTAGGCGCCCCTGCACTCACCGGCCAGCTGCAGCAGGGGAACCATTTACGTCTCGCCTACCGGACGATCACCCAGGCGCGGGTTCCTTTCTGCACCAAGATTGCCATTAGCGTTCGACGCAAGAAGTGGACCCACCCCGGTGGCTGTAATGAAGAGCTGCTGCTGCCACTGGACTCTCAAAATGGCAGTCGACTCTTCAGATTCAGGCCTGGTTCACCAAAAGATGGCTCTGGGCTACCTTGGAACTCGGAAGCTTGCCTGCTCGGGCGTGGGCCACACCCTTGAAAACGTCCTCTCAGCTTTGCAGATTCTGTGGGAGTCTTTGGCCCTCGACTCCCACGGACTTCCGGTGGGGGCAACCGCCGCTATTGCTCGATCATTCCACATTAACTTGTCTTTGCCTCGGGCTGCAGCCATCTTGCCTCCGTTTGGTGCCGTAAGAGAGACTGATTCAAGGCGTCGGCAGAGAGACCCGCCTGCTGTCCCGCCCTAAGAACGGATCACGGCATTGCTGCGAGACCGTGGTGACGCCTTGCTAACGCAAGCTTCTGTTTGAATTATCAGGAGACACTGTAGCCTATCCGCTCGGATCAGTTCCGGTGGAACCTCAACATGACCCGGTAGGAACAAAAACTGTGTTTCCCCACCCCCGAATCATGATTCATGCTGTCTGTTCTTTCCGTTGGCGCTAACGAAAGTTCTCGAACTACCGAAAGGGATTCTGGTCCGGCAGCTAGTTAATGGAAGGACTTAGACTGTACACTGGACTCACCCGACCTCGCCCCAAATTGGCGCCGACGTAGGAGGGGCCTACAACTCCTTATGGCGTTTCGGTTACTTGACATTTATGTTAAAAGAATATGAATGCCATGTTTTCACACATGATGGGCGGAGGGACGGGGAGGGTACTGATCGGGCATACGAACAACCTTATTAATGCTGGCCTTCCCATTTTTATTAATATTTTTATTTTTTTTCATGTTAAGGTAGTGTTGCTCATGATACTCGACGCCTCTCACACCGTGGCCGGCCTGTAACGGTTGTAGGCCCGTATTTGTATACTGACATTGTTTTCAATAAAGGGCTTTGTGAAGGAACTACGGAATCAGCGTCATAACAAATCATCTAGGTTGGTAAAGGTTTTTAATGACCGTTACTCCCAAGCAATAGAAGGCAGATAATGCAGACCCTTTTCCTTTTTGCCTGAATTTTGGATTAATGAAATTTGTACCCATCACGCCTGTCTCTTTCAGAGTTGTTAGAAAATGGTTGACTATAGCTTAAGGTATCTGCCGAATGCAAGGCACGGTACCTTGCCCCATAATATGCGACCGATTGAGAAACAAATGCACGACAAGGGAACCCGAATTTAGGAGACAAATAAAATGGAGCATCTTGTATAGTCGAAAGGAAGGATATAGTAGGTCTGTGGTATTACCCGCTCCTGCAACTAGCCTGGTACGTGGTAAGTAGAACTTTTTCGTGTCTACGCGCGCAAACGTACTTTGAATGCTGCACACCCCCCCCCCTTCTTTTCTTCTCTATAGGTCACATCGGAGTTCCGACTGAAGAATGGAGTGGACATGGACCGCGCCATGCTCAATGTAGGGAAAAGCATAGACAAACGTTGTGGGATGGTGCGTGAAGTGCAGACCACCACTGGGAACGTGAAAAACTGTATGTTATGACTGTGCGCATGTGCCCTGACTGTACGGTATGAATGTGTATGCATTTCATGTGTGCTTGGGTCGCTGGAAGAGAACGTCATCGTATGACTGGAGTGCTTGTCTACCGATCAAAGGGAGGGGAGTAAAATTCCGACACCCCCCCCCCCCCAAATGAATTACGAAAAATACGCAGCATGCATAGGAAAGAGGACAGGAAAGGAGAGGTCCCCGTACTCAACATAGCTCTGTGTCTTCGTCTTAATTTCTGCGCTTGATGTATGTACTGCTACGCCCTATCCGGTATTTGTGTGTACGTGATCGCCGAATTTATGTTTTTCCCCCGCTTGTGTTTTCTTACGTAGAACTGACCCGTGCTACTCCGTGTTGTGTGTGCGCCCAGAAGCCTATTATCGTACACATGTCTCTCTCTCTCTCCCTCGTTTTATGTCGTACGTATACCAAATAGACTACTTGATGCGCACGTCTCTCTCTCTCTCTCTCTCTCTCTCTCTCTCTCTCGCTGAAGGCTCTCTTGCCCTCTTTCTTTTTGAATACATTAACGACACTATACCTCCTCAGTATGTGTATAATTGGCCTAAAACACGACAGTGTTCGAACAAATTGACAGATGCAAAACAACCGTATTTTACCACATTACTACCTCTCCTTTCTGTAAAATGTTGAACTTAACTGGCTGAGAAAGAAAGGACAGGTAAGACGACTGATGTCTCCCAATCTGGCCCTCATCACGGGGACTATATGTCAGTGGTTTTCGTTTTAGAGCTCTAACGACACCACCTCCACCACTCAGAATCGCTCCCGCCCAATTGCTCAGAACTGGAACGTCTAAATACCCCGTCCTCCCAGAATAGCTCCAGTTCTGTACTAGCCGTCCCAGGGTATTTTGAATAATACAGCTGATGACTTTATTTTCTGAAGATACATCGCCTGAACTAATGAGGGTTACCTATTGTCTCCAGCAAGAATAAAAATGTTTAGCTTGTGTCCCTCCCCGAAATAGATATTTGTGAACCTATGACAGTAGCACCTTGCACTTTTTCATAAACTTAGCAGTCCTCTGAGAAAAATGTGAATTAACAGAGCTTGTGTTAGAAGAACGAGTTTCTACCGGAGAAGCCGGTTCGAATTTTGATAGACCAGAAAGTTGACAGATGTCAGGCCTCCTGCAACGATTAGAAGGTACAGGAATAGACACCTAGCAGGCCAGACGATGGAAATTTGCAGGAACACGCACAAAACATGCACCTCAGCAATGATTAATAAGTTAGTAACATACACCGACATAAGAGTTAATAGACATCCATCATAGAGCGACCGATAAAACATTTCCCCGACTACTCGGTGGTTGGGAGAGAGAATGAAGTGCGTAAATGTCTCCCCTGCCAGGTCTCTAAGATTTTGTTTCTTGTACTCATTCAAAGATAACATGCAGTCATCGGAAGAGAGGGGTCGGACGTGACGCACAGCCTGGCTGCGGATCATGGAACACCTATGGCATCGACCAAGGGGGAGCCACGAAGCAAAAGGATGCGGGACGAGGCACCATCCTCAGCATGAAAAGCGATAGAACGAAGGGCTATCCCGAAGCCCCCTGCTCGCTGATCAGCTCGTGCCTGAAGTCCCAGCCCGTCGAGCCCGATTGATGGGCCCAGTGCTGAAAGATTCTGCTCTCCTTGGCCCACTTTTTGATCCGATCCCACTCCATCCCCTCTTCCCTCGGCCTTCCAAAGCACCCCTATTTTGAACTTGACTTGACAAAAGAAGAATGAGAAGCAGGTACTCCGTCTCAAGGCACCTATGATAAGACCAGTCAAGGGACAGGACAAAACAGGACTGTGATCCAAGAGCAAAGAATGGGCACACCCTGCAACGCGAAAGCCTGGATTTGAGCTGGACCTTAGCTCCACCGCCGGTGCTCAACAGTGCCAACGAAAGAAGAAGAACAATGAGAGCTTACCAGTGATGGCTCGATGCAATAAGACACTGGAAAGAAGAAACCCCCCCCCCTCCCTGACTGTAACTCATGTTGAGTTGTATTCCTCTCCCAACCACTTTTGAATTGACTATCTTCCAATCAAGTTTCCAAGGTCCTTTATCGGTCACTTCCAACTACACACTAATATCTAAGAAACATTAGATTGGTATAAATGACAATTGTATAGCATCAGCCGTACACCTGACTATGCTGTTTGGTTTGATCCACACAAAGTCTAGGCCTTGAGTAATGTGCATAATATTCCTTGTCTTACCGGACCACCTCTTACAGTATCAAATTTGTGTTCAAGCGAGCTTCCCTCCACCTATCTCCGGGTCTGACATATGACGCAGCTGATGTAATTTTGTATACGCTACCTCCTCGCCTGTCACATCAACCACATGTAACTATGTACAAATTGTGTCAGATTGTTCCTGTCTGTCCCAAAACTCTGTACTTTTAAAACAGGAACGCATGAAAGCATTTACGATATTATGGCTAAGAGATTAGCGAAGGTGAATGTCAGCTAGACAAGCTGGCTAGATAAGTTGAAAAGGGAGGACTGTTAAAATCAGGTTTGCGATGTCAACATAATCGGCGCCATCTTGCCTCTCCTCCAGCACCGCACGCAAAACACACGGTAGCCATCTTTAGGCACCATGGCCTCTCTCCCTGCTCATTGCTGATCATCAGCGCGTCCCTCAGGCGCTGCGAACATCCCCCCGCGCACTGGCCACCCCCGCTCTCTCATACAGGGGCCATAAAACCTCTCCTTCTGCTCGACCCTGCCATGGAATCACATCCCACGCCTGACCGACACCTTCTTTCATCCCATACATAGTCATACATCCCTTTGATAACCCCCTTCCTCTGCGCCCGATTGTTCGAACCGATCCCAGGCCATCACCTAGCCCTGCGGATGCAGTTTATTGCCCCTACTGTAAGGGAAACACCCCACATCAAAGGGATTACGGTAGATTAAGGCCCCCCACCCCCTGAGACCTGACCAGTCGCACACACGCCCGGGTATTGGCGGAATGTCCAGCTGTGTGATAGCCATCTCCTGCTGTGGGTGGGGTGGGGACTTCTACTGTAGATATGTGTGGGAACGAGCTTGAAGTGGGGATTCCGAGGATGTTCTTTCATGTATCAAAGCAATCTCAAGAATGTGCCATGTACAATAAACCGTGTCATAAAGCAATAAACTTGTGTACAAGAGGCCAGGCCTCAGAGATGTGGGCAGAACATCTCGAGAAGATTCCCTGTGGGTCTGATCTGATGTGTTCTCCTCCAGAGAGAATAAACCTTTGTTTCCTGCCTTCCAGTCTCCGGCGCCTGCCTCTTTGTTGGTTAATTTTCGAATGGTACAAGAGGCGATTACCGCCGGGCAATACTTGAAAGGTTATCGACTGCAACTGCCGCTACCATTTAACATCCCCAGCAATTCTTTAGAAATTAACTTTCTTATACAGTATCTGAATCTAGATGTTCTGTTTGTGACAGAAACCTGGATTACGCCGGGTACTGGGGCGGATGTAGTCCAAGCCCTCACCCCAGGCTTTCTAATATACCATCTGGACAGACCTGTGGGGCGAGGGGGCGGCATTGCCATTATTTACAGAGATATTTTTGTGTGTAGGGCTCTGCTCGGAGGGGTGCTAGACTGTGAGAGCTGTCAGTTCTTTCTTCGGATTTCACCTACGCTGTCGGTGTCAGGTCTATTGGTCTACCGCCCCCCAGGTTGTGTGGGTAACTTTGTTAGTTCGCTGATGGAGACTGCCATGCCGTTAGCTGCCTCCACGGCCAACTTTCTAGCGTTAGGAGACTTCAATCTCCATTTTAACGATCCCGGAGATCTCATAGCGGCAGACTTGCTGGGCGATTTTAAAGCCTGTGAACTGAGTCTTTCCAACTCGGGAGCCACGCATATTAAGGGTCATCTGCTTGACCCCATCTTTTCCAACATGCCCTTTCTCAAAACTATGCCCCCTTTGCCCCTTCCGTGGTCAGATCATTTCCTGGTGCCTTTTTCTTGGCATATAGAACGTGCAACGATCCCTCTCCCAAAGGCTCATTCTCTGGAGAGAGCCTGGTCTAGGCTGTCGGTCGACAGCTGGACTACTATTCTGGAAGGTTCGCGCCCTTCACCTGCTGTTGACCCGGCATGCGCAGATGCAAATATCAACCAGCTCCTTGGATGCTATCATTCCTAGGAAAAGAATGTTAATAAGGGAGAAGAGGGCGGTCTCTGCTCCATGGTACACTCCTGATTTGAGATCACTCAGGAGGGGCTGTAAGAAGTTGGAGAGGGCATGGAGAAAGGAGGGGGTAGAGGCGAGGCGAAAGGACTATCGCACGGCAATGAGGGCGTACAAAGCTGCTCTCCGTCTTGCGAAGGCCCAATTCTTCGAGGAGAGAATATATAGCTCCGCCAATTCCTCTAGAGAAACTTTTAAGGTGGTAAATGGACTTCTTAAAGTTCCTGAGCCTTTGGCAACCCTCGACAGCCCTGGTGAGAAATGTAAGGAGCTTGCAAACTATTTCAACATGAAAATAGTCAATATTCTTAACACCCTACCACAGGTTGCCCGAACTACATTTATAGGTAACCAATCTCGAGGTATCCGTGTTCACTTGGATACCTTCGGGCCAGTTTCAGTGGATGAAGTTCGCAACGAATTGGGCCCGTTGAAAAGTGGTTCCCCTAGGGACCTGGTCCCTGTGAGATTTTTGAAACAGGTAGCAACTACCATCGCAGCCCCAGTTGCGGACCTTATCAATGCATCCTTTGCGCAGGGTTTGGTACCTCTGAGCTGGAAAAGGGCAGTGGTAAAGGCTCTGTTGAAAAAACCAAATCTAGATTCGTCTGATTTGGCAAATTTCAGGCCTATCTCCCTCCTCCCTGGTCTCAGCAAGATCGCCGAAAGACTGGTGAACCGGCAGTTGTCATACTTCTTGGAGTTTAATGGCTTGCTACGAGGTTCCCAAACCGGTTTCAGGCCAGGTCAGGGCACTGACACTGCTCTTCTGGCAGTCGTTGAGGAAGCGAGGAGCATTTTGGATGCGGGAGGGTCAGTGGCAGTGATCCTCCTGGACCTCAGTGCTGCTTTCGACACGGTGAACCATCAAGTGTTGATCCAACGGCTGGCAGATATAGGGGTGGCAGGTGAGGCGCTGAAGTGGCTTAAGTCATTTCTTTTTGACCGGACGTATCAGGTCTGGGAAGGTAGCGAACGTTCGGCGTCTATCCCCCTCCAGTGTGGTGTGCCTCAGGGCTCCTCCTTGAGCCCCACATTGTTCAATGTATACATGGCCCCCCTGGAGGATGTGGTGGTGGCCCCATTTGGCATTAAGATCGTCAGCTATGCTGACGACACGCAGTTGGTGGTCACCCTATCCCAACTTGTGGAGAACCCCGACTCGCTGCATGCCTGCATGTCTAAGGTCCACACCTGGATGTGTGAATCAGCGTTGAAGCTGAATGGTTCAAAGACCGAACTAATACTGCTCGGACGCAAAACCCCCTCTCTTCCCCTGTCTTGCTGGCCCAGTTGCATGGGAGCTCTGCCGAGCCCTAAAGTAGAGATCAAAAGCTTGGGTTTCTGGCTGGAACGAGATCTTTCCTTCAAGAACCAGGCAAAAAAAACGGCGGGAGTGTGCTTCGGTCTCCTCCGTTCAGCTCGGAAAGTTCTCCCCTTGCTACCTTGGCCATCTAGGAAGCTACTTGTTCAGGGGCTTATTGTATCTAGATTAGACTACAGTAATACCATCTTCTTAGGTGCCCCTGAAGCTACGTTTAATAAACCTCAGCAAGTACAAAATGCGGCGGCTAGGCTACTCATGAATACACCTAGGATACAATCAGCCAGACCCGCTCTGAAAGCCCTGCATTGGCTTCCGGTACGCGAAAGGGTCAAATTTAAGGCCCTTTGCACTGCGCATAAAATTCTTCAGGGGAAGGGACCCCCTATCCTGCGGAATTTAGCTGTGCCTTATAAAGCCAACAGGGCCCTACGATCTGACCAAAAACACCTTCTTCAAGTTCCCAGAGTTAGAAGGGCGCTGGCCGGGGGGCGAAGATATTCAGTCAATATAGCTATCTTGTGGAACAGTCTCCCCCTGTGTTTGCGCACAGAGACGTGTTTCTTACGATTCCGGAAACTTCTTAAAACTTACCTCTTCCCTGCTTAATGCGGCCAAACTGCCGGCTTCTTCTGTTTGTCACTCCGGACAAAGCGCTGGGATGCCCGAGGGTAACTATGCGCTATATAAATTTCCTATTCATTCATTCATTCATTCACTCACAGACACTAAGACAGTCAACACTTAAAGTAAGAAAGCATTACCGGTTTAGGTTTTCAAAGATTGTAAATCAGAATTCCAGTGACTATTTATCTGCCATTTCGATCTACCACCATTATAATCCGCAGAGAGAACATTCCCGGGTCACACTTCAATGGTAATACATACAATTGAAACTTAAATGCCAAATGCATTTTAAAATCTATTTACCAGTTACCACTTTCTTGAGGAAAGGCTCCTGGATCCTGGTAAATGTCTAATATGCTCCCTGCATACGCAGATACTACACATATTTGACCAATCACTAGATGCAATTTTGTACACAGCTTCACTCCTCTAGTGACATGAGCTATGAGGTTTTCCTCCCATGATTACAAATCTCTTCATGCCCAGAGTTGAAATAGTTGAAATAGAAAAAATATTAATTTTCTCATCACAGATATCTGGCATTACTTAGAAAAAAGCGACCCAGACTGTGCATTTTAATCAAGGTAATCAATTCCTCACCTCTAAATAACCCCTATCCTGTGTGTGTGTTTTTTTTTAGTTTTATATAGTGCGAACTTGACCCGAAGTTATCAGAGCGCTTTACATGAGCACCAGTTGCGTTACCAAGGACACATTCATTTTTGTTAGGCACGAGGAGATTACCTGATTTGCCAAGAATCACAGGATGCTGAGCGTCATTGCCGAAACTCGAATCCGGTTTCCCAGAATTGAGCTGGACCACCCTAGCCGTTAGGCCACATCTTCTCCCTCCTACGGAATTTCCTTCTTGCTGCACTTTCCAAGAGGTCTTAAAATTCAACTCAGCTTGAGAGGATTAAATACAGGATTCAGTCGGTTGCCTCGGGCTCTGCCACAATCTCCTGTGACAATGATGGGTTAGTCCACAGGGTGTTAAAGGGTGCCACGTGTGTTTTCCCATATTTTCTGAATTCATTGCGGATGTGAAATAGATATCCCAGCACCTTACATTAAGAATTCGGGAATTTAAACAAGAAGGCGCATAATTCATACCAATCAGATATTTCTAAGAGGGTTTTCCTGGACTATTACTAAACTTGACCCTACCACTGACTAACCACAGAAATAAAGGAGATGCAGCAACATATATTCCTTAAAATTTGGCTGGGAGAGCCCAACCCCCTGCTCTATGAATTGCATCACCTCCCTCCTACCTGTCCTTGGGGTCTTCTCCTGCCAAATAAACCATTCATTAAGCGAATTGAAGAAACCATTCCAGAGATGGCAAGGAAAACCTTGGAAAGAGAAAATGTGGCAGAATCACATCTGGATTACATTTAATATCCCCCCATCAGACAGTGGGAGTCTCCCCAGGGGCGAAAGCATTATTTTTTGTCTTAGCCTTCAATGATTTCTACTTCAATAAGAAAAGAAGGATGAGAGATGTCCACAGATATCAAGAACCCCGACTATATGATAGAGGGATTTATTTATTCCAAAGAATGAGGAATAGAGTCACTGTTAGTGTGAATGTATGTTTCGCTGGAATTTATAGAGATTAGCTGATAACCAAAAGCCTGTCCAAAATCTTAGTTGCATATTAACGCCCTTTTCAGACTAGGAAGGGAGGCTGGCAAATGTATCACCACATCTCGCAGGCTGTACCCTCTGATGCTTACATAGCAGCTAAACAGCACTTCTCTCCACTCCTGCTATGGGGCAGCAGCCGTAAGCATAGAGCAGATGGCATGACACCATCATATTTTGTGGGGTTAGGGTAGGGGCATTGGGGATTAATTCTGGTTAACTGGTTAGCAAATCATTGCTCCGTATTCAGATATGAATGCAGAAGTATTGGAAGAATGTCCCTCCCATAATAGGCTGCGGATGATGCGTGAGTAGCAGCTGAGAATTGACACCTCACACAGGTGTAGTGGAAATGAGGAAGAGTGATGCTGTACAAGAACAGCACACAATCGCTAGTTGAGGGTAAAAAGACTGGATAGGTTTCACATAAGTTACAACCAAGAATTCTTTTTAAACCATGTGGCCATCCTGAGTCACATGTGGGTGACTTCTGTTCAGCAGTCTGGTGTTCATCTATCACTTTGTTGTCTAGTGAAGCCTTCCTTCATGCATCCACAGGACAGGTAAGTAGCGTTGTAGTGTTACAGTTACAGGTACACTCCTATTCTGCTCGGTTAGCTTCAGCTTAGTTCACAAACCTTGCTCGAGGCACAGATCTGAAGGTTTCTTGTGTTCAGAGTTTACTTGTGTTATCAAGGCTGCACTGTAATCCCTTACACCCGTCTCCTGCCAGGTGCTGCCCTCCTGCTGGACACCATAGCTCCATCCATCAATTAGCAAGGCTTACATTTTAAAGACGATTACTCAAAATGTAACCCACACACTTGTTGCAAAGAACCACGGGTTTATTTTTCAGCTATTTTTACTCAAACGTTGGCAAAAAACGGCCCAATCAAGAACCAGTGTTAAACATCCAGAGGGCCACAAACACCAGCCTAGCGCCCGGTTTGGAGCTTCGGCCCATCTTCTGCTTGTGCGAGATTTTGCAGGGGAGAAGGGGATGGGGGGCAAAGGTGGACGAGGGGTGCAGGGGATGGGGACAGAGGGAAACAAGACCCTTAACCCCAGATCTAATTAATGTCGATACATAGTGCCACACTGCAGTTATCCCTGAAGGATTGTAGGAGGGAAGAGCATTCGCTATACAGTTAAGGAGGGGTGGGATATTCAAGCGGAACCCAGGAAGGGGGCCCAGAGAAGGGCAAAGATATTGAAGAACTGGGTCAAAGGCCAGTCCTGATAAAATCGCTATCTTATATGCTAGTTATGGCCGCATTTGATCATTCGATTAGGCAGGTAATGATGCTGACTCCCCTGATAAACTTTGCTAATCACCATATGATTATCACGTATAACAGTAAGAACCTCTGCCTAGTCCCTCAATAAATTTTATTTTGCACAGATACCTTTTCGAAACAGGCCTTTGTCCATAGATGCTCATTGGGTCGCCCTGAGGAGGACAACATTTGCTGTGTGCCAGAGCTGACCTTGTCATCAACACCTAAACATAAACAGAGAGGGGCTTTTGGTCAGCCTCACCTCATTATGATGGCCAGTCGCTTAGTCAATCAATCAATCAATCATGGTTTATATAGTGCATCTACTCACCCGTGAGGGTCTCACAGTGTGGGGGTTTGGGGGGCTGCTGAGCCGTCTGGGTGCTGGGGTTCAGTTGAAGAGCATGGTCTTGAGATTCTTCCTGAATTGGGTCAGCAATGCTGTTTGCCTGAGGTGGAGAGGCAGAACTGGCCATGGCCAGTTGGGTGGAGCTGAGGTGTCTGTTTGGTACATGGAATGTGAGGCGGTGGTTGAGATATGCTGGTCCTGCGTTTGTAGGCGTGTGTGAGGAGCTTGAAAGAGACTCTTTTGTTGACTGTGAGCCAGTGGAGTTCTCTGAGGTGTTCGGCGCTGTGGTTGCGGCGGGGGATGTTGAGGACCAGTCTCGCTGCTGCGTTTTGAACGTTATGCAGTTTGCTGAGGAGTTTCTGGGTAGCGCCAGCGAAAAGTGCGCTGCCGTAGTTGAGGCTGCTGCTGAAGAGTCCATGGGTGACAGTCTTTTTGGATTTGGTGGGGATCCATCTGGTGGACTTTCAAAACAGGCAAAGTGTGTGAAAGCATGATGAGGAGACGGTGTTGATCTGGCAGTTCTTTGGGATTGAGGAGTCCAGTATGATGCCGAGGTCTCATGCGTGGTCCGTGAGTATGGGGGGTGCTCCTCGTACGATGGGCCACCAAGAGTCATCTCAAGCAAATGGCGTGGGTCCCAGGATGAGGAATTCGGTCTTGTCTGTGTTGTGAGTTTGAGGCAGCTGTCACTCATCCAGGTGACGATAACCTTCATCCCGTCATGGAATTTGTCTCTGGTGGCTGTGGGTTCGTTGGTGAGGGAGTGGATCAGCTGGGTATCATCGGCGTAGGAGACAATGTTGAGTCCTTGGTTTCTGACGATGGCTGCGAGAGGGGCTTAGTAAGAAATCCATATGAACAATCACATCAGCTGGGAGCGGATGTCAAGCCTTTCGATTTTTTAAAAATGGATTTTTATCATCTTACAATAGTTTTAGAGTGAAATTGCTACAAACAGCTGGTAAGTGTTTCATGCAAACATTTTTAAGCCTAAAATCAAATTGAATCTTGATTACACATGCAATACAATAAGTCATGAATAATTTCCCAGCTGTGCTATGGGCATGATATATAATACCATGGGTATGAGCAAACCATTTCAAACGATACGTTTTCAATAAATGGAAGTAGCTCCTATTATTCCTGCAAGGGTCGAGCCAGGGTAAACGTATCTTTACCTAGAAGTCTTTCATATGTCTTGTAATCAAGCCTACTTGCTTGTAATTTGTACAACGGTGAGAAAACCCTTGTGAGGGTGAATACATGAACCCTTTCCATTGATAACCTTAGAAACCTCCAGTTCACAAGATCAATCCGAAAATATTGCTGCTCGGGAGGTCGTGGTTGTAGTTACGAAATAAAAAACGTCTTAATAATGCTTATGTGTAGGAGGCACCTTCTCCAAAATAGTTCTTCCTGATCACATTTTATCACATCATCAATAAACTCCGATAATCCAGTACCTAAGGTTTTCATAAACAATGTATAATCTCCTTTCAGGAGATGCTGTGTGAAAGATAGTTAAGATTCCCTGATTAAAGGAGGGTGAGACTGGCTTTCAAACCATTAATGAATTAAACAGTGTGTCACTACTGAGGCCAGGTATTCTCACAGTACCTTATACCAATCATTTTTTTTTTTAAACTCCAAAATGGGTTCCCACCTTCTGCAAATCACTATCTCATAAATCTTAAAAATATTATTAGTGTCTACGTTCCCCTGCTATGCCAAGATAACAATTTTCCAATCTTGCAATTCTCTTCATACATCCGTTTGTCAATAAAACTGGGCAATATCTATCTAATGTGATTTAATTCCTGGCCTTCAGGAAGTATTTACTATTTAGCCTATCCAGACAGACATTACCTTTAGCTGAAACATGCTGAATTAGCGCTGCTTACTGGTTATGTAGTTTGGAGTGTACAGTTTCACACTGTCCCTCTTTATATGTTCTAATCATAGTTTGCTGGGAGATAGTCGAACCAGTAAGAATTCTTGAAATGTTCTTTTATTGTTTGCAATCCATCAGGGCTGAGGAGTAGGATCACTGCTGATTTGCATAAGGCAGGCCTTTGTATAGAGTGGTATGGTGGGGAAAAAAATGATGGACAGGAATGCGGCCTGAGCTATTGTCAGTATGTTAGAAATTTGGTCTCTATATGGCAGAGGAATTCACCCTGTCCAAGTAGGGACCACAATCCTAGTCAGGGTAAGTCACAACACAAATTATCCTGTGCTCACTCTCTGGTAACTTGGCACAGCGCGGGCAGGCTTAACTTAGAAGGCGATGTGTAAACAGTTTTGAACAATAAAGCATGACTTTCTAAATAAAACAAGACCAAAATGACAAAAATCCAATGTGTAGAAGTTAAGATATTGAATTTTAAAGAAATAAATGTAGTAAAGCGCTTAGGAGCAAGTAGCACTAAAAAGGCTACTTAAGGTCGCACTGGACCTGGGCAAAGCCAAAGTTCGGGACATCAGCGATGGACCCACACAGGCCCTGTGAACAAAGTACCTTTCCTGGTTGCAAGCAGCGAGATGCAGTGATCTTCTCCCAGTTCCGAAGACATGTGCGTGCCAAGCAATGTGCCAGTTTTGGCCACGCAGTGGAATTCTCATCAAGCTCTGGAGGTGACGTAGCCTGAATATTCAGATCCTCACTCTCTATGAAACAATCACACACTACATCTCTGCCCTCTTGTGAATACTTCAGGATGGACATCACCACTACTAACAGTTCAAGGTGCATCCTCCACACATTGATTGAACAGATCATAAGAGATTATCACTGCCATCATGGATGGAGCACAACAAACACATTTTCCTTGGCAACTTCACTACTCACTGGAACAATTCCAAAGACCCTCTCGTGAACAGTTTTAAATCTTTCCTCAAGGACCTCAACCATATCCAAGCCTGCAGCAGCCCGACCCATAACCAAGGAACCACCCTAGACAATCATTGCATAAGGCAACACCATACAAATTGAATCCATTCTCCCATGAGACTAGACTGACCACCACTGCATCACCTTCCTCCTAAAAAAAAAGGCTATTACTTCTATGGGTCAACCAGCGAAAGCCAAACACTGGGTCTGAGACATACACACCAATGATTCACACACTATATCAACTCTCAGTAGCGACATCCTGCTTCCACCTTCCTCTATGAACAACATCCATGACCTCGCTGATCATTACTTCAACTTCATGACCAAATCATGGATATCCAGCCCCTGAAACAACTTAAAAGAATCTCATCTAAAAGACCGAACCCCTGGTTCAACTATAACCTAAACGAAGAAGGCCCACACCTGAGACTTGCTGAAAGAGCATGGAGGCATTGCTCCTCCTTGGCCAACCTCAAACTCCTACATCAAAAACATAGTCCTTACAATAGACACATTAGGTACTGCAAAGCGGCTTTCTTCCAAAATAAACTAGACTCTGCAACCAATCGACCTGCAAATGCAATTCCACTTCTGCAGATAACAAAACTTTACCCAACAGTGACATTTTTGCCTCTTTCTTTGCAGATAAAACCCTTGCAAATCTCTGACGATATCAAGAACAATATTAAACTACTTTCACATGAACTCCCCCCACACCTATCCCCTTCCAATCATGATACATGGCAGAAATATCCCCTCTTCTCACTCAAAAATAATGCCTCCTGGTCTAGCTTTAAAACTCTCAATGAAAATGGCACTTTAAATTTACCGTCCTCTCTGAAATTGTCCAACTACTTCAGCGATCCCCTCCCCTTATAGTTCCAAAAGAAGTCCATTCACCTCCTACTCCCAATATGTTCCAGGATGATCAATGCTTCACTCTTCCAAGTCTCCTTACCTGACTGCCTCAAAAGTGGCCAGGTAACCCCTATCTTAAAAACCCCAACTCTGACCAATCTGACTGCAGCAACTACCGCCCTATCTCAAAACCCCCTCCTCTAGCCAAACTTCTAGAAAAATGTGTGCACTTACAGCTTCACAACCACATTGAGCAATTCCAACTCCTCAACCACTGACAATTTGGCATCTGTTCTGGTCATAGCAACAAAACTGCCATGGTCCACATTGTCGACGACACATTCATGCTCACTTGAACATGCCTCCTAATCATATTGGATCTATCAGCAGCTTTATACACTATCAACCATGTTCCCCTTCTAAACCATCTTGAACACAGGGTGGGCCTCTCTGACTCCATGCTAAAATGGCTCTCCTCCTTTCTACATAACAGGTCTCAAAACATCCTAACCAACCACACTATTTCTGACCAATCTCTACTGTCATTATGCGTACCCCAAGGCTCTATTCTCGCCGCGACATTGCTTAAATTATATATGGATCCCTCACAGAAATCCTTAAACTCTCCCACATCTCATACCACATGTATGCTGAAGATACCCATCTCTACATGAAAATCTCTTCCCCAATGACATCGATATTCTCAACAACACCCTGACTAAAACAGAACACTGGATGACCCATACCACCTGAAACTCAATGCCCTTAAAACTGATTTCCTACTGACTGCACCACCCACCACAACCCCCCAACATCAAAGACTGGCACCCTTTCTTCCTGACCTGAATTGTACTCCACACATCAATGACTCCCGAAGTATAACCTTGGGCAAAGACCTCGTCATGCAAAAACACATCAGACCCATCACTACATGAGCTAACCATCAGTTGCACCTGCTAAAACCTTTCCTCCTTTTGGGTGACTTCACCACTGCAATTCCAGCCCTTGTAATATCAAAATTAGATCACAGCAGTACTACTCTGGTACTTCCCAAAAATCTCACTTACACCATTAAAGGCTACACTGAATGCAGCAGCCAAGCTCATCATTGGTTCCAAAAGAAGTGATCACATCGCCCCCAACCTTCACTCACTGGAATGGCTACCCTTCGAAGCTAGAATGCATTTCAAAATTGCCTGTATGACCCACATAGTGCTGCACTACAATACCCCCTCCTACCTGACCCAAAAATTGACCCTATCAGGTAGAAACAGATCTTCTAGAAGCACTAGTGCCTTACTTCTTAAGTCAAAAAAATTAAAGAAAAAGAAAGCATACAACACATCCTTCTCTGGAATTGCACCAAAAATATGGGTCTCTACCAAGATTAGATGTAACCGATCCACATCCGACTTTAGGAAGGGAGTAAAACTTTTACTATCCAAAAAATTCCTATCTTACTGAGAACCTTCCCTCATCTACACCTGATATCTGTCTGTTGCCTGTTATCACGCCAGTATATGTTGGAACCTGGACTCACGCCACTCTAGATACTCCTATGTTTATAATCGATATACTCTTTGCTTACCTCATGTGTAATCATATCACTGCCTACTCTGTTTCATAACGGGTCAATAGTATTCTATTATTTATATACAGCTTGTTTTTATTTTCTATGTTTATATATTGTATCCACATGCTTTCCTGATCTAGCGATATTTTTTACACTCCTGTAAAGGGCTCTGTCACCCAAAAGGGTCTTGTCCGCACTATAAAAAACATAAAAAATAAATAAAATTAAAAATGCAGCAGCGGTGAATCACTATCTGATGTGTTGCTCTCTGGAGGCAAAGCTTTGGTGCTGAAGTGATGTGCCAATTTTATTCCCACAGGTTCTGCTAGATGAATATAGGAGATGCGTCGAAATCCATGTTGCAAGTATTTGGGCAACTTCCAGTGAGCCAGGCACAGGAGCAGGGGTAGAGACTTCGACATCCTTGAGTCTCAAGTAACAGGAGGCCAGCTCACAAGCCCTTGGAGATCACTTGGAAGAAGGCAGAGTCCAGCTCTCCTTCAGAAGAGTCAGGGAGTGGCAGGCAGCAGGGCAGTAAACAGAAAAGAAGGCCTATCAGATCAGCAGTTCAGTTGAGCCCTATAATCAGCAGAGCAGTTCTTCTGACAGAGGTTCAGGTGAAGATCCATAAGTGTCTGATTTGCTGGGGTCAGAGACCCAGTTCTTATACCCAAATATGCCTTTGAAGAGGGAAAAACTTCAAAGAATGGCTTTGAAGTGCAGAGTATCCCTTTCAACCCATTCCTGTCTGCCAGGCTATCTGTAGAGGGGTAATCAGTCTGTTGTATGGGATCAGGCCGTTACACTTCGAAGGGTAAGTGTGAGCCCCTTCCTGCCCAGGAAGAACCATCAGAAAGCACATGCATGTAGATGGGTACTCAGCCACAACTAGCCTTCCTGTGTTTGGGGCTGTCTGAAGTGAATTAACAAAGTGTAACTATCACCCAGCCCAGATGCGTGTTGGAGACAGGCTGCAAGGCACACAGAGCAGTAAGAGCAGAAAAATGTCTAATTTCTAAAAAGTGTATTCTATGGACCTAACAACTTACTTTTGATTCGAGTGGCAGTTCAACAGCGTACACATAGTAACCCCTGAAGAAGAGCCGTTAGGCTCGAAATGCATTGGGCAAGTTTAAAAGTCTGCTTGAAGCATGGTTGTCCTCACGTGCAGCTGTTACAAGCCTGATTGGGCAGCAGGAGGCATTTGAAACTGTTTGAATAAAGCATTCTGGCACAATCATGCTGTCTCTGGAGTGATAATACACATTGGAAGATGGATGACATAAGGAATGATAAGAATCACTGGTAAACAAAGAGTAAAATGGAGAACTTGGGAGAAAGTGGTTTATCTACAAGGAAGATTTTCCTCATCATGCAGTGTGACTGTTGGGTGCGTGACTGCAGCACCCCTTCTCGTTGTATCTATGATATGAGCAGTAATTCGGGACGATTCACTGAGCTGTTCGCACGCACATCAGAACATGAATGTTTAGGCAAAATGTTTGAAATTAAAGAGAAGGAGTGCACTCGCATACTTAACTGTGTCTTACATCACAAATTTAACATCCCAACACAAGTTTTTGCGCCCCACAGAGTTAAAAGGTCGGTTTCAGTATCACATTCAGACTAATATTTTCACTTCGGAGACAGTGAAGCAATCGCAAGATTCTGAGTGGATTCTATGGACCTAACAACTTACTTTTGATTTGAGTGGCAGTTCAACAGCGTACACATAGTAACCCCCGAAGAAGAGCCGTGAGGCTCGAAATGCATTGGGCAAGTTTAAGAGTCTGCTTGAAGCATGGTTGTCCTCATGTGCCACTGTTAGAAGCCTGGATGGGCAGCAGGAGGCATTTGAAACTGTTTGAATAAAGCATTCTGGCGCAATCATGCTGTCTCTGGAGTGATAATACACATTGGAAGATGGATGACATATGGAATGATAAGATTTACTGGTAAACAAAGAGTAAAATGGAGAACTTGGGAGAAAGTGGTTTATCTACAAGGAAGATTTTCCTCATCATGCAGTGCGACAGTTGGGTGCGTGACTGCAGCACCCCTTCTCGTTGTATCTATAATTTCTAAAAATTGCATTTCTAAAATAGTAATGTTAAATCTGGCTTTTCCAGTAAAGAGGATTTATCATTACCATTCCAAAGACATGAAACATGATGTCGCTGCTCCTTTCTAATTAGGAATTACAGTTTCAAGGTATTTTAAGAAATTCCCTATGTGAGCCTATAAGAGGAGTAGGCCTCACAGCAGTGAAAAATGAATGTAACTCTTTTTCACTACCAAAACATGTAAAACATAAAAGTACATGTCCTACCTTTTACTTACATAGCACCTTGCCCTATGGGCTTCCTAGGTCCTACCTTAGGGTTGACTTAGGAGTAATAAAAGGGGAGTTTAAGGCATGCCAAGTCAAAGTTCCAGTAAACTACACACACAGACCCTGCAGTGGCAGGCCTAAGACATGGATAGAGGGCGACTTGGGTGGGTGGCACAAGCAGTGCTGCAGGCTCAGTAGTAGCATTTGCAGGCCCTGGGCACACGTAGTGCACTTTACAAGGGACTAATAAGTAAATGTAATATACCAATTGGGCATGAGCCAATATTACCATGTTTTAGGGAGAGAGCACGCACACTTTAGCACTGATTACCATTGGTAAGGTGTGCAGAGTCCTAAAGCCAGCAAAAACAAGGTCAGAAAATGGGGATGAGGAAGGCAAACCTTTGAGGGAAGTCGACCCTACGGCTGTCAGGTATAACAAAGTGACTGTGAACAATTCAAGCATTCAATCCATCACCCTGTTGTTGTAGTTAATTTACTTTCAAAACACTCCTAGAGCTGGAACTTTAGCTCTTGTACTCTGTGGTGCAGGGATATCTATTGGTTGGTCCTATGACTGCTATGACAGTGTAATGAAAGTAAAAGAAAGATTCAGGGAAGATGTTTTTTAAACACAATACTTAATTTCAAACATTGAGATTGATAATACAAGGCTTTACTGTTAGCACTGTTCACATTGAATTCACTGATGAATCATTACATGTATTGTAGATTGGCACTGTCCCTATTGATTTCAGTGGTGTTACATTGATGGATCGTAACATGTTTCTGCTTTTACTGATGTGTGACCCCCTGAAAAAAAGCACATAGGCCTGCCTTGTTGATAATGACATTCCTTATATTGGGATGATGATCTGGTATAGGTGTGATGTATTGTGATTATAGGGTCCAGGACCCACTATGCATGTACTGTGATATGTGGGTGTCACCAAAGGAATTCCCATCTACCTAGTACATATATTTGGAATTTAATGAATAGTATTTAGTAGTATGTGTTTGACTAATAAAAGTACTTCTCATTTTTTTAAAAAAAGGCAATGCCTGAACAATAATTTACTGAGTGTTGTTTATTGCATGTCAACAAGCTGAGGTTACTAGCCTACAGAGCCTCTCATGATTAGGCCTTGGACTGCTCTGCTTGGCTTCCCTATAAGAGTCATGTGTTCCAAGTAGAAGGTCAATTGCAGACCTATTACTTGTGTGGGACTCACATCCCTCACAACCTATAGCCTGATTTCCTACCAGTTGGTATAGCTAGGTGAAGAAACTCTAAAATATACTCTTTCAGCTTCTTCTACCACCTGGCTGTCTCATAACACAAATCCAGGTATATTACAGACAAAAGCCAGGGTTTTTTGTTAATCTGGCACTTTTCTAAACATTTGGATGTAATCTATACTTTCATAGTGAGATTCTTACATTTTATAAGCATTGACGAGGTTTGAACTCCTCTATGGGTTTAACAAATAGGAACCGGTTAGCTGTGGTTATTCAGAGAGACATCTGCAAATCCTCTCTGTTGTCTTAGCCCAGTACGTAGTCAGACTGCAATTTCGTGACACACTTCATGACACCTTTATTGGCACAGATTTCATTATGACACTTTCCATTCTCAGTGGCATCCCAACAATCCTCAAATGTATTGTACATGATCTATTTTCTAGTTCCTCACATTTAGACATTAGTCACCATAAGGTGCCCTTTACAAGTTCTCCTGTAATTTCAATAGGACAGACAGTGGGAGATCTTGGCCCATGGAAATTAAGAGATGCAAGGGAATATATGTTTTGTTACACCCAAAGGTTCTAGCTGCATGCAGCAGCCAGAATGTCTGGGTGAACCCCCAAGGGGCAATGAAAAAATATTACTTAAAGTGGACTCAGAAGTTGGAATAACTTTAGTAATTTGAAATTGCTCTGGAACCTCAGGGTTCCATCTGCAATTCCCATTAATTCCACCAAATTCTTAGTAAAGAGAAATCAAGGCCGATCATAATGAGGCGCTAAGATGTTGGTAGACTTGACACCTTAAATCCCCCTGTCTATCCCACATTGGATACCGGATATTCAGCTGCAGCCTGCATGCAACAAATGAACTGACTTTGCCCTTAAAATTGAATTGTACATAACCTGCAGTTTTTTCTTGTTGAGTTCTCTAGATTTCTCTAAATTCTCCCAGTATCTCTTTAAAAAATGGTTTCCCACAGCAGACTGGTATTCTGTAATCAGCTTTGCATAAAAATGTACCTTATCTTAAGTGTCAGTGAACTCTGCAACTTCCCTCTTTATACCTACTTCTGTCAAGGTTTGATGAAGATGTTGGAACCCAGGACCCCCATCATATCTCTCATGGTCAATTGCACATACACCATTGTGCTAATTCTATTTTGCATGCAGCAAACCTAGGCTGTATCTCCCTTCACTCATAGAATTGTTGCTATCTTTAGTGTGTACTGCAGGTGCTTTCAAGAGATATTAGTGTATCTTTGCAAAGGAAGCAATTAAATCCTATATATCTTAGTTGCCACAGCTGACTCCCCTTGAGTTGACTCTCATCCAAAATACAAATGTATGTGTGCCGTTCACCACTAGCTCATCCTTCTGCCATTGTTCTAGCTGGACTACTTCTCATATTAGAGAACATCCTAAATTCTCTCCCGAATGCACCACGTCAATATAGTGGGTAATGAGAATTTTGTTTTTGGTTACCTTGTAGTCGCACATGGCCTGTTTTTAACATTGCCTACTATTTGAGACTTTTTCTCAAAACACTGTCTCCTGTTGCTTCTCTACAGATCATAGTGACTCTGTTCTAGTATTTCCTGGCTGGCTTACAAATCAGTTCCTCCCGAAGATCTCTCTTAACCTACCAACAGACAATCCTTCCGTTGTCATTTCCTTTTCCTAATTCAACCCTCTTGTTTGGGGGGTAGAATGTACATGTTGAATTTTCCCCAAGGGTTAGTGAAGAGGAGAGCACCCTTAAAGTCAATGAAAGTCATACGGTCATTGTCTTGACAGACAGTGATCCCATCATCTTCATTAACTCCATCCCTCTCCTCCATCTGCTTTTCCACAGAAGGCCCTTCCTCTACTTTGATAGCTTCATTTCGCCTTTTTACTTGCAAATCCATTTTACATTTTTCCCTGGATTTGAGGAGCACCTAGGTATAATCAGTGACTACTGAGGGTTACAGTACTAAGTCATATTGCAATGTGGGGCTTTTGCATAGCAGTTGCCAGATGGGGTTCATTTAAATCCACCGAGTGAGGGTTTCCCCAAATTCTCTATGTCTGTAACTTTTTTCATCTTATCACGTTCTTCTTTAAGGTCCCCATTTCTAAGTCTAGGTCATACAAGTTTTTCAGATAACATTCTTCTGTGTGCCTTCTTCAAGTGGGTATGCTGATGCAGAATTTGAGATATTGGTTTGGGATGAGACTTTGAAGATCCCTTGTCAAAATGTATTTAATTTTTCATGGCACTTAAAGGCATATAAAATGCTCACTCCACTTTATTATCGTCACCTCAACCTGTTCTTAAATTTATTCAGTGCAGTGCAAAAGCACTTTTGGATGCCTGGTCACTCAACAGATTCACTTTCAGCCTATATCCTGATCTTTAATTTGATCACAGGGCTCCATTCAATACTGAGGCAAAGTTCAGTCTTTTTTCTAAGTGTATGCACCATATGTTCCCTCCAGACTGTATTGTTCCCCCTTCTTTTTCTTTGGCGGTGTAAATTAGTTAATCTATTTAGGCTGATCAAACTGGTATGGCTGAGCCCACTCAATCTAACAAAAACACAGGAATGCCTGACCACACTCAGTCTAAAACAGGAAGGGGCATGAAAAGGGGCTTACTTTCGTCTTCTATTAAATATTTTAACAGCGTACTTTAGCCAGATTGGAGTACCATGTTTGCTGAAACATGATAAAAAAAGTGCATTCCTGTGTCGAATAACCATTAGTCCTAACAGTATCATCAGGCCCAAAAAAGAAACAATTCCTCAGTTATGCTAGGAATGCAGCTTTATCAGTTTCCAGCTATAAGAAGTACAACCTTCAATAGCAGAGACCTAACAAGTTGGCAGTGACAAGGCTTCTTCCTTTCGGCATGCATATTCACTGGTATACCTCTTTACTCTTCAGAAATGGCTGCTTCTGTCCCCACTGCCTGATGCTTTGGCCTCTTGGATCTGGGTCTGAAAATCCAACATTCCTTGGGGAGGTGTCCTATCACTGCCAGATGCTAGAAGGATTAGTGTGTGTGCGGCTCTCCACGTTGCCTACACTTCCTCACACACAGCTATTAGCACTAGTCTGTCTTCAGCAATTCCCTGGTCTTCGCTCCCTCTTGTCGATAATGTGGACAACTGGCTGATGCAAATCAATTATATTGAACTCATTCTGCTGCCACACATTCGTGATGCCTTGGTTTAAACTTCTCCATCATCTCCACGTAAGCTGCCATTAGAATATTCACATCGATACTGCCATTAGAGCTCCTTTTCAATCAACTCCTTTATGGTCCACCTCATGAGGGCTTATGGTGGGATATATCATTTCTCACAAGGGAAGAGACTGAAGGGTAAAAGGAAGATTCACACAATCAAAACTCTGGTAGAGTGTTACCCTGACATATCTACAGGTTGCAGCTTGAAATTTATTCTTGTTCTATTACTCTCAAGGTTACTGCACATTTGTGCACCTGGAAGTATTTTCTCACCCCTGTTAAAGCTGTAGCAATGGTGTTTTTGCATCTAAGTATAATTTTGCTAAAGGTGTTGCACACTCCTATTGATGTTGCAATAAGGATGCTTTTGTTCCTAAATGTGAATGAGTACCTCAAAGCGTTTTTCCTGCAAATTATGATTTTTCTCCTAACTTCAGTCCATCTGACTTTGTACAAAAGGGAGTTCTGCATGTAAAAGTAAATTTTCACCTGAATGCACATTAGCATTAACAGTATTTTGTCCCTAATTGTGATTTGAATTAGTAATTGTTTCTTCTCCTAAATTTTATGTGTGATCCTGCTAGTGATTTAACTGTACCACTCATATTAAACAAGAGGTAATTTTGCACCTATATGTGCTTTGCCTTTTAAACGTGTTTTTGCAGATATGTGTGATTTTGCACCTAAAGTGCTTCCACTGTCCTGTGGATACTGCAGCAAATGGCCACATTTTAGCGGAAATTTTGTGACATACAGGCGATGGTTTCCTACATGGAGAGACAAATAAACTGAAAGAGGACTTGTTCCCCAGGTAAGAACTCTGATTTGGACAGACATTTTGTCAACAATAGATCTGGGCCTTCAGAAAAAGAGCCACAGAAAGGAAGGAAGGACTCTAGTAAAAGAACCAGAGAAAGAAAGGAAGGACTACAACTTTCTGGCCTATGTTTTTTAAAGATAATGCTAGTTTTGAATACAACATTGACCTGCAGGACTAAAGGGTAGTACACTCCTGCAAAATTGCTTAAGCCACCAGTTGGTATGCATCAATCGGTAGGATAATAGCGGCGTATAAACCCACATCATGCATTTATTTTTATTTTTGAATATTTTATGGCGATTAGGTTATTTTATGCCTTATTCTACTTCACGGGCATATTAATGACCCTGTTTATACTGATGTCTATCATACTTATTTAAGTACTCTCTTTATGTAACTATTGGATGCCTTGCTCCTATTAATTGAATACCACACTACCCAAAAAGTTGTGACACCCTCTTACTTCAGCAACCACCTACTCACTGTTTGCTACACGTTTGGCAAACCCTAAAATACATGACGCTGTAAAGTCCATCCACCAACTAGTTCCTCCATTGCACCAGATGCCTATCTTGCTTGACTACTAAGGGCTCTATGTAGACTAGCTAAAAAACTCATTCACTATCCCCAGCTCCTAGATACTCTGACCCCGAAGAACGCAGGAAGATCAGCCTACCTATAGGTGCACTTCAGCAATCAAGGCCCCTTAACTCACAGGGATATTACTAGATCCCTTCTTCATGCCTTTGGCACTGGCAATCCACTCTTCCCAAGAAGTGGCCAGTACCCCTCCCCACCTCTTCCCCCTACCCCCACAATCATCTCCAAGATCTAAGATATACCCATGCCTTCATAATCCCAAACCCTAGACTCTAACCTCTACTCAGCCCCAATGTCCCCCAGTACAACCACCCCCGGGAATCCCCTCACTCTCCATTCACCCTACCATCGCCTCACTCACCCGTCCTTTGGAAAGTCATGGTATGATATCCTTGCATATTAATTTCCCACCAAATCTCTCCAAACATGCCACTAAAACTGCAAGTACAAGCTCCTCAAAGAACGCCCAGAAACATGATTCTCAGAGATCTATCACAGTGCAACAGATGGTGGCCTCATAACAGACCTCATTTTCTCCATCCCAAAAAATCTGCCAAATGGAGAACCAGCTTCCTACAGAACCTACACGTAACCAATGACACCAACATCCCATTTGGTTCCAAACTCACCTTATCTCCCTCTCGTAGGTACACGAGTGAACTATTCATAACCATCTACAAAAACAGAAATATTCTAAGTCAAGCCTCAAAGCACAATCTCACCATATTTGACCGCCTCTTCCACACCCTACTCTACTCTCTATCCCCCAACTCCAAGCCCACTGCTTCTCTCATCAGTGCTGAACCTTTTCTTCCCTCCTCTACCCACGTAGCCAAACCACCCGCCAATCTCCACCTCACCTCACCCCACCCCTATTCACTTCACACCTACACCCCCACCTAACCCACTAAACACCACATCTCCATTCACGATCCTCCCTCCCTGCTATTAAGCCAAACAACCTGTTCACTAACATCCAAATCACCAACCAGACAGATTCCTTTGTCTCACAACATCAGACTAGACCCAACCTCAACCTCCACCCTAGCATACAATGACCACTAGTCCACCCCACCTTCTCAACCTGAACCAACCACAAACCATATGATCACCTCAATCACCCACCTAGAACTTAAAATGAACACCATACTAAGTGAAATCACTGCATTATGTAAGGACCTTAAATCCAACCTCAGCTCACCTCCTGAATTCTGTACCATAAATCTACCTTCGGTCACCTCTCATTCTACTCCCTGGTCGTCTATCCCCCTCAAACAATACCATCTCAGACCTAGACGTGCTACACCTGAACTGTCTCATAATGAACTGGAAGCCCCAATCAACTTCTATGCCACTTCAACTAGCAAACCCTCCTACCTCAAAATCCTGGTCATCTACAGTACAAAGGCTCCCTAATACCAACCACCCTCCCAGACCTCCAGCCCAACTCACTTCTATTCAACTCACACAATATGAACCAAAAGTGATAACCACATTAAACTGCATGCTCCTAAACTGTTCATTAGCCTCGAAGCAATCCATTGAAATAGCAGAAACCATCCTACTTCACAAAATTGACCTGTGCTTTCTGACGGAAACTAATGACAACTTATCAGTCATCTTGGATCTCCTCACTCCACCACATTTCTTAATCATACGTCGCAACCGTAAAGATTGCTATGGTGGTGGTCTATCGAGCATTCAAAAAAAAAAATCTATACCTCTTAATCTTCCATACAGCAGAATACTCAACCTTTGAATACCTAGGAGTCACCCTCCCCTCCAAAAGCCCAAACCCTCTTGAAACTCCATACCAACTATCACCCTTCAAGGTGATAAACAACGATTCCTAGAAGAAATAACGGACCTTATAATTTTAAAACCCCCTGAAAGATTCCACAGACATCATCCTGGAAGACCTAAACTTACACCTGAATGAAGCCACTGGCACAAGCACTAGACTCCCTCCTAGAATCGAAAGGTCTCACCCAACACTATAAAAAGCAAACCCACAACAAAGGTTTGACCCTTGATGCTATCATCTCCAACCACAATGCCATATTCCTCCACTCCATCCTTTCCATAGACTGGTCTGACAATCACCTAATTCTTTTCGACCTTAACTTCAATCAACATAAGCTCCCCACTCAAACCCACCTTTGGAAACACTGGACAAGAAACCTACATTAAATACAACAAAAAGAGATAGAATCCCTATTCAGCTTCCAAATCATTCCCTTTCCCGAACTGTCAACCTCCGATGAACTCACTTCTCACTACAACGTTAAAATGACTGAACTTCTTGACATTATATTGCTCCCCTAAAACTCAAAAAATCTAGAACTGCTCCCTCCAGATCATGGTTCAACACAGACCTTAACAGCGAGAGACGACAACTCAGATTGATGGAAAGAAAATAGCGAAATCAACCCTCTCTTTCTATCCTAGCACTCCTCTAAACAGAAAATCTAAATATAAAAATCACACCAACAGAGGAAAAATACGCCTTCTTCAGAACCCAACTCAACCATTCCAAAAACTTCCGCAAAGGCCTCTACAAGATCATCAAAATTGAAAACTCCTTCATTCCTCAACATCATACAAAAACCTCCACTAAAAGATGTTTTGAATTCACTAAATTCTTCCCAGAAAAAATAATACAAATGTAACTTCTGTAGATCCCCTCCCCTCTAAAGACCACACCTCCAACGTGGATCCAACTGATGTCGATCTCTACAATTCCAACACCTCAGATTACCAGAGATACAGCGACATCCTCCTCCGTCCAGAAAAAAAAGCAATGTGGTCCGAATTCACAACCATATCTGAAATGGAAAACAGGGAAATACAATTTTCCATAAAACTGACCTCCACCCTCTCTGACCCTCTCACTGCCTCCTTTGTCAGAAAGCGTAGTCACATTATGGCTCCATCCTGGAAGAATATCATGAATTCTTCCCTATCCAGTGGCTCTATGCCAGCCTCCTTGAAACTCGACCAAATCACCCCCTCATCAAGAAGCCTGACGCCGACCCCGACAACCTCAATGCCTACAGACCCATCAACAACCTTCCTCTACTTGCTAAAACCATGGAAACATGTGTACTCTCTCAACTAAACAATCATATTAGGAAATTTAGCCTACACAACACATTCCAATCTGGATTTAGGAAAGATTGCAGTACAGAGACCGCAATCCTGAACATCACTGATGGCCCTTACTGATCCCTCGATAAGGGGAATGCCTGTCCCCTCATCCTCCTGGACCTCTCAGTGGCTTTGATACCATCAACCACAATACCCTTCTCAACATCCTTACACAAAGGGCAGGCATCAGCGACACCATCCTACAATGGTTTTCCTCATACTTGAATGAAAGATCGAATTCAATCAAAATAAACAAGTCTACATTGACAGCAACTTCTGTCAACCAAGTAGTCACCCAAGCTTCAATCCTATCCCCTACCCTCTTCAGTCTCTACATGGACCCTCTAACACTGATCCTAAAACAAGACAGAATTGCCTACCTTCTCTTTGCAAATAACACCCAAATCTAAATCAAAATAGCCTCACTCAAAGACATCCAACATCTCAACAACACTCTCTCCTTGATACACACCTGGCTCAACAGCAACCATCTAAAATTGACCCCAATGAGACCAAACTCCTCCTCATCTAACCTGAAAACAAATCCTACCCTATCCACCACTGGCTAAACAGTTTAACTGCACTAAACTGCAAACTATCTACAGCTAACTCTGTCAAATCACTTGGCATTACACTCAACAAAAACCTGAATATGAAAAAACACATCAATGCCTCTGCAAAATGTGCCTTCTACAACTTGAAACACATCAATAAAATTAAACCATTCATCCCCTCTGAAAATCTTAAGACCATTATTATTGGCACTCCAAAAACCCAATAAAGTCCACAATCAACACAGCGGCTCGACTTATCACTGGAGAGCGACGATTCAACAGCATCACTCCTACTCTAAAGAAACTCAACTGGTTACCAATTAAAGCGAAGAGTATATTCAAAACAGCCTGTATAACACAAAATGCTCTCTATTCTGTAAACCCTACCTACTTAGTTAACAAACTCACTAAAGCAGACCAAAAAAACCTCTATCGAGCACCAACTTCCTTTTCCTAATCCCTCCCAAATTCAAGAAAACTAAATGCCTCACTCGATCCTTCTCTGGAAATGCCCCAAGAATCTGGAATGCCCTTCTGAAAGAACTGTGGGAATATGTACAAGCCCCTATTGCCATCACAACGTCACCTATATTGACGCTGTGGTGGCGATAGGGGCTGCGCCTTATGTACATGGCATTCTTAAGCCATTTAACCTGGTTTAACGCTGCCTTGTACATAAGGCCCCCTTTCATGCTATGGTTAGCGTGAAAGGAGTGGGCAGTGGGTGTTGCAGTGGGCGTTCCACCGCAACACCCATTCATTTTGACGCTTCCCCCTATATACAAGGGTGACGCACATAGGAGGCAGCGCCAAAATTAAGACCAGGCAAAAACTGGTCATAAGATGGAGAAATTAGGAGAAATGCATTATTTCTCTGCGTTTCTGCTTTTTCCATGTGTGCTGCCTTGTGCAGCACACTGGGAAAAAGCAAAATGCCATGGTTTGTTTATGTACAGGAAAGTGTTCCTTCCTGTACATAAAAAAACTTTTTTTTTTAAATGCCATTTTGTCAATTTCATTTGTGCTGCATGAAGCAGCACAAATGAAAGTGACAGAATGGCATTTCTGGGATTGTTCGTGTGCAGGAAGGGAAACCTTCCTTATTTTTTTTCTTTTTTTTTAAATGTTTTTTATCAATGCATAGGGGAATCATCACAGTATATACAAATAAAAATATTCTACAGTGGGAAGACGGGCTACCTTCAGACTCACATAACTTACATGAAACAATCTGGTAAATCGGGTAATAAAAACATAAAGCAGGAAAATCATATTACATTATTCATCCTTAAGTGCGTTATGCCAAACAGTTTGAAATGTCCACATAGATCGTATACCTCTGGGTTTTGCCAAAGCTTTTTCCCTCTGACAAATCTCGACCAACATGATCCACCATTCCACTGCACTGCTAGGTTCAGGAGAGAGTCAGACCCTAGCAATGGTAAGGCCAGCAGAAACGAATAAAATAGCACAAAATGCGTTGCGTGCAGGGCTAGGATCAGCCTTGAATCCCATCATGAGCTCCTGTACAGTAAATCTTAATTCTAAACCAAGTCTGTCTTTACAGACATGGCTAACGCCCTCCCAAAATGCCCTAGCAAACATATGCACTATGGCGACCGCAAAGGTACCACACTTGGGACATTTAGTTTTATTATCGGGGACTTGATCACCTCTTTCCCCCCCCAACTTGCTATCTTCTCAGGGGTGTAGTATAGCATACACAGTGTCCTAAAATGTTGGAGCTTTAGATTGACTAACGCTACAGCTTATTTTAATGTAGTGAGTGCGTCATTAATTGCAGTGACGGAGATGTATGTCCCCAGAGTACAACTCCACATCAATGCAAGCTGGATGCAAGGATCTATTTTGTGCTGCGTTTGATATTGGTAAGCAATGTGTAGGAAGGGACACCTTCCTACACATAAACAATCCTCCCCTGCACGCTGACACCCTTGCACTCTGGTGGAAGGGTGCCTGCGTTGGCGCTAAGTTTCTAAACCTAGCGCCATCGCAGGGGGAAAGGCATTCTTGTAAATGTGGTGCAGCCTTGCGTTTCAGAAGTGGAGGAGAGAGATATTAAGCCAGGAAGGCTAACGCCTCTCTCCTCCACTTCCTTGTACATATCCCCCTGCATGTCACCCAATCCTACCCTCACTTCAGGAAAAACTCAAAACTGTCTCTTCTCAACAAATTCCTAAACTCATCCATCTAAACTACTTTGCCTGACCCACCAAATACCCCATCCAACCAACTCACTGCTCACTCTGTCCTGAATCCCAGCTCCCCTCTGGATACCCCACACCCACCATGTACTGTATTGTTATATGCTCCTTTTCTGTATCCACCTCCTGTAATTGATCCTTCTTTACAGGCTTCCAGCTGTGTATTGTATGACTTTCCACTCCCACTTATGATATGCCTAATGTAAGTGATGCAAACGATGCATAGCCAACTCCAAAGTCCTATCCCTTGTTTGTAGCCCCTGTGATCAAAACTTTATATGCAATTATGTAAAGACATTCTGCTGCCCACCCTCTATTATATGATTTTTCTCTCTCACTTCTACTGTGCCCACTGTAAAAGATTTTAACGATGCACATGCAACTCGCATATAGCCCTACCCTATGGTTAGAGCCCCTGTAATCGATCTATCTGTGTTTACTATACAGCTCTCTTATGCCCTCGGGACTAGTTTGGCTATATAAAACTAAAACAAATTAATTAACTAATGGGGGATTTTGCACATGAAAGTGATTTTTGCACCTGCGTAGAATTTCCTCCCAAAATGTGATTTTGTTTCTTAATCCAATTTATGTTGCATAATAGGTGATTTTGCACCTCAGTGTGATTTTGTACATACATTTCATTTGTGTTGCTAAGGGGCCTCCTCATAAACTGCATTTTGCAGTACTACAAAATGTACTTTAAAGTGCTATTCATAAACCTATGCGCTGGGTTTTGCCTCTACGCCTCCTATATTTTCTGTACGGCGATCTCTAATACTCCATAGCCAGGCACTGCCCATTGTACCTATCTTTCATGGACCTTTCCACTTCTTTCGACAATGTGAATCACTGTAAGTTATGGAAGATGTTGCTGTATTTGGGCCTGGATGTGGCACCAGCACACTTTCTGCATACTCTCCATGAAAATCTGACAACCAGGGTTCGGTTTGGACCAAACGGCCAACTTACCAAGCATTTCAGTTTTGATTGCGGTGTGCGGGCAGGCTGTGTCTTGGCATCACTGCTTTTTATCATATCATTCATAAACAGAGTCCTTTTTTAACTAATGCTTTCAAGGATATTCCCTTAATAGGCATCACGGCCATCCCAGCGCTGCTGTATTCAGATGATGAGGTCTTCATGGCCCGCACACCGTGGCCGCTACTATGGGGCAGTGGTGGTGGGGCAGGGGATGTGTGTGGGGGGTTTAAAAAATCTGAAAGAAAAAATCCACTTACCTGGCCACCTCTCCTCCGTTCTTCTTCTATGGACGACTCAGGAACAGGAAGCACATAGGTGTCCAGACTCCCATGGTCAATTACGACGCTGCTAATAGCTGCATCATGAATGGTCTGAACACCCTGGTTCGGCACTCAGATGGGGTCTTTGAGCCTGTGCATGGTCTCCACTCAGGCTGTAATACAGCCTGGGTGGAGAACATGCAAAGTGCGCATGACTGTTTGGCCGGCCAGAGACGGCCAGCCAAACCGGCATGCACACTTAATTGCACATACCACTCCTCCCTCTGCTGGCTCGCAGCCCAGCTCCGCTCTGCCCCTTAAACAAAACTGGGTCAGTATGGGAAAAATAAAATAATAATAACTTGTGTTCTTACCATTATATTTTTCCTGCGGGTCGACGCTCCTCTGCCTTAGCGGTGGAGTCACCGCTGCCTGTTCACCCAATGCTTTATGCAAGCTAGTTGATTCCTTTGTTCAATTCATGGCCAGCCTGGACTTATCAATACATTTAAGTAAATCCCAGATTATGGCTTGTGGCCCTAAGAGATGCAGGGTCACCTCACTAGCTTGTGGGTACCAACACCTAAGCATATTTGTGAGTCATGTTTGTCTCCTTGGGCATGTGGGGCTCCTACATTTCAGCCAGCACTTTAAAACTAAGCAGGGATATAGGTGTACTTTTGAGTCTCCAGTGGCCAACTGCTCATGAGTGTTTGACTTTCCTTATGGCCATAGAGAAGTTCTAGTGTGTTCCAGTTGCTAGCTATAGTGCTGGAGTACGGGGTTACTCAAATAGTCATCCTTTGCAGATTGAGAATAACTGCCTGTGTAGGTGACTGTTGCAACTACCTTCAACCGGTTGCACTTTATTTGCCATGGTGAGCTCCGCCTGGCATATCTGGGAGACGCCATTATACTGGTGCCAATTTTACTGTGGCTTACAAAATCTGCTGATTATTTGAAGAATAGCATGCTCTGTTGAATCTTTTGCTTACCATGTTTTCTGCATTGATCTTAAGTACTTTGTGCTGGCTTTTAGATTCTATATTTTATACTCTGTATTTTGTATTTCCAATCTGATTAATTACTATAGTTTATTGTTTCGAAATGTATTCCAAAACTGCTTTTATGTGCACCTTTGGTATGCAAATAAAGAATTTGATGGATTGATTATAATATTGCTATGTGGATACAGAGTACAAAGCTTCTTTGGCAATAATTACATGATGAAAAGTTCCAAAACTAGTGTGAAGTTTTGCATATAAAGGAAGGAAAGAAATGAAGATGTTTTGCTGTAGGTGCAATAGATCTACTAAGAATGCATGTGAAGATTTTATATAGAATTATAGATAGTTATCAATAAATTACGGGGAGGGTTTTCACTGAGGGGTTCTGAGTGACGTCAAATAAACAACGAGAGCAAAGCTCGAGCTGTCTGTAATGTCACTCAGAACCCCAAGGTGAAAAGCATCCCTGTAATTCACTTTTTACCCATCTATAATTGCATGAGGTTCAAATGCTAGTCTACGTCGGAACAGGAGTTGGGGAGAGAGATCGGATCTCTGCTGCTAAAGAATATATTCACTGGGAAGCCAGCATATCTTTTGTCTTACCATTCAACGTAAATTCCTCCAAGGGTGAGACGCTAATTAGCTCCACAGCAAAATACGCCCTTAAGCTCGAACCACACGTTAAAGTTGTTCAACCAAAACCTTCTGTCTCTCTTCACCGTCCTTCAAACTCACTTCCACAAGAGGTCCTTCGTTGAAAGGCCTGTGCTCTCTTGGCTCTGGGATTATATGTGGTGTACCATTAGACAAGATGGCGACCTTTCTTCTTTGAAGTATAAACTCAAGACTTTTCTAACTACTACAGCCAACCTTTCACCATCACTCTCTGGCCTGGAGACAATCGCCGCATTTGAGTACTTTCCAAAGTAAAACCTACCTGGCATCTCGTCCCTCTCTGGTGGTGCGGACCTGCGGACCCCGTTGCCTGCTCCCGTAGCTCTGCTGCTCGAAGCTGTCCCGATCTCCCGCCGCCGCGTCAACACCTATCGCGGCCGCGGTGGGGAGACGGGACTACACGCCCCAGCAGCCCTAGCGAGCCAAACCCAGCTGAGCCATAATTGCGCGCCAGGAGGCGCTTAAATCAACGACGCTGCTCCCGCGTCGCGGGATCGCACGCGGGTAGCGCCTGGAAAAGCCCGGGACAAGGGCGGGACCGTCTGTGGCCGTCCGGGGCCAGACGAGGCCGGGCTGGGCCACCCCTCCAAAGTAAGTGCTTCGGTTACGACAAGACGCCTTTTCCTAAATCATGCCATATTGACTTGCTCCTGTAACCCTGCTGTACTGCGCTTTGCATCAACAAGAAGGCTGGTTTATGAAGACGCCTGTGGACGGCTGAGACTGAGACTGTGTCCCGTATTAACTTTTGTATACCACCTTGTGACAGTCCGGGTCAGGAGGGGGCTGGAGGAGGCTGTAAGTAGTCACAGCAACAAGGGACATTGAATTGTCGAGTCCAGGTACTTAAAACGTACCATTGTTGTAGTTATTTTTGCTACCCATAGGCAGTTGTTTATTGGCGGGCGTGTAAAAAAATGTCGAAAGTAAAACATGCTGCAGGGTCGACTACCATGGACAACTATTTGGTTCAATTAGTGGACAAGATCAATTTAGAACGTAGAAAGTCATTGGGGTGTGTGGAGTCTTCTATTACCCCCCCCCCCACATTTCTTCCGTCCCTGCGCCTTTGGCAAACTCTCATAAGACTATTATTGATCCCATAGACCCGGATATTTCTATTTTGGCGGTGGACCAGGACCAAGACCTAGTTCAATGTGATGGTCCTACATTGGGGGTTGTTACTGACTCTGAATTAATTCTGGTTGATCATATTGTTTCTCCATTGCCAAGCCCTATGGTAACAAGAGTACAGCGTGCCCCACGGGCTTGTAAGAATACTACAAAAAAAGTTCAAGCCAAGCGGGGGAAGAGCCGCTTAGATAAGAAAGTTATTCAACCTCCACCTAGTCTTGAGGGAATTTCTAATGTTGACCCGGTGCCTATCCCGGCCTCCATTGATGGAGCATTATTTGACCTTTTGATTAGTACCATCGAATCTAAGTTCGATTTGTTAGTTAAACCTCTATTAAACAAATTGAATAAGGTCAATGCAGAGGTTGTTAGATTAGGAGGTTTGTTAGAATCATTCATGAACCTCAACATTGGTGACCATGTTAAGGACAAGGTAGTAAGTGGCCCTAATCCTAAGAATATAACTGAGATTCCTACGGTGGCTATGTCTCATATTTCTTTGCCACCTCCTGGGGATTTTTGTGAGAAGGGACCTATGGGTCTATAGGTCATAATCTTACTTCTAATGTAGATCTGGGGAACCAGGCTACACTAAGCTCTGGGCCGCCCAAAATCAGTGTTACCAGTCAGCCAGATTTACCTCCGGACTGCGCTCCTTATGTGGCAGTTCTGGTTAATGTTCCCCCGGTCAGGGAGAGTGGTTATAACAATTCATACAGTGAATCGCATGCCTCTTTGAAAAATAAGACAGTTGACTGGCTCCATAGAGAGTGTGAATTTCCAGTAGCCCTAGCTGATGAAATCATATGTACTAGAAGAGTCAATTGGATAGGTAGCTCGCGTAAGAATTGTGTTGGAGACTGCATAGTGGCTAACTTTAGAAACCCTCATCTTGCCTCTATGGTATTGAGAAAGGGTAGCCTAACCAGCCAAAACAGCCAAGGAATTCATCTCCGCCCCCTTGGTTATTTCTATAGGCATTTGAGTAATAAGTCAGTTAAAGATTGTGGGAGGGTGGGGACAAGGGACACAAATTTGCACACTACCTTTAACGAGGCAACATCTAATAGATTTTATCCCCTGAGTAGTTTGGATACTAATGATTGACAGGGTGTTGATAAGGTGATTATAAGGGTAGAGGCTGTCCCCATAGAAATTCCGGGAGGTGTGGATAATTTAGTGGTAGATGATTTAGAGGGAATAGGAGCCAATAGTCATGAGGTTGATATCATTAAGGGCAACAGATGTTGTGAAGGTCCGGGTCTGGATTTAGATGATGGAGATGGTTCTCCATTAATGACTAGTGATTTGGCTAATCATTGTGGCCTTACCCCCCTGTGCTTAACGCACATTCGAAACTCTAATCCCCAGGTATGTTCCATTGGTAGTTGGAACGTAGCAGGTATTTCCTCAAAGGTTGCCTGCCTGGGTTGGTTGGAATTTATTAATCTTTTTAATATTATATGTTTTCAAGAGACCTGGTGTCTGGATCAACCAAACTTCAATGGGTATGTTTCCTACAATTTACCAGCTGTGGCATCTCCTTCAGGTAGGGCAAAAGGAGGGCTTTTGGTCTTGATTTCAGTGGATGTCCCCATTGTGGTTAAAAAATATATAACGGTTGGGGTCCACTCCCAGATCTTATGGCTTTACCAGGAGCATGGGAGAAATGTTCTTTTAATAAATTTTTATAATAACGTCTTTGATAATACCAGGCATCAGGTTGTGTTAGCACTAGAGACTGCCCTGGCTGATATTTTAATGGAGTATGATATCGTTTTTGACTATATTTGGGTAGGAGACTTTAATACTGCTGTTTGTCCACATTCCTTTCATAGGGTATGCGGCTATAATGATAGTTCAGGAGCGGAAGTTCCCCACTTTCCACATGATAAATATGGAGAAGCTTTGAATAAAATCCTAACCACTTATGATATGGAAATCCTGGTCAATGCTAAAGATGAATGTGGAAATACTATCCCTACTTTTAGAGGAAGGAATGCAAATACTGCATTTGATTTTATTTGCATATCCGCCAGCCTTAGCCCTTGGTGTTTATTGCCGGTGGTCGTTGATAATGCGTTAAGCGACCACAATTGCATCACCATTGAGATCTTTTTGTGGAAGGGGAAACAGGGATCTAATACACATACCATTGTTGACATTGAACCGTATCGATCTAGCGGACCCAGGATTAGATGGAAAGGGGAAAAAGTGGAGACTGTGTCAAACTCCATTGTTGCGAGTTGTCTGGTAGAAATTAGTGCCATTTTAGAAAGCCAGGAGGTTACAGACCAAGTTGTGCATAATTTTATTAAAATTAATCATTTTATAGACAATAAATTCACGAAACATGGTAAGGCTAAGGCATCCAAACATAAAGGGTGGTTCGACCATGTTAGTACCATTGCATTGAAGGGGCTCAAAGATGCCTTACGAGCCAATCCTAGGGATAACAGCAAGATTAGAGAACTGAGAGTCATTTATCAGACAGCTGTTAAGAAAAGGAAGGCAGAATTAAGGGAAGAAGCATGGGACAAACTCGATCAGGCGGCAGCCACAGCCGATTCTTCCTTATTTTGGGAAACTGTTAATTGTCCGTTCTTAAAGGACGACAAGATGCCAGAACTAACGGCCAATGTAAGTGAAGAGAACTGGGTTTCCCACTTTTGTGAGATCTTTGATTCTGCTAACCAGAAGGATGGTCAGATAGAGGTCTGGCCTATTTTACCTTTGAATATCTCCTTAGCCGAAGTACGGGGAAGCATCAGTATGAGTAACGGGGGGAAGGCCCAGGGCCCCGATGTGGTGCCTATTGACCTATATAAATTAGCCCCCGATTTGTGGGGCCCACTGCTGACTAAAGTTTTTTAATGCGGCAGTTTGCACTAGGGTCCCATCTACTTGGGAGGAATCCCTTATTGTCCCGATCTACAAGAAGGGTGACAGGGGTGATGCGAAGAATTATCGCCCAATTTCCCTTCTTGACTCCTCTGTAAAAATAATGAGCAGGGTGCTTTTGGTTAGGTTAGAAGAGTGGGCTGACTCTAATAATATCTTGGCCAATTGTCAGTACGGTTTTAGGAAGGGCCGAGGGACTATTGAGCAGTGTCTCAACCTCGACCTCCTAATAGGGAAGTATACGAGGGCAAAAAAAGGTCACCTTTTTCTCTGCTTTGCAGATTTGAGCAGTGCCTTCGATATGGTGGACCACAGTATTTTATGGGCCAAGTTGCTGGAAATGGGGGCACCAGAGGGTATCATCTACTTCTTGGCACGATTATATTCTAACCTTAGCACCAGTGTTCGATATGGCCCCGGGGGGGAATGCACACACAAGTTTAAGATAGGGCGGGGCATTCGACAAGGGTGTGTGCTTGCACCACTCCTTTTTACCCTCTTTATAAACGAAGTCAATTCGGTTTTAAAAACAGTGGAGGCAGATGCCCCGATTATTAATGATTTTAAAGTCCTGGTTTTACTCTATGCAGATGATGCTGAAATTTTATCTAGGACGCCAATAGGCCTACAACGCTTGATGGATAAGTTCTCTGGGTTCATCCGTGATAGGAAATTATTGATTAACAAATCTAAAACCCACATCTTGGAATGTGGTCTGGGTTCAAAAAAATCCAATTCCTATTTCATTGATGGACTTAAAGTACAAACGGTTAATTCTTTCAATTATCTTGGTATTAATTTTACTAAGAATGGCTGTTGGTCTACTGAGATTGTTTATGTCCGGGCTAAGATGGCTAAATGTGCTAACGGGGTGTTCAAATTCGCTAGTAAAATTGGGGATAAGCGGGCCACAGATATGTTAACAATCTACCAAATGAGATGTCTCTCGATTGCTTTATATGGAGCTGGAGTCTGGGGCCATTACTCCGCCCTAAGTCTCCAAGTAGAAGAAAATCTTTTCTTAAAGAGACTTTTGTGCCTACCGGTATCCGCCTCTAATGAATTGACGCATAGAGAGCTTGGGATACAACACCTTTCACATAACCTTACTTTAAGACCCCTAATGTTATGGCGTGCGGTTTGGTCCAAGGAAGAGACTTCTTTAAATAGAGCAATCATTTGTGATTGTCTTCAATTGGATGACCATTTGAAGATTCCCTGGATCAAATTTGTAGTCAACAATTTTTTAAAGATTTATGGATTGGACATTAGAAAGGATATGCACATTGCTTCTAGTCTGTCCAAGGCGGAGATGAAACTCATTTTTATGAGCCATATATCTGTTGAACGGGCGAGGTTGGGTGGACATTCTCCTACAAGTATGGTTTATGAAAGGGGGCGCTAGAGGGCGCCGAACCAAGATGGCCGCACAAGAGTGAGGCTCCCGCCAGACCGGGCACTTACACGATCCTTTCTACCATCCTGACCAGGCTTTCCCGTGCCTCACCTCCACGGCTGTGTCCGCAGTGACCTACGCTGCTCCCCGATACCCTCCACGCCTCTGGAGCTGGCCGGTGTGAGGAGATATTCACCGGAGTTCCCGCGACCGAGGGAGAGGGCTCATCGACGGCCGGCGAGCTGCGGGATGCGCGATCCACGATAGCCCGGGGCTCCGGGGCCTTCGCGACTCTGGACGGCTCCGACTGGCGTGGCAGCAAAAGACGCCGGAGGATCGGCGGCTATCCCTACATGGTATAGTTGCTTTGCAGCAGGTGTGTGGCGACATCTCTGGGGCTGAAACGGACCGAGGGGCCCTCCGCCCGCTTGACCTCCGCTGGCTGAGGCCTACACCTGAGACGCGCGCTCGCAGGCTGCCGGCGCCCCCACTTTGGATCTCCGAGCGCTGGCTTGGGGGCTATCCTGCCCCTCCCCCCTCCCCCACAAGCCTCTACGTGGGGAGTGACACCTACCTGGGACCTGGCTGCCGGATCGCGCCGGAGGGGCCTTCGGAGCGTGGCTCTGTCGGCGCCTGCTGCCCTGCATTGACCGGCTGCATGGGCTGGGGAGCCGCGTCGTCTGCTCCCCCCCCTCATCGGCGACTGTGACTGCGTGGAGCCCCGGACCCGCCACACGCTACGGAGGTCACGTCCGTGCCAGCCCGGCCACTCCTTGCTGCTGGCCTCCACTGGCCCACTATCCTGTGAGTGCGGGGCCCGGAGACTGTTGCCACCCCCCTCCCCCCGTTGCCGGCCTCCCTGTTCGCTCGCTCGCTTGGGGGCTGCCCCCTGGACTGGCCGCCTCCCTCGCTTCAGCGTTCCTCGAGGCAGCCGCACCACCCCTGTCCACTCGCGGGGCTGCGGCCTGGCTTGGACGGAGCCCCCTCGCCTTGCCTGGACTGTTGTCGGAGTGACCTGGGCGGGTTCGTCCGCCGAGCGCCATGGGGCGCAACGACGCGCGACAGTCCAAGCTATCATTTGATGCTAAGAAGGCCCCCGCGCCGGCGTCCGAGCCTGGCCCGCCCGCCGCTGTACCCCCAGACGAGGACTGGAAATCTCTCCTGCTGGGATTAAAACAAAGCCTAACAACCATAGACTCGAAAATTGACACCATCACTACCAGGCTGGATGGTGTGGTGGCCAGACTGGAGCGACACGATACCCGCATCAAGGAGACGGAGGATAGGATCTCCACACTGGAAGACGATGCCGCCTCTGCAGGCCGACATGTTTCCCAAATGGATCGTCTCCTCAAGATCATTGCGGATAAGAATGAGGACCTAGAAGCGAGGTCCCGTCGCAACAATGTCCGCATCCTGGGCCTTGCGGAGACCACCAACACCGGGAAGATGGAGGTCTTCATCGAGAACCTGATGGCCGACCTGTTCGGGCGAGAATCCTTCTCCCCTCACTTCATTGTGGAGAGAGCCCACAGATCCCTTGCTGCCCGCCCCCCCCCTGGCGGCCAGCCCCGGCCCATAATTGCACGTTTCCTAAATTATCGAGACCGGGATGTGGTGCTCCGACGTGCGCGAGAGATGGGAACGGTGCCCTACTGCAACACTACGCTATCCTTCTTCCCCGATGTCACTGCGTCGGTGCAGGAGGCCCGCCGGAAATTTGCTGGCGTAAAAAAGAAGCTGCAGGCCCGGGAGATTCCGTATGCAATGCTATACCCTGCTAAACTGAAGATCTCACACCAGGGCAAACAATTGTTTTTTCAGCAGCCGCAGCAGGTGGAAGACTTCCTCAGACGGCAGCGCGGGAATTCGGCTGGTGGGACTGCTGGACCGCGGCCCTCTCGGACGCCGTCGCCCTCGCCGATGGAGCAGCAGGACTGAACAAATCGGGGATGCTGTTCCCCCCTCTAACTCACGCTGCTGTTGAGACAGCACTTGCCCGACTGAATCAACGTCTCTCCTGGTGAGGTACCTCTCTTTGTTTCATGACAATATCACTTGGCTTGGTCGTTGTTGTAATTTGTGCCCGGTCGCCCACCTCCGTCCCACTTTGAGGACCTGGGGTGACTCTGGGTCCCCGTGGGTGCAAGTAGGGAGGTGGTTGGCAGGTCTGGCGCCCCTAGAGTACGATCCCCCCAATGGGCGCACCCCAAAGTACCCCTTTCCTCATCAAGGCAGGGGTAGTTGCTGTATTTTTTCTGTTTGTTGGGTTGGGATGGATGGGAAGGGGAGGGGATGGGTGGGTACTGTTTACCCGGCCAGTTGGGGTAGCCGGCGTGGGTGGTCGAATGATTTGTTCTGCATCTGACTTAGTTGCCTCCTCAGTGCAAGATGCGGGTGGACGGGTGGGGGAGGTAGTTCAATGGGGTTTTGTTATGGAGTTTGTTACTAAGTGCTACGAGCAATTGCGAGCTGTGAGAGCATGCCACTTATGCCTTTACACGGGGGAATGGGGGACTTAACTGATAAGCGCCCTGCGCAGACCTTTCAGTTGCTTTCCTGGAATGTGCGCGGGTTAAACAACCCGAGGAAAAAGAGGCAAGTCCTTAGCTACCTGACTCGGCATGGAGTGTCGGTCGCTATGCTCCAAGAAACGCACCTACAGCCGGGGGTGAACCCCCCATGTGCGTCAAGGTGGGCTTCGACCAGGGTGTTCTCGTCATACTCGAGTTACGCGAGAGGTGTGACCATACTAGTGAGACGGGGGATGGGGTTTACATTGGCGGGTTCTGAGGTGGACTCTGGTGGTCGGTACTGCATCGCTTGGGGGACACTACACTCGCATACGATATTGTTTGCCTGTTTCTACGGCCCCAACACGGATGACCCTACTGCACTCCTCACTATGTGGGGTAAGATTCAGTCCCTAGGTATTTCCCACATTATATTGGGGGGCGACTTCAACACTGCACTCAGGCCCGGGATGGACAGGTCGCACCCGCAAGCATCGCACTACACGCACACACAACGCGCGCTATTGAACATAGTGGACGAGCACCGTTTAATTGATGCTTGGAGGCACTTTCACTCCGCGCTCCGGCAGGGCACCCACCACTCCGCAGTACATTCCACCTGGGCGCGCATTGACTACGTCTTCCTTTCATCTGGCCTCTCCCCTTGGTTGAGTGGAGCACTCCATCTTGCCCGCACATTCTCTGACCACTCTCCGGTCCTTCTTTCCCTGCGTATTCCCCTCGCGGTCTCCCCATACCTGAGTTGGCGACTGAATCCAGCACACCTCACAGACTCGGTGTTTCATGCGGAACTTGAACAGGACATAAAGGACTTTTTTGGAGCGAAATGTGGATTCCGTTTCCAGCCTCACTACAGTCTGGGAGGCGTTCAAAGTTACCGTGCGGGGCTGGTGCATAGCTAAGCGAGGTGGGGTACTTAAGTTTCTACGCGGAGAGTTAAGCAGGCTCGAGGCTGAACTCCGTCAGTTAGAGACCGAAATGGAGCGAAATGGGCGAGAGCCCGGCACAGCGGCACAGATGCGAGAGAAGCTAAATGAGTACACGGAAGCCGCAGCCAAGGAGAGTAAGTTTCTGGGGAGACCCTATGTCTCCCGAGTGTACGGCGAGGGCGACAGACCTGGCAGGGCACTGGCCTCCGCGACTCGCTCCCCCAGGTATAGCAATTATGTTACCTCCTTGCTGGATGAGCATGGTACCCCACAACGGGATCTTGCTGACCAACTCAAGGTCCTCACGGATCACTACACTAGGCTCTACTCCTCCCACAGGACCGCTCCGATAGTGTTGCATGATTACCTGGACGACACCGCGCTTGCATGGCTGGGCCCCACACAGCAGCAGTTCCTCCATCATCCACTGGAACTAGATGAGATAACGGATGCAATCATGTCCATGAAGTCGGGAAAGGCGCCAGGGTCGGACGGGTTACCGATCGACTTCTACAAAGCCTACAAGCATGTGCTGGCCCCCATTCTACAGCAGGTGTACTACTCTTCATTAGAGGAGGGATCCCTGCCTGCCACGATGCGTGAGGCCCTCATAACGTCTTTGCTAAAACCTGGTAAGTCGCCGGAATATTGCGACTCCTACAGGCCCCTCTCGCTGTTAAATACAGATGTTAAAATATTAGCGAAGGTCCTGGCTACTCGCCTTAATCTCCTGATGGAGCGTCTCGTGCTCCCTGACCAAGCCGGGTTTGTTCCCAACCGTGCAACTTCTCACAATTTGCGCACTCTCCAGGCGGTGATACAGGATATTGACCCGAAGAGCGAGGCGGCCGCGGTCTTTCTCGACGCCACTAAGGCGTTCGATTCCCTTGAGTGGGATTACCTCCTGGCCCTGCTGGAACGGATGGGCATGCCCTTCAATTTCCTGGACTGGATCCGACTGTTGTACTGCCGGCCGAAAGCAATGGTGCTGCTCAATGGTGCCCGCTCCCCCCCCTTCATGATTCACAGAGGGACCCGACAGGGCTGTCCCCTCTCCCCGGTGCTGTTCGCACTTGCCATAGAGCCCTTGGCAGCCAAGCTTCGGCAGCATCACAATCACCGGTCTCTTATCTACCCTGAGCGCCAACTGCTCGTTGCACTCTATGCCGACGACATGACTCTTTATGTGCATAAGCCGCGCGAAAACTTGAACCCTCTGCTGCGGGAGGTCACTAAATTCGGGGCCATCTCGGGGATTCAGATAAACTGGACAAAGTCTGCCCTGTTCCCCTTGACAGACAACACTACACGGTTCCCTCTTGATTATCCCCTGGTGTGGGAGCAAGAGGAGATCAAATACCTGGGCATCCAGGTGACTAGAAATCGGGAAGCCCTGATTAGAGCCAACTACGGGACTGTTGTGGATAAACTCACGGACAAAGTCTCCCAATGGATCCGTCTCCCATTGTCAATGGCGGGACGGATCTCACTGATTAAAATGGTGGTCCTCCCTAAACTGCTGTATCTCTTTACAAACATACCGTACAGTCCTGGCGCTTACTTCTTTCGTGCCCTCAACTCTCAGTTATCTCGACTTATCTGGGGAGGCAAGCAGGCCCGACTCGGTCTGCGAACCCTTATGTTACCTTATCACCAAGGGGGGTTTGATGTCCCCAATTTCCAGCGATATTACGATTGCGCACAAGGTCACTTTGCCGCTTATTGGCTTCACCCCCCCCCCTTTATGGCTCACTTGGCAGTCGAGGATGGGTATATGAGGCCGGAACAACCTTCCGGATACCTGTACACGTCAGCCCGAATAGAACATAGAGACCCCACCACGGTCGACTGCACTGTCCGTGCCTGGAAACGACTGGCGGACCACATGGGAGTGAAATTCCTATACTCTCCACGTATGACCTTGGCCCACGATCCAAGGGTGAGTGTGGCCCGTGAGGAAATTGGCCGTAGAATGCTCGCAAAGCTTGCGGTGCACACCTGGGGAGATCTGTACCACCAGGGGAGCTTCCGCACGGCTACACACTTCTTCAGAGACACCGCTCCTTCCGTTATGGATACCTTTCTCTACATTCGGCTCCGGCAAAATATCAAGGCAGTCACCCCCGACTTTCCCAGCGAGCCTGACACTATGGCGCCCCTCCATGCCCTACTGCAGAAGGGGACCCCGACACATGTGGTTTCCATGTTATATACCCACGCTCAGGCTGACTCGTCCCCCCCCACACTCCGAGCGCGTAATGACTGGGATTGCGATTTGGGGGAGCCACTTTCGGACGCCCTGTGGGAGGAGAGCTGCTCCCATACCAGCGCGGTGACGGGAAATGCCCGCCTCCGCCTGGTTCATTTTAAATTTCTGCATCGCCTCTACTTTACACCCGCTAAACTACACCGCTTCGGTCTCCGGGACAATGATTGCTGCTTGCGCTGCAGACGGCCGGGGGCGGACTTCATGCACCTGGCGTGGTCCTGCCAGGCAGTTGCCGCCTATTGGGGGGAGGTGTTCACAGCCCTCACTGCAATGATTGGGGTAAGCATTGCTCCTTGTCCTAAGATTTCCCTGCTGGGCCACTCTAACCACGCGGTTAAGACGCACCGGAAATTCTTCGCGTTGGGCCTTCTGCTGGCAAAGCGCCATGTCGCTTGCAGGTGGGGGCGGGGGCGAGCGCCTAAGTTCAAAACCTGGCTGGATACGATGACAACTTGGCAGGAACAACTGCACAACTATTCAGATCTTCTGCCTCACAAATCGCGCCCCAAGGACCTTTGGGGTCCCCTCACTGCGTATCTGCTAAAAATACAGTTCCCAGACGAGCCCACGACAGGCGCGAGTCGGGATGAGCCAGTGGAGGGTCGTCCTACCTCACCAGCTCCGGCACCTACTCCGCTATCAGCTGACACCGGCTTGGACCCCTCCCCTCCCGCACTCCCTTAGTTCCCCATGCATGCTACGCAGGCGCTCTCGCTATACTCAGCTGGCTTCACGCGTCCCGGGGTATCACCTAGCACTCCCGGGTTGTGCGGGCGGAGGGAGCCGCGAGCTTGTAGTGACCCCCCCCCCACTACGGCATAGCATTCACGACACTACAGGATGCCGCATCATGTCATGCTCTCTAATATGACCATTGCCATGCCCTCCCAGCTAACTGGACAGTGCCTTGGGGCGCGGAACGTCGGCTCTCTGGTTGATGCCTGCGCGCCATGGCATGATGCGCGACCTGCACAGCCAGGCGACACACTGCCATGGACGCCTAGGGCTGGGAGTGCTGGATCCTTGCTGGAAGAGCACAGTTTATGTAGCACTTGTTTAGTTCCGTTATTAAAGTTGAATGAAACCTCATGTTCCTCCTATTGGATCACCTCATGCAGCTCTGATTGTCCACTACTACACGCCCACACAGTTCTAGTTCCTATGCTACGCGGCCGGCCCGTTTGGGTTGTAGGCGACATGCTGTGTAAACCAGAGATTGCTTTTCAAAATGTGTTCAATGATCCCCCCCCACTGCATGTTGTCGCTGCCGGCCTGATCACTCAGGATGTGGGCGTACAGCTGTGTACTATTTCTTCATGCTCAATAAAGGTTTTAAAAAAAAAAAAAAAAAAAAAAGTATGGTTTATGAAAGGTACTGTGAGACTGTAGGATACCAACCGTATTTGAGCTACGTCAATAGAGTTTCTCATCGCTTTGTATTGACCAGATTACGGTTAGGGATCATGCACCATTTGGTGGCCTTCCCCATTATTAAAAAACACCCAATTGGCCCTTGCCCCTGTGACAATGAATCTGCACAGAGTTTTGTAAATTTTATGGTAGTCTTCGTTCAGTCTTCCTAAAGCCTATCTTCTTAAAATATGGTACACGTAATGTTTATGATTCTATGAAGTTGTTTTTTAATCCCAATCCTGATGTCTGTTTTTTTACTGCAACCTTTCTCCTTCAAGTGATCAAAGTTAGGAATAGCATGATTTATATTGATTTGTATTTATGATAATTGAACTATTTGCTTTCTTATATGATGTATATATGCATGCGCTTTTATGGACTTTGTGTTAAGCTCCGAATAAAGCTTTATGAAATGAAATGAAATGCATGTTATGTAAGGGCCCCACAAATCATCTGCCCTTTCCTTCAACTGCTGTGCAGAGGCGGTGGATAACGATAGAGAGCTATACATTACATGCCATCTCATTCCTGAAGCAAATGTGAAAAATGAATATCTTACTTGCTCTCCTTAACCAAAATCCTCTACCTTCTCCCTCCCGCAGCCGTGTTTCTGCTTTTAATCAAAGTAGACATGCAGATTTGCGCTGACAGGCTCTCAGAGAGCCCTGTCACCTGGCCTGGAAGCCTTTCTGACATCACAACAGTTGGTAACCAATTTTGCTATCAATTGTTGTGATGTGATAGCAAGGAGTTATGAATTGACATTAACAATAGACTCTCTGTGAGCCATACATAAAATTATTGTACATGCTGACAAAAATAATTGTGAAGTATACACATCTAAAAAGTTAATAAATTAAAAGAAAGAGCTTCTGGAGGTAAATTTAATCAGAAAATAAACTGTTGTAATATTAAGCAACAGTTCTATGTCTTACTGAATGTAAAATACATTTTGCAATGATTGTTCTTGTTCATTTTGACGTGAGAAAAGACCGGTTAGCTGGGAAGAGTTGTTTCAGGAGGCGCCATTTTGTTTTTAATTGCATGAAATAAAAGGGAGATTTAGTGCTTGCATCCAGGAGACATGAATGTTTCCTCTAGAATGGAGGAGACCATAGGGAACATATATATGAAAATATACCTTGTATTGGAAGGCACTTGACACCTTTTCCTCAAATATGTGTATAACACGGCTGCACCAAACAAGAGGGCCAAATCTATTTAAAGAGATTTGTTTGAATAACACCAAAGGATGAAGTACCTACTCACGCACCAAAACCTGAACAACATATTTCAGTAGAATCTTTAAGTACATAAGTGAACTTCTCAGAACCATTCATGATATCACTGTTGGTGAGCTTTGCTAAACTCAATCTCTACTCCTCCTCCAGTTTCTAAAGTGGACCATCAATTCAGTGAGGATAGTACGTTTTAAAAGAGCAAAAGTCTTTTTTCATCAATTCCTTATCATTGGATGGGTTGCCCTGTGTTGCCTTGCGTCATTTATGGTGTTGCAAGGACAACACAATCCTTAAGTCATATTTACCAAGCAACGCAAGGCCACCTAAGTTGCTACCTTGCACTGCTCTGCCCTGGGAATACATTCTGTGGGTGGAGTGTGAGTATTCCTGATGGAGCAGGTAAAGCAAAATTTTGTATACCTCCTCTATTTTGCATGAAAATACTAATCATTTAATCGACTTATATTATAATTTGAATGAACTGTTTGCTGTGTTATACTAACCAACCTTTTGTAAATTTTGTAAACACAAATTACACGCGGGACTCATTGCTATTTGCATGGCAGAATAACCCTGATAACTAATTGTGGTACGCCTATTAATAGCAGTACGTGTTGTAATAGAATATTGCATGATTTATTTTGCTTTTATGACGTTTGCGTTCCTGTTTGGACCGAATGGTGAGTTTTACTGCTTTAAATGTCGCTATAAGCTAGGTAAATACTAATATATAAAGGGATTAGTGCGGGCTTAATATTAGAATCTTCATTTCGGTGTATTAATTATTCTTTTGTGTTTGTTTTGCTTAAGTTGGCATTTGGGCCTACCAAACCCTGACATCCAAAATGGAGTTCAGATGTGGCCACCGTCTCGTGAGCGCGATGTCTACTGCCTAGACTCGGATGGCTCCGTAGACCTCCAGGCAACCTCAAGTCAGAGCACAGTGTTCCTGGTCAAGGATAGGAACATGGAGGACTGCCAAACTTCAGTTAGTAAAAACCAATACAAGAACAATGAATATCCACAACCAGGAGAAATACAATGTTTCATGGAGATGTCCTGGACCGAGGAAGTGACTTAACACATCTTTGGGAACCAAAAGTGTGGGAAAGTAGGACGATGTTGAAATTTTCTTCAAATGGACCAATCGGATTATAGCTTTGTCAAAGAAATGTTTCATGTTGGCCCAAATTTTATTATAAAAAGGGTAGTAGAATAGGGAGGAGTTATCTCTCTTCTTACCATCCACATTTCCGCACACCCCTACCGACCCCACAGGCGATGACAGATGCTTGCACGATTCCTGGTCCTTTGGAGATCTTTGGGACTGTGATGTGCTGAGCAAAGAACTTTTCCGGACTTTGGGTCTTGGCCTGCTTATTGGGACAATTGAGCAGAAAATTCGGTTTATGCAGAGCCAATTGAATTAGAAAAGCCCTGATAGCAAGAATAGGTAAATATAATATGTCATGCGATTGTGTTGTTTGACTAAATTTCAACTTTGATTGACTAAAATGCTAATTATATAATTGCAAATAAGATTTAGATAAACAAAATTTGATTAACAGAAATTATGAGTTTGTGATTTTTCCATTAGGAGATTAAAGGATTCTGAAGCTTAAATGTGTTTTAGCTGGTTCTAAGTCACCATCAACCAGTCCAACTAATTGGTCCGTCGACCAACTGGTGGAGTGCCTTGATGTTAAGGTTAGGATCCTATAGGTGGTGATGCAAATTTATATTCTGTAAATAACTTTTCTTCCCTATAGGTAATAAGGTACTCCCCCACATGTCCAGTGCATCGTTCCTCCTGTGTGCAGAATCGTGAGAGAAACGTATGAGTGTTGGTGTTATGGGCCCCACCAATGAATGCGTGTGTGAATGAGTTAGCGTGATGAAGGGTTTGTGACGCAGGGAGGATCTGTAAATGTTGCTCCTTCTTCTTCTTCTTCCGCGCGCTGGATCATTCTCATGCATCCACTCATGGAATGTGACACAGTCCCAGCTTTACCAAGACTGGTAAACCTAGGAATGTGTTACAATGCTACGCTTCCCGAAAGAGGTGCAGCGAGGCGAAATATCTTTATTGTGCCTCTTTGTTTCCTCTTTCTAAATCTTCTCGCAGAATGTAGCAGACTGCGAAACAGGAAAAACTTCTAAGGTGTACCTTCCTGCACAAAACAAATCATGCCTGCACTCCACCAAGGGTGCCTGCATTGACTCTGGCCTGCACTGTGTGCACCATAGCAGGGAGAGAGCTGGAATGCAGCATACCTTGATAGATATGGCGCATGCCTGTCCTCTCCATTTGATGTATAGAGCATCGTAAGTTGTCTTGCTGCATTGCACTGTGTCAACGTTTGAAAAATCTAGGCCTTAGTGCAGAGAAGCAGAGCATCCTGGCTTCCAGTTTGCTCAATTGAGGGAATTAAACTTTACTTTGCTTTCACAGAGATATAAATGGGCTGTGTTTACTTGTTGTTATGGTTACATTATCCAACCCACTCTATGCGCCTGATTACGAGTTCCTCGTAATATTCCGACCTATGCGCAAACTCCTGTTTATGCATGGGTCGGAATTGCAAGTTTGAAGGTGTTTAACTCATTCGATAATTATCAGATGCATTAAATTACTCAACCTCCTTTATTTTTCAGCAGCTCAAATCTGCCAAAATTTGACAGGAGAAAACAAGCAGTATGTAGCATATCTTGTGAATGTTGGTGCCTTAAACACCAAAATCTGCATGTAATTCCCCATGAACTCATAAGAGGTGCTATTCTCTCGTACCCAATAAATAAGGTACCCAGTGGTCTCGTTATTTATCAGGGGCGATAAATAACGCCTTAGCTGCAATAAGGCCTCAATGGGTTTTCATTGCGCTGAAGGTGAATTGATTTCTGTGTAGCATTTCGTAATGTCGGAGGTTGGCTCCCACTCAGACTATGTCTCTCCGATTTATTCATCTTTTGCTGATATCTTGGGTACTTGGACAGTTGGAAAAAGAGCTTTCCTCAGTCAAAGTGACACTGAAATATCTCCCTAGAGATCTTTGCTTTGTTTGGATGCATCAGGTCACTGTTTCCATTAGCTGCTTTCATAGTGCTTGGATAGCCAAGACCTCATCCATGGGCCACCCTCCCGCTGACGGTAGGTGCACTCAGACATCTCCTGAGAGCTCCTGGGCTGCCAGGTTATGTATTGCCCCCAAGAGGCTTGAACAGCCCACAGTGCAGTCCTACCCAGTGGGATTTATTAAAAGCAACATTAAAAGCAAAAATGAAGCATGCTTGATAGAAACAGCATTTACCGACACAAACACAAGCACATTTAATTGAGGATGCATAAATTAAGTGAAATGTATTTTAAAAGGGCAGGACGTCCTCTAGGCTTTTGCAAGACAAACAGTACCAGACTAGAAAGAAAAAACAAACTGAGATTGTAGACATATGCATCTTAAATAGAACATTTCTACACTTGTAGTCACCCCTGTAACACAAGCTTTTAATCTGTTATATTCTAGTACTTCAGTAGTGGAGTTTCAGCTTGTTTTCCATCTAATGTTATGTTAATAACTTTTATAAAGAGCACAAATACGCCGAACGACGTCCTGGCGCTGAGGAAGATTTGAAGCAGGGGAATTATTCTAACTGTTTTAAGCCTCTTTCTGAAGTAAAGATGGCAGGAGATATGTCTGATGTTGAGAGATAGGAAGGTCTGTGTTCTTTAAACATTGATGAACTTAATGTCCTCTAAATTAGCTACAAACCTTGCCAGGCCCCAGAGTCCCCCTTGCCTGCAGTAAATGAGAGGTGTTGTCTGAGGTCACTGTAATCTAACGTGCTGACCATCTACTCTGAAAGGAAAAGCACGCACAAAAAGCAACCTCAGACATGATCTGCTTAAAAGGTACGTGAGACAGGAGCCAGCTGGCTCATGAAGAAGTCATTTAGTGTCCCGGTTATTCATTTTTTTTATGTAAAATGTAAAAGTGATTTTATTAGGTTTTTTTTAGTTATTACATTCAGTACATTGTAAGAAATGTACTACCAAGGGATATTTAATTAAAAGGAGTTATTCACTCGAATTCATATTACGAGGTACATAATGTTTGTTGGAACATTTTGTGTACCAAAACAAGTTGTGCTTCTATCAATAAAACATAAGTAGAATGCAGATGGTGCTAGCAACCACTACTGACATTCAGGCAATGAGGAGGCAACAATTATAGGGGCATATTTATGAGCCCATTGCGCCACCGTAGCGCCACGTTTTGTGATGCTACGGTGCCGTAAACTACAAAATCGTATCTATGAGGTCATGCAAAGCCACTTTGCATGGCTGTGAATATTCCTCACAGAAATGGAGTAAGGCAAGACAGCATAAATCGCTGCGTTGCCTTACTCTGCGCTTTGAAGCAGGGCAGTACAGCAAGTCACCTTGCTGTGCTGCCCTTTGTCAAAGTTAAAGGACTGGAATGCATTGTATTTATCTAATGCAGTGCATTCCAGTCCTTTCCCCAGTGCGGATGCCGTTTCGGCAGCCTAGTGCCAATGCAGGCCCCCTTCCACAGGGTGCCTGTGTTGGCAGGATTATTTTCGTGCAGGAAGGGGCAACTACCGGCACAAAAACAATCCATTGAGGTGTTTTCTCTTTCTATATGTGCTGCAAAATGCGACACAAATGGAGAGAAAGAATAAATGAGGAGAAATAAAGTAATTTATCACCGTTATGCCTCACATCAAGAGGTCTGAGGCTTTGGCACTTCCCCAGGTTTACATTGTCTTGTAGATCTGGGGAACCGTAAAAAGCCATGCGTGTTGCGTGGGAACAGCCACTCCAACACCCATGGAATGCCTCCAGAGCGCAGAGTAAGGCAACACAGCAAATTGTACTGCCTTGCCCTGCTTAATATCGGTGAGGCCATTCAAAGCCACGCAAAGTGGCTTTCAGTGACCTCAGAGATATGATTTTGTAGTTTGCGCCACTGGAGTGTCACAAAAAGTGATGCTCCAGCGGTGCAAGAGGCATATAAATCTGCCCCACAGGGTTTAATCATGACAAATGCAGGAATACCACATCATTATTGTGAGTATCTATACTTCCGGTTTCAGCCATACCATGCAATTACCACATTGCTCTTGAGAAATAGGAAGTAGCGTGGATCTTAATGGTTCCGTACCAATTTCTGCATATTTTTTGCATTACTTTCCGCTGGTTTGTTCGCCACATATTTCCCCTTCTTTCAGCAAGTGAAATGTCCGGGAATAAAAATATTAGGCATGGGAGGTGCCTGCATTTCTCATACACTGTAAATTCCAAAACTGGCTCAATCAGAATCAAAGACCTAACTTGTGATTGGGCACTTAGTTTGCTTGGCAATATACAGGGCAAATCACTTTGTTTGTTGGATTAACATGCAGTACATGTTACATGAGCACATGAAACCTTGTATGCAATCAGAATTGATTTACACAGAATAACTAAACATGTTATGGTTTTTGCATATGGTGGGGAAAATATTTGAAAGTAAAGTTTATTGTTTGATTGAAAATGTGTCATTCGTCTTAAAAGTACAATACATATGTGTTTATGTTTCAACTACTTCAGTGGGATCACCTTTTGTAAAATACAAGCACATCCTAATAAGGTAGCTATTCTCACATTCACTGATACAGAGAGGTGGGTATGTATCCTGACTCATCCCAGTTAAGCAGCACTATGCACCTGCATGACCGCAGACATCTTGAGATGAGGCGTAAACATTCACATTTAGAAGAAGGTCCCTGTAAGGACCCATCCTTTATAGATCAAGGCTTCTAAGGTACAGAATTTCCTATGGTGCTTTGGGCGTACTGGAGCTATAAGTAGCTTGTAGGCATTTCAAAGTGGGTGGACAAGCTTTGTCTAGCCTTAGGTATTGATCTGTGGGTCAATAAATGGTTCTGGGGGTACCTAGCACTTCAGTGCATCAATGTCAGGACCTGTGTACGTTGGTGTCAGGAGAACAATGGATGCACAGTAAACTTCAAACAAATTTATGAACAAGTACAACTTAGAATATGGGTTTCATCTAGATCCTCAAATTAATAAGCACGTCTGGAGCATAGTAGGATTCTTTCTGCTTCAACATGTATATTCCTTAAGATCTAGCCAAAATACTCAGCAGAATATTTTTCACATATATTAAATATTAAACTGCTATAACGTATCTTGCAAGTCATCTATTTATGTCACTCTTGCTCAGTAATGCTGGTTGCCTCTTTTTAGTCTTGGTTTTGACAACACAGCTGTCAATTGACCTTGTGCTAACAATATACAAATAATGGGCTTTGGAGCCAGCCTTTTCATGTTCAGCCAGCCTCTTTTTGCCTCTGAATGTGTCTATAACCTCCAAGCATAGCAGAATGGAGTATTCATCCGTCACCTAATGCTATTTGCTGTTTGGGTGTACCCTTCCGCCTCAACTCAAGTGCTTGCATTAAACTGCATGATGGACTACTTTACAACTATATTTCTCTATTCCTGCTTCTTCTGTATTCCTCCCCTGAGTCTCATTCTAATGAGTTAACACTGTATGAGTTAGCGCATAGACCGATCCCTGTTGGTTTTGCCAATGCTTCTTAGAATGCAGATATTACAACTAATGATTTATTGTATTTTTTATTAATTTAATTTTGTTTTTTTTAATGTTTTCATTCAAAGGTAGTATTAACTTGTACTGCCCAGTAGCTGAATTCCTCTTTCATGACAATATTTCTTGTGCTTGGCCTGCTAAACAAACTGAGTAGCTTGAAGACATTGACGGAGCCCCTATTGAACCATTCTGCAATATATGTGAGACTGAGTTAAAAGGTGGTCTGATATGGATGATTCTAACACCCTCTTATAATCAGGATGCTCTTCAAAAATGTTGGACATAATCACTATCTCCACCACAAAATCCTCAAATATTTGGTACATCAAACTCCTTGTTTGATGGCATTTCTTTTACAGTATTCCATAGCATGTACTGCATTCATGTCTCATAAATATCCAGAGCAGAGATTTACTGAGGGCTTGCATTGTCCTTGGGTAACGCAAGGTGGTCATGCAGGTAAAGCAACACAAGCCTTTAACCCCTTCCCCGCTCATGACGGAACCGCTCCGTCATGAGCCACGGTTGCCGTGTGCTGATGACGGAGCGGTTCCGTCATGCCACGACCGTTGGCGGCCGCTCCGCCCACGCGGCGCTGTTTCCCCGCCTGTGCGGGGGGACAACGCAACTGGGCGGAGTCATGACGGAACCGCTCCGTCATGAGCACAGCTCAACCGTGGCTCATGACGGAGTGGCTCCGTCATGAGCACAGCGCCACCGCGCTGCCCCCCCCGCACCCCCCAGCGCTTCGGTGGAATTCCCGCCGCAGCGAAAGGGTTAAATGGGACTTAGTCACTCAAAAGCTACCTGGCATGGCTCTGCCTGTTTTAGTAAATCCAAAGTAATTCAAGACAGCGTATTTCACTGCCTTGCATTACCTAGTGGCAGGGAGGCATTCCATGGGAGGAGTGTGCCCATTCCCACATATTCATCCATGTTTTTTGACAGAATCTTAGATTTACCAAGGTTTGTAAACCTTGGGTTTGCGCTATAATGGTGCACCTCCCCGACTGAAGGATAATGAGGAGAAATATCTTTCTTTCTCCTCATTACTTTCTCTTTTCATGTGTGCTGCATTCAGCAGCACACATAGAAAAAGAATATGCCTTTAAAAATTGTTTTTGGGAAGGAAGGCATTCCGTCCTTCACAAAAAACAATCATGCTCATAATGCAGGCACCCTTGTACAATGGTGCAAAGGTGCCTCTGCTGGCGCCATGCCGCACACAGTGTGTCAACGTAGAGAGAGAGCAGAAATGCGTCATATCTTAATAGATATGGCACATTTCTGCACTCTCCCTTTCATTCAACACAGTGCAGCCTATTGCCTTGCGGCGTGAAACAATAGTAAACCTGCCCCTAGTCTCTACCTTCAAAAGACCAAGAAGTAGACAGATGAAAAATGTTGTAAAAATGTTTTTTTAAAGCACTAGACCTACATTTAGTGAAACTTCATGCCCATTTTATTAATAAAAGGAAATTCTTCAATGCACAGGAAATGCAGATGCAGAACATATACAACCTCTGGCCCAGATTTATCAAACTTTAACGCAGCGCAACACAGCAAGACACCTTGCTGCACTGTTTGGACCCAGCCATATGCAAATCAGTCATTTTAAAAGCCAGCCTTGCCTTGCAGGTTGCTTTTAAATTGAAAATGTATGCAAATTCAATTTTGAATTTAAAGGTACTTCCAAAGTCTCAAACTACCTAATTTCCACATGTAAGTCACCCCTAAGGTCTCCCCTGGGTTCTCCATGGGTAGAGTGCCTTGTAATTGTAAGCAGGGACATTCTAAAAGATGTTTAATAACCCCTGGTGAGGGAAAACCTGCCAATTTCGTTCCCCCCATTCTAGTTATAGGCTCCATATGCTAACATTGTTGGAAGCTATGTAAAAATAAACTTCCAGATATGAAATGAAATGAAATTAGATATTTGTATGGGTGCCCGGCTACTCAAGCTAGAGTGTCCTGGTGCCTAGACAGCGGGGGGAAAAGTGAAAAAGGACCCAGACTAATAATTAAAAAGCCAAGTTTTCAAATTTTTCCTAAAGGAAAGTAAGTCTGTATTAAGCCTGAGGGCCACCGGAAGGTTAATCCACAGTTTCACAACAAGGAAAGCAAAGGATCTGCCTCCCGTCCGGGACAGGCGTATCCTGGGCACGCTGGCCAGATTGCCTTTGGAAGAGCGTAATGATCTGGAAGTAGTGTAGTGGTTAACCCGTTTGATTAGGTAGCTAGCTCCAACGTTGTGGAATGCTTTAAAGAAGATCGTCAGGACTTTAAAGTCTATCCATTCTTTTATATGAAGCCAGTGTAACAATGTAAGAATCGGGACTATATTAGATCAAGGTTTAGGTTTAAGAATGGATCTGGCCGCCGCGTTTTGGACCACCTGTAAACACTGGATCAAAGATTTAGGAAGACCCAAGTACAGGCAATTGACATAATCAAGCTTTGAAGTCACCATTGCTTGCACTATGATCTTTTTGCTTTCCAGCAGTAGTGGCAGGAATTTTTTTAGCATTCGTAGGATTACAAAACATGCTCCAGTTAGATTTTGAATCTGAGATCACATAGAGCGAGTATTATCTACCATGATTCCTAGGTTTTTGGCTTTCTCCTTTTCTCCAGGTGGGGCAGCAGATCCTCAGGCCACCCGGAGTGCCACTCAGGCGTTTCCGAGTATCCGAAGAAAACTACTTCTGTTTTGTCCGGAATACACTTAAGCTGATTGATCCTGAACCAGTTGAACACCTTCGTCAGACAGGCCCCAATCCTAGCCCCATCAAGATCGGAGCCTTTATCACAGGAGAAGATTAGCTGAGTGTCGTCAGCATAGGAAATAATTTTGGCTCCCTCTGCTCTCTACCATGGATGCAAGATGGGATAGATAGATATTAAAAAGGGTGGGGCTGAGAATGGAGCTCTTAGGGACACCCACTTCAGAGGCCGACACTAGCGATGAAGACGGAGGGAGCCAAATATCCTGAGATCTATTACCCAAAAAAGAAGACAGCCAGCTCAGGGTAGTCCCACATAGGCCGATGTCTACAAGCCTATTTAGGAGCCTATAATGTGGGACCGTATCAAAGGCTGCCGATAGATCGAGCAATATCAGAACGGCCTTTCCTCCCTGATCAAGTTTCCCCTGATATGCTCTGTCACTTCCAGTAGGGTGGACTCCATACTGAAATTCGCCCTAAAGCCGGATTGGGATTCATGGAGAAGCCTCCCCTATTCCATATGATTTTGTAAGGACTTATTAACGTGCCCCTCCTAAATCTTAGAGAGAGCCGGAAGCAGAGAGATTGGCCTATAACTTGCTGGATCCTTGGGGTTGGTGTTTTCCTTTTTTATCAATAGAAGAATCTCAGCGTTCTTCCATGATTTTGGCATAATGCCCGTGGCAAGGGAGGCATTAAAGAGCTGATGTACTGTAGAGAGAATAGTGGGGGCTAGTAGTGTCAGGATGTTTGTTGGACAAGGGTCGGATGAGGAGCCAGACTTAATGCTTGGGAGGAGGGACAATGACTCTTCCAGCTGGAGCTCTGGGAAAGCATGTACGGATGGTGGATCCAGGTTATGAAATTTGTTATTAACTTTATGGTGAAAAGATAGCTCCTCTTCCGAGATATTAGAGAAAGATTGTTGGATCAGGGAAATCTATTCATAAAATAATTGGGGAACATACTTTGACCATGCTTCTGTGCATGGCCCTTCAATTGAGCCAGCCTTCGGAGAGGTAAAGGATTGAACTATTCTGAAAATGTCCTTACTTTTATTTTTGGCATTATCAAACTTAGTTTGGAAAAAGTTCGATTTGGCTGCTTTTACCAAAGAATAATGAGCTTTTAAGTTGTCTTTATACACCTTCCTGTCAGCAGGCAGGTAGAATCTGTGCCACTTTTGTTCCTTTTTCATACAGTTCCTTTTGCTAGCTCTAAGAATATCACTATACCAGGGAACCGGTGTAGCCGACCACTTCAAGGAGCGGGACACATTCGGAGCCACTGCCTCAATATTGGTCCGAAGCCAGGAGTCTATTTGAAGGGCGTCCATATCTGGGGCGTTCGACCACTCTGGTCGAGAGTGGCCCAAAGCATCGGCTAGCGTGGGGAAGGATATGTTGTGGAAGGATCTATACCTATGGGCCTTTGGCCCTACAATCGCCCGAGGGGCTGAAGCAGCATAGGGGAAATCAAATTTAAGAAGGAAGTGATCAGACCAGGTGATAGGCATAGGAGGACTGGCTGACAAGTCAAAGTTATAACAAAATTGGTCAAGGGTATGACCTTTCTCATGAGTGGCCTAGTGGATAGAAGTGAGCAACTCAAAGGTCAGCAGCGTCTCCAGCAAGAGATTAGATTGGGGATCATTCCCATCCTCCATATGTATATTGAAGTCTCCAAAGATCAGACAGTCTTTATATTTTAAGGCCAGGGAGGAGGTAACAGAATTTAATGAAGTGATAACATTTTTGATAGGGCCCAGGGGTCTGTAAATCAGAAAGCCCGCAATGCTTTGCTGAGGGGATAGAATACAACGGAAGCCTAAGGACTCTATGGTTTCCATCGAGATGTGGGAACAGTCTAAAATGTGCTTAGAAATTAAAGCGACCCCCCTTCCCTTCCCCCCCAGAATGATCCTCCCTAAGGATATTATAGCCCTTGGGAATGGCCACCGCCATCGTGGGGTTTGAAGCATCCGACAGCCATGTCTCTGTAAGAAATAGAAGAGCAGGCTGTTCATCTAATAATAAGTCCTGAATATGTGACGCATGCTTTTGCATGGAGCGACAGTTTACAAGGATAGCTTTGATATCCTGTGTCTTCCTCCTAAATTATTCTTTTTATTATCATGGGGGGTCTTGAAAAAGAGTGACCCACCCTGGGGAAGATGCCAATCGCATTCACTGGTCTCAAACTTTGACTTTGTCCTGGACAGGTGCAACCAGATATCCCAAAGTGGTGCTATGTGTTTTTAAGCACTAAAAAGTGTTTTTTCCTAAAAATTTCATATCTCTGGTTCCTTACACTGGATTTTTGCTGATTTGATGTGAGTTTGTTCATAAAAATATAGTCTATTTTTATAAATTGGAGTTGGACTTTTATTGGGTGTTGTGTCTTATTTATTTAATGTATTAGTGTTTTTAAATGCTTTTCACACCTGTCTCCTAATTTAAGCCTACCTGCTCGTTGCTAGCTATCCATGATTTAGCAAAAGATTAATTTATTAACACCCTAACACGTTTTCTTGTGCTTGTGGCCTTCTTACTAGTTGTAAGTCACTACTAATCACTACTAATAATCCACTTTCCAACAGAGGCTTTTTCCACTTTCTACGTGTGCCGCAATCATAGAAAGAGGAACAAACAATGAAAAATAAACATATTTCTCTTTGTTACACTTCCCCTGTGAAGGCCTAGTATTTTGAGGCATTTCCAGATCTACCACTCATGGTAAATCTCTGAATGCACAAAAATCCATGGGTGGATGCGTGGGAACATTCATGTTCCACCCATGGAATGCCTTCCCAGTACAGAGTAATGCAAGACAGAGACTTACTCTGCCTTACATTACTCCAGATTTACCAAACACCCCAGGGCCACGCCAGGTGGTCTTGCATTGCTTGGTAAATCTGCTTTTAGTGTTGTGTTACTCTTGCGTTACCTTGCGTGACGCAAGGGCAACACAGCACTATGATAAATCTGCCACTCTGTATCCATGGAATCCTGTGGTTGGTATTCAGCCCAAATGTGAGATGCATCAACCTGATTATTTTACTTGAACATTCAGACATGAATAGGGTTTGCAATTGCTCTGTGAAGGCTTTTCTGAGAAAACCAATCTTTAGTACTGCTAGTATCTGAATTGTTGTAACATTTGTATCCTTAATGTCTTTTCAGAATTTAATTTACCTTTGTCAAAACAGAACACATCACATTGCAATTGTAGCATAGAAATGAAATCTCACAATTACATTTTCTTTTCTATATTGGTTGTGCTACAAGATAGGTATGTAGAGGTCAGATATAAAGAAAGCTGTGACTTTGCTAAAAAAAAAGACACAAGCATGAGCGGCTGCTGCTGTTCCTATACCGCTGCATTTAGCGATTCTTTCTTAGTGCAAAATGCATGCTCCGGTTCATTTTGAACTTGAAGCACTAAATGCAGGGTTATGCTTCCTGCATAATGCTTCGTAATCTTGCCAACTTTTGCTGTAATTTTGCGAAAATATGCTAAAGTAAATTATGTGATTTGCATTCACCCCTAAATATAACCTTCACTAAAAAGCTTCTCAGTGTATTATTTAGCCTCTCAGTGATAAATGGGAGACAGAAGGACGTTGCAGATTTTTATCTATATGCACATGTCCAATGCATAGGCTGGTACAAGAGACAACAAAATGACACCAACGGTTTGAGTAGAAGGGGATTGTTACTACTTTGAAACTGGTAGGCTAATCTCTTGATCCTCTGAAAAAAATAAAGCTAAATTGTGATGGTGGCCCATGGAGGGAGCAGTTGGAATGAAGATATGGAGGAAAGGGAGAGGAGCATAGACACCCAAGATCAGGGTGAAGAAGAGGCATGTACTGACTGCCAACTAAACATTGAAAGAGGAAGTAGAACATATGGTTGACAACTCCGGGGCAGCACCAGCACTAGAGGAGTTTGTTATATACCAATGCAGGATTCTCATATGGTGCACTGAAGGACTGCACCACCCATAACACTATTTCCAGGAATGATGGTATTGTTGAAGATCACCCAGGTAAACAAAGTGACATTTTGGGAAAGTAGGGGAACTGAAGTGCAGACCCCAAAGACTCAGATTGTTGAGAGATGTTCGGATCACCTGCTGCTTTGCATTAAAGGGCACTGGTAAATTGGACAAAAATCCTAGGTTTTACCTAGGATCTTCCAGTAAGTGAGAGCAGTTAAAATGCTCTCCTTTTCTAGAATCAGAGCAGAATTGCTTTTGGACAGAGGGAGCTGCATGTTCAGTGCCGGCTCCCGCAGTAGGTTCCTTGCGGGTCAACAACCCCTTCTGCTACCTCCAGTAAGTACCACACAGCGAAACGGATAAGAGGTCTTTGGAGGCCACACCCCCTTTCTCCACCACTCTGCAAACGGGTCTCCTGGCACAATACTGGTTGGGGAATGAAGTCCTGAAGAAACTATAACTCCCCCCCGCAATGCACTGCTTATGACCTCACATATTACATCACTCATGATATGGTCAATGATATCACTAATGACATCTCAAATGACATCACTAAAGACATCATCCACAAAATCACTAACGCACCCACTCACACCCCATAGAACCTTTCATACACCCACTCCCGCTCAACCATTCACAAACCCATCACAGACCTATGCAAGTACTTACACACCCACTCACTAATTCAAAGATCTACACACACATCCACTCACTTATCCATAGAGCCACTCATACACACACTCACTCACTAATACAGCCACTGGCATATCCACTCATACAGCCACTCACACACTAAGTCAGTCACTCATAGAGCTACTCACACACCTACTCACTCACCCGTACAGTTAATGACACAGCCACTTACTCACCCGTACAGTTTCACACACACACTTACTCATTCAGGGGCCGATTCACAGAACTAATCTAAGACAAAATCCTAAATGTACTACTTTTGGTATTCACAGAAGGCATTTAGTAGAAGTAAAGTTAGGATTTTGTCTTAAGTTAAGATTTTGTCTTAAGTTAGGATTTTGTCTTAAGACCAAAACGTAAGACAAACTTAAGTTTAACTCAAGTTTAACTTAAGTTTAACTTAAGACAGAATCCTAACTTAAGACAAAATCCTAACTTTACTTCATTACCTACATTCATCCATACTACCACACGTGAAAGACCATAGAGACAACACATCTGTGTGATTCGGAATGTTTAACGCACATTCAGTGGAGTGTTGCATCTGGAGCAGTACAGGGCCATGCAAACCCCACTTTCAAATGTTGGCCCGTGGAGGGACAGCCAGATTCATTCAGGGAATGACAAGTCCAAAGGAAGTGAAAGAGTTCAGTCCGCAAACTGTTTGCGGTGTCATTGGCGATCAAACAGAATATGGCAGTCCATTGCGAGGTCCAAAGTGAGTGTCGCAGAGTGTATCGGGGGACGATGGAAGGTGATGATGCAGAGGGCAGAACCAGGCTTGAGCCGACCATTTGGCGGAGATGAATGCTACAGTTTTCTCCGTACCAGTAAGGCGGTTTCATCCGCATCTTCGTCCTCTGCTGTTTCATGTGCCTCACGTGTGGGTGGTGCTGGCCTTTCTCCAGCACTGTGTGGCAGTGACACCTCAGGGGCCGGAGGTGGGATGTCTGCCGCACTGTGTGGCACTGACACTTCAGGGGGCAGAGATGTGGATGTAGTGGTAGCAGCAGGATGCATCGGCGCCAGGCCTGGTGGCAGCAATGCCATGAGAATGGTTTTGAGGTCATTTTGGAACCCAGCTACCTCTCGCTAGTGTGCAGCCGTGGCAGCCGCCCTTTCTGCATTGGCCCGCTCCATGGTCTCCATGAGCCTCCGCATGAGTCCCAACTCCCGGGCGAGCTCGCTGGAGCGACTCTGACTGGACAGTCGTTCTTGTCGCACAGTTAGGACTCTGGCGATGTCAGCATGGTTTGTTGGAGGGCATGGAGCGGACTGTCAATGTCCGTTAGGGACTGTGAGTGGTCCCTGATGGGACTTAGACACCCACGTATGGCATCTAGTTTGTCTGCCATGTGATCGAAGCCCACCCGCACCTGTTCAGCCAGCTACTCCTGGAATCCCAACACACAGTGTTGGAAGGCCATGTGTTCTTCGTGGGGGTCCTGGGAGGCAGCCGTGGTGGTGGATGCTGCCTGCTGTGTGGTCTGTGCAGGGGGTGGGGTGTCCCCGTTACAGCTGGGCTGCCCTGCTCCTGTAGGTGGGCTGCAGAGACTGTTAATGAACTCTTGGAGGGCGTCGGAGTCGAATTTGTGGTGGTCCTCTTCGTCATCAGAGAAGAGAGGTTCGGGCTGCACTGCAGGAGGTGTTGATTGTCCCTCTGCAATGTGAAGGGGAGATGCAGTTTAACAATGTGTTCACATGTGTGTTGTTGCATTGTACATGTTTACATACAGATTGCATGACTGTGTACATCGTGGCTGTTTCAGAGGGGCTGCCCATTTGCTGTGTGGCAGTGGACATTTTGACAACATCACGGTTGTGTGTTTGTACTCGTACAATATCAACTCAGATTTCCCTGCAATGCAACTTGTGATTGACCAGTGTCTACACCCAGTTGGCACCAGTTGTGTCCTGTGTTCTGGTGTGGATTTGTTGGGGTTTCTGCCACTTTTTTGTCAGTGCTGATGTGCTCTGCATGCTATGTGTGTGTGCTGCATTGGAGGGGTTGGCCCCTGCTGCTCTGTTTTGCTGCCCTTTATCCTTTTCATGCAGTGTGCCTTTGACTTCTGTGCTTGTACAGTGCTGACATGTAGCATACTTGGGTACATTGTTCTCTTGGTGGGAGTTAGGGTCTGGGGCATGGTTTGTCCGCAGATGTGCTGTGCTTACTTGTGTATGTGTGCTATTGTGCCCATCTCCCCCGTCCCCCCAGAGCCATATGCAAAACAGCCTTGACCCTGTGCCTCATCAATCAATCAATCATAGGCATTTGTATAGCGCACTGCTCACCCGGAGGGTCTCAAGGCACTGGGGGGGGGGCGGGGGGGAACGCTACTGCTCGAACAGCCAGGTCTTGAGTTGCTTCCTGAAGGCGAGATGGTCTTGCGTTGTCCGGAGGTGGATGGGGAGGGAGTTCCATGTCTTGGCTGCCAGGTAGGAGAAGGATCTTCCTCCGGCGGTGGCTCTGCAGATGCGGGGGACGGTGGCGAGAGCGAGGCTGGCGGAGCGGAGCTGGCGGGTGGTCTTGTGGAAGGTCAGGCAGCTGTTGAGGAACTTGGGGCCCAGGTCGTGGAGGACCTTGTGTGCGTGGGTGAGGAGTCGGAACGTGATTCTTTTGTTGACGGGGAGCCAGTGCAGGTCTCTCAGGTGTCCGGAGATGTGGCTGTGTCGGGGGATGTCCAGGAGTCGTGCTGAGGCGTTCTGGATCTGTTGGAGTTTCTTCTGGAGTTTGGCAGCGGTGCCGGCGTAGAGGGCGTTCCTGTAGTCCAGCCGACTGGTGACGAGGGCCTGGGTGACCGTCTTCCTGGTCTCGGTGGGGATCCACCGGAAGATCTTTCGAAGCATGCGCAGGGTGTTGAAGCATGAAGACGAGACGGCGTTGACTTGTCTGGTCATCGAGAGGGAGGAGTCCAGGATGAAGCCTAGGTTGCGTGCGTGGTCTGTTGGCTTGGGGGTGGCTCCCAGGGCGGGGGGCCACCAGGAGTCGTCCCAGGCGGAGGGTGATGATCCCAGGATGAGGACCTCCGTCTTGTCTGAGTTCAGTTTCAGGCGGCTGTTCTTCACCCATTCGGCGACGTCTTTCATCCCTTCGTGTAGGCTGGCTCTGGCGGCGTCCCGGTCGCTGGTGAGGGAGAGGATCAGCTGGGTGTCGTCGGCGTAGGTGATGATCTTGAGGTTGTGTTGACGTGCGATGGTTGCGAGGGGGCTCATGTAGACGTTGAAGAGGGTGGGGCTGAGTGATGACCCTTGTGGAACGCCGCAGATGACTTCGGTGGCCGCTGACCGGAACGGGGGGAGGCGGACTCTCTGGGTTGTTCCGGCGAGGAATGAGGTGATCCACTCCAGGGCCTTCTCCTGGATGCCGGTGTTGTTCAGGCGCTGTACCAGGGTGCGGTGGCAGACAGTGTCGAACGCTGCGGAGAGGTCCAGGAGGATGAGGGCCGCAGTTTCCCCGTTGTCCATTAGGGATCTGATGTCGTCTGTGGCTGCGATGAGGGCGGTTTCCATGCTGTGGTTGGCTCGGAAGCCGGATTGCGAGTGGTCGAGGGATCCGTTGGTCTCGAGGAAGGCGGCTAGCTGTCTGTTGACGGTCTTCTCAATGACTTTGGCAGGAAACGGGAGGAGCGAGATGGGGCGGTAGTTCTTGAGGTCGGAGGGGTCTGCAGTTGGTTTCTTCAGCAGGGCACTGATCTCAGCGTGTTTCCAGCACTCCGGGAAGGTGGCGGTGTTGAAGGAGGTGTTGATGATGTCGCGGAGGTGGGGTGCGATGATGTGGTCAGCCGTGTTGAAGATGTGGTGCGGGCACGGGTCCGTAGGGGATCCGGAGTGGATGGTGTTCATTGTGCGTGTTGTGTCTTCGGTGCTGACTGGGGTCCAGGTGCGGAGGGTGGCGGTGGGGGGCATCGGTTCGGTGGTGGGGTTCGTGGTTGGTGGGCTGAAGCTGTTGTGAATGTTGGCGATCTTGTCGTGGAAGAAGGCTGCGAGGGAGTCGCAGAGGTCTTGCGAGTGAGTGATGTCATTGTTTTCGGCATCGGGGTTGGGGAGCTCTTTGACGATGCTGAAGAGTTCCTTGCTGTTGTGGGTGTTGTTGTCCAGTCATTCCTTGAAGGCTGTCTTCTTTGTGGCGCGGATCAGTTGGTGGTGTTTGCGGGTGGCGTGTTTGAGGGCCGTCATGTTGTCTGTGGTCTGGTTGGTGCGCCAGGTGTTCTCCAGGGAGCGGCAGTTCTTCTTGGAGGTGATGAGCTCGTCGGTGAACCAGGAGGCTTTCTTGCTGCCGCGTCTGCTGGGGGGGTTCTTCTTCAGTGGTGCGAGGGCGTCTGCGCAGTTGGTGATCCACTGTGTGAGGTTGTTGGAGGCTTCGTTGGGGTCCGTTGAGCTGGTGGGGGGGTTCTGGCTGAGGAAGGTGGTGAGCTGGTCGCCGGTGATCTTGTTCCAGCTCCTGCGGGGGGCTTGTTGAGGGTGGTGGTGGGTCGTCGTTTTACTGAAGCTGAAGTGGACGCAGCTGTGGTCAGTCCACTGGAGATTGGTGGAGTGGCTAAAGGTGACGTATTTGCTGGATGAGAAGACTGGGTCAAGCGTGTGGCTGGCGTAGTGGGTGGGGGTGGTTACCAGTTGCTTGAGTCCGAGGTTGGCCAGGTTGTCCAGTAGAGCAGTGGTGTTGCGGTCCTTGTTGTCCTCCAGGTGGAAGTTGAGGTCCCCCAGGAGGATGTAGTCGGTGGAATTGATGGCGTGCGGGCTGACGAAGTCTGTGATGTCTTCGCTGAACTGTGTGCGTGGTCCCGGTGGTCTGTAGACGAGGGTGCCTCTGAGCGTGGTCTTGGGGTCGGTGTGTATCTGGAAGTGGAGGTGTTCGGCGGAGGTGAAGGTGTCATCGGAGTTGGTCGTGATGCGGATGGTGTTCTTGTGGATGATGGCGATGCCTCCTCCTGTCTGGTTGACGCGGTCTTTCCTGGTGATTTTGTAGCCTTCCGGGACGGCGATGGCGACGTCGGGTGCTGAGGAGGCGTTCATCCAGGTTTCCGTCAGGAAGGCGATGTCTGGTGCTGTCGAGTCGAGGAGGTTCCAGAGTTTGACGGCATGCCTGTGAATGGAGCGGGTGTTGAGCAGAATGCACATCAGGTGTTTGTTGCTGGGGCTCGGTTTAGCAGGTGCGGTGTTGGGTCGGAGGCCGGTGAAGCAGCAGGTCAGGCAGGTGAAGGGTCCGTGGGTGCGTCTCGGGGTGGCTCAGTAGCAGGCGGTGTTTCGGCCGGCGTTGAGTGCGTGGAGGGTTTTGGCGTCGTAGATGTGCAGGGTGTGCTGGCGAGGGCGAGGACCAGGGGGTCTGGCGCTGGGCGCGGTCCAGGCGCGGACGGGCGCAGACTGGCTTACCTTTGGCGCACCTTCGGCGCTCAATCGGCGCTCCCGCTGCACGCGTCCGCTGCGCAGTCGCTATGGGGGCGTCATAAGTAAGGAGCCGGGAGGGAGGAGCAGCTGGGTGGCGGGAGCGGGGCGGCGAATGGAATCACAGGGGGGCGGGGCCGCAGGGAGGCAGCGGCAGGAAATTCCAAGAAGCAGCGGGCAGCGGGAAATTCCCAGGAGCAGCGGGAAATTCCCAGGAGCAGCGGGCAGCGAGCGAAGGAATCTGAAGGCAGGAGGCGGCAAAGGCAGGCAGGAGCGGCAGTCCAGCCCGAACTGCCAAGCCAGGTCCTCCCAGGACTAGAAACAAGCATCCTAGGACCGGTTTCGGGGTTTCACCCCTTTTCAGCCAGGATAGCTTGATTCCAGTGGCATGGAGAGCACGGGACCCACGTCTGGGCATACCCTTCCCACTCGGGGTGACAAATGCAAAAACAACAATTGATGGACAGAATGCAGAACAATGTCATACATTCACCCCAGTACAGAGATCTGGGCCTAAATCCATAGTTTTTTTGCTCACCATGCCTTTCCAGTTTGAACCCAGCCATATGCAAATCAGTCTTGACCCTGTGCCTCATGGGAACAGTCCAGCCCGAACTGCCAAGCCAGGTCCTCCCTGGACTGGAAACAAGCAGCCTAGGACCGGTTACGGGGTTTCACCCCTCCTCTGCCAGGTTAGCTTGATTCCAGTGGCATGGAGAGCATGGGACCCACGTCTGGGCATACCCTTCCCACTCGGGGTGACAAATGCAAAAACAACAATTGATGGACAGAATGCAGAACAATGTCATATATTCACCCCAGTACAGAGATCTGGGCCTAAAGCCATCGTTTTTTTGCTCACCATGCCTTTCCAGTTTGAACCCAGCCATATGCAAATCAGTCTTGACCCTGTTCCTCATGGGATCAGTCCAGCCCGAACTGCCAAGCCAGATTCTCCCTGGACTGGAAACAAGCATCCTAGGACCGGTTTCGGGGTTTCACCCCTCTTCAGCCAGGGTAGCTTGATTCCAGTGGCATGGAGAGCATGGGACCCACGTCTGGGCATACCCTTCCCACTCGGGGTGACAAATGCAAAAACAACAATTGATGGACAGAATGCAGAACAATGTTCATATATTCACCCCAGTACAGAGATCTGGGCCTAAAGCCATCGTTTTTTTGCTCACCATGCCTTTCCAGTTTGAACCCAGCCATATGCAAATCAGTCTTGACCCTGTTCCTCATGGGAACAGTCCAGCCCGAACTGCCAAGCCAGGTTCTCCCTGGACTGGAAACAAGCATCCTAGGACCGGTTTCGGGGTTTCACCCCTCTTCAGCCAGGATAGCTTGATTCCAGTGGCATGGAGAGCACGGGACCCACGTCTGGGCATAGCCTTCCCACTCTGGGTGACAAATGCAAAAACAACAATTGATGGACAGAATGCAGACCAATGTCATACATTCACCCCAGTACAGAGATCTGGGCCTAAATCCATCGTTTTTTTGCTCACCATGCCTTTCCAGTTTGAACCCAGCCATATGCAAATCAGTCTTGACCCTGTGCCTCATGGGAACAGTCCAGCCCAAACTGCCAAGCCAGGTCCTCCCTGGACTTGAAACAAGCATCCTAGGACCGGTTTCGGGGTTTCACCCCTCTTCAGCCAGGATAGCTTGATTCCAGTGGCATGGAGGGCACGGGACCCACGTCTGGGCATACCCTTCCCACTCGGGGTGACAAATGCAAAAACAACAATTGATGGACAGAATGCAGAACAATGTCATACATTCACCCCAGTACAGAGATCTGGGCCTAAATCCATAGTTTTTTTGCTCACCATCCATTTCCAGTTTGAACCCAGCCATATGCAAATCAGTCTTGACCCTGTGCCTCATGGGAACAGTCCAGCCCGAACTGCCAAGCCAGGTCCTCCCTGGACTGGAAACAAGCATCCTAGGACCGGTTTCGGGGTTTCACCCCTATTCAGCCAGGATAGCTTGATTCCAGTGGCATGGAGAGCACGGGACCCACGTCTGGGCATACCCTTCCCACTCGGGGTGACAAATGCAAAAACAACAATTGATGGACAGAATGCAGAACAATGTCATACATTCACCCCAGTCCAGAGATCTGGGCCTAAATCCATAGTTTTTTTGCTCACCATGCCTTTCCAGTTTGAACCCAGCCATATGCAAATCAGTCTTGACCCTGTGCCTCATGGGAACAGTCCAGCCCGAACTGCCAAGCCAGGTCCTCCCTGGACTGGAAACAAGCATCCTAGGACCAGTTTCGGGGTTTCACCCCTCTTCAGCTGCGGTAGCTTGATTCCAGTGTGATGGAGAGCACGGGACCCACGTCTGGGCATACCCTTCCCACTCGGGGTGACAAATGCAAAAATAACAATTGATGGACAGAATGCAGAACAATGTCATACATTCACCCCAGTACAGAGATCTGGGCCTAAATCCATCGTTTTTTTTGCTCACCATGCTTTTCTAGTTTGAACCCAGCCATATGCAAATCAGTCTTGACCCTGTGCCTCATGGGAACAGTCCAGCCCGAACTGCCAAGCCAGGTCCTCCCTGGACTGGAAACAAGCATCCTAGGACCAGTTTCGGGGTTTTACCCCTCTTCAGCCAGGATAGCTTGATTCCAGTGTGATGGAGAGCACGGGACCCACGTCTGGGCATACCCTTCCCACTCGGGGTGACAAATGCAAAAACAACAATTGATGGACAGAATGCAGAACAATGTCATACATTCACCCCAGTACAGAGATCTGGGCCTAAACCCATCTTTTTTTTTGCTCACCATGCCTTTCCAGTTTGAACCCAGCCATATGCAAATCAGTCTTGACCCTGTGCCTCATGGGAACAGTCCAGCCCGAACTGCCAAGCCAGGTCCTCCCTGGACTGGAAACAAGCATCCTAGGACCAGTTTCAGGGTTTCACCCCTCTTCAGACAGGATAGCTTGATTCCAGTGGCATGGAGAGCACGGGACCCACGTCTGGGCATACCCTTCCCAATCGGGGTGACAAATGCAAAAACAACAATTGATGGACAGAATGCAGAACAATGTCATACATTCACCCCAGTACAGAGATCTGGGCCTAAATTTATCGTTGTTTTGCTCACCATGCCTTTCCAGTTTGAACCCAGCCATATGCAAATCAGTCTTGACCCTGTGCCTCATGGGAACAGTCCAGCCCGAACTGCCAAGCCAGGTCCTCCCTGGACTGCGATGGTTGTCACTCGTTCTTGAGAATATACCCCATAAACTTTTTTAAAACACTGGATGATGTCATCAGTGATGTAATTTGAGATGTTATCAGTGATGTCATCAGTGATGTCACTGACCATGTCAAGAGTGATGTAATATGGGAGGTCCTAAGCAGTGCAATGCAGGGGCGTGAGTTATAAAACTATTACTGCTGAATTTCACAGGTTTTGTATGAGTGAAACCTGAGCCTAACTATAACGTCCGTATAACTTTTTTTAGTTTTGTTATTATATATATATATATATATATATATATATATATATATATATATATATATATATATATACACACTTTAAACCCAAGTCTATGTTTTACCCCATCATGTTGAGGGCCAATATTGATGTGCTCCACAATAAAGTGTCACAATAAATGAAAACTCTGTATAAAAAACAAGGGGAAATCAAGAAAAACTATACTGTCCATGATAATTTGTATCACAAATGGATGAGAACATTGCAGGATAACAACGATGTCATTGTCAGACAAGCAGACAAGGGCGGAAACATCGTACTATGGCCACGCAAAATGTACATGAATGAGGCCATGAGTCAACTAAGTGATAATGACTGTTACAGAAGGAACGACATGGTAACTGTTAAAACATCTTGGAATACATTCTATTTAAATTTACTGGCATGGAAAAGAAAGGGACTTTTATCACCTGATGAATTCCGCTTTCTCAAGAATGACCACCCAGTCATGCCAGTAATTTACTTCATACCTAAAATCCACAAGGACGCTCTAATACCACCTAGCAGGCCAATAATATTGGCTCGTAACAGCATCATGGAGAATGCCAGTAAATATGTGGATTTCTTCCTTTAAGAGTTTGTGAGAACATTGCCCTCTTTCATACTTGACACAGGGGACTTATCACGTAAATTGAATGATGTTATCTGGCATGATGATTATTTACTCATCTCTTTGGACGTCTTGTCTCTTTATACGAGCATCCATCATAGAGACAGACTCAATGCAGTTGAGTATTTTTTACACGACCCATTTGTTTCTTTGACCATAACAAAATGTTAATGTCGATCATATCCATGTGTCTAGAAAACAACCTTTTCCTGTTCCAAAAACAAGTTTATCAGCAGATCAGGAGCGTGGCTATGGGGGCTTGTTTCTCCCCAAGTTATGCCTGTCTGCACATGGGACTTTGGGAGGAACAGGTCCTCAAGCCGGATTTTGAGGAATTATTGTCCAACCATATAATACGTTGGTATAGATACATTGATGACCTGCTCATAATTTGGAAGGGCTCGGAGATTGGGGCTCTACAATTTATTGACAATATTAATGAGAACAATCTAAACTTGAAGTTTACAGGTCAGATCAGTCGAGATGCAATCTGTTTTCTTGATGTCAAAATTCTGATAAAAAACAATCAATTGCAAACGAAATTGCACAGGAAGGCGACTGCTGGTAATTCACTTTTACATGCAGCAAGTCATCATCCAGCACACTTGATCCGCAGCATCCCCTTTGGCGAGATGTTGCGGATCAGAAGAATTTGCACCACTGACACTGAGTGTATCAGAGCTCAGTCTGAATGCCGGGCCAGATTTCTTACACGAGGATACACCGCCAGAGCGGTGGATCAAGCCATGTCCAAAGCTAATGAGCGGGGTAGATTACAGGCATTGGCCACCAAACCATCTAAAGAATATAAAAATACGTTAGAGACATCACAGCCCTCTAGATTAATTCTAACATACAGTAATCAACATCAAACTATAAGAAGAATAATCAACAAGAATTGGGCATTGGTTAGAAATGATCCGGTATTGGGTAGCACCCTTAATCGGTCACCCAACCTAACTTTCAGAAAAGCCCGCTCGATGAGCAATTCCCTTGTGAAGAGTAGCCCCAAGGTAGTTCAGAACACAATGTGGCTTACAACCAGCAACGGTTTTATTAAATGTGCGAGCTGCAAAGCGTGCAAACATGGAGTTAACAAAACAGAATATACAACTCCATTCAGAAGCAGGGCCATTAAAATTGATAAAAAACTCACCTGCAGAACAGATTGTGCAATCTATGTGCTGGAGTGTCCCTGTGGCCTGTGCTACGTGGGCAGCACGAGGCTCCAGGCGCACAAGAGGATACTCCAGCACATAAGAGCTATTAACAATGGTGATTCAGCATATCCAGTAGCTCGCCACTTTGATGAATTTCATGCAAAAAAACTGTGTGAGTTGCGATACTTTGTGATAGACTCGGTTCTTCCACCAAGGAGAGGGGGAAACCGAGACGCCCTCTTGAGAAAACTAGAAACAGAATATATATTAGAAATGGATACCTAAATACCAAACGGGTTGAATTCCAGTGAGGACTTTTTTACCCATCTTTGATTTGTCAATTTCTCATGGATTGATTCAAATGTATCTGTTTATGCAAGCTGCTAACTTTCCAACTATTTTAATTATTGTAGGTATATTTATTTAGCACATTTTTGCACATTAGGTTAAGAGGCATTTTTAAGTGACATCAGGTATGCACTAACACTTAGAATCATGACTTGGTTTGTTAGGATTTTAGCCCACTTGGGCTTCATCACTCTTAACCTTAACAGAGTAATAATGGGTATATTCTCAAATTGCACTACATTATATCCAGTATGGAGAGAACCGATGTTGTCATATTAATTAAGATGACAACATTTTATAAATGTATCTCTCCTTAAGTTTTTAGGCTTTTTGCAAATTTTAACAACTGTTTACATATTGAATTTATTTATATGTATTATAGTGGTTGCAAAACTTCCTTTTTAACTGGTATTTTTATGACGATTTCTTGTAAGGTCTGGCTGTTATAATGTATTTATTTATAAGTCTAATCAGGGACCTTTTATGATATTTAAATCATTATCATGCGTCATTTTGCACATTTTTGTCATGTATTTTTGCAATGGAGAAAAGTCACTCTGAGAACCACTCTGCTTTCTTCCATGTCTATGATAACAAGTAGGTTGTTGTTGTTTTCTTGAGCACTGTCACTTTAAATTGCGAAGATTGAGCCATGTAACATGATAGCACTGATATTTGGGTTCGCTTCGTCCTTTCTGCTACGAGAAGTTTGGGACGAGATTTCAGATATATTTATACAACTATATATATATCCTGAGGTTGTAACTAAAACCAATTGGCTGTTCAGACCAGGCTTTTTCAAATGCTCGTCATGCAGAGCATGTAAGTTTGGTTTGAATTTGTCTGAATACTATACAGCTTTCAGTGAATCTCCAATCTGTATAAAAGAATACTATACGTGCAGAACTGACTTTGCTGTATATCAATTGCAATGTACATGCCAATTGAAATATATTGGCAGCACAAAGCTTCCGGAATTTAACCGGATTCTTCAACATTTGCGCGCTATTGTGAACTCGGAAGACAATTATCCTGTAGCGCGCCATTTCAAAGCAGTTCATAATGACAGATTGCAGGACCTGACATATTCTGTAATTTGGGCTGTTCCCCCTAATTTTCAGGGAGGCAACAGGGAGAAAAGATTAAGACAGATGGAGTCTTCGTTCATTCTCATGCTAGATACACGCATACCGCATGGGCTAAACACCAGTGAGGACTTACATCACTTCTTATAAATAATATAGGAGTGTCTGTCTAATGTTTAGTATATATAGTGGGATATTGGATAACATATCTATATCATTAGAACTTTATTTAAAGTGCTAACTGCTCATGGAAATGAACTTGTTACCAACACAATGTTAATCTTTGAGATTGATTCTATTCCACTCTCAACCTGTTTGCAATTGGGATTGCGTATAGTTGTTGATAATATGGCTGTAATATGCTTGATTCATATGTCAACAGTACACAGAATAGGATGAAATACTTGATAGCCGTGCCATTTGAAGAGTCTGCACAGCAACTGAATTATATTCACAATTACTATCCTTGGCTGCACCACCTAAAAACAACATTTTTTTTTAAAAAAAAACTTTATTTTTAATTCCCTTTTTTTTGGTAGAACACAATATCTTGCACCATTAGTATCTTTTTATTGTCAGTGCACAGGATCCTCTCAAATATATACGATATGTGAATGTAATGGTTATCCATATTTTCACTTGAATAACAGCCGGTGCTTTGGTTTGTCACAGGTCTCACAGGACAAAGAAGGTCACATTAATTATTAATAGGAGATATTAGGTAAATATAGACTATAACCATTTGAAGTAATAGGCACTTGCCTTGTATTTTAGGTATTCAAACTTGGACACACTCTTTTTGTATAATGCATTAATAGGCATTAGCCTTGTTACGTGTTACTCATTTCCCCGGTTGCCAATTTACCAGCGTTGTATGCATGAATATGTTCACATGTTTCAATTTAGCTACAACACAAACAGGAGGGCAGTGATAATGTGCACTCATTAAAGGCACTAGTCCCGGTATGATTTCCATTCTCAATGGTTGGTAGATGTCAATACTATGTGATTTACTCTTAACAGTCTGTTTCTATAAGCATTGGCTAAATGAAGTAAAACTATTGAATTAATTCAAAGAGGTTCGCTGATTTTCTGTGGCACTTTATGGTGCTTGTATAGCTTTAAATTCACACGATGTTTCAATCACTGGAAGGTTTTTATTGGTTGTATTCTATTTAAAATGGCAACCCGTCACAGGCGCGTCAGGTGATCAAGATCGCTCATGCGATCGAAACGCGTCCAGGGCGGACACTTGTCTGTTTTTACTATGGTGGTTAAATAGATTACTATCATGAAGTAACCCCTTTGTTTGGAGCAACTTATTCATCTTTGAAGATTTTTGTGAGGTCCGTACCTGTGTGTTGAAACAACAGCAATTCAGGCATCAAAGCTATATATATATATATATATATATATATATATATATATTATCTACTGGCGGTCGCCAGTAGATAGTTATAGTTAGGACCGTGTTTCCATAGGAAATCCGCAACATTCTATTTTCAAAAATAGGTGGGGCGCTCCGCTCCACTCCTACCCTGAAAGTCTCGGGGGGATTCGTCAAGCGGGGGCTGAGAAAAAAGGAGGGTCCCAAAACGCGTTTTTCCCATGCAATTTTCCATAGGGACCTTTAGTCCAAGGTACAGCCCAAACGGCTGAACAGAATTACTTGAAATTTGGCAAAGAGGTAGTCCTCAGGTCAGGGATGTGCCTTTTGCAGGTCTGGTGTAAATCTGTTCAGTAGTTCCTGAGAAAATCAAAAGTAAAATCATATATATATGTGGGCGGAGCCTAACCACACATCTCATCCTGAGATCTGATTGGCTGTCAGCACTTCATCCAAGATGTGTTGGCAGCCATCTTGGGACCAATATACATGATAGCACCTCATTAAAAAACATTGCAGTTAATAGAAGGTTTTAAGACTTTAGTTACATTATAAATCATTTGTTGATGGTACCATACTCATTTTAGGAATTGTGGTATGTTCTAAGGTGATTTCACCATGTGAAAAAGCCTTCTGCTGGGATATCATGATTGAGAAAAAAATATTTTCTCATGCTTTTCCCACAGAGGTTTGGAAGGTGATCTATAAGCTAAACTGAGAGCTTATTTTCTGTAAATTCACATTATCTTTCTCAGTCATGTGAGAATGAAGTCTGACATTCTCAGTAAAACATGTACATCCAACAAGGGCAGAGACTGTCAGTTGATTCCTTTGTGTTCTACTGCAGCTTCCCAGAGTGTTCCAAAGAACAACTAGAGCGCTAACAGTCCTACTTATGATAAACGTATGGCACACCTGAAGCCATCTTGCTTGGATTAAAGTGGTAACTCTTAAAACCTTTAATTTAAAAAGGAACAAAATGAGGGGGTTCATTTTTCCATAAAAAGTATGATTAGTGCTGCAGAAAGAAAAATTAGGGCACATTTTGAGTAACTTCTCAAATCCTCTTCTATTTCATTAAAAAATTCTGACATGCAGACTGAAACATGCACTTTCAATACCAGCAGCAGTTTTCCCTGGTGAGCAGTAGCTTTACTACAGTGATCTAATGAGCAAAAAGAGTGCTAACATTCTGAATTTATGGCAAATGTGTGACACATCTGAATGCCTTCTTGATGGAATCAAAGTAAAAAACTGAAAGTATTTCCTACTGAGGAGACTGCAGTAAATGAGGAAATTAGGAAACTTCATAACAAATAAGTCTCCCAAGATGGCCACCAGACACAAAAGAGCCCAAATGTAGCCCAAATATCACCCAGATGTAGCCCAAGTATAGCCCAATGACAGAATGTCCCAGAGTGTTCTTAAAAACAACTAGATCGCTTACTGTCTTCATTATGACAAAAGTATGGCACACCTGAAGCCATCTTGCTTGGAATAAACTGGTAACACTTAAAACATTTAATTTAAAAAGGAACACAATGAGGGGGTTCATTTTGCCATAGAAATTATGATTAATGCTGAAGAAAGAAAATGAGGGCACATTTTGACTTCTCAAATCCTCTTCTATTTCAGGCTGAAACATGCACTTTTAATACCAGCGGCAGTTTTCCCTGGTGAGCAGTAGTTTTACTACAGTGATCTAATGAGCAACTAGAGTGCTAACATTCCGAATTTATGGCAAATGTGTGACATATCTGAATACCTTCATGATGGAATCAAAGTAAAAAACTGAAAGCATTTCCTACTGAGGAGACTGCAGTACATGAGGAAATTAGGAAACTTCATAACAAATAAATCTCCCAAGATGGCCACCGGAGACAAAAGAGCCCAAATGTAGCCCAAAATCACCCAGATGTAGCCCAAATATAGCCCAATGACAGAAGTGTGCAAAACACTTATTATTTTGTGTTTTTGCAGTGTTATATAGTGCAGACTTGTCAGGTATTGGAGTGCTTTACATGAGCATTGGTTACATCACACAAGAACAAATTCATTTTGGTTGTAGACATGGGGAGACTAAGCGATTTGACCAGAATCACAGAATGTCGAGCTGAAGCAGAAACTCCAACCTGGTTCCCCAGTTGCAAAGTCTGCAGTTCTGGAAGTAACACCACATCCTCTCCCCTAAGTGCAACATTTAATCAAGTGGTCAACTGGATAAAAAAACATAAAGATAACAAATAATTTAAAAGTGCTTTGTCGCTATTTGAAAACTCAGAAAATATGTCCTTATTTTAGTCTTTTAGAGCACTAACCATAATTTTGATGCCAATAAGACCCTCTCATATATGTAATTTCTAAAGGAAATGCTCTAGGTATTACAGTTTTGATTACATCAAGATGACTTCAGGCGTTCCACACTTTTGTAATAAATACAGAATGTTAGCAATCTAGTTGTTCATACTGTTGAGAGGCAGAGGCCAGGGGCACGGACTCTGAAAATTGAAGGCAGGTAGGAGGGTGCAAAGGCAACAATTTAACCACACTGAGCAAGCAGGAAGGGCCGTGGCAGCACAACAGACTATGGAGGGCAGTGGAAAGGGGGGCAGGGGCAACAAACCAACAATACAGGACTTGCAAGAGAGGCTGTGGCAATGTAATAGACCATAAAGGGCAGGAGGGACGGATCAGGGGCATTACAATGGAACAGACAAGCCAGGAGGGAGGGAGTAGGGGTCTGCACATGTAAACAGAGGGCTGGGGGCAAGGGGGCAGGGCAGGAGCAGCAAGATAGCCATGGAGGTCAGGCAGGATGGGCACTAGAAGCAAGACACACCATGAAGAGCAACAGTGAGACTGTGATGGCATACACACAGACCATGGAGGGAAGGTGGGAGGGGGTCAGGGGCAGCTAACTGACCACACAGGGAAGGTGGGAGGGGCCATGGCAGCACAGAAGACCATGCATGGCAAGTGGGAGGGTTAGTGGCAGCACAATGGCTATGATGGGCAAGAAGGAGGGTGCAGGGGCATGCACAAAGGACGATGGAGGATAGAAGGGAGGGTCAGGACCTGTGCACAGACAAGAAAGTTCAGGGGAAGGGGTCTCACAACAGACGGCACGGGGCAGGCAGGAGGAACAGTTGCAGCACAACAGACCAGGGAGGGCAGAAGGGTGTGGCAGTACAATGGACCATGTAGGACAGGAGGAAGAAGATAGGGGCATGGCATGTGGACAGGCAGGGTGGAGGTGGCAGGGACAGGTTACAGTCATCTGACAATGCTAGGCAGGTGGGAGGGGAGTGGCAGCTCAACAGAACACTCAGAGTAGATAGGAGTGGCAGGTCCATGGAACATGGTGGGCAAAAAGGATGGAACAGGGGCATGCACAAAGACATCGGAGGGCAGGGGGAAGGAGAATAGGGGCAGCAAGCTAAGCACAGAGTTTAAGCAGGAGGTCAATGATGGGGCATATAATTGGGCAATGGAGGGCAGGAGGAGTGGACTGGTACATCATACTAAATTGAGGGCAGTGGCAGCACATCAGACCATGCATGGCAGGAGGGAGGAGGCTAGTCCATGGATTCAGACAACAGAGGATAGGGAGGAGGTGGATGGAGCAGCAAGCTAACTGTTCAGAGAAGGCGGGTATTAGGAACTTTATTGTTTTTAAAACGTGTGTCTGTGCGAACTACTTAAAATATGAACAAGTATGCAGCATAATCTCACTTTTATTCAGGAAGAAGAGGACGTTTGTGACTGTGACTCCGGGCTCACTTGGCAGAAACACCCCCTGACCCTCCACCCCCCATCGCAAAATGTAATGCCCGTGAAAAGGGTAGGTGAACACAGTGTTATATAGAACATAGTCCTGAGAGCACGAATGAAAATGAAAACTAGATATAGTGTATGGTATAAACTATGCACCAAAAAGTGTGATATAAGATGAACCGGGCGTGAAATATAATATGCAATACATTGTGCGCAATGACAGATTAATTGGAGAGCGCGAGATAGCACAGGCACTAGCGCGTGCTATGTGATATGCGCCTTGGAGTGTAATATGCACAGGGCAGTGTTGTGTAACCTAACTAGTCTCTAAAGTTGTAATATAAAATATGTGCTGGGGAGTGTAACGTTGCATATGCACTGTGACAAAGATATGGATCCCAGATTGTAATATGTATGGCATAGCACTGTGCGCTACAGAGAGGACCATTACGCTATCGCTGCTAATAATGAAACACTGCTGCTCGTTATTTTAACTTTCTAGCTTGTTAGAGCATTTTTCGCTTTTTTACCATTTTGATTGGATTGTATTGTATTTGTGCAATTTTATCCTCTCCATCCCCCCCCATGTCCGCACTGCTCGCACTTTAAAAATTAACCCCACAAGACTCACCATTTGGGTGTGTTACACGCGGTTTCTGCTCCCGACCGCCATCTTGGGTGTGTGTTGTTGACGCTCCCAGGATGCCTCTGGGGTTAGCGTTCTAGTGGCTACTCGAGTTACCTGGCAAACTCTATTTAGGGTACCATATGTTTGCGCAGGGTCTACAGAGAGGACCATTACGCTATCGCTGCTAATAATGAAACACTGCTGCTCGTTATTTTAACTTTCTAGCTTGTTAGAGCATTTTTCGCTTTTTTAACATTTCGATTGGATTGGATTGTATTTGTGCAATTTTATCCTCTCCATCCCCCCCATGTCCGCACTGCTCGCACTTTAAAAATTAACCCCACAAGACTCACCATTTGGGTGTGTTACACGCGGTTTCTGCTCCCGACCGCCATCTTGGGTGTGTGTTGTTGACGCTCCCAGGACGCCTCTGGGGTTAGCGTTCTAGTGGCTACTCGAGTTACCTGCCACACACTATTTAGGGAACAGTATGCAAGCACGCAGCGCACGCGCGCAGCGTCGCGCCGGAGGAGCGCCAGAGGAAAGCCCGTCTGGGCCCGTCCGGGCCAAGACGGGCCTAGGGCCGGTCATTATGCCCATGTTACATCCGTGCAGGGTAGCCTCATTAGGTATACCATGACTGACCTCTTGGCATTGCGACCACCGAAATCGGATACATGTGGGTACACGGCGAAGGAAGGGCAACCATTCGTAAGTTGCAAGGTGTGTAGCCTAGGGCTTGGGGCCCATAAGGCCAGAAAAAAGTTAGATTTTGGTCTGTTGAATTGTAGGTCACTTCCCTGTCACTCCACGGAAATCAACCCATTAATTCTGGACTATGATCTTGATATTTTATTTCTAACGGAGACATGGATCACGCCCACTTCCGGCCCTGATATGGTCCGAGCCCTCCCGCCGGGATTTGTGATTTTTCATCTCGACAGACCCATAGGGCGGGGAGGGGGTATGGCTATACTGTACAGGGATACGCTCAGTTGTAAAGCACAGGAGGCAGGGGTTAAGGACTGCGAAAGTTGTCAATTTTCCCTCCGGCTGTACCCTACGGTCGCTATCTCAGGGCTCCTGGTCTATCGCCCCCCGGGGGCAGTGGCCGGTTTCATTGATTCATTAATGGAATCTGTTACCTGTCTAGCCTCCTCTTCTACGAATTTTATCGTGTTAGGAGATTTGAAACTTCATTTTGAGGACTCAATGGACTTGCCGGCTACTGACCTGCAGTCTGACTTGGGAGCTATGCAGATGAGACGAATTAACTCAGGTGCGACCCATGAAAAGGGCCACCTGCTTGATCCAATTTTTTCAAATATGGAGCAGCTAACCGCACTACCTCCCCTTGCCCTACCGTGGACAGACCATTTTATGGTCTTAGCCAGTTGGGCTCCGGCGGGTTGGGAGTTCCCCACACCCAGGACCTTTAGGACAGATAGAGCTTGGTCGAGGCTCCCCATGGATAAATGGGTGGCCCATTTGGAGTCAACATGCCCCCAAGGGGGGTCTGACCCGGTGGATGCGGACGCCAGCTTGGAGAGCTGGTTGAGTAGCTCCTTAGACGTCATTCTTCCAAAGAAAAAGATGCTCATCAGGGATAAGAGAGCGGGCTCGGCCCCATGGTATTCTCCTGAGCTAAGGGAACTGAGAAAGAGCTGCAAAAGGTTAGAACGGGGGTGGAGGAAGGACTGGGGGATAACAAGTAGGAACAAGTATCGCTTAGCCATGAGATTGTATAAGAACGCGATAAGGGAGGCCAAGATCAAATACTTCGACGAGAGAATTTGTAAAGCCACCTGCTCCTCGAGAGAGTCCTTCAAAGTGATGAAAGAATTGCTAAAAACCCCCGACCCACCGGTTATTCATGACAACGCCCAAGAGTAATGCCTGGAGTTGGCTACTTACTTCAATTCCAAAATTGAGACCATCTTACGCTCACTCCCCCAGCTAATCGCAGTGGCAGAGCCAACTGTTCAGTACAGGGTAGGAGCAGTGGAGTTGGACCTTTTTTGCCCTGTGACGGCGGAGGAAGTACTGAGTGTGCTTGGTAAATTGAAGAGTGGCTCCCCTAGGGACCCTGTCCCGATGCGATATTTAAAACAGGTTGCGACGACCATAGTGGCCCCAGTGACCGAGTTGATTAACCTGTCGCTATCGCAGGGAGTGGTGCCACCGGGATGGAAAGGAGCGGTCGTTAAGGCCCTCCTGAAGAAACCGAGACTTGACCCCACTGACCTGGCTAATTTTAGGCCGATTTCTCTGCTCCCTGGCGTGAGTAAGATAGTTGAAAGACTGGTCAACTATCAACTATCGAATTTCTTGGAGGCCAATGGCCGGTTACGGGACTCCCAGACGAGATTCCGTCCTGGACAGGGCACAGACACCGCCCTTCTTGCCGTGGTGGAGGAAGCCAGGTGCATTCTGGATTCAGGAGGGTCAGTGGCAGTGATCCTCCTGGACCTGAGTGCGGCTTTTGACACCGTAAACCATCAGGTATTACTCCAGAGGCTGGAAGGGCTAGGTGTCATAGGGATGGCTCTGAGATGGCTTGCCTCCTTTTTAGGAGGACGGTCATTTGAAGTTTGGGAAGGAAAGGAGAAGTCTCCCCCCTTTGCCCTCCAGTGTGGGGTTCCTCAGGGCTCGTCGTTGAGCCCTACTTTATTTAATGTATATATGGCCCCCCTGGAGGATGTGGTGTCTCCGTTCGGCTTTAACATCATTAGCTACGCGGATGATACGCAGATGGTGGTGGGGCTCTCTCAGTTAGAGAAGCAACCAGTGGTGCTCCATTCCTGTCTGGAGGAAGTGTTTAGGTGGATGTCGAACTCATCCCTTAAACTGAATGGCTCAAATACCGAGCTTATGATCTTAGGTCAATCCTCCTTCTCTCTGTCCCCTAGTAGCTGGCCTGACTGCATGGGAGATCTTCCCAGCCCGAAGAAGGAGATTAAGAGCCTGGGGGTGTGGCTGGAGCAGGACCTGACGTTTAGAACACACGCCAAAAAGGTCGCGGGTGTATGTTTTGGTATGCTCCGCTTCACTGGCTTCCGGTGCGGGAAAGAGTAACCTTCAAAGCACTCTGCATGGCACAGAAGATTCTGCAGGGGAAGGGTCCAGCGATCCTGAGGAATATGATCCAACCCTATAAAGCAGCAAGAGCCCTTCGCTCAGATCATAAATTCCTCCTCCAGGCTCCTAGAGTAAGGCGAGCCCGCACCGGCGGGAGAAGGTTCTCAGTGAATACAGCCTCCGCTTGGAACTCGCTCCCACTCGTGCTTCGGGCAGAGATCAGCACTCTGCGTTTTCGCAAACTATTAAAAACTCATCTTTTCCCAGTCTAGTGGGTCATGTGTTGGCGGCGGTTGATCTATGGACAGCGCTGGGATGCTCAAGGGTAACCGTGTGCTATATAAAACTCCATATAATAATAATAATAACATAGGCATCAAGGAAGGCACGTTAGATGGGGCAATATAACCCGTGCGAAGACAAGTGTGGCATGACATATTCACGGGGTGGTGTTACAGTGCACATGGGCTAGAGAGTGTCATAGCATATGCACTAGCTGGTGGAATACAACACAGAGGTGTGAGGCAATCGGCGGGCACTGGTGGGTGTAACACAGCATTGGGCTCTGCCAGGAGCGCGCTGTGACTCTCAAGTGATGTTCGTCCCCTTTCCAGAGAGTAAAATAAAAAGTATTACACATCCGGCAGTGGATGTGTGTTTTATTAACCGTGAGGGGGGTTTCTTGCATAGTTTTGGTCGAACTTTTGTCGAATCCCCTTTGAATGGCTTGGTGTGCATGTGTATTAAATGTGCCCGTCAATAGCTACCCATGTTTGTATAAATAAAGGACAAGGGTGTCTACCGGGATTTGGCACGGTAGGGCATCAGACATGTCAGAGCTTCACTAGTGGTGTAAATACATTCCACGTGGATTCATTGTATGCATAGTTGCCTTTTAATGAATATCACGCAAATCGTCATGGTGATAGGTACGTACGGTTTGTCCAGCATGTCCTAGGTGTGTCTATAAATATATATTTTTTAAAAATAATAAAAAACAGTGGCCGGCCCTGGGGATTGGGGTCAAAAAAATATAATTAGGAGACAGGCCTTGGGGGATGGGGTCATCAGGGCCAATGAATTAGAATAAGAAGGGGAACCACACAGCCCCCCTTCTTAAAAAATTAAAATAAATAAAAGACTGGCATCGTGCCGGAGGCCACGCCCCCTCCTTGCAGCACTCTGCAAACCCGCCCCATGGCGAGTTGTAAGTTGGGGAATTAATTCCTCTTCAATACTGAGGGTCCCTGAGGGCCAACTAGCCCAACAGGCATCTCCAGTATGCGCCAGGGAGCTGCGCTGCAGACAGGTGTTCTGAGGCCAAGCCCCTTTTTACAACTCTCTGCAATGCAGCTCTGTGGCGCTTACTGGAGGTACCTAGTGGTCTAGTTTGACCCTAGGGACCCTTAGGATTCAAGGGGACTTAATCTCTCAACTTAGAACAGCCACAGGGCGCGTTTACACAGTGGTGAAGGGAGGGGACGGGGCCTGAGGTGACGTGTGCAAACACGCACTATGGCACGTTTTAAATTGGGGATATAATTTCCCTTCAATACTGAGGGCCCCTGGGGGCTAACTAGCCCACCAGGTGCTTCCAGTAAGCGCCACTGAGCTGTGTTGCAGAGAGGTGGTCCAGGCCGCGCCACTTTTTACACCTCTCTGCAACGCAGTTCTGTGGCGCATACTGGAGGTACCTAGTGGGCTAGTTGGACCCTCAGGATTCAAATTAACTTAATCTCCCAACTAAAAATGGCCACAGGGCGTGTTTACACAATGGTGAAGGGAGGGGACGGGGCCTCAGTTAACGTGTGCAAACAAGCCCTGTGGCGCGTTTCAAGTTGGGGAAATAATTCCCCTTCAATCCTGAGGGCCCCTGGGGGCTAACTAGCCCACCAGGTGCTTCCAGTAAGCGCCACTGAGCTGCGTTGCAGAGAGGTGGTCTAGGCCGTGCCACTTTTTACACCTCTCTGCAACGCAGCTCTGTGGCGCATACTGGAGGTACCTAGTGGGCTAGTTGGACCCTAGGGACCCTCAGGATTCAAATGAACTTAATCTCCCAACTAAAAACGGACACAGGGCGTGTTTACACACTGGTGAAGGGAGGGGACGGGGCCTGAGTTAACGTGTGCAAAAACGCCCTGTGGCCTGTTTTAAGAGGTAGTTTTAATCCCCCTGCCCTATTATATACTAGGGGCTTACAGAGGAGGTCATGCTAATCACAGGGGGACCCCAACGCATAATTTTCCCTAGTGTATGTAGGTGTTTTCACTGTATTCAAAGTGTCTTTTAACATAGCACTTGCTCTAGGACTGGTTAGTCAGACTCAGTTACCACCAGTATCCGTCTGAAAATGTTGAGGGTACAGGATGATTTTGCAACAAGGCTTCTTTCTGCTCTACTTTTTGTTCTTTCTGCACGTTATCCTTCTTCCTGCACTTTTCTTCGTCTTTAAGGACTTCTGTTGCTTCTTTCTGCACTTCTTTTTTTTCTTTCTGTGCATTTTTTCTTCTTTCTTCACATGTCCTATCTCTGTAGGCATAGTTAGAAATTAGCATTTAAAAAACCTTTGAAATTCACAGAAAAAAACATAGGTTTCAGGCACGTTATAGTTAGGAATTAGCATTTAAAAAACCTCAGAAATTCACTGAAAAAACCATAGGTTTCAGGGGTGTTATAGTTAGCTGGACTTTTCACTTGTACAAAACCATTGAAATTCCCCCGTTTTAGTTAGTTCAGCTAACTATAACTCGCGCGCCCGCAATGCACTGCTGATGACGTCACATATTACATCACTCATGACATGGTCAGTGACATCACTGATGACATCACTGATGACATCTCAAATGACATCACTGATGACATGCGCACCCCATGCCGGTCAGGGGTCCCTACACCCCTCGGCGGCTTCGTCCTCTAGGAAGCACAAGTGTAGACGTAGGCACCTACTGGAATACCTTATTGCCCTTAAACATTGCTGTTTGGACCACTTCTGCACAGAGCCTGAACCATGACTAAGGGCAAGGGTGGCGTGGGCCAATGTTGGGGGGGCCCAAAGTACTACCCCAGACAACGCGGTGTTGCTAACTGCGATCACCCAGTCTATGGATATGCGAAGATTGGGGTAGTTAGCTCTGATGTAATGTTACTGCGCAAAGACCTATGGAAAGCGGTAGAGCGTATTACTGAGGTTGATACTCATGTCTCCAACGTTGAAGATATAGCTTATACACTGCAGCAAAAACGTAATACCCTTATGACAATGACCAAATGCTTGGCTGCACAGGTGGAGAACTCCGAGGGACAGGCCCGTGGTAACAATTTTCGCAAGAGGGGTGCGAGGGAGAGGATATGCCCACGTTACTTTCCCACTGCATCACTCCGTGGATACCCTGGGTATACCCTCTCCCCCTGTTTCATCATCGAGCAGGCCCACAGACCTCTTATAAAAAACCACCTCCTGGTGCCAGACCGTGGCCGGTCATCACCATAATCCTCAACTTTCATGACAGTGACACAATTCTTAAACAATCAGGAGCCCAGGAAATGTTGCTCTATGAATCACACCACATCATGATATTTTCTGATTACACTAAAGTGGTCCAGCAACAGCATCAATCCTTTAGAGCAGCGAAGAAACACCTCAATGATCTGAAAATTCAGTACATGCTCCTGTTCCCTGCCCGGTTGCATGTGGTGTACAACTCTTGCACCATATTCTTCGAAACCCCCAAGGAGGTCTTTGTATAGGCAGACAAAACAGTTGCCATCAAACCTCATACCCTGCTGTGTCTTGACTCTGATTCATCCTCCACTGATAGATGCCTACCGCAGTCCAAACTCAAAGAGAAGCACCGCCATAGGTTCCGCTTTTCCTGGCACTCAAGGCCCTGTACACAGGAACACGAGGACACACACAAGGCATAGGTGCCGGACATCGGACGGACGGGACATCCGCGGCCTCTGCTGCTGAGGAGAGCGGACACATAGACAATGTGTAGTTATATATAGGATGAAGGCATACTTTTACTGGCTGCACCTCTGGTTCATCTGTTTCCAAGGCCATCCAGAGAGACTAGTAGTTGAAAGGGTTGATGGGGATCTATTGGGCGGGCCAGTTCGGGATGTGGCTGGTCTCCTTCTGCGACAGATACTTCAATGTTACTGAGGTATTGGGGTTGGGAGGGGGACATGGAAATGGTTGTTTGGTTGAAGGTAATTTGTTTGTGCGCAGATCGAGTGCTTCCTTCAGAATTGACCCACTCACGACCACCGCAGTTCACGACAGCCCATGCCCAGATGGCTGACACAAATATTGCCGCTCCTGCGGGTGGCTCCATATTGTTACATGCAATGCCTGTAGAGTCCTGAATAAAGTTAAATGAGGTACTGTGCTTCGTGAGGCCAAGGCAAGTAACTACAGGCCGACATTCTCCTTTTACAGGAGACACACCTCCTTTGGTCAAAGGTCCCGTGTTTAGCTCGCTATGGTTTTGTACAGACCTTTCATTCAGGCTTTGTGAGGGGCTTGTGGGAAGTGACCATTATCACACACTGCAAGGTTCCCTTTCAGGCTCACAAGACCTGGGTAGACAGACAGGGGAGATATGTTTTTGTGTCTGGGATGTTATATGGGGAATCTATTGTTATAGGATTCATCTATGCCCCTCCAACCACTTAGCCAAACCTTTATAGATCTTATCACAGGCGTATGGGGATCGTTGCCAGGAGCTTTGGCTGTCATCAGAGGTGACTAGAATGCTGAGAGACATGGCAGATGGGTAACACACGAGTGACCCGCTTACGATCAATAGTGGAGGGATTGGGGTGGGCAGATGCTTGGAGGTTCATGGGTCATTTTCCTGACTTGACTACCTATTTGTACCGGTGGTTCACACACATAGGGTCTCTGATATAGAAATTTTGCCTAGAGGGCTTTCGAACCACTCTCCAGTGGCACTGTGGCTCTCGGTTGCCCCCCGCCGTCCCCCTTTTCGAAGGCGACTGGCTCCATGGTACTTGAAAACCCTGACATACAGAACACGCATACACTGTACTGTTTCCCTTAATACAGAATCCGTATCCTCCACAATCATTCTATGGGAAGGAATGAAGCCCACCATATGCATCACTGACATCAGCTTCTGCACGGCAGGGCCCAGACAGCGGTTGATGGAATTATCCCAGATCGAAGCCCTGATGGTAGACCTAGAGATACGTGGCAGAGAGGCCGAAGGTGGATTGGCTTGTGTGCAGCTGGGCCTAGCTCAACAACGGTATCAAGAAGTGCTTCTGGAAGAGGCTAAGAGTGCCTGGCTGGCCGCCCAGAGTAGGATATATCAATGGGGGGATAAGTCTTGGGTAATGATACATGGACTGTGTCAAAATACCTTGACGACAGTCCAGATTCCGGTCATCCGGGACGAACAAGGAACACTGCTTACCAATCCGAGCGCAGTGGCTAACAGTTTGCTAGCTATTATCAGACCTTATATGCAGATAGGGTGGTCCTAACGGCCACACAAATAGCAGAATACCTAGATGCCCTGCCTCCAAGGGCCCTCTCGGCAGCAGCCGAAACATTGCTCAATGAGCCCCTAACAGTCAAAAAATTGACTGCTGCTCTGGCCGAATTAGCACCTTAGCGGGCCCCTGAGCCGAATGGCTTCGCTAGAAAATTCCTCACAACATGTATGCCTCTACTGGGAGTTGACTATTTGGGCACGATTCAAGCAGCACTCAAGGAGATGCGTATGCCCACATACTGGTGACATGCAGAGATAGTTGTGTTCCCCAAGCCGGGTCTTCCCCCGGAGGTTCACTCCTACCACCCCATCTCCCTCTTAAACGTAGAGGCCAAGCTGTTGGCCAAGACGCCAATAGGCTAATGCCCCAGTTGGCATACTTGGTCACCTAGACCAGGCAGGCTGTATGCCCCACTGTGCTACTCACCATAATATCCATTGTGCTCATACGCTAAAGTTCTGGTGGACCGACTGAAGCGCCCTATGGCTCTACTACTAGCGGATATCGATAAAGCTTTAGACTCGGTCAGTGGGACTTACTGTAAGTGATAGTTACCTGAGCTAACTATAACTTACCCCCCACAATGCACTGCTTAAGACCTCACACACTACATCACTTTTCACATGGTCAGTGTCATCACTGAGGACATCTCAATGACACTGCTGATGACATCACTGACATCATCCAATGAGTGTTAGTGTTTTGTAAAAGTTTATGATTGTTAAACATATATATCAAGGTACCACAAAAGTTAAATTAGTATACTTTGAGTACTACTAATGAGTGATACTATTTCTAACATATATTTGATACTATTTCTACCATATATTATGTGGGTGGCTGTGTGACAGTGTATATCCATGTATGAGAGGGTGTTTGAGTGGCTGAATGGGTGTGTGAGTGGGTGTGTAAGTAGCTGCATGGGTGTATAAGTGGGTGTATGAGTAGCTGTGTGGTTGAGAGAGTGGCTTTGTGAGTGGCTGTATTGGTGAGTGAGTGGGTGTGTCAGTGGCTGTATGAATGGATGAATTGGTGTGTGAGTGACTGTATGGGGGAGTGAGTGGATATCTGAATGGCTGTATGAGTGAGTGACTGGGTGACTGGGTGTGTAAGTGGCTGTATGGGTGAATGAGTGGCTGTTTTTGTGGATGTTTAAGTGAATTGGTGTGTGAGTGACTGTATTGGACAGTGAGTATCTGTGTTAATGGCTATATGGGTGAGTGAGTGGATGTGTGAGTGATTGTACGGATGTACGAATGAGTATGTAAAAGGTTGTATGGGTAGTTGAGTGTGTGAGTGGTTGAATGGGTGAGTGAGTGGCTGTGTTGAGAGGCTGTATGGGTAAGTGAGTGGATGTGTGAGTAGTTGTATGGATGAATGTGTGGGTATGTGAGTGGATGTATAGGTGAATTAGCGGGTATGCGCCCCCCCAAAACGAGGTGGTTTTTTTTATAGGTAATTTTGATGTCGACTCGATAGGTTTTGGACCCTTGCCTGTCACGGGTCCTTGACCCACCCACACGAGTGAGGTACCATTGTTATCGGGAGACCTGGGGGAACGCTGGGTGGGAGGAAATTTGTGGGTCCATGCAGATTCCAGAACTCTCCCACACAGAAATTTGAGAAAAAAAGTGATTTTTTCATCAAAGTTTGAGATTTGCAGGGGATTCTGGGTAGGAGAATGTTGGGGGACCCATGCAAGCCATACCTCGCTGGACTCCCCCGTGTGTCTAGTTTCCAGAAATGTGTGGGTTTGGTAGGTTTCCCTAGATGGCCACCGAGCCTCGGGCCAAAAACTCATGGGACCCCCTTGCAAAACCAGGTTGAATTGTGATAGGTAATTTTGATGTCACCTCAATAGGTTTTGGGCCCTTGCCTGTCGCGGGTACTTGACCCACCCAGGGTACCATTTTTCTCAGAAGACTTTGGGGAACGTGGGGTGGGAGGAATTTTGCGGATCCACGCAGATTCCAGAACTTTAAAATGTAAGGACAATTTGGTTTTTTGGACAATTGTTTAGGTTTGCAAGGGATTCTGGGTAACAGAACCTGGTGAGAGCCAGTCAAATCACCCCATCCTGGATTTCCCTGGGTTTCTAGTTTTCAAAAATGTATAGGTTTGCTAGGTTTCCCTAGGTGCCGGCAGAGCTAGGGTTCAAAATCTACAGCTAGGCACTTTGCAAAAAAAGGGTCATTATTCACTGTGAAAATGTGGTGTGTCCACGTTGCGTTTTGAGCCGTTTCCTGTCAGGGGCACTAGGCCTACCCACACAAGTGAGGTACCATTTTTATCAGGAGACTTAGGGTAACACAGAATTGTAGAGCAACTGTTATTACCTATTGACTTTCGATGCATTTTTGCCTTCCAAATGAAATACGTGTAAAAAAGAAGTCATTTTGAAAAAAGACCTATAATTCTCATGCTAGTATGGGTACTCCCAATTTTGGAAATGTGCAAATATCTACTGTTTCTAAACTCTGTATTTTGTTCCCATTTTAGAAATACATAGGTGTCTTTCATACCGATTTTTCCATGTAAACATTTTTCCAGAATAATTGCCATATCCCCCGTTCATAATAAAAAACCATTGCAAGACGCTGCTCAGTTATTGGCTCTGGGTTCGTTGGGTTCTTGGTGAACCTACAAGTACTATATATCCCCACAACCAGAAAGGTCCAGCGTATGTAACGGTATATTACTTTCAAACAGCTGTCATATCTAGAAGAAGTTACAGGTCAAAATGTTGACACAAATGGCTGCTTTTTTTAACAAATTTTCAATTTTTCCTATATTTAACTGTTCGTTTCTATAAAGAATTTTGTCTACTTTTCTAAAATGTATAGCTTTCCAGGATCCTTTATTGCTTTCATACCCATTTCTACCATTAACTGGAAGAAGGTTGATGCCAAAACTGTGTAAAAAAATGTGGTTTTCTGTCAAATGTCTGTCATTCCCTAAAAGCTAGGAAAATGTTGCTTTCAGCCCCACAAACCCTTTTTTGATACCATTTGCAGGGAAAAAGCAGACTCTTTCATTTTGTGCACTTTTTCCCATTATTCCCCCCAAAAACTAAATGTAGCTGTATTTTGGCTAATTTCTGGGTCCCCCAGGGGAATCCACAAACTCTGGGTACCTTTAGAATACCCATGATGTTGGAAAAAAAGGACGCAACTTTGGCGTGGATACCTTATTTGGTCAAAACGTTACAGGGGCCTAAGCGCGAACTACCCAAATAGCCAAAAAAAAGGCTTAGCACAGGGTTGGAAAAGACCTAGCTTGCTGACTGGGCCGTGGGTGTCCTGGGGTTCATCCCTTGGCCCCTAACAAAAATGCAGCTGTGGTTGCCCGGGTTGGGCACCAGGACAACCATTTAATAAAACAATGTCAGCTCCTACCGGCACCCATGGTGAGTGCCAGCTGGGGAGTCAGCTGGGGCCATGGGGGCCCTGGGACTCCCCTCCCGGCAGCCCCCAAGGAAAAATAAAGAGTTGGGTGTTCCATGTGGGCACCGGGACACCCCCCAAAAAATCGTGAATAATAAATGAAGGGCAGGAGCCGTGCATTTATTATACACTGCTCAGCAAGGAGCACCCCATAATCCCATAATGCCATGGAAGGGCTTTTTAAATATATTTTCTTGAGTCTGATGGTGTCCCTTTAAGGGGCAGGAGCACCATCAAGCCTTTTTTTAATGTGGCAGGGGGCTTCAGAGACCCCAATAATATTAAAACAAATCAGTAAGCCTCGTGGGTCTTTAAATCTATGACCGTGAGTGCAGAAACCCCTTGTGGTTGGTACTTTTGGAATACCCAAGATATTGCAGTTTCAAGATTTGCAAAAAATCACAAAATCAACACTGTTGCAAAAATCTTGCAATTTGTACAAAAGTGCCTACAAAATATGTTTAACAAAAAACAAGGGGTTCACCCTCTCTTTACTGGCTCTGTGCTGTCGCTGAGCCAATAAAGGAAGGGTTAGCAACAGACTAGCAGGCAGCAGAAGTGTTAACTTCCTCTGCTGTATGCCTTTGAAATGCACTGAGCCCCCTCCTTTGCGATTAGCCTGCAGTGCGCATCACATATTTCACTGTGCTACCCGCTCGCTGTGCAGGACATTGAAAAGCACTCCTGCCCCCCACCCTCCACTGCATTCCTCTCCCTCAGCCCCCCCTCTGTCTCCTGTTAAGCCCTAACCCCCCCTTGTCTACTCTTTTTTTTGCATATTTTATATACTCTCAACCCCACTGCTGCTCCCCCACCAGCCCATGCTGCTTTGCACACACAGGCTGTCTGATACTAAAAAGAGCAAGTTTCATATTGTAATCTGCTCTCTTTGACGTCATACATCCTCCCATTCCAGATGCTGTGCTTCTGGAGACTGCTGGGTTGCAAACTGTGGCATAGCACAGTACACAGCAGTGACATAGCACAAGCCATGCAGTATTTTGTGATGAACACATTTGTTGCCCACAGCTAATTTTGAGGTTTTTGGATGCAAATTTTGCTTTTTTGGCCACAAAATGTGCCACCCAAAGCCACAAAATACTGGAGGGGTTTGCTCTTTCAATGTACTTTGTAGCTTGAAAACTGTTAAAAAAAAAAGACTCAAAAACATGGTGTTTTTTTTTTTTAAATAAAACTTTAGTAAAATGTTTTTATGACAATCACTTTCAATAAACATTGCATTGTGTGAATTATTGAAATACACATTTGATTATAATTATTAGTGATTTTTTGACAAAGAAAATAGGAATGTTTTATATATGTTGATATGTTGACCCTGTCATAAAGCCAATAGGCCCACCTTTTATATTTTGGTGTTCTGGCCTCTTCGACAAAGTCAGTAGGTCTGCCTTACTTAAAAGGACACCCTATATATTGTAGCATCACATAGTCAGCTGTGTGCAACCGTGGGTGTTTGGGCACCAGGCCCTGTGCCAACCTCCCACCAACGAGGGTTGGGCAAAGGGCCTGTGGCCAACCTCCACGCAGGGCCTGTTCCCCTGCTGAACACTGCTTGGCACTAGCGGGGGTTTGGACGCCAACCCCACCCGGAGCTTGGCCAAAGGTATGGAGTTGGATGCCAATCAGAGTTCTCTTTGCTAGCTCCACTGTCAGAAACCTTTAACTGATGGCGTATGTGCTGCAGGGATGTCAGTCAATGTATAGAACCATCTTGCCAATGCACATTTTTCCTGGTTGAGATGCCAAGAGATCTGCGTAAACATAAAGAGAGCAGGAAGCAGCTGAATCACAGCAACATGCTGGTAGAATGATTCCAGTACATCGAGGCCAGGGCTGGCTCCTCCTTGTGGGCGGAGGAGCGTCACCCCACTGCTTTCTCGCAGTGCGAGAAGCAGAAACATAAAATGATATTATAATTATTAGTGCAAGAAAGCAAAACGGTTTGATTGGAGGCAGTCGGGGGGCCTACTGGTCGAGGGCAGGGGTGGAGTAGCTTGCCCAATGTTGCGGGCCCTGACTGTTTGGTCGGCCCAACCAATCATGCGCATTCTCCCTTTTCTCCATGTAGGCTGCATGCAGGGAGGGGAGGGAGGCTGCCTGCTTCCTGTTCCTGCGGAGGCAGGAAAGCAGGAACAGACCGAAGACGCGGGACCCGGGTAAGGTAAGTTTCATATATTTTTTTTTAAATTATTTAAACCCCCCTTCCCGGACGAACCCCCTTCCTTCACAACCACTCCCCTGCCCCCCTACCCCACACAACCCCACGCCTGACCCCCACCCATGAGCCATGCTGGCCGCAACTAATCAGGTCCATTGTTTTCTTTTGTTTTCTATTAACAAAACTCACACTCTAGTTTTTAAAAAGAGATGAGTAGGTGAACCAAGTGTGGCAACTGCTTGGCAGAGTTCTCTGCACTCAGTGCAACTATCATTCTCGCAGCTGAACTGAAGGCTTTAGGGCACACCCCGCAATACAGACAGTTATTGTTAACTATGAATGGCGGTCCTCCGCCAGCATAGCAGTTATAGCAGCCCTTGACTCTGCTGTCATGGCGGGGTGGCAGACTATTCATCAGGGTATAAATGAGTCTGATCATGTTTCTTACCAGGTGAAAGGGTGCAGAAGACAGGTAGAGGTCAACAAGATCAAATCAAATATTTATATTCAATCTGGCCCAGAGTGGGATAACACACCAGGGCACAACAAGGCTGAGGACCATTTCCAATATAGGCTAATCTACAAATACACTGATATAAAATACTAAAAACTTTATATCCACTTCAGTGAGCTGAAAACTATTAATAATAAGCAACATAAAAATATATGCACAATGACTGGTAAAATGGTAATTTATTGTGGATAATAATGGGGCTTTTTAAACACAAAAGAAGGTTGAATTCTAAGAAGCCTGGCCTCAGTTCGCCTAGCTCTTGCTGTGGTTGCTTTGAGGCTAGACTTTGGGTTAAGAAGTACTTGGGTGCAGTGCCTCGTAGGGGTATTGAGTTGGCCCGACAGCCTAGCAAAGAGCTACCATGGTACACTTAGGTACTGGCTACGAAAATAAATTTTAGATGGTCTAAAAGAAAATTCACTAATCTCTAGAAACGTCATGATTGCGACAGATCTGCTGCAACTAAACTTATCTTTGGTTTTCACTCTGATGCTGCACCAATTAAAAGCTACTTTAAAACAGGCCACCTGGTCCTTAAGTTGTTGTATGGACAGGGAGGCCTGTATCTTAAGGAGGGGTTACCATCCGGCTATTCATTCCTGTTTGATAAACAAAGCACAGGCTTATATTTCGTGGAATCTACCGCATGGAGTTCGCCATATTTTGATACTGCTGAGGCAGGGCACGCGTCCTCTAAATCCCCTTCTAACTAGATGTTATGGATCATCAGTGATCTGTAACCAGAGTAAAAATAGTCTCAAAGATATTAACCATGTTTTATTCATTTGTCCTGCTATGTTAATATACTGGCAGACATGACTGAGGTCAATATGTTTGCAGCTATCTATCATCTCAGCATCAGCAGTACTAAAATCACTTTCTGCTTCTCCAAATAAAATATTTTGTGATAGAATTTTTAACTTTTTAAAGTGCTTTTTAAAATTATATTAAGGTGCATTAGTTTGTATGTAAAGGCTGATAGGGTTACCCATGTGGGCATTTTTTACTTTTTTATGTTTTAGTCATTTGTATTGTTTTATTGTAATTCTGTGGTATACAAATAAATGTTTTCTATTTTTGTGTATATTTCTTAAATTCTTGCACTGATGGCATGAAAGACATTTTATACTTCGTTCTGTATAACATGCTGCTGCTTGTTGCAATTTTGTTAAATGATAGGTTTCTAGAACCTTGGATATCTTCTACGATTGTCAGATCTCATGTTGGGGTGGACTATTCTACTGAGTATTTGATTGTAAATTAGAATCTTATCTAATTTATATATATGTCATTTTGTGATTTTATGTGGACCTCTTCAGAGTTCCGTAATCATAAATTCAAAAAAACTTGAAACTTGTGGATATTATCTGAAATGAAAACATCAAGAAATCAAAAAATAGAAGTATACACTGCTCACGATTTACCCATAGGACTGTTTTATTTTGTCAACATAGGTACTAGCTCAATGAGCGATTCCACTTTAAAAGAAAGGACATGTTTGAGGCCTTCAAGCCTACTAATTTTTGTATCCAGGGATAAAATTAGTCACTCCTGCATTAGCTCCAAAGCTAGCACATATAACATATGAGTGACCTCACCACCTGCTAGATGTTTTGGATGATCTGCAGCAGAACTTACATTTTCAACCAAAAATGTGTATGTATTTTAAATGTATACATTTACAGTGATGCTTCTCCTACTTTACACCGACTGTAAACGTGTTGACAAATAAGAAGTTAGAAGCCTATGTATTGTGCCTTACATTGTTCATAAGCATTCTACATTCACTCTCTATTCTCCAAGTATTGATGGCCTTTCTTTCTAAAGTTCACTGTCTCCTTTTCCTTTTTCATCTTAAATGTAAAGCATAAACAGTGGGTATCTTCCAATGCAAAATCTTTATTTGGTGCATTAAGATTGAAAGTACATTTAAACAATCACTTGATATTTTACTGAGGTAAACCTTTCTAGGGCTCAGGGCATGGCAATCATGTCCTCTGCATTACCTCTAGAATGCAGAGGAAGTAAATGTCCCATTCTCTGCATGCCAGAGAAAAACCACCTGAGGCTTGCCCAAGAAACATTTTATCTTTAAAAATGATTCAGACTCTGAAGAAAGAGGTTCCCTTGATCACAAAATTGTTATTTGTTGTCACTGTTTCGTACAGCGCGGCCAGCTTACTGATGTCATAGTGACAAAATTGACGCCAACCGGTGACGCTAGGTGGCAGCTGGTTTTACTTTCATCTTTGCTCAGAGGTCATAAGTATACACCTCAGCCACTGATCAAGACAGGATAGGGAGCACTGGAAAGGGAACAATGTCCTCTTTCCAGTCCTACCTCTCCCTAGTACATCCATGCTTGGGGAGCCCCCCAGAACCGAGATCCCCGAGCAGGGATCAACTTACTAGACACCAGGAAAAATTAGTTTGAAGGAGCAGCCCTTTGAACTCGGGCAAGTGCTCCTCCCAATTGAACAACAGTCTTTCTGCTCCCGCTGGGGCAATTAATGGATATTTCTCTGTTTACCTCTAATTCGCACCATTGTGGGAGCAGAAATACCCCTAGACAGTGGGTTAGTCTTTTTAACAGGAGAAGTAGAAGAATGCTGGGCGGTAGGAATATTGTGGATGCCACTGATTCTGGAATTTTCACAGAGAAATATGAGGACAATGTGAGATTTGTGCCAAAGTTGTAGTTTAGCAGGGTATTCAGAGTAAGAACGCATAGTGGAAATCACATATGTCACATCACCATGGACTCCCAAGGGTGTCTAGTTTTCAAAAATATTTGTGTTTGGAAGGTTTCCCTAGGTGGTGGCTGAGCTAGGCCCAATTTCTGCAGCTACTCACAATACGAAAATTGGTGATTTCTCATGACAAAAGCTGATTTTTCTATTTTGAGTCATCTCTTGTGACAGATATTAGGCGCACCAACACAAGAGGTGTGGAAACACACCATAGTAGGACATGTGTTATTACTAATTGAATTTCTCATTATTTGTGGAGTCCAAATGTAAGCCAGCGTGCAAGACAGACCAAGGTTGGCACAATGAACTGTGACTCACAATAGTATGGCTAACCTCCATATTTAGAGCTGTACAAATCACTACTCCTAAACTCAGTATCTTAGGCACATTTGGAAAATGCTCAGATTTCCTTCATATCCATTTATCATTTATTAGATTTTACCACGTAAATTGCTGCATCATTGGTACACAGTGGAAAATTCAATACAAGCTGCATCTCATCTTTTGCTCAAGCAGCAAACATATAGCCTGGAGAATAGAATGTTCTGAAGGACGTAACCATTGTGGCAAAAAGTAGAAAAGCAAACATTACCTGCTATTTCTATTTTCTCCAAATTTGGGAAAACATTTTAACCTCAAAAATGTATTTGGTTCAGTAAAGCATGAGCAATCAATGCAAATGGACATCTGCTGAATTCTTTTGTCTGTCTAGTTGTCAGAAAAGTATAGCTTTCTGAGTTCACCCATGGGTGTTACAGATGTGTCTACCACAAAATGAAAGTAGGATGAGACCACAAACAATAGGAAAAACGGACTACGACTTAGAAAAAAGCAAAAACTGTGTTTTTTGTTTTTTTTAAACTCTGCTTGTTCCGCAAACTGGAAAGATGGTGATTTTAGCCTGGTAAACCTTTTGTTGTTTAGAAACAATAGGCTTTCTTGCACAGCACTTTTTTCCCATTTAAACTAAACATGCTATATTTTGGCTATAATCTTGGTTCCCTCCAGGGGAATCCATAAACCCTGAGTAACTTGGGATCTCCAATATTGGAAAAACGTACACAAATTTGGCCTGGATCCCTTTTATCACAAAAAAAGTGCTGCAGGTTTAAGCGTGACATGCACCAAACATCAATAAAGAGTTTAGCACTAGAGCAGCAACATCCTCAGCAGCTTAGGAAAGCAGGGATATTTTAAGGAGCAATTCATGCAAGGCAGTCATTGTGGGGGCATGATGAATACATGTTAAGCTGGCAATTTGAACCTTGAGGGAAAGGTTAGGAATGGAAGAAGACCGTTGATAGTAATATATAGAATGAGATGTATTTATTGCAGAGCATAGACAACTTGTGATCTTTGAAAAGGGAAGGGTGTAAATACTAACCATGCATTGTAACAATTGAGTGAACAAAGCAAGTAATCCAGACTTATTCCAGGGGAACTGAGGTTGTTCTACCCTAAGCATTATTTTAAAAATGGGCTCAGTTTAGTTTCAGGAGGTTGATCATTTTGTTGAATTTTTCTTTACTTCTAAATTTTATTCGTCTGCTCTGCAGAAATGAAGCAGATTGCCAGGCATGCGTTATGATTGAGAATCTCCTTGGATAGGACAGGGTAGAAAATGTATACATCTCATGATCCCAAATCAGAGACAGTGGAGCTCAGGCTTTGCAAGCACATATATCAGTGCTATCACTCTAAAGAGACCTAAAGGCTTGAACTGTGCAGATAATACACCAATCACATAGGCGAATGTCGGGCAGCTGTAGTGATTATCATTCATGTATCAGTGATAATGTATGTATACATAATTATAATTGAAATTATGTTGTCCCTAAACATAATAGTTTCAGGTTCTGAAGGTCCTTATATTTTACTATTATATATAGGCTTTTCAATTTGGAAAAATAAACTTAGTACCCCAAAGTGAAATTTTCATGAGAAAGACAGTGGTTTGTCCTCTATATGCTGTAATCCCCACTTTGATTCATAGCAAATGAAGGTTTGGTTCTCAAACATTCATTTTCATTGGTTAGTATTCACCTGTGCCTCTGCACCTATGGATAGATTCTGACTTGCATTCCCATGTATTACTCTCTATGCCAAGTTAGCCCACAATATGCAATAAATTATCACCACTGTGCCAGAGAAAGTGTTAAATGAGGGGTGGGTTTCACCATGCAGAGATGCATGCATGGTTCCAAGAATAACCAGACTTCTTGCCAGTGTCAGTGAGAACAGATATGAACATCATCAAGCAATGGATGAACAAATATACCAAAAATTACTATTATTGTGTAAGGGCTAGCATTATATAGATGGTGAATATTATCTATTTTAAACTATGAAAGACCACATTATACTTCAGCCAGGACAATAAAGGGGTGGGTACTATTGCCATGGATGCAAAAACTTTGCTATGAATAACCAACATTAAACCACGGCCATAACTAAGGTTTTCATCTCCATAAAAATAATAGAAAAGATAAATAGTCAGCATAGTTCAACAGAGAAAGACAGATTATTGTGTTCTCAAGAAAGGATGGAGATTATGGAGGACCAGTTCTGGTGGATTGGGGCACACACACTCATAAGCATGTAGAAACACTCAGTTACTGCTCAGGGGCATCATACACAGGAGAGCCCTCACCTGAATTTTGAGCCCCATTATAAAGAGACAGAACTAGAGAGGTGTTGACCGACAACTGTTGATTTGTTGTAGGGCTCCCACTCTCATTTGCCACTAGTTTTGCCCCCCTCACATTTGTTATTTTGGACTCTCTCACTCTGTTCATATTTATATCTGCCTTTTCCCGTTTCAGAGACTTCAAAGAATTTCATCCTTATTTCAACTCTTATGAAGATTCTGAACTTCTGCACTATATGCTAGTGTTCTATTGGAGACTATGATGCTGGCCGTTTTGGGGTTCTGGTTGTATCTTGTAAACTGGAGGGATCAAGGCGATTGTCTTCTCTGAAAAAACTGGTAAGTCATTTATCAAACTTGTAAGACATATATAGTATCTACAGGGCTATCTTCAATATATTAATGCAGTTAGGACAGTCATCATCTTAACGAAAAATCCAATCACAGATATGAACAGACCCGGCCATACCTTGCACAAGCGTAGAGAAGTTCCTCCAGCAATGGACGATTGCAGATGTGTTCCATCGTATCTCTATTCCCTTCAAGTGCACCCTCCTTTTTCCTCCATCCAGGACTTTCTCTTAGAGTTCTATATTTTTTAACCATGTGGCCATCTGTTGAGGAAATTCTGAGATGAACCTTCAAATCCTTTAGTCAACTTTACCTTGCGGAACAGGAGCATTTCCCAACACACCTAATTCCAGCTATGGGTACCATGTCTAAAATTTGGCAAGAATTATCACCATTATATCAGGGCTAGCATTATGCCATTTGAAGGACATTGGCACAATACACACAGCAGTATTTAAGCGATATTTGTATACTTATCTAAGTCCTCCCATTCTGGAAGCTTTCTGAATCAAACTATGTTCCACAGCTGTCCTCTCAGTTCCCACTAGTTCCACTCCATTACTGGTGCAGTGCAGAGCAGATCCTGCGCTACACTTAAAATGTGACTAACAGTTGTGACCAACAGTGAAGGGCTTGATTGGGAAACCGTGCACTATCAGCTCTTGGGTGCTGATGCACAGCGCTCTGATGCAGAGCTGCAGTCCTGGCCCCACTTTTACAAGACAACATTGAGCATCAGGGTTTAAACACAACAAACTACACGTCGTGTGGGCCTAATGTGCAGAACCAGTCCATCAGACATCCACTATTTTTGATTTTGTTCCCCTCGCACTTCAAAGGTCTGGGCATCACAAGCAGTTCATGAGTTCTTAATTCCTGATTAAATCCACAACAGGCAGCCTATATACACCTGTGCTTGGCGAAACCAAAATGTCTCCATATTAGGATGTGTACATGTGCATGTCTTTGAACACATTTGTAAAGTTTCTTATGATAGCCGGGAAAAAGATGAAGATACTCTTATTTAAAGAACACAACATCACAATGTGATATCACTCACTCCTTCAATCATTGACTGACTGCATGTTTGTCCTTGACCCTGTAAAGCTCTCAGCTGTCTGTCAGCTAGGTTTTCACTTTACCATTGGTACTAGTTGACATCTCCCCAGAGGCCACAAACTATGGTCTGTGGAGGGCCGCATTAATAACAGCACGGTGGGAGTGGGGCGTTGTTGGGGGGTTAGGTGTGCGTACAGGAATTGAATCAAATACATGGTGTGGTCAGCGAGTCACTGTTCATTATGGGAGACGCTCTGGGGCAATCACACGCAACCAGACATGGGGAGTGGAGAAGGTCCAGTGAGCAAACATACCTGTTACCCAGCCGATGGGAGGGTCGATGCTGAGAAAGGAAGGAGGACCTTACCAAAAGAATGGGGGGACACCTGTACTGGTCTTTAATTGAATTGCTTGATCATTTGTTGTGCCCGCTGATTTTCCCATGATGGCACATTGAAAAATCAATAAAAATCTGTTTACAAAAAAGAAAAATGGTGTGGTCAGCGAGTCATGGAGTTATTTTGAGGGTTTCTTTCCATACTGCCCTCTAAATTAAGCCCCTAGTCTCTAGAAGAGTCATAGATCTGACAAAATTGTGTTATGCTGTATCTGAATCGCTATATCTCTACCACATCTTGAGGTAAGCCTTCTCTGCTTGCTGTCGCTACCTTAGGAGATGCAAGTGTAAAAAGGAAATAACTTGATTATCAAATTGATATGAAATAGAATTGCACAGCGTGAAATGGGAAAACCTAGCATCAATCCCGGTTTCCCCACTTGACCCAATTGTTTGATCCCAGGTAATTGCCTAATTTCACTTTGCTTCCTTTTTCTTCATTGTTGGAAACAGCCCACTCCCACTCCGCAGGGTGGTGGTGGACTCCCCGAACACACTGTGGTAGCTTGGCTCGAGTGGTCAGGAAACAGGCACCGTGCTAAGCATACAATATACCCATACAATAACCATGCGTGCATCCGTTCCAAAAACGACTCTACACCGTAAAAATTATGAAAATATTCTTCTTTATCTTTTTCTCTTAGTTGCTGATTGGAAAAATAAATAGGTCAATCACAATATACAATTTTAAATAGTGCAGGTTAAATAAATATTATCTGAAGATTCAATAAATAGGGGTGATCATAAATACAAGGGACATAAATATCAGTGCAGGTAATACAGGCAATTAAATATTCTGAGGCAATAAATACTGTACCAATAAATATTGTACACCATCAAGTCCTGTGGACCTATAAATATAGTGAAGCAATAAATAGGTAAAAACTCAATAAATACAGTACCCCCAATAAATAATTAAAAGTATACAGCAACACTCATGTAATCAGTTGACATTTCAATTCCTAAGGGCTGATTTGGCCCCGGCACAGCTTGTAGGGTTGTGGAAGGCTTGAGGGGGGCTACTCCCTGGCTGAGACAAGGCTGAGGCCTAAACTGAGGTAGATCAAAGGGGGGGAATACCAGTGCCCTGGCTGTCTCTCTCCACACCACCTCTCTAGGTTAGTCCCAGTTCACCCCAGGCACAGTCAGGTTGGTTTCAGCACCTCCCTAGCCCCTTAGAGCAGTCTCTCAGGTCTCCACAGGGCCTTAGGCGCCCTCTACTCCACTTACTGCCCTTTTTCTGATGTTCCGACGCCGCTGGAGTCGTGTCGACGCCGTGAGGCGGTTCCGGTTCGGTCTCGGCGGCCTCGGCACAATGTCAGTTCTTTGACGACGCCGGTAGGCGGTTCCGGTCCGATGTCGGCGGCCTCGGTTCAATCTCGACCTCCGATTCGACGGCGTCGGGCAGTCTCTACTCGGTGTCGACTTCGGGCGGCTCCGGTCCGATGGCGCTCTCGGCTCCGATGACGTCGGCCGGCCTGGCCTCGATGTCGACTTCCGGCGACTCCGGGGTGCGATCCTCACCCCCGACCTCCGGTGCTCCTCCTCTCAGGTTCCGGGCGACTCCGGAGTGCGATCCTCACTCCCGACCTCCGGTTCACCTCTACCTCGGTCTCCGACGACTCCGGAGGGCGGACTTCACTCCTCCGATGACGCCGCTCGCTCGACCTCGGTTCACTTCCTCCTCGACCTCTGGAATTCCTCACGACCTCCGTCGGCGCCCTCTCACGACCTCAGGCGGCTCCGGGTACGACGTCTGCTTCTTCAGTCAGCGCCGCTTCTCCACCTCGGGCTCCAGGTCTTAGGCTACTCGACGCCGGACTCCAGGGAAACCAGTTTCCAGGTCAGGATCTTGCTGCTTTCTGCTTCTAAGGCCTGTTCCTGCTGTTCAGGTCCTTAGGATGAGTTTTTCTGTCTTCTTCCCACACAGGGCTATAGGCTGGGATCCATCAGTAGGGACAAGTATCAAGGGTGGGTTTATGGACCCCACTCCAGGCACAAGTTTCCACCCCTGCTGCTTCACTCCTTCCTCCTTCACTGTTGTGCTCCTCTCTCTTCACCAGTCAGGTGCCAACTGCCAGCTCCAACTGCCAACACTCTGTCTTAACCTCCCAACATTCTAAACCGCCTCCAACGGTCACAGGGTTCTGGAATCTCCTGGAATGTTCTGGAAGGTGCTGGTATGTTCCAGTGGATGCTGGTGATGTCACAGGTGGCCACCATTTTGTGCTCCAGGCCCTCAGGCAGAAGTTTCAGGGGTAGATAAAATGGCTCCCTGAATCTGCAGCAACACGAAAAAGTCTGGTGGTTCCCAAAAAGGAAAAATTCAAACAGGGTTTGAGGCAAAAGTGGGACAAAATAAATAATGATGAGGAGGGACCACCCAAAGGGCTGACAGGTCCAACATTCATGATGACATATAAGAGCACCATGAAGTACGTGAGTTCAGGATATATGTTGTACAAACCCATTGGGCCTCATTCACAAAGGCAATCTGAGACAAAAGTCTAACTTTATGACTTTTGGTATTCAAAGTATTAATTTACGAGTCATATCTTTATGTCCGCAGTCGGGCCAGAATCTCCGGCTGTGGCCATACTGTCCGCACCTGGGCCGTACTCTCCAGCTCAGGCAGCACTCTACAGCTTGGTCTGGATGAAGTGTAATCAATTGGCTGGAATGCAATTTTTACAAAAAGTAACTTTAGGAAAGTGTGATAAATGGTAGAGGAGGTCATGAAATCAGTTTGGGAAGAGAAAATGGTGTGGCCAGACACTATATCACATCCCAGAAAAGTTTGCTCCTTTGCATCATGGTACATGCAGTCCACAATTTGCGAGCCGGAGAGTACGGCCCGGGTGCGGAGAGTATGGGCAAAGCTGGAGATTCTGGCCCAACTGCGGACGTAAAGATATGACTTGTAAATTACCTTTGTGAATACCAAAAGTCGTAAAGTTAGACATTTGTCTCAGATTGCGTTGGTGATTTGGGCCCATTGTGCTTGATTTAATAAACTATAAGGCTGTCCATGTATAATAACAACCCTGACCACCCAGTAGGTTCCACATGAGAACTGACGTGCATCTTAGTTTACTATTAGCATTGTTGTCAGGGTGTGAGGAGGCATGACAATTTCTACACTCATTTTTTTAATGCAATCAGTTTTAAATAAAATACTTCTGAATGCATTTATCTATTCTGATGTACTAAGGTGTAAGGCTCTTGCATGTTAATGGAATACACTTTTTGATTTTTGAAGAGACTTTATGCTATTTTTACACATTTGTTGCAAGATGTATTACAAAATGAATGTGTTGTTAAATTAAGTTTTGCAGAACACCTTATTTGCTTCTAATATTAAATTCAGTTAGCCTTTAGATAAACGCTTTCCCGTTTATCTAACACATTTGTGAATGTTTAGTGCTTTCTAAAGTAAACAGCAGCTCTGTTCAGTCACTTCTTTGGGGGCCACATGTGACGGTCAGGATGGTCACATGTGACCCCCGGGCCATACTATGAGTACCAGGGAACTATACAAATACCACATATATGCATACATATATAGATTTAGGCAACGTTTCTTTTGGTATTTAATGAGGCACTGTTCAGGCTAAGTCTGCTCCGTGCATTTGCATGCGTTTGCAGTTGTTCCCCAGGTTTTATTGGTCCTGTACCCATGAATTTCTTTCCCACCGGTTCCACTCTATGCTGTTCTTCAAAATACCCAAGTTCGCATATGTGCTGCATTGTATAGGATTATGGTTTCTGTGAGTGCAAATACCTAATTGCTAGTCAGCAGATTGTTCCCACTGCTAAGCTCACGTAGGTTACAAGCAGAAATGGACTTTGCGTGTTTATTTTAAAAATTGTATAACGTGTTTTTAAATACCACCGCTGTATTGCCTTCTGCCCTACTCATTTTCACTAGTGTCCCCCTGGTCCGTCGCGGCTTGTGCCGATTGAACGGAGGGGTAGACACGGAGCTCACATATCCTCACTTCCTGTGACAGAGGAAGGTTAGCGCTCCATGCTTGTGCAGTCCCGCCCTCTCACCACATAAATTCGAGTGCGCAGAGCGGTGCGCCAAAGGCAAGCCCGTCTGCGCCCGTCCGCGCCTGACCACCGCCAGACGCCAGGACCGCTGCCCGTTTGTATTTAGCTTTTACCCCCCCCCCCGTATCCGTCCCCATGGCTCTCATCAAATATTCCCGCCAGGAGCTTCTCGCTATGAACACCAGTAGCCCAGCCACCAACATACCAGATCACACCTCCTCCTCCTCCAGTAACAACGTACTGATCGGCTCACCGTCCCTGAGAAGATTTCCTTCAAGTGCACCCACTAACAGTGAACCCTTGCCCATCACACCAAAGCACCTTTCCTGTTTATACTGCAATGTTCGATCCCTTCCCAAACGCTGTAGAAATCTGGTCACTCTTAGATTCTGACAAGCCCGACCTTTTCTTTATCACCGAAACCTGGCTGTCGAAGTCCTCACTACCAGATATCGCAACTGCCCTTCCCCAGGATTTTAAAATTACAAGACTGGATAGGACAGATAAAAGAGGTGGAGGAATTGCCATTGTGTACAGAGCCAACATCAAGCTTCACCTTGTCAACTCACTTGTTGCAGACTGGGGTGAAATCTGTACTTTCACGGTATCACTGGGTAACAAAGAATCCTGGAAAGGAGCCCTCCTATACAGACCTCCAGTAACCAAAACCAACTTTGTAAATAAACTTACTGAAACTATCGCTTCGCATGCTCTATCCTCGACAAATTTCTTCTTATTAGGTGACTTTAACCATCATATTGAACTTGCACAAGACCCTCACACTGCTGATCTTATCACCAGTATGAATGCGTTAGGTCTAGATCAGTTAGTGACCGGCCCCACCCATTCTGCCGGTCATACCCTGGATCTTTTATTCACTAATTCCAACAAAATAACGATTGACTGTTCTGTACCTGTTCTTTGGTCGGACCATTTCAAGATCTATTTCCATATTCAACTTACCTCACTCACACCACAACCTAGTAAAGATCTTATCATGAGTAGACCTTGGAATAAGATTAGCCCTGAAGCATTTTGCTCCCATTTTTCCCCCCCACCCATTGAACTACTCAATGATCCTAACTTGGCAGCCATCAATCTAGACCTAGCTATCACTACTACCCTCGACATAATTGCTCCCAGTAAACTAAATTTATGTCCCAACAAACTGTCCCCTTGGTTTACTGTGGAACTTAAGACCATGAAACTGGCTGTAAGAGCCCACGAACGCAAATGGCGGCACACCAAAGATCCTAGTGACAGATCTCACTACAAAAAACTTCATCACCAATATATGAGCGACATAGCTCTAGCCAAAAAAGTCTACTTGGGGAATAGGATAGACCAGGCTGCAAATTCGCACAAAGAACTCTACAAAATAGTCAAAGAGTTCTCCAACCCCTTAACTTGCCAACCCGTCACAAACGCGTCTCGGGAATGGGTCGACACCCTCTCGTCTTTTTTTCACAATAAAATAAATGATATTTACAAATCATTCACCAATTTTTCTGTTCCTACTCCATCTCCCGAGCCGTCCATCAATATAGCCCTGCCCGCCCCCATCACTATCCTAAATCAATTTCACCCATTTACGGATGATGAAGTTACTCTTACCATGAATAGAATCAAGTCTGGCTCCCCTATTGATCCAGCTTCTTCTCTAATTCTATCTAAAATTGCGCCCATCTTGATCCCTCACCTGACTAAAATTTTCAATCTTTCACTCGCTCACTCAACGGTACCTTCACACTGGAAAGAAGCCATCGTCAGACCGATCCTGAAGAAGCCCTCTGCCGATCCATCCCAACCTCTGAATTACAGGCCCATTTCTCTTCTCCCGATGTTTGGCAAGATCATGGAATCCCTAATCAACATCCAACTCACCAAACACCTTGAGTCGAATAAATTATTAGACCCGTCCCAGTCAGGATTTAGGGGGTTCCATAGCACCGAAACAGCCCTACTTGAAATGGTCGATAACATCAGGTTAGCTTTGGATGCTAAACAATCAGCCATTTTAATATTACTCGATCTATCTGCTGCCTTCGACACCATCTCACACAGCATTTTGATTGAACGGCTGACAGAGGTTGGTGTCGAAGGCCCAGCCCTGGCATGGATCAAAAGCTACCTGACTGGACGGAGCTCTAAGGTCCAGATTGGCAAATTTTCATCAGCCAATCAGGAAGCAGATAAAGGTGTACCTCAAGGCTCTATCTTGAGCCCCACGCTTTTTAATCTTTACGTCTCTCCTCTTGCAAGATTAATTAAAGCTTACGGATTTGAGACCGTGTCTTATGCAGACGACACTCAAATCCTTATCCCCTTGGGACCTAACTCCACTAACATCAAACCGAGGTTCCAAAAATGCATGCTAGCAGTAAAGGACTGGATGTTAAACAACTATCTTTTACTCAACGCGACTAAGATGGAGATTGTGCTTTTCGGAAATGCTCATAAGCATTGGTCTGACGAATGGTGGCCACCACCGTTGGGTGCCTGTCCTCCTCCCAAGACAGCAGCCCGCAATTTAGGGATAATGCTTGACAATAAACTTACCTTGGCAGACCATATTAATAATATCTCTCACACCAGCTTTGGACTCATGCGCAACCTAAAGAAAATTTTCAAGTGGATCCCTCTTTCCTCTCGTTTGCCTTTAATCCAGGGACTAATTATTAGCCGCCTGGACTACGGCAATGCTCTTTTTGCCGCTATAAACGAGAATCTCCTGAACAAACTCCAGGTCCCTCAAAATACTGTAGCCAGAATGGCTCTTGATTTACCCGCTCGCACCTCTTCTGCCCCTTGTCTGAAGGCGCTTCACTGGCTCCCCCTTAAAAAACGCATTAAGTTTAAAATGTGCTGTCTAGTCCATAAATCTCTGAACGGCAATGGCCCAGTCTACTTAGCTAACAAACTGACAGATTACCGCCCGGCTAGAACACTCAGATCCTCCAGCTTGCACATTTTAGCGGTTCCCAAAGTGCGAACTGTCAGAAACGGAGACAGATCCTTCTCCAAAATCGCCCCCGAAAGCTGGAATGCTCTTCCACTACACATTAGACTGGAACCCAGCCATCAGAAATTCCGCAAACTCCTGAAAACATGGCTATTCTAATTCTGCGTGACTCATCCTTAACATCTGAGTATCTGCTGGCGCTATGAGACCTTCGGGTGATATACGCGCCTTTACAAATACCAATACATAGACATAGACAATGTTGGGCCAATGTTTATGGTCCATCCATTGAGTCTCTATTAAAGGTTGTACCTAGATACATCCTCCTGCTAAAATTTTCAGTGCTGGATATCGATTCCAATAATTTTGTAAAGGTAAGTATATAAAGGTAAGAATAGATTTGCTATTCTTCACACCACAAAGCTGGAGCTAAGAACAGTAAAACTATACTCAGCTACATGTACTTACCTTCAGGATAATATGATATTCAGACTGGATGGTATTTAAAATTAAATATTGTGGTAGAAAATCCATATGAGAGAGCTCATTCTCCCAGAAGGGGACCCAAAAGGTACAAGAAGACGACAAAGGGCCGTAGCTCTTACTGGTGCAGCAGGCGCAGTGGCACTACGGCCCAGAGAAGCACTCAATCCTGACTATCTCTGTATTTTAAAATTCAAACAGCAGTGGGGGAGGGGGGGGGTAGCATTTGCTTCCTTGCACTCGGGCCCTGACTAACTGACTATGCTACGAAGAACCTAAAGTATAAAAAAGTGAGGGAAAGAATGCTTGACTTAATTTCAGCCACTAATAATTACTCAGGTCTGCAGTCCATTGTTATTTTGCACATCATGCCACATCAGTTTGGACCCAGCCATATGCAAATCAGTCATCACCTTGCTCCAATGAAAACAGTCCTGCTCGAACTCCCAGGCCAGGTCCTCCCTGAACCGAAATACAAGCAATCCCAGGCAATGCAGTGGGGTTGCTCCTATGATTGTGCTTCAAAGGTTGCGACAGTGATCCCAGCTGCAGAGCATCTCCAACACACCTGTAATACTACATAAAATGTAATAAGGACTAAAAGCACCAAGACAGACGATGTAATTGTGTTCACTTATTCTCTTTTATGCTTCGATTTCTTCAGGGCCAGAGCGAAAATGGCATGCCTTGCCTAGAACCCAATACTTTGCAACAATGTAAATTTTCATTACAATCGTTATTCCATATCACAATTAAGATATGTAAGTGAAAATTAATGCATGCGCATTTGATGATTTATAGGAAAAGGTCAACCTTTTTATTTGAGAAACTTGACATCTTGCAACTGTTTTCACCACCGTAGAGCTGTGAAAAAAGACGAAGAAGCCCTTTTCTGAAGTAAAAGCCTAAAAGGTTCTGCTGTGCGTGATTGTTTATTGTTTCTCAGCTCCACGCTCCCTTGGCAATGTAGATGTTATTGACTGCCTACACTCGTTAAAAGCAGGGCAAATTCTTTCATGACTTGAGTCCCCAGATCAATGGCAGTTTTGTACTCTCTGCCAGAGATTGATGTCGCGCGGCACTATTTGGAAAAACAGAGTGCTCCTTTAATCAATCACGGAAATAAATCTATGCACCACAGTTTGAAAACAGAACAAGCCATTTCTCCGAGAACACGATAGGAAATTGAAAACAATTTAAAAGAGCCATACTCAGTGTTCAAACGTTAATATCAAAGAGACATGCTCACTCAAGTTGACCTCATGTTGCTTAAAATAACATAATGGGATATAACACATTTGCAGGTGTTAATGTGACTGAATTTGGGGGGAATAAAACTTCAGATATATTAAAGATGGTGCATAATTGCTTTTATTTCATCTATATTGTTTCCAATGTATTGATATGTGTTTCTATGTGAAGAATTTATTCTCATCTAGAAAGCTCATTAGCGTCCCTAGAATGGCCCTCAAGAGTTTCTACCTCATAGCTGAAGGGATGTAGATGAACATACGTGTGCATGGGTAAGGGTGATGGTGTGTGTGGACTACATGTATTTCAGAATCCTATTCTTTGGTGAGCACTGGAGAGGTGTTTCTGTCACGCCAGAGTATATGTATGTGCATAATACACATGATACGTATGAGGGAAATGGTGTAGAAAGTATCTCGGTAGATAGTCATGCTTACGTACGTGGGGAGCATTGTGGAGGCAATGCCTACTCGGGCTACATGTTTAATCCTGGCTGATTTGCAGAGAGATCTGCCCAGAGCTGGCCACGATCTGCTGTGGGCAGGAGTGCTCTAATCAGGAGGAAGTCACTGTGTTCTCAGGTATCCATGGGCTGAAAGTCGACCTTTCTAGCCTAAGTGAGCCATCAGCTGACATGGATATTACTGGGACCATATTGATGCGATTTAGTTCTTGAGCCCAAAGTTTTCCTTTCCTCCATTTCACTCAAGAAAATTACACATTCACTGAAGAGTCTTGCATAGTCCTTGCATCTGCGGAATCCTTTTCAATGTGTATCTGCTCCTGCAAGCCGCTTTGACAAAGGCTACAGATTGTTTCACTCTTACCTATGTTCACAACACTCAAATGGTGATTCATCTTGATGGGCAACCAAGCTCTGTTCTCTACTTGGAGGACTATGGGGCATATTATCAAGGACGGCATTAAAATTATCGCCGCTTTAGCGGCAGAAAACTGCAGCTAAAGCGGCGATAATGGGCTTGATAATATGCAGCAGAGAATTCCAATAGAAGCCCATGTTGACACCAGAACATGAGCTTCTATGGGAATTCTCAAGGGCATATTATCAAGCCCATTATCGTCGCTTTAGCGGCAGTTTTCTGCCGCTAAAGCGGCGATAATTTTAACGCCGTTTCTTGATAATATGCCCCATAGTTCTTAGCATTCAGAACTGGATACATTTTAACTTTATTAATAGAACAGAGCTTCTTGATGTAGGCAATCACAAACTCTGACTGAGGGATTCTCTATTATCATCTTCCATGAAATAGGCCCACAGACTGTGTGTAAAGTTAAGCCATTGGGAGTATCTTTATCAAGAAATTTCCTTTAGTGATCAGATCAACATTTTAACGAAGAGTTGTTTCTATCAGTTGTAAACATCTGAAAATAATGTGCTTTCCTCCTGAGGGACAATCACAGTCGGTTGGTTCCATCATGTGTAAGTTCATACATTGGTTACTGCAACACTCTTCTTCTCGAGCTGCCTCCTTGCACACTTGCCAGCCTCTAATGAGTTCTGAAATATACAGTTTCCACAGAATTTTACTTACAAAAAATGTATGATGTATCTGATGCATAATTTACCATGCTACACAAGTCCTTCATTGGCACCGGCCTTGCAGGTAGGGCAAGCAAGTACGCCAAATATAAACCTTTGAAGACTCTTTGTTCTGAATGTTGTCCTCTTTTTGGTTCAATATTTCAATTGCAGCCTTTATGGAGGTAATGCTCTCTGGTAATGCTCTCCTCAGTGGATGGTCCTTAACAGGGACTTCACTGAGCTGAGGCAAGATCCATGTACAGAGTTCTGTTTAAAAACGTGGCACATTGAAGGTGGATGTTTGGATTGCGCATGTCTGAGAGGTGTAATCCAACTATAATCACCTCACATAGAAACAATCCATTTTTTAGCACAGATACAGCACATGCTTTAGATAGCATAGGATATCTGCTAAAATGGAGGTGTAAGGGTGCATATCAGTGCATCCCTGTATCCAATGAAGAGCAACACAGAGCCACAAGGGCAGGACCCCAAACACCGCCCCACCTTCTAATAGGGTTTGTGCTTCCAGTCCTATCAGGAAGCTGGGAGAGGAATTGAGGTGGGTTCCTACTTTTAATCCTGGCTCTGTGCTCTGTCTGGCTCCTCGTTTGGGAATCATGGCTTGCTGGTTCTGATGTTGTGCTCCAGATTCCTTCTCTGCTACTGCTATGGAGCATCTGATATGTCAGTAAAGGAAGTGAGATAAGTAAAAGGAAAGTGTTGTTCTAGTGTGTGTTTGTGTATGATTGAGAGTGAATGAGATGGAGGGAGAGTTAATGTATGTTAGTGTGTTTAAGAGTGCCAATCAGAGTGAACGTGAGTGAGAATTAACAAGAGTGAGAGTGTGAGTGACTATGAATTAGTGAATGTGATTATGAGGGAGAGATAAAGGAGTGTGAGAGAGTTAGAAGGAATGAGTGAATGGATATTGTGAGAGGGAGTGAAAGGGAGTCAGGGGCGTACCTACAATCAGCTGGTGCAGTTGAACCAGAGCCTAGAAGCATGAGGGACCTACAGAATCCTATTTATTAAAACTGTATATCAGGAGTTGTGAGTGAGAGTCAGTGAGCGTGAAAGGGTGAGTGTGTTTGTGAGTCAATTAAGAACTAGTGAATGTAAACGTGTTAGTATATTCATGTGTGTTGGAGTGAGTCTGAGTGAGAATGAGTAAGTGGGAGAGTGGGAGTGAGTTATAGTGAATAAGAGGGAATGAGTGAATGAGAGAGAGAATATGAGTGAGAGTGATTGAGAGAGTGATACTGTGAGTAAGAGTGTGGTTGTTAGCTTGTTTTAAACGTGTGAGTCTTCAGATGGCCATGGCTTACCCAAGATAATTCTCAGCCTATGAGGGCATACAAGGTAATCTTCTGCCACTGACAGATTGGGAGTAGTTCTTAGCAAAATGCAGCTCCTGACATACTGGAAGTAATTCTTAGCATGGGGGCACCCATTAAAAAATCCTGGCACTAGGGCATTGGAGAAAGGTCTTGGCATTAGGGTACCCTGGCAAAATGCTGGTGAGGTAATACTTGCCATAAAGGAGGGCGCCCATGGCAACATGCAGACCATGAAATGCTTGAAGTAATACTTTGCATATGTGGACACCTATGGTAAAAAGCAGGCGCTGGATTAATGGAGGTAACTCTTGGCACCAGAGAGAGCAGACACAGCATGTTTGAGCTCGGGGTCAGGTTGGGGGAATACAATTCTGGCTCTGACAAATTGGAGTTAACTTTTGAAATATGCGTCACCAATGGCAGAATAAATAGTGAAATTCCAGTACTGACATACAATACGAAATTCTTGGCACAAAGGTGTACCCATGACAAAATGCTGTAATTGACACAGTGGAAGAATTCTTAGCATAAAGGGAATGTCCATTGCAAATGTTGAAAAAAATGGGGTGAACTTGTGGAAAGTATTATGCCCATAAGTGGCTCTCAGTGAGCTCGGTCCTATACTTTGAAACAAACTTCCCAATCCATGTGAAAGAATAACCAGTATCCTACTCTTCAGAAAGACCCTCAAAACATGACTCTTCTGATTCTTTTTTTGTGTTCCCCTTCTCTTGCAGGGTAACCATTCTATTCATCAAAATGTGATGTTCCTGTCTTCCTTGCAGTTGCATATATATATATATATATATATATATATATATATATATATATATATATATTCCACAGGACAACACGCACTCCCTCCACAGCGTGAAAAAATGGCCAACTCCAATCGTGCTTCTGAGTTTCTTTATTTGAGGCAAGAGAAAGGTAGGCATTACGCGTTTCAACTCATGCGAGTCTTAATCATATGCCACTGTGTGTTTGGCGGGTTCGTTAGATTTTAAATAACGTGACTCATAAACATTGAAAAAGGACAAATGTCCACTTAATCACAGTTTTTAAAGGGGCAGTCAGTTCAAATATTAATGGATTTCTCGTAATGTATTTACAAGCAGCAAAAGTAAGCACCATTATTTCAATTTCAGTCAGGTTCAATCCTTTGAACAAAAGTGTTCATAAATACATGTTCCACTCTGCTGCATTTGTCGTTTTTGTAGTCACAGTACCACAGTTCCCATAATGCTCCAAAACTGTCCTTTATTCCCCACAATTTATTATTCAATGTTTGCTATTGGCAAAACTTCCTTCGTTCCACGGTGCTCCGAATGCAGTGCGCCCCACGGCCGGGCCGGCCGTAATAAATTCAGTTCCACAAAGCCCTCAGGGCGGGGCGCACTCACTGGTTGGCGTCTGTGATGACAAGGAAGAGCCCAGCACCTCCAACGTCAGCAGTTACCTGACGCGTTTCGAGTATCCGTGGGGCGCACCGCCGCGGATTCATGCGGTTCTGCTGCTGGATGCATTTTCAGCAGAGCGGAACGAACTGGAGAAAGACTACACTGGGGTAGAGGTTCAAGGCACCCCCGCAATTGTTTGTAATTTACAAATTGTCTGTCACCAGCCCACTGGGGTTTGATTTTATGGACTGCCAGTCCCAAGATGCATCAGTAGCTTTACTCACCTGTTACTGATTTTGAACCGAATAAAGGGAGATCGCTGGGAGACCATTGTGTTGACAGTCATTTGTAGCAGTGAAGCCTATGAAGAAGAGTGAATACTCGAAACGCGTCAGGTAACTGCTGACGTTGGAGGTGCTGGGCTCTTCCTTGTCATCACAGACGCCAACCAGTGAGTACGCCCCGCCCTGAGGGTGTTTGTGGAACTGAATTTATTACGGCCGGCCCGGCCGTGGGGCGCACCGCCGCGGATTCATGCGGTTCTGCTGCTGGATGCATTTTCAGCAGAGCGGAACGAACTGGCGAAAGACTACACTGGGGTAGAGGTTCAAGGCAGCCCCGCAATTGTTTGTAATTTACAAATTGTCTGTCACCAGCCCACTGGGGTTTGATTTTATGGACTGCCAGTCCCAAGATGCATCAGTAGCTTTACTCACCTTTTTACTGATTTTGAACCGAATAAAGGGAGATCGCTGGGAGACCTTTTTGTGTTGACAGTCATTTGTAGCAGTGAAGCCTATGAAGAAGAGTGAATACTCGAAACGCGTCAGGTAACTGCTGACGTTGGAGGTGCTGGGCTCTTCCTTGTCATCACAGACGCCAACCAGTGAGTGCGCCCCGCCCTGAGGGTGTTTGTGGAACTGAATTTATTACGGCTGGCCAAGCCGTGGGGCGCACCACGACGGATTCATGCGGTTCTGCTGCTGGATGCATTTTCAGCAGAGCGGAACGAACTGGCGAAAGACTACACTGGGGTAGAGGTTTAAGGCACCCCCGCAATTGTTTGTAATTTACAAATTGTCTGTCACCAGCCCACTGGGGTTTGATTTTATGGACTGCCAGTCCCAAGATGCATCAGTAGCTTTACTCACCTGTTACTGATTTTGAACCGAATAAAGGGAGATCGCTGGGAGACCATTGTGTTGACAGTCATTTGTAGCAGTGAAGCCTATGAAGAAGAGTGAATACTCGAAACGCGTCAGGTAACTGCTGACGTTGGAGGTGCTGGGCTCTTCCTTGTCATCACAGACGCCAACCAGTGAGTGCGCCCTGCCCTGAGGGTGTTGGTGGAACTGAATTTATTACGGCTTGCCCGGCCATGGGGCGCACCGCCACGGATTCATGCGGTTCTGCTGCTGGATGCATTTTCAGCAGAGCGGAACGAACTGGCGAAAGACTACACTGGGGTAGAGGTTCAAGGCACCCCCGCAATTGTTTGTAATTTACCAATTGTCTGTCACCAGCCCACTGGGGTTTGATTTTATGGACTCCCAGTCCCAAGATGCATCAGTAGCTTTACTCACCTGTTACTGATTTTGAACCGAATAAAGGGAGATCGCTGGGAGACCATTGTGTTGACAGTCATTTGTAGCAGTGAAGCCTATGAAGAAGAGTGAATACTCGAAACGCGTCAGGTAACTGCTGACGTTGGAGGTGCTGGGCTCTTCCTTGTCATCACAGACGCCAACCAGTGAGTGCGCCCCGCCCTGAGGGTGTTTGTGTAACTAAATTTATAACGGCCGGCCCAGCCGTGGGGCGCACCGCGACGGATTCATGTGGTTCTGCTGCTGGATGCATTTTCAGCAGAGCGGAACGAACTGGCGAAAGACTACACTGGGGTAGAGGTTTAAGGCACCCCCGCAATTGTTTGTAATTTACAAATTGTCTGTCACCAGCCCACTGGGGTTTGATTTTATGGACTGCCAGTCCCAAGATGCATCAGTAGCTTTACTCACCTGTTACTGATTTTGAACCGAATAAAGGGAGATCGCTGGGAGACCATTGTGTTGACAGTCATTTGTAGCAGTGAAGCCTATGAAGAAGAGTGAATACTCGAAACGCGTCAGGTAACTGCTGACGTTGGAGGTGCTGGGCTCTTCCTTGTCATCACAGACGCCAACCAGTGAGTGCGCCCCGCCCTGAGGGTGTTTGTGGAACTGAATTTATTACGGCTTGCCCGGCCGTGGGGCGCACCGCCACGGATTCATGCGGTTCTACTGCTGGATGCATTTTCAGCAAAGCGGAACGAACTGGCGAAAGACTACACTGGGGTAGAGGTTCAAGGTACCCCCGCAATTGTTTGTAATTTACAAATTGTCTGTCACCAGCCCACTGGGGTTTGATTTCATGGACTGCCAGTCCCAAGATGCATCAGTAGCTTTACTCACCTGTTACTGATTTTGAACCGAATAAAGGGAGATCGCTGGGAGACCATTGTGTTGACAGTCATTTGTAGCAGTGAAGCCTATGAAGAAGAGTGAATACTCGAAGCGCGTCAGGTAACTGCTGACGTTGGAGGTGCTGGGCTCTTCCTTGTCATCACAGACGCCAACCAGTGAGTGCGCCCCGCCCTGAGGGTGTTTGTGGAACTGAATTTATTATGGCCGGCCCGGCCGTGGGGCGCACCGCCGCAGATTCATGCGGTTCTGCTGCTGGATGCATTTTCAGCAGAGCGGAACGAACTGGCGAAAGACTACACTGGGGTAGAGGTTCAAGGCACCCCCGCAATTGTTTGTAATTTACAAATTGTCTGTCACCAGCCCACTGGGGTTTGATTTTATGGACTCCCAGTCCCAAGATGCATCAGTAGCTTTACTCACCTGTTACTGATTTTGAACCGAATAAAGGGAGATCGCTGGGAGACCATTGTGTTGACAGTCATTTGTAGCAGTGAAGCCTATGAAGAAGAATGAATACTCGAAACGCGTCAGGTAACTGCTGACGTTGGAGGTGCTGGGCTCTTCCTTGTCATCACAGACGCCAACCAGTGAGTGCGCCCCGCCCTGAGGGTGTTTGTGGAACTGAATTTATTACGGCCGGCCCAGCCGTGGGGCGCACCGCGACGGATTCATGCGGTTCTGCTGCTGGATGCATTTTCAGCAGAGCGGAACGAACTGGCGAAAGACTACACTGGGGTAGAGGTTTAAGGCACCCCCGCAATTGTTTGTAATTTACAAATTGTCTGTCACCAGCCCACTGGGGTTTGATTTTATGGACTGCCAGTCCCAAGATGCATCAGTAGCTTTACTCACCTGTTACTGATTTTGAACCGAATAAAGGGAGATCGCTGGGAGACCATTGTGTTGACAGTCATTTATAGCAGTGAAGCCTATGAAGAAGAGTGAATACTCTAAACGCGTCAGGTAACTGCTGACGTTGGAGGTGCTGGGCTCTTCCTTGTCATCACAGACGCCAACCAGTGAGTGCGCCCCGCCCTGAGGGTGTTTGTGGAACTGAATTTATCACGGCCGGCCCAGCCGTGGGGCGCACCGCGACGGATTCATGCGGTTCTGCTGCTGGATGCATTTTCAGCAGAGCGGAACGAACTGGCGAAAGACTACACTGGGGTAGAGGTTTAAGGCACCCCCGCAATTGTTTGTAATTTACAAATTGTCTGTCACCAGCCCACTGGGGTTTGATTTTATGGACTGCCAGTCCCAAGATGCATCAGTAGCTTTACTCACCTGTTACTGATTTTGAACCGAATAAAGGGAGATCGCTGGGAGACCATTGTGTTGACAGTCATTTATAGCAGTGAAGCCTATGAAGAAGAGTGAATACTCTAAACGCGTCAGGTAACTGCTGACGTTGGAGGTGCTGGGCTCTTCCTTGTCATCACAGACGCCAACCAGTGAGTGCGCCCCGCCCTGAGGGTGTTTGTGGAACTGAATTTATTACGGCTTGCCCGGCCGTGGGGCGCACCGCCACGGATTCATGCGGTTCTGCTGCTGGATGCATTTTCAGCAGAGCGGAACGAACTGGCGAAAGACTACACTGGGGTAGAGGTTCAAGGCACCCCCGCAATTGTTTGTAATTTACAAATTGTCTGTCACCAGCCCACTGGGGTTTGATTTTATGGACTGCCAGTCCCAAGATGCATCAGTAGCTTTACTCACCTGTTACTGATTTTGAACCGAATAAAGGGAGATCGCTGGGAGACCATTGTGTTGACAGTCATTTGTAGCAGTGAAGCCTATGAAGAAGAGTGAATACTCGAAACGCGTCAGGTAACTGCTGACGTTGGAGGTGCTGGGCTCTTCCTTGTCATCACAGACGCCAACCAGTGAGTGCGCCCCGCCCTGAGGGTGTTTGTGGAACTTAATTTATTATGGCCGGCCCGGCCGTGGGGCGCACCGCCGCAGATTCATGCGGTTCTGCTGCTGGATGCATTTTCAGCAGAGCGGAACGAACTGGCGAAAGACTACACTGGGGTAGAGGTTCAAGGCACCCCCGCAATTGTTTGTAATTTACAAATTGTCTGTCACCAGCCCACTGGGGTTTGATTTTATGGACTCCCAGTCCCAAGATGCATCAGTAGCTTTACTCACCTGTTACTGATTTTGAACCGAATAAAGGGAGATCGCTGGGAGACCATTGTGTTGACAGTCATTTGTAGCAGTGAAGCCTATGAAGAAGAGTGAATACTCGAAACGCGTCAGGTAACTGCTGACGTTGGAGGTGCTGGGCTCTTCCTTGTCATCACAGACGCCAACCAGTGAGTGCGCCCCGCCCTGAGGGTGTTTGTGGAACTGAATTTATTACGGCCGGCCCGGCCGTGGGGCGCACCGCCGCGGATTCATGCGGTTCTGCTGCTGGATGCATTTTCAGCAGAGCGGAACGAACTGGCGAAAGACTACACTGGGGTAGAGGTTCAAGGCACCCCCGCAATTATTTGTAATTTACAAATTGTCTGGCACCAGCCCACTGGGGTTTGATTTTATGGACTGCCAGTCCCAAGATGCATCAGTAGCTTTACTCACCTGTTACTGATTTTGAACCGAATAAAGGGAGATCGCTGGGAGACCATTGTGTTGACAGTCATTTGTAGCAGTGAAGCCTATGAAGAAGAGTGAATACTCGAAACGCGTCAGGTAACTGCTGACGTTGGAGGTGCTGGGCTCTTCCTTGTCATCACAGACGCCAACCAGTGAGTGCGCCCCGCCCTGAGGGTGTTTGTGGAACTGATATATATATATATATATATATATATATATATATATATATATATATATATATATTATAGCGCAATCCCGATACATCTGAAGGCTGTCTGACAGGGCGGTCCGTGCAGGGGCAATCGGCAGCCCCAAATCTGCAACACCAACCAATTCCAAATATGAAATTAAGCACGGACACCGAGGAGATATGCAGTACGATTTGGTTTATTCGCTGCAACCAAAACAACGCGTTTCAGCTTTCGCCTTGCTCACGTTAAACGTAAAGCATTTTAAATAAAGTTTAAATACTACAAAAGGTGTTGACACAAAGGAGGGACTACAGAAATCATCAGTAGTCCAACATACAGAAAGTGGCAGCCATCTTAGCACTGTAAAAGTACAAAAACATATATATGTGTACTGGCCGTATCATACAATCAAAATACATTTAGACAGATCAGGGGAGTCTAAATACAAACATACACAAACTGGCGCCCAAGTGGGCATAGTGTATAATGGATACATAATTATTCGAATGTTGTTAATAAATATCAAATATCAAATAATAAATAATATCAGCAGTCTGTGCTATACACTAACACAAATTCAAAATTAGCCTAATTACTCTGTACAGTTACAAAACGGTCAATATTTCAAATATCTTGTCAACCAACAATTTGATGTCAGGTTTAACCCAAGTGGGCCAACAACAGCTTACTGATATGATCGTGCATGCACATATACAAAAGATCAAATACTTAAGCTCCTCAATGGCCTCTTCTGACCTTCAAAGCCACTTCCTGAAAAAATACAATAAAATGTGTCAATGTATAAAATCAAATTAACAGCAATTACAAGATCCTTTTCGCACTTCACTGATTTAACCAATTCCATTAATTTTGCAAATGTATAGACAATTCCTCACTTGAATTAAGCCCTTTAGGGGACATCGTATCAAAGTCAACAATGTATCTAGATTCTAGTTGTCTCAGGTGGAGTAACTTATTACCTCCCCGTACATTGTCATATACAGCATCAATGACAACCATCCTCAACAATCTCTCATTCTGCTGATGTTGTTCGAAAAAATGTCGAGCAACAGGATATTGCCTATTATTATGGCGAATAGCTCTGACATGCTCAAGCACTCTTTTCTTAGCGCGATGAATTGTACTGCCTATGTATGCCTTCTTACATGGACATGTCAAAGCATACACACAATGTGTTGTATTACATGTAAGAGCTTTTTTGATCTTGAATTCATTGCTCATGCTGGAAAACTGTACCACAGTACAGTCAGAGCTATTTTTACATGCTTTACAATTTTTGCAGCATCGAAAACCTGGGCGGCCCCCCATAATAGGTTTGCGAGAGTCCGTGATCATATTTGGACTGAGTTCATCTCTTAATGACTTGCTTTTCTGAAAAGTAACCTGTGGATGACTTTTTAAGTATTTCCGCAAGTTACTATCAGTAAGCAGTACATGCCAATACTTGTCCAGTATATGGCGTACATCCTGTGCTTGTCCCGAGTATTTGGTGATAAATCGCAGAGTATCAGACTCCGCTACCCGTGGACCAGGATGTAGTAGATCCTTACGTGCCACCTGATCCACCCTCTTACAGGCCTCATTGATAGTTCTCTGTTGATACCCTCTATCTCTGAAGCGTTGGACCATCATATCTCGTTCTTTCAGATAGCTGATCTCAGAGCTGCAATTGCGTTTGGCACGCAAAAGTTCACCATATGGGATGCTATACACTAGCTTAGGAGGATGTGCGCTAGATGCATTCAATATATATATATATATATATATATATATATATATATATATTGATTCCAAACATTCCTGAACCTCCTGATGCGGTGAAAAGGAACGAGCAAACTCCTCTTAGTGGCAAAAAGAATTTGTTTATTTCTCTCTCCTGCCTGCCATGATGCGTTTCGACCGGTACAACAGCCTTGATCACATATGGCTGGCTTTGCGGAAAGACTGTTTTTTAAAATGCGTGGCGAGGCATTTCAGTGAACAACATCAAAGCAGCCTTGAATATCTCAAATATTATGTGCTAGACACAGCACCTTTTAATAAAAGGGGTGGCAACAGAGAGGCCAAATTGCGGCGGTTAGAGACCAAGTACATATTAGAACTGGATACCGAACAACCTAAGGGTCTCAATCAGCCGCGGCCCGTGGAGGGAGTTCCGTGGAGCGGTAAGGCGGGGCGGGGGAGGGGCAGGATGGGGGGTTCTAAAAACCGGAATATGGATAATTGCAGGTAAGTAAACAATTAAATAAATAAAACTAATTTCGTAGCGCGCGCTGCATCGCAAAATCCTGAACCTACTGATGCGGCGAAAAGGAACGAGCGAACTCCTCTTAGTGGCAAAAAGAATTTGTTTATTTCTCTCTTCTGCCTGCCATGACGCGTGTTTCAACCGGTACAACGGCCTTGATCACATATAGCTGGATTTGCGGAAAGACTGTTTATTAAGTTTTTGTTAAATATGCTATATATATATGTTAACTACTGGCGGTCACCAGTAGGTATAGTTAGGACCTAGTTACCATAGGAAAAGTGTTTTTTGTTTTGCCAATATCTTTGGCGCCGTTTTACGAATCTTCGTCAAATTTCCCAAAACACAGGGGTGGACCGCTCAGTTTGTGTGGGAAAGGTTTTGGGGTGATTCGTCAAGCTGGGGCCGAGAAACATGGGGGGTCCCAAAGAGCATTTTCTCCATTTTAATTTCCATAGGAACTTTATTACAGGCTACAGCCCGAGCTGCTGAACGGAATTACACCAAATTTGGCAAAATGGTAGGTCTTGGTTTAGACTGCGCCCTTTTTGTTAAATGGTGTAAATCCGTTCAGTAGTTCCTGAGAAATTTAAAAAAGAAAAATATCGATACCTGAGCACCGAGGAGGGTTCGTGAACCATTCCGGGCACAAACTTCACTCTGATTGGCTGCCATCACTCCAAACCTCAGACCACCTCTCTGCACCTCATCTCTGTGGCACAAACTGGAGGTACCTGGTGGGCTAGTTGGCCCCCAGGAACCGTCAGTATTCAAGAGGGCGCGTTTGAAGTGTGGTGGAGAAAGGGGGCGTGGCCTCTGGCTAGATACCGGCTTTTTAAAAATATTTAGTTTTACAAGGGGGGCTGTGTGCCCCCCCCTTCTTTTACATTTTTGGGGCCCTGTGGACCCTATCCCCCAGGGCCTGACCCCTTTTTATCCATTTAATAAAAAGAAAATCGAGGTAAATTTTGCCCCAGGGACCCCATCTCCCGGGGCATTGGCAGTCATTTTTTTATTTTTATTTTATTTAATTATTTTCCTCAGGCCAGTTATGGTCCCGGGGACCCCATCCCCCAGACCGGCCTTACCTTTTTTTTTATGACATTTTTTTTCCACAGGTGAGGGGGGGCACGTGGCCCCCCCGGGCCACTTCTGGCCCCGGGAACCCCATCCCCCAGAGCCTGGCCGCTCCGTTTGGGACCGTGGGGGGAGCCCCAATGCCCCACACAGTCCCGCCGGCTCCCCGTCTCCTGCGGGAGCCGTCATTGCTTTTGAGCAAGGGGAGCCGCTAACATGCTGTAATATGTGTGTATATACATATTTTAGACTTTGTGAAAAAGGTGCGATTGTTGCGGTTAATGATGTCATCGTGATTACTTGAATAACTGAGAAAATTGAAAATAGGTCTTTAAGATGGTTTTTAAAGAAACTTAGTTGAAAAATATGAGTTTAAACATGCTTAGAAAGAAGTATGTTTATAGTAATATGTGTAGTGCAATGTTCAAATGGATTTTTTAATATAGTATTTTTGGATGTGTTGGTGGCCATTGAATGCCTGCTTTTGTTTTCCATTCTCACAACATATTCGCTGCAATTACTACATTGTCAGGAAGATTCCTAAAAACTGAAAAAAAGGATCTTTTTAAAGAAAATCACCAAAGTTTCGGGCACCAGGGTGGCTCTGAATAGAGCCTTTGTGTTGCTTGTGTGTATAAGGCTATTGTACATAAGACCAGATGCAGTGTTTCAGGTTACTTAGAAACACCATGTTGCTTTCATCTGTAAAGTGCAGGCCATCATTTCTAAACATTTCATACATGTCAAAATCCAGATTGGCAGATAGATACAGCCCATGCAATGGTCTCTGAGGAATGCAGAAACATTTTTAGTAACATGTTTCCTGGCTTTGTCACTCTGTGGACAGCATTGATTTGTCTTTGGCATATATTAGAGAACACCAAGAAAGTGTGAGGGAAAAGCAACATCAGTACTGCAAAGGTTTCCTTCGTTAGGATTTCCAGCCCTACCCCAGTCAGTGTGCCTAGGTAATTGCCACCACAGTGCACAATCATGAGGTGAGGAGCTTGGGAATCAACAATGGATTTAACCAAAGCCAACAACTGATGAGACTTTAACCATCTCTGGTCAAACCAACTAATCTGCACATTTGGAAAACCCAAGTCTCTGTCTAGATATAGATGTGGCCCACAATCCATACTCCAAGCATTTTGAAGTGAAGGAGCAATAGTAGTCAGGAGAAGGCTAGAGCTGAATGAGGTAGTTTACCAAAAGAAAGCAGTTAAAATGGAGGTGTTTTTAAATGTAAAAAAAAGATATATTTAATTGCATGCTGTCAGCATGAAAGTGAATAAAATTAGGTTGTGTGTTGGATGCCTTAGCAAAAAGTCGTATTATTGGCTGTTGTTTAAAAAAATGAAATGTAATACAGACATGGCTATGCTTTTGAATCTGTGGCGTAAAGCACACCTGCTGTATCTTACTTGGAAGTAGCATGTTCCTTCTAGAGTGTGCTGTGAACTTGTGACCTACTGGTTTCACTGGGTTGCTGGGTACACTGAGCTAAAAGCGTATTGGGCGAAGGGTATTAAAGAGACAGAACAGTTTGAGTTGAGGAGTGATGACACAATGTAAATAATCTCAATTTTTTAAATTTCCAATGCAGGACTATGTAATAAACTGTTGTGTACTATTGAAATAAAAAAAATAAAAAACTAGCTACAAGTTTGAACTCTTGTATTTCTCACTATTACTCCGCGATGATTGTGAAAACATTGAAAAAACGCACCATCAGGAACATCATTTTGAAAGAGAGGAAAATGGTTAACAGATACTAACCATTCACAAGTGGAGATGCAGTAGTCTAAAATGAAAGACATGGTTTCACTTGCTGTCTTTCTTATGATGATAGAGTGGAAAGTTGAAGAGGTTGCCAATTTAGAGTTGCTCTGTATGAGAGTGGTGTACTATTCTTGTGCATTGTTTTTACAAACCCTAACAGTTTCAAAAGTATCCATAGAGAGCTAAAACAATAATATAATCTGTGAACTCAGTTTACTGGTATGTACATAATTTTTATTAAAAACTACATTTGAAATTAAGATGTATATGGGAGATTGATAAAAAAGAGTACCATGGTGATGTGAAAAAATATATGAGATGAACTGTATCTTTTACAGGGTATGTGTTTATGAGGTTAGTGGTGAACATTTTGGGAAGTAAGAGAAAAATGAATTAATGCCTCTTTATTACATTTTGTATTTTATTGAAAAATAACAGTACAGTATTGTGGACAGTTGCAATTAGGAACTAAGAATGTTTTAAATGTCTAATCATCTTATGCAGAATAGGTACATCTGTTATTTGCATTCTGGGAGTTGTAATACTTTTAGTACATTATTAAACAGGAATAGTGTAGGCAGAACTAAAAGATGAGAACATGGTGTCTGCCTGAATATGAATTAGAAAGAATTCTTGTTAGGTGTGTTTTGGGAAGTGTTTGTCAATGTGGTTTTTAACTTATATGACCACTTTGCATATGCTTATATGGTTTTTGTGCTTGCCGGTGAGACTTTAGAGATCAGTTAAAGATGCAGAGAGGTATGTATTTTTGGACAGATGGCTTGAAGGTGTACATCTATTAAGAAATTGCATATATGTGTACATAATAAAATATGTTCAGTCAGGCTGATGAAAATGTCATGTATATGTTGAGGGTAGTGTGTTTTCTTTAAACATGGTTTGTTTAAAATTGAGAAGGAGTAATAGTGCAGAATGCCTCGAGAGTTCTTGTGCTAGCTTCATTTTGAGTGTAACTTTTTTTTGAGATACGCTGGAAATATGTTTCAAAAGCAGAAGAAATATTTGAGAAATGATGTAGGTATTCCATTGGCAAAAGGTTTTGTGCTTTGAAAAATTTCGAAATGTTCTTTTCCATCTTAGAAACGTACTGATGCATGTGCACGCTCAGCAACACAGCAATGTATGTTTCTAGAGAGCCATGTATGCAATTATATATCAAGTGTGATATCTAGACTTCACTCACACATAGCTCAGAAGAAAAACATATCTACAGTAAAAACAGGTAGTTTGATACCGACAGTAGGAGATAGCCATGAGTCAGAGATATAGTCACAACTGTTATGTATCTAACAGCAATGAATGTACTTTCACAGCTAGTTAAGAAGTATTCAGGCACTCATGCAATCACCCAGCCACTAGTCGGGCTGTCATCAAATCAGTGATTCACTATCCATAGAGTTATTCAATTACCCAGACACTACACATGTACTCTTGCAATCAGGCAGGCAGAAATGATACAGTCATTGAACTATGCAGGTGCTGCCCATACTGTAGTGTAGTTCCTATATCCCTGATAGGCTCTGCGCATTGGAATAACATACACTATAGATTTGACATAGGACTAAGGTCAGTATGTCTCTACCGAGTATATTAAACTTAATTACTTGTGTGTGCCAGCTAACTCAGAGGTCACTAGAAACTTCTCGAATATACAAGAAGGGATTAGTCTCTGACACCCGCATAAACATGACATCTTTGTTTCCTTTTAGAATCGGAACAGTCTCAGAATCGTGGAAACAATAGATAACAGTTTCACTCAGTCAATCGTGCATGCTTCGTTTCTACAGAGTTGCACAGAAATAGAGAGACGGGCGTTTCAATAAAAGGGTTTATTGAACAGACTTATTTCTCATGCAAGAGATATGAATTGCTACAATCGTAAGACAGACTGCGGAGTACAATATGTACGAGGTTATCAGTAAGATGAAATAATACTGCAAAAGCATTGTTTGTAGCTTTGACATATATTAATCAAAATACATACATAAATAACATAAGATAAAATGTGATACTCATCTGATGCTTCTAAATTGTTCTACCCCAGTGTACCTAACCTAAGTGCAGTACGAGGTTTGAAGTAGGTGCCATTTCTAAAGTATAGCTAGCTATATTTTAGTTTAGCCAAGAGTTGCCAAAAGTTTCTGTATGTTCTAGTCAGCTCCATACCTTAGAATGAGAGAGGTTGGAATCTCTTTTCTGGACTCGAGAGTCTAACCCCCCGCAAGGGAAGTCAGAGAGCACTGGAGCTGGATTCTCTGAGAGGAGGATGGCAGGGTCAGGTCAGTGCATCAGGCTGGAACTCGATCTCCTGCCGAACTTGCGGTGGTGAACCGCGTAGTCTGGGTTGGATCGAATCTTCCAGGAACCGCAATTTGCAAGGACAAGTGCTGGTATATTTATACCTTGAAGGTGTCTAGGAATGCCAGTATTGACGTAAAAGTCGGGCATAGGAACGTCATGAATGAACCCCTAAGAATAGATGTTCATGCATACTTAATGAGTTCTTGGAGAAATCAATATTCAAGCTGAGGGAAATTCCTAAAGGCTTATGGGTCTGGTTTTCCAAGAATTTGTTGTGACGTGGATGGACGGATGGACGTGGCCATGCCTGTATTTGGTTTGTATGACAATGTCTAAATAAGGGCCGGGTTTTTATGTCCAAATAAGGGCAATGTGAATTGTACCTATATAAGGGCATAAATCGGGAAACCTATATACGGAATCTAAATCTGCACACATCACCCACTCCAGTTTCGTATGAATGACGTTACTAAATCCTAAACGTTCTAAACAAATCTTAAAACAGAGTATCGCATGGGTTTGCTAAAATAAGCTAAAATCATATCTAAAACATATGTCCTAAAAATACATTACAAAACCATTGCTATGCATAAAGTGTTGTACATATTAAAGCCAATGTTCCATTCTACGCATAGGATCACATTGGAATGCTAAATGAATGAACCAAAATATACACATGTGATGAAATGGCTCGTAAATACAGAATAAAAAGGGGCTGAATCCATTTCATATCAGGTTACACAAGTCAATTTGTCATTCCTGACAAGGTGGCATACTGTCCGTGGAAGTGTTATCAAAGAACACTGTTCTCTATGAATAGTTCTACTATAAGAAGATTACTGTGCCAAAAAATGAAAAATACAATTTTGGGACGGGAAGAGAAAAAAATATATATAATCATAGAAAAAGTTCCAAAGTCAGCATCACGTTTAAAAAGAATGAAGGTCAAATTCAGAGTCTCTCTGGAACACTGTGTGCTTGAATCAAAAGCCAGTGTGTGGGGATTGAGAAAACATAAAATGTTCTAATCCTGTGGACAACAAGTCGTCTACCGTTGTGGGTGAGAGTTGGAATACCTCATGTAGAAGATCAACAGCACATAGATGCAAACTATCACCTTCAGCATGGGAAGCATCAGCTATGTCCGGATTGGATGTTACCTGCGCGCCTGGTGTTTCCTCTCATACCTCAGCAGTAGCATGTTGCGTCTGTGAGATCTCAATGAATGCCGCCATCAGGATTGGTAGCCGCTGGGGACAACATACAGCATGGGCCGCTATCGGGTCCAGCAGAGTATCGATATCCGTAGGCATAACTGATGGGAGTGTCAGACAAATGTCCAGTACACATTCTTCACCACATAGCAGGCAGCGTAGAACAGGTAAAATGCAATCTTGCCAGATTGGTCTGAATGACAGAAACCAAGTGGTGTTTAATTCTCGTAGACAAGGTAAACCCAGAATTTGGACGATGCGCTCACGACACTTCATCTCCAATAGAGTTCTTTCCATGGTCAACTGGGTGTCGCTGGTGATTTGGCTTGCCATATCGTGCAGTAGGAGCAAAAATAGTATCCCTGCAACGAGTGCTAAAAGGAGCAGCAGTCCGCCAAACACAGTTTGGAAAATTCCGAGGACTGCTTGAAAAGGTGCTAGCAGTCCTGCACACACGTTCTTAAATACATGTACAACACCGCTCATATCAGACATGTTTAAGATACAACCTAACATTTCTGAGAAATGCACAGGGCAGTTTGTATACAAAAGGGTATGTATCTCTGCAGAAGTCCTTGCGACTTGGAGATCATAGGTTTCTTTGGCAGAGGTCAAAGGCACAGTTTTTTTGTAAAAGAATGGCTTTCATTCTGCTTAGAGTATCAACTCGCATAGAAGAGATATTCAGTGAAGGCCATAAAGGTGACTCTCTGACTATGTCAATTTGGGGAAACAAGACCTGCATACAGCAAGTGACCCTGAATGTAACCGTTACTAGATATGGGATACCTGGCAGCATGCCACAGCAGCTATGATCATTCAACATAATTTAACTCCCATTTGAAAGTTGACCAAAGATTGGATTAATCACTGCTGCTGGTGAACTGTGCAGGTGGCAGGATAAGTTTGTAGTGGAACCGTCACAGTCCCTGTGTAAGTTAATACCCTGACAAAGGAGAGAACCGCTTAGTGCGTGTTCACAGTTTTCACCGCGAAGAAACACTTCACGTCCCCCACTCCAACAACTGTGTGTGTAAGGTAAATCCCAGGATGTCTTAATGTATTCTTTACCCAACCTTTCATATTTGCCTGCTGGTATATTTTTTAGGCGATACTGAAAATAGAAAGTCGTAACAGGCAGAGTACCATGTATGAGCCACTCAGTTGCTGGTTTTTCTGCCACTGTGAATGGTAATTTCTCCAGTTTTTCAATGCTCAGCACCGTATAGTCTGCTCCCCTTTGTGCCAGTTTGATCAGTCTATCAGTGAGATTGAATTCTGCAAACAGTGACGTAGTATTGATTAAATGCCACGGCACATAGCCAGAACACAGGTTTTGAAGCGTCAAGCCTAATAGCATGATAGAACGTAGCTGTGACTGCCCATGTTGCAACATGACCAAGTCTTGTTCGATGATGTCTATGATAGAGGATACAAAGCTGTCCAAAAAAAAATACTGGACGACAGAGTTGTTAACTCATTGTCTACTACAGAGAGAGATTTCTCTAAATTAATACAATCAATTTCTCGTATTTGTACTGCAGTCTCTGCTTGGGTGACCTTCCATGCTTCATTATAAGCAGCGTATATATTTCTTGGTCCTAGCAAGAATTCCCTAATGTCTGTGCCTTCTTGAAGTAAAGTTAAGTGTTGTTTTACATCCTCTAGTGTAGCTTTCTGTAGCCAATCAAGGCAAAGTTTCCCTACACTGTAAGTTGTTACTACCCCCGGATTCTGTCTTTGGACATAACGTGGGTCTGGCCTATGAAAGGTAAAATCTTGTGTTTTGTTCAGGAATGTATCTTGACAGTTGTTTGTGTCTAAGGGCCAGAGCAACCATTTTTTCCATTCAGGATCTGATCTGTTATTATTTAAAATAGTATGTACGTCGACCTCCCCTTGTGTAGTGCTTTCACTTGTAGGTGCAGGTATAGACGGAGTGTTCATGTCTTTAATCTTGGCTATTCCAAGGCATGATGTTTGTTGGACAGTGTCGTTCAAAAACATAATTTGCTCAGGGATGATACAGGCTCTAAACAAAGCTTCTATTCCCTATACTTGCCAATCTTTAGTACCCCAGACAGTTTTCGTCTCAATGTTGTCTTTCCAAAAGTCGTAACCCTGTCTAGACAGTTGGGCAATAAAGGCTGTAGAATAAATGTGTTTGGTATTCGTTAACATATTTTTCATTCCTGTCTTGTTGACATTCTTAAAGTAAAGTGTCTCTGCATTCGAGATATTAAACCCTGAAAAATATGGAAATTTCATTGCAAATGTTTTCGAGCTACCCTTTGGTGGCATAGGACAATGTTCCCATTGGTTATACATAAATACATTTCTAGGTGTTGCAGATTTATGCAAGAAATGATGACCACAGTGGTTATAACAATACAGTTGTTCATAGTCTGATGAACCTTGTAAATATTCATTATTAGTGAATGCAGTTGACATCTCTAGATCAGACATCATATTATTAACAGTCTCAAGGTCCCAATCATCAGAAAAGGTACTGAAGGTAATAAAGTCACTTAATGAAATTTTAAATAAATGCGGAATCTTCAAAAGCTCCGACGGGCCAAAAATGTCATATTCGGTTTTGTCCCAAACTATACCATCAGGTATAGGAATCGCTGTGATGTTCACTGCTGACAAGTCTCTTCCTTCACAATGGGATGATTTGTGTGGCTGGAGAAGTAAGTTCACTCTTATAACTTGCTATGTCCATTTGAATATATCTTCCATTAATCAGCATACCCAGAGTTATTACCAGAGTTAACCAAAGTAGAAAGAAGAATATTCCCAAAACAGTCCATACTTCAATCCATGGTGAAATCAGATACGTTTTTTTCAGTAGATGAAAAAAGTCTGTTGCTTGTTCTTTGAAAGTTCTTTGTACTGGCGTCGTTTCAGGCTCGCTGGGATCCTGAGAAAACGTATCAAAGTTCATGAAATAGCCAGAAGCAGTTCTGTCAGTGGTTGTATTTACATCCGTATTTGATGAAATTGCTGGAACCAGTTGATCACTTGTTACTTCGTTGTAAACAGGTGTATCTGGACGAACTGCTATTTGGGTCTCAAGAGGTACAAGGTCCATAGCATTGTTGCTTAGTCCTCTATTTCTTACTGTCGAATCTTCACAGGTGATGAGTCTCTCAGTTTAAACCTCTTGGATTGGAGCTAGAGGAGTGCGTCTGCTACATTGGCGGAGTCCACTTGGCCTACTGTTCAGTATCGGCCACATAGTGCGGTTTGAACAGGTTGATGGACACAAATCTTTTCTCCTTTTAACCAGCAAGGGACAGCAAAAGCACTGTTCTTGATCCGTGGATTGCTAGGACGGGTACTGGTTGTCTGTATGAAAGCCCAAATTCCTTCTTATCCGCGATCTTTTCTCTGACTAGATCCCCAAGCTTTGGGACCCAGACAGGCCTTGCTGGGATGGCCGGATTTTTCTCAGTGGTGGTTGGCTTCAGGACCACATTGCTTTGTTGCATTCTTAGTTCATTTAAGTCCTGTAAAACAGCCAAACGATCTTTGATATCAAATTGTTTGTTTTCCACCACTGTGCCTTTCATATCTAATTCCAGAACCAACATTCTAGTCCCAAACAGGACCTCATATGGAGTGACACCCCCTAGAGATCTTCTTGGCAAGTTGTTTTTTGCGCCCTGGACCCCATATAAATGTTTGACCTACCCATCACCCGAACCTAATACCCTAGCTGTTCTAGACTGCTTTATGACCCGGCTTTTTCTTTCCACAACAGAATATCCCTCAGGATGGATTGGAGAAGAATACTGCAATGCTACGCCCACACTGGTCATGGCTTCTTTGTAAGCACTAGAGCTAAACGCAGGACCCTGGTCAGAATGTAGTGTGCCTATTGCGTATGTGCCGATAAAGACTAGCAAATCTTTTATAACAGTTCAAGCGTCAGCCGAGCGCTGAGGCCACATCCATAGGATCCTAGACTTAGTGTTTCTGGGATTGCATTTGTCCATGAGGACGCATGTATATCGTTAGTCTGATGCTATCTAACAATGGTGTCTGAACTGGGCTGGCTACATTGTAGTCAGGTGTCTGGTGGCGTTCTGTACTGCGATCTCTATTGTATGCTATACAGTTATTAATGAAGATGTGAATGAGAGGATTCATCCCTGGCCACCAGTACATCTCTTTTAACTCTAAAATTGTCTTTGAGATCCCCTGATGCATCAGACCCTCTCCCAGATGCGCTTCGTAAATTAAAGCTGTTCTACGCTCCCTGTTTGGAATTACTCTATCCCCCACTCCAGGCATTCGAGCAAACGGAACACCATTCGCATCAATTATATATGAGTATTTGAATAGAAACTTTTTAGGTAATGCCGCACCGCTGCCTTTGCTTGATGCATTGACAGCCAGCATTATTTCGCTGTCTATTTTCATTTTTGAACGAGTGATTGCAGCTACGGAAGCCGTTTGCACAGCCCCTTTCGCGGCTTCATCAGCCAATGAATTCCCTTCAACGTGAATGCCATCACGTTGGTGACTCAGCGTGTGTATCACGTGAGTGTTCTGTAGTCCATTTCGCAATTGAACTACTTGTTCCCAAAGCAATTTGTGCTTGATTGTGCCACCTTTTGCATCTTTGAAACCATTTTGAATCCAATTCTGTAAATATTCATTGTAAGATTGAACACAGTAAAAAGAATCGCACACTATCAGTGTGGGGAATTTGTGATCTGTATTTTCAAGTGCCATCTTAAATGCTTGTAGTTCAGCTCGCAGAGCTGTACAATCTCCTAGAGATTGCGTTTTTGTGACCATTGGTCTGAATTTTACATCTCGCATGCAACCTTGAGCGATAGCACACGCTGCACTGTAAGCTTGTTTACTCTCCGTAGCGGGCTGTGCAGATCCGTCAGTATAAATTATAAATTCGTACTGGTCAAGAGGGAGAATTTCAGTAGGCAGAGGACATTCGTGTTCATATTGCAGGAATGCTTGTTTTTTTAAATATGGATCAAAAACGTATTCAGCATCAGTTGCAGCAAGAGAATTAACCAATTGTATCCATCTCGGATGTAAAGCTTTTGCATTTGGAATGCTAGCCTTTGTAACTGCCTCTAAGGCTGGTACAGAAGTCACAACCATAATGCGTTTCCCCTGTGCTAGAGCTCTTTCTTTTGCTACAGCGGTTTGAACTGCTGTCAGAATGTTTTATGTAGAAGTGAATTTCATTTCTGCTTGTGTATACAAGTGGGATTTGTAAGCAATTGGTACTTTTTCACCTTTGTTAAGAGTTAAGTAGGTGAATGCGCATTGACCCGGAATTATTCGGATCACTAAATTGCGTATGTTTATGCGTGTTTGCAAGTATTTCATTGCTAACATGTCTGTTTGGAGTGAATGCAACATTTCTGTGTGTTTTTGTGTCCAATGTGTGATTTTAAAATCAGGTTTGATTAATTCGTAGAGAGGTTTAACCCTTTCTGCGTAATTTAAAATGTAAGGTCTTCAAAAATTCAGGAAACCTAGAATTGACTGTAAATTTTTCCGCGTTTTTGGCGGTTGGAGCAGCGCACACTTTTCTAAAAAGTTGGCTGCCAGGCTTTTGCCTTCACTTGATAGTTCATATCCTTGGAAAAGGATGTTGAGGTAATTCTTGACTTTTTAAAGTTGAATTTGTAACCCTCTGAGGCGAAGCCCAATATTATGTTGCTCACCCTGTTCAAGTGCCTATCCGGGTCATCTTCTGTCAGATATATATCATCGACATATGACAATGCCTCGTCATCATAAGTTTGTAGTAAGTCTGTTACCCTTGCTGAGAATAACCCTGGGCTGTTTTTAAATCCCTGGGGCAGTCGACAAAATTTACGCTGCGTCCTCATTATTGAGAAAGCGGTCAAACATCAGCTTTCTGGTGCAATATTTTGACAAAAGAAACCATTTGAAATGTCTAATGTGGTTTTATATTTTGTACGCACAATGTTATTCATTAATGCTGTACCATGTGTATTTTGCACTGCAAATGTTTTGCAACAAGAATTTAAGTGTCTGTAATCCAAAACTAGACGATATGTATTGTCTGGTTTGGAGACAGGAAACAAAGGATTGTTCATTGATGAGGTGCATGTTTCAATCACCCCCTGATATTCAAGTTGATCTAAAATCTGCCTGACCTGTTTTTTAGCTTTTTGCTTAACTGGGTACTGCCTTTGGGCAGTCGTTGATTTTTAACTGGATTTTATGGTGAGGTGAGTCCTCATCCCATCCTACATGATTTGTATACAGTGCTGGGGCTTGGGCTACTGCCTATTTCCTGGCTAATCTATATTTTAAATGAACTAGAACATGGTTGGAGAAGGCAGGCATAATGATGTCCTCGCCATGTGGGCACTCCCTGACAAATTCTGGTGGCCAGTCCTGTTCTGCTAGAAGTATATCATAACCCTTTGAAAGATGCTCCCAAAAGAGTGTTTTCACTTTTCTTGGTATGTCTCCCTCCATCTGGAGTGTTATTTCATATAACCTATGTGGAGAACTAACCCTGGTGTCTACAGTCTCAACTTGTATGTCTTCATTCAAGTCCACTGTCTCCAGAAGTCCCTTCAGGTTCTGGCGAGCTATTGTAACTTCTGCTGCACTGTCCAGCATGGTCTGGGCCCATTCTTCGTTCTTGAGTTGGGTTCTCAGTATTCTCGGCATGTCTGATCTTCAGACCTGCTACCTTTTTCTTGCAGAATTGAGGTTTTGCTTTATTTTTCTGAACCTGTTGATTGTCTTTGGACTTCACACATTCTTCCTTGTTTTCTGACCGTCCTCTTCTTTCGGATGTCTGTGACGATATCTGAAAGGTACGAGAGAGACGTGTATCCTTATCTTGATATCTGTCAGGTTTTCTCAAATTATCCCTATTCCTGAGGTTTTACCTCCTTTCAGAGGGCTCCTTCTGTGGAGGAGACCTGCCTTGGGAATGCTTCTCTTTGGAATTCTGTTTGCTACTTTCCCACTTCTTTTTAGAAGAGGTAGGAGTGTTTTTAGGAAAGACCTTATCAGGACTTTTAGACAGTTGTGGTTTTACTGGTTTCTCTGCCTAATTCCTCATAGGATTTTTCAATTATTCTGGCTAGTTCTTGAGGTTGTTCTGTTACATCAAATTCCCTTCGTTTCTGTCGGATCGCAAATGATGCTGCTTCTCCTTTAATATTAGATAATATTATTGCTGACACCTGGTCGAAATTTTTAAGTAACTTCATACCTAAATTCAGAGCAGGCTCTGCCCTGTATTCGTTTTGAATCTGTTTCAGGACATCAGGTATTACCGCCATTGACGGAACACCATGTGTTTTTGTGTAGATAGCAGCAAAAACTGTGCCCCAAGAGGTGCAGTCTTCCAGATGTGGTGTGATCCCCATTGGTAAACAAATTGTTAAAATTCTGTGTTTTTCAAAAAAGGTAGTATTAGGAAATACTGCTTCGATTTGAGTAATTTTTTGAGTTAACCAGAATGGGATTTGCTCGCGTTTTGCGGGTAATTTACCCTTGACTGAGTGTAAAGTCTGTTGAGTAATTTTTAACGTATTCCCCTGATGAGGGGCTGGATTTTGAATTGTTAATGGTTGTTGGACTGTGAAAGTCCGCATGACATATTGAACCAATTGTCTATAAATCTTGATTAACACCTTGAGTTGAGCAAGTAAATCTACGTCTGACATAGTTTCAATGTCAGGATGAGGTTTATAGCCGGCTAAAATCGGCCATGTTGCTCCTGGTCTACCTAGTGGACCGAGCCTGGTAATGTGATTGTAATGTTTTAGGGCGCCTTTATACCAGAGCTCATGCTCCTGGTATGTTTGTGGAATTTCAATATCCTCGAAAGGAATGTATTCCTCAGGTGGTTCATCTTCTTTGTAGAAGTGAAACACATGTGTTACTGGATATGATTCTGGGAATACTATCCATGAATAGAAAACCTCTGTCTGGTGAGATTCATGTGCCTCTATCACGAAAACAGTTCTACCATCTCTTGGTGTCAGACCATGTTTTATAAGTTTTAGAGTGATGGCTCTCCTTAAATTTGGTGGGATGTGTATGACACCCACCTCGTCTTCATTAAGACCTGTAAGGTCAGCCGCAGCTTGACCGTTGTTGACGATAGGATCGTCGTTCTCTGACATTGTTTAATGAAAGTTGCAGAGCAAGTTTCAAAGAAACAGAGATAAGGTGCACAATATTTTGCAACACTGTATCCTTCAACGTTGAGCAAAACCAAACAGCTAATACATAGGACTTTCGCCCTACTCAGCTATGGCGGATATTATCCCTACCCACTCCAGACGTCTTATGGAGTTTTATGAGTAGAGGGTCTCTAAGAAAAGCACAACTGAGTTACTTCAGGATCTAGCATTAAATTAGTGCCTTACCAAACCGTTGGGCGCCATGTAGTGTAGTTCCTATATCCCTGATAGGCTCAGCGCATTGGAATAACATACACTATAGATTTGACATAGGACTAAAGTCAGTATGTTTCTATCGAGTATATTAAACTTAATTACTTGTGTGTGCCAGCTAACTCAGAGGTCACTAGAAACTTCTCGAATATACAAGAAGGGATTAGTCTCTGACAACCGCATAAACATGACAACTTTGTTTCCTTTTAGAATCGGAACAGTCTCAGAATTGTGGAAACAATAGATAACAGTTTCACTCAGTCAATCGTGCATGCTTCGTTTCTACAGAGTTACACAGAAATAGAGAGACGGGCGTTTCAATAAAAGGGTTTATTGAACAGTTTTATTTCTCATGCAAGAGATATGTATTGCTACAATCGTAAGACAGACTGCGGAGTACAATATGTACGAGGTTATCAGTAAGATAAAATAATACTGCAATAGCATGGTTTGTAGCTATGACAGATATTAATCAAAATACATACATAAATAACATAAGATAAAATGTGATACTCATCTGATGCTTCTAAATTGTTCTGCCCCAGTGTACCTAACCTAAGTGCAGTACGAGGTTTGAAGTAGGTGCCATTTCTAAAGCATAGCTAGCTATATTTTAGTTTAGCCAAGAGTTGCCAAATGTTTCTGTAACTTCCAGTCAGCGCCATACCTTAGAATGAGAGAGGTTGGAATCTCTTTTCTGGACTTGATAGTCTAACCCCCCGCAAGGGAAGTCAGAGAGCACTGGAGCTGGATTCTCTGAGAAGAGGATGGCAACAGCAGGTCAGTGCATCAGGCTGGAACTCGATCTCCTTCCGAACTTGCCATGGCAAACCGCATAGTCTGGGTTGGACCGAATCCTCCGGGAACCGCAATTTGCCAGGGCAAGTGCTGGTATATCTTTACCTTGATGGTGTCTAGGAATGTCAGTATTGACGTAAAAGTCGGGCAGAGGAACGTCATGAATAAACCCCTAAGGAATAGATGTTCATGCATACTTAATGAGTTCTTGGAGAAATCAATATTCATGCTGAGGGAAATTCCTAAAGGCTTAAGGGTCTGGTATCCAAGAATTCGTTGTGACGTGAATGGACGGATGTAGGTGGCCATGCCTTTATTTGGTTTGTACGGACAATGTCTAAATAAGGGCCGGATTTCTATGTCCAAATACGGGCAATGTGAAATGTACCTATATAAGGGCATAATTTGGGAAACCTATATACGGAATCTAAATCTGCACACAACAATACATTCATCTAATCACTTAGTTACTAACTATTTACTTATGCAATTAACAAGGCTGTAACTATGCAATCATTATAACATTTGCGAAGAGCCTATGCAGCCATTTAAACATCCACTAAAAATTCATGCAGTCATTGAAATACTGAGGCACACATGTGCACTCATGAAACACTCAGGCACTACTCATGCACTCATCTAATTACGTGGAAAGCACCCTTGTAGTAAACCTATCACCTATCCAGTACCTATGCAGTCATTTAAATACTAAGGCAATACTCTTGCACTAATACAAGCACCCCAGCAGTACACTTACTTTCATCCAATCTCTCAATCTTTAACAATAGACTCATGCAGTAACTCAGACTCTAGTCATGGACTCATCTAATCAGCCAGACACTACTGATGCACTTATTCAATTATCCAAGGACTGCACATGTAGTTATCTAAACATCCAGGCACCACCTCTTTACTCAACTAAAAACAAATGGGCAGCATATCATCGCTGAAACACTATTTATGCACTCATCCAATAGGCTAGGTGCTATGCATGGACCTAAACAATCATGTATGCACTATCCATGCAGTCTATAAATCACCTATAGTCTATGTATGCCCTCCTGCAATCATCCAGACACTATAGTTGTACTCATTTAATCATCTCACCAGTATCAATGCATGTATTAAATTATTGAAGAATTAGTCACGCACTTGTCAAATCATTCAGGTTCAACTCATGCATTCATCCAAACACCCAGGTACCAGTGGTATACTCATGCAAACAAGCAGGCAGTAACTATGCAGATATGAAATGACCCATGGAGTTATAACCTAGTCAGGAAATCATCTAGATACTACCTGTGTCTTCAGGGAATCACCTTGGCACTACTTAACCCCTCATTCAATCATCCAGGGAGTATTGATGTGTTCAACCACAAACCCATGTATTTAACCTCTTCTGTGCCCATGACGAGATAGTCTCGTCATGGAGCACGGTCGCGCTGTGCCCATGACGAGACTATCTCATCATGAAACCCGCCCACTAATGAAACGCCCGGCACAGGAGGGGGAAAGGGCGTGGCACAGAAGGGGTTAAAAGTTTTACTGAGGAATATGTAGTCTTTTAGAACCATGTGGGAAATTATATATGCAACCTGTCACACACTCTTTGCAAGTACTGGAAAGAATTAGTAAGCTATATGATTGGATATAGATTAATGTGCAGAGTTTTATATGCACCGCTTCCCAACATTTTAATCGGATACATTTTAGCAAAAAAGTACTAAGATACTAAACACACCAGTGACTCAGTGGTAGAGAGGCACGCAAATAGCTCTTATGGTGTGTTTTTGGATTTACAGTGTTGTGACACTGCATGTACTTCTACACTTGGGTAACACGAGTCGCAAGCCATTTGGCTGCGCCATGCTGCATTACTTTTAAAGCACAGAGATGTGTCATATTTACAACAATATGATGGGTCCTTGTGCTCTCCCCTGCATTGGCGCACAACTGGATGTCATGCTCCGCCCTTGCACCATGGTGCAAGGGTGCCCGTGTTGCGGGGATGATTGGCTAGTGCAGGAAGGCACACCTTCCTGAACAAAAACAATTATGAGAGGTGTTATCCTCTTTCTATCTGTGCTGCAGAATGCAGCACGCATAGAAAAAGGAAAAAACAAGGAGAAATAAATGTATTTCTCCTTGTTGTGCCTCCCTACACCTCCCCTGGGAAGGCGTAGATTTCGGACACATTTCCAGGTTTACAAATCCTTGTAAATCCGGGAATGTGGCAAAATACATAGGTGTTGCGTGGGAACACCAGCAGCAACACCCATAGCACGTTCTTTTCATGCAAAGTACTGCATGAAAAGGGCCCGTATTTACAAGGCCACGCAAAGTTGCTTTATGTGGCCTTGTAAAAAGGGAGCACCACTCTATGCCAACAAAAAGTGATGCTTTTGTGGCGTATGGGACTTGTAAATACTCTCCCTTGGCTTGATGTTCATTTTAAAAATTATCTCAGAAGGGATAAACTAGTCTTTCACCATGTTAAGTTAGAAGTGAGATGTGGTGCAGCTGTGTTGTAGAACAGGGTGCTTAAATGTTAAAAGGTAACTAATAAACAAAGTTTAGTGTTTTGCTTTGGGTTTGTTATATTGAAGTAAGTGCATGTAGTAATATAGCTAGGTTCATCTGTAGATTTAAAACTGCAACATACCATAAAAACAGTTTTTTTATTATGTGTAAGTCAGTATGAAAGTAGGCTGTACGTTGGCTAGGGTAAAAATTCAAATATACTTTTGTTTTTTACAGAACAATATATACATAACTACACACAGTTAGAATGCCTACAAAAGCTCAGAGGAAAAAGCAACAGAAGCAACTACAGTACTCTGCAGAAATGAATTACAAAATCGGCAAAATGCAGAAAAAGTGCTGAAAGAAAAAAGAGCTGCTGTTAAGAGGACAAAGTCAGTTCTTAAAAATATATGTGGACATTTGCAAAGATTACAAAATAAACAAAGTACAATTATAACTATGAGAAACAACAAGAATGAACAAAGTGTACATTGGAAGAACAGAAAAGATGGGCACAACATAACCAGGAGACAGAAGCAGTTTAAGGAAATCAGAGCCAGGATGTTTCGTAGTAGAGTGGTTGTAAATTTAGTGAGAAATTTAAAGAACAAGAAAGAACAATTGAGAGTGTAGTTGATAAGGCCTTTGCTTTGAAGAGGAAGCTTTTCATTTTGATTATAAATATAATGATGACTCTTAACAAAATATTGTTGTGCATGAGGAGATAAAACCAGAAGAAAAGATTAGTGAATAGAAGTAGCTTTTGTACAGTTTTTAGTGGAGAATGTATACATACGTCTAGTACAGAGCCTTTCTTTAATGAAGAAAGCTATCTCCAGGATAACAGATTAGCTCATGCTATTGATGAAAGATGACAATGTTATGAAATGAAGAATGGTAGTCCTATAGCAAAAGAGGTGCTGGTACCTAGAAATGTAGAAGAAGTTATTGCCGAAGAGGTACAAGGAAGGTGTAGTTAGGCGCCTGTATACAAATGGAATTGTAGTAGTGTTTGTAATATCAGACAACAATCCATTGACTGTAACATTTGTGTTTTTTCATTGAATTTCTATGGTTTACTACTGCTGAATTATGTGAAAACTCCTGCTTTTTGTTTAGGTGAAATGAATAGAAAACTTTTGCATGGTACTCTGGCAGACTGAGAAAAGGTTTGAGGTGATGTGCAGTTTCGTTTCTTCGGTCCTGAGCAGGATTCTAGGGAAAATGAAGATTTGTTAAGAGGGGGAGTTGCAGAACAGGACACATATATTACAGTTGATAGTTTTGAAGAAGAGATTAAAAAATTTAACACAGTGTGGTCTAAAAAACCAGAGCATGTTTTTATATGTTGTCCATGCACTTACTAGAAGATTTAAACACAGACTGTTAACTTCTACTTAAAAAGTGAAAAAGTAAATAATGATAACTGGCAAAAGTTAGCTGTGTATTTATTTGTAGAGGGACGCTTTGACTTGTCTATATGGCAAGTTATACGGAAGTAGTGTAACAATAAATTAGAAGATAATAAAATGAACAACACATAGATATTAGATACCCATTTTGTAGGGATAATAAAATACCTGTGAATGTAGCAAAACTATGAAGGGCCAAAAATAAAACAATAAAATCAACATTTATGATTATTTGCAGCAGTGAGAAGGGCTCTTATGGACTGCTCTCCAGCACTCACTACAACTCCACAATCCATGCAATATAATACCCTCAGTGGAACTGTGGATTCAAATCTGGAAGTTGAGATTGGACCTCTGAAGGGTCTCTCTGCCCCAGTGTTGATTGGGGCTGGTATTGAAGTTCAGAGTCCTTCAGCCTTGCGTTGCCTCTTGCTGCTTTTACACTACTGCTTTAGTATGGTAAAGAATGGACGTAGTCCCAGAAAAATATTTTTTATTTGTACCTCTTGAAAATGTCTTGTGACATATTGTGCATTGTGCAAATCTTCTCACTATGAACTCCTTTTAAAGAATGTACAAGATTGATAGATAAATCGGTGTCTTCTTCTTGTTGTTTTAGTTGAAAAGTGTATTATCCAATGATAATCATTTATCTCCTCGTGACATGATTTTTTGTTTTTGAATTTTTTTGTGGTTTTATAAAGTTGTAAATAAATGTGTTGGTTTTGTGGTTGGAAATGTTTTTTATGTTAGGTTTTAAGATGATATAACATGGATGTCATCCCACATGAATATGTTTTCTTCATTCCTCTAGAGTGTGTCTTGCATTGCATTGTACTACTTTTGGAACAGTTTTTTTTTATTCCTGTTGAGTTTGGGTAAGAATGGGTAGTTTGATGGGTGTTTTGTAGTTATTTTCTATTTGTGAGTTCTGATGTTGAATGTTATTTTTTGAAATAGTTGTTTTTGTTAAATGTGCTGTTAAAATAAAGATAAACAACACTGGGCCCGATTAACAGAACTAACTTAAGACAAAATCCTAAACTTACTACCATTTTAGTATTCACAGAAGGCACTTACTCATTTTGGTATTCACAGAAGTTAGGAGTCCTAAATTTACTACTCCTAAACTGAGAAAAATCCTAACTTGAAGACTTTCGGTATTCACAGAAGGCATTTAGGAGTCCGAAAGTTAGGATTCCTAACTTTACTACTCCTAAACTGAGAAAAATCCTAACTTTAAGACTTTCGGTATTCACAGAAGGCATTTAGGAGTCCTAAAGTTAGGAGTCCTAACTTTACTACTCCTAAACTGAGAAAAATCTTAACTTTAAGACTTTTGGAATTGACAGAAGGCATTTAGGAGTTCTAAAGTTAGGATTCCTAACTTTACTACTCCTAAACTGAGAAAAATCATAACTTTAAGACTTTCAGTATTCACAGAAGGCATTTAGGAGTCCTAAAGTTAGGAGTCCTAACTTCTGTGAATACCAAAAAGAGTAAGTGCCTTCTATGAATACCAAAATGAGTAAGTTCCTTCTGTGAATACCAAAATGGCAGTAAGTTTAGGATTTTGTCTTAAGTTAGTTCTGTGAATCGGGCCCTATGTTTCTAACCAGCTAGACTCAAACTTTGTGTAAAATATGTATATGTATATCTGTCATTTGTAGTTGTGACTACTGATTTTATTTCAACTTACGGTGTTGCTGTGAAGAAGGAAAATGCATTTTTGATGTCGTTATTATGACAAATGAATACAAAGGGGAAAGTTAAATTAGTATCTTACTAAATATCTACAATGAACTTTGTGTAAAATATGTCTATGTATGTGTTTTATACTTTGTCAAAAACACCCGGTATTCACAGTGTGTCCTTGGTACTCATAGAATCACACAGGCACTACCTGTGCAATAATAAAGGATGTGCTTTCTCTACCACTCTGCAAACATGACTTCTGGTACACTACTAGTTGGGGATGAAGTCTCCTTGGCTATTGATGGTTGTTGGAGGCCAACTCCCCCTCCTGTTAACTCCAGCAAGTCCCACACGGTGAGAATGCTAAGAGGTCTTCGGAGGCCATTCCCCCTTTCTCCACCATTCTGCAAATGTGTTTCCTAGGGCACTACTGGTTGGAGAATTAAGTTCTCTTGGATGCTAAGGTACCTTGGGGACCAATAAGCACTTCTAGTACTTTCTGTATGCCTTACACAGAGGGATTTATGAGAGCTGGTAAGAGGGCCTGCCTCTTTTCCCCACCATTCTGCTAACACCATTACTACTTAAAAAACATGGAAATTTGCTGAAAAAAACTAAGGTTACAGGGACATTATAGTTAGGAATTAGCATTTAAAAAACCATAGAAATTCAATGAAAAAAACAAAGGTTACAGGGACATTATAGTAGGAATTAGCATTTAAAAAACCTTAGAAAGTCACTGAAAAAACAAAGGTTACAGGGACGTTTCACTGATACAAAGCCAGAGAAATTCAGCAGATATAGTTAGCTGAGCTACCTATAACTCGCGCCCCTGCAATGCACTGCTTATGACCTCACATATTACATCACTCATGACATGGTCAGTGACATCACTGATGACAACTCAAATGACATCGTAGATGATATCATCCACAGAATCTCTGATCCACCCACTCACACTCAAATATAACTTTTCATTCACCCACTCCAACTTTTACACTAGCATTCTCAAAACCATTGATACACCCATGCCAGAACCTACACACCTCCTCACTTATTTAGAGGTGTATACACACATCCACCCAGTTACCCATACAGCCACTCATATAACAACTCACTCACTAACACAACCACTCATATATCCACTCATACCCCCATACCACCACTCACACATAGTCAGCCACTCATAGAGCTACTCAGACATCTACTCACTCTCCTATAGAGTTAATCACACAGCCGTTTACTCACCTATACAGTTATACACACATCAACTCACTTATTCACACAGATACTAACACATGCTCACTTATACAGTCACTGACACAAGCACACACTCACCCATACAGTCAATCTCACAATCACTCACTTGCACATACAGTCACTTATATAATCCAACACTCACCCATACAGCCCCTCACAGATGCACTCACAAACCCATATAGCCACTGACTGACCCACTCACTCATCCATGCAGGCAGTCACACACACTCTCACTCACCCACATAGACATGCATACACTCATCCAGGTACTCAGGCAGCCAATCAATAATCCATACAGCCACTCATATACCTACTCACCAAATCATACAGCCACTTACACACCAACTGACAGACTGATACACACATTCACACAAATTAGTCGCTCATCCATACAATCACTGAGATACGTATAATCACTTACCTTTACAGTCAGTCAAGCACCCACTAAATCATCCATGCAGATACTCATACACTCATACACCCACTGATTCATCAATACACCTTGGTGTGTGTGTGTGTGTGTATATATATATATATATATATATATGTATATATATATATATATATATACATATGTATATATATAGGCACAGAGCATTCGTCAATTTCTCCACGAAAAAGAATGCACGAACTCCTCTTCGTCGGTAAACACTTTTTTATTTTCAAAAGTATTAGAATCTCCCTTCTGTCATGACGCGTTTCGGCCGGAGAACGGCCTTGATCACATGAAGCAAACTTTGCGTGTGACAGTGTTTAAAAGTACTAACACCCATATCACGTGATGGAGAGAAATAGAAAACATACTCTCATTTACAAATTCAATTACCTGCAAAAAACAACATCATAATACTTGCATAATGCAAATAAATAGTTATTGTTCGTGTGTGTGTATATATTCAATACAATATTTGATCTAACATCCCGAGTTTTACATTTAGTGAAGAGTCTAAATACTGTTGATTTTGACAAACTCAGAACACATAAAGCCAATTCTATGCTAAGGTTAGATCGTGTAGAGTAAATGGGCAATCCCAAGCAAATCTCCTATATGATACATATACCACAACACGAAATAATTATAACTAAATGTGCAAATATTGCTAGCAGTGTATCTTAGGACCCGCAAAAAATATCACATGGATAAAATCCGAAAAGCGGGAACCTCGTGTATTCAATAAAGTTCTATTTCAGTCCATTCAAAAGATACTATGTGGCTTTCTATCGGTATGAATAGTAGTTTTTTTGGTATATTTTTTTGTTTGTTATGTATTTTTTAATAATTTATTTCTTTAATGTGTATGTGCAATTGGATTAAAGTCCAAAAGGTGCATATGAGTGCAATTAATAAAGTGCAAATAGTGCAAAAGTGCAATTCGAGCATATGTGCAAATGCGCAATAAATGTGCAAAATATATAACACTCATAAAGCACATACATTAAGATGATGCATAACGATAGAATCCTAATATCACCTAAAATAGTGTATTTGAATTACATAGAAATGTAGGTGTTCTAAAAAACATTTTTTTGTATCTTTTCTAAATAATAACCATGAAAGTGAGGCTGCAGTCACATCCCAATGTGAACCGCAAGACTCTAAAACTCAATGGGCATACTGTCACATTGAAAACACATATGAAGACAAGGAACATGGTTAATGCACAAACAAAGCATAATGGATAGATATGAAAATCAAACTGTTCAATATCTATGATCAAATCTTTTCCATTATCATAAAAATTCATAAGAAGTTGTGCAAATCTTCCGTTGTGTTGAGCCCGAGCGGTGTCTTACTGTCAAGCTCAATAATTAACCGAGTCTCCAGTTGTCTAAGCATACGCTCTCTATTTCCCCCATGTTTTAATTTAGGGATTGCGTCTATTACAAAATATGAGAGGCAGGTTAAGTCATTGTCATGGACAGCTCTAAAATGACGGGCCACAGGATAAGTGGGATCGTTGTTTACGATGGCCCTAAGGTGCTGTAAGATGCGCGCATGTACCTGCAGTTTGGTGCTGCCCACGTACTTAAGACCGCAGGTGCAAGTTAAAATATATACTGCAAATTCAGTACGGCAGGTGTAATGCCCCCTGATTCGTATTGGAGTGGGACTAAAAGGAGTGTTATACTGCGAAGTATTTACTCCAAATTTACATGCCCTGCATGATGCGCATTTGAAGAAACCTTTGGTGGGCTGCAACCAATTTGATTTGGTAGAAATTTCTGAATTTTTGAACACCAACTGGTTTCTCATCGAAACTGCCCGTCTGAAGGTAATAGTAGGTGTAGATGGTAATCTGGGTGCCAGTACTGCATCTGTTTTCAGTATTGGCCAATTGTGATTAACTATCCTTCTGAGCTGGTTATGTTGTTTGTTAAATGTAATGATGAGACGGGGTGCGTTGGTATTTTCAGAACTGCTCGTCAGTGGTGTCGTAGTGTCACTGTGAGGGGATAGAAGGTCCTCTCTGGATTTGAGAGCCACCTTCACCTGGGCTTGTCGAAGGATATTGTTATTGTATCCTCTTTCTCTGAATCTGGACAATGCCTGTTCAGAGCATTTGACATATTCCTCATCGGTGCTGCAGATACGTTTCAACCTAAGGAGTTCCCCGTAGGCGATACTCCGAATCAGATGACTGGGGTGAGAACTGGTCGCATGCAGAGTGGCGTTCCCTGCTGTTGGCTTTCTAAAGAGTGTTGATTCAAGACGACCTTCCTTGATGTAAATCTTAGTGTCGAGAAAGGGAACCTCAGAGGAGCTGATCGATGCAGTAAACTTAAGGTTACAGATATATATATATATATATATATATATATATATATATATATATATATATATATATATATCAAATCCTCCTTCCGTAGCACCGGCCGGTGCTACTAAAAGACACGGACACAAGTATGCTGGTGCAAAATAAAGTGCTCGGTTTATTCTCTCACAAACTTCATTCGGTTCTGACGCGTTTTGACCGACACAGCGGTCTTGATCACATGATTAGCACGAACTGAACGTGATTCTTTTAAAGGTATAGTGTGACACCTTGCGTATAAACATGGAAAAGATACTTTGCGTATAGACATGGAAAAAATACTCTCACTTGGCTGAGATTCTCACTCATATACACATACAGGGACCAATCCCTTTTGCTTATATGTCCAACATATCCAGAAATACAATGTTTCAGTAGGTGTATCCGGTTATATTCAATTCAGGTAAGATTACAAATGACATTGTAACTTGCTTAATGCTGAGCGCCTATTGTTGTACTATACTAATAACGGAGATGTACATAGAAAAATTCCTCACCAATAATGTGCAAATTACGCAAAATATGTGCAAAATAAGCAAGATGGTAATATATGTGCAAATACAGCAAGATGTGCAAATCTGCAAAGTTAATGTGCAAATCTGGCAACTTTCATAATAGATGTACAAATACAGCTCGATGTACAAATCCGCAGAATAATGTGCAAAATATGCAAAGCATTCACTATAAACCAATTGAAAAACATAATACAATACTCTGAATATATCCTAAAATTGCATCTGGAAAAAAATGGTAAAAAATCTATACTCAGCCACTTGATGTCTAATAAAATCGCAATAGGTGACACACAAAAATATCATAAAAGTACAACTACAAAAAACACATTATATATACATGTTGGCCCCGAGGAAGCTCAGTTACTTAAATACCCTTGATGTATACTCAAATATCAAAGATGTACAGAAAGAAAGTTTCAATATCACAGTCACCCATCATTTTGCTTCATGTAAGATGAGGACACAAACTAATATTACTGCATATACGAATGTATAAGGACCGAAGAAAAAAGAAGAAGAAGAAAAAGAGAGAAAACCCAAATCTACAGATAAGACTCATGTGCTTAGCGACCTGATATGTAGTGCGACTGTCCTATATTCTCATAAAAAATGGTGCAAGTCCTCCCCATTGTTTAAACCTCCTGGGATACGTGTATCTAACTCCAGTATATATTTACACTCCAATTGTCTTAAAGCTTTTTCCCGGTTACCCCCTCTCTTCTGTTTTGGTACTGAGTCTATAATAAAGTAGCTCAGACAGCTCAGATTGTTGTTATGACAAGCTTTGAAATGTCTGGCTACCGGGTACGTGGGATCGGAGTTGACTATAGCACGTAAATGCTGCAAGATTCTGTTGTAAGCTTGTAGTTTAGTACTCCCAACATATTGGAGTTTGCAAGTGCACTGCAATACATAAACCACATGATCAGTGCGACATGTATAATGTCCCTTTAAATATTTAGGACTATCACTGAAGGGTGTAGTATAGTGGTAAGTGTTGGTTCCAAACTTACAAGCTCTGCAGAAGGAGCATTTAAAAAATCCTTTTGTGGGAGTAAGCCAAGTACCACCCACCGATGCTTCCGGACTACTGGAAACAAGTTCGTCCCTCATAGAGAACGCTCGTCTGTATGTGACGGTGGGAGTGTTAGGAAGTACTGCCTTCAAAGTAGGGTCAGTCAGCACAATGGGCCACTCCTTACAAATTATATTCTTTATTTTCTTAGCCTGTCTGCTGTAGGTTGTAATCAGTCTCATTTCACTTTTATTCAAATCATTGTCTGGGACGGTACTGGTAACTGCTAGAGGTTCCTGATTCGTAATGTTTTTAACAACCAAAAGGTCATCCCTATTTCTGAGATTAGCTTTAATCATTGCTTTATTTAAACTTGATTCTTCATACCCACGCGCTAACAGCCTGTTCTTGGCATCCAACTGGTATTGGTCGCGCGCTGCTGTTGTGCTGCACGCTCTGTGGATACGCAGGAATTCCCCATATGGAATACTTTTTATTGTGTGATGTGGGTGGAAACTCTCTGCATGCAGTACCGTATTCCCTGATGTCTTTTTACGGAATAAACTGGTCTCCAATTCCCCGTCCTTAACATTAACTGTTACATCTAAAAAATTTACAACACTGGTGCTCACATCTGCTGTAAATTCCAGATTCAAGTCATTATCATTAATATTCTTGACAAAATCCAATGCCTCATGTTCTGTACCTTTCCAAATAACAAAAATGTCATCTATATAACGCCACCATGACAAAATATTGTTCGACCACTGTTCCACATGGCGGGCCATGAGGACATGCTTCTCCCACCAGTCTACATGTAAACATGCATAGCTGGGAGAGAAGCATGCCCCCATCGCCACGCCTCTCAGCTGTTGAAATGTCTCGTTGTTAAATTGAAACATATTGTTATTCAGACATATACGGATCATCTTCAATACCATGATATTGTGGTTGTAAAATTCAATGTCTCTTCCACCCAAAAAATGTTCTACAGCATTCAAACCATCTTCGTGGGCTATGCTGGTATATAACGCTGTGATGTCTATAGTCATTAAAACAACATCAGAAGGTAGATTGAGATCGTTCAATTTATGTAGGAAATCCATGGTGTCTCTTATATAGCTTGGCAACTTCACTACCGACTCTTGGAGGAAAAAATCTATATACTTCGAGGTGTTCTCAAACATACCATTGATTGCCGATACTATCGGGCGTCCTGGAATCGGCTTAACTCCCTTATGCACCTTGGGGATAAAGTAAATGCTCGGAAGAACCGGATACTCTTTGTGCAAAAATTGTAGTTCTTCCTTCGTAAGCAGCCCTTCTTTGTGCCAAGCATGTAGTTCATCTTTGTATTGCTTATGTGTACTAGCAATCAATGTTCTAGGTATCCTACGATAGCATTCCGAGTTGTTTAAGTGACGGTATGCTTCCTCCTTGTATTCTTTTTTGCCCCACAGAACTACGTTACCTCCTTTATCTGATTTGTTAATAATGACATTGCTGTTTTCCTTCAATTTGGACATCAAATTAAAATATTCTCTCATTTTCTGGGTAGGTTTAGTCTTGTTGCTTTGAGTCTGATGCTGTAACTTTTTTAGTTCATCAGTGATACGATCTTGGAATACGTCTATCGAGTCACACGGCATTGTTGGCATAAATGTTGAGGCCGCTTTGAAAGGACTTTTACAAGATTTGGAGATATTAATCCCTTCATGATCAGCCACCTCCTGTGTAGCACTTACAACTTCCTGGCCCCTGTACAGTGCGTTTAAGATATTAATCGCATGCATATCCGATACCACCAATCCTTTTGTGTTACTGTCACTCGTAAATACATTGCTTATGGTCATATCCAGTTCAGGCCCCTTATTGGCCTCCTCACTTAGTTTGTTCTTAATAGTAAAGTATTTCTTTAATTTAATCTTCCTAATGAACTTGAATACGTCCACTCTCGTATGCACATAATTAAAGTTACTTTCTGGGCAAAACGAAAGGCCTAATGAAAGCAGTTGTTTTTCCGCCGCATTCAATTCGACATCCGTGAGATTAATGATAGTATTATCACTTACTTTCTGTACTGCCTCCATTGCTGTCGCTGTTGATTTCGCCCTCTTGCACTTCCTTCTTTGCCGCCTTCTGATATTTCGCTTCTGGCGGGTTGTGCTTGCTATATATATGTGTGTGTTTCAAAAGGTTTTCCTGTTTCAAAGGCGCACTCGCACAGCAGGTAGGTAACCCCCCAATTAGTACAAAAGGCGCAGTCCCACTCCGACCTTGGAGTCCTCATGCCTGACATGTTTCGAAGATTCCTTCTTCTTCCTCATTGGCATTTCGTCATTCCACAGTAATGCTTGTCAACTAATTCCCCTGCTTGCTCATTCATTTATAGGCCTCCGGTGTGCCTTTCATAATGGCTTCACTCTATTGCATGCTGGGAAGTGTAGTTGAATATTGTCAATGTTCTCCCTCCGGTGGGTTCTGTGTATATGCACGACTTTGCAAGGACAAATTTTGCCCTTCAGTGGGCCTCGGGATGGGATTCCGCCTTTAAATTCATCATGCTGCTGTGTCTGCACTCGGTTAGACATAATTTCCATCCTGCAGTCTCACCATATTTCTTCAAGAGGTGCAACCCTCCACGACCGGAAACAGGCCTATAAATATATATATATATATTATCTACTGGCGGTCGCCAGTAGATAGTTATAGTTAGGACCGTGTTTCCATAGGAAATCTCAAAATTCTATTTTGAATAACTTTGGCGCCGGTTGACGAATCCTCGCAAAATTTTCAAAACTAATGGGGCGCTCCGTTCAGCTCCTACCCTGAAAGTCTCGGGGTGATTCGTCAAGCGGGGACCGAGAAAAAAGGGGGGTCCCAAAACGCGTTTTCCCCATGCATTTTTCCATAGGACCTTTAGTCGCAGCTACAGCCCGAACGGCTGAACAGAATTACTTAAAATTTGGTAGAGAGGTAGCCATAAAGTCAAGGAAGTGCCTTTCGCAGGTCTGGTTTAAATCTGTTTAGTATTTCCTGAGAAAATAGCATTTAAAAGCATATATATATCTATACGCGCGCAGGGTGCGTGTCAAGTTCTGCGTATCTTGTGCCTTTTCCACAGGAGCCGATGCTTGATCTCCACTCCCCCACTCCGCTACCACGAGCTCGAAGGCTCGCGAGCAGCAGTGAGGGGGAAAGGGGAATTGGACAGAAAAGAGAGACAACACTGCGTCTTCTTCCTGGACTGGACTCGGGATTTTCTTCTTCCGAATTCCTGAAACAAGAATTACTCAACAACAATTCTAATACTCTCTACGCTCATATGCCCCTTGTTTCACCCAACTATACCTGTCCTGACACAGTGGTTGCCGCTCTCTGTTCTCACTTAGTAGATACCTTCTAATGGGTGTGATGTGGAGTTGAAGGTGAGTTCGCTCCTGCAAATAGAAACACATGTAATCCTAGTCTTCAGGGAAATCCCTCTACCACCCCAATAGTTCCTTCGTTACCTGGATTCCACCCAGAAGGTCATATATATATTTTCATTAAGTTCACCAGAACATATGCTGACAATTCTTTCTTCAACCTTTAGAGCTGTACTTAGGAATGTCGTTGGGTAGTTCTAACATATATGTATATATATATATATTATATATGCACAGCTGCAACTGTAGTGAAGTCTCATGTAATCCTTAGTCTACTCTGATGTCTTCTCTCTCTCAAGTTCTTCTTCTGCCATAAATACTACTCTAGGTATAGTCTTGCAATAGCGAGTCACTACCTCTTTCGCTATTACTTCACCACTGAAGTATAACTCTTTCTTCTTCTTTTCTTTATTTCTTTCAAGCAATTGTCTCTGTATGCTTACAGCGGAAAATTCAGTCTTTAACGAGATTACTGGAAAAGATTTGCAGCACTTACTTCTTGGTGGAGCAAGTTCCAAAATCGGTTTCTAACTTACTCCTTTTCGTTGAGACACTGAAGAAACGAGAGGGGGTTGACTTTCCTCACCACCTGATAACTCTGGAACTGGAACAGACTTCTGAGGAGAGTGGCGAGGAGAAGGTGAATGTTGGACCCCCAGGGTACAAGGACTGGAACGGAGCCTAAGGGAAGAGCGAGTCTCTCTTCCGTAATGACTAACCCAAACTACACAGATGTTTTACTGAGGAAACACGGAGCTCTAGAAACTCCGACTCGTCACCTCAAAGTTTGACGGTTGAAGTGCGTCGAGCTGAGGACGCGCTCGCGCACTTCAACTCGGGAAAAGACTACACCGCAGCAATAGTTGAGGTCAGAGGAACCTACCAGCGGCCATCTTGGGAGGGGGAAAGAACCTAATACCTAAGCGCTAAGGGATCGTATGAAGGCAGTGAGCGATCTAACTGAAACCTGTCTTCGCTTCCCTGCCTGAACCCTCGGGTGTATGTAGAGTCTCGGAAAACCAGCTTCACCTGCAACAGTCCTGACAGTACCTCCCACCAAAACCCCCTCCCTAACCCCCTTGGGCTTAGTGGGGTGTGCACGGTGAAAATCTCTCAACAAACGTGGAGCATGGATATGGGATTGGGGCTCCCAAGATCTCTCTTCAGGACCGCAACCCTTCCAGTCCACAAGGTAGTAAATTTTCCCTCTTTGAAATCTAGAATCTAGTATTCTCTTCACCTCAAATTCCTCCTGCCTCTGCACCAAGACTGGGAAAGGTGAATTTCTGGACCTAAACCCTCTTGGACTACGCTGAAGCAGGGAAACATGAAAAACTGGATGTAACCTCAACCGAGGAGGGAGACAAACCTTCACACTGACTGGATTCACCATTCTGTCTACCTGAAAGGGACCTATGTACTTCGGTTGAAACTTTCTGTTCCCCTTCAAGCGTAAATTTCTAGTAGACAACCAGACTTGATCTCCTTTTTCATAAACTGGGTTGGGACGCCTCCTTTTGTCGGCCTGCTTCTTGTAGGAAATTTTAGCCTTAGACAGATTTCTGGAAGCTAATTGATAAGCCTTATGTAAATCCTGAACCACTGACTCCACTGCAGGAACATCGCTGGTCTCTTTCTCTACCCAAGCGTTAGGATGACGGCCAGAATTTAAATAGAACGGGGAGTAACCTGTGGAAGCATGCTGAGCATTGTTATAAGCGAACTCTGCCGCCCAAATCAAATCTGGCCAATCTCCTTCCTGGTCCATCAGGAACAAGCGCAGGAACTGCTCCAGCTCCTGATTCACCCTCTCCGTCTGTCCATCCGTCTCTGGATGGAAACTGGTAGACAGACGGGAGTCAACACCCAATCTTTTCAAAAAAGATCTCCAAAAGCGAGAGACAAACTGGGGACCCCTATCTGAGATTACAACCTTTGGAATCCCATGGGCCTTTACAATGTGTTGTGTGAATAGTTTGGACAGCTGTGTAGCATTAGGAAGGGCCTTTAAAGGAATAAAATGGCTCATTTTGGAAAAATGGTCCACCACCACCCAAATGACAGAAAGACCCTCACTGGACGGAAGATCCACTATGAAATCCATTGAAATGGTATGCCACGGATACGGGGCTGGGGGCAAAGGCTGCAACAACCCCTGAGGAGCCCTTCTAAGTGTCTTCCCCTTGATACATGACTCGCAAGTGGCTACATACTGCCGCACCTGAGCTTCCATTGCAGGCCACCAAAACTCTCTTCGGATCAGTTCTGTAATCTTCTTCACACCCTTGTGTCCGGCCAGCAAATTGTCATGAAAGTGTTCGATGATTTGTTCTTGCAACCTCTGACTTGGCACGAACCATTTGTCTTGGTAGGCGGGTCTTCCATCCTTGACTTGATAGTCTTCCCCCCTTGCCGTCCATTCTCGAACTTCTTCTTGAGACCGCAAGAAGGGTAACTCCTTTTCTAAATCGGAGTAGGAGAGTGTTCCGATTATCCGATCTACTGGAATTATGACCCCTTTTTCTGAAGTCTTGAGGTCGGAACTCACGTTGAGTCGAGATAAGGCATCTGCTTTTCCATTTGCTGATCCAGGTTTATAAGTTAGAACAAAATCGTAATCTGCAAAAAATAAGGACCATCTCAATTGGCGTGGGGTAAGAGTTCGGGCGGATTTCAAAAACTGAAGATTCCGATGGTCGGTAAATACTGTCACCACATGTCTTGCTCCTAGCAAATAATGTCTCCATTCAGAGAAGGCATCCTTTACTGCCAACAGTTCCTTATCCGCAATGGAATAATTAATTTCCGCAGCAGATAACTTCCTAGAGCGAAAAGCTACAGGATGTAGCTGACCAGTCCGCTTATGGCGCTGAGACAAAACCCCTCCGATGGCCAAATCGGAGGCATCAGCCTCCACAAAAAACGGTTCTCCCGGATCCGGATGGAGCAAGACTGGCGAAGATACAAAAATTCTCTTGAGCTCGTTGAATGCAAGTTCCGTTTCCGCATTCCACTCAAATTTGGTTTTCTTTCTCAATAATCTCGTGAGTGGACAAACTCGCTCAGAAAAGTTGATGATAAATCGCCTATAGAAATTGGCGAAGCCAAGGAAACTCTGTACTTCCTTTACTGAACGCGGAGAGGGCCACTCCTTAATTGCTCGCACCTTGGATTCATCCATCGAGACTCCATCTGATGACAAAACGAATCCCAGAAACTCCACTCGTGTCGTATGAAAAACACACTTCTCCAGCTTGACAAAAAGTTGATTTTCAAGCAATTTCTTCAAAATGGATCTAACATGCTGGACATGTTCTTCCTCGCTGGCTGAGAATATGAGGATGTCATCAATGTAAACCACTGCGAAACGATCTAAAAATTCACGCAGAACGTCGTTTACAAAGTGCTGGAAAGCTGCCGGAGCATTGCATAAGCCAAATGGCATGACTTGGTACTCGAACAAACCAAAACGGGTACGAAAGGCAGTCTTCCATTCTTCGCCTTCAGCCATGCGTACCAAATGGTAAGCTCCTCTCAAATCCAACTTGGAATAAATCTTCGCTCCCTTTACCTGGTCCAACAGCTCCGAAATCAAAGGTAGAGGATAACGATTCTTCTTGGTGACCAAGTTAAGGGCGCGGTAGTCGATGCAAGTTCTTAATTGACCATCTTTCTTGGGAATAAAAAAGAGTGGAGACGAGACAGGTGACTGAGAGGGTCGTATAAACCCGTTAGCCAAGTATCTGTTCAGATATTCCTTGAGATGGACATTTTCCGCTTCAGACAGCGCATAAATTCGACTACAAGGGAGGGAGGCTCCCGGCTCCAACTCAATTCGACAGTCATACTCTCGATGAGGAGGTAAACGTTCTGCTTCTCCCTCATCGAACACCGAGGCAAGATCTTCGTATTCTTGAGGAATTTCTTGAGTGTCTAAAGCACAAATTGTCTTAGGGAAGCTTGCTAAGTATTGGGACTGTGAAGCTTCTGGTGGATCAGGATCCTCATGAAAACAATGATGTAGACAGTACTCCGAGTTCATGCAAATCGATCGTCTGGCCCAGTTGATTAACGGATTATGCTCGGTGAGCCAAGGCAGACCTAAGATCAGCTGAAATTGTGGTGCATCGATCAAACTAAATTGCAATGAACTACGATGTTGACCTGGTCCGAACAATTGGATTTCCTCAGAATCGAAAACTATTGGTCCCGAGGACAGGCTCGTCCCGTCCACTGCGCGGACCGGCTCAGGCCTTTCCTTCTTCACAAAGGCAATTCCCAGTGTCTTGGCAAATCCAATGTCGCAAAAATTTCCTGTAGCCCCAGAGTCAATCATGACAGAAATTCCATCCTTGATCCGACCTCCAAATCTTATTTGAACAGATAGAATCAAATGTGGCGCCGACGATTGCAGAGTATTCGCCACGAGTTTTGGTTCTGGAGTTGACTGTTCCTTCGCTTCCACCAGGGCAACCCCTTCTACTGGTGGAGCCGATCTTTTACCACAAAGTTGCTCTTGGGCTTCTTAGTACATTCCCGCACAAAGTGACCAGAGTTCCCACAGTACATACACAGCTTGCCCACACGTCTCTTTTCCCGTTCTTCCTTCGTCAGAGGCCCTCTTACAGAACCAATCTGCATTGGCTCATCCTCTGACGCTGCTTCCTTTTGCCGAGATCCTTCCGATCTTATTCTGTCAAATCGAGGCGGAATGCTCCTAAATTCCTTGCGTCTCTCATTCTTTCTTTCACTTTGTCGCTGATCAATCTGTAGTACTAGGTCAATTAATTCAGACACTTCCGTGGGACGCCTTGGGATCTGAGATAGGCCATCCTTAAGTTCATCCTTCAGACCACGATAGAAAATTGCAGCTCGTTTTGCCTCTGGCCAACTTGTCTCCACAATCAGTTTGTTGAATTGGGCTAAATATGCCACTAATTCGCGATTCCCCTGCTTTAGGTCTAACAACTCATTGTCCGTGGACTGGGAGATGGATCTTCTGTCAAATATCCGCAAAAATTCTCTCTTGAATCCTTCAAAATCATACAGAATGGGATCGTTATTGTTCACCAAAGGCATGGACCAGGCAGCTGCATCTCCACTCAGGTACGACAGCATGAACGCCACCTTAGACTGGTCTTCCTTGAAAATGATGGGCCTACATAAGTAATGTAATGAACATTGTGTGAGGAAAATTTGGGCCTTATGTGGATCCCCACTAAATCTTTCAGGAGCTGCCAATGGAATCGTAGGGGAGATTGCATGAATGACCTGTGTAGTGAGTTCTGCAGCTGACGGGGCAGGAGCAAAAGAGGAAGGCTTATCTTCCTTTACTGAGGAATGAGGACCCCCAGAGAACTCATCAAAACGCTGACGCAAATAGCTAGCTTCTTGAGCCGACTTCCTAACCTCATCTCTAAGGGACTTGTTATCTTCCAAGGTATCACTGAGCTGTTTCTGGATGCTATCTAACACCGTAGCTAGGGCCTTTACATCAATTCCCTCAGCCATCGTGCTCGGGTGGAAATAATTAGCGGGCACTTCAATCTGTCAAGTTCTGCGTATCTTGTGCCTTTTCCACAGGAGCCGATGCTTGATCTCCACTCCCCCACTCCGCTACCACGAGCTCGAAGGCTCGCGAGCAGCAGTGAGGGGGAAAGGGGAATTGGACAGAAAAGAGAGACAACACTGCGTCTTCTTCCTGGACTGGACTCGGGATTTTCTTCTTCCGAATTCCTGAAACAAGAATTACTCAACAACAATTCTAATACTCTCTACGCTCATATGCCCCTTGTTTCACCCAACTATACCTGTCCTGACACAGTGGTTGCCGCTCTCTGTTCTCACTTAGTAGATACCTTCTAATGGGTGTGATGTGGAGTTGAAGGTGAGTTCGCTCCTGCAAATAGAAACACATGTAATCCTAGTCTTCAGGGAAATCCCTCTACCACCCCAATAGTTCCTTCGTTACCTGGATTCCACCCAGAAGGTCATATATATATTTTCATTAAGTTCACCAGAACATATGCTGACAATTCTTTCTTCAACCTTTAGAGCTGTACTTAGGAATGTCGTTGGGTAGTTCTAACATATATGTATATATATATATATTATATATGCACAGCTGCAACTGTAGTGAAGTCTCATGTAATCCTTAGTCTACTCTGATGTCTTCTCTCTCTCAAGTTCTTCTTCTGCCATAAATACTACTCTAGGTATAGTCTTGCAATAGCGAGTCACTACCTCTTTCGCTATTACTTCACCACTGAAGTATAACTCTTTCTTCTTCTTTTCTTTATTTCTTTCAAGCAATTGTCTCTGTATGCTTACAGCGGAAAATTCAGTCTTTAACGAGATTACTGGAAAAGATTTGCAGCACTTACTTCTTGGTGGAGCAAGTTCCAAAATCAGTTTCTAACTTACTCCTTTTCGTTGAGACACTGAAGAAACGAGAGGGGGTTGACTTTCCTCACCACCTGATAACTCTGGAACTGGAACAGACTTCTGAGGAGAGTGGCGAGGAGAAGGTGAATGTTGGACCCCCAGGGTACAAGGACTGGAACGGAGCCTAAGGGAAGAGCGAGTCTCTCTTCCGTAATGACTAACCCAAACTACACAGATGTTTTACTGAGGAAACACGGAGCTCTAGAAACTCCGACTCGTCACCTCAAAGTTTGACGGTTGAAGTGCGTCGAGCTGAGGACGCGCTCGCGCACTTCAACTCGGGAAAAGACTACACCGCAGCAATAGTTGAGGTCAGAGGAACCTACCAGCGGCCATCTTGGGAGGGGGAAAGAACCTAATACCTAAGCGCTAAGGGATCGTATGAAGGCAGTGAGCGATCTAACTGAAACCTGTCTTCGCTTCCCTGCCTGAACCCTCGGGTGTATGTAGAGTCTCGGAAAACCAGCTTCACCTGCAACAGTCCTGACAGTGCACGCACCGTGCGCGCACCGTGCGAGCACCCTAACGTGCGCGAGCGTAATTCTGATTGGTGGTTACATGTTAGTCAACGTTCGAATCGGTCGAAATCAGGAAGTGTCGGCCGCCATTTTGTTTGTTTTCAGTGCGAGAGTGAAAAAGGAAGGTGGCGAACGTGAAAAGGGGGCAGGGTAGAGAGTTCCTGACCCCCTAGCCTTGGTCAGGGGGTCCCTGAAGGACCCCGAAGGCAAAAAAAAAATTTTTTTTTTAAATTGCGGGGGTGCGCGCACCGTGCGCGCACCCTGAAAAACTAAATCGCGGTTTATTGTAGTTTAACGTAAAATAAATATATAAAAAAAAAATAATACATAAATAATCAGCATTTAAAAAACCGTAGAAATTCACTGAAAACACTATAGGTTTCACACATGTTATAGTTAGGAATTAGCATTTAAAAAACCTTGCAAATTCACTTAAAAAACCATTGGTTTCACACATATTATAGTTAGGTGGATATTTCACTCATAAAAAACCAATGAAATTCCCCCGTTATAGTTAGTTCAGATAACTATAACTCGCGCGACCGCCACTCTATCACAAGGATGATGTCATCAGTGATGTCATGAGTGATGCCACTGACCATGTCATGAGTGATGTAATATGTGACATCATGAGCAGTGGATTGCGGGCGCGCGAGTTATAGTTATCTGAACTAACTATAACGGGGGAATTTCATTGGTTTTTTATGAGTGAAATATCCACCTAACTATAACATGTGTGAAACCTATGGTTTTTTAAGTGAATATATATATATATATATATATATATATATATATATATATATATATATATATATATATATATATATATATATATATATATATATATATATATATATATATATATATATATTACCTACTGGCGGTCGCCAGTAGGTAGTTATAGTTAGGACCACGTTTCCATAGGAAATCCGCAACATTCTATTTTGAATAACTTTGGCGCCGGTCGACGAATCCTCGCGAATTTTTCAAAATAGGTGGGGCGCTACGCTCCGCTCCTACCCTGAAAGTCTTGGGGGGATTCGTCAAGCGGGGGCTGAGATAAAAGGGGGGTCCCAAAACGCGTTTTTCCCATGCATTTTTCCATAGGACCTTTAGACAGGGCTACAGCCCGAACGGCTGTACAGAATTACTAGAAATTTGGCAGAGAGGTAGTCCTCAGGTCAAGGAAGTGCTTTTTGTAGGTTTGGTGTAAATCTGTTCAGTAGATTCTGAGATAATAGCCTTTAAATCAATATATATATCTGAGCCAGCTTACGGTGCGCTTACGGTACGCTTACCGTACGCGTACGGTGGCGTGCGCGAGCGCGATTCTGATTGGCTCTTAGATCTTAGTAAACATTCGAATCGATCGAAACCAGGAGGCGGCGGCCGCCATTTCGTGTGTTTCACTCAGAAAAAAAAGAGTGATAACAAGAAAAGGGGGCAAGGAGGAGAGTTACAGACCCCCTAACATTTGTAAGGGGGTCAAAGAAGGACAGAAAAGTACAAAGAAAACATTTATTGTTTTTTAAAAAAAATCGCGGGGTACGCGTACGGTAAGCGTACGGTAAAAATAAATAAAAAAAGAAATGAAAATCAGATTTAAGTGTTTAGATATTAGGGGGCTCTAAAAAGAGCCGTTGTGTTTATGAAGTGATTTTTTAGTGGTACCTACAAGTAAGTACCGATGCAGAGTCTAAGGTTCAAGAGGAAGACTCTGTTCCCTTCATCATTGAAGTGCACACCATCTCCTCTATAAATGTCTTGCATGTCATAACGCAAGTTGTTGTGGTAAATGGAACCCATACCATAGTCACGGAGGAAAGCAGAAACAGATTTGTTGACGTGCTTTCTTGCATTGTCAATCTGCGGACAGAAATGATTGGACCAGTTCCATTTTTGCCTTTGGCATATGTTAGAAAACACAAAGGCAGTTTTAGGGAAAAGTGAAAACAGTTGTGCAAAGGTGTCCTTCATAAGCATTTCCAGACCTACCCCAGTCAAAGTGCCTAGGTCATTGCCACCACAGTGCACTATTATGAGGTCAGGGTGTTGGTTTTGCATGAAGGATTTCACCAATGGCATCAATTGGTGCCACTTTAACCCTCTCTGACCAATCCATTTAATGTCTACATTTGGCAAAGCAAGGTCTCTCACCATACCTGTTTTCTCTGCATACTTTTCACTCCAGAAGACATAGCTGTGCCCTACAATCCACACTGTGAACATCTTCAAAGGAGAACTGGATGCACTCAGGAGGTGTAATTCAGTAGAATGGCAATATGAAAAGAAAGACAGTTTGGAAATGGAGGCATACATATTTTTTTCATAAAAATAAGAACTGATTGGCTGTTTCATACCATTCTAGAATAAAAACTAGGCTGTATGTGTAAATTAATAGAAGCATGTTTTGTATTGGTACAGAAAAATGTGTTACCAAAGAACAGTACTATGGATTTGCTGTTAGGTTTGAAAAGTCAAGCACTCTTGCTCTGTGGAATTGAAACATTGTTTGGCGAACTTCTGACCTGACTCCACACAGCAGTGTTCCATGAGCTGTTGCTATGGTAGCAGGCAGAAGTCAAGTTGGGGGAAGGGTACTAGGCAGAAGTCAAGTTGGGGGAAGGGTACTTTTGGAAAAGGGTTGGTTTTCAACCAATAGAAATGTGTGATTACATTTGAAAAAAAGGGGCAAGCACTGAGATTTGAAACTAACATGTATATGTGTGGAAAAAGAGAGGGAAAGTTTGCCATTATCTGGTTCTGCTGAGAGGAGAGAGGTGTAAAGAACGGAGATCCTGGCTCTGATAATCTGCTGTTTGAGTGCCACATTTCTTTCACAACTAACTAATTTTAAAGGTGAGTTTAGAGTTTGAGAGGGGATGTATATGGTAAATTAAGAAATGAATAATAGAAATGCAATTCTTTTTGTTGAAGTTGTGTTTATTATTTTCTGTTTTGGGAGAAATTTAAATGTGAGGAACAAGTAAAATAATATGGACTATGTTTTCACAATAAATTAAGGTGTACTGGTATAATAAAAGAATAGTTTAAGGGTTTGAGGTTGGACTCAGTAATGCAAATACATTCAGCATCACTAAGGCTGTTTGCCCTTGCTGGAGTGTAGGCAGTCACCCAGGTTACAAATGGTGCTGGTCTGAAAAAGCAGTTTGGACATGTGCTTTTTAAAAAATCTGAAAAGTGGATTCATAATGTGTCAGTCTGTAAAAGTGTTTATCACTTGCCAAAAAAAAGAGCAGTAAGTGTGCTTTCAAATTGGCAAAGAAATTTCGTTTTGTGACTAATGTGAAAACATGACTCTGTGTGCAAAGAGGAATTATAGGCAGAGATTTATTGCGTATTGCTCTCGTGATTTCACAGTTGCATTAGATGGAAAGGGGGAGCCATTTTTTGGTGCAGAAGCAGACTCTTAGCACACACCCAGCTGCTTACTATGTGGAATCCTGCACAGTATTCACAAGCGAGTGGGGTTTGAGGTTTCAGTCAGTAATGCAAATACATTCAGCATCACTAAGGCTGGTTGCCCTTGCTGGAGTGTAGGCAGTCACCCAGGTTACAAATGGTGCTGGTCTGAAAAAGCAGTTTGGACATGTGCTTTTTAAAAAATCTGAAAAGTGGATTCATAATGTGTCAGTCTGTAAAAGTGTTTATCACTTGCCAAAAAAAAGAGCAGTAAGTGTGCTTTCAAATTGGCAAAGAAATTTCGTTTTGTGACTAATGTGAAAACATGACTCTGTGTGCAAATAGGAATTACAGGCAGAGATTTATTGCGTATTGCTGTGGTGATTTCACAGTTGCATTAGATGGAAAGGGGGAGCCATTTTTTGGTGCAGAAGCAGACTCTTAGCACACAGCCAGCTACTTACCATGTGGAATCATGCACAGTATTCACAAGCGAGTGGGGTTTGAGGTTTCAGTCAGTAATGCAAATACATTCAGCATCACTAAGGCTGGTTGCCCTTGCTGGAGTGTAGGCAGTCACCCAGGTTACAAATGGTGCTGGTCTGAAAAAGCAGTTTGGAAATGTGCTTTTTAAAAAATCTGAAAAGTGGATTCATAATGTGTCAGTCTGTAAAAGTGTTTATCACTTGCCAAAAAAAAGAGCAGTAAGTGTGCTTTCAAATTGGCAAAGAAATTTCGTTTTGTGACTAATGTGAAAACATGACTCTGTGTGCAAAGAGGAATTATAGGCAGAGATTTATTGCGTATTGCTCTGGTGATTTCACAGTTGCATTAGATGGAAAGGGGGAGCCATTTTTTGGTGCAGAAGCAGACTCTTAGCACACACCCAGCTGCTTACCATGTGGAATCATGGACAGTATTCACAAGCGAGTGGGGTTTGAGGTTTCAGTCAGTAATGCAAACCCATTCAGCATCACTAAGGCTGGTTGCCCTTGCTGGAGTGTAGGCAGTCACCCAAGTTACAAATGGTGCTGGTCTGAAAAAGCAGTTTGGACATGTGCTTTTTAAAAAATCTGAAAAGTGGATTCATAATGTGTCAGTCTGTAAAAGTGTTTATCACTTGCCAAAAAAAAGAGCAGTAAGTGTGCTTTCAAATTGGCAAAGAAATTTCGTTTTGTGACTAATGTGAAAACATGACTCTGTGTGCAAAGAGGAATTATAGGCAGAGATTTATTGCGTATTGCTCTGGTGATTTCACAGTTGCATTAGATGGAAAGGGGGAGCCATTTTTTGGTGCAGAAGCAGACTCTTAGCACACACCCAGCTGCTTACCATGTGGAATCATGGACAGTATTCACAAGCGAGTGGGGTTTGAGGTTTCAGTCAGTAATGCAAACACATTCAGCATCAGTAAGGCTGGTTGCCCTTGCTGGAGTGTAGGCAGTCACCCAGGTTACAAATGGTGCTGGTCTGAAAAAGCAGTTTGGACATGTGCTTTTTAAAAAATCTGAAAAGTGGATTCATAATGTGTCAGTCTGTAAAAGTGTTTATCACTTGCCAAAAAAAAGAGCAGTAAGTGTGCTTTCAAATTGGCAAAGAAATTTCGTTTTGTGACTAATGTGAAAACATGACTCTGTGTGCAAAGAGGAATTATAGGCAGAGATTTATTGCGTATTGCTCTGGTGATTTCACAGTTGCATTAGATGGAAAGGGGGAGCCATTTTTTGGTGCAGAAGCAGACTCTTAGCACACACCCAGCTGCTTACCATGTGGAATCATGGACAGTATTCACAAGCGAGTGGAGTTTGAGGTTTCAGTCAGTAATGCAAACACATTCAGCATCAGTAAGGCTGGTTGCCCTTGCTGGAGTGTAGGCAGTCACCCAGGTTACAAATGGTGCTGGTCTGAAAAAGCAGTTTGGACATGTGCTTTTTAAAAAATCTGAAAAGTGGATTCATAATGTGTCAGTCTGTAAAAGTGTTTATCACTTGCCAAAAAAAAGAGCAGTAAGTGTGCTTTCAAATTGGCAAAGAAATTTCGTTTTGTGACTAATGTGAAAACATGACTCTGTGTGCAAAGAGGAATTATAGGCAGAGATTTATTGCGTATTGCTCTGGTGATTTCACAGTTGCATTAGATGGAAAGGGGGAGCCATTTTTTGGTGCAGAAGCAGACTCTTAGCACACACCCAGCTGCTTACCATGTGGAATCATGGACAGTATTCACAAGCGAGTGGGGTTTGAGGTTGGACTCAGTAATGCAAATACATTCAGCATCACTAAGGCTGTTTGCCCTTGCTGGAGTGTAGGCAGTCACCCAGGTTACAAATGGTGCTGGTCTGAAAAAGCAGTTTGGACATGTGCTTTTTAAAAAATCTGAAAAGTGGATTCATAATGTGTCAGTCTGTAAAAGTGTTTATCACTTGCCAAAAAAAAGAGCAGTAAGTGTGCTTTCAAATTGGCAAAGAAATTTCGTTTTGTGACTAATGTGAAAACATGACTCTGTGTGCAAATAGGAATTACAGGCAGAGATTTATTGCGTATTGCTCTGGTGATTTCACAGTTGCATTAGATGGAAAGGGGGAGCCATTTTTTGGTGCAGAAGCAGACTCTTAGCACACACCCAGCTGCTTACTATGTGGAATCATGCACAGTATTCACAAGCGAGTGGGGTTTGAGGTTTCAGTCAGTAATGCAAATACATTCAGCATCACTAAGGCTGGTTGCCCTTGCTGGAGTGTAGGCAGTCACCCAGGTTACAAATGGTGCTGGTCTGAAAAAGCAGTTTGGACATGTGCTTTTTAAAAAATCTGAAAAGTGGATTCATAATGTGTCAGTCTGTAAAAGTGTTTATCACTTGCCAAAAAAAGAGCAGTAAGTGTGCTTTCAAATTGGCAAAGAAATTTCGTTTTGTGACTAATGTGAAAACATGACTCTGTGTGCAAATAGGAATTACAGTCAGAGATTTATTGCGTATTGCTCTGGTGATTTCACAGTTGCATTAGATGGAAAGGGGGAGCCATTTTTTGGTGCAGAAGCAGACTCTTAACACACAGCCAGCTGCTTACCATGTGGAATCATGCACAGTATTCACAAGCGAGTGGGGTTTGAGGTTTCAGTCAGTAATGCAAACACATTCAGCATGACTAAGGCTGTTTGCCCTTGCTGGAGTGTAGGCAGTCACCCAGGTTACAAATGGTGCTGGTCTGAAAAAGCAGTTTGGACATGTGCTTTTTAAAAAATCAGAAAAGTGGATTCATAATGTGTCAGTCTGTAAAAGTGTTTATCACTTGCCAAAAAAAAGAGCAGTAAGTGTGCTTTCAAATTGGCAAAGAAATTTCGTTTAAGGGCCTAATGTGAAAACATGACTCTGTGTGCAAATAGGAATTACAGACAGAGATGTATTGCGTATTGCTCTGGTGATTTCACAGTTGCATTAGATGGAAAGGGGGAGCCATTTTTTGGTGCAGAAGCAGACTCTTAGCACACACCCAGCTGCTTACCATGTGGAATCATGGACAGTATTCACAAGCGAGTGGGGTTTGAGGTTTCAGTCAGTAATGCAAATACATTCAGCACCACTAAGGCTGTTTGCCCTTGCTGGAGTGTAGGCAGTCACCCAGGTTACAAATGGTGCTGGTCTGAAAAAGCAGTTTGGACATGTGCTTTTTAAAAAATCTGAAAAGTGGATTCATAATGTGTCAGTCTGTAAAAGTGTTTATCACTTGCCAAAAAAAAGAGCAGTAAGTGTGCTTTTAAATTGGCAAAGAAATTTCGTTTAAGGGCCTAATGTGAAAACATGACTCTGTGTGCAAAGAGGAATTATAGGCAGAGATGTATTGCGTATTGCTCTGGTGATTTCACAGTTGCATTAGATGGAAAGGGGGAGCCATTTTTTGGTGCAGAAGCAGACTCTTAGCACACAGCCAGCTGCTTACCATGTGGAATCATGCACAGTATTCACAAGCGAGTGGGGTTTGAGGTTTCAGTCAGTAATTCAAATACATTCAGCATCACTAACGCTGGTTGCCCTTGCTGGAGTGTAGGCAGTCACCCAGGTTACAAATGGTGCTGGTCTGAAAAAGCAGTTTGGACATGTGCTTTTTAAAAAATCTGAAAAGTGGATTCATAATGTGTCAGTCTGTAAAAGTGTTTATCACTTGCCAACAAAAAGAGCAGTAAGTGTGCTTTCAAATTGGCAAAGAAATTTTGTTTTGTGACTAATGTGAAAACATGACTCTGTGTGCAAATAGGAATTACAGGCAGAGATTTATTGCGTATTGCTCTGGTGATTTCACAGTTGCATTAGAAGGAAAGGGGGAGCCATTTTTTGGTGCAGAAGCAGACTCTTAGCACACAGCCAGCTGCTTACCATGTGGAATCATGCACAGTATTCACAAGCGAGTGGGGTTTGAGGTTTCAGTCAGTAATGCAAATACATTCAGCATCACTAAGGCTGGTTGCCCTTGCTGGAGTGTAGGCAGTCACCCAGGTTACAAATGGTGCTGGTCTGAAAAAGCAGTTTGGACATGTGCTTTTTAAAAAATCTGAAAAGTGGATTCATAATGTGTCAGTCTGTAAAAGTGATTATCACTTGCCAAAAAAAAGAGCAGTAAGTGTGCTTTCAAATTGGCAAAGAAATTTCGTTTTGTGACTAATGTGAAAACAAATGTAGTAATATATTTAAATAAAATAAAGGATTTTTTTTTTAGTTTTTTTCAGGTATTGCTGAAGAGCAGTGAACAAAATTTAAGATGCCTACAAAATCCAGAGTAAAAAAAGACCACAAAAAAACCTATATTTGAAGACAACTGGAGGACCTAAGTTAGTTGAAGATGCTCATGTTGGGAAAAAGAAAAAATCTTCTGGTAAGCAGACAAAAATTTTTCTAAAAAACATATTCAAAAAAGGGAAAAATGTACAAAATGTCTGTACTGGAAAGAATGATTTCAATCGAAAAGCACAGGAAAAAATTGAGAATTTAGTTAATGCAAATATACCTTCTGCAACTAAAAAGATTAACTTAAACAGAAAAACAGCGTTTAAAGAGATACGTAGAAAAATGTTTCAGAGAAGAGTTATGTCCAATTTGATAAAGGATGTGAAGAAATATAAGCAAAAGTCTAAGTTTTATAAGAGAAAAGAAGAAATTGAAGCCATTGCAGCAAAGGCATTAGAATTAAAAAGGAAACTATTCATTTTAATTTTGAATAGGATGCGTACATTAGACAAAATGGTTAATGTACTGAAATCACATAGCAAAAGGAAAAGAGTAGTGAACAGAACAAACTTTTCTAAAGTGTTTTTAGGAAAATGGATGCATAGTTCAAGTAGTGAACCTTTTTTTAATGAAGAGAGTTATTTTCAAAGTAATAGTTTGCTGCATGCAGTTGACACCAGAGGTCGTGCTTATGAAGTGAAAAATGGTTGCATAATGGAGAAGGAGATAATGGTTCCAAGAGATGAGGTACAAGTGATGGCGGATGAGGCTATGGGGAGACGTCCTAAAGCCCCAGTGTACACTTGGAATTGTAGTAGTATTTGCACTGTGCGTCAGGAATCTATTGATAAATTTCGTGAGTTTCTAAGAGAATATAGCAAAAAAAGTGTAAAACAGAAGATTAAGGTGCTTCAAAGTTTGGATCCATGCAGAGTGAGAGAGAATACTGGTTTGCAGGGTCATTCTCTGGCTTGTCTATCTAGAAAAGTGTGTAATAGTGTTTTCCATCATTTTAGGATGCTGGCTGTTCATCATACTGAAATGAGAAAGTTTGTGAGACGGTTGTATTTTGCTAAAAGTCCAGCAATAAAGTTAGATGAATTGAATAGGGCTCTGTTCCGTGGAACGGTATCAGATGTAGAGAAGGTTGTTGATGAAATTCAGTTTTGTTACTTTGGTCCTGAACAAAACAGTGCAGAGAAGGACACAGTAAATGAGGTAGAAGTGGAAGAGAATGTAGAACCCTTTGTAAGTAAGACATTTAATGATCACATAACAAAATTTGCAATAATCTCTAATGAAAGACCAAATATTACTTGTATTTGTTGCCGCAGAACTCATTATAGAAAACAAACCAGGTATGTTGATCTCTACAGAAAGAGTGAAAATGAAGATAATTATAAGTGGAAGGATTTTGCCACATATATATTTCTTGAAAATTGTTTTGAATTGGGTGAAGTTCAGCGTATTTGTTACAACAAGTTAGAGGAAAATAGAATGCCGACCAGAGCTGTACATAATAATTTAGAATTGGATGCTATTCCTGCTGAACTTTCTGAATTAAATACATATGAGTCTATACTCATTCAATGTGTTCATCCGTTCCAGACCATAGTACGTATGGAGCCCAAAACTGGTAAATTACCTCCTTCAGATTTACTGAGAGGTTTAAAAGGTAGAGTGGTGTATTTGCCCTTGGATTTGAAAAAATATATGGAAACTATTGATGCGGATACTTTGGAAACTGAACCATTAATTATTCTGGTTAATGGTGTACCTACAAAGAATAAGAAGATTTGGCAGGAGCTGGTAGATGTACGGAAAGTACAAAGAGCAAATTTGTATTTGAAAAGGAATAACAAATGGTATGAATCAATTTATATAGAAGAAGAAGAAGAAGAAGATTTACAAGAAGACACAGAAACACCAACTGGACAAATTGAAAAAGTGGACAAGTCAAAGGAAGAAGAAATTTATGAACATTTTAGCATACATCCTCTTCATTCAAAAGAAGTTATGGGAGACAATATTGATCTATTTCAGATGAAGAAAGCAAAAGGAACTCCCGTGAGTGTATGGGAGGAGAGCTTGGAAGCTCGATGTTTTCCCCAGCTGTTTCCTAAAGGAAAAGGAGGACGATACGATGAACGTCCGGAACAGATTCCAGCTTCTGAGTATCGGACTACAAGACTATATGCTGAAGATCCCAGATTTCGACAAAGTATTCCTTATTTGTTCCATCTTTTATTTGAAAGCGACTTGTCTGCATTGTCTTATGCAGTAAATCACATTTTAAAAAGTGGAGTACATTTGCAAAATGTGTCTGCTAAGGATTTTATGGAGAAAGTGCAGCACCGAGATGATCATTTGGAAACACAACTGATCAATCTGATGGCTTGTCAGCGTGGGACAAATGAATATTGGTACCGACGCCATGGTGAATTAAAATGCATGTTACGGAATTTAGGAACACCAACATGGTTCGTTACCCTAAGCTGTGCGGAGTACGCTTGGGATTATTTACTGGATTTTCTACGAGAGGCAAATTCAAACATTAAAAACATCGAATACAAGACAGCAGGAGAACTGTGCTCATTGGATCCGGTTAATGTTTGCAGATATTTCAATCATAGATTTGAGGCTATGATGTCCTTCATCTGCAATAAAAAAAATCCACCTCTAGGAGAAGTAGTGGATTTCTTTTGGAGAAAAGAGTACCAGGCAAGAGGTGCTCCTCATATTCATATGCTGTTGTGGATCAAGGATGCCCCAAAGTTTGGAACAGATACTGATGAAGCAGTGTTATCTTACATTGAAGAATATGCAACATGTGCTATACCAAAAAGCACAGAAGAGAAAAAGTTAAAGGAGCAAGTTTTACGTTTCCAAAGTCATCGGTGTGGAAAATACTGTCGACGGAAATACAAGAGCAAAGATAAATACTACACTAAATGTCGATTTGGATTTCCTAGACCTGTTCTTTCAAATGGAAGAGTTAACAGTTTTATGTCATCTGTGAGACATACTATCACAAGAAAATCACCTAAGAATACCTACAACCTTAAAAGAAAAGAAGAATCAAAAAATATAAATGACTACAACCCAGTGATTTTATCCATGTGGAACGCTAACATGGATATACAGTATGTAGCTGACAATTCCATTGCTGTTGCTCGATATGTAACGTCTTACATTACGAAATCAGAAAAAACAGAATTTAAGGAAATGTGGGAAGAGATTTCTCACGAGAAAACTGTCAGTAAGAAGCTGTACAGTTTCAGTTTGAAGATGTTATCGCATCGAGAAATTGGATCCTACGAATGTTCAGATAGGTTATCTTCTGCAAGTCTCTACTCGAAATCAAGAAGAATAATTTGGGCAAGTTTAGGCCTTGCAGCAATGAGAAATCGGGTACTGAAATCTGTTGGAGAAATTGAATATTTGGCCGAGAATGACCCAGAAAGTACAGATATTTTGAAATCAAACATGTTGGACACATATTATCCCAAGAGAAGTCATCATCTGGAGAACATGTGTCTCTATGAAGTGCTGCAGAACTACATTTATTCACGGAAAGCCGCAGAAGACATCAACAATGGAAAATATAAAGTCATTGGTGAGGAAGGATGTTTGGTGAAGCAAACAAAAGGAAGTTTGATAAATCACCGGAAGCTGAGTTGCGACACTACTGACAAAAAGGAATTTTACTACTTGGCTCTTTTACAGCTGTTTAAACCATGGCGTACAGAGGATGAACTACTGGGAGGATTTCAAAGCTATGAAGATTCTTTTAATGCTTGCAAAGACAGCATACAATGCAATACATTCACAACTTATCTGCAAATGTTAAATGAAGAAATTGAACAGGAAACTACAATTGCAGCAGAAATAGCTAGAGACAGTTCTCAGGACAGCCAAAGTTCAGGAACACTCAGTCAAGATCCCCTAGGACAACCAATCGTTGAAAATGAAGCATCAATAGCCATGAATGAAGTGGAAACGGCTATGAATCAAGCTCAAGGAGAATTTATAGACTTACAAAATTTGGAAAGACAACTGAACGAAGAGCAGCAACAAATTTATGAAGAGATCAGAAAAAAAATTGATCACGGATTTCTACATGAAAAAAAAGAGTGCTCATGCACATCATTTCATCCAATCAGGATGTATGTAAGCGGACAAGCTGGAACTGGAAAAAGTTTCGTGATAAAAGTCATCAGAAGCTACCTACAGCAAAAAACGGATTCTACTTTGTCTTGTGTGGTTACTGCTCCAACTGGGTTAGCAGCATATAACATAAAAGGAATCACTTTACATCGTTTGCTAATGTTACCAGTGGAGCATGAGAACAAAATACAATACAACAAGCTAACTGGAGAAGCATGCTTGGAAGTTTCAAGAGTATTGAAGAAGATGCAAGTTCTCATTATTGATGAGGTGAGCATGGTATCGAACTTAATGCTTGCCTTTGTGCATTTAAGAATGCAGCAAATTCTGAAGACAGACTATGACGTGTTATTTGGAGGAAAACACGTCATAGTTTTTGGAGATCTTTTGCAACTTACTCCAGTTAAAGGACAACCAGTGTTTAATACTGTGACACATGAAGACACGAAGAAGTCATTGGGAAGCATCGGTAATACAAATATTTGGTCCTTCTTTGAGTACAAGGAACTTACAACTAATATGAGGCAAGCAAACGATGAAGAATATGGAAGTATTCTGAAAGATATCAGGATTGGACTACTCACAGAAGCTGGCAAAAAAGCATTACAGAGTCGGCTGCTACATAATTTATTTCCAAAGGAAGAAATAGTTGCAGAGAAGATATACAAGAACATTGCAGAAAACAAAAGTGTCATCTGCTTAATGCCAACTCTACGTGAATGCTCAATATTCAATGAGGAGCTTTTGAAATTGGAAAAGGAAGATATCAGGAAATTGGAAGCAGTGGACAAAATTGAGGATGGAAGAATTACTGTCACATTAACAGGCACACTGAAAAATAAATTGGATTCACTAGAGAAGAAGATTTCCAAAACAGCTGGATTAGAAAAAAATCTATATGTTTGCATGAACTGTAGAGTATTTTTAAGGAGAAATTTGGATGTTGAAAAAGGTTTAGTTAATGGAGCTATGGGAAGAGTTGTGGGTTTTATTAATTATCAGAAAAAAGATGGAATTGAATGTTTAAAAATAAAATTTGATCAGATAGAAGAAGTTAAAGACATTTGTCGTTGTTCAGTTCGTTTCATGCTTGTGAAAGACTTATATGTACGTAGGAAGCAGTTTCCGTTTTCGCTAGCATATGCTGTAACTATTCACAAGTCTCAAGGATTGACTGTAGATTGTGCATTTGTGAACATTGGTTCAACTGTGTTCAAAGAAGGTATGGCTTATGTAGCTTTGTCACGAGTGAAAACATTATCAGGTTTATTCATGATAGACTTTGATGATTCAAAAGTTAGTGCTGATACAAATTGTGTAAAGGAGTATAATAGATTAAGAAGAAGCTATGCTCCTCATTTAGGTCAGTATCCTGTGGTGGAGAAACGTGTAGTTTCTCGTAAAAGGAGAAATGAGAATATCTGTAATGAAGATGTAGAGAGGAGGAAAAAAAAGAGGAGTGATGTAATTGCAAGCAAAAAGAATAAGGAAAATGAAGAACAGGTTGTAGGATGTTATTTTGAAAATAGCTCTGGTGTCAACTGCTACGCTAATGTAGTGCTGAATGTTGCATTTTATCTGGAAAGTTTGCAAGAGCAGATAATAGTAAATCAGGGAAAAAGATTCTGTTCTGTGCTGAGTCTCCTTTTTGAAAAGCTGAGTAATGATAAAACTCAAATAGAAAGTGCTACTGAAATTAGAAAAGTTTTAGGGACCTATGCATCAACAATGCCATTTGCGATTCCTTATTAGCGAAAAATAAGGATTCGCTAATAAGGAATAGCAAAAGGCTATGCATGTAGGAATCGCTATTCAAATAGCGATTCCTTAATATTCCTTATTACCGAATCGGTAATACCGAATCGGTAATAAGGAATACCTACCCATTCATTCCTATGGGCTTGGAGGCCCATAGGAATGAATGTAAAGCCAGTCTGTATTAGCGATTCGGTATTACCGAATCGCTAATAGCGGGAGCACTTTCAAGGGTGCCAGTTGCACCCCTGAAAATGATATGTGCACATATGTTGCACACACACATGCTCTAAGGGCATGTGTGTGCGCAACATGAAACTTTGAAAAATGCACAAAAGTGCATTTTTCAAAGTTTTTGCAAATTACCATGCAGTTCATCTTCATGGTAATTTGCTCCCCCTATTAGCGAAATCGCTAATTTTTTTACTTTGATGCATTGCATTTAAGGAATCTCACTTTGGGATTCCTTAAATGCAATCGCTATTTAAGGAATCGGTATTTAAGGAATCCCTATTTAAAGAATCGGTATTTAAGGATTCCTTAAATAGCGATTTCTGCTTTTGGGTTGATGCATTGGGATTGGGTATTTTTTCCTTAATACCGGGAGCTATTACCGAATCGGTATTTTACCAACTGGATTTTGGGTTGATGCATGAGGCTGTTAGATGTATGTTTAGGACGAACACAGTTTTCTCAAAATGTACAGCAAGACGCACAGGAATTCTTGATTTATTTTCTTCAGGTACTGGAAGAAGAAGGGGTTCCCATTGAAAATTTATTTAGTCTCTCCTATAAATGGGAACATAGTTGTGAAAACTGTTATAATATATGTGGCTCTAATGTTGATTCTGAAAGGTTTATTTATTTAACATTGCCAGAGAGTAAAACAGTCACTTTTGCTAAATTAGTTAAAGATGCTAATCATAGCATGCAATGCGGTGAGTGTAAATCTGACATGTTTTCAACATTAATTTTAAAGGAATACAGACAGTATGTAATTTTAATGATGCAAAGATGTAGAGCTGATGGTTCAAAATTGGATACTTTAATAAAGAAGTTTACAGGACAGCAATTATCAATTTCAGGAAAAACTTTTGTAACAGTTGCAATAATTTTCCATGATGGACCTACTGTAACTTCTGGTCATTACACAGTTTATCTTAAATGTGAAAAAGGCTGGACACTGTGTAATGATTCCCAATTGATTTTTAAGCAACGTTTGCCTTTTGATTTAGCAAATTCCTATCTAATCTTCCTGAAACCTAAATTTTAGAGAGATTTGGCAACATCTGGACAAAACAATTTTACCATTTTATTGGATTACCATTTGGAATTTACAAATAAAAAGATTTAACAAATTATCATTTGGCCTAATGGAAAGGTAACCAATTGTAATGTGGAATTTTTCCATTTTTTAAAGAAACTTTGGAAAACCAAAAATTTTGAAAAAATCAGTAACATCTGCACAATTTAAATTTTGGAATGTTATTGGATTGCCATTGGAAATTTTTTCAAAAAAGATTTTTAAAATTACTATTTGGCCATGCGGAAAAGTAAACAATTCTATTGTGGACTTATTTAATTATTAATTAATCTTTCGGAAACCAAAATGTTACAGAGAATCGGTGACATCTGTACAATTTAAACTTTTGTTTTTTATTGGATTACCATTGGAAATTAAACAAAAAAAGAATTTTAAAATTACTATTTGGCCTAAAGGAAATGGAACCAGATGTATTGTGGAGTTATTTGACATATATTATTGTGATTATACTTCTGAAACAAAAATATCAGACGGTATTTTAAAGAAATAAGTATTGATATTAGATGATATTTTTTAAGAATATTATGCATTTCTATAAAGTTATGTTTATGCAAAAAGAGATTGTGGGCTTTTTTAAAAACAATCTTTGAGATTGTTAATTTTTTTTTTGCCTGCTGTTAAATGATGAATGCAATTGCTTTCACAATTTATAGTGAAATGCAATATTTTCTGAAAACAGCAAAAAAAAGGCAAAAATATTTTTTGAAAAATATGTAAATATGTGTACTGTATTATTAAATGTTTTATTAAATATTAATACTTTTTTCTTTTTTTTCAGATTGAGATAGAAAATTTTCGAAAACTAGAACCATTTTTAAAGCAATTAAAAAAAAAATTAAATGAATAAATCTTTTTTTGAGTGGGTATGGTAAGTCAATAATGTCATGGTCCCTTTTTTCCACTTCTCTACAATCACATTTTCAGTTTTTAATTGTAGTCTCTCAAGGACCTTGTAATGTGATGATTGATTTTTAGTGTTTTTAAAAAAAAAAAAAAAAAATTACGCGTACCGTACGCGTACGGTAAAAAAAAAAAAAAAAAAAGTTTATAAAAAAATATATAAAAAATAGATGAAAGGTAAGGTTGGCTCTTAAAAGAGCCGTTGTGTTCATGCAGGGACAGAGGAAAGAAAGATTGGGAATATTAGACGGTACGACAAGTGTGCTGATCTATTTTACTGTTCACTAAGGAAACACTGGTCTCCCTATAAGTAATTAGATCGTGACAAGTGGCGCACCGTACTTCAACCCTCGCAAACCGAGGGTTAATTTCCAGAGGACCAGAAAAAGGAGATGCTCCCCCCACAGATGAAGGGCTCACCTGACCTGCAGAAGAAGGACTCGGCCCTGCAGATGATGGTCCAGGCTGAGCTGCTGTGGATGTGCTTGGTTGATTTACTGAAGGGTTACCTTCAGTAAGTCGAGCATGTGTCCTTCTGTGTACATCCTTAAGGTGTCTCATCATGGTGTGATTCCCAAAGGAATACTTCCTGTCAGGATTACCTCTTGAAAGTACACGCTTACACAGCTTGCAAGTCACTAAGGGTGCATTTACCTTTTGCTGGCCTTCTGGAAAAGTAAAATACTCCCATACGTAAGAGGTCTTTTGTTTCCTCGCTCTCTGCCTCAAGGTAGTGCTGCTAGCCTCACTCTCAGAAGAGCTCTGCTGTTCTGCCATCGTATCACAAAGACAACCCAGCTCCTTCTCCTAAGGGATCACAAGCTAAAATGAGGGGAATGGGTGTGGTGTAGGAGAGTTCTAGAACTGAAAGTAGTTTCAACCAATCAAAAGTTGTGTTTCATGATCACATGACCTACCGTACGCTTACGGTACGCTTACGGCAAAAGTACGCATGCGCGTAAAAAAGACACGCGCTCGCGCGCATGCGCATAACAGTCACTCCCCGACACTTCCGCGTAACGTGCGCGTGTAGCGTACACGCGTACGCGCCCCACGCGGAGTACGTGCGGCTACGCAAATTGCGTAACTATACACAAACAGCGTAGATAAATTACGGACATTGCGTAAACCGTACGCTTACCGTAAGCTTACCGTACGCGCACTAAAAAAAAAATAAAAAATAAAGGAAAAAATGTATTGCTAATAAATTTTACCTGTTTATTTTATAAAAAATGTTAAAAAAACATATTGTAGAATTTTAAAAATTTAACCATAGTCTTTAAAAAAGGATAGAAAATTAAAATTAAAATATGTAAAAAAAAAAAGAAGAAAAAAAAAAAAATTAGCATTTAAAAAACCTTGCAAATTCACTGAAAAAACCATGGGTTTCACACACGTTATAGTTAGGAATTAGCATTTAAAAAACCTTTGAAATTCACTGAAAAAACCATGGGTTTCACACACGTTATAGTTAGGAATTAGCATTTAAAAAACCTTAGAAATTCAATGAAAAAACCAAAGGTTTCACACATGTTATAGTTAGCTGGACATTTCACTCGTAAAAAACCAATGAAATTCCCCCGTTATAGTTAGTTCAGCTAACTATAACTCGCGCGCCCGCAATGCACTACTGATGACGTCACATATTACATCACTCATGACATGGTCAGTGACATCACTCATGACATCACTGATGACATCTCAAATGACATCACTGATGACATTATCCTTGTGACAGAGTGGTAGACCTCCTCTCACCCTAATATAACCTTTGATACAAACATTCAAAAATAGAGACTAACATTTTCAAAAAAATGGACATACCAATACCAATTACAACAACCTATTCAGTAATTCTAAGATCCACATACACATCCACTCATCCACCAACAATCCTATACAGTCACTCATACATGTACTCACACATCATATGTACTCATACACCTAAACATCCTGTAACACAATGCCACTCATCCATAGAGTTACTCACACATAGTCACTCATGCTAATAAAGAATCAAACATCCATTTACTTGCATATACAGTTATACACACACCACCACACTTACTTTTACAGAAACTTACACATACTTAGTCTTTTAAACAATCACTTATAGAAACACATACTTATTCATACAGGAACTCTTCCAATCTCTCACTCTCACATATACTCACTTATAAACACCAATAGTCACATATACTAGTTTAAAACATATGTAGTTACTTATGAAGACACTATTGAGACAGTCATTCACTCACTAACACACCCATGCACACACTCATCCACCCATACAGTCCTGCACACATGCTGTCTTCAACACATACAAACAGTGAGTCACTCATTCATGCATCTATGCACTACGTAATACCCCCCACCGCACCATGAAGACACTCAGACACTCATACTGATACTCAAAAAACCAACTATTAACCTATATAGACACTCATGTAGCTACTCACCAACCCATGCAGCCACTTATATACAAAGTGAGAGACTGATACATGTATTTACACATTTAAACATTACTCACTAAGCCATGTATTCAAAAAGATACACTTAATCAGTCAGTTATACAATCAATTTTTCAGAAACAAATCATCAATTTAGACACTTATATACTCATTTATTCTTCCATCGACCTTGAGATATACATATATAAAACATATTTAATTTTCAGAAAAACACACATTCACTGGATGATGTCATCAGTGATGTCATCAGTGATGTCATCAGTGATGTCACTGACCATGTCATGAGTGATGTAATATGTGACGTCATCAGTAGTGCATTGCGGGCGCGCGAGTTATAGTTAGCTGAACTAACTATAACGGGGGAATTTCATTGGTTTTTTCCATAGGACCTTTAGACACAGCTACAGCCAGAACGGCTGAACAGAATTACTTTAAATTTGGCAGAGAGGTAGTCCTCAGGTCAAGGAAGTGCCTTTTGTAGGTTTGGTGTAAATCTGTTCAGTAGATTCTGAGAAAATAGCCTTTAAATCAATATATATATCTGAGCCAGCTTACGGTGCGCTTACGGTGCGCTTACCGTACGCGTACGGTGACGTGCGCGAGCGCGATTCTGATTGGCTCTTAGATCTTAGTAAACATTCGAATCGGTCGAAACCAGGAAGCGGCGGCCGCCATTTTCTCACTCGCAATCTGACAGGGGGATGAAATTCAAAGTGCAAAAACATATAAAGGGGCTGTTTAGACAGCTCCCAAGCACCTAGCCATGTCGAGGGTGTCCCCAACGATCCCCCAAGTGAAAAAAGGCAATTTTAATTTTTTCGAAAATTTCGCCGATTACGCTTACCGTATGCGTACGGTAAAAAATAATAAAAAAAAAAAAAAAATGTCCACATTCTCCCCACCCCGTGTGCAAATGGAGCCCGCAGGGCACCATTTGTGCATGGCTTATTACATTAAATGCAAAACATATATTTTACCTGTCACAACGATGCTCATCATATGTCCTCCATGTGCGCACGGTGCGCGAAGCGCATCGTGCGTTCATGGCCCATCTAGCGTAACGTGGGCACGCGGTGCGCGAAGCGACGCGCACCGTGCGCGCACGGAACGAACTGCGTTAAGTGGGCGCGCACGCCACAAATGGCGTAAAGTAACTTAGCATTTAAAAAACCGTACAAATTCACTGAAAAAACCATAGGTTTCACACACGTTATAGTTAGGAAATAGCATTTAAAAAACCTTGCAAATTCACTGAAAAAACCATAGGTTTCACACATGTTATAGTTAGCTGGAGATTTTACAGATAAAAAACCAATGAAATTCACCCGTTATAGTTACTGTAGGCAACTATATCTCACGCGACCGTAATCCTCTGCTGATGACATATGTGTCTTTATGAAAAAAAAATATTTGTAATATATGTATAGCTAAAATTTAATGGAAGAAGACATGGGCAAATAAGTGTCTAAATACAGTATTAGCATCAGCAGAGGATTGCAGTCGCGTGAGTTATAGTTGCCTACAGTAACTATAACGGGGGAATTTCATTGGTTTTTTATCAGTAAAATGTCCAGCTAACTATAACATGTGTGAAACCTATGGTTTTTTCAGTGAATATATATATATTTTGGAGAAGTGTGGCTCAATGATTAGAGCGACAGAACCTGATGCAGAGGTCTAGCCCGGGACCAGGGTTCAATTCCCCGCCTCGGCGGTTCTTGGGCTCAAAAATTCCACGGACCTGATAATTCTTGCCTCGGTGCCATTCCAATCATGGAGTCCCACTCTGAAACTCTGGGCAATAGCTTGCTTAATCTCCAGAACAGCCCCCACAACGCTAAGGATGCCTGGCCTCCACCTTGGGGGTGCCCAGGAGTGGACGCCTCACAGGGAAAGCCAGGATGGGTTCCACAGCGGTATTCGTACAAGCGCCTTGAGACCCTTGCGGGTGAGTAGTGCGCTATGCAAGTATCAATTTACAATTTATATATATATGTATATATAAAACACTCATAAACTTTTTAGAAAAACTCACAGTCTTCGGATGATGTCATTTGAGATGTCTTGAGTGATGTCATGAGTGATGTCACTGGCCATGTCATGAGTGATATAATATGTGAGGTCATAAGCAGTGCATAGCGGGGGAGAAGTTATAGTTAGCTCAGCCAAAAGCCATTTCCTATGGAAATGCAGATCAGCTATAAGTACCCCATAGTGACCACCAGTGGGTAATAACAATACATATAGTTACTACCCAGAGTTGGTCACCATGTGGTACTTTTAGCTGATCTGCATTTCCATGAAAAATTGCTTTTTTGGTTTGCTAATAACTTTGGTGATGTTTGGTGAATCTTCACAAACTTTCCAAAACAGTAATTATTTATTATGCCTCAAGCTGGGGCATAGAAAAAGGTGGTATGGTCCCAAAATGTAAAATCTTCATGCATTTTCCGTGGGCTTTTTTGGAGTGTGGAGCTCCCGTACTGCTAGCATCCAGGGAACTGCTTCTGGGAGACAGTGGCCCTGCATAATGGTGGAGGGAAGATTTGCACAGGACGGAGGAGTCCCGTTTCAGATTTGATGCTCACAGCAGGAAGCATAACAAAATGCCGCTTTAAGATAAGAATCTATTGGAGGCACAGAGGAGGCAACGCGGGCTTCAAAATAGTCAAGTAAGATCCTGCTACACCTGCACCACTAACTGATGGTCCAGAATGCCTTGGAGACGCGCTAACCGCTGCAGACAAGGGGAGGACAGGAGAGACAAACACAACGAGGCAATAAGAAAATATGTCTCTGGACACTGTAAAAGGGGTTGAACATGGACTAATTGGCCAACCTAGGATACTAAAGAAGATTAGTTAGCAGATTTCGGGTCAAAAGTGACTTCAAGGTGGTACACTAGGTACCCCTTAAAGGAAGCGATTGCACGGGTAGCCGTGCAGGTGGCCCATAAAGCTGTGGGTGCGGCTTACGACTATTAAAGATTTTACAGCACGCCATCCATTCTGCATTTGCCTACTTCTCTACCCTTCGGTGTTGATGTGGTTTAATTATGCTGCATAGGAGCCAAACAAGTGAAGGATAAACAATTCTGACTGATAGATTCCCAGGTCGACAGCTTCAAAGAGATACATTAAGAGTCAGTTTCCATACAGGCAGTTCTGGAGGCGGCTCATATAGGTGTGGGAGCAGCCTGTGACTCCCTAAGTCCCTTGTGTTATGGTTGATAGTCTTCCTCTCCCCTATTGGCTCAATGAACCGACATTCAATACATGAGGCGACAGGAAGAGTTTGAGTTTTGGCAAAGTTCATTAAGAGCTCCAGGCCTTGCAATTACCAGGCAGCTTTGGGAGGGGCAGGCATTAAAACTATGAAACTGGAAGGCAGATGGAACATAGAGAACATCTTAAAATTCCCTTGAGGTAAGAAAAAGAACAACCATGACCGGTGGATAAACAGATGAAGCAACGACCCACTACCCCAGTGGGCCCAGTCAACCAAGAGAGTGCCTCTAATACTCATAGAGAAAGGAACTTAATTCTTGTGAAAAGACAAATGGCATGCAAAAAGACAAAGATTCTTCAGATGCAATCTTGATCCCCCCTCAGTCACCTCTAATTCAATCTTCAGAGAATCTTCTCTGGATTGTGACTTTAAACCTTGGAGCTACAGACAAAATATTAGCAGAACAACCGCCTGTGCTGGGTGAGTTGTTACAAAAGATATTAGGAGAGCTAAGAGAGATAAAAAATTTGCAAGACAGGCCCCATATGGAACTACATGAACAAATTAACAAAATAAATGAACATTTCCAACAAATCAACCTCAAGCTGACAGAGGTAGAGCAAAGGATCTATGATCTCGAGGATTTTAAAATCAAGTCAAATATTTCTATTTGAAATAGAAATCTGAGATAACTGAGATACAGATGAAGCTAGAAGCGATGTAGAATAGATCCTGCCACTCAAATCAACATTTTGTAGGGACCCTGGAAAGGCAAGAGAGTGGTCAAGATGCTAGTAAGTTTATCTTGGAGTTGGTCAGAGAGTATGTGATCCCGGATCATCAAGCTATAATGGAGGATCTTACTTCTATGCATGGGCATAGTGTTCTCTCTTTCTAGCCCTCAAACGCAAGATATCCACAAACTTTCTTGGTTCATTTTGGAGACTTCCATATAGAAGACATTTTTTATCATGGCAATTCAAACCAAGGGTTTTCAAACATCCAACAATTTTGCATTTAAAATCTTTTCAGATATGTCTGTGGTGGCAGAAAGTCGTTGGTGAAAACTTGAGGTGAACATTGAACTTTTTGAGAAGTAGGGCATACTCACAGGTCTGGTCCAGCACTCTAAGCTCAAAGTTCTTTTGGATGGACAATTTTCTGTCTATGTCTCAGTGGAGCAAGATAACACATGTTTTGCAGTCTGTTGCTCAGAAAGGAATAGACAAAAGGAACTGCTGAAAGGCATATTTAAAGAGACTGTAATCATTTATATGTAATTCCTGTGAAATGTCATCTTATGTCTGTCTCTTTGTTCCTCTTTTCTCGTTTTAGTATGGATTTCACTTAGTAACCTTTATATATTTTCTTTGTTCATGCAGGGATTTCTTTTGATTCCCCCATTTGTTTTCTTTTTCTTCTCCATTGTTTCATCTTTTTTCGTCTTCCCATTTTAGCAGAATCATTAAATTGCATACCTAAGTCGCTGATATTGCTTGTAGTAAGATATGGTTCCTAGATTGCTGAAAGTAATTTCATGTAATGACAATGACTTCAATAATATATTTACATTTGAGGCGATGTTAGCTTTGTTTAGGACATTACGAGAGAGTATCATTTTCTTCCAAGAAACTCACCTTAAAGTTACAAGCCCCTGCTTAAAAACACCAGGCTATATCCAACACATTTTCTTCGCATCTTCCGATGCTGCAATATGAGGAGTAGCAAATTGTTTCATTAAAGAATTACCATGTGAAATACTAGAGGTAACCAGAGATATGGCTGCTAGATGGATTTGGGTGAAAACTAACGTCTAAAACCAATTAGTAAACTTTGTAAGTTACTAAGGTCCCACAGATATTTCACACCTGGACCTAGAGACTATATGCAATATTCAAAAGAGGCACCTGGCTTCCTAGTAATAGTGGGTGACATCAATTTACTTCCTAACACCTCCATTGATTGATCTGGTATCAATAAACTTCGGAATAAACCTAAATCCATCAAGATGTTTTGAAGCAGGATCTTGACTTAGTGGAGCTTTGGTGCATTGACCACCCAAAATGGAAGCAATTTACTTAGCATTCTAAAAGGCTCAGCTCAGCTTCACTTATAGATTTTTCCTAATTTCTTACACTCTTTGTCGAGGCCAGTCAGAAATAATAGTCAATGCATTTTCAGACCACTTGTTAATCTCATTAGATCTCTGTCTGCCAGCTTCACAGAACGAAAGGCCCAGATTGGTATTTGAGAAGACTTCATTGACCAATGAAAGCTGGGTAGAACAGATACGTCAAGCCTTGGAAGTTTTTTGAGAGCGTAATATGGTTACGGCCTCTCGCTTCTTGGTCTGGGGAGCACTGAAAGCATTCTTCGGGGGATAGGTCATAGCTTTTCAGGCAAGACAAAAACAATTAGAAAAGATAAAATGTCAACAGGTGCATGAATTGACACTAAATCAGGCAACCATGGCATTTAATTTAACTCCGACTTTGGTAACAAACAGAGTGGCTGCTCAGGTGAGGCAGAATCTGCAAGAATACTTTGTCAGTAGAAACATTAAATCACAACACATATCTTCAATAAAGATATGAAGAGATCAAGCACATGGCAAAATATTTGGCCTGGACAGTCAAGCATAAAAACAATATCAATTAAATCAAAACATTTTTTGATCCAGATATAAGCAGAGTAGTATATCAGCCTCAGGCGATAGCTGAGGTCTTTAGGGGTCACAACATAAAGTTGCATTCAGATTCTTACAGCTTTCCTATGGAGACATTAAAAAGATGGCTTGATGGTATCACTATCTCAGTAATAGCAACAGATCAAGGGGAAAGCATCATCGCTCCGTTTTCTATGACTGAAGTTATGCAGGTGATTAACTCCTCTCCCAATGCCAAAGCATGTGACAAGGAACGGATACCTGCATAAGTTAATAAATATTTTTTTCCCACAACTGAACATTTTTAGTCAGGCTCTTGAATCAGATTATTTTAGACTGCGAAATGCCCAATACGTTTACTGAATCTGTAATTGTCAGCTTTCTAAAAAAAAAAAGCAGATGAGGTTACAAAGCCTTATTGTCTGACCAGTCTGCATAACAGTGAATATAAATTACTCACTAAAAATTTAACAAGCAGATTAGCACTCATAGCCCAATAGATTGTTCATATAACGAAGAAAATGGTTTCCTGCCCAGTAGAGGCATCACTACAAACACAAATGATCTGATTCAAGCAATTGACTATTATAATATTCAGGAAAACAAAAGCAATTTTGTAAATGTTAAATGCGGAAAAGGTGTTTGACCTTGTCCAATGGGAAGTCTTATTTGCAATCCTATTGAAATTTGCTTTTCATCCTAAATGTATTCTTTTACTCAAAAACCTCTACATAAATGAAAGGGCCCATATAGATATCAATTGGAGACCAGCAGGAGAAATTATTATTAGTCAGGGAACTCGTCTAGAATGTCCTACGCCACCCATCCTGTATAAATTATTTATTGAACTGTTAGCCTGTTCCGTACGTCAAGACCTCAATATTAATCCTCCAGTCACTGGAGCAGCTAAATTGAAACTGTCAGAAGCTGACTCTGTATATACTATACCAAAGTAAGGTATAGTGTGCACGGACTCCAGGGAGTCCCCAGAGGTATAGCAGAGGCTAAATCAGGTAAGTACAACAGCTCTCTTTGTGGTAGTGTGGGCGAGGATTTAGGCTTATCCAGAGGGTGTGTTAAGCATTTATTGCCTTCACTCAATCAAGACTGATGGCACACATTCAGAGACAGAATCCAGACCAATTGGGTAAGTATAAAAAAGCTATACTTGTATTTTATTTTATTTCTAGAACCAAGCAGGCCTTGGTACAGATAGGCAAAATATACTTTCAATTGTAAACGTTTACATAGACATGCAATTGAGGAGGGATTTGCAGTTATTACAGGTTTGTATCACTTTAAAAAATGCAGTTTGAATTACACAGTAATTACTTTCAGAATACGTTTAGTTACTTTTGGATTACTTTGAGGACTGGGTGGTATGCCTAGATACCACACCTAGGGTTCTTACAATACACAGTAAGTAAGACTTTGCAATGTAGTTCTTTCTTTCTCCATACAATCATCAGTTCAACACTTACAACATTTTAGGGCCAAAATCTTTTAACATGGGTTCCTACGGGAGAAAAAGTGTTAGCGGTTTCTCTGGTAATGACACGACATACAAGTGGGAGTTTTGGGGGATAGGACCAAGGTTTCCCAAGGTCTAGATGGGTACTTGGGTTGCACGACCAGTGGCACTGGGGTGGCCGGGTGCAGCGTGCAGGGGCCTAATGTTAGTTAATAGGGCTAATGGGGCCTTCTGTTAGGGACTGGTGACAAGCAGGCCACTCGGGTGTGGGAGCAAAGCTCCTGGGGTTAAGGTCAACACTGCAGGGGCCAATGACCAGCACAGGAGCTGCACCACCAGCGGCACTGGGGTTGCCGGGTGCATGGTGCCTACAGGACATCGTGGACCATGTGCTTTTCAATATAGACCTTGGGTTTGACAAAGTTGCTGCAGGCTCGGGCAGGGAGACCTCCTGAAGGTCACCACCAGCTGGTGAGGTAAGTTGTGTTCTTGGGGGATGCCTGGACACCATTGGTTGGGCCACCCAAGGCTGTGAGGTGTCAGATGCAGGGGTGTCTTCTGGCGTCGGGTTTTCTTAGCAGCTCCGGTCGCTGTCAGGGGGACCCTTCAAGTGAAGGCAGCAGGCATCATCTTGAGGCTTGAGGAGGTCGGGAATCACCAGATTCCAAGTCAGGATCACTGCGGAGACTTTTTCAGGGTGTTGGGCCACTGTAACTTGGGCCGTGGGTGTCGGGAGCAGAGTGGTGCAGAACCACAGAGTCGCCGGAATCCGGATTCTGGGCTTGGAGTCTTTCTTGAGCAAATCTTGGGTTCACAGGAGACAGAGTCTGTAAGGTGAGTGCAGGGCAGATCCTCTGGGCTATGGGGGGCTGCTGGCTGATGGATACGCCGGTTTCTTTGTTGGAGGCAGGTCGGAGTGGACATGCCAGTATGGCTGGGGTCAAAGCAGTAGTTGTCCCCTTCTTCCTGGGTCAGCATGGCTTTTCGGTGCTTCTTCTTTCTTCCTCGAATCTGAGGAGGCAATGTTCAGGTTGCCCCTAAATACTAGATTTAGGGGTATTTAAAGGGGTTTACAGGTCGGGACCAGTGGGTCCCGTCCTTGAGGAGGGTACACCCCCTATTATGCCACCCTCCAGTAGGAGGGGACATGAGCCTCTCCCTAATCGGCTGAGTCCTCTCATCTTTAAGATGGAAGGGACTGAGAGGTGTGCTTCACCTCGCTTCCCCCACCTGAGTGGAGGGGTTTGTAGTTTTCAAAATTATATAAGGTACTATTCCCTTATGGTACTCTAAATAGATTAGCCTTATATAGCTAAATATAACAGTGGTAGTCATCCATATTGACAACCCACTGAGCTATAATAATAAAGAATATGTTTTATAGAACAGGTTAGTCTTGGACAAGTGGCAGCCATCTTGTATACTGGCCACCATCTTATATTATGGTTATGTATAAGCACGCGGCGAGCTCAAAACTGCGAACGAGGTAGGCCCAGACAGTTGCGCCATGATACTTGTTGTTCACCTGATAAGTATACGCCCAGTTTCGTTTCTTTACTCAATAAGGTGTGCTGCCTCGCTTATGAATAAGCCTTTCTGTGTGCGTAAGTAATATTCTATTTGCAGCACCTCTCCCACGTTGGGAAGAGCAGGGATACAGCTGACTGACCTTGGCTAAGAGATACCGTGTGCCCGCCTCGGGCTGGTGATGTACGCCCCTCTGCCTCCCTAAAGTACGCATCCCAAAACCTGTAACTTTCCCTTGTAGGAGTGCTCTAGAGGTTTATGATGTGTTTGATGTATCATACTATGCTGCGTATCATTATTGAGTCCATTAGCAAGCATTGCATGGTGCATGTTGTATTTGGGCTCCTCTGCAGAGTATAGATAATAAACTGCTTGTTTGCATTCTCTACTGGCTGACTGACTCTTCATTGATATAGGTAAGGCCGAGAGGTGGTTTAGTAACCTGAGTGACCCTAGATGGGTCACTTCTATCAGGTTGGCAAAGGTGGGCACACCTCTCTTCCTAGCTTAGTTTTCCTGCCAATTCTCCTGCCTAAAGTGGGGGCATAACAGGTTGGAGCCAGTTGCTGGGGGCAGCAAAAGCTAGGAACAGCTTCCAAAGGTGGCAGGCTTCATGGACCCAGCTCATCCTGGGTGAGGAGGCATGACACCTCTGCCCAGGATGTGCTTTGCCTCTGGACCCAGAGAGTGTACGCTCTCTACCCAGGGGTCCAGAAACCTGTCTGGTGGTGGCAAATGGCAGGCAGCCATTCTGAAACCATTCCAGGGCTAGTCGTTTTTCTGGGGGCATCTCTATTATGCCCACTGAGTGCATTTTACATTAAATCCCACACTGGTATCAGTGTGGGTTTAATGTGCTTCGACATTTGCTACCGAACTTCCCAGGTTTTAGTAAAGCCTTTATGGAGCTGTGGGGTTCGAAATGACCAACTGCTAGACCATATACTCTTTATGACTTTACTACACTTAAAATGTTTAAGGATAGACTGAGACACTGTAGGGCTACTGGGTTCATGCCACTGTACCCTCACCTGAGGGCTAGTGTACCCTGCTAGAAGGGTAAATTATTGAGGCCTCAGGCCGTGGGTATTAGGCATAGCACAGAGGGATGTGTGGCATGTCGAGTCTTCACTTTCTCTGCACCAAAGCACGCAGCCTGCAAGATCAATGTGTGGGTCTAAAGGTACAGGGCCTCCAAGGGTAGCACAATAGTTGTTGCAGCCCTTAGAGGCCTTCTCTGGTCATAGTGCCATTGGTACCCATTGTACCTTTTACAAGGGGCTTACCTGTGGCCAAAGATGTGCCAATTGTGGGAACAAAGGTACAGTTTTGGGAAAGAGCACAGGCCCTGGAAACCTGATTTGCAGGGCACAGGGCACATCAAGTCTTGTAACATCAGCGGTCAGGCAAAAAGTGCGGGGTAACCATGCAAAAAGGGGAACTTTCCAACACCACTCCAAATCTGAAAAGGCCATCTGCATTGGCATGAGCAGTCCCTGGTCTATGTTCCACTGTAAAGGTCATTCCCTGTCGGGATGTGGACCATCTCAAACGTTTTGGGTTTTCCCCTTTCATCTGCATTAGCCATTTGAGAGGTCTGTTGTCAGTTTGAACTAGGAAGTGAGTACCAAACAGGTATGGTCTCAGCTCCTTCAGAGACCAAACGACAGCAAAGGCCTCCCTCTCAATGGCACTCCAGCGCTGTTCCCTGGGGTGTATCCTTCTGCTTATGAAAGCAACAGGTTGGTCTTGTCCATCATCATTTGTTAGGGATAGGACCACTCCTATCCCTGGCTCAGAGGCATCAGTCTGCACAATGAACTGCTTGGAGTAATCTGGAGCCTTGAGAATAGGTGCTGAGCACATTGCCTCTTTTAGGGTGTCAAAAGTATTTTGCCAGCCACCTGTCCAGTTCACTTTCTTGGGCATTTTGTTGGAGGTAAGTTCTGTGTGGGGAGTCACAATGGACCCATATCCATTCACAAACCACCTATAGTATTGTCAAGCTAAGGCATTCCCTGACTTGGGTCTAGGTTGTTGGAGCTTCCTAATCCAGAATTGTCTGGATTTTGGTTTGTAGTTGTTGGGCTTGGCTTCCACCTACAAGTTGCCCCAAGTACACAACTGTCCCCAGTCCTACCTGGCATTTGGATGCATTGATAGTTAGGCCTGCAGCTTGCAGGGCCTGTAAAATCTTCCCCAGGTGGACCAGGTGATCTTGCCAGGAAGAGCTAAACACAACAATATCATCAAGATAAGCTGCACTAAAGCCTTCCAACTCAGCAAGGACTTGATTCACCAACCTTTGGAAGGTGGCAGGGGCATTCTTTAGAGCAAAAGGCATCACACTGAACTGGAAGTGCCCATCAGATGTGGAGAATGCTGTCATTTCTTTTGCTACCGGGACCATGCCACTTTGCCAGTACCCTGCAGTTATGTCACAGGTACCTAAGTATTTGGCAGCCCCTAACTTGTCTATCAATTCATCAGCTCTGGGGATTGGGTGTGCATCTGTCTTGGTGACAGCATTGAGGCCTCTGTAGTCCACACAAAACTTCATTTTTCTATTTCCACCCTGTGGATGAGGTTTGGGGACTAGGACCACTGGGTTGGCCCATGGACTCTCAGAAGGCTCAATGACCCCCAACTCCAGCATCATGTTGACTTCAGCTTTGATGTTTTCCTTGACTTGGTCAGCCTGGCGATCGATTTTTGTTTCGACAGGCAAGCTGTCTCCAGTGTCCACATCACGGGAACACCAGTGTGTCTGACCAAGGGTCAAGGAAAGAGCTGTGCATACTGTTGCAGAATCTGTCTGCAATCAGCCTGCTGTTGGGCAGAGAGGGTGTCTGAGTAGACAATTCCATCCACTGACCCATCTTGGGGGATGTAGGAGAGGAGGTCAGGGAGAGGTTCACTTTCCATTTCCTGATCCTTATCAGTAACCATGAGCATGGTTACATCAGCCCTGTCACAATAGATCTTGAGGCAGTTCACATGGATCACTCTTTTGGGGGACCTGGTAGTGCCTAGGTCTACCAAGTAGGTGACCTCACTCTTTTTCTCCAGGATGGGGTAAGGGCCACCCCATTTGTTCTAGAGGGCCCTTGGTGCCACTGGGTCCAAAACCCACACCTGTTGCCCTGGATGGAATTCTACCAGTGCAGCGTTTTGGTCATACTGGAGCATCTGGAGTTCCTGGCTGGCATCAAGGTGTTTGGATTATTTCTGCATGCACTCTGACATCCTGGAACGAAGGCCTAATACATAGCCCACTGCATCCTGCTTTGGTACATGATGGAGACTCTCCCATCCTTCCCTCACAAGAGAGAGAGGTCCCTTTATAGGGTGGCCAAAGAGAATTTCAAAGGGTGAAAACCCTACTCCTTTCGGAAGCCCCTCTCTGTAGGCAAAAAGCAGACAGGGCAACAGAACATCCCATCTCCTTTTGAGTTTTTCAGGGAGTCCCATTATCATGCCTTTCAATGTCTTGTTAAACCTCTCAACAAGGCCATTGGTCTGTTAGTTGTTTTAAGTATGCAGACATGAAATTGGTACCTCGGTCTGATAGTACCTCCTTAGGAAACCCTACCCAGGTGAAGACACCAATGAAGGCTTTGGCTACCACAGGGGCTGTTGTAGTCCTAAGGGGAATGGCTTCAGGATACCTAATAGCATGATCCACTACTACTACTATGAACTTGTTTCCTGAGTCTGTGGGAGGTTCAAGTGGAGCTACTATATCCACTCCTACTCTCTCAAAGGGTATCCCAACCATGGGTAGTAGATTTAAGGGGGTCTTTGAGTGCCCTCCTATCTTGTCACTGGCTTGACAGGTGACACAGGAGCTTACAAACTCCTTCGCCTTTTGGGACATCTGGGGCCAAAAGAAGTGAGTGAACAATCTTTCCCAAGTGTTGGTCTGACCCAGATGCCCAGCTAGCAGGATGTCATGAACTAAAGTGAGTAGAAACTCCCTATACAACTGAGGCACTGCCACTCTCCTAGTGGCGCCATGTTTGGGGTCTCTGGCCTCAGTGTACAGGAGTCCTTCCTCCCAATAGACCTTGTGGGAGCCATTGACATCTCCCTGATCCAGTGCATTACCTTGCTGCCTCAGACCTTCAAGATGGGGCAGACCTGCTGCCCAAGGCACAGCTGTTCCCTAGAGGATCCCCCTGGTCCCAAGAACTCTATCTCGTAAGGTTCAAGCTCTCTGGGCTCAGTTCCCTCTGGGACTGACAAGTCTTCTCCCTGAGGAGAGGGGTCCTGATATTTTTGCTGCTTGGAACTAGTTTCACCAGTCTTCCTTCCTTTCCTCTTGGGAGATTGGGCCAATATTTCAAGATCCAACACTCCTTTTTCCTTTTTCACCCTGGGCTAGGAATTGTGTGCTTGTCTTTACACACACTATCTCAGGGATCTGCAGCATGGCTGCATGCGTCTTTCTTTTTTCTTCAGCCCATGCTGAGGTTTCCTGATCATTCCCAAGCAGACAGACAGCTGTGAGTTTCAGGCCACTACCTGTTTCAGGCCAGCAACCCTCCAGTCTAATATCACCATAGCCATAGCATGGTTAGTTGTGACACTTTCAGCATTGGTAACTGGATCGGTTTTTCCAGTTACGTATTGCTATGGGGAAACCAGTCTATCTTGCACCATAGTGATGCTGGCACCTGTCTCCCTCAGGGCTTCTATCTTAGTCCCATTAACTAGAGGGTACTGCAGGGATGTCTTTAAATTAGGGGGGCAGACAGCCAAGGTGGCTAACCCTCCTTCCCATTCAGAGACTAAAATAGCCTCATTGTGAACTGATTTGCTCTGGGCACACTATTGATGGCATGTGGAGATTTGCCATCCAAGTCGCAACTCGTGGGGAACTAGGGGCTGGTTTGTTGGGACCGGGAGCATCTCTAGTTTGGTGTCCCTTCTTGTTACAGTAAAAGCACCAGGCCTTTGCAGGATCAATATTTTTCCCTTGTTTCCAATAGTGGGCTAGGAAGAGTTCTTGGGCCCACCCCCCTGACAAGATTTTGGGGGGCTTTAGAAGACTCTTGTGTTTTATCTTTGGGTTTCTCACCCTCTTTCCCCTGGAGAGGCTTTTTGACCCCTTTCTGTTGGTCACACCCAGTGATTGTCTTGGTTACCCCTGTCTTGACCCAATGGTCTGCCTTCTTTCCCAATTCTTGGAGAGAAATTGGACATAGGTCTACCAGAAACTGATGCAACTTTCCAAAGATACAGTTTCTTGAAATGTGTTCCTTCATAAACAAATTGTAAAGCCCTTCATAATTCTACACTTTACTCCAAGTTAACCAGCCACCTAGTGTTTTTACTGAGTAGTCTATAATATCTACCTAGGACTGACTCAGTTATTTCTGAACCCCCCATCCCCTGAATGTAATTCTGTAGTCCACATTGGTGAGTCCAAATCCCTCAATCAGGGTGCCCTTCATGAGTTCATCGGACTCTGCTTCTGCCCCACTAAGGGTCAGAAGTCTGTCTCTGCACTTACCTGAGAACAGGTTCCAAAGGAGTGCCCCCCAGCGAGACTATCTCACCTTTCTGACTTCACAAGCCCTCCCAAAGGCTGTGAACCACTTTGTGATGTCATCACCATCCCAGATTTAGCGACACTCCCGTTTGGGATTTGAGGATCATAGGATAAATCCATTTCTAGATTTTGTACATTGCTGCCACCCTCCTAGGCCCATCTCTGCTCTCTCCTTCTCTAGATCTAGGAGCCTAGTGTCTAGGTCTAGTCTTTTGGTCATCCTTACTAAAAGGAAATGCTCCTCAGTAAAGTTGTCCTCACTGTCTGGTATGGAGTTGGCCGTACCTTTGTAGGAGCCAGACCCTGTACCTCTTGGGTATGGAGGGTAGGACACAAAGTTCCCTTCCTCCCTAAGTAGTTGAGGTGGTTGGTCTAAGACGTCTTCGTCCTCACTACTTTCCTCATTCTCCTTAAGGTCTTCACCTTCTTCTGTGGTGTGGTCCCTTGCATACCCTGACACGAACTCCTGAAGTTGTATTCTGGTAGGGTTGGACCCAGTTCTTATTTGCTTATCTTTACAGGGAAGCCTTAACACTCTAACCTGTAGGTTGGAGTAAGGGGTGAGGTTGAGCTCCTCAGCCATATTCGCTGCATTGCTCGTTATATTTCTAACGTGGGTTTTCTTTATAGAAGACCTATACTAACAGTTCTAGATACTTCTCCCCTAACTTCAGTGACCTTAATGTATTCTAAAAGGGCTACAACAACTTAACACAAGGCCCTAACAAGACTTTTACAATTTTTGAAAAAATAGTAAATTCAAAAAACTGAGTTGTACTAAAGCCAATTTCTGGATTCTTGTCTTGTGATCAGAGGTTGACTAAGTTAGCCCCATAAATACAAGGCTTTACATCCCACCGCTGATCCACCAATGTAGGAATCTGGCTCGGTATATACTATACTAAAGTAAGATATAGTGTGTACACAGTCCAGGGAGTCCCTAGAGGTATAGCAGGTAAGTACTAAGAGCTCTCTTTGAGATAGTGTTGGCGAGCAGTTAGGATTATCCAGAGGGTGTATTAAGCATGTATTGCCTTCACTCAATCAAGACTGATGGCAAAAGTTCAGAGACAGAATCCAGATCAATTGGGTAAGTGTAAAAAAGGGATACTTGTATTTTATTTCTAGAACCAAGCAGGACTTGCTACAAGTAGGTAAAATATACTTTCAATTGTAGACGTTTTCATAGAAATGCAATTGAGGATGGATTTGCAGTTATTGCAGGTTGTATCACTTTAAAATGAATTTTGAATTACACGGTAATTACTTTCAGAATACTTTTAAGTTACTTTTGGATTACTTTGAGTACTGGGGTGGTATGCCTAGATACCATACCTAGGGTTCTTACACACACGGTCAGTAAGACTTTTTATATTTTGTAGTTTAGTTCTCTTTTCTCCATACAAACATCAGTTCAGCACTTAGAGCATTTAAGGCCCAAAATCTCTTAACTGGGGTTCCTATGGGAGAAAAAGTTTTAGCGGTTTCTCAGGTAAGTAAACATAATACAAGTGGGAATTTTGGGGATTAGGACCAAGGTTCCCCAAGGTCTAGATGGGCACTCGAGTTGCACCACCAGCGGCACTAATGTGGCCAGCTGAAGAGTGCAGGGGCCCAATGTTAGCCAAGGGGGCTAATGGTGCCTTCGGTTAGGGACTGCTGACAAGCAGGCCACTCGGGTGTGGGAGTAAAGCTCCTGGGGTTATGGTCAGCACTGCAGGGGTCAACAACCAGCACAGGAGCTGCACCACCAGTGGCACTGGGGCAGCCAGGTCCTGGGTGGCAAAAAGATGTCATGGACCCTGTGCTTTTCAATGGAAATCTTTGGTTCAGCAAAGTTGCTGCAGGCTCGGGCAGGGAGACTTCCTGAAGGTGACGACAAACTGGAGAGGTAAGTTGGATACTTGGGGATGCCTGGACACCTTTGGTTGGGCCTCCCAAGGCCGTGTAGAGCGCCCGGTGCAGGGGTGTCTTCTGGGTTTGGCTTTTCTTACCAGCTCCGGTCGGGGAACCCTTCATGTGGAGGCTGCAGGTGTCATCTTGAGGATTGAGGGAGGTCGGGGATCACCAGATCCCAAGTCAGGATCACCAGGGAGACCTCCTTGTAGTGTTGGGCCACTCGAACTCGGGGTGTGGATGTCGGGTGCAGAGTGCTGCAGAATCTCGGAGTCGCCGGAATCTAGAATCTGATCTTGGGGTCTTTGTTAAGCAAATTTGGTGCTCACGGGAGACAGAGGTAAGGTTCAGGGTTGCACCTAAATATTATATTTAGGGGCATTTAAAAAGGGGGGTGTAGGTCAGGACCAATGGGTCCCTTCATTGGGGTGGGTGCACCCCCTATTCTGCCACCCTGCATTGGCTGTGTCCCCTCATCTTCAAGATGGAGGGGACTGAGATGTGTGCTTCACCTCGCTTCCCCCACCTGAGGGGTGGGTATGGCAAAGTTGGGCACACCTCTCTTCCTAGCTTGCTTTTCTCACCAATTCTCCTGCCCAAAGTGGGGACAGAATGAGTGGGAGACAGTTGCTGGAGGCAGCAAAAGCAGGAACAGATTCCAAAGGCAGCAGGCGTTTGAAGCTTCCTCTTCGTAGACCCAATGGACCCAGTCCATCCTGGGAGAGGAGGCGTGAAACCTCTGCCTAGGATGGGCTTGGCCGCTGGACCCAGAGAGCATAGTCTCTCTAACCATGGTTCCAGAAACCTGTCTGGTGGTGGCAAATAGCGGGAAGGCATTAAGGAACCACAACAGGGTGGTCTTTCTTCAGGGAAAATCTCTAAGTTGCCCTCTAAGTGCATTTTACATTATATCCCACACTAGCATCAGTGTTGGTTGAATGTGCTTAGAAGTTTGCTACCAAACTGCCCAGGTTTTTGTAAAGCCATTATGGAGCTGTGGAGTTTTGTAATGACCAACTCCCTGACTATATACTCTTTTATTGCTGTACTACACTAAGAATATATATAAAAGATTTTGTCCTCTGGGGGGATTGACAACTATTACTTCAGCTTTCATTCACCATCTATCCACCACTCACTCTAGGATCACTCGTGCTAGTTTGTATGTTGGCACAAGAACTATTCATAAGTCAAATTCTGACATTAGTTTATTATCAAAAAGAAGGGTTACCTTTATACAGTGTATTTCATCAACTACAATTCAATAAAAGACCTTTTCCTCCAAAACTCAGGATTAAAAACAATATGTCAAACACCTTTCACTAATTTATGAACGAAAGTTTTTCCAAAAAATAGACTAATAATAGACAATAGGATCTGTCATTGATCGCCACAATCAAAAATGAAGGTTAGACCCCCTTTGGTATGTGTCAAAATATATCATCAATGTCTACCCTTCATACATATACAAACAAATTTGTGGCTGTTTGAGAGCGTCAACACGTTTCGAAGGACTAGTCAGATCATGCCTTCTTTTTCAAGACCATAAACATTTTCAACTTCCGTTCTTTAAAACTCTATAAACATAAGCAAATGCAGTTTTTTAAAAAAAGCCATGTAATATAAAATGTTTTCAAAACAAAATACATTGTAAAACATTTCTATACATAATGCAGCAGACTTCTTAATGTAATAAACCCTCACATAAGACTTTGCGAGTATTCAGTTTCATGTTCAAAATGGGAGAATTTCTTTGTGCCAATACACCAACCCACTCATCCTTATTATTCACTATACACCTACCACCTTGAATCATTCACATGGATTCGACGACATTTCTACTTCACAGGAGCCAACCAATATAAACTCGTCTGCTGTTTCATGGCCATCCTTTCATTATTACCAAGGAAGACTGATGAGTATTCATAACTTATTCAAGGTGAGGGAGCTTCCCTTCATTTAGTGCCGTCTCTTCAGTTGTATGGGTCCCGTTCGTTCCAATGCATATCTAAGGATACCCAACCAGAAAATAGTGAGCATGCATATCTCCTCAACTCTATTTAAGACTGATTCTTGACTGCCTCTTCTTTATTTCTAATCAGGATTAATCTATTATGCCCACGAGGATTTTAATTTCTCTCCTTACCTCTACAATAATTTTGATGTGGAGCGCCAGCGAATCCTATCTTGTGGCCACCTCGGTTTTTAATACAATAATCCCAGGTTATCGTTCTGTTCTATTATAAATAATAAAAAGACCCAATGGTCAATCAAATGTCTTATTCTATATGTTAATATGAACATATTTTTTATGATACAATGTTGTGTATACTTATCTACTTTGTACCTGAAGATAGAATTCCTCTGTTCCTTCCAGTCACTTCCTTGTTCTTTATTCTGTATGTTTCCTTTCCAATAAGCTGTTGTCTTTGTTCTATATATTTTTTGAATGGAGCCCGACTGCTCTGTTAGTCAGTATCGATTTTTCAATTACGATTTTCAGGCTATTGTGCTCTAAATAGATAAACACAAGAGTATATCTACTAACTCATTGGGAGTCATTTTCAAACGGAAATATCACACTGATTTTAAGCTTTTTTATTCCTATTCTATACCGCATCTAATTCCTATTTGTGAAACTCATACAGGTATTAAAGACGCCCCATTTCCCATTAGTTACACTCCACGAGTATATAACTTTTTTTAACGATACTCCGGTCGTGCTAAGAATAGACTTAGACACTGCAGGTTTTCAGGACTCATGCTACTGTCCCCTCACCTGAGGGCTAGTGCACCCTGCTAGAGGGGTGACTTACCTAGGCCTCAGGTAGTGGATTGTAAGTGTGGCATGCAGGGATATGTGCCTTGTCAACTCTTCGCTTTTCTCTGCACCAAAACACGCAGCCTGCAATGGCAGTGTGTGGGTGTTAAGCTACAGGGCCTCTAAGGGTGGCACAATAGGTGCTGCAGCCCTTAAAGGCCTTCTCTGGTCACAGTGCCCTCAGTACCCATGGTACCTTTTACCTGGGGCCTACCTCTAGCCAGAGATGTGCCAATTGTGGGTACAATGGTACAGTTTTGGGAAGGAGCACAGGCCCTGGGTACCTGATTGGCACATCAAGTCTGGTGGTATTAAAGGTCAGGCAAAAAGTGGGGGTAATCACGCAAAAGGGGCACTTTCCTACAGAAAATATTTGCTGATGATATGATTTTGTATCTAGCTGCAGAAAAGGCTTATATTTTGCATACCTTTTCAAAGATCAACAAATTTACAGATATAGGCGGCTATAAGATTAACCACTCTAAGTCACAGTCTCTAGTCTTTAATTGTTCATCAGAAATCATGCCACAAATAATGAAAGTCCATCATTCCCCAGTTAGCCCAATAAGATATTTAGAAATCTATGTTACCCCTACAATCAAGGATTTAATTAAATTAATCAATTATAGTTCTACATTCACGAAGATACGTATATTGTTAAACCAATGGCAGAATTTGCCAACGACAATTATTGGTTGGGTTGCCCTGTTTAAAATGAATATTTTACTGCTATTTATATTTTTATTTGAAAATATTATGATTAAAATTACACAATCATTTTCTGATGCAGTTGATTCAGAAATACAACATTTTATTTGGCAAGGGAAGAAGCCCGGGCGTTAAATTCAGACCATTTAACTGAACATTGATGAGGGAGGGCTGGCACTTCCTAGAATGAAATCACGCTATCAGACGGCATTCTTGGACTGACAGTCAAGTTCTGCAAAGAATATTTTGAGCAGCTGTAATTATTATCTAAAGAACATGCTAAACATAACAGAAATCAAGTTTTTTCAAAAATTCCCAGGTTACCTAAGAGATAAAGATTTAAGACAAGACTCCCCAGGTTATAATGGAGAGATTCAACGGGATTTGGGAAGAATAGAAAGTCCCGCGTTTCCATCCATATTTGAAATTGGCCAAATGCATTCCATTATGATTGCGTTTAGGCATTAAAACACTCAGTCATTGGGCCAACCTCGGAATATGGAGGGTGAAGGATTTTTATCAAAATCATGAATATATTCAATGGCATAGGCTACACAGTGTAAATTCCAATAATAGTTCCACTTCCCTTTTTAGCTTTATTAAAATCAAACAGTTCCATGCTGGATATAAAACAGGAATGAAGGTGTTAGCTGAAAATATCAGTAAAGCTAATTTCATTTCAAAGCAAACAGGTATAGGGAATTGGTGCAAAAATTAGTGAGGAACTGATAACAGATTTCTTGAATACAATAACATCTTCAAAGGGCTGTAAAATTGATATTACCCAACTGAAGTTCCAGAATCGGTTGAGCTCCAAGACTGTACGTGCTGCCAGTTACAGGAAAATGACATTTTTCAGTAGATGGATGCTCTACTACACTCCAGCCATAATCCATAGGATGCATCATTCAGCAGCATCTACATGCTTTAGATGTAACCATGAAAATGGAGATTGCCTGCATATACTCGACTGATTAAATTCTGGCAGGAGATTTTTGCAGCAAAAAGCACAAAATTAAAATCAAAAGTATCTCCAGATGCCAACGGGGCTCTATACCGTATCTCAATTTCGCCTCTCAAAATATCGATAGGGAAGCGCCAATTCCATTTTATTTCCACTCTCGTGGTGAGATCACTGAGATTAGCAAACTGGAAATCCGACATAATTCCCACATTAGATCAGTGGATTGAGAAAATGGGCAGGATCAATTTACGTGAAAACCTATATGAAAAGAGAGTGGGATCTTTAAAGAGATTCGAAAAATATGGCAAAAGTGGGATAAATGGATGATAGATTGATTTTAAAGTTTCTGAAGAGGGTGTTTAGTATGTGCATTTATCCTCTGTATATAAATTTGCCGATATGCATGATTTATGTATTTTTTATCAATAAATCGTTCTCTTTACTTTATTTGCTACATCTCAAAAAGAAAAAAGAAAAAGAAATATATATTTTTTTGGATCGCAATATCACAAAAATTGCTGAACTGAATTACACCAAATGTGGCATAAACTTAGATCTCGGTCAAAAAAGTGTGCTTTTGTGATTTGGTGTAAACGCAATCAGTAGTTTTTGAGAAATGAAGGTACATAAATGCAGGGCCGGCTCTAGGGCGGTGCGATCGGTGCACTGGGCGCTGACTTGGGGTGGGGGAGCCATGTTCATCACTTTAAAAGCACCGGATGCTGCGTACTTTGTCCCCACAATAAAAGTGACAACTCCAGTGATTAATGTTTTTCCTGGAGAGAGTCCGGAGCTTTGTCTACTGAACGTTTTGACTGATCATAGGGCAGAGGGTTTACATGCCTGCTGCAAAGAATGTGTCCCATTAACATCACAAAGTGCATATAATATAAATAGGTCAATGGGTTACCGGTTTTGTCAGAGATACTTTTCGTACTTGCAGCTTGTAAGTTAAAATCTTAATATAGAGCAGTGAGCTATTAACTGCCAACAAAAGCTGCATGCAAACTGCAAGGAAAATATTAGAGCTATACATTTTTTGTCCAGACTTTCGTTGTCCTAATATTGCAAAAGGGGTTCATTTAGGTAGCAATCAATTATTTTTATTAAAGAGAACCCCTAACAATGATGTTAAATTTTAAATTCTCAATTTGTGCTTTTCCAGTCCATGAACTCTTAAACTATACTGCCTACCAGTATAGATGACATGTGACTCCTACCCCTTGTAGGCCTCTGTCTTATGTAACATTTCCGATATACTGATTTTCAAAGCAATGATTGATCGTCTCTGTGCAATGCGTGTGTGATGTAAAGTTTTCTGACATCTTAAACTGGCATGAGTGGCACAATAAAACGAAATGAATCTAAGAGACAGTGGTTATGGGGACTTGAGGGGCACTGTCAAATGGTGGTAGTGAGGGAATCTGTGGTGGAGGTGTTCATTGGGGGGGCGCCAACAAACATTGTCGCACAGGGTGCCACCAGTGCTAAAGCCGGCCCTGCATAAATGTTTGTATATCTGGACAGATGGGTTTGAGGGATTCTTGGAAGAGTCCCACAAGCACAACGTAAAAAAAAATAAGGGGGCAGATCTATATTGGAGATGCGCCACTTTTACGCCGCCGTTGTGTCACTTTTGTGATGCAGCGGCGGTGTAAACCCTGCGCCACGTTGCGCCATATTTACATCGTGACGCATCTATGGAGATGCGTCACGATGTAAAGCCCTGCGCCACGTAAAACCTGCGTCAGGTTTCACGTGGGCGTGTCGACAGAGGGGGGGGCGTTCCGTCGCAGCAACGCCCCTGAAAAGTGAATCTATAAGATTTGACTGAGTCACTTTCCCAACGCTGATGCGCCAAAACCCTGCGCCTGCTTGAAGCAGGCGTAAGGCTTGACGCACCATGTTAGGGATAGGGTAGGTTGGAACAGTGCTGGAGTTGCGTCGCGCTTGCGACGCAACTGAAGCACTGCGCCAACCTTACGCCATCGGATGCGTCACGCATCTGTTTATTCCTGCGCCATGATGCGCCGCATTGTAAATGCGGCGCATCATGTGTGGCGCAAGGGTAAACTTGCGTGACGCATCATTCCTGGCGCATCCTTGCTGATTTGCAGGGATGCGCCAGGAAACATAAATCTGCCCCAAGGTGTTCTCATTGGCCAAGAGGGCTTTTTTGACTTTTTTTCCTTGGCCATCTCGCTGCAGTGGGAGTGATTGTCCTGTGGGAGCAAGCACCCTGGATGGTCGACCTCAACTCAAACAGAAATGTTGCAGCAGGCATTATAGGTCTCTTGGACGTAGTCCTCTGTCCTGAAAATGTTTAGAAACAAAGTTATAAGGGCCAGGGAAAGATACCTTGCCCACATAGACCGTGTTGTATGGGTCCCAGAAGGACTCCCACTGGGGCAAATCTTTTTTCAAAAGTTGTTTTTTTCCCCTGCGATCCCGCTGTACTCTCATAGGATTACAGGGAAAAAAACAAATGGCGGGCGCCATTCATTTTCAAATTAAAATGATGCCTGGGGTGGGTCAGAGCCTGGAGGTCAAAGCATATATATGGATTTGGGGAGGAGGCATAATTGGGGCAACCCTCCCACAGCCTCTAGGTACCTATTGCCCGCGCCAATGCATATACTGCATTGGGAGGGCTAGAAAGGCTGCAAGGACTCCATTCCACAGGGCCAGCTCAAGGACTGTGTACTATGGTGACCATTCCTGGGACACTGGTTCCCTGCCCTAGAGAATGGGGACAGGGAAACTTTTCTGTTCCCACCCATGTGAGAGCTGTGAAAAAGCTCCCATCGAGTGGGAGTAGGCAGTTGCTTCCCTGCCCATGCTCTTGCAGGCAGAGAAACTCATATTGCTTCAACCTGCTGGTACATGGGAAAAAAACAACTTCTCCCACTGGGTAGGAGTAATGCTGTCTCCTGCTGTACCCAGGATGGGTAAATGAGGGAGCCGTTGAACTGCGGGTGCCTTGAGGGCTTCCCCACAGTCCCAACATTATTTGTTTTGGGTACCTGGAAGGGCACCGGAGTACCCACATTAGGCCCCCGGGATGTGGTCCCTGGGGGTCTGTAATGGTTTGGAGAGGGGGCCACGCTCCCATCCCTATAAATAAGAAATCAGCCTGAGGAAGGAATTCCCCGAGGCCTGTCAAGGCTTGGGGAGGTGGACTCTGTTCCAGGCGTGGATGGTATTTTACCAATCCAAAGCAGTAAAACTGTGTTTTGAGTGGTAAAAGGATTTTGTCACTTTCCAGCTCAGAATGGATGTTACTGTAAAATAGCAAAAGACTTTGGGGCATATTAACAAGCCAGGCGATAAAATTATCGCCGCTTTAGCGGCAGAAAACTGCCGCTAAAACGGCGACAATGGGCTTGATAATATGCTCTATGGCATTCCAATTGAAAGCCATGTTAGATGTGAAGGACATCTAACCTGAGCTTCAATTGGAATTCCACAGAGCATATTATCAAGCCCATTATCGCTGTTTTAGCGGCAGTTTTCTGCCGCTAAAGCGGTGATAATTTTATCGCCTGGCTTGTTAATATGCCCCCAAGTTACTTTCTAGCTCGGCATGGATGGCACTGCGCTAATCATATGCCTAAAACTTTTCTCGCAAAAACAGACATTTTAGAAGAGCAGATTCAGACTGTCGCCGGTGTTGTAGATTGCTCTGTATAGGAGCTGTTCCCCACTGAAACTTTGGAACTACCTAGAGTTCCTTGCTTCCCTTTTTTGCATATATCATTGTTTCCTGAAGAGCTTAAGCAATAGGTCATGCGGGCGTTTATTTTGGTGATTGCGCATGCAATTGTGTGCTCATCATGTAAGCAGCATCTGCATGTTCCTATTATAAACTCATTTAAACCTATATATTCTGCATTGTATTTATTTGTATACCAAGGCAAGGTGTATTGCACATGAAAAATTCTGAAAAGAAACTAAAGCTGTATGATTATTTTTTGTGCGTAAAATCAGGATGTGATTTTAGGTCTCCAAATTCTGGTACCCCTGTTGTTATCGCAGAGAAATAAAAATTCTTCTAATAACTTTTACTTCGTTTTATTATTTGACAGTTTTTTAGAAACTGCATGAAACCGAGTAATTTTTGCCATGAATAAAATTAATCAAAGGGATCTTCAAAAGGCAAATTATAGTTCATCGTGTTGAATAGGGTTGCATAGATGCTTCACTAAATTCAAGAGCAGCTCAGGCTCTGTGCCTTCGTAATCTAGATTCTGAAAATAACTTCCTTTCAATGGCTTCGTGAAAGAAGCTCTTATCTGAATGGGTGAAGGAATGAAAGGTAGTGATTTCTAAGAGGAATTCCAGGGCAAGGTCATATATTTCTTTGAAATCACTCCTATCAATTAGGCTCTCTGTAGCTTTGGGGCAGACAAAACATATTTTCTGAATCCCACTTATTTAATGTAGACTTCTACGTTTACGATAATTCTAGTAAAAATAACATGCACACTTTTTGGCAGCTTCTACTAGCTTGTAAGATGAACAGATGCGCAGCAGTCGTCTATCGCCTGCTGAAACAACGCATCTAATGTAAAGTGCCACAGGCAGACTCTTCAGATACCCAATGTAATAATCCAATGAGCACAGAGGCAGGCAACAAACGTTTGCTTGCTTTCCGTTTAGGAAGCGGCCCTATCTCCTATCTCACTGATGCACGCAGCCTTGACGGATGACCTCGTAACTATTAACAAGTAAATAAAAATTGCACGCATCAACAGGGCTTCAAATTAGTAGGGCAAATGCTATCATAGATTTTTTTCTATATATATATATTTTTTTTTATTAAAGTTATGCAGAAAGTACAATAGAGTTTTCAACTTTCGTTGTCTTGTACATAGACGTTGTATCAGTCTATAGAATCAAACCGTGCGAAGCGCTCTGATACCCGGTACCCTCGGGTCAAGTTCGCGCTATATAAAACTCTGTAAAAAAAAACCTCAGGTTAGGGGTCTACTAGCATTGGTGGTCCCATGGTTGTTAAGCTGGGGTGTCGGACCGGGGCTCACATGGACCGAGCCATGGTAGGAGTCCTATTTGCTGCATATCTTTTTCAATTTCTTGGGACATCCCCTATTTTCATACGTCACTTTTTCAGCTCTCATGCACTGGTCCATGTAATGTTTCCAGAAGTCTAGATTTAGTGGGTTCTTGGCTCCCCAAAACTTGGAGATGTTCCTTTTACCCACTGTCAGCTCTGGCATGGTTCAGATTTTGAGGTATTTGGGGGCTGCTACCTCCCCCCACACAGTTAGCACATACCTTTTAGCATATCTGCTCACCCCGCCCCGCTTGGAGTCCTGTCTAGAGGTCTGTATTGCCGGGTATAACCATAGCATGTGATAGAAGGAGCCCACATTCCCACAGCCCCTCAGGCAGAGAAGTGAATCTTCTCATTTTCAGTGGGGTCGTTCTAGAGTAGTAAGAGTGATGCAGTATAAGGAGTTGTACCAAGCGTTATCCTGATTTTATAGCTACCTCTCTAGGGGTGTATAGAGCCTACTCCCACTCCTCTTCCTCAAAGCCCTCTATCCCTTCTTCCCACTATTCCATCAGTTGTCTCAGAGTATTTGGGTTAGGGTTTAGGAACTTTTTATATGACAAGGATGTGGGTTGTATGAGCATCGAATCATCTAGCAGTCTATCTTTCAGAGGGGAAGACTCCTCTAGGTCCGTGCCCCTTGCTATGATTGTTCGTAGGTCATGTTTGACATGCAGATTTCAGAAGGCCTCAGAGGTTCCCAGTTGTTATTCTTTCATTAATCCCGGTAGAGGGACAACGTCTCCCTTCACTCACAAGTCTCCCTTGGTGGATATACTCAGTAGGTTCCAATCTGTTTAAACCCTTTGTATCCCCCAGAGTTGCTAGAGCTCCTGAGTACCAAAGCAGATTTTTGTGTGCAAGCTTCTTCCTCCACACTAGATAGGTTGTCTGCAGTGTTGGGGTGGGGGGGGGGGTGCACAGTTGTAGGCATACCATGCAGGAATAGATTGTTACTCCCATCCATATTTTAACCACCACGTTAGTGGGAGTGGAAAGCTCTCTCTGTGGTTGTGACGCAGATCGGGTTACTCAATCTCCCTATGCTTCCACGGACAGAATGATTTCTCAGTCACACGCACACACACACACATCATACGCTGGTGGGGCCCATAACACCAACATTCATTCTATCAAACTATCCGCACCTCACCAGAGGGAGATTTTCGGGTTCCGATCCACACTGCTTCCTTTAGATGGAAGTACCACTTTCCCTAAATCACCCTAATGTCCCTTCCATCTATAAAGGTCGATGAATCATTTTAGTTGAATTGAGTTTAGCGACACCATAACACTCTAAAATATTCAAAAATACATTTCAATGAAATAACAACCCGACACATAAATTCAATTAATGTTTTTCTTTTTATCTAAATCAAATGCAGGTTAAATCCTAATAAATCAATATCATCTTTTGTCATATTTACCTATTCTGGCTATTTGTCGTTTCCTAAGTCAGAATCTGGTCCTCAGTTAATTCGTCAAAGTTCTGTTCTATCATGCAGAGTCACCGTCCTCTCCGTCAGCATAACATCAGGATACTGGAAATGACGACGTCACGACGAACCCTGATCTGATCTGCTCAACCGTCACGCACACTAGCCTCTCTAGTCTACCATTATTTATACTAAATTTTACATGCAAAATGTTACATTTGACGTCTCACAGGATTCTGACTGGCTAATTAAAATGCATCTTGGTTCATTAGGCAACATCCGAATATTTTCCCATATAGAAAAAGTATCGTCCATTCAGAACAGTTTGGATTCATAAGTTCAAATGTTTCTTTTTTTTCCACATTCAGGGGCATTGGCGCCTCGCCCAGGTGTCCTTCATGGGCACAGACTTTCCGGTCACACAGGGGACACGGTTGCTGAAGTCAGTACAGGCGCCTTTCTCCATTGTTCCAGGAGTGATGCAATTCAATTTAGTCAGGCTTCAGTCGGCAGCCATTTTATGGCAGGCCCAAATGGTCAACTTAAGCAAAGAAAACACAAAAACGTAATTAATACATTGAAATGATTATAACAGTGTTATTCCCTTGCTAAAACCCATATGTGCGTGCATTTATCTAGCCATATGCAACATACAAAGCCATTAATACTTAATTATTTAAGCACAAATCACAAATAACATCACACAAGCAACGTTTATCATATTAATATGCATACAGGCTTAGTACACTTATTATTTTAGCCATGCAAAATGTATTCCCACGTGTATTCTTTCTATTAATAAGGTTGATTATTCAAACACAGCAATCCATTAATTATTATAATTATTAATTTGTCGTTTTAATATAAACATACGAAAATGGATTGGGAACATAAAAAGAAAACATATTACCCGCTCCATCAATCCCCCCTTTGGTGATTTTATCACCACAAAACAAAACCCACAAATTCAATTTGTTTTTCCCCTTTTACGGAAATTCAAAAATGTTTTCTTGCTCAATTTATAATTCTGTTTCTCCTTCATCTTTTCTTTTTGCTTTGTCATACATACTCTCCTTCCACTCCTCCAATTCAAATTCTTCAAAATCTCTTTCTTGTTTCTTTTCTTTCTTTTTGATCATTTCTCGTTTAATTTTCTTATTTCTTCTATGTCTACAACACATACATCCTAGTCTAAATATTAATAATATGAAAGTTACACATGTTAGTGGAAATAATAATTTCCCTAATATTGTACTACCTACTTTAGCTAAGAAATTCTTAATAGCAGCCATTTTATTACTCATTTTCGTCCAAATACTTTCAACCTCCAGTGGTACTATCTCATCATGCAATTCTGTAATGTTTTTGATATAGACCTTTAGATCTTTGCTTTCGTCAGGAATGGAAGTACAACAATGTTGAACTTTCAGCATTCCACAGACTCCACCCTCTTTTGCCAATAAGATATCAAGGGCAAGTCGATTTTGCATAATCATAGCACGCATAGCAACCATTTCAGTATTTACCAAAAGAAAACCTCCAGCGGTGCTTGTTGACAAGCGATCCACTATTGTTGACAATTTCCGAATATTATTTGCATTCAAAGATATTCCCACTGCTGGTATCAAGGCTCCAAAAATATCACCTACTATTTCTAACCAAGTTTCTCTTCTACTGCGCATTAGTAGATTATTTTGTCCATTATTTTCTACTCTATCCATATGAAAGATTTTTGGAAGGACCAGGCCAACATAACATGTGCCATATCAATGGTCAGGTAACCTGTAATAAGCCTTGTTCCCACAAATGTAGTATAATCCAGGAAAGACTGGATCATTTCCACCTCTGAATCCCCATCCAGACAGCCGCGGCCCGTGGAGGGAGTACCGTGGGGCAGAAAGGCGGGGCGGGGGAGAGACAGCGTGGGGGGTACTAAACACCAGAATATGGATAATAGCAGGTAAGTAAACAATTAAATAAATAAAACAAATTTCATAGCACGCGGTGCTTCGCATTTTGCGATGCAGGGCGCGCCACGAAATTCGTTTTATTTATTTAATTGTTTACTTACCTGCAATTATCCATATTCCGGTGTTTGGTACCCCCCACGCTGCCCCTCCCTGGCCCCACCTTTCCGCCCCACGGTACTCCCTCCACGGGCCGCGGCTGCATCCAGATGCAATAAAATATGTATCATGGCACTTACTAGTCCCTATATAATAATAATCATATTGGGATCTTTCCCTCATAATACATAATTTGCCTTTCTGTGGTGTATCTATAGCCATTGTTGGACTGGCTTCATTTTTCATCTCTTTTCCTTCGTCTATGTCCCACACAGTTTTACTCATTTTACTTCCTTCTGGTTTTCTGTGCATTTTTAATCTCCTTTCCTCAACCATATCCAAAAATGTTTTCTCTTCTTTCTTCAAACTGCAGGTTAAATTGTTTCTAAAAATGTATTCTAATGTTAGTTCTTTAGTTTCTATAAATATTTCACCTAACACATTAGCAGCTTTAGCAGGATTTAACTCATTATTCATAGGCAATTGCCCAAGAATGTTATCTATGTTTGACAAATTATATTCTAATTTCCCTACTTGATAAAATATACTTGTTAGCACACTACATGTTATTCCATAAGTTGCTGGGAGGTGATGATCAGTCACTCCTTCTGAAACAGAGGCAGGTAACTGCATACATACGTAGCAATCCCTTACATCCATTGTTTTTACATATTCATACAACAATTTTGAAAACACATTACTAGAAAAATCAGTTATAGACCTATCCTTATGTATATGTTCAGTGCTTGTTTTAACCGGTATTACCTTTTGAGAACTCTTCCCTATGTTAGTCATATTCTAAGTATGCCCTTCTAATGTATCTAAAGTTACTTTGAAAGAGATCAGTAGAGCAAGTACGCTCCAAGGAAGCATTAATAATCCTGTACAGCAACAACACATCTTACACCATCTTTTCAAAAAGATGCATCTACTCTTGTTATCATCTATGTTAGTCATCTTGTTAAATAGACTGTGTCTTTTGACTTAGCCTCTTCTACTCCACTACTGAGTTTTCTACCTTAAGGCACTAAGCACCTAGCAGGTTATTCCAGTCCTTCAAATTCTAGTTTTAGTCTCTTTATTTTTCTTCCACAAATGCCTTCTCGGGATTACTCAGCTTGGCATCTCATAATTTTTCACTTCCTTCTCGTCATCCAAAAACAGAAACTCCTGATTTTCCGCTTCTTCTCCAATATCGGATAAGATAACTCTCAGGATTCCCGCTGTTTCTTCTTCTTCAACCACCTTCAGTAAAGCCTCCTCTGGATTTCCTTGACTATCTACCTCTTCTCCTTGTTCAGGTAGTTCCACATACGTCCATTCTGGTGACTTATACTTCTGGTTTGGTTTTCTTGTTCTTTTGTTTTATTCAGACACCTCTGTCTCTCCCTCTTTTGCTTGATTCTGACTTGTCACTTCATTCACTTGTTCAGCCTTTGAGGGATTAACTCGTGTCAATCGATATCTCAGTCTTTTTATCTTGTTGGGCCAAAGGTCTCCTTTAGCACTTCTTCTTGATTTACCTTCTTTGTTGTTTCTCTCCTCGATCCAAGTTCTCTTCCTCAGAACTCGACCTTCAGGTATTTCACTTTCACTGTCTTCAGATTCTGTCTCAATTGGCTTTTCACCTCCAACAGTTTCTTTTTCCACCTCTTGTGTTTGCCCTACTTCTGTCCCTCCTCTGGTCTCCGACACGCAATTTTCCTGCTGACTACTTGTCCCTTCACCTAACTCAGTGTTGGTTGTCCCTACACCTCCTCCGGGGTTTTCCGCAATCTGTCCCTCTCTCTCTGTACCTGTCCCTTCTTCTTCAAGAATTATTTCAGGTGGAACTTCTCCTACTCTCTCATCTGGTGTGAATGTCACTTCTGTTGAAGTGTTCTTTTCTTTTCTTTTCTTTTCTTTTCTTCTTTTTGTGTTCGTTACTTGTACTTGGTATTTCCTGCTCGTCTCCAGAATCTGAATTTATATCTGAAATCTGCAGTCTTTTCCTCAAGATTTCTTCTCGTGGAATTTGAACTGGTTTTGGCCTTTTCTCCCCCCTTTCGGGATTTTCTTTTGTTTTTATTCTCTCGTCATCTGAATCAGCACTTGATTCTGAATCAAAATAATATTTGCCAATACTGTCACCTGGACTTGGAACTCTCAAGGTGTGACTTGCATGTATCCAATTCTTTAGCGCACTTCACAGCAGTTGTTGTGGTCAGGACAACTTGCCTTAGCCTTCCCCACCTTGGAACCAAGCAATTTCTTCTTCTGTGGACCTTTATTCTCACCCAGTCCCCTGGGCTCAGATCATGGGCTGTTTTCCTTTCAAGTGTGGTGGCATCCGCTCCAACCTGCTGAAACACAGAATGGACTGCGTCAGCCAGGCCTTTACAGTAATCCAAAACCATGTCATCAGTTATAGTCATCAACTTGTTGACAGGAACAAACACGTGTCTCATGGCGCGTCCCATGATGATTTCATGAGGACTCAAACCTGTAGTTCTGTCTGGAGTAGACCTAATCGTCATCAAGACTAGAGGCAAGACATCAGGCCATTTCATTCCTGTGGCTAAACACATTTTCCCTATTCTGTTTTTGATGGTACCATTCATTTGTTCAACCACACCAGAAGCCTCTGGTCGGTAGGCACAATGTCGTTTTTGCTGTACACTCAATGCTTCACAGATCAATCCCATTAGTTCATTATGAAAGTGTCTTCCTCTGTCTGATTCAATGGTTACTGGGAACCCGAACCTTGGGATGAATTCTCTTAACAATAGCTTAGCCACTGTTAGTCCATCATTTCTTCTTGTTGGGAATGCTTCCACCCACCTGGAGAACAGACAAACTTTCACCAAGACATACCTCAACCTATTACAAGGGGGCATTTCAATGAAATCTATCTGCATTCTGGTGAAAGGTCCTCCCTCTCGGCCTATTGTACCTAGGCTCACCACTGTTTTTCTTCCAGGATTGTATTGCTGACATATCAGGCATCTTTGACAGAGACTTTCTGCTATCAACCTGAATTTTACATTGTACCAGGTCTGCTTAAAGGCCCTTATCATGGCATCTCTCCCTATGTGTCCCTGGCCATGATACATCCTTGCCATGGTAGACATCATGCTATCAGGCATTACTGGTCTTCCATCCCTGTAGACCCACACATGGTCTTTCTCCCTTGGTGCACAACCTGCTTTTACCCACTGTTTCATTTCTTCATCTCCTGCTTCATTCTGCAACTGCCTCATTTCTTCCCATGTCCCCACAACGTTAGTAAACATTAAGGAGCAAGAAAACATTTATTTTTCCTTTGCCCGAATAATAGAATACCGATTTTGTGCACAATACTGGGCCATGTCATTGGCATAACGATTCCCCGTAGTGATGTAATCACTACCTTGACCATGAGCAGCACATTTTACAACAGCCAGTTCTTTAGGCAACTGTATCGCTTCAAGCAATTTTCCAACCACTTCTGCATTCTTTATTGGAGTTCCACTGGAGGTCAGGAAACCTCTCTGCAGCCAAAGTTGGCCAAAGTCGTGGACAACTCCGAAGCCGTACTGGCTATCAGTTACCACAGTCACTCTCACATTCTTCCCAATTTTGCATGCCTTTGTCAATGCCATTATTTCTGCTACTTGAGCGGATTTAACTCCTTTCAAGTGTGATGCCTCCATGACTTCTGCAACTGTACATATTGCATATGCTGCATTCAACAATCCTTCATCCGTTCTTAAACATGATCCATCCACAAACAATACGTAATCACTTTCTGGCAATGGCAGATCTTTTATGTCAGGTCGGGGTTTTGTACAAAAATCAAGCACATCCAAACAATCATGATCAACATCATCTCTTACCTCCACTCTTTCAGCATCTGGCAATAGTGTGGCTGGATTCACATTCACACATCTCTCAAGACTCACATTTGTTGCACCTAGAATGACTTTCTCATACTTAGTCAGCCGACTATGTGACATGAACTGTGTTCGGCTCCTTGTTAAAAGGATTGCCACATCATGAGGTACAAACACTTTTACTGGATATCCCATCACAATCCCTTCACTTTGCTCTAGACTTCGACATGTAGCAGCTACTGCTTTCAGACATCCTGGCAACCCTACAGCTACTTGGTCTAGCATTGACGAGAAATATGCAACTGGTCTCCTCAATCTTCCATGTTTCTGTATTAACACTGAGAGTGCACATCCGTTTCTCTCACTGCAGTACAACTCGAACTCCTTTTCATAGTCTGGCATACCCAGAGCAGATGCTTCACAAAGACTGTCTTTCAATTGTCTAAATGCTGCCAATTCTTCCTTGTTTAATTCAAGAGGGTCTTTAACCTTACTTTTTGTCAATTTTACCAATGGTTTGGCAATCAGGAAAAAGTTACTTTTCCACTGACAACTGTAGCCAACCATCCCTAGGAACATTCTCACTTCTCTTTGTGTCATAGGGGCTCTCATTTTTGTGATTATTCTGATTCTGTCTATTGTCACTTTTCTCAGCCCTTTCTCAATATTGTGTCCTAGGTATTGTACTTCTTTCTTGCAGAATTGCAATTTTGCTGGGGACACTTTCAGTCCTCCATCTGCCAAATGATTTAGTAGTGCTATAGTGTCTACCTCACAAGCTTCACGTGTTTTCGACGCCACCAAAAGGTCGTCGATATACTGGACTAGTACTGAACTTTCGGGCATCTGCAGACTTTCTAATGACTTCTTCAGTAATTGGTTGAATATTGAGGGGTTTTCTGTATACCCCTGTGGGATTCTGCACCATGCCAAAATACGCTCTCCAAACCGAAATGCAAAAATTTGCTGGCTGTCGTGATGTAACGGAATTGAAAAGAAAGCATGGCACAAATCAATTACTGTGTACCATTCTGCGTCATGGGGAATCTGATACAAAATCACTGATGGATTTGGTACAATGGGACAACATGACACAACAATTTTGTTAATCCTTCTCAAATCCTGTACTATTCTGAACTTTCCATTAGGCTTCTTCAGTCCCATTATAGGTGAGTTACATGAACTACTCATTATTTCCCTCAAAACTCCTTGTTGGATCATTTTCTCAATTATTGGAGTTACTCCTTCAATTATTTCTGGTGTCAACCTGTATTGTGGAATGTTTGGATAAACTACTCCTTCTTTTACCGTAATTTTTACTGGATCTACATTTCTCATAAGGCCTACATCTTCCCCAGTAAAATCCCAGACTCCTGCCTTCACTGTCTGTTTTAATTCTGGTGGTAATTCATCAGGAATGAATATAGCGTATGTTTCAGAAACACCATTCTCTCTGTTAGCTATGGTCATTTTATACAGGACATCCTCATCTGGCGTTTCAAATTCTATTCCATCTGGAGTACAGAATATAGTGCAATTCATCTTGCACAACAGGTCCCTACCTAATAAATTCACAGGACTGGTGTTGCATACAACAAAGCGGTGCATTTCTGAAAATGTACCTATTTTGACATTTACCGGTTCTGTAAGGTATGTTCTAATCTGCGTGTTTGACACACCAACTACTTGGATTGTTTCATCCGAAAGAGGAAGATTCTTTACATCAGCTGACCTGACAGTTGATCGCGTAGCCCCAGTGTTGACTAGAAAAGTAATGCTTTCATCATTAACCTTCCCATCTACAAATGGTCCTGTCTGGTCTATCTCTAGAGTTGCGCCAAGCACGCACTCTTCTTCCTTCCCTCGGCACCGTCAGAAATTCTCCTCTGAATCACTCTCGTCATTTTGCAGCCAATATTGTGAAACAGCGCTTGTGTGTTGCGGTTTGTTTACCTGCTCTTCATTGTAGAATCCCGCTTCAGTACTATACTTCTGCTTGCTTCTGCTTTGTGGTAAAGGTGGTTTTGGCACCTGATTCTGTGGTTTAACAGCCTTCTGCTGTTGCTGCTGTTGGCAACTCCCCTCACACTGCACCTGTGGATTCAATGATGGATTTTCATTATCAGTACTTGGAGGATACTTACACTCGGATTTCCAATGCCCTAACCTACCGCAATTGTGGCATGGAAACTTCTTTTTAGCTTCTTCTATATTACCTTTCCCCTTTCCTGGGCCAAATCTCTGCTTGTTTCCTGGGTTATTTGCTTGTTCGACTAACTGAGCTTCCTGTCTTTCTGCAACTTTCACTTGTGCCCACATTGCCTTTTCCTTCAGCTTTCGTTGGTTTGCCTCAATCTCATCACTAAAGTATTTAGCATGTCTCAGGATTTCGTCAATTTTCTTGCTTTGCCAGTCAACTGTGTGCTGCTTAATCATCTCACTGATTTCAGGACGTAAATCATATACAAATCTATATACAAAATGACTCAGTTCCTTTTCACCAAGATTCTCATCTCCACTAAACTGCTTGAAAGCTAGTATTAGTCTTTCATAGTAGGCATGGACTGATTCTTTCACTTCCTGATGTGTTCGATCTATTTTTACCCAGTCTGTTTCTTTGGGAGGTACTTTGTTTTTCAAAAATACCATAACTTGTTCATATTTCTTCATTACCTCAGGGTCTGGTGCTCCTGTTTTAGGATCTCTCGGGTACTCTTTAGTTGGCCAATCTATGACTATTTTGCATTCTGCCCATAAGTCTGCTGGCACTATTATATCAAATAGACTATTCAGGTCAATCCACGGTACTTTTGACAGCTTCACAAATCTGTCTACCTGTCTGTACCACTCAACGGGTTTTTCTCGTAAATGAGGGAAGTCATTTGTAAATGACAAAATGTCCTGTCTCGACCATGGGACATGCACATATCCTCCTCCTGGAATCTCTCTCATGGGAAACTCTGTCACTACCTTCTCTTTTTCTCTCACAGGAAATGCTGGAAAAGTTCCCATTTCACTTGCTATTTCTTCTAGCCTGTCATGTAGGTCCTTTGCTCTCTATATGACACTCTTGCATAAAAACAACAGCTCCTCATCCTGGTCATTTTTCAGCTTTTCTGTGGGGATAGTCCCTACTATTAATTCTTCTAGTACCATACGCAATTTGGCCACATCGATTGTTTGCGATTCTCTTTCCTTTCCCTGTAAGCCTTTCAACCATTCACTCAATTCTTCTGCAGTTATCCCTGTGGATTTTTCTACACTTCCATGTTCTGTCACTCTTTGTGGATCTAGTATTGGTCCTCCTGCCATTTTGCTTCTTTCTATGGAATCAGGACTTAAAAACGGATTATTTGACACATTCAGTTCACCTTCACTCATTGTATGTCTCCAAGGGTTCTCCCTTGCTCTCATTGGGGTTTGATCAACCTGTCTACTGCTCACATACGGAACTGTTAAACCATGTTCGCTTTCTTTCTGCTTCTCAAAAATGGGCATAACGGGACCTATTGTTACAGGAACTGTGACTGCTTCTAGGTTTTTGGTCAATTCTCTGATCTTCTCTGTTAATTCCAGTGTGGTTTTTGCTAATTCCATTGATTTTTCACTATCAGCCCTATTTTCCATTTCTTTCTCTTTTTCCCTAAGGGAATTACTTCTTTTCACCTCTGGGGTCGGGACGTCTGTTTTAATGATTCGCAGGGTATCTCTCATTGGGGTACTTTGGGTTGATGAATCTGGTTCTTGTCTGCATGGCGGTGGATTTTTGTAAAACATATCATCTAGGACATCATCCTCAACTTCATTTGCTCCATATCTTCTAGATTCTACATTATGTCTTTTCTCTTCGCACTTTCTCCCTTCAGTCTCCCCTGCAGTTCTTACGGGAAACAGTCCTTCAGTCATACTTGCATCTCGCCACCTTCTCATTCGGTCACTATGAGTTTTACGATCATACTGTCGTCCAAACATATATCTGTATCTATACCACTTCTCTGTTTTTCTCGCTCATGCATCTCATCTTCCCACTCAGTCAACGCCTCAAACTGTGTAGGTCTAGGTCGAGGCTCTAGGCTCATCATCCGCTCACGCAGATTTCTTAATATAGCCAGATTAAATGAGCCATGTTCTGGAAAAGCTAGAACTCCGTCTTCCCTTGTGTACTTCACCCAATTGTCTAACCAAATGCAAGTATGATATCCATATTTCGCAACCATGAAGGATGCAGTGGTTTTCGCCGGAGGAAGTAACTGTCCTTCCCTTGTCACAATCTCTTTGTCTTTCACAAACCATCCTTTAATTTTACTAAATAAGGATCTTTTCTTCTTTTCGGCTGAATGATAATACATTTTTCTATCTTCCGTGAGTCCCTAGTCTTTTCTTCAACTGTACGATCTTTAGTCCAATCCCAGCGCGACTCACACTAGCGCACCAATCCTGGAGCGTCTACGTCACCCTGTACTTCTTCCAATCCTTGTGCGGCACACACTAACGCACCAATCAGGGCGTTTCTGCTGTTCTAACCCACTGTCCAATCCCAGCGCGGTCTTCCTGACGTCAGCAGTCGCTGCAGCAGCTCCTGCTCCTGACTCCTGTCTCCTGTCTACCCCTCCTTTACAAAACTACTCGATAGACTTTGTTTCAATTTCCACAATTCTGTTAGTTACAACATATAAACATCTCCATTGTCCGCTTCGCTAACAAAAGAATAGCAATAGACCTTTCTCACGAGAATTCCGTCTTTCCCGAGAGCAGCGCTTACCTCTGCCCTACTACGGAATCGTTACTTCCGTTGATAAAGTAGCACATCCCTCTACTTCACCCTTCTATCAAGCATCAATTAACTGTTTCTCCAGAATTAAGACACATAGTTGTAAACGTAATGCTCCTGAGAAATAAAACCAGAGTTTCACAATTAACTGGAATGCCTTTTTCATTCACGCACTTTCAAACAAGAAAATGTAGCACATTCACACAGAATCCTGTCTTTCCCGAGAACAGCGAACAGTCTGTCCTACTACAGAATTATGAGATATGTTAACAAAGCAGCGCTTACCTCTGCCCTGTCCTTCTAACAAGCTCAGAGAGTACCTATTACCTTTCTAGTGATAAGCGTTATCGGAATGCCAATAGGATCCCTGGTACCTAAAACCAGAAGTTCACAGGTAACCTTCGCTATCATACACACTTCTCTCACACAGAAAATGTCTCTAATGGCAACACACGACGATGTCACCGAATCGAACCCAAACAATGCGACGCGCAACTTCAATTGTTACACGTTTTCCCTGTGTACCTACAGGGCAACAACAATTCCGCCTTTCCCGAGAGCAGCGCTTTCCTCTGCCCTACTACGGAACTGTTTACCGACTTCCTACATCCCAGAAGCCGTACAGACTACATAAAACTCAATACAACTTCAACATATAGTGTTAGTACACATATCAATACCAATCAATAATCAATAAGCTATATACAAGCAAAATTACTAAACCAAAACAATAAAAACCATCATACTGCTACCAGAAAAACTGACGCAGATCGGGTTACTCAATCTCCCTATGCTTCCACGGACAGAATGATTTCTCAGTCACACGCACACACACACATCATACGCTGGTGGGGCCCATAACACCAACATTCATTCTATCAAACTATCCGCACCTAACCAGAGGGAGATTTTCGGGTTCCGATCCACACTGCTTCCTTTAGATGGAGTACCACTTTCCCTAAATCACCCTAATGTCATTTCCATCTATAAAGGTCGATGAATCATTTTAGTTGAATTGAGTTTAGCGACACCTTAACACTCTAAAATATTCAAAAATACATTTCAATGAAATAACAACCCGACACATAAATTCAATTAATGTTTTTCTTTTTATCTAAATCAAATGCAGGTTAAATCCTAATAAATCAAAATCATCTTTTGTCATATTTACCTATTCTGGCTATTTGTCGTTTTCGAAGTCAGAATCTGGTCCTCAGTTAATTCGTCAAAGTTCTGTTCAATCATGCAGAGTCACCGTCCTCTCCGTCAGCATAACATCAGGATACTGGAAATGACGACGTCACGACGAACCCTCATCTGATCTGCTCAACCGTCACGCACACTAGCCTCTCTAGTCTACCATTATTTACACTAAATTTTACATACAAAATGTTACATTTCACGTCTCACAGGATTCTGATTGGCTAATTAAAATGCATCTTGGTTCATCAGGCAACATCCGAATATTTTCCCATATAGAAAAAGTATCGTCCATTCAGAAGAGTTTGGATTCATAAGTTCAAATGTTTCTTTTTCTTCCACATTCAGGGGCATTGGCGCCTCGCCCAGGTGGCCTTCATGGGCACAGACTGTCCGGTCACACAGGGGACACGGTTGCTGAAGTCAGTACAGGCGCCTTTCTACATTGTTCCAGGAGTGATGCAATTCAATTTAGTCAGGCTTCAGTCGGCAGCCATTTTATGGCAGGCCCAAATGGTCAACTTAAGCAAAGAAAACACAAAAACGTAATTAATACATTGAAATGATTATAACAGTGTTATTCCCTTGCTAAAACCCATATGTGCGTGCATTTATCTAGCCATATGCAACATCCAAAGCCGGTAATACTTAATTATTTAAGCACAAATCACAAATAACATCACACAAGCAACGTTTATCATATTAATATGCATACAGGCTTAGTACACTTATTATTTTAGCCATGCAAAATGCATTCCCACGTGTATTCTTTCTATTATTAAGGTTGATTATTCAAACACAGCAAACCATTAATTATTATAATTATTCATTAGTCGTTTTAATATAAACATACGAAAATGGATTGGGTACATAAAAAGAAAACATATTACCCGCTCCATCAGTTGCTTGCCATGCAATGCTGCTGGGTACCCCCTATCGCCCAATACCCATCTGTCCATTCTCAGTTCCGGCTCAGTCTGTGCCTTAAAGGGCCAGTCAGTAACCATAATCACCGCGGACTTCCAGTAGTATCTCTGTGTGCCTGGAAGTGCAGTCCCCCACCATACCAGACTCTTTTCAGTTTAAACAGGGCAATGTGTGCTGGTCTGCTATTCCACAGTACTAGTTGCATTTCTGCCTCTATCACTCTGAAGTATGTCTTTGGCACCTCATATGGTATATTCTGTTTTATATATATAGGAAACGTGGCAAAGACACCATTTTAAACAATGCAGCTCTGCCTAATAAGAATATAGCACGATTCGACAGAGTCTTGCATCGCCCCAGAGCTACTCCAGCAGCAGGGAATGTTTTTGGGCCTGGAAGAGGTCAGCGTTGACCGTTACATATCTGCAGAGGTATTTAAAGTCAATTAGTGCAGTTAGCACCTCACAGTACATTAGTAGCCACGGGATCACTCTCACCAGTGGATACACCAGGAATGTATTACAGTTAATGAAGTATCCCAAGCATTTACCAAAGTAGAGTATTAGCATTATTCTGGACACCATCATCTCAGGGTTGGTAATATAAAGCAGAACATTCTCTACATAGAGATATATTTTATCCTCCCAGGCACGCCCCCCAGTTCAGTCCTCTGACCAGCCAGTCTTGTCACACAGAAGTGCCCTGTGGTTCCAGGGCCAGAGTGAAGACCATGGGCGACAGTTGGCATACTTGCTTGGTGCCCTGCTGTTATCTGAGAGTAGATAAGAATGTTCCATTGACTCCGACCCTCCCAAGAAGTCACCTGTAGAGCAAGCGCACCCATTTCTGAAATTGTGGGATGAAGCCCAAACTGTCTAATACCACAAAGATGTAGTCCCATTCTTGTGTATCAAATACCTTTTTAGCATCTAAGGAAACCACTAGTTCACACTCAGCAGCGCCTCTCTCCTCCCCAGCACCAGGTATAGCTGCCATGGGTTAAGCTTCATGCTTTGGTGGGGCATAAAGCCCGATTGATTCAGATGGGTCAGTAATTTAATTACCTTTCTCAGGTATGTCACCAAGAACTTACCAATATTTTGACCTCTGCATTCAGTAGCGAGACAGGCCTATATGAGGTGCAGACCTCAGGAGGTGGCCCTTTCTTATGGTGAAGTATGATTGTGGCAAGTTGTTTATCTTGTGGGAGGATGCCCTGCTCTCTGCCCTCCCAGTGCATACTTAATAAGTGTGGAGCGGGTGTTTGAAGTCATGACCTCGTATAGTTCCACTGGAAGCCCACTGGGACCCATGGCTTTTCCTGACTGCAACTCTTATATCACAGCCTCAGTCTCTTCTGTTCCTGTCTTAGTCTCTAAGTAGTCTCTGTCATCCTTTGCCTGGTATGGGATGCTGGTATTTTGAAGAAAGCCAGACACTGAGCCTATCTCAGTTGTCTTGGCTGCCACTTTTTTTTTTTTACATAGTTTAAGATAGCGCGAACTTGACTCGGTACCGGGTATCAGAGCGCTTTACATAGCACCAGTTCCATTACATGAAGACACATTCATTTTTTGTTTAGGCACGGGGAGATTAATTGATTTGCCCAGAATCACAGTACCCGGTTCCCCAGATTCGAGGTCGACTGCCCTAGCCGTTAGGAGAACTCCTCTCCTCCTCTCCTACTCCACTTGGTAGTTAAGGAGGGAGTAGTAAGTCACAAAGGCTTCAGCCATATGTGGCCCTTCTAAGCAGCTTACCCACCTCATTTTTAATTACTAACACTCAGTTTTGGTACTGATCCCTTTTATCCAACAAGGCTACTAGCTTTCCGGCTTTGTTCCAAATGTCATACAGCCAGTGTGTGGTGGCTCAGAGTGCTGCGAGTGCTGCACTGTTAGTGAGGTCTGTATACTGTTGTTGTTTGAGGCTCAATCTATGTCTTGTTTCTACTTCCACCGCACCATTGAGGAGACGTTCTAGTGTTAGTATATCCTTCTCCACTTCATCAAGCTTTTCCGGCCTCTTTTTCATGATCCCTGAAAGAAAGAGGAGTGCCTGTCCTCTGCCCAATGTTTTGTATGCTTCACATAGAATAACGTCTGATTCTGCTGTTGCCTCATTCTCGGTGAAGTAGTGGATAATTCCTCAGCACCTCCATGACCTTTTTGTCATTAAGGTACCAAGGATTGATCGACCATAGTCTTTCACAAGTCTCTGGCCACAAATGCATCACTGCCCATACTGGTGAGTGGTCTGCAATTCCCCTGGCCAGGTGTTGGACCTCTGTGTATAGCTGTGTTAGGGTACGCCGAGTCAGAAGGTAATCAAAGTGCACACAAGTGGTATGTATATTGTCTATCATGCAAGTTGTGTGCCTTTCACAGGCTCACCAATCCAGTTGCAGCCAAGAAGTCCCGAAATGGAGTTGGTTTTGTTATTGCCTTTTTACATGTTGATCTGTCCCAGTCTTCCTCTGAAGCCATATTGAAGTCCCTTCATATTAACATGCCCTCTGGTAGTAGGAAGAGCAGGGAGTTCACATCTGGTAGTTAGAGCACAATGTATACAGAGCATATATTGACTGTTGGGCCTTACAAGTTTCCCGAAAGTATCACATACCTGCCCTGTGGATCTGACCATGTGCCCAGGGGGATCAAGGAGACTGTTTGTTAATAGATATGCCCATGCCCCTGAAGCCAGAGGAGTATACTGCATGGGCCACCATTTTGTAACCCCATTTGTCTAAGGTTTTGTAAGAATTGACAATTTTAAAGCATTGCAGGCTGACTCCTATTTTTGTCTTGTCCCTCAGGCCTTTAACATTGCATGAAAGTATCTTGAGCGAGCTCACTTTGGCCATGGAGTAGCAATGTGGTCCTCTGTCAGTTGATATATTCAGAGTCACATAGTTCCCCCCCATTTGCACAGTTACACAGTGAAGTTACACAGTGGTATTATATAAACAACTTGCCAGAAAAACTCCCCATTCCCTGTATTCTTGCACGGTAGGCATAAAAAATGCCCACACTGCAACTCTGGAGAATGCCTGACATCCCAAATCTGTTGCATCCCAAACAGGTGATGTGTCCAATGAGTTCTGTTAAATATACAATTTCCCACCTGCCAACAGCCCCAGTTACCGGTTACTGTCCTTGCTGAGCCGTCTGTCAGATCATAGGGCAGATATACACACTCATGGGCATGTAGCTCACATGTTTGTGTTTGTGTAGTTTTCTTTGTCAGCTTCCACTGTAGGTGGCCTTTTGTTATGGCCACTTTATTTTTTAGTGGGTATCCTCAGTCTGATTTTGTTCATTGGTATGTGTCAGGGATGTCCCACCATCTCCGGGTGGCGACTGCAGTTGTGTTTGTCCCTGGGCATTTGCGGGCCCCTCCAGCAGCCCGAACTGCAGGGTGAAGTTTCACTGAATGTTTCTGTTGTGGTTGCCTGCCTCTGGCTTGCCTCCACCCATCAAGCCAGCCCCAGGCCTCAATAGGGGACTCAGAGTGCTATGTATTTTCCTTTGCCGCTACTCTCAACTTTGATTAGAACATCATTGTGAATTTTAGATCCCTCTGCCTCAGTACTTTCTTGACTTCATTGAAGCTGCACCATAGACTCTGCACTCAAAGCATACAATCTTGGTAGATGCTGATAGTAGCATTCATGTATTTGAGGGGTGGACTGCGTCAGGCAGCTTGTAGTATTTTGTCTTGGTCTTGATGGTTGAAGATGTGGGCTATAATATTTTGAGGTGGAGCACCTGGTTGGGGTGCACTTATGTGCGTGTTTTGTGGAAAAGAATTTAGAGAGCCCTTTCAGCTTTAGCGTTTTCATGATCATGTCTTTCAAAAATAAACCAACACTGGGACCCTCTACTTGTGCCATGAGATATATGACTCCTGTTATTTCTACTGGATCAGACTTCAATGTCCTTAAATTTGGCCTCTGTTTTCTCAACCTCCACCAGGAGTAGGGTAACGTGGTCACTGAGAGTCTGTGTTTGTGCATGGAGTATAGCCACCACGGCTTTGTTCTCTGCGAACCTCTCGCTCATTTTGTGTACATCAGCTTGTAGAAGTGTAAGTTCTGTTGCAACTAAATTTTAGATTCTAACGGGCCCTGGACTACCTGGATTGCTTTCATTATGTCCTTCAGAGTGAGCTCTGTAGTGCCCTGTGTGTACTTGTGTCCATGCCATATGCCCCCACTGGGGCTGGAACCTATTTAAGGTCTTGGACATTGTATATTTATCAAGTTGTCTTTTTTGTGTCCCTTTAGTTTCTTTGCCACCAGTCATGTTGTCTGGAAGGGCCGTTACTCATATGGATGTGGTACTCACCACTGCCTGCTGGGGCACCCATAACTCACTCCCCAGAGCCCCATGCCCTTTGGATTTGCAGGACCTCCTGTACTATCACCAGAGCTCTGGATGCCCGGTGTGGTGGCTCGCCCCACCCCCTGCTGTTAGTTTCTTAGTGCTCTAGAATGCTGCATTGGTACCTGTTTCCATTTGGCGCTATTCCTGCTTCAGATTAGTGAGCCCTCCAGCTTCGCCCGGGGTGTCATACTATGGCCGGGTGTTGGGCGAGCTGCATTTGCAGTCTTGCTGTTCTCTCCTGGTAGCTGTTCCTCATTGCAGAGACTTGCCCGGATCTCCGGGTGCACTAGGGGGCTCCCTCATTTCAGGACCGGTGGGTACCACATCTCTGAGCCTCCCCTCTCTCTCAAGGGCATGTGTGTTGTAGCACTTGGGCTTAGGCAGTTAAAGAAGCCTTTTGCATGTGGCATGCGCCATGCTCACCACCTCAGCTTAGAGCCCCCAGTAATCACCCCTGGTTGGGTCATCTCTCTAGATTCTCTTTTTCAGGGGCCAAGGGGGATGCCCAGGTCAGCGGTTTCTCCTCTCCCTCTCCGGAGTTGCCTCTCTCTAGAGTCTGATGTGCGTGTACTTCAGCAGTCTGACTTGGAAATGTTGGAGATTTTGTTGAGGGGCAGCACACTCCATATTCACCTCTGCTGCCCTGAGTCGCCAGGACTCAACCCTTGTCTCTTATGGAGCCATTGCAGTCTTTCTTGTCAGGGGCCGAGAGTCTTTTGCATTCATAAAGGAACGTGACCAGCGTCTCTCCTTTCCACGCCCACGGAGGCCGCCTCAATCAAAATTGAGCCCGGGGCTCCAGCACGTTCGCAGGCCTCACCTCATCTGTGGTCTCAGGCAGTTCCCTCATGATTTTCATTCAGTTTGCTGGCCTCCCCACACCCTTCCGCCTTTAGTGCATTAACAGGTGGCACTGGGAAGCAAATTTGTGTGCGGATGGTGAGAGATAGAAGATGGGAAGTGTCGGAGCCGCTTCAACAAGCGGCCATCTTCTCTGGTGGCTGGCCAGGCCCCCTAAATACTACTATAATTGATTACATAAAATTAGTGTTAGAGATATCGAGGATCCTTGGAAAATTGTGTTTTTCTCCAATATTGACAAACATTTACACTAGTAATAATAAGCGCAAATGCTCAATAGAAGAGTATAGCCCATAGTGAGAAATAGTTTCCTTTCCATTATGTGAAATTATTGAATTATCGAGGGACACACAGGAGTAGAACTGTGAGGAGAGGATGGTTGAAATGCGTTTACAAAAAGTAGAAACTTTTGTAGAAGATGGAACAGCGCAATACGAGGTTACCACAAGCATGATTCTTAACAGGCTCGGCAGCCAATATACAACATCCAACAAGCAAGGTATGTGATAACAGTCTGACAAGATCAGTGAATGTTCTGTGCATGAGATAGGGCCTTATTACGAAGTCCCTGCTTACAATTAATAGCCCATTAAGTTACAGGTATGAACATTTTTTTCCAAATGTTTTTACTTTGATTTTGAATAACATAACAAGTCAAGAGGGATTCTGAGAGACAAAGGCCCTCATTACAATGTTGGGCAAAAAGCCTCCGCCCGACAGTCGGAATGTCCTAGACCGCGTGTGAACCCTTCCAACCGGCTAGGTCGGTTTACAATCTGGCCAACCAATTACGATGCTCGTGGATGGATTGTAAACCTTGCGCTCCTTCCGAATCGGTTCTGACTGGCTATCGGAGAAGTCATGTTGGACGCAATTGCATTGTGCAGCTCTACGGACAGCATTTCTGACCTACCGATTACGATTTCCATTTCCAACAGCCTTTCCGAGTTTGCCTGTCTGACACAAAAAGGCAGTCGGAAAGTAACTTTGGCCGCCCCTGGCAGGGCCCCCTTCATCCTGCGTCCTCCAGTTGGGGGCTGGGGGTGTACCTAAGGGACCAGCCTATAAAACCCTGCACTGTATGTCTGGTACCATGGGGTGCCTGCCACAGGGTGCACGGTTTTACCAACTCACCCTATTTCCGCATAGGAGCCTTTGTTCTCGGTCGGAACACGGGCGCCCATAGGGAACAGTGGGACTCTTACCGAACAGTGTTCGGTTGCATCGTAATCAGTTGGTGGAACCGCCGACCGCGAGTCGGTCGGTTCCCGAATCAGAGACGGTGTCAGGCGGAAATTGTAATGAGACCCAAAATGTTGATTTAACTCAGGGTTCTCCAAAGTTGAGCCTGGAGACCCAGATCCATGTCAGATTTTTTTAAGATAACTACATTTGTCAAAATGGGGATATGCTCAAAATCTGGCATGGAATCGGCCCTCCAGGACCGACTTTAGAGAATCCTGATTTAGATTATCTGTCAGATTTCAATATCCGAGATGTCTCCTTGTTCTTTTGCTTAGTTTAGGATGCATGTAGAGTAGGTCTTTGATGAAAGAACCACAAGGGTTAAGTTTGACAAAAGGTTCTCAAGAAAAAAACAACTTCGTTTTTTCAAGATCAAAGGCCACTTGTATGTACCTTTTTTAGGGTCACAAATGCCCTGATTCTGCAAATCGGGCCGTTTGCGACCAGAAAAAAGGCTTTTCCAATATACCAAAACCTATTTTGTGATTTGGTAACCTATTACCGAATTGCAAAATGGGCTAGTGATTCGGTATTAGGAAGGGGTGTGTTTAGGGCGTCCCTTCCTAATACCAAAACGCATTGGTATGTAGGAAAGCTTTGTGACCAAAACTGGGTCACAAAACATTCGCATTTTACCGCCTACTTCAAGTAGGTAGTAACCCATTTGCACATGGGAAGGGATCCCCAAGGGACCCTTTTCCTTTTGTGAATGAATGCAAAAACTTTTTTTAAGAGTAACACTGCCTTCTCTTCCATGTAATCCATGTAAAATCAGATCCCGGCGGCATAAATGCAATGCGAATGATTAAGCATTTGCAAAGTGTCTTGAGGTAATTTTGCTATAAGAGTGATTTGAAGAGCCATATTGGGCAATCCAGAAGAGAGAAATATCTATTGAAGTAAGTCGATCACTCTAAGCTTTAGGGTGCTCGTGCTCAAAAACGTCTTTGTTCCATACATAGTATGTAAGCTACAGAGTTTAAGATCGTTTCCAACTAGAGGCATCCCAAATCTGTGGAAAATTATGTGCAAACCTACAGATTATTTTCAATAATAGGTATAGTCTATGGAAAATATTACATATAGTATTATTACTATTAGGCCATTACTAAGCATAATGGGAAAAAAATACATCATCAGTTGAGTTCATTCTCACAATTTGGAAAGGTAGTGAGGTGCTCAGTCATTGGATGATGACTGTCGGGTACGAAATTCCAAGAGGCCCTTGTTCTGTGCCAAGGGTAGGCCCAATGCATGTCAGTAACAGAGTCTGGGATGGAAATGAAAGTTACACTTTGAATACCGTGATGATTGCAAGAGACTTTAATGTGACCACTTTTGTTAGCTGTGAATCATGCCATGAGCTTCAAAACACGATGCTTTCCATGACCTTACTTACATTAAGTTGAATAGGAAGTTTTCCATTGATGGCTGGTTGAATATATTTACGGAATTTCAGAATAGTTGTGAAAACATCAATCAATAATCTCAGAATCAAGCAAAGATTCTGTGATATTCCTTCTAACATGAGTGTTGGATGGTATAATTTCATTCTTTTGGAACTGGTTAATTTATTGAGTAAAAGAATTTGAAAAAATTCACCTCTCTCAATGCAAAGAGAAGCATCTATTTCATTGTAATGAATCCAATGGAAAGCTGAATATTACATCATAATGGTAAAACATATTTGAAATTTCAATGATCCACATCTTTATTCTCTTGACAGTACTGGCTAGTGTTTATGGACTCTTTTTTTAGGACCCAAATAGCTCTAGTGTAGTTCAGAACTAATTTTGTATTGGGACACACCCCACACTACTGCACACCTGTACCCCAGCTTGAAACACTAATCCTTGCTGCACTTTATTTTCTAGTACGAGGTGGGTTTCTTTGCAAAAATAGACATCTGGTCATTTTTGCTGAAGTCTATAACTTTAAGCTACCTACCTGCTTTGGGGCCAGTGAACACAATAGAGTGCTAAAATAAACAATTAGATAAGATAGCACCACAGGAAAATTAGGGATATGAATTGTTATTCTGGAATACGTTATAATACTGCTCTTCTATATACTACCTTCTGGGAGCAATTGAAATATCTCAAGGGAAGTTCAAATATACCAAATTCAAGATCACAATTTTCATCAAATAGGGAAGCACTTTACACCTAGTTTTGTCTCATATTTATCACGATGATTTGCCTAATGTTCATGGTGATACATGCTTCCTTTACAAACTATAAAGCAATTTCGTCCATTGCTTTTGCAAATTAATGAGCCTATCCTTGCCCTATGGGGGATGACTAATAACCTGGTCAGATAAATGCTGTTTTCTATTTCTCGCACAGTATATTCCCAATAAATGTATTTGAAAGTCAGTATCAGTATTCACTATAATTATTAGTTCCATTTGACCATATGCCATTACTTATATATATTCAAAATGTATGGGGTTTCATGGGTCACTTCTGCACAACATGGAAGGCTACAGTTATAAGAAATATTGTAGGGGAAAGAGTGAAGTAAGTGAGAACTGGGGATGGTGGAGTAGCTGGCAAGTCAGACGATGAATGAAAATGTGGAAAGCACACATAGAATTTGAAAGGAGATATAAGAGAAATAATGCAATGACTTCATCGTTTTGCTACTGTGTTATTTTGGCACCTGGGGGCTTTGGGTTTGCACTGGTTGTGACTTGCTAAACAGGCAACTCCACATTTACTCCGATGAAAATAATAGTGATCTTTATTGTTTAAATTGACATAAGTGTCTCTCAGCTACGGATACTTTCTGTGTATAGGACCTGTACATGCCTAAACAGAATAAAAACATATATGGGAAGTAGGAGTGAAGAACATATTGCTACCACTTACCAGGCGCAGTGCATCCATTGGGGCGCTGGGGCATTGCCCCACCTGGCCACATGGCCCCAAGTCGCACCACACGCAAGCAAAATAAAATAGCAAACTTGGTTGTTTAAAGCACTCGAGTCGCGAGTCGCTCCGCTCAGGCACAGGCAGGCATTCAATCAATCGGTGCTGAAGGGGGGTGGGGGCAGGGCTGGCTGTGGCAGCAAGGAGGGTGACTGACAGCAGCGCTTACTAAAGCGCAGCTGCAATAGTGCGCATGCTCGATTTTGGGCTGGTCATTTTTATGACCAGCCCGAACATGCGCACTACAGCCACCTCCTAAGGACCAGGAGAGCGAGGGGGGAGTCGGGACCCGAGAGGCCGAGGGTTGCTTCATGCAGCAATCCCCGGTCTCTAATGGGCGGAGCGTCTCCGTGCCCTAGCCAATCCTGGCGCCAGGATTGACTGCCTGACACACCGCGCAGCCTGAGCAAATCAATTATAAATGGAAACACCATACATATGAAATTGTGTTGGTTGCTTGAAAGTGAAGTGGTTGCTCTCACTTGTAACGCTTTGATATCAGCTTCTCTCCAATTGGCGACTTTTCCTGTGCTATGAAGCATCACACTCTTGCGCTGGAAATGTCAGTATTCATAAATTTGTAAACAATATGTGTATGCATTTGAATGGATGTTAGTCATTCGCCTATATAAGCCTATGTTAATCATATATGAGCAGCACACATATTTGCGCTGCAGGAGTTATTGTGACACAGATTGCGACAGGGAGTGCGGCACTGTGATCTGGAGGAGCATACTTTGGGTGCACCCTTCCCATCTGCTCACTGGGCTGCAGAGGACTGACAGTGGCAACAACACAAGTGTAGAGTTTGTTAGCATCAGTGCAGTAAGATTCATTGCTGTTTTATGACATCAGTTTGAGTTTCATGCATGTTCAAAGGCATCTACACATGGCAAACATAGCCAGACGGGCAGCAGGGCACAAACATAACTTTAGGGCTTTTAATGCAGATGGTAAAATTAGCAGAATCCTGGCAACATTTTAAAGACAGGCACGCTGCCTGCTGCTTTGCATTATACAAAATAAACAGGTTAATATTAGTAACAGCAATCAACTTCATTGAGATTAGCAGAAAGCATACCACTCTTCAAAGCCCCAGATTTCTGCTACTGCTCCTAGGCTGGAAGAGGCCATTTTGAGGAGGGTTTGCATCTTAAAATCGCTGATGCTCCTGAAGGCTTCTGGAGGTGGTCTATCTCCAGAAAGGTGAGTCGGGATCTTCTGTATCCCATGGCCTTGTTAAATGTCTTTACAGTTTCACTGCTATTGCTGTATACGAGGCCAACTCATTTATTAGCAGGAGGTATTTTCAGGGACATTGCAACACTCAGGAACAAGCGTTGAGAAAGTTGGAAGTTTGGCACTTGTGGTGTACATAGCGCACAGCTGCCACTGGTGGGGCCTCACAGCACTCTTGTTGTATGAGTTTTCTTTTATGAATGCCTAGAAGAACTGAATTTTTAGTCCATTTATTACAGAAATAGTGCTGAAAATCGCACCAAAAAGATGCCAATTTGTAAAATATTTCTTCACGGGGGGAGAACCCCCCCGAACTCCCCTTATTGCCGTCGGGATCGCTCGCTGCGCTCGCTCGCATACGTTGATTTGGTCTGCATACACCCCACCAGTTCCAAATTCCACCAGCCGCCCCTGCCACTCCTAGGGCACAGCTTGTGATTTTTGATTATATGTTTTCCCTAGAAGCTGGTTCTGAAGACTAAATTGCTTCTTTCTTTCTAAAATGATATACATTCTTCAACCTCTAAGTTTTGGTACTAAAGTACAATCAGAAACAAATTTCCAAGGCATTTCTAATGGGGCAGAGAATAGCAACAGTAAATTTACATTCCGATTACCCCCATAAAATGTTTGGAATGTTAAATATACTCTTAGTTTAGCTCAAATACATTGTCATACAGATTGCTGTCAATGATTGCATCTCATGCACACCTCTGAGAAATTTCAATGCTTGATTCCTACTACTTTGGAGGACCAGCCCCTCTTTGGCTGAGATCAGGGAGAGGAAAGCCTTGGACATTGCCATATGGGACAATTGTGTTGGAAAACACTGCAGTAACACATTTTTTATTCATAGGACAATTTAATCAAGAACAGTTCAGACTGTGCATATGGTCTGTGGCAAATGGTAGTTTAGAGGAGAGTATGTTCTTGTACATGCATTGAGCTGAACTGACAGACTAAGACGTGGAGTACAGAATCATTTGAGAGCTGCACAAAGCAAACAGAATTTAGGATCTTGCAAATAAAGCAGAAAGACACACCAGGTGCTGCATCATTATCACTGCAATGCAGTGAATACTAGACACCATCACCAATGAATGATGACCTTTTTAAACAATCTGCTTTATATACTGCAAGGAGTGAATTTACCTTGCGCTGAAGAATTGAGAAGATATCCTGGACTACTACGATGAAGATTTGCCAGGGGGCTGTCCAGGTACTAGAGAGAGTTGTCTCCCGGGATGTTTTAAACTTCCTATTCATCATTTCGCTCCTGACTAAGACACCAGTCTCCTGGTGACGCATCAGGCCAAAGAGGGCCAGAGTGGTCGCCCTAACATAGAAGCTAACTCACCTCTTGTGAACTTCCATTCCTTGGGTGGAGGATGCACAATGTCCTGAGAAATAGAAGCTGTTGCCTGCCTGGAGGAATTTTAGTGGACCTTTTTGGACTTGTGGTTTCTTTTTGCGATCACATCGTGACTTGGCCTCTTCAAAATGTAAACTCTCCAGTCCCTTGAAATGGCATCTTTTTCAATGAACCAAATGGAGTAGAAAAGACAGGTCATACCTCAATTCTACTAATTCAGATTCCACCCATATTGCAGTACTGAAGTTGTGTCTGTCTTGTTAGTTGATGAAGCCCTTAGATTCAGCAACAAAGGTGTAGACTTGTCAGTGTAACTTAACACTCCTGATTGTATGGCAATATTAGAGAGCCATTTGAGGAGTATGGTTGTTGCAGGCATTACTCATATAAGGATGACTCCTTATCTATCTAATAGGAATCCCTTTATTCAAATGAATTAATATCCATTCAAATCAATCTCTGCGTTCAATCTTGCTATTTATTCTGTAGATGGAGCATCAATAGGACATTGCCATTCACCAATATTCTGATTACACTCACATTTAGATCGGAATCTCAAAATGCTTGGAACATCAGGTCATGCCTGAACATCATCCAAATACAGATTTTCTTCATTAGCATTAAACTCAACACAACCAAGACAGGGTTTACCCACACAGCCTTGTTCCAAATCAGCCTGCTGCACAAAATCAAATAATTCCTCTCGAAAGCAATGTCTCTTAACTGACCATGCCCTTTTTATCTTACTTTGAGAAGTACAATGCCTTAATACTTGACTTCCTAAACAACAACAATTTTCCACTAAAGATTGTCTTAACAAGGGTATGCACATTAGGATGTTTATTTAGTACAATCCTACCTTTAAATCAATATAATGCTACAGAGAGAGAAGAGCAAGTACTACGTGCTGACAAGAGGGGAGCCTTCGTGTTTGTCTATGTGCAGAGGACTTCCGATGTTCATTAAAGAGTTATATATTTAACTGTTCTCTGTAAACGAGGAATGTAGAGACTTGCATAGCAGTAGGCATGTCTTTGGGTATTCTACATTCATTTCATGGCTTGTGTCAGACATTGTCTTGACTGCATATGCCATGTCCTTCTGTGAAAAACATCTTGACATGTAAGGAGGATCTTTGGAGCCCAGTTTCGAAGATGCTGCATCACATCATGAAACTGAATTGGGTGTACAAGGGGAGTTAATAGAGATATTGGAGGGTGTATGTGATTTTATAAAATGTCCTTAAGCCTTTGTGGCTTGTGAAGGTGCATGGATGGCACTATTCAGTGATGAGTGGTGAGGATGCAGGTGATACAAGTATTGCCAGCAACCAAGTGGGACAAAACCATGACATGGAAAGAGAGCCATAATACGTGCTGAGAGCCAGCAAAAAGAAACATAGCAAATGAGTAGCAGATAAAATTTGCATACAAATTCTGTTCTGCAATTGTAGGAGTCTCAGCCCTATTTTGTGAATTTCCAGACGTTTTGCGTACCCTCACCATCATTGAAATGCCTACTGATGGCTGAGATCAGAAGTCTTGCATTTGTCAACATGCCCTTCTGTGGTACAGGTTAATCTTTCCTTCTTGGAAAGATAACACTAGTATCGGCATTGCTTTTCCAAGCTCACTGTTCAGAATGGAAATGACCAAAGCTTTCTGGGGTATTCGGATTGTTATCAGGTCCGCATATGGCATGTTCTGATGAATAAATTCAGCATTTGCATAGCCCTAATTCTAAAGATTATGGGTAAACTAATTGGTATTACTGGCAGTAGAACTAAAACAATGAGGTCATATCTAAAATTCCAAAGATATGAAAGGCTATGAATTGAATTCACTTATCAGCATCCTATTAGTGTGAGATGTCTGTGAGAAAGTGATAGAAATGGGTTTTCTGGTTGGCTAGGGTATGCACCTCAGTCAGGCAGAATCTACCACTCTAGTCAGGATAAGTGGATTACACGTCTAAAATAACCCCTCCTCACCCACTTAGTAGCTAGGCACGAGCAGTCAGGCTTATATCAGAGGGAGTGTGTAAAGCATTTTCACATAACCAGCAGTAATACAGTGAAAATACTACAAAAGGACACCATACCGGTTTTAGTAAAATGCCTTAAATTTATCTGTGTAAAACAAGTTCAAAAAGATAAAAATCCAACATACAGTGATCAGAATACAAATAAAGCAAAAATAGAATTTATATACAGTTCACTGAAGTCGATAGCTCTGTCTGGGGCTATCTCGGCATTGTGAACAAACAAATCCAACTGTTCCGAGTGGTCGCAGCATTGCGGGCCAGCGACAATGTCGGAGAAACCTGTAAAACAGTACCTTTTGAGATGCAGGGCGTCAGACCTTGCGGTGAGGTCTGGAGGAGTGGCATCTGCAGGCATCGGTACTGGACATCGGTGCAAGAGTCATTGGGCCTTTGAAGTCACATGTGTTGCAGGTCGAACTCCGTGAGTTTAAAGTCATGAGCTCAGCAGGCGTTGGGGCTGTGGTGTGAAGCAAAGCAGTGCTAAGTGCAGGGACCTCCGTTCGCAGTGCATGCTGCGGCTCGATGACAGTCATTCAGTGGCTGTGGTAAAACCAGGGCCACAGTGCGAAGTGGAGCGGTACTCATTGCAGTGCAGACAGGTCACGGTGAAAGCAGCGGCATTGGTTGATGATCTGGAGTCAATTGCCCTGACGTCAATCAGCCAAGACTGTGGTATGGGATGGGGCAGTGTGTCGAGTAACCTATGAGCGTAGCCCCCAAACCACGGTGTGAGCAGCGGCATCTATGTCAGCTTGGAGCGGCAGAGTTGGTGAGACCAGGGCTGCAGTGCGAAGTGGGACTGTCCTTCGTGTTCTCTATGATCGGTATCCACAGGTTGTGGTGCAGTCAGTGGTGTTGGTGATGGCATTGCAGTGTCCTTGGGAATGCCAGGGCAGAGATGTGAAGCAAGGCTGTGCAGAGTGCGGTACCCACAGGTCACGGTGCAAGTAGCAGCTTGGTGGCGGAGGCGGGTGGCATTGTCGGTGAGACCAGGGTTGCAATGCGAAGTGCGGTGGTGCCCTCTGCGGTGCCTTTCGGGTCATGGAGCCGGCAGTGACATCATTGACGACGTCTGGTTACCTTTTCTTCTCTGTGGCAGCTGAAACATCCAGTTCCAGCAGCCTTACCCAAAAGATGTTGAAGTCTTTGGTGTCCCTGAGACTTCCAACAGGAGACAAGCTATACATCAAGCCCTTGGATATACTTAAGATGCAGTAAGCACAGTCCAGTCCATTTCCTGCCCAAGACAGAAGCAGCAACTGCAGGTAAACCCAGAAAAGCACACAGCAAAGTGGTAGTCTCTGCTCACAGCTCTTCCAGCTCTTTTTCCAGGCAGGTACTATACTCCAGCAGTAATCTAAAGTTCTGGGGTCAGAGCCCCATATTTAAAGCACATTTTCCTTTGAAGTTGGTGCAAATAAAGTTCCTCTGGAACACATAAACCAGTTCAGCCTGGCTCAGGCCAGGTTCATCACAGGAGGTGAAGACTACTTTGTGTAAGGCAACCACAGTCCATTAATGTACAAGTGACAACTCCTCCCTCTACTCTAAATGAAGCCAGGTCTATTCAGCCTGGCTATGAGTCACCCAGGAAAGTCAGGATACACCTCAAACTCCCCCCATTGCACACAGGATGGTTAGACAAAAAGTACCCACTTTCTAAAAGTGATATTTTCAAACATACAATTTAAAAATCATCTTTCCTAAAAGATATATCTTTGAATCCTGAGTTCCAGCATACTAAACTCCATTTTCTATCAGCTCCCAGTGGCAAGCTCCATTGGTAAAGTGTTACCAAGCATCTTCAAGCATCTCCCATGTTAACCTATTGGAGACATAGCCTTTCAACAGTGAAAACGAAATACCTAGTATTTCACTATTAGAACATGCAAAGATACACCGCTATATGTCCTACCTTTTAAATATAATGCACCCTGCCCTTGGGGCTACCTTGGGCCTACCCTATGGGTGACTTAGAAATGAGAAAAGGGAAGGGAAGAGCCTGGCAAGAGGGTGCACTTGCCAGGTTGACATGGCAGTTCAAACCTGCGTGCAGACATTCCAGTGGCAGGTCCGAGACACCTTTAAAAAGCTACTTATGTGGGTGGCACAACCACTGCTGCAGGCTCACTAGTGGCATTTGATTTCAAGGCCCTGGGCACACACAGCGTACTGTACTAGGGACTTAGTGTTAGATCAAATAAGCCAATCATGGAAACACCAATCCATAAACACAATTTACATGGACAGCATATGCACTTTAGCACTGAATAGCAGTGGTAAAGTGCACAGAGTCCTAAAACCAATGAAAAATAGGTCAAGTACAGGAGGTCAAAAAGCAAAAGGTTTGGGTGTAAACCGGGTGAGATAGCCCAGTCTAACGGAAAGTATTCCTCTTGGCCCTTGATCACCCCCATTTTTGATGGGTACTGGTAGTAACTGACTCTGAATGTATCCTGGGCACTTCTTACCAGACACGGCCAGTGCTGCTCTTCTTTAAAGGTATATGGTGGTTAGGTGTAATTACAATTAGCAATCACAGATCCCTGTAAGTCCCAAGTATACAATAAGGCAAGGGGGATTCAATCTACCTTTAAGTCCCTAGTATATAATAGGGCAGGGAGGTTTAGAGGCCCAGTAGATTTCCTGGGCTGGAGTATGCACTGCTGTGTTGCATGCAGTCATTTTAAATGCAGTCCTGCTTTGCAGACTGTCTTTAAATTTCAATATTATGCAAATTTGACTTTAAAATTATAGGTACTTTCAAAGCAGTGATCTACCTTACTGTTACATATAATTCACTCCTATGAACTCCTCTAGGTGCCCCAGGGGTAGGGTGCCATGTAACTCTAAGCAGGGGCATTTTTTTAAAATATGTTTTATATGCCCAATTGTAGATAATGAGCTCCATAGGCTAACTTTGGAATATTTTATTTAAAAATTATTATTGACATGGTGTCGCCTCTCTGATTGTCATACTGTCATACTGTCTAAGTCCAGTGAAATATATTCCTGTGATGTGCATTGACCATATTGTACAGTATAATATAAAATGACAATAAAATATGTTTAAAAAAAGTATACATATTGTCAGGATTGAGATAAAATATCATGCAAAATATCAAGATGTTAGTTATGATAAATCCAACAAATTGATATTGTTAGATTTATAATAACTATCAGGGAAAATAAGTTCTTAAACTTTCTTTTCTTCCAGCTGCTCTCTCCTGATTGACTGAACCAAGCTGTCTAAATGAGGTGTGAAGTATCCTGCTCAAGAGACAATGGATTTCCTGTGGGGGGAGAACTGCAGCTGCAGAGGCTACAGGCTGGAAGGGGGCGGGGGTAGAGTGGCCAAACTGGTCGTCAAAGGGGGAATGACACTTTAGGACAGCACAGGCTCATCCCCACATCCTGCCAACCCAGCCACACAGGAGCCCCTGTAATTAGATTAGGAAGAAGGATAGAAGGAAAGTATTAGGAAATCTTAGCCACGCTAGTGGGTTGCATTAGCCTGATCTAACCTCCAAAGAGAGGGTTTCTCCATGTTGTATTTTGGAAGAATGGTGCTTTCTGGGGCAAGCATATGCCACGCGTTGGAGGAAGTGCTTATACACCTAGGTGTCCCCCTATATCCCATTGGCTAGGGGAGCCCCCTGCATGACATTCAGGAATACTGCATAAGTGTGGAAGAGTTGCCACGCAACTTGGATCTGCTGTCTCAAACTACAAGAAAAGGAAGAACTGGTCTGCTGGAAACCTGATCTGCACCCCAAAGGTCTGCACGCTGGAGGACTGCCCAAGGTGCACATCCTGGGACTACAGCCCTAAGGACTTTGCCTTGCTTCAAGAAGGATTAAGGAGTGGACTCCTTGCAAGCCACAGGTTAACGGAGCCCACCTGCATCACCTCCACCAAGAAGTATCCATCCTGGTCCAGTAGACTTTTAAGGATGTGGCCAGGTGCATTGTGTGAATTGTAGCCCCTACATCCCAAGGACCATCTCAGGAATTCTAGACCCCTGGTTTGGTGTTATGGACACTTTGAACCCGCAAGGAGACCTCCTGGAAGAAGATCTAGAGGTTTGGGAAAGTTTAGGAACTTTTTGGTAAAACGCTCGACAAGGTGACTGACTCGATGTTGAGCGTCAAGCCTGCTATCTTCAATCATAACCGGGCCTAGATTTCAGGTTTGTTCCGCTGGAAGCTCCATATCTCCAGACTTACAGGATTTGACCAGTGCCTCGCAGAAAACCGAGCTGACGACATTGATATGAATCTGGCCTTAAGAGGGGCCTAGCTTGATGTCAAGAGAAAAGCTCCAGAAAGATGTCAATGTGTGACCTGGGCAAGCTTCCGACAAATATCTCAAAGTATCGCTATCTCAAATCGTAGTAAATGTGGCTATAGGAATTCCTAGGTTTGGAGTATGAAAGGCTAAACAATTGAATCACCTGGAGTAGAGTGTTCTCTAAGTTTGCCAAGCTTAAGCCCACTGACATTTTAGTGGTGTTGGAACTGAAGATATTCCTGAATTTCTGTAGAAAAATGCCAGTACCCTCTCCTGGATTGTACATAATTTACATCCCAAACCCAAACTCACCCCTATGACCAGTGTGGTGGCTTGCATGCTTTTGCTACATTGACTGTGTATGGAGGCCCAGGTACTTAAATTCCTGTTTGGTTGCAAAATCAATGAATATCAAAAATCAAAAGACTGCAGTGGAGACTCTACACTCTACAATATTGTGCTTGGTTGTGCACAGAATGCACTATTTTCTGAGGAGGACTCTCTGATACAAGAATCAAAGTATACAAAATTCATCTGGGGATATGATCATCATAAAATATCTATTCGATATGTAGAAACAACCATAAAAGAGCAGAGTAACACTACAAGTGCTACCATACAAATAAAAAACATATGAATGAGATATGAATAGATACAAATTAATTACGAGACAACAATTAAACAACGATAAACGCCCCCCCCCCCCTATTAGCAGCAATACAAATCAGTCAGGTCTAGAAAGCCTAGACCTCAATGCAGAACATAAAAAACAAGTAACAACATATAAAACATGGTCGTTTGGAAGCAACTGCAAGTACATGAAGGCAGGACGCATTTGGTTACCGTTCAGAGACTTTAACAATGGAAAAATTAACTGCATTCTCGGCACACTGAAATATTTTCAGAGCATGTCAAAATTTAAAGTGTACTGCGAAGATCTATTGTCGTATCCGCAGGGTAACATGGAGCCAGGATACGCTCACCCACTCAATGATAATAAGAGATGGTGTTCCAAATTAAATCTGAACCTTGCCAAAACAAATCTGCCCCTCATGTTGGATACCTGAGCAGGGTAGGGATCCAGGCCCTGTACTGTTTTCAAGAGCATATATCCCCTCACTTAGGGTTACATCAATTCGTCCTGTTCTCTAACTAACAATGCACTCTCAAAAAGCATGGCCTTCACCCTTTTCAGTTCTAAAAGCCCCAAGGGGTGGGGATCAAGGAATATATCTGTCACGTAAGTACTCCAAGGGATTGTGTATGCATGGTCACGGGACGAGCAGTCCAAAAGAACCTGTCTGTTCAACTTAAGACCCTCCCTAGTCCAAGAGTTTTTCCAACACAACAAAGGCCTGAGGGTGACTATGTCAGCTATATACCTGAATCCAAGCTTCTCATGGACAGAGAAGGCCAGGGTGCTATAAGGAACCTGCACCAGATAGTTTAGAAATTGATCTTCAGCAGTCTGAATTTTGTCAATCTCAGCATACCCCCAGACCTCACTATCATAAAGAACCAGTGACACACATATTACCTGATAGATCTTGAGTAGAATACGGGGTGACCAAGAGGCCAACCTACGTGCAAAGCTGGTCACTGCCCTTGCGGACCTGACAAGCTCATCCATTCTCCCATGAATCATGGGCTTCCAGTTTTTGTTCACATCAAACAACACCCCTAAGTAAGGAAAGGCTGGGAATTGTGCCAGGGTATGGCTAGCCACCTTGAACGTCATAGAGCTCGTGGACCGGGTGCCAACTACCGTGGTATATGATTTGGAAATGTTTACTGCCAGATCCAAACTCACCAAAAAGGTAAAAAACATATCTAATAGTGGCTGTAGCCCAATGGCAGTTTGAACCAAGAGGATTGCTTTGCCAGCACATAACAAAACCGGAATCAATCTCAAACTCGCCCTTGGACAGTCTGCCTGGATAGAGAGGAGTGCCTACTCAAGACCATTGATGTAGAGGGTGAACAGGAAGGATGCAATGATGAACCCTTGACAAACACCACTACTTGTGGAAAAGGGCTGAGTGGGATCATTTCCTTGAGAGAACCACACTGATGCTGAGGTGTCGGAAGGAAGGGTAGAAAAAAGGGCCACAATGTTAGGGTCCACCCTCAACCCGTGGAGCAAACTCCACAGTTTCACACGGTTAACCCTATCGAAAGCGGACGTAAGGCCCATGAATGCCAACTAGAGGGATTCCCACTGGACAACCATGTACTTATTGATGATTAGGTATAAGTTCAAGTATTGATTGGATGTTGGCCTGCCGGGCCAGATGCCATATTTAACCTCTGAAAAGATATCATTAGCAGCAGACCATGCCATCAGACTATTTAAAATTAATCTCCCAAGACCTTTACTAGTGCATCAATCAGAGAGATGGGCCAATAGCACTGGGGGTTGTGCTTATCCCGCTTCTTGAAGACTGGCCCAATCACGATGTAGACCACAAGGGCAGCCCCACCACCCGGGCCGCAGCACTCAAAACCAAGTTCAAAACTGGCATCTGAATCTTAATGTGGTTCAGACAGAAGCAGATCTGGAGAAATCTCTTAAGGGCCAGGGGCCTTGTTCCCAGAGTGCGCATAAATGCCCTGGTTGACTTCATCTGTAGTAAAAATCACACTAGAACTACTGATCACAGTTTCCTCCCTGAGCACTCCTCCACCCTTGGCCCCAAAATTATAGACCCTTGCAGTGGTGAACCCATTTTTTCTCTGAAATATGGAGGCATATTGCCGGGCTAGTTCCCTCTGACACACAGGGCCTGTTTACCACCCTCCAAAAAAGAGAGCTATCTCTAAGCTTGCATGCCTGGCTTAGCTCCTCCCAAGCATTTTCACTCAAGACAGATTTTCAGTTGGCTAGGATCTTTTTGTAAGCCACTAACAGGAGGCAACAAGATCCCTTTCTCTTAGGGCCTGCTTCAGGGCCGCCTTCAAATGATGAAGGCACCTAGAATTGAGAAGGTCAAACCATTTAGGGTCCTTTGAGCCCGAATTTGTCAACGTAACAATAGTGCTCAAACTTTCTAAGCAATATCCTCAAATGCTTGCAGAGCATCCTTCTCCAGGGCACTAGGATCCAAACAGGTGCAATCTCATGATCAAAACTGGAAAATAGGGACGCTTTAAAATGCGAGCATACCACCTGCACCCATTTTAATCTCCTACTTTGAGCCACTAGGTAGACACCCCTTTCCTCCTCATCCCACCCCCCAGCAGGAATTAATCCCTCAATAACTAAGATCAGGAGATTATGCTCACTAAAGGAGCTATAGATAATATCAAAATTAGAGAAACAAAAACAAGGGGGCTTATAGAGATATGAAATTTATAAAGGACATATACATTTTCCCTTTGAATGTTTGAAACATGTGTGGGTTGTTTGAGTTAACTAACATCTCCAAGGCAAAGACAAGGTTGTGAGAGGATAGAATAGTGGTAAGCTCTTGACCCTCCTTAGTATGAACTGGATGGAGCACCTCATTCAATGAACATTTAGACTTGATTGCAGACGGTGCTAACGTACAATCACGTAGATGACAATTAAAATCCCCCACTAGCGGTGCCATCTTCCTCCCGGAACCATGCTCTGACAGGGAGTCCAACGGCAGGCACAAACAACAGACACTGGAGACCTCTTCTAAGCCAGCCTTTGTGTTATGAGAATTAACCAGTACTATCGGGGGGTAAGGCCCAGGAAGGATTTCTCCAGCCCCTGCAATATGCGCATCCTAATCCAAATCCTTAACATGCCCAGAAAGTTCCACTGCAACAAGGTTAATCAGCCCCCTACTGGCCATTCCCACCACTGTAGTCACTGCTGGGGAAAAAATGGACTTATATCCTTCTAAAAGGAAGATGTTTTTACCTCCTCACAAGATTCTTGGAGACAAATGGTCTGGTGGGATTTAACAAACTGCACCCAAGTACTGTTGGTAAACTTAGCAGATAGCCCCACAATGTTTCACGATAACAATTTCAGGGCATTCGAGTTGCCAGCAGATGTGACTGCTGGAGGGGACGCAAGCCTAGCGGGTGATAAAGGTGAGCCTGGGGTACTCCATTATTCACACGACTCAAGATTACTTAGGGGGCAAACCTATTGCAGAGACACAGGCTCGGGGACTGCAGAGGGCGCACACAACAGCTACCTTGGAAAACCTTCTGCCACACCTGTGTCTCAAAAGGACAGCAGACATTCTCAGGCTTAGAACAAACACCCAGGGGAAGTACTAGAATGCTGGTTGGTTTAGAAGACCTGAGTGGTCTCCAGGGGGCCAGAACACTTGCAGCGATGGTAGGTTGGTTAAGATTTACCATGACACAATCCCCATCAAACTCTTTCTTTCGGCAGGCCAACCCAGCTGACCCTCCAAACCATGTTGATTGAATCAAAGATAGCTACACCAGCACTGGAATACAATTTAAGCCACTGTGCTACTTTGATTTTTCACTCATTGAAAGATTCAGGGACAGGATTGGCCCATGGACATTACACAAAACCGTCACATAAGGAGTCACTTCTGGGGGCAGGTTTAGCACCACTCCTGCATTAGCAGGAGAAGAAGGAGGGGCCACAGCATAGAAGCTGACTACATCCCTGGGTAGAACTTGGCCCAGTGAAGCCAAAGGGGCACCATTGAAACTCCCTGTGGGCTTAGGGACACGCTCTGGAGCAACGGAGACCTTAGAGGTCAGGCTGGTGCCACAAGGAGAGGCAAGATCAGAAGGATTACTCATGTAGGGTTTAGTGGACTGTCCTACCTGTGCTACCACTCCTTTATTCATAAAGTCTATAGTTAACAAAACTCAGGATTTAATTTGAGTTAGCCTGGACAAAATAGGATCTAATTTAGTATTTAAAACAACCTTAAGCTCAGACAGATAGTCATCTCTAAAGGGGTCTATCCACTGGAAACAGCGGGTGGTGAATCAGTTTTAGCTCCTGTGTTAACTAGGGTACTCCTCTGATTAGAAACTACCACACATTTCCTCTGCCTACACCTTGCGGTGATGGTGGGGCTTGTGAGTGTGAGATCATGGTTGGGAGACGGGGCTGTGATCCCTCAAGGACCACCCTGTTCATCCCTAAACCCATGTTTTTCATTGAATCTCCCAGTTCCCCAACCCTATGGGGGACCTCAGGGCAACAGGGGAAATGGGGAGAGGTCAGGGGACGACTGTCCCCAGATAGAGACAGCCTTCTTTCAGCCAACTCGATCTCCTTCAAGATCACCCTCACAGCACGGTTAAAGAGCCCTCAATGGTGGAACCTCGGGGAGCAGTGTGTGGTGACAATAACTTGATGGCAGGCGCTTTTTTTCCCATTGTCTTGACCACGCAAACTGTGCGGCCAAACTGAAAAGCTGTATCTGATAGGCCCCAAATGCAAAACAAGTGTAGAAAAAAGTGCAGGTGGTACGGAGCTCACTCCAAATACAAAATCCCCCAGGCAAAAAGTACAAAGTTGCAGTGCAGGGCTCAATGGTTCCAAATTAAAGATCCCCAGTGGTTTTGCCCACCGCCTACGACACGAAATGTCCAAAATTCCATTTGCAGGGGAAAACAAGAATGATTACCATTTACTGCATGAAGCTCTAATTAGATCTAATCCCATCCCCAATCCATGGTCAATGGTAGTGATTCCTCCCTAATGGGACAGAAACCAGAGATTTTCTCTGATATATTTAAAAATAGAGGGGTATATTTGAATTGCAACCAGTGAAGATATATCTTTAACAGTTCTGTCCAGCAAAAGGTATAATAACTAAATCACAACTAAAAAGCAGGTGAAAAACATTTATAAAAAAGAATCTGTTCAGGTAAAGAGAGAGATGAAATCCTCGGGTTTGGACAATAGCATATGAGCATGCACAGTATGACCAAAGCAACCAGAATAAATGCTGATATCCAATTGTAAACACTTTTGATGGTCTGTGGGACAATATACAGCTTTCTCAGTAGTTTCAGGTATTGTAGAAGGTCACAACCACACCCGTGAATTTTCACTATGATAGGTTTTAGCTAAGGCAAATAAGAACCACAGAGGCACACTGCAGATATAGCACAAAGTGGGACAGCACAAGAGGCACAGGCAGGCATGTGATGCTACCTTCACAAAATGATGGCCACTGGCCACATAGGGACAACTGCCTACCAGTAGAATGTATTCTATCAAAGCAGATTCATTCATACAAGCCAGAAGGAGGCACCCAATGGCCAAATGGCACAGCATCATATTCTTAAGCCCTAGCCCTCGCTGATATTCAGCAGTCTACTGCTGATACTTTGGGACAAATTAACGCTGACATTGATGAGGGAGAGATTTGTATTAAAGAAAATATATATTGACTACTGGTGGTGTGTTCCACATAACTTATTGTATTGAAAGGGGAGGAGGAAGGAAGAGCGTTCTGAGTTCCTATAAGGTGATGGGAAGTGAGAAAATGAGGCACGCCTATACCGGAGCTTCATTTATTGTGTCAGTTATAGGCATTAATACATGAGAAACAAGTGCAAAACCCACCTTTTTTCATGGGAAAGTAAGATCCCTTCCTGTGGGTTTCATCAGAGCACTTTGAGAAGTCACAATCTTCTTATTCAAATGGCAATAGCCAAACACATAAAAAAGAACAACCATGTCTTTGTAGCATGCATTTCTTTATACCTCTTTTCTCCCTCTTATCGGTCCTCTCACAAATCAGATTTTCAAAAATTTCTCTTTTCCTAATCTTGCAATAATTGGTCCTTTCAACTATGCCTTGTCACTTCAACCTCGGTGTCTTCAATGGAGATCAGACAGTGGTAATATTTCCACATCTGCTGACTTCTGCCTATATCATTGGGCCGTCCCTCTGTAACCTCAGGCAAAAGACCTACTGTGATTTGTAAGGCCAATGTGCACTGAGGTGACAGGATTTGAAAATGGCTGCCAGTTTGTAGGAAAATATATTTTGCACATGGCAAAGGAAACGATTGTGACAAGTGCCCAAATGTTAGAGTCGGAGCATTCACCCAGTCCATGAGTGAGGCAAATCTGTCATGGAATGAATGATGGTTAAGTTAACCTAGTTGGTCTTTAGCAGTCAACAGACTCCCAAGTTAAATATAGCAATCTAGACTGGATTACAAATTGGTAATGATACACACAGTTCAAAATTATCTCTAATACACTTTAAGAATAATGATACTGTATACAAATGGTGGAAATTGATTCTTCTGACATTTTCTGTCTAGGGGAAGGTCTGAATTGCAGAGCAGGCACAACATGGAGGTTCCATTTCTATGCAGAAGAGAAGGTCAGTAGAACCAGAAATAAAATACAATATTTGAGTGCTGATAATAAGCTGAAATATTTTTAAGTAAGGGTCCATATATTACCACTAATCCTAGACATCTAGATGCAAATACCTGAAATAACAATTTTAAAAAGTTTAACTATGCTCATCATTTTATCATCCATAACCACATGGGATTTGCCAATTGAGACACAAACCTGCATTATTAAAATAACCCTGCTCTTTACAGTCCACAGGAGGTTAGCCTCTTTAAATCCTCTTGTTTCCCAAAGAAGTAGATAAGAATTGGCCATTCTTCCACATGTTGTTCACACTTTCAGATTTTATTTCTTCTAAACGAGATAGACAGGTTTAAAAAGAAAATGGAAACAATGTTAGTCTGTCTAGCCTAGGTAAACTGAAAAATTGCATAGGAATATAGTATAATTACCAAAATGCTAATCAAGTGACATTTCCAGCATTAATCCTGAAAGCAAGCATGAAATACCAAGTTTACCTAGGCTAAGCCTGTTGCTTTCTTCACATGAATCATTATTTGACATTCTCTGATGCAAGTTGCCTGTTCCAGGTGCAGGGTGAATTTACATATATATGAATCTCTTTTTTTCCTATGAATGCAAAAACATAGGCTGAGCACTCCTTTACAAATTCACTCACAGATGAGTATGGGAATGCAGGGTTAGGCATGGAAAAAAGGCATTTGCTTTTTGAGTAAATGGTCTGAATGTATCCATTGATGCTGTACATACCATTGGTTATGCACTGCAAAGTCTACGGTTGATGGTAAGGTTGAATTTGTTTTGTTTTTTTGTGTGTGCTCATCGCTCATTCAGAAGGACTAAATGGCTGTGTCTTCCTTGTGATGTCTGAGAAATTGCCCCTATCCACGGTTGTGTCTTGTAGAGCCCTATATTCGTTGGTTATGAACTGTGTTTTGATTTTAATTGTAATCAGTTTCTCCATGTTTTGGGGAGAGGGATTGGTCCATCTGACCATGATAATTACCTCAGCTTCACTAATCACTCAATCCAAGGATACACTGATTACAGGACATGCAAGATACTTTAGGCCCGATTCACAAAGGGAAACATAGACGTTCGGTCTAAACTTAGACCAATCGTCTACTTTTATGGCTTTGAGAATTCACAAAGAGCATTTACAAGTACTATCTTTTTGTGTTTACTCGGGCTGATCCCCTCCCGAAGTGAGGACATGAGAATAGTACTCGTAGATGCCCTTTGTGAATTCACAAAGTTGTAAACTTAGGTGTTTGGTCTAAGTTTAGACCAAACGTCTAAGTTTAAATTTTTGAATCGGGTCCTTTATTGCCAGACTATTGAGTTCTGACCACTGTTCCTTTTTCCTATGCCAATAAGTCAATGGCTCCTCTTGATCCAAGCTGACTTCTGTTTGGTCATCCAAGTAGGCTTTTACCATCTTCTCCATTGTCATAATTGTGGACATTGTTCAGAGTTGCCTGCACTTATGTGTTTGATTCAAGCCACGGAATATTCAGAAACCAACCCATTGTAAATGTTAAAACTGAAAGTGCTGTTATTGGTGCTGCTGGTTTAGTAGGAAGTGACTGTAGTAGCCCTGCTGGCTGCTCTCCATGGATTAAAGGCAACACGCAAGTTCTACTATGGCCTCAAAGTTTCAATCATTTATTTGCATTCCTGATAATACAATTCTTGTAATTGAAGAGATCCACTGTTAAAAAAAGAATTAAAGTTGGTAGCTCTTTTTGGAACAAGATCTGAGTTTCAAGCACAGACATAGTCTACATAAGAAGTTATCTCTTTTTGCTGGCATTGGTTAGTGTTCACATGAATGAATAATCTCTTGACCATACAACTGCTACTTCATTGACATTTGTGTATTTTTGTTTCACCTTTTGCAAATTGTCCTGTAGCATGTGAAACAATGGAACGTATTGGCTCATTATATAATCCTTCTTGCTGACTTCCTGTGACAAAATCTCAAAAGTCAGTAGCATTTGGGTCAGGCACTCCACTAGCCCCCATTTGGCAACCTACTTTGTGATGGCTTTTGCAGTTGTATTCACTCTTCTTATTAGTATCTAATTACAAATAGGCCGGTACTGCCCAAAGAGGTGTTGCTACATGTAGATTGTGATGTTTTGATGGTTTGGGACCTGCCTTTGCAGAGACTCTAATAGCCTGCTGAATTCTTCTCAGCTGCTTCCCAGCTTTGAAGGAATGACTTAGATGAGTGAAAACCCTGCAACAGGTGATCAGCATGTTGTAGACTTCATCTTCTTTTTGAGGAGGTTGATGCAAAGAGATAAATATGAGAATCTGAACTATCATCCACCAGCCACAGCTTTAACAATATCATAGTCATTGTCAGTGGTAATAAATCAAGTACTGAGGCATTTAGGTTGAAACCATTTACAAACATGGGTATTAAATTTGTACAGAATGTTAACCGCTCTATTTAATTTCTACTACTGTTGCATACCACGGAATGCCCTGAAAAGCATCAGCAGTGGTGAGACCAGCAGTTTAACTTCCTTCAAGGAAACACAGGATGAAATGATGTAGTCTGTGGCTTGACAACTGGTCCACATGTCTGCCGTGAGTAGATGAACTGATCAGTGCTCTCTTTCATTGCTTTGCAAATCAATTCCAACACTTGATTGTGCAGTACTTGCACAGCAACAGTTGATTTATACGTCCGGCCTGGAACTTCCCATTTGGAAATACGGGCTCTACAAATTCAAGAAACCACTCTCCTGCCACCAAAGAAAAAAGTGGAGGAGATAAAGAGCTAACATTTTGACCAGCTGCCCATTATATAAATGGACTAGCTTATGGGTTCAGTGAAATGGAGACTCATTGCTGAACATAGATGTGATAGTGTGCTGTTGTGACAGTAGTTTTGTTTATGGGGATACCACCACATGAAGTGCTCTACAAGTTGCAGGTAGCCCACTAAGACACTTTGGGTTGACTAACCTATGCCTCTTTTCCTTGTGCTATATCAGGGTTGTTTCGATACCAAAGGGGATGATGGACGGAGCGTTGGAGCAAATCAAACACTCACCCCCAGTCAACTGATCTGGGTTTAATCCATCATCATTCTTTAGCTCACTCTACCACCCCAGTTCAGACATGGCCATATGCAAATCAGTGTGACCCTGTGCCTCATGGGAACAGTCCAGCCCGAACTGCCAAGCCGTGTCTTCCCTGGACCGGAAACAAGCATCCTGGGACCGGTTTCGGGTTCATAACCCTCATCAGCCAGGCTATCTTGAATCCAGTGGCAAAGTGAGCAAGGGACCCATGTCTGGGCATACCCTGCCAACTTAGGGCGAACAAAGCGATACCAAAGGGGGTGATGGACGGAGCATTGGAGCAAATCAAATACTCACCCCCAGTCAACTGATCTGGGTTTAATCCATCATCATTCTTTAGCTCACTCCACCACCCCAGTTCAGACATGGCCATATGCAAATCAGGCTGACCCTGTGCCTCATGGGAACAGTCCAGCCCGAACTTATATCAGGGTTGTTTCAGCTGGCAACTTCTCACTAAGAGTGACAAAACCTCTACGCATGATAGTGAAATCTTCTTCCTTACCTCCATTTGTCTGACAACTTCTTCTTTCTCTGTTACAGCTATCCTATTGAGGGCCTCTTCCCACACTGCCAGGTCATGTATAAACCAGAGCAAATTCAGCAACAATCAAGAATTTACAATTTCTTATCCACTGTCACATTGTCATGGATCCCGCATGAGGGAAGAGAGGCAATGATCAGTCCAATCACGGAACAAGAGGTGCCATTCAAAACTCTCCTACCTGTAAAATTACAGGATTGGACGGCTTAATGGTTGAGTTTGCTAAGTATCTTATAATCACTGCCCATCAGAAATAGAGGTCTGTAGGAACATACCTCTAATAGCAGACGTAAAATACCAACGATAACAGCGGTTGGCGCTGTTTTTTACATCGCTATGGGTGTACTGGGCCGTATTGTAAATACGGAGTAGGACATTTAGAGATCATGTTCCCTTAGTTCTTTGCAGGGAACGCCTACTTTGCATCTCATTAGAGATGCAAAGCGAGGCATGAACTAAACAGGAGCTGAATCAAGGAAACACGCGATAGCGCGTCCTTGTAAATAATGGGACACGTTCTTTGCAGCAGGCGTATTAACTCTCTGCGCTACGATGAGTCGAAGCTTTCAGTAGACAAAGCTCCAGACTCTCTCCAGGAAGAACATTAATCACTGGAGTTGTCATTTTTATTGCGGGGACATGGGGGCATATCAGCAACAGACGGCGATAAATATCGCAAAGCGCGCTTAGCGCTTTTATATTTATTGCCGCCTATCGCTGTAATTTATCGCCCGGATAATGCGTTATCAACAACGCGTTATTCCAGGGCGATAAATATTACATCAAAAGCGGCGTTATGTAGTAATATCGCTGTTAAACCAGCGATATTCCCACAGCGATAGAAGAAACCTTGATGATAAGGAGATGTGGATTCAGCCACTGAATCCACCTCCCATGCCATAGATAGGATAGTCATGAAAAATAGCAGACATAAAATAACAGCGCTAACAGTGGTTAGCGCTGTTTTTTACATCGCTATGGGTGTCCTGGGCCGTATTGTAAATACGGAGTAGGACAGTTAGAGATCATTTTCCCTTAGTTCTTTGCAGGAAACGCCTACTTTGCATCTCATTAGAGTTGCAAAGCGAGGCGTGAACTAAACAGGAGCTGAATCAAGGAAACACGCGATAGCGTGTCCTTGTAAATAATGCGATATAATTATCGCTGCTTTTCGCCCAAAAACGGACGCTAAAGCGGCGATAATTATATCGCCAGCCCTTGTTGATATGCCCCAAAGTACGCAGCATCAGGTGCTTTTAAAGCAAAGAACATGGCGCCCACACCCCAAGTCAGCGCCCGGTGCAGTGGCACCCACCGCACTGCCCTAGAGCCGGCCCTGTTTACTACATGCGAAAAATAATACATGCGGTTAATAACACCCAATTCCAAGTATGAGAGGTCATTGAAAACCACTGCAAAATACCACCTAAAAATACTTCCAGTCAAAATCAGGTGGTAAAAATTCCCAAAAGTGTAGAGAACGAAATAAAAACTATAAAACAATACAAAAAAATAAGGGGCATATTAACAAGGCGGCGATATGAAATTATCGCCGCTTTTGCGTCCGTTTTCGGGTGAGAAGCATCGATAATTTCATCGCCTTATCAGCAAAGACACGCGTGTCTTGCTGACTTAGCGCCCGTTTCCAGCACGCCTAACTTTGCATTGCGAATGAGATGCAAAGTAGGCGTGGCTGTGAAACCAACCAAGGAAAATATTGCGATATTAACAAGGAAGGGTAGCGTTTTTTCAAATCGCGTTAAGTTTGCCTCAACGCAGGAATATAACGTCTGTTAAATTCCTGACTAAGTCATACTTAACATGGGAGGTGGATTCTGTGGCTAAGACCACAGGCCCTATCATCTAGGAAATCGCTGTTTTCCACCATGGAAAACGGCGATATTCACACTATCTCTGGAATTTTTATCACCTCGGCGATGCGCGTTGTTAATAACGCGCTAACCAGGCGATAAATTCCAGAGATAGCCGGCGATAAATATGCCAGCGCGCAGCGCGCTTTGCGATATTTATCGCCTCCCCTTGTTAATATGCCCCTAAGACACATTTTACAGCACTGTTTGCGCTAAAAAATAAATAAATCACACAACCTACTCACAGGGCCAAATCCACATAACCATTTCACGCTATTTTCATCAGTGCTCCATTCACTTAAACTCTAAGGGCTAGAACATTTTGGCTAGCATTTCTACATCTTGTTGGTAAGAAGGCAGTGCTTTGTGCAAAATCTTTTATCAGTGTATTGTCGAAGCAGCTTTGTGGGGGCGATGTGTGGCTTGAAGTTTGGTTTTGCTGCATTTTGTATTCCTGAGATGATGTTTTTTTGTCTGCGTCTGTAGATTTCTGCTGGGTTATTGCATTGTATTACTGCCATGTGCTTTAGTCATTGTGTTACATTCCGCCTTGACACATGAGTGCCCTATTAGGTTTCTGTTCTTTTGTTCCATTGCTTTAGTTTATGTCTTGGACTTGGGTTATGTAATTACTTTAGAGAGGGTAGCGAATGCTGCAACATTTCCAGTCATAAGCAGCACATTCCTATACAATTCACGTGACAGTCATTTACCACTTTCTAAGGTGGTAAAAGACAGTTGCTACAGCGCGCAAACTATTTCCGACACCAGTCAGTCTAAATTTATGCCAGAGACCTTGCCTAAAAATTAACACTTCCAGTGTTCACTTTAAGTGATATTGCAATAATTGTGCTAAAATTCCTGTTGAAAATGTAGATGTGTTTTAAAAATGTCTAATGCTTTTTCTTTCAATAGAAGGATGACTTCTAGACATTTGTGTCACAGCTCATATAGTAAAAACCACAAAACAATAACGAGAAAAGAACCCTGATTTATTAATAACCACTTTGGCTGCAATTGTACAAGGGGGCAGATTTATGTTGCACTTGCGCCACATTTGCGCCGCCGTTGCGTCACTTTTGTGACGCAGCAGCGGCGCAAATCCTGCGCCATGGTGCGGGGTATTTACAACGTGATGCATCTGGGAGATGCGTCACGTTGTAAAGCCCTGCGCCACATGTAGGCGTTCCAGGGCAGGTGGGGGCGTGCCGGCGCAGGAACGCCTCCTAAAAGTGGCTGAGTGAAATCTACAAGATTTCACTCAGTCACTTTTGAGCCCATGCTGCGTCAAAACCCTGCGCCTGCTTGAAGCAGGCGTAAGGATTGACGCAGCATTGTGCAGATAGGGCCCCCCAGAGCATTGCTGGAGCTGCGTCGCGCTTGCGACGCAACTCCAGCAATGTGCCACTTTTACGGCACAGATGCGTCACGCATCTGTGCCGTTTTTGCCCCATGGTGCGCCGCATTATAAATGCGGCGCATCCATGGTGGCGCAGCTGTGGCGCATAATAATTGGCGCATCCCTGCTGATATGCAGGGATGTGCCAGTTAACATAAATCTGCCCCAATGTATTTTGAGTGCTGACATGAATATACCTTACTGGATGTGTTAATTCAACAAAAATTAATGCCAGTGGTGAAAGAAAATGTCTTCTTGGCATACCGTTCGAAAATAAATTGCTGATTATTTCTGCCGCAATTAAATCAGCTGATCTTGGAAACAGCCAACAAAAATAGCGTTTGAATCAATTATGCTGCTGGGTAAATACACACATTAAGGCAGGTATTTTGTTCACTAATTTCCATGGCCGGTGGAAGGTAAGCTTTCTTTTCAAACCATCCATACAGACTACAAATCTATAATGTACACATGTTCAAACTGCATCTAAACTTCTCGTTTTTGAGTCAAACGAGCATTAGATGATTAACACAATGCGTTAAATGCACGAAGATAAAAAAGCAGTCCTAACTATTGAGAACAAACACAATATTAAAATGCATATATCAAAAGACTGCACTGTGGTCCTGTTTGCTACTGTTATTTGATATAACAAGAGTTCTAGTTTCATGTAAAAGACTGTTGTTTTGGAAACCACAGTCAACAAAAGACCTGAAGGAAAGCTGTCTCCCACCCCTACACTACAAATTACATTCCAACAAAGTCATGTTTTCCTTTTTTTTCATTTAATTTTTTAAGGCTTTTGCTTCAATCCCAATGAACACAGAGAAACCTCCATAAAATGTTGGCTTGTCTGGACCGAAGTGTGTCGGTGTTTAAAAACCTTTGTGTCCCATTCCGAGCCGTCCTCCTTCGACAACTTGTTTTGTAAACATTTGCGAGAGGATGAGTGTGAAAAAAGAATGGCCCATCTCTACTGATACCTATAAAGGGGCTGTTGATTCTCTGTATATCTCCAAACTGCTAAACAATAGTTCAAATCTAGAAGACGTGATTTATTTGGAAGGAAGCTGAACTAATGTTTGGCTGCCTTCTAAATATTAAATGTAGGTGAAACATGCTTATGTGCTATTTGCTCTCAAACGTCTTCCTGTCTGTCTGCCCACGTACCGAAAATGTTAATTCTGCTTTCAGGATGGAATCATGTTTAAAGTTAGTAGACTTTCCATAGCGTTAACATTCTTGTGGTAATAAAAGCACTTCTTACCCAAAATTGATGGTAAAGGTATAAAATCAATGCTCTTGTAGGACCCTAATTGTAATTTCAGGGTCCACTCTGCTGACATACGGTCCCCAGGTGCATGCCATGCCGGTCCTGCAGTTTGCAAGGGCTGCTATATGTTGCAGAAGTGCCCGCTTCTCACACTTCAAGGTCCTTCAGGGTGTGTAGCTCTGCTTCCTTTCACAGTAGTTATTTGCTCTAGGGCCATCTACAATGAACTGCACTGTGGGCAGGGTAGAGATGCTGTAATACACCCTTCCCATGCACTGTGATCAAAAACTGTGCCTTCTTCTCAGCCAGAGTCTTAAAAACATATATGGTTTAAAAATGTTTTAGAGACTGAACCATAAACATTTAAGGGCAGATTTACAAGGCCTGGCGCATCTCTGCAAATCAGCAGGGATGCGCCAGAACACTTGCGACCCGCAAAACCACTCGTGCGCCACCACTGATGCGCCGCATTTACAATGCTGCGCGCCGTGGCGCATGGATGGGCAGATGTGTGTCACATCCCCCGGCGTAAATGCGGCGCATTGCTGGAGTCGCGTCACAAGCGCGACGTGGCTCCAGCAAAGCTCGGGGGTGCCCTATGGCTAACATGCTGCATCAATCCTTACGCCTGCTTCAAGCAGGCGCAGGGTTTTGACGCAGCATGGCCGTAAAAGTGACTCAGTGAAATCTTGTAGATTTCACTGTGTCACTTTTACGAGGCGTACCTGCGAGGGAACGCCCACCCTGCGCTGGAACGCCCACATGAAACCTGACGCAGGTTTCATGTGGTGCAGGGGTTTACAACGTGACGCATCTCCCTAGATGCGTCACGTTGTAAATACGACGCAACATGGCGCATGATTTACGTCGGCGCTGCGTCACAGAAGTGACGCAATGGCGGCGTAAATGTGTCGCAAGGGGCTTGTAAATCGGCCCCTTAGTATATATATGTGACAGTACTTTCAGTGGTCTGTGAACAGTAATTCCCATGTGGTGTCAGAATCATCAGTGTTGTCATAGTGGGGTGTGCACTGGATGGGCTTGAGGGAGCTACGCTTATGATATGGGCCAAGATGGCTGTAGCGCTGGTGGCACCCGGTGCCACATTCTTTTTTGGTCGCCCCAGCAATGATCTCCTCCTCCATGGATTCCCTCACTACCACACTCCAACAGTGCCCCTCATCTCTCCATAGCTCCTCTCCAACATGCTTTTCATTTGTTTTATAGCGCAGCTCGTCCAATTGTAGGGTATCAGAACACTTTACATCAAGGGGCGGCTTGTCCATTATGGCGGAGGTGCGTCTCCCCGCCTGCTGTGACTTCAGCAGGCACCCACATCAATAAAATGGTAGTAAATACCATTTTATTAATGTGCCGAGGATCACGCTGGTTCAGTGCAATGGCAGGGGGGCGGGCTGATTAGTCCGATTGCACTAGTAATGCAGCTTTCTGCCAGTGTGCAGGTCAGATTGACCGGCTGCATACATCCCACCAATCTGACCTGCTCACTTCAGAGCCTGCTTTCCCAAGGCTGAGCAACAGCTGAGGGATTGTAGACGCAGACCCCCAGCCTCAAACTGAGAGCTGGGTTAGCCTGGTCCAGCCGGATTGGCTGGTTTTACATTGTACTAGAGTGGAAGTCCTTCCCCTTCCACCCATTACAGCCGACAAGAGTACTGGGTGGAAGAAGGAGACCACATTCAGAGCCGGCATGGCAGTGAGGACACTGAAAAGAGCATCAGGCGGCAGGTAAGTTCTATGTATTTTTTTATGTGTATTGTTGTCTGCCCCCCCTCCCCACGTCGCCATCGTCCCTCCAACCTTCATCACTGCACCTCCACACCAGCCGCTACTGTTTACATCACACACAAATTAAAGAGAGACAGTGAATCATACATATGTAATTCAGTCTATAGGAAATGTGACATAGGACTCTGAAGATTACAAGGTGTAGGACTAACATGTCATCTATACTAGTAGGCAGTATATTTTAAGAGTGTTTGGTCTGGAGAAGCATAAATTCACGATTTAAAATGTATCACAGTGGTTGTGGTTTAATAAGAATACATTTCTACCGAAAATAACCCTTTTTAGCAACATTGAGATGATGAAAGACTGGGGAAAAACATAACGTTCCAACCCTATTCTTTGTACTTTGCAGGCAGCACTTTGATGACAGTTCATAGCTCACTGTGGTATATCAGGATTTTAATTCATGACCTGCAAGTAACATAGGGATCTCTGTGACAAAAGCAGTAACCGACTGAGCTACCCCAAAGAATGTGTGCTATGCAGATCGCAGAATTGTTTTTCTGTGAATAATCAACATGAAATACAGTGCTGCGATATGCATGGTAGACCTTCTTTGTAGCAGGAATATTAACACTTTATAACGAGTCAGCACTCCCACTAGACAAAACTCCATCTCTCTGCAGCATGAACATTAATCACCAGAGTATCTTGAAAATGTGTTTCTTGCTTGAAAACTATCCTACACCCAAGAAACTCTGCAGCCAAACCCATTAATTATTTCGAAATCATCCTCCTCCCTCCAACCCCCAGGTCACCGCAGGCACAGCTGAACTGGTCGCACTGCCCTAGAGATGTCCCTGACATGGGCTGCAGCATTAATTTCCTAAACATAGCTCAGATGTGTGGCAGTTCTTGGAGCAGCAGGTAGTACACGTACGGGTACGCACTAGTAGTACACGTACAGTGCATGTACTAGTAGTACAGTGCGTACCCGTACGTGTACTACATTAGTACACGTACGGGTACGCAGTAGTAGTACACGTACGGTGCATGCACTAGTAGTACAGTGCGTACCCGTACGTGTACTCATTTCACATGCTTACAATGGTAATACATGCATACACATGAAAGGAATGAGGGCTACGAGTCGCACATGGATGTCCATCAAGTACTTGTCATTGTCATTGCATACTTACATGTGCAGGCCCTAGGTGTGTTAGCCAGTGATATTGCACAGGTCATCTCATCTAGTTGCACAATTGATGTGTGATGACCTGTGGACACATGTCATGTGCGATGGGGCACTATATGGCACACATCACCTTGCCACTTGCCACATGTGTGTCTGTAGTCCAACTGTGTCATGCACAGTAATCAACACCCGCACCTGTCTCCTGATGCCAGGGACAGGGACACTCTATCAACTGACAGGTCTCGATCACCGTGCCCCTTTGGGACTATGTCAGGTGTGTGTCATGTGTTCCCATGAGCTTGATGTCAGTGTCCCGTCAACTGCATCTGCTGTTGGTGCATCCAACAGGGGTCTGTGTGGAGATGGGCATGGAACACGTCTACGCACACCATGCCACATGTGGATTCCCACGGCTGTAGGGTCTGTGTGCATCGTGCATCATATTTTCCCAGTCAGACATGTGTGCGTTGTCTCAAAAGGTGTGTTTTTAAGTTGTCACGTGTACCCCTTCATCGCAATGTGTTTGATATGTACATTTGACATTCCATGTGACCTGTGCGTGTGCCTTGCAGTCAGCTGTCTGGATGAGATGACATCCTTCCAATGCAGCTATGTGGATGTGTGTCACTCTGGTGATATCTCTGGCTGTTCACTCAGACTGGCCCCCAGCTCATTTCAGGGCATGTCATGTAGACTTGACAATCAACAGGTGTATCTGGCTTTTTGTAGGAGTGCCAGCAAGCTTGCATATGTGTCCTGGATGTATTGCACACACCCAACTCCATAGTTACCTGATGTGTATTAGCAGTGTAGCATGTGCTATGTTCATTGACATTGATGTTGGCCAACTCTCAATCTTCATTCATCCAAACAATGTCTTGCAGGGCACCACCTGTCCCAAGACTAATGCCAGACTTGGGTGCCATGAGGGAACGCGCCTGCATCCGACATTACAGGTTCACTCAACAGTTGATTGAGGACTTGACCGACAGGCTGGCACCACACTTCCAACCGCGACACAGGTATCATACTGCACTGACCCAAAAGATGAAGGTGATGGCAGCCCTACATTTTTTTGCCACAGGTACGTTTCAATTCACCATAGCTGATGTTGGTGGCATGTCACAGACAATGTTCAGCCGTGTCCTGCGTGATGTTTTAGCAGCCATGTTGGAGCACCTTGATGAATTAATCACATTTCCTACTCCTGAGGAGTTGACAGATGTCAAGGGTGATTTCTATGCCCTGGGAGGGATGCCTCATGTCATTGGGTCCATTGATGGTACACATGTGGCTTTGGTACCACCCCAGGCACAGGAGCAAGCCTATCGCAATAGAAAACATTACCACTCGATAAATGCCCTTGTGGTGTGTCTTGTTAACATGCTGATTTCCCATGTCTGTGCACGTTTTCCAGGATCAGCACACAATGCCTACATCATGAGGCGTAGCAGGGTGCCACAAATGATGCTGAGGCTGCACAACGAATGAGCATGTCTTGTTGGTGGGTATACTCTGTTTGTCCTGTGTGTTGTGGTATCTTTGGCTCTTACGGCATCTCCTGACCCTGTTTTTTACATGATGTTTCCATGTAGGGGACTATGGATATCCCAACATGCCATGGCTAATGACACCTCTCCGCAACCCAAAAACAGCTGCAGATCACAGGTACAACGATGCACACGGGCAGACCAGGCGAGTGATTGAGAGGATGTTTGGCCTCCTGAAGAGCCGATTCCGTTGCCTGGACAAGACAGGCGGGTACCTCCCTTATGCCCCGGAGAAGGACTGCCGAATCTTCCTCGTGTGCTGCATGCTGCACAACATGGCAGTTGAGAAGGCAGTGCCACTCATCCTGGATCCGGATGAGCAGGAACATCCACCCGTGGAGGATCAAGGGCTTGCTCACGAGGCTAGTGGTGAGGAGGAGGAGGAGTAGGATATCCAGAGTCAGCTCATACGCAACTTCTTCTCATAATGGTGAGCCACTGGGTATGAGTGTGCAAACTTGTAGTATTGAGTGGCTTGTGTTGCAATGTGTGTGTCCTGCTGACTGAATGCAAAGTGACTTGGATGTGTGTTCTGATGTGTCACTAGAGTGATGATGTCATGCCACACAGTTTTGCGGAGAGACATTCTTTGAAATTTGCATGTGTCAAACATTGTTCATGTTTGGTAAATGTCCATGTGTGCGGTGAGAATTGTTTTAGGTGACTTCTTGTGTGTCTGTCATTCCCAGGTATTTAGCGCCTTTTGTCTGCTCGTGTCATCGTTGTCCTCCTGCTATTCCTCATGAGGATTGTAACGTGTGCTGAATCAGCATTCCATGCACGAACATGTGGAAAGGTCAGTCTTGGTAAGGTTTGCAGCAAGGATTTTTTGTGGTGGTACAGGTTTGGAATGTGTGGCGACTGCTTCTGTGCATGTTGTGGTACCATGCATACATGTCTTCTCACCATGGAGCATATAACATGTAGCATCACTCCCATGACATGATAGTCACCCTTCTTGACAGTCATCTGTAGTGGAGTGTGGCGTCTGATGAAGGCATCAATGTGTGTAAACCTTGACTCTGAAACATTGCAGATGCTACGGGTGGACACAGTGGGGGACATCACAACAACAGGCTCCATGGGGAATTGCAGCCTCTCCGTGTGCAGCAGGATGTGTTTGGCACATCTCCTTAACTTGTGTGCCTGTTCATTGGGATTTACATCATCCGTGTTGTGAAGGGGTGTCCAGCGTATGTCCCACATGTTCTGTCAACTGACCTGTGAGTCTGTTAACATGGATGCATATCCCTTTGTGTGTGTATGTGGAATAAAGGTGTTCAGCACAATCCAAAGTGCCTCATCTCTGTCACTGCAGCTCTCACTGCAGACAATTTGGATGCGTCATCTATGGCATAATTGTCAAAGATTGAGCATCTGTGTGTATGTGTACTTTGGCAACATGCATGCAGTGCTTTATGGCTAATGATCTCTATTGTGCATGAAGTACCTTGTTGGGTATGTATTTGTGCAGCTTGCTCCCCACAACGGGACGTGAACGCCTGCTGATGGTGTGTCTCCTTTGCGCATCTCCGCATTTTGTTGCATGATCCAGTGGCTGTAATTTATGGTGATTGTTCATACATTTTCTCGCAGTGACCCATAAGTGACCTGACACTCCTTCCTTTACATACACCTGTTGCACTGTGCCTTTTAGACCTTGTCTGTGTGTGCTACTTTTTGCCTAATTTCTAACCCCTTCTGCCTGCTGCTGCCTCACCTGCGGCACCGCCCCACCGAGTGCCCTGATTCTGCAACCCCAATGCCTCCGAAATGCTCTGCCCTTCCCCCTCTACCCATTCGAAATGCAGGCAGCAGCTTTTCTGTGCCACTGTAGCCCCAGCACCGTGCCAAAGGCAGGTACGTATGCGCCTGCAACATGCACAGTGCACGACCCTCTAGTCTTTGCATGACCCACGTCACACAACAGGTTCATGCTGCAGCCACTGTCCAAGCAATATCATTGTGACAATCATCCTCCTGCTATCAGGCAACCCCTAAGCACACACACGACACCTTCACATGCCCAGCCTACAAGACCCTGTCAGAATAACCAGGTAATGTGCCTCCTACTCCACACTCGCTCCGTCCACCAGCACGCCCTTGGACTCTGTTACCTCCTCAACACGACAGCCCCACACATCACCTTCATGACAGTAACCTGGACAAAAGCATCCTCAGCACATGACGTCTTCATTGCCATCTCACATGGATACAAGACCACCCACAGGGACGGCAACACCCGTCCCAGGGGATGAATTGCTATTTATTCACAAGTACACCCTCAGAGTCACAAATCCGGGTTTGCAGCAACTCCATGGCAACCCTCAGTGTAACACTCCTCTACAGATCTGCAGGACTACATCCACTATTCCGCTAAGCCATCAACACGTACATCTGCACGCACGCCCTAACCTCCATGGGCTACATGTGGCTGTGTGCCAGTAACTTCTTGCTGGAGGGGAACAACACCACCATCCATCATTGGTCCATCAACATTTGACTCCAAGTCTCCGACAAGCAACACACTGCCCCACACCCCGCTACCGATCCCCCAAAGATGCTTGATGTAAGTCACCACAGACAAGCTGTGTGGGACACTCAAAACAACACCCCTGCCACACCCTGCAACCTCACGCACTGGATCAGCAACTGATCCAACAATCTTGCCACATTGATGGACTTTCCTGTGAAGCACAACAACAGTTCAGGCTCCTGGGACAAGGCAGACCTACAGATACAGACTTAGCCGGACTCTTGTGCAAACCTTGCAACACAAAGAGCCATCATTTGCCTTACAGCCCTGGAAAACACCACACACAGCCATCATCATGTCATCAGCAAGGACAAGTGGAGATCCTTCAGATAGTGCCGAGACACCCAAACACACGACATCAAGGAGCTCATCAGCATTGTGAGTGAACTGATAGCAGATCTCCATCCAAGACACCCCAGCCTTGCAAGGCAGATCATATCCCTTGCAACTTTGTACCACTGCAAGTTTATGGGCATACACGACAGCCTTGGCACATAGACGCAGACAGCACTATTATCCGCAGGACAAACCCCCATCAGGTTATGGACTCCCATCAGCAGCAATGACACAACCTGGCTCATTGCAACATACACTCTGGCTCTCCATCAGGCCCCTTCCCACACAACATCTAAACCACATCATTCCACATCCTTGAAGCCCACGTCCAGCGCGTCCTGAATGTCTCCTTTGAGTTTGCCACATTCCATGAGTGCAGGAGGCATGCAGAGACCCAGGCCCTTCTTAGACAACGGACGGCAGTACCGCAGGATCTCCTGGTACATCACCCTGCTTCCCTACCAAGGAAATGTAATCAGGAAGACACTCAACAAGCAAATGACAATTTTCCTCCATGCAACCTTCTCCAGGCAATCGGCACCAGAACATCTTCCACAGTAATCACACCACTGCAACCGTCAGCATTGCCACCAACCAACGAAAACTTTTCCATGCTCAACAATGGTGAGGCCACCACCCTTGACCTCTCAATGGCATTCTACACCATGTGCTACCACACTGTCAGCTCACACATCTCCAACACTGGTATCCAGAGGTGGGCCCAGAGTTAAATCAGAAAGTCGCTCACCAGCAAGGCCCAGGGAGTCTGCCTCCACCCTGCAACATGTAGTACACTGGGGTCATCTGGCCCATGCCACAGGGGTCTTCTCTCAGCGTGACGATCTTCAATGTCTCCATGACCACCCCCTCCACCATCACATGCGCACACAACCTCATCATCATCTCGTATGCCATTGACACCCAGATGCTCCTCCAACTCACCAAAGACCCAGCCATTGCCAGATCAAAACTTCAAGAAGGCATGAGATCCGTTGAGGAATGGCTGAACATCATCCACCTGAGGCTGGACTTGGACAGGACAGTAGTCATCATCTGAGGATTGTCCCCTTACAGCTGGCTCAACTCCTTGTGTCCCACTGGTCTGTGCACCGCACCAGCACCTAGTGGCCACGCACGCAAGCTGGTGTTCATCATAGACCCATCGCTGACAATTACCATGCAACTCACCACCATCTGTACCTCATGCTGCAACACCCCCCACATGCTGCAAATGACCCACAGATGGATCCACTCCAAGGCAAGACAGACCGTCCCCCTAGTCCACGACACCAGCCGGCTCAACTACAGCACCGGCCTCTACGGAGAACAACAGGAAAACTGCAGGAGAAGTTGTCCACATCCTGGGTGCATCCGCACACATCAGCTGCAACATCCCCCACCCCAGCCCCATCACCGTCCACCTGAGATAGGTACAATGGCTCACTGTGTGCTGCAGGATCACCTTCAGGCTCCTCAACCACACTCAGGAGGCAGTCCACAACCCCAGACCCAACACCGACCTTGGATGTCTGTCATCCAACACCCCGTTGGCCCAACTCCATGCAGCCCACCTTGCCCTGGTCACCATTCATCACATCCACATAATAACTGCATCCAGGAGATAGTTCTCCCACCTCGCCAAACAGACCTGGGACTCCCTCCCCGGGCACATCAACATGACCCATGACCTCTACACCTTCATGATACTCTTCCAAATTGGCCTGTCTGAGCAGTATTGCAAGCCCCCCCTCAGCATCTTGAGGCCATCACGTGTGAGTATTGGGCTCCATGTCTGTATTTTGTGATACATTGTGACCCATGTGTGTCCTCGACCGGACTCAGATCCAAGTGTAGGGATGGCTGGATACATATCCCCACACATATGCTGTGTAATCATGCTAAATGACTGCAACATAAAATTTCATGTCTTAATTTTTTATTTATAGCTCTGGGGCGTGATTTGTGCACAGAAAAAGGTGCTATGCAGGGACCATAGAATCCAAAGTTCACAGGGGGAGATAGGATCCTTGGCATTTGAAGTCATCAGAGTCAAGACCACAGTGTTTGGCATCATTGGTCAGACTGTGACCAGCAAGTCCATGTGGCAGATGATGTCAGTCAATGAGGTGATGCTGTCGCACATGAAGGCCAATGAAGGCCAGGTGCCAGGCCAGGTGACCTGGGAGATGTGGATGGGCCGCTGCCTCTCATGGTCTTTTCCGTGGACGACCCACCTTCCTCACGGGACCCTCAGATGCAGGCCTTGACAATGCTTTGGACGCTCCGTTGGACGAATCCTCCTCCTCCTCCCTTCCTGTGGCTGGTGGTGGTCTTCGACTGGTGGCACAGGGAGGGTTGGCCATGTTGTCGGCGATCCGACGGAGTGAATGGCTTATGTCCCTTTGCACCTCCAGGAGTTCAGCCAGTCTTGCCTCCATCGGTCCTTGGTGTTTTTGTTGACTGGCGTGTTGCTCGGCCTGCTGGTTCTTGATCTCTGTGAGGGTCAGCACTACCTGGCTGAACTCCCTGGTGTCACGCCGGTATGCCTCCATGATGTTGTGGATGTGTGACATACCGGTCCCTTCAGCTGACTGGTCAGGTTCTCGCCTCTGCCGTCCTCCACTCCCACCACCCCTGCCCACACGAGCCTGGCCTGCTGTTGTAGGCACATCGGGTCTACGGGACCCCTGAGGGATGGCAGTGTTGGTGTTGTCTGCCTCCTCCTGGGTGCCCGCCGCACCTTGTCCCTCCTGGTCAGACTGGCTCAGTTGGTCACTGCGGGCAGGGCTCCTCGGTGTCTCCTGGGATGGGGCAGGAATGGGGGTGGTGGTTGGCGCAGATGGTCCTGAACCAGGTTCTGCAGGGGCTTGGGCACCAGAGGGTCCAGGTCGGTCGGGGTCATCCACGGAGTGTTGAGAGGCGTCGCTGCCGGTGGGATCAGGTTCCTCCCGAGCCTGTGACTGTGATTCTTCCCCCCCATTGTTGGGGGGATATTCATCACGTTGCCCTGTGTGTGAGAGACAGACAATGTTAATGCTGTTTCATGCAACATGCATGTTTCATACACATTCAAGTTGGCACTGTTCCTCCAGGTAGTTGTATGTGCCTAGCATTCTCCTCAATGTTCACTTGTGGATGGGTATGTTGCGGGGGACAGATTGATATGTTCTCCTGAGTCTTTGACATGTCGATTTGTGGCTTGGATGCTTCTTCGGCTATGTATTGGTCTTGTTGTGTTGCATGTCCATTGTGACAGTGGGTAAATACATTGCCTATCCTGGTGGTGTCTGCTTGTGTAAGGGGTGTGTGTGACAGGGCCTGCTGGTGGGTGTAGTGTGATTTGGCAGTGGGGTTCCCAGGTGATGTAGCTGTCCCCCCATGGAGCATGCTGCCATGACAGTGAGTGTGAGTTCCTGTCCTAGATATCTGACCTTGTTGTCTTGGTGTTTGGGTTTGCACTGGTCACAGGAGGGCCTTGTGCTGCCTACACCCAGGCCAAGTGTGAGCTATCTTGTCAGTACTTTCCCAATCCCTGTGCATTGCACATGGTGCATGGGTATGTAGCTGGGCCATATGGGATGAGAGCAATTGTGTCTGATTTGGAGTTCAACAATATGTTTTGTGCCACCCACCCTCCCAGCATACCAGACATCCATTCTTGGGTTGGTGCTTCATGTAGCATGGGACGTAGCATGGCCTTGCTTTCTCAATGGGACATACACATGTTATTGGCATTAGCGTAGTTTTTGAGTGTGGTTCTGGCCGGTGATGGCTTGGGGGTAGTTGGGTGCATTTGGTGTAGTTGGGGTGTGGATGGCATTACCCCCATGTTACGTAAGTTGTTTGTGTACTCACCAGGCTCTGCAACTCCTTGGAGTCCATGTACTCCCACCGGCGGAAGCATGGCGATCACCTTCTCCTCCCAGGGATGGTAATGTACTGGTCTGCGGGGCGCATCCCCTCCAGTGATGTTGCTATGGGCGTAGTCCTCCCTCCGCAGATCGTACCACCTGGCTTGGCATTCATTCCTGGTCCTTCTGATGGGTGCAACAACATTCACCCTATCGATGATCCTCTACCACAGGCGTGATTTTTCAGCTATGCTGGTCTGTCTGACCAATGTTCCAAACAGCTGTGGCTCGACTCTGATGACTTCATTGACAAGGATCTCCAGCTCCTCCCTTGTGAACTTTGGATTCTTGTCTGTGGGCATGGTGTGGGGTGTGGATGGTTGTGGGTGTGTGGGTCTGAATGTGACGGTGTGGGTATGAATGTGTAGAGGGGGTATGTGTGAAGGAGGTTGTGTGAAGGTGTATATGGTAAGGTGGATGGGTGCAGTTGTTGGTGTGTGCTCTGTAGCTGCAGTGAGTCTGTTGCAAAGGCTCACGGTTTGTGTGTGTGGGCCCTTTTTATTGGTCCATTTGTGGGTGTGGCTCGGTTTGAATTTTTGGTGGGTGTGTCATAAGAGGTGGTTGTGAGTTTGCCCCTCTGTTTGCCTGTTTGGATGTGTCCAGGTGAGTCCTTTCCATCTTTTGTGCAGTGTAGACGTGTATTGTGGTGTTGTGCGAGTCGAATAGACCCTCCTTGTGCTGTTTTCCAGTGTCCGTGGTTCAGTACAGTACAGGGGTATGAGTCGAACAGACACACGGCCCCATGTGTTGTGTTTGTACGGGGCGTACGCCGCCATTGCTATGTACGGTGCATACACCGCCATCACTGATGTACAGTGCGTACACCGCCATCGCTATGTACGGTGCGTACACCGACATCGCTGATGTATGGTGCGTACACCGCCATCGCTATATACGGTGCAGACACAGACATCGCTTATGTACGGTGCATACACCAACATTGCATTTGTACGAGTCATTCCCCGTGTACGGGTCGGACGTTTTCCGTACAAATCGTAAATCGGTAAGCCGGACTGTATTTTTACGATTCGTACGGAAAAGTGTCCGGGTCCGTCTCGTACAACTTTTCCCGCTACGATTCATATGGATCGAGCCGATCCGTATGTACTTTTTCCCGTACTAATCGTACTTCACGTGTCGAACGTGACTTGTACGATTCGTACGGAAAAAAATACGGATACGAGTCGTACGGGAAAAAAAAATACAGGATCGGAATCGGCCCCTTTATGTTGGTGGGACTAACTGACAAGAAAAGAGGTGGCCATTATAAGAAATCTCCTTCTAAAAAATGTCCGGCGGGTGAATGTGAGGGAAATCTTCAAATTCAACGTAAGTGTCATGTCATTCCTCTGACGTGTTGGCCACTTTGTGTGATAAGGTGGTACATTTACTGCTTTACAGATTAGTATTCTTTAAAGAGAATTGTCTTCAGATCTTTCATATTTTGAAGAATGATGAGGAGGACCTAATGGGTATGGGTATGCTGTTTCAGATACTGGGTGCAAGGACTGAGAAGGCCCATTGCTTAGTTCTACATTTGTTGCACATATTTGTTTCAAGTCTGATAGTTTCCTAGCTTTAGGTGTGTCAAGAGCCATTGGAGATGGTGAGCTTATTAGCCAGATTTGCAAGAGTGTTGAGTGTTATGGCGTTCTAGATGATGCATCTTACCTTGAAAGTGTTGTTGAGTGGCAAAGGCTGCAAGTGCAATTTTATTAGGGCAGGGGTGATGTGGCAAAATGTCTTCAGGCCCTTAATGAAGTGTGCTGCGGTGCATAAGATGCCCAAAATGGTGGCCAGTGTGTAGTTGGGAAAGCCTCAGAGCAGGGTGTTACCACCCTCCTTGTGCAATACTAAGAGCACTTGAACATCAGTTCTGAAGTAGCTTCCCTGGACAAACAGTTGCACTTTATTTGGCGGAGAAAACTGGTACCAAGTGGCTTGGTTTTTTGGTTTTTTGGTGATGAGTTACTTGGGGATTTGATTAGTGACAGAGTTTGGGCTGGCCTGTTCCTTTTTTATCAAGACCGATTTGCATATAGCTGGGTCCAGACTGAGGTGGCATGGTGTTCAAAATAATGATGGAATGGGATGCGATGCAGCCCAAGTACGCAACAGTGGCTGAGATTAATTCAAGCACTCCATCCATCACTTTTTGTATACTTTAGGGTTGAATTTGAGTCACATGGCAGGGAGGGAAAAAACAAGGACAAGTGGGCTTGGTGTTTGGCATTCTTGAATAGCTTTCCGCAAATGTTGATTGCCTGCTTCATTAATGGGGTTGGTATAATATTTAACTTTGGCTAATGCGATAAGGTATCTCTACATTGTATACCAGAAATTTAGTACTTTGAGGTGATTGGTGGTTTTGCTTTTCTTCCATCTTCTTTCTTGTCTATGGGAGGAAAACTTGTTGCTTGTGAGTTCTTTTGGAGTACCAAGATGCTAAGTGGTTTGACTTGCTTATTTTAATTGGAGAGTGGGTGAGAAGAGTAATGGGGATGACATCTTATTGTGTTGAAGCAGGGGTTTTTGCCGTAAGTGCTTTCTGATACTAACAGGCAGAAAGAGGACATGCCCTTATCTCTATCTGGTCTTGGCAGGGGACTCCCACGTTATGGGACAGCCTGTGAAATTGACTGAGGTAAGGAAGGAATCAAGAAGTTGCAGAAGGAAAAATGTGATTCAATGTCCTGTTGAGATTGATACTGCAAAATACAGTGATGCCACTTGCTGTGATGACAAATAATGGGAAATGGGGGTCTGTAACTTCAGATATAGAGGGAAGTTGGTAAATGCAGTGATATCACTTGATGTGTGCTGGTAAGTGGGGTCTGCTTTTTTTGTTAGTTCTTTATAAAAATTATTGGCAGATGTCATGAGGTATCTGTACTTTGTGTACTAGAGATTTAGTACCACAAGTTCATTGGTGATTGTGCTCTCTTCCATCTTCTTAATAGTCTATGGGAGGGAAACGTGCTGCTGGTGAGGTCTTTTAGAGTACCAAGATGCTAGGTGGTTTGACTTCCACTTGTTTGTTTTAGTTGGAGAATGGGTGAGCAGAGTAATATGCATGACATCTTATTCATGCGAGCAGGGGTTCTTGCCGAAAGTACTTTTTGGCACTAACAAACACTAGTCTAAGAGGAAATGCCCTTCTCTGTATTTGGTCTTGTCTTGGGATTCCTATGGTATGGGACACCCTCTGAAATTGACTGAGGTAGGGAAGGAAGCTGAGTGTGCTGGTAAGTGGGGTTGGCTTGTCTTGTTTCTTCTTTATAAAAATGATTTTTGTATGAAACTATTGATGTTATGTCTTATAGAGATGTATGCCTGGTAAAAGTAGTGATGTCACTTCCTGTTGAGACGTATGCGGGATATTTCTTTCTATATACCTTGAGGGAGAAAATGCCCCTTTTTGCATGGTCACCCCTATTTTTTGCTGATTTGTATTGCTGTTCTTTTAGACTGTGCACATTGTGTCCACTGTATGTGCTCAGACCACTAAAACATGTAGAAATTGTCAAATCCCTGATTAGAGTATTTAACTCTCCCATAAGGCCAGGTATAGAAACTGGATATATCGTAATCATGTGCAATTACCTACAAATTCTGCAAGATTATGCTTGAATTATGTGAGAGGAATAATTCTGAGTTAAACACTATTTCTTAGCACAAAAATACCCCTTGCATTCAAAATGGAGCAAGGATGCATTTTGCTCTAAGAAATAGTGCTGAGTGCAATAGAACATAAATAGCGAGCGCAAGCAGCTGCTCACACTCACTAAATGTGCTTTTGGGGTAGGACTTTAATACAATTTACTACCAGAATCTAGCACTATTTTATTTTCACAAAATGAATGCAAGGATTCATTTTCCACTAAGAAACAGTGCTAAATTCAGCAGAAAACACTTGTGCTCACTAAATGTGCTCTTGTGTTATGATTTTTTCCCCCAAATGAATCTTAATTGCACAAGCAGGAGTAATTGCGTAACTATTGGTAATTCCCAGTCAAAGAGTGCTGTGGAATTACCAGAATTACTCTGATTACTCCGGAGTAATCACAATTCTGTCTAACCCTAGTTTTTTGTGGGCACAATGTCTGTTTCAAACTGGATTTTATTGTTACTGGGAGTGCACTAGGATTGCCATAGTAAACTCCCCCCACACACATACACTCAGAGCCCAAATTCAGTGTAACCAAAAATGTTCACCACCATGAAAATGCAATGACACATGGCACTTTGAGCCTCTTTGCAAAAAAGCAAAAAGAAACTAACTCAAAAGAGGGTAGGTCAGCATCTGTGAACCTTTACTACATTGGTCAAAGAGGACCTAGCAGTGTCTTAGGATGGTCTCCATCCACAGGCTGGTGAACCCCATAAAGCTGGACCCTCATCAGTGTCCTCAGAACACTGCTGGAGTTGGAAAATAATACCTGGCAGACAGAATCTGCCACAATAGGCATCTATGACCTGTAAGACAGACCTGAGGAGGTTATGCCCCCTTCCAATTGAAATCTAAGGACAGTAAGATCTCCAAGTATCATTAAGCTGAGCCAGAAACATAAAAAGCTGAAAAGGACATTCCAGTGAACTTTGCCAGCTGACCAGTGGCAACTTGTCCTTGACTAGACTTTTGACTGTTGACCTCTGCCTGATACCCTGAGAGTCTAAAAGTGCTACCCTTGAGGACCTGGAGGTGCTTGGAAGTGGTTGTTTGAGCACCAACATAAATTTGGGATCTTTTTTAAAACATTTGCTCCTGAACTTCAAGGGGGTGGACCTCAAAAACTATCTGACTGACAGTTAGACTGAATTTTAGGTTTATCCCAGGTGGAGAAGAGTTTTTCTTCATTAAAAAAATCCCTTCTCAGATTGGGACTTAGTTTTGTTATTAACTTCCCTACTTCCAGGTCCTAGTGAGGTGCATTTACTTGGCGCATCCGACCCTGCTTCTTATGGTTACCCCCACTATTTGCTTAATGTTACACTGTTTTTGACTAGTCTGACTGGGATCCTGCTAATCAGGACCCCAGTATATCTGCTTTCTCTCTGAAATGTATTGACATGCACTTAGGTATACTCCAGATTGGATACCGGGGTACCCTTGTAAGTCCCTAGTATATGGTACACATGTACCAAGGGCATAGGTACCCCAGAGGCCTCCCATGGGCTGAAGCATGTATTATGCCACCCTTGAGAGGCCATGCAAAGTGGAACTACAGGTCTGCCATTGCAGCTTGTGTAAGCTGGTGCGTGCACCACTTACGTTCGATATAGGTTTACTATATCTATAGGTCACTACACTTAACACCTATAAGTCACCCTTATAGCAGGCCTTAACAGTCTTGAAGGGAGGGTGCAGGGTTTTACGTGAAAGGGTGCCCCTGCATGAGCAGAGCCCCTCTGCAGCCTTCGGAGACCATTCTCCCGGGTTGTCTGTGACACAGCCAGACATATAGGTAGAGGTGCATTATATCCTCGCGGTAAATGATATCTCGAGAACGGCTGAAACAAAACATGTTGTGTTTGGTATCAAACACCTTGGAATCATACCTCCACACTGGTAACTGGTGTGGGAGGTATGATTCCACCCTTCTGGTGCAAGCTTCATGAGTCCCTGGTCCACCCGGCACCAGCCTTCTCGACCCAGACAGCACAAAATGGTTGCTTCCAACCAGAGACACATTTCTGCCCTCCTGCTGCTGAGCCAAACTCGAGCGGAGGAAGGCAGCACAATAGGCATCCTATCACAGGGAGTTGTGACCACCTCCCAGACAAGATTTAGTGTATTGGAGCTGGGTGAGTGGACTTCCAAAGTGCCTGAAAGTCTGCACAAGGGGCACATTTGGTGTCCCTGTGCATAGTCCAGCTCATTTCTGGGAGCCGTTGGCTCCTGCTCTGGCTTGAAACTGGACAATGGACATGGGTGTATCCACCCCCCTGTCCTGACCTTCCCCTGGTAGAGTCCTCTGAATCTGTCCAACCCTCTCTCGTTGGTCCAAAAGGGCTTACCTGGCTGTAGGACCCTAGATTCGATGTGGACAAGATTCTGAACAAGAAACCACTGACCTTCAACTGTCTAGACACTGTGGACTTCGACTGGGCACGACTTTGTCTCCCTCTCCGTCCCAAGCATTGTCTTCACCCGTGCACCATACAGGCTCTGTGCAGGACCTGTGGAGCATCAAGTACAACTGAAGTATCTCCCTTGGGGTAAAGGAGTTACTCCCCTCCGTTTGCAGGCACCATAATGCAACTGACTGGTCTACTGATCCTGAGCTGCTGCAGACTCTGAAGGCTTCAGCTACACAGGAGGTGGGTTGCTCTGTTCCTTGAGGTTGAACTACCCTCTCACCAAGTTTGAGGCCAGTATCACTTGTGGGGACCGCATAACCTGAACCCTTGTGCACCAAGTACATTTGCAAGTGCATATGCTTGTTGATGCTCCCCAACTTTTTGCATTGGTCTGTCAATAGCCCCAACCTCTGCGCACATTTCATACAAAGAACTTTGGCCTTCTCGCAATCTGTGCCCTGCAAGCTGTTGTTTGGTGAAACTGCTAGAGGTCCCCTCGTAACTCCTGTGCCTTCGGCCTATGGGTTTATTTGAGGGACAATCCTGATTTTCTTGAGCTCCCCTGGTTGCTCCAGATCTGTCCTGACTCCCCTTGCTGTGGTGAGTCCTCTGGTACTTGCTGGGCCAGACAGTAAACTTTCTTGACTGTCTTTGTGGGTTGCAGTTGCCAAGGCTTGTTGGTGCTCCCGCAGGACACCGACCCCTCAGCACTCGACATCCTTTGTGGGACAGCTTGTATTCAGCTCCTGGTCATCCTGGTCCCTGCAGCTGTAGAGTCAAGGTCTCCTTCTTCGCACCTGAAGTACCCAACATGGGTGGGCATTTGTCTGCTGAGCCCCATGGTCACTCCTGAGTGATTCATTCTCTGTCTCCTCTGCTTTCAGGTTCCTTCCATACAGAATCCCACCACCGCCCACCACCGCCGAGAAGCCAACCATCACCTCCTGGGCCCCAGTGTCCGTCGAGCTCCTCTCCTCAACCATGAAGAAGACGCACTCAGGAGCCCCAACGGACCCCTGCCCCCTCACATCTTCCACAGGACCACCTCTGTCATCGCACCCAGACTTGGATGATGAATCAACTCCTCCCTCACATCCGGCATCTGCCCAGATGACTGAAAGCGTGCGGAGGTGAAACCTCTCCTCAAGAAACCAACGGCCGACCCAACTGACCTGAAGAACTACCGGCCCATCTCTCTCCTCCCCTTCGCAGCCAAAGTCACCGAAAGACTCGTGAACGCCCAGCTGACCGCCTTCATCGAAGAAAACTCCATCCTAGACACATCCCAGTCTGGCTTTCGCAGCAATCACAGCACCGAGACCGCCCTTCTTGCCGCCCGACGACATCCGCATGCTGCTAGACCAGGGACACACCGCAGCCCTCATCCTCCTAGACCTCTCCGCAGCCTTCGACACATCTCACATCGCAAGCTAACCGCCAGACTCCATAACTCAGGAACACAGGGATCCGCCCTCGACTGGATCCAATCCTTCCTCTCTGGCAGAACGCAGAGGATCAGATTCCCTCCCTTCCTCTCCGATCCCACTGACATCATCTGCGGAGTACCCCAAGGATCTTCACTAAGCCCGACGCTCTTCAACATCTACATGGCCCCCATCGCCGCCATCGTCAGACAGCACGGGCTTAGCATTGTATCCTACACCGATGACACCCAGCTCATCCTCTCCCTCACCAAGAACCCAGAAAACACCAGACTCTGCTTCCAGTAAGGAATGAGAAACGCAGCAGCCTGGATGAAGGACAGCTGCCTAAAGCTCAACTCTGAGAAGACCGAGGTCCTCAACCTCGGACCCTGCACCTCCGCTTGGGAAAGCACCTGGTGGCCCTCTGCCCTTGGGAACCCACCCACCCGACAGACCACGCTCAGAACCTCGGCATAATCCACGACTCCTCCCTCTCCATGAACCCCCAGATCAATGCTGTCGTGTCCACCAGTTTCAACTGCCTATCACCCTCCGTAAGACCTTCAAATGGATCCCCCCGACTGCAGAAAGACCGTCACCCATGCACTCATAACCAGCAGACTAGACTACGGCAATGCTCTCTATGCCGGAATCAACAAAACTCTTCTACACAAACTCCAAACCATCCAGAAAGCCGCAGCCAGCTAGGGATACCACGCCATGAGCATATGACCCAACACCTATGAAGCCTCCACTGGCTCCCCGTCGAGAAGAGGGTCACCTTCAAACTCCTCACCCACGCCTACAAATCCCTCAACAACATCGGACCCAAATACCTCAACGACCGAGTATGTTTCCACGTACCCAAGAGAAACCCCCGCTCCTCTGACCTCACCCTGGCAGAGGTCCCCTGCATCCACAGAAACAGAACCGGAGGGAGAGCTTTCTCCTACATCACAGCCAAAACCTGGAACAAGCTCCCGGTCAACATCAGACGCTCCCCAACCCTCCACACGTTTAGGAAGGACCTCAATCCCTGGCTCTTCAACTGACCCGGAGCTGCTGCCCCCCTAGCGCCTTTAGACCCTCATATGTGAGTAGCGCGCTCTATGAACCACTGATTGATTGATTGAATCCACCTGCAGACTGCCATTGAGAACGATGGCGGTTTCTGGTGCCACTTCTGTCCTGTTTACCCGGCTCCTCTGGGATGTGTAACTCTGGTACTTCAGTATCCACGGGTGGGGTGGCTCTCCAACCTTCTTTGTTCCAAAGGGTTACCTCGTAATCCACTGGGAAGGGTCCCTAAACTTCAAAATTGCAACCACCAATCTCCCATTGAATTGACGTAGCACGCAGTCATGTTCTCCCACTGCACCCGTCCTCCATGGGGTACCTACTAACTCACCTTGGGGGGTTCCTTGGGGTCCCAGTGATTCTACACACTCTAGACATTATCTTGACTTCAGTCGTGGTTCTTATACCACTCTTTTAGTATATGGTTTGGTCTCCCCGGGAGCCCACTGTATATTAGTGCTACTTACGATTGTTTCTGTTCTACAGTATTGTGTAGTTTTTGTTTATTTGCGTGTAGGAGATACTGTGAGGTGTTTAAGGTGTTATAATAATAAATATATATTCTTATAACTACTGTGTGGTTCTCCTTTCATTTAACCAATACAATAATGTTGTATTCTGGTAAAACAAGCTGCTTAACATTCCTTCAAGACTAAGTCTGAAGGCTGCTCTCCACAGCTACCACTTGGATCGCTTTCTAAGGTTATCTTTGACCTCTTAAATCACCATAAGGGTTGTTTGGACTGGTGTAAGGTGCCCACTTTAACTAGTGGACATCAGATGTCACGCCTATTTCTCACAGTGGACATCAGACCACCCAAAGTAATAAACCACTTTCTCACACTCTGCTCTGGCAAACTCTAAATCTTTCACTAAGTTGATCTAAAATAGGAATTGATACAGAAACAAGTCAAATCAAAGCAAATGAGGCTAGTGTAGAAGTGAAATGCTGACAAACTCGCTTTTGGTTGTGTGGATGGGTTTGAATGAATGTTAGAGTAATTCAATGTTTGGAAGAACAGATATATGAATGAGTGCACTGATGGATGAGTAGGAGAATTAATGCATGGCTAGGGCTGCATGAATGGATGGATGTGTGACTGAGAAAACAAACCCATAGACAAGGAAGCGAATAAATGGATGAATAATTTAATTGATCAGTGAGTGCAATGATGTGTGAATGAACGGGACTTATTAGAAACGTTAACATGTCTGTGGGCATGGCCTATCATCAACACCATGAGATGAAAGGAACCTTTGTATTTAATTCATCAAATATTGTTTTTAACCAACTATCCACAGCTTTATCTGCATACACCTGGTAGTGCATGTGAATGGATATGAACAATATGCCAGAAATTGCGATCATGACACATGGCTTAGTATTAGCTATTACTAGCGTAATTCTCTCTAGCATAATTACTCATTTAGTGCTATTTTCTCGTGTCCAAAATGGGCCAGAGGATGCATTTTCTGGTAAGAAAATACCACTAAATGCTACAGGACTCAAGCAGCAATATCCAGCAGTAGAAACCACCAGAGTTCGCTCCTTTTTAGCTTATTGTTTCTGAGCTCCTACAGTTAGATTTTTGCCCCAAATTACTTCTAATGACTCAAAATGGGATAATGGTGTAATTTTGGTAATTTCACATCACACGAGTAATGCATATTTACTGAAATTACTGTGATTCTTTCAGCGTAGTTAACATTTCTCCCAGAACCAGTTGATCTCATAATGACTTAGCATTTTTTCAGGGGTGTTCAACATCAAAACATCAATCTCCCCAACAAAAATATGCCTAGAATTATTTCCATAATGCCTGGAACAGTACTAGCCAGACAATTTACCATTGTCAATTAATACCAGTATCTCAGAGACAGTGTTAAGCCAGGGGCCAGCGCCATCATGGAAAGCACACCTTCGACCCCATAGGGTGTCCTGGCTCTGAGAACACTAGCAGACCGGAGTGAGTAACAGAGAAAGAAAAATGCAGATCTAGACTACTGTTGTGTAATATGAGGGATTCCTAAGTGACTATTATAGACCAATTCATTTTTGGTAAAGCCAGGTTTTTAAGACCTTTCTGAATTTCAGAAAGGTGGGTGCAAGTTTAAAGTCATTTGAAGTTTATCCCAAAGCTTTAATGCAGCCACTGTGAAGGATTTGCCCCCATGCAAACACATTTGTAGCACCCACAGACAACCAATGAATAACTTTGAGTGCACCAGTTGAAGAAGAAGAACATTACCAACCAAGTGCTAAGCTAGCAGACATGTTCTGAATTCTTTGTAGTTTCTTTTAAGCCCTCACATCAAACCCTAAGAAGAGAGAGTTATAATAGTCCTGGCGAAAGACTTTTGCCTGGATCATCACGCAATGAACAGGTCAGGGCAGGTGAGGAAGGATCTTCTTTAGCTGTTTTAAATGTTTTAAATGGATTAAGCACGTGGCTACAAGGACATTAATCTAACCCTCTAAAGAGTGCTCTGAGTCCTCATATATCCCTAGGTTTTTAATCATTTTTGTTAGGTGATGGTTGTGATGATGTTCACAAACTGAGTCTCCTGGCATAAGATCAGGGATGCAAGGATGTCTCACCTACAGCACTTCATTTTTGTCTGAGTTGGATTTGAATGAGTTTGAATGTAACCACTCTGAAACTCCAGCCATACACTGGTAAACTAGTTCAAATGAGTATTCAGTCACTTGATCCAGTGTGATGATCAGCTGGGTTTCATCTGTATAATGCATCACACTGAGGCCGAAATATTTTATTAGCTTCACCAGTGGCCAGATGAATACATAAAAAATGTTGGACTTAAAGCTGATCCCTGCAGCACCGCTTGACTCAAATATTTAAACTAATACAGGGTGATGGGAAGACTGCTTGTGATCTCCCCTGTAGATAACACCTACACCATTCAAGCGCCTTTCCAGTTATGCAATTCTCCTGCAGCCAAGTGAGTATTGTAAGATGTCATGAGAAACCGTAGCAAATGCTATGGGCAGATCTAATAGCATTCATGTGCCGTCTATCACTGTTACATGGGCAGTCTCTGTGCTGTGAAATGGCTGAAAACCATAATGAGATGTCTCAAGTAGGTGGTTTTTTTAAGCATGTAAAACAATTTGGAGAGAAAAGGGAAAAATCCAAAAAATGGAGGGAGATACTCCTAGTCCCCTTGAAGATACATAAGAAAAACACAAAGAGGAGTAAATCCAGAAGACTGATCAGAGTCTCTGAAAAACTGGGAAACACACGCACATTACGAGAGGAACTAGTTCTTTTTAGAAGACCCCTCACTCACCAACCTGGCTGGTGACATGCTTCATCATAGGGGTCCCACCTGAACAGCCGAGTGCCGTCCAGGTGTGCTGCAACACCTGATTACAGTGGAGCTGGTAGTTCTTCGTAGTGCAAGTGAGTGAGTAGTGGATAAAAATGGGCCAAATGTACTCGCCAAAAATAATTTTATTCTAGAGTCATTGATCCATGTTAAAAACAGCAGCGAGATACCTTCATTGGTTTGATTGACCACTGGTATCTAAAAGTGAAATAATGTGTTAAAGAAGTGAAAAAAAGAGACGGTCTACATGTTTCAACCTATGTGGTGTTATTACTTAGGTTTTCGTCAGGACCAAGTGTAGTGACCCGAGCGGTGTACATACGCTAAGATGTACCCTACTCTTGATCACCAAGACCTAACCATTTACTCACGGTCAGGTAGGCCTGTCATCCAATTCGAAGACAGGAGAAAATCTGTAAAAGAAAAACACAAGATTACGCGCACACACAGTGTTGCGTGTGCGAATACAGTGTTCTCAATGTAGGCAATACTTGATGTGTTCCCAGTGGTATGTAACAGGAGCATACAAAACCAAAGGAGAGACCTTCAGTTAACGGTAGTAAAACCTGTAGCCAGATTCACTACTGAAAATCAGATCATGAAATGATCATAGTCCGTGAAATAACACGAGCGAAATGCAGATTGTTGTTGAGTTAAATCACAGGGAATGATTAATGCCAATGAAAAACTCAGAACACCCAACTGTCATTCATCGTTTTAAGTGGGTGAAATAGCGCTCAAACACAGTGATGAGTGCGTGCCTAATTTTAGCATGCATGCTAATAATAATAGCGTTGTGAAGTGCACATGAACACGAGGGGGGAAAGGAAAAGGCGAAGCTTACAGCAAAACGCGTAATAGCGTGCCTCATGGGAGCCAGGGTCGAGGTGGCAGCTCAGGAAACACGATCTGTAGAAAGATGTTATGCGGTAGAAAAGAGTCAGAGAAACCGCAAACATCGAGGGAAATACCCGGGGTCATCCAAGTGGTCACAGACACTAGTAAAAGAGGAGATAACTTACTATGTGGAGCTGGACACCGGCAATTGTGCCTACCCTAGCCGACCCGTACCGACTCCCCGAGGAATGCCTGGATGCAGCGTCAGAGCGGGTGAAATACTTCCTGGTACCGGGGCTAAGGGGGCTTGGTGACGCGGGTCATGTGATCGGCGTGCCTGGAGGTGGTCATTAGTCGCCATGGTGAAGTGTCAACAAAGAACGTACTTTATTGAAAGGGTACACGCACAGACAAAAATCCGTAGAAAAGAGCAACGATGACGCTTGTGTGGTCAACTAAGTGAGGAAATAACGGGGATGTGTAGATAAAATCCTTAAAGAATATCGGAGCGCTCGCTGGGGCGCATCGAAGGCATATTCATTAAAGGTGTAAAAGAAAGGTGCCTCGAGGTGATCGTTAGTCGCCATGGTGAAGTGTCAACAAAGATCGTGCTTTATTGAAAGGGTACACATACACACACAAATTCCTTTGTGAGGAGCAACGATGACGCTAGTGTGGTCAACTAAGACAAGATATAGCGGGGAAATGTTAGTCAAATCCTTAACGAATAACATAGCGCTCGCTGGGGCGCATCAAAGGCACATTCATTGGAGAAGTAAAAGAAAAGTGCTTACCCCGAGAGTGTCAATAACTCTAAATCTCACGTCATCCATATAATTGGGAAAAGCCGTTATTCACATGCAGCCAAAAGATTGGGGAAGGTGATATTAAAAAATTACAACACAGTCAGCGTAACTCACATAGGGTGTCTTCATATTTTCAACACAATTATGCCCAGATACCAGACAACCAGTGTACTGAACAACCCAAGGAGGGGTAACACAATTCTGGAAGAAAAACAGAAACAAAGCCCAATTATCTAGAAAGAACAGTGTTCCACGGGATATTATCGTTCAGCCCATTCTTATGGGTGGATAGTCTATAGATCCATCTCTGTTCCTTCTCAAACAAACGTTCTTGGGTTTTTTCGCCTGTTTGGATCTGTTCAATGACGGTCCATTTCATATCGTTGGTGGTATGATTAGACTCAAGGAAATGCTCAGTTAATTTAGTTGTAATCCTTTTGCACCTTATTGTACTGCGGTGTTCACATATTCGTTGCTTCACCTTTCTACTTGTCATCCCTATGTACCTCAAACTACATGGGCATTCTATCAGATAGACCACATTGGTGCTGTTGCAGTTTGTATGGGTCTTCAGGTGCCACGTTTTTCCTGGTTCCAAGGCTAGCGTCTTCGTGTTTTGAGTCAGGTGACACACGCTACAGTTGCCGCATTGATAATGTCCCACCACGTTAGGTAAACCCCAGGCATTTGTTACTGTCATGGTATCTCCTTGCGGACAGGTCTTAGGGAGTGTATTTACTAAGGCATCCTTCAAGCTCCTTGCTTTCTTAAAGGAGAACAAAGGTTTTTCCCAGTGTAGATTGCCAGTATTGATAATGGACCAATGCTTGTTGATTGATTTTGTCATGCGGTTAGACACTGTGTTATAGGTGGTTACACAAGTTAATTGTGTTTCATCATTCCTCTGTATTTTGGCCTCAAGTAGGGCTTCCCTGGGTTGGTTGCGTTCTCTCTTTTGGCACTTATCCAGAATATTCTTAGGGTAACCTCTGTCGGAAAGTTTTCAGTTTTTCAGAGACTCTGATCAGTCTTCTGGATTTACTCCTCTCTGTGTTTTTCTTATGTATCTTCAAGGGGACTAGGAGTATCTCCCTCCATTTTTTGGATTTTTCCCTTTTCTCTCCAAATTGTTTTACATATATTGGCAGCGGACAGCTGTGAGAGTTTTTTGCTCTATTAAAACTAGCGTTTTTGTGGTTGTGATTGAACCATGGGGGAGAATCAAGGACTATCTTACTCTAACGAGGAAGTGGATGCCATTCTTGGCGATCTCTCTTTGTTCGCCAATGCCAGCATAGCACAGACAATCTCACAGACCACGGAATGGGAAAAACTGACCGAAATGAAAAGAGACCGAATAAGAACAATACTCCATGGTACGATTCTAAAGGAATATCTGAGAAATAACATGGCACCAAAAGGGCTTTTGGTTACCAATGCACCAAGGATTTTTCTGGAGGACCCTATTTTCAGAAAAGACTGGGCACAAATTGCGTGGCACTGCACGCGCGATTGGATTGTGCTGATTATAAAAACCGCTCTACGCCTCTCAGAAACAATGCTAGTGGAAATCCAACTAACAGAAGGCCACATAAAAAGTACCATCGCAGGCTATAAGAAAAAACTGGATGAACTTAATAAAGAGCTAAATGAATATAAGGATAATCTTACCCAACAAAAAGTGCAAAAATTTCAAAAAGATCTCAAAAGGTTCTCCTACGTAAAAACCTACCCCTACTCGGATCCAGACTATACACCTCCACCTAGATCCGATCTGGATTCAGATGTATCCAGTATGGACTCTTCTGGTAGTAGCAATTCCAGTTCTGGAAGCAGCAGACAGAGACAAAGAGGGAAGAATAGGACACAGAATAATTGGCCAGTCTATGGGATGCATCAACCATCTGGATTCCAAGGCTCTTTCAATTCACAACAACCTCATCCAATGTACGGATGGCAACCACCTTTTCCGCAAGTACCATTCCCTCAACCAATGTTTCCCCCGAACACCTTCAGACCGCCTTTTTTAGGCAGGGGCAGGAGAGGAAGGGGAAGAAGAAAGGCCTTCAATCAAGTACATTGGGAAGAAGAGGATGCAGTGGGCAACCACACATGAAACAAATCGAAGGAACCTCAAGCAGGAACAAGCAACAGCAGAGTCTAGTGACGAACCTCTCTACTAGACCGCTGTCAACAACGGAAGAAACGGTCCTCAATAAAGGTTTAGGTTTCGTCCCAACTGCACGTCTGGAGAAGTTTCAACTACATGGCGAACTGGCAGGATTTTTCAGAAAATTGCGTCTAAAGGCGTTTTTTGAAAAACAAGGAGAACCGATGACAGAGGATATCAACGAAACAGGACTACGCCTAAAATCCACTTTTACCCCACCACCACATATGGTTCCAGTGGAGATCGCCACTTTTGAACAGGCAGTGTTCAATGACATTGAAAACTTGGTCCCAAAACAAACTTTTCAGAATTTGAGTAAGGAGGAAAATTAGGCCTTAGACAATTTGAAATCTTGCAACACGATTGTAATAAAGCAAGCGGACAAAGGTGGAGGAATAGTGATTCAGGATAAAGTGGCCTACCATACCGAATGCCAGAGACTACTTTCTGACCAAAAAAACTATCAAGTCTTACAAACCGACCCCACCAATGGTTTGAAACAGGAAATTAAATCATTGGTAGACAATGCTGAAACTAGGGGCTTTATTTCTAAACAAGAAGCTGCCTTCCTGATTTCCAATGAGGGGAAGATCCCATATTTTTACATTTTACCCAAAATGCATAAAAATAAGATCCCACCGCCTGGAAGACCCATTGTGTCGGGTATAGGCTCTCTATTGGAACCTCTATCACGGTTCTGCGATTTCTTTTTCAAAACTTTGGTACAAAAAACCTCCACTTATCTACAGGACACTAAAAATCTGCTCAAACTAATTGAAGACATCACAGTGGATGAGAACACCATTTTAGTGTCCCTGGATATTGAGAGCCTCTACACTAACATCCCTCAGGATGACACTCTGAGGGTACTGAAGACAGCATTAGATGAAACCCCATGGACCTTTAGCACACCGAAAACCTTCATTCTGGATTGTGCAAGATTGGCTCTAAAGATGAACTATTTTGAGTATGAGGGAACCCTCTACCTCCAAGTAGGAGGTACTTCGATGGGGAGTACCTTTGCCCCTAGTGTGGCAGGGCTCTATGTCTTCGACTTTGAAAAACGATTTATACTGGACACACAGAACCCTTTCTCTTCCAATATCAGTTTCTGGAGGAGATATATTGATGATGTCCTTGTCATTTGGCAGGGATCTCGTGAGTCTTTAACTGAATTCTGTGCATGGATCAATACTTGTGATCACAATCTGAGAATCACCCACACGACTGACCCTAATACCCTTGTTTTTCTGGATCTGGTGATCACCAAAGAAAATGACCATCTGGAGACTAGCACTCATCACAAACCGACTGCGAGAAACAATCTCCTTAGATTTGAGAGTTTTCACCCTAGACCCCTTAGGGAAAATCTCCCCTATGGCCAGTACTTAAGGCTGCGCCGCAATTGCAGTAAAGTCACAGATTATCGTGCTCAAGCAAAGACTCTGACTAATAAACTTTCTGACAGAGGTTACCCTAAGAATATTCTGGATAAGTGCCAAAAGAGAGCACGCAACCAACCCAGGGAAGCCCTACTTGAGGCCAAAATACAGAGGAATGATGAAACACAATTAACTTGTGTAACCACCTATTACACAGTGTCTACCCTCATGACAAAATCCATCAGCAAGCATTGGTCCATTATCAATACTGGCAATCTACACTGGGAAAAACCTTTGTTCTCCTTTAAGAAAGCAAGGAGCTTGAAGGATGCCTTAGTAAATACACGCCCTAAGACCTGTCCGCAAGGAGATACCATGACAGTAACAAATGCCTGGGGTTTACCTAACGTGGTGGGACATTATCAATGTGGCAACTGTAGCGTGTGTCACCTGACTCAAAACACGAAGACGCTAGCCTTGGAACCAGGAAAAACGTGGCACCTGAGGACCCATACAAACTGCAACAGCACCAATGTGGTCTATCTGATAGAATGCCCATGTAGTTTGGGGTACATAGGGATGACAAGTAGAAAGGTGAAGCAACGAATATGTGAACACCGCAGTACAATAAGGTGCAAAAGGATTACAACTAAATTAACTGAGCATTTCCTTGAGTCTAATCATACCACCAACGATATGAAATGGACCGTCATTGAACAGATCCAAACAGGCGAAAAAACCCAAGAACGTTTGTTTGAGAAGGAACAGAGATGGATCTATAGACTATCCACCCATAAGAATGGGCTGAACGATAATATCCCGTGGAACACTGTTCTTTCTAGATAATTGGGCTTTGTTTCTCTTTTTCTTCCAGAATTGTGTTGAATAAACCTGAAAATATATGTGAGATAAGTTCTTACTCTACACATTCCTCACAACATTAGTATTTTGACATCATATGCCACCACATCCTATTTTGTCTCCTACCCATCATCAGCATACATCTATTTGACATATTATTTTTTTGATTGTTGCATGCATGTTGTATTTGTGCATGCCTCATAATAAGCAATTTAATGTCATATGTTACATACAATGACTTATGCCAGCATATGTCTGCTTGCTCCATTACACAGCTAAATGATGAGGAGTCATGGATCAAGAAAATGTTCTTTATTTCAACACACACTGGTAGGAACTGTAATGGATTCTAAAGATAGAGTGATATGAATGAAGCTAGAGGGCAGGAGGATTTGTGTGCAATACAGGTCAAATGTGGTTAGGGTTAGCAATCAATTTGTTGAGGTTTGTTCTACTACTTTATGTGCACAATGTCTTTTTTTATTACTTTTATTTGAGCAGGACAAAGAAACAAAATGGCAAGCAGAATACATGGTCTGTAACATAGTAATTGCCTTCCCAAAGACCAACAAAATACCCTTTAAAGTGCAGGAGTGCATATGAGAATTTGTGATTAGAAACAATAGTAAACATAACATCAGTAAACAGCAATACATTACCTATTACAGTGCAAATGTGCAAATAGTGGTTCACAGTAAAAAAGGATAATAAACATTAGCAGCAGCAAGTAGAGAATACAATGTACTAGTTTGGAAAGATTTAAGGCGTGGGTATAGAAGATAAATGAAACAATGGGACACAATTCATCATTCAGCTCTTAGCCCATTGACACATGATAATAAATTGCAGTACACATTTCCACTGACGAAAGAACCAGTTTAACCATTATCCATGCCAGGAGACTAATAGATGGATCCCATGAGAGGCCATCCTATGATAACAAACAGCACAGAATAAAATTCACATTATGAATGTTAATGTCAGAAAAGGAACTAGGAAGAACTTGTTTCAGCTATAATTGACATAGAGCCATACTCTAGAGCTGCTCTACCTTATTAAGCATTACAACAAAGTGATGGTTCCCCAAATTGCATTAAATCTCTGGAGGAATTCCACCTGGTTAGTGTAAGCCTTTTCAAAGGCTTGAGATCTAATCATTTTGTCATACCATTGAGAATACAATGAGTTCATGGCTGTCTTCCAGCATTATAAGATGAGTGAACAAGCTACCGCAATGGCTATCATTATAAAGCGTTGCTGACTCTTATGTAGATGGTAAAACTCATAAGAGGAGACAAATAACACAAGCAAGGAAGTCAGAGAGATTGAGATTTGATTGGTTTGGCTGATTTCCTGGAAACAAAAACCAAAGGAAATAATGGACAGAGTGTTGAACATTGCAAGCTCTCACCCCCAGTCAACTGATCTGGGTTTAATCCATCACCGTTCTTTAGCCCACTCTGCCACCCCAGTTCAGACATGGCCATATGCAAATCAGTCTGACCCTGTGCCTCATGGGAACAGTCCAGCCCGAACTGCCAAGCCATGTCTTCCCTGGACCGGAAACAAGCTTCCTAGGACCGGTTTTTGGCATTTCAGCCGCCTTCAGCCAGGCTTGCTTGAATCCAGTGGCAAAGTGAGCAAGGGACTCACGTCTGAGCATACTCTGCCAACTTATGGTGAACAAAGCAAAAGCCAAAGGAAATGATGGACGGAGTGTTGAACATTGCAAGCACTCACCCCCAGTCAACTGATCTGGGTTTAATCCATCACCGTTCTTTAGCCCAGTCTGCCACCCCAGTTCAGACATGGCCATATGCAAATCAGTCTGACCCTGTGCCTCATGGGAACAGTCCAGCCCAAACTGCCAAGCCATGTCTTCCCTGGACCGGAAACAAGCTTCCGAGGACCGGTTTCTGGCATTTCAGCCGTCTTCAGCCAGGCTTGCTTGAATCCAGTGGCACAGTGAGCAAGGGACTCACGTCTGAGCATACCCTGCCAACTTATGGGAAAGCGCCATAAGTTGGCAGGGTATGCTCAGACGTGAGTCCCTTGCTCACTGTGCCACTGGATTCAAGCAAGCCTGGCTGAAGACGGCTGAAATGCCAGAAACCGGTCCTAGGAAGCTTGTTTCCGGTCCACGGAAGACATGGCTTGGCAGTCCGGGCTGGACTGTTCCCATGAGGCACAGAGTCAGACTGATTTGCATATGGCCATGTCTGAACTGGGGTGGCAGAGTTGGCTAAAGAACGGTGATGGATTAAACCCAGATCAGTTGACTGGGGGTGAGTGCTTGCAATGTTCAACACTCCGTCCATCATTTCCTTTGGTTTTTGCTTTGTTCGCCATAAGTTGGCAGGGTATGCTCAGACGTGAGTCCCTTGCTCACTATGCCACTGGATTCAAGCAAGCCAGGCTGAAGACGGCTGAAATGGCAGAAACCGGTCCTAGGAAGCTTGTTTCCAGTCCAGGGAAGACATGGCTTGGCAGTTCGGGCTGGACTGTTCCCATGAGGCACAGGGTCAGACTGATTTGCATATGGCCATGTCTGAACTGTGGTGGCAGAGTGGGCTAAAGAATGGTGATGGATTAAGCCCAGATCAGTTGACTGGGGGTGAGTGCTTGCAATGTTCAACACTCTGTCCATCATTTCCTTTGGTTTTTGCTTTGTTTGCCATAAATTGGCAGGGTATGCTCAGACGTGAGTCCCTTGCTCACTTTGCCATTGGATTCAAGCAAGCCTGGCTGAAGATGGCTGAAATGCCAGAAACCGGTCCTAGGAAGCTTGTTTCCGGTCCAGGGAATACATGGCTTGGCAGTTCGGGCTGGACTGTTCCCACGAGGTACAGGGTCAGACTGATTTGCATATGGCCATGTCTGAACTGGGGTGGCAGAGTGGGCTAAAGAACGGTGATGGATTAAACCCAGATCAGTTGACTGGGGGTGAGTGCTTGCAATGTTCAACACTCCGTCCATCATTTTCTTTGGTTTTTGCTTTGTTCGCCATAAGTTGGCAGGGTATGCTCAGACGTGAGTCCCTTGCTCACTTTGCCACTGGATTCAAGCAAGCCTGGCTGAAGACGGCTGAAACACCAGAAACCGGTCCTAGGAAGCTTGTTTCCGGTCCAGGGAAGACATGGCTTGGCAGTTCGGGCTGGACGGTTCCCATGAGGCACAGGGTCAGACTGATTTGCATATGGCCATGTCTGAACTGGGGTGGCAGAGTGGACTAAAGAACAGTGATGGATTAAACCCAGATCAGTTGACTGGGGGTGAGTGCTTGCAATGTTCAACACTCCGTCCATCATTTCCTTTGGTTTTTGCTTTGTTCGCTGTAAGTTGGCAGGGTATGCTCAGACGTGAGTCCCTTACTCACTTTGCCACTGGATTCAAGCAAGCCTGGCTGAAGACGGCTGAAATGCCAGAAACCGGTCCTAGGAAGCTTGTTTCTGGTCCAGGGAAGACATGGCTTGGCAGTTCGGGCTGGACTGTTCCCATGAGGCAAAGGGTCAGACTGATTTGCATATTGCCATGTCTGAACTGGGGTGGCAGAGTGGCCTAAAGAACGGTGATGGATTAAACCCAGATCAGTTGACTGGGGGTGAATGCTTGCAATGTTTAACACTCCGTCCATCATTTCCTTTGGTTTTTGCTGATTTCCTGGAAGACCATCTCCCAAAACTGTTAGATCATGGAACATTCAAAAAAGGTATGGACCCAGCCCCACATGCTGCTTTACATCTAAAACATTGGTCCGGGTACGCTGTTCATCTAGATAAAAATGCTATCCTCCTAAAATTGGCCAGTCTGAGTGATCTATGCCCTAACTTACTGAGGTTCTGCCATTCTTTAATATCAAACCTCCAGTAGACAGAGTCCGGATAGCCAGCTGCAAAGCACCTGATACCAGGCTCTCACTCCCATGAGCTTGGTCCATTTAATCTGTGAACCATTTAACAAATCTCATTCTTCATCTCTTAATTACCACATAATTGTCTTTAAGAAAGCTAGATATTTGCTTAAAGCTGCACCATAACAACGGATTCTGACTACCAAACTGTTGGTAGGTTTAGGTGAACAATTTCATGAGTGACACAAAGGTGGAACTGTTTAGGGGCCTCATCATATCCAGATGGCTCCAGAGGTGGTAACTTTAAAAGGCTTCTCCTGTTGGGGAAATGGTCCTGCAGAGGCAGGCCTAATTGAAGGAGCAAGGCCACTATGTTCTGTATCTGTGGTATTAGAGTATCATGCTGCAACATTCCTTTTGGTTTGGCTCATGGACCACCATCTTACGCTCACCAAAAACTGATTCCACACATCATGCTTGTTGTAGAATTCCTTCTCCTAGAATTAAACCCTACCTCTATCAAAATCACCATGCATATATGCCACAACAGCCCTATAGCAGAATGGGGCATGCTGCTGAATTATAGCAGTTAATCGTGTAATATATGGAGGTACCCTGTTTGAACATCCCAATGAACAAAGCACCAGGAGGTGGTAACAAGACAGACGTTGTGCTGTTTATTCCCTGAAACTTTAAAAGTGATCTGCCTATTCCCGTCGGTAAATGCCTCAATTTCACTTTTTTCTATGTGGGCTTTGGAGCTTGAAATCTGCAGTTGTATATGCCTATGAATACCTCAATCAACCTGTAGGCTGGTGGGCTTTGTACTTCAAATGTTGCTGTTTTACCTGCCTGTGAGTGCCTCAATTTCACTTGGTTGTTTGTTGGCTTTGTAGCATAAATCTGCTGTTTTACCTGCCAGTGAATGCCTAATTTTCCCTCCTAGTTTTTCACCTAATCTGTGCCCAGACCTGTGTTTGGGCAATCCACCCCATCTCCCTTTTGTCTTAGAAAGAGAGTTAAAAAAAAGCACCATTTACAAAGAAACAAAAAGGCACATTACACCTCTAGTGTGCTTTTAGGCTGCAGTAATCTGCTCTTAGGGTTTTAAATCTGTTTGGAAAGTGTATGCAGCACTCATTTTTGGGTAGGATAGTGAGTTGTTTAAGTGTGGGAAAAGTAGAATTTTTAGTGGCCTAGTTTAGGCCCCTACCTGCAGAACTCCAGAGTGTGGATTGAGCCTGTTTGGCTCCAATGAAATTCTGATAGAGGGAATAGTTGTCCTTATTGTCCCTCCTCCTTTTTCCCCTAATCTCTGCACAGACCTGTGTGTAAGCCATCCACCCTCAGCTTCCTTTTGTCTTAGCAAGTAAGTTAGAAAAAACTGAATGTAAAAAGAAACAAAAGACATATTGCACCTCAGAGACTAAGCAGAGTGTGCTTTGAGACTACAGTAATCTGCTCTTAGAGTTTAAACTGTGTTTGGAAAGTGAGATGTTTAAGTTCTTAGTGTTTAAACTGAGTTTGGAAAGTGTGGGAAAAGCAGTACTTTTAGTTACCTAGTTTAGACCCCTACCTGCAGAACTCCAGAGTGTGGATTGAGCCTGTTTGGCTCCAATGAAATTCTGATAGAGGGAATAGAGGAGCTGCTCCCACCCCCTTCCCATCAGCCTGAGCTTGATGATTGGTTCTCTAGCTCCCAAGCAACCGTGAGCCCTCCTCTCATACCTGCCCAGGCCCCTTAAGGTATGTGGAGGGGACCCCAAGACAGTCACCTCCCTTTTGTTAGCCACATAGTCCCTGTGCCCAACATAGCAATGAACAAAGGACTGGGAGGTGGTAAGAAGACAGACTTTTGCTGTTTATAAGCAATATACTGCAAACACAAGGAGATGATGGACGGAGCACTGAAACCTTTCAGACACTCACCCCCAGTCACAGATCTGGGTTGAATTCATCATCGTTCTTTACCTCACTTTGCCACCTCAGTTCAGACCCAGCTATTTGCAAATCAGTCTTGACCCTGTGCCTCATGGGAACAGTCCAGCACGATCTGCCAAGCCAGTCTTCCCTGAACCAAAGCAGTACACCCCCAGCTTCCTTTTGCCTTAACTAGTGAGTAAAAATAAAACCACTTAAAAAGAATCAAAGAGACATATTACACCTCAGAGGCACCGTAGAGTGTTCTTTGTGACAATAGTAATCTTCTCCAAGGGTTTAAATTATGTTTGTAAAGTGAATGTAGCACTCATTTTTGGCTAGGAGAGTTAGTTGTTTATGTATGGGAAAAGGAGTATTTTTGTGGCCTAGTTTAAGACCTTACCTGCAGAACTCCTGGGTGTAGATTGAGCCTGTCTGTCTCCAAGGAGATTCTGAATAGAGAAGCAGCTCCCAGCACCCTGCCAAGCAGCCTGAGCTTGCTGGCTGGCTCCCTAAATACCAAGCAACCGTGAGATCTCCTCTCACACCTGCCCAGGCCCTTTAAGGTTTGTGGAGGGAACCCAGAGACAGCCACCTCCATTTTTTAGCCGTAGTTTCACATCCCAGTGAACAAAGGACCAAGAGGTGGTCAGAAGACAAACTTGGTGCTGCGTATTCCCTGAATCTTCTACTCTTGACAACCTCAAATTCACTTGTTTGTTGATTGACGTCGTAGCTTAAAATATGCTGTTTTACCTGCCTGTGACTGCCTCAATTTACGTGTTGGATTGTGGGCTAGGTAGTTCAAAATATGATGTGTTACTTGCCTGTGTCTTCCTCAATTTCACTTCTTTGTTTATGGAATTTGTAGCTTAAAACTTGCTGTTTTACCTGCCTGTGACTGCCTCAATTTCATTTGTTTGTTTGTGGGCTTTCTATCTAAAAATCTGCTGTTTTACCTACCCGTGAATGCCTCAATTTCACTTGTTTGTTTGTGGGCTTTGTAGTTTTAAATCTGCTGTTTTACCTGCCTGTGACTGCCTAATTGTCCCTCCTCATTTACCCCCTAATCTCTGCACAGACCTGTGTGTAAGCCATCCACCCTCAGCTTCCTTTTGTCTTAGCAAGTAAGTTAGAAAAAACTGAATGTAAAAAGAAACAAAAGACATATTGCACCTCAGAGACTAAGCAGAGTGTGCTTTGAGACTATAGTAATCTGCTCTTCGAGTTTAAACTGTGTTTGGAAAGTGAGACGTTTAAGTTCTTTGTGTTTAAACTGAGTTTGGAAAGTGTGGGAAAAGCAGTACTTTCAGTTACCTAGTTTAGGGCCTTACCTGCAGAACCCTAGAGTGTTGATTGAGCCTGTCTGTCACCAAGGAAATTCTGAATAGGGACGCAGCTCATAGCCCCCTGCCCAAAAGCCTGAACTTGCTGGTTGGCTCCTCAAGTCCCAAGCATCCATAAGCCCACCTCTTACACCTGCCCAGGCACCTTACGTTTTGTATATGCAAACCCAAGACAGTCCCCTCCATTTCGTCAGCCACAGTTTTCCTGTGCCCAAAATCCCATTGAACAAAGGCCCAAGAGGTGGTATGAAGATAAACTTTGTTCTGTTTATTCCCTGAAACTTTAAAAGAGATTGTCCTCTACCTGCCTTAAATTCACGTGTTAGTTTATGGGCATTTTAGCTTACAATATGCAGTTTTACCTGCCTGTGACTGCCTCAATTTACGTGTTGAATTGTGGGCTTTGTCATTCAAAATCTAATGTTTTACTTGCCTGTGTCTGCCTCAATTTCACTTGCTTGTTCTTGGGCATTGTAGCTTAGAATTTGCTGTTTTACCTCCCTGTGACTGCCCTAATTTCAATTGTTTGTTTGTGGGCTTTGTAGCGCAAAATCTAATGTTTTACCTGCCTGTGACTGCCTCAATTTCACTTGTTTGTTGGTTTTGTAGCTTAAAAATCTGCTGTTTTACCTGCACGTGACTGCCCAATTTTTCCTCCTAGTTTTCCCCCTAATCTGTGCAGTGTGTAAGCCATCCACCCCAACTTCCTTTTGTTTTACCAAGTAAGTTTAAAAAAAACTGAATGTAAAAAGTAACAAAATACATATTGCACATCAGAGACTAAGCAGAGTGTGCTTTGAGATTCCAGTAATCTGCTCTAAGGGTTTAAACTGGGTTTGGAAAGTGGATGTAGCACTCGTTGTGGCTAGGAAAGTGAGATGTTTAAGTGTGGAAAAAGCTGTACTTTTAGTTGTCTAGTTTAGGCCCTTACCAGCAGAAATCCAAAGAGTGGATTGAGCCTGTCTGTCTCCAAGGAGATTCTGAATAAAGGAGCAGCTTCCAGACCCCTGCCCAGCAGCCTGAGCTTACTGATTGGCTCTCTGATCCTTAAGCAACTGTAAGCCCTCCTCTCAAACCTGCAGAGGACCCTTAAGGTTTGTGGAGGGAACACCAAGACAGTCACATCCATTGTGTTTGCCACAGCATCCCTGTGCCCAACATCCCAGTGAACAAAGGACCAGGAGGTGGTAAGAAGACAGACTTTGTGCTATTTGTTACCTGAAGTGATTTTCGTCAACCCGTGACTGCCTCAATTTCGCTAGTTTGTTTGTGGGTTTTATAGCTTACAATCTGCTGTTTAGCCGCCCGTGAGTTTGTAGTTCAAAGTCTGCTGTTGTGTCAGCCCATGACTGCCTCAATTTTACTTGTCTGTTTGTGGGCTTTGTAGTATACAATCTGCTGTTTTAACTACTTGTAACTAACTCAATTTCATTTGCTTGTTTGTGGGCTTTGTAGCTTAAAAGCTGCTATTTCTGTTTTATCTGCCCAAGACTACTTAGTTCTCCCTCCTAGCTTTTCCCCCAATCTGTGCTCAGACTAGTGTATAATAAATCTACCCCCAGCTCCATTTTTTCTTACCAAAAGAGTTAAAAAAACAGAATTTAAAAAGAAACAAAAATACATATTACCTCTCAGAGGCTAAGCAGAGTGTGCTTTGTGTCTGAAGTAATCTGCTCTCAAGGTTTAAACTATATTTGTAAAGTGTATGTAGCACTTGCTTTTGGCTAGGAGAGTCAGTTGTTTAAGTGTGGGAAAAGCAGTATTTTTAGTGGCCAAGTTTAGACCCTTACCTGCAGAACTCCAGCGTGTGGATTGAGCCTGTTTGTCTCCAAGGAGATTGTAAAAGGAAGAACAGATGCCAGCCCCTGCCCTGCAGCCTGACTCCTCCTCTCACACCTGCCCAGGTACCTTAAGGTTTGTGGAGGGAATCCAAAGACAACCACCACCATTTTATCAGCCACAGCTTTCCTGTGCCCAACATCCCAGTGAACAAAGGACCAGGAAGTGGTGAGAACACACACTTTGTGCTGTTTATTACCTGAAACTTTAAAAGTATTTTTCCTCTACCCTTTATCACCTAACTTTACCTTGTTTGATTATGTGCTTTTCAGCTTAAATTTACAGTTTTACTGCCTGTGACTGCCTCAATTTCAGTTGTTTGTTTGTGGGCCTTGTAGCCTAAAATCTGCTGGTTTACTTGCCCATGACTACCTCAATTTCACTGGTTTGTTTGTGAGCTTTGTAGCTTGAAATCTGCTGTTTGTTTCTGGGCTTTGCTGCTTAAAGCCTGTTGTTTTACTTTCCCATGATTGCCTAATCTTCCATCCCACTTAGGCTGAGCCCTGAGCCAGCGCGCAAGCGTTGCTCTGGGGTTGATCTGGGTAGTTGAGTATGGGAGAGAAGCCACGCCCACTCCCCCGCCCATCTTTTACATTGGCTTGTGTCTTTGTCCTTTCTAAATGCTATCTTCTGATTGGCTTATAGGCGTGTTAGTCCCTCTTTATGACGGCCATGTCGTCATTTGTATCCTTCCATGGCTGCTAGCCCCTTTACTTTGAGTACTATTTTCTTCCCATGCCTTCCCGTTGTTTGTGCCTTCTCGCCCCGCCCGCCCCCGTTTGCAATGCAATAGGTCTCGCTTAAATGCGAGTCCTATAGCATTGCAAATGCTTGTTTTTAGCATTCATCCCCCAATTGGTTTGATGCAGAATGATGAAGGAGCGCTAAGTAAAACCAGGTGGCCGCTCTGAGCTCGCGCCAGTGTCCCAGTTAGATCGCGGCCCTTCGCCTCGGCTCCGTTGTTCGGTGCAGCTCGTCGCTCTTGACACTTCGGGTCCCGGCGACTTCCAGTGGGCGCTTCACAGAGGAGGATCTTTGTCCGTCCAGGTGCGGCGCTGCCCTGAAAACAGACTTTGAGGGAGAAAGAAGGGCATACAACACAAGACTTTGAGCATGTCAAACATGAGGTAAGCCCTCCATTGAATTCTTTGTCATGACAGTGCAAGAAAGATGCGTGCCTTAAATGCGTATATCCTTCAATTTTATTGAAAAACAAAATTATTTCGAAGAAGAGCAGTGGCATAGCAACAATGATTTAGTTTGTAATGCGAGCATGTACATTGCCAGCTATAGCTGGGTAGTAAAATGTAGATGTAGTTGTGATTTATTGGGGCGCTAAGACTCCGGTGTGTCTGTACCTGCTGCACAATTGACAGCTGCTCACTTGAAGATAGTACAGCTCACTAGCTTTTTTTCTGATGCAAGCATTTCCAAATAAATGGGCTTCAAATTCTACATAACACAATATATGGTATGGTGCAAACGTATCTTGACTCAACTAGACATAACATACCCCTACCTGAAATGACAGAACAGAATAACTTTTAAGTGACGCTGTGAGGTTCTGTGGCAGGTGCTTTGAAATATTTCTCTTTCATGGAAAATGCTTTTCATGAGGCAAAAATGTTATGGTTACGTAAGTAAAAAAAAAATACTTTATTTAGACTTGCTAAGGAAGAGTTCTTTGTCTCTTTAAGAAACTGCGTCTTGTGAAGTGCGTGCGTAGAATTTTATCGGCACCGGGGAAAAGTTCTTTCAGCAGTTGTTTTTGTCCAAGATGCTGGGACGAAATCCGAGTCCCCTTGAACTCAAGAAAAAAAGAGATTTACTCTGCTTGGATAATTCTGCTTCTGATTTGGATTTCTCCATAAACTATATGGGAGTGAACAAATCTTACTACTGACCAGGGTTATTCTCTGAAACCAAATGACCAAATTATACTCAGACTCCATGAATTAGATATGCACGTCACAAAACGGTTGGATGTATAATACCACTCCTATGAGATAACTTGTACAAATTCGGGCAGTTTACAGGGTTCAACAGGACTGTTGTTGGCATTAAGAAAGTCTGGCATGAAACACCACCCATGTTGCAACACATACGACTGGATTAACTTAAATCACAACATAGAACAGGCTGTACCAGCCATGACATGGCAGCCCATCAACTTTGCAGCATGGCTAATGTATAACATGACATCATGCATGAAGTATGGCTGCACTAACATAAAATAGATAAAGGTAATATAGCATCACGTATGAAGTATTGTTGTACTAACATGACAACATAATCCAATTCTATAATGATACACAATACTGTGTGAAGCACGGTGAACAGTCAAAATATTGAATTTAAAATATCGATATGGCAAAATATCGAGTTTTAAATATCGAGTGGACATAATATCAACTTACAAAAATATAGTGGTGCAGAATATCGAAATGCAGGTAAGAAATATCGTTTTTCATAATATCAAAGTTAGTAATAACGACAGTCAAAATAAAGTTGTTAAAAATATCGATTTTTTTTAGTGTTTTAAGTGTTAGTATATGTGTTAAAAGTATGTATTATTTTTGTAATGTATGTTTGAATTTTTTTAAAGTAATGAATTTTATGTTAGTTAATTTTTGCGTAATTTATTCCGTAGCGGGTTGTGGGTTTATAGGGAAATAGGGTGGGAAGCAATTTATTCATAATATATTTTTTAAGAATTATTTAGAATTAATTAATTATATGTTAATTACTTTTTGCATAATTTAATTCTGTAGCGGGTTCCGGGTTTATAGGGGAATATGGTGGGAAGTAATTTAATGGAAATTAATTAATTAAATTTTTTATTAATTAATAATTTAGTATTTAATAATTCATGTTGTTTATTAAGTTAATTAATTTATTAGTAACTAATTATAAATTGATTAATAACAATAATAATTAATTGGTAATTAGGTTAATTGTGTTAATGTTTTATTATTTAGTAATTAAATAGATATTAATAATTAATAATTAAAGTGTAAATATGTTAATTGTGTACTTTTTTTTAAGAGTGGGTTGAGGGTTGATAGGGCAGTAGGGTCAGAAGTAATTTAGTTTGAATGTAATTTCTATTATTTGTTATATTATATTTATTAAAAGTTATTTCATAGTGTTAATTGTGTGAATTAATTTAGATTTGATGGTTATTAATTTTATTGTTAATTGTTTTTAGTTAATTAATTAATTGTTAATTATGTTAATTTATTAATATTTTACAATATTGTAGGTGATGTTTATAGGGGAAAATGGGGGAGGTAAATTAATTTTGAAAAAATTATTACTTGTTAATTAATGTTAATTATTTTGCAGGAGTGGGTATACTAATTGATTCCCCTACGCTATCCAACACTTTCCCTACTGTTACACTTGGTGGAGTGGTAATATTAAATTACTCCCACCTGCTATCCAACAGTTTCCCTACTTTTGCATTCGCTGGAGTGGGAATAGTAATTTTTATCCTCTCGCCATCCAACACGTTCCCTACTGTTGCACTCACTGGAGTGGGAATAGTAATTTTTATCAACCGGCTATCCAACACTTTCCCTACTGGTGCAATCACTGGAGTGGGACTAGTAATTTTAACCCTCCCGCTATCTAACACTTTCCCTACTGTTGCACTCACTGGAGTTGGTATAGTAATTTTTACCCACCCGCTATCCAACACTTTCCCTATTTGCGCACTCACTGGAGTGGAAATAGTAATTTTTACCTACCCGCGATCCAACACTTTCCCTACTATTACCCTCACTGGAGTGGTAATAGTAATTTTTACCCTTCCGCTATCCAACACTTTCCCTACTGTTACACTCACTGAAGTAGGAATAGTAATTTTTACCCTCCCACTATCCAACACTTTCCCTACTGTTGCACTCACTGGAGTGGGAATAGTAATTTTTACCCTCCCGCCATCCAATATTTTCCCTATTGTTACACTTGGTGGAGGGGAAATAGTACATTATTCCCACCCGCTATCCAAAAGTTTCCCTACTGTTGCACTCACTGGAGTAGGAATAGTAACTTTTTACCCACCCGCTATCCAACACTTTCCCTACTGTTGCACTCACTGGAGTGGGAATAGTAATTTTACCCTCCCACTATCCAACACTTTCCCTACTGTTGCACTCACTGGAGTGGGAATAGTGATTTTTACCCTCCTGCTATCCAACACTTTCCCTACTGTTACACTTGGTGGAGTGAGAATAGTACATTATTCCCACCCCCTATCCAACACTTTCCCTACTGTTGCAGTCAGTGGAGTGGGAATAGTAATTTTTACCCACCCGCTATCCAACACTTTCCCTACTGTTGCACTCACTGGAGTGGGAATAGTAATTTTTATCCTCCCGCTATTCAACATTTCCTTTACTTTTGCACTCACTGGTGTGGGAATAGTAATTTTTACCCACCCGCTATCCAACACTTTCTCTACTGTTCCACTCGCTGGAGTGGGACTAGTAATTTTTATCCACCTGCTATCCAACACTTTCCCTACTGTACTGAATGCGAATAGTAATTTTATCCCCTACGCTAAGCAACGTTTTCAGTATTGTTATATTTAATATAGTGTAAAATATTATTTAAAAAATATATTTATTTTAATGTTTTAACTTATCGTATATATTTCTTTATTATACTTATATTATAGGTTTATATATACATATATATATATATATATATATATACATATACATATACATATTCATATATATATGTAATTATATTTTAAATTATGTTTTTAACATCTTGCTGCCGATTCCGATCCGTTAAAAAAAATTACCGTACGACTCGTATCTGTATTTTTTTACGTACGAATCTTACAAGTCCCGTACAACCGGTGAAGTACGATTCGTACGTGAAAAATACATACGAATCGCTTCGGGAAAAGGTCTACGAGAGGGAGCCGGACAGTTTCACGTACAAATCGCAAAACTGAAGTCCGAGCGCGCAAGTACGATCTGTCCCACCCTTCCGAATACACAAGCGCATGGAAAACGCCCCATACAGAGCGAACGCCGTACCACTCGTATCCAGGTAAACTTGTGCCCAGGATACCAGTCGCACAGCCCCCCCCCGCATATGTCAGCACCGTACCCACGTATGTCAGCACCGTACCCCCCCACCATGTCCGCACTGTACCCCAGCCCCATACGTGCACGCGCCATACCCCACCACCGTACCCCAGCCCCGTACTTGGATGCACTGTACCCCAGCACCGTACCCCAACACCGTACCTCAGCCCCGTACATGTACGCACCGTACCCCAGCACCATACCCCAGCCCTGTACATGTATGCACCGTACCCCAGCACCGTACCCCAGCCCCGTACTTGTACGCACCGTACCCCAGCATCGTACCCCAGCACCGTACCCCAACACCGTACCCCAGCCCCGTACTTGGATGCACTGTACCCCAGCACCGTACCCCAACACCGTACCTCAGCCCCGTACATGTACGCACCGTACCCCAGCACCGTACCCCAGCCCTGTACATGTATGCACCGTAACCCAGCACCGTACCCCAGCCCCGTACTTGTACGCACCGTACCCCAGCATCGTACCCCAGCACCGTACCCCAACACCGTACCCCAGCCCCGTACATGTACGTACCATACCCCAGCACCATACCCCAGCCCCGTACATGTACGCACCGTACCCCAGCCCCGTACTTGTACGCACCGTACCCCAGCACCGTACCCCAGCACCGTACCCCAACACCGTACCCCAGCCCCGTACTTGTACGCACCGTACCCCAACACCATACCCCAGCCCCGTACTTGTACGCACCGTACCCCAACACCGTACCCCAGCCCCGTACATGTACGCACCGTACCCCAGCACCATACCCAAGCCCCGTACTTGTACGCACCGTACCCCAGCACCGTACCCCAGCCCCGTACTTGTACGCACCGTACCCCAACACCATACCCCAGCATCACGTATGTACGAACCGTACAACAACATTGCATATGTGATCACTGTACAACATCGCGTATGTACGCACCTTACATACGCGAAAACGAATCGTACAGAACCAGGACACTGTAAAACACCACAAGGAGGGTCAATTCGACTCACACAACACCACAAAACACGTCTACAGTAGAAAAAACATCTAAATGACTGACCTGGCACATCCAAACAGGCAAAAAGAGGCCCAAACTCACAACCACCTCTTATAACACACCCACCAAAATTTCAAACCCAGCCACACCCGCAAATGGACCCATAAAAATGGCCCACACACACAAACCATGAGCCTTTGCAACAGACCCACTGCTGACAGACTCCACACACAAACAACTGCACCCATACACCTTAACTTACACACCTTCACACAACCTCCTTCACACAGACCCCCTCTTCACATTCAGACCCACACCGTCACATTCACACCCACACACCTACAACCATCCACACCCTCACCCCACAGACAAGAATCCAAAGTTTACAAGGGAGGAGCTGGACATCCTTGTCAACAAAGTCATCAGAGTCGAGCCACAGCTCTTTGGAACATTGGTCAGATATACCAGCATAGCTGAAAAATCACACCTGTGGCAGAGGATCGTCGATAGGGCGAATGCTGTTGCGCCCATCAGAAGGACCAGGAATGAATGTCAAGCCAGGTGGTACGATCTGCGGAGGGCAGTCAAGCACAAAATGAACGAGGACTACGCCCAGAGCAACATCACTGGAGGTGGGCTGCCCCGCAGACCGGAACATTACCATCCCTGGGAGGAGAAGGTGATGGCCCTGCTTCCGCCGGTGGGAGTACACGGAGTCGAAGGAGTTGCAGAGCCTGGTGAGTACACTAACAACTTACATAACATGGGGGTAATGGCATCCACACCCCAACTACACCAAATGCACGCAACTACCCCCAAGCCCTCACCTGACACAACCACACTCAAAAACAACGCTCATGCCACTAACATGTGCATGCCCCATTCACAAAGCAAGGCCATGTCCCAGGCTACACGAACCACAAACACAAGACTGGAGGTCCGTGATGCTGGGAGGGTGAGGCTCAAAAAACACATTGTTCAACTCAGAAGCAGACATCATTGCACACAGCCCATATGGCCCAGGTACATACCCATGCACCATGCTCAATGCACAGGGACTGGCTAAGTACTGACAAGGTAGCTGACACTTGGCCCTGCTGTAGCCAGCATGCCTTCTTGAATGTTGGAACTGGCAATGGCTGCGTCTTTGGTGAGGGTGAGGAGCACCTGGCTGTCAATGGCATACGAGCTGATGATGAGGTTGTGTGCGCATGTGATGGCGGAGAGGGGGGGCCTGGACACATTGAAGATTGACATGCTGAGAGATGATCCCTGGGCCATGTGCCAGATGATGCCACTATATTACATGCTGAAGGCTTGAGTCCCACTCCCATGGCCTTGCTGGTGTACAGAGCCGGTGTGGAGTAGGAGGGACATGACCTGGCTGGTGTGACAGGGCCTGGAAGGCGGAGCAGCGCTGTGTAGGCAGTTGGAGTTGCACACTCAGCATGCAAAGGTGTCGTGTGTGCACTCAGGGTATGCCTGAGAGCAGGCAGTTGATTTTCGGATGGACATTGCTTTGAGGGTGGCTGCAACATCAGACTGTAGTGTGATGTGGGTCATGCAAGGAGATGAGGGTCGTGCAATGTGCATGTTGCGCTGACGGTCCTGCCTTTGACACCGCGTGGCCTCAACAGTGGCACAGACAAGCTGATGACAGCCAAATGAATGGACAGAGGGAGGAAGGGAGGAGCATCTTTGAGATGTGTGTGTTGCCAAATCCGGCAACTTTGTGGGCCCTTGCTGCAGGGGCCGCAGCAGCAGGCGGCATGTCCTGGAAACTATGCCAAAAGTAGCACACAAAGACAAGGATGTCAGAAAGGACAACTGCAACAGGCGTATGTAAAGGAAGGAGTGTCCGATTACCCATGGCACACCCAGAGAAAATGGATGCACAATCACCAAAGATGACTGACACAGGATCAGGAAACAGAAGGCCGAGCTGCGCACAGGAGACACACCCTCAGCATGCGTTGAAGGCCCATTGTGGGGACCAACATGCCCAAATAAATACTCAACCATGGACTTCATGCACAATAGAGATTCTAACCCATGAAGAACTGCATGCATGTTGCCATACTACACATAGACTCATATGCACAATCTTTGACAACTATGCCAGAGATGCCGCATGCAAAGTGGCAAGAGACCTGCATTGACAGAGATGAGGCATCTTGGAGGGTGAGTGACACCTTTATTACTCAGGCTCACACTAAGGGAACTGCATCAATATGAACAGACTCACAGGTCATTTGGCTGAACATGTGGGACCTACACTGGACACCCCCTTCACAACACAGATGTTGTAAATCCAAATGAACTGGCACACAAGTTAAGGGGATGAGCTAAACACCCCCTGTTGCACACGGAGAGGCTGCAATTCCCCATTGAGCCTCTTATGGGGATGTCCCACACTATGTCTACCCGTAGCATCCCGTATGTTTCTGAGGGAAGTTTTACACACATTGATGCCTTCATCAGAATCCACAAACCATTACAGATGACTGTCACGAAGGTTGACCATCAATTCATGGGAGACATGCTACATGTCATGTGCCCCATGGTGAGTCGACATGTATGCATGGTAACACAACATGCACAGGAGCAGTCCCCACACATTCCAAACACGTACCACCCCCAAAATGCCTTGCTGCAATCCTTACCCGAAAAGACTTTTCCCCATGTCCGTGCATGGAACACTGATTCAGCACACGTTGCAATACTCATGAGGAATAGCAGGAGGCCAACGATGACACGACCAGACAACATGCGCAAGAACCTGTGGATGACAGACACACAAGAAGTCAGCTAAAAGATTGTTATCTGCATACATGGTCATTTACTCTACAGGAATAATGTTGTCACCATGCGAATTGAAAATTTAGTGTCTCAGCAAAAATGTGTGGAATGACATCATCACTCGAGTGACACATCAGAACACACATCTGAGTCACTTAGCATACAGTCAGCTGGACACACACATTGCAACACATGCCACACAAGGATCAAAGTGTGCACACTCAGACCCAGTGACTCACCATTATGAGAAGAAGTTGCGTATGAGCTGACTCCGGATATCCTCCTCCTCCTCCTCCTCACTTGCCTCGTGACCAAGCCCTTCATCCTCCACTGGTGGGTGTTCCTGCTCATCCTGCTCCAGGATGAGTGGCACTGCCTTCTCCACTGCCATGTTGTGCGGCATGCAGCAGACGAGGAAGATTTTGCAGACCTTTGCCGGTGCATATGGGAGGGACCCGCCTGTCTTGTGAAGGCACTGGAATCCGCTCTTCAGGAGGTCAAACGTCCTCTCAATCACTCGCCTGGTCTGCCCGTGTGCATTGTTGTAACGGTGATCTGCAGCTGATCTTGGGTTGCGGAGAGGCGTCATCAGCCATGGCACGTTGGGATAGCCAGAGTCCCCTACATGGAAACATCATGTAAAGAAGTGGGTCAGGAGATGCCGTAAGATACAAAGATACCGCAAAACACAGGACAAACAGAGTATACCCACCAACAAGACATGCTCGTTCGTTGTGCAGCCGCAGCATCATTTGTGGTACCCTGCTACGCCTCATAATGTAGGCATCGTGTGCTGACCCTGGAAAACGTGCACAGACATGGGAAATCAGCATGTTAGCAAGACACACCACAAGGGCCTTTATAGAGTGGTAATGTTTACGGTTGCGATAGGCTACCTCCTGTGCTTGTGGCGGTACCAAAGCCACGTATGTCCCATCAAAGGACCCAATTACATGGGGCATCCCTCCCAGGGCATAGAAATCACCCTTGACACCTGTCAACTCCTCAGCAGTCGGAAAATGGATGAATTCATCCAGGTGCTCCAACACGGCTGCTAGAACATCATGCAGGACACGTCTGAACATTGTCTGTGACATGCCACCAACGTCAGCTATGGTGAATTGAAACGTACCTGTGGCAAAAAAATGTAGGGCTGCCATCACCTTCATCTTTGGGGTCAGTGCAGTAGGATACTTGTGTCGCGGTTGGAGGTGTGGTGCCAGCCTGTTTGTCAGGTCCTCAATCAACTGTTGGGTGAATCTGTAACGTCGTATGCAGTCACGTTCCCTCATGGCACCCAAGTCTGGCATTGGTCTGGGGACAGGCGGTGCCCTGCAGAAAATTTGAATGAATAACGAAGAGTGAGAACATAACAACATCAATGTCAATGAACTGAGCACATGCTCAACTGCTAATACACATCTGCTAAATACAGAGTCTGGTCTGTGCAATACATCCAGGACACGTATGCCAGCCAGGTGATACTCCTACAAAAAGCAAGCTACACCCGTTGATTGGCAAGTCTACATGACATGCCCTGAAACGAGCTGTGGGCCAGTGTAAGTGAACAGCCAGAGACATCACAAGAGTGACATACATCCACATATCTGCATTTGAAGGATGTCATCTCACACAGACACCTGACGGCAAGCTAGATGCACAGGTCACATGGAATGTCAAATGTGCAGATCACACAGATTGCGATGAAGGGGTACACGTGAAAACAGAAAACACAGACATTGAGACAACGCAGATATGTCCTCTTGTCTAAATATCATGTTCAATGCATACCGACACACGTTACGTGGGAATCCACATGTGGCATGGTGTGCGTAGATGTGTGCCATGCCCATCTACACACAGACACATGTTGGATGCAGCAACAGCAGATGCAGTTAAATGTCAGTTGTTAGTTTCCCTGTACCTGGCATCAGGGGACAGTTGCGGGTGGTGGTGACTGTGCCATACCAGTGATGCTGTGCTTGACACGTTTGTACTACATGCACACATGTGCAAAGTGTGAAGGGGAAGTGTGCCACATAGTGCCACATCACACATGATATGTGTACACAGGTCATCACACATCAATTATGCAAATACATGAGGAGACATGTGCAATATCACTGTCTGACACACCTAGGCCCTGCACATTTAGGACTGAAATGACAATGACTTGATGTACATCCTAGTGTGAGTCTGAGACCTCCATTCCTTTCATGTGCGCATCCTATCACCAGTGTACGCGTGTGAAACGCACCGTACACATGCTCTGAGGGCGTGTGTATGGTCCATTTCACTATAGTAGTGGTGCCGTAGGAGCACGCATGGTACGGAACGTACACACGTACGTGTACTACCAGTGCGTATACGTATGTGTACTACCAGTGCCTACATGTACGTGTACTACCAGTGCCTACACGTACGTGTACGCACTGGTAGTACACATACGTGTACACACTGGTAGTACACATACGGGTACGTGAACTACCAGTGTGTACACGTATGTGTAGGCACTGGTAGTACACGTACGTGTAGACACTGGTAGCACATGTACGTGTAGGCACTGGTAGTACACGTACGTGTACGCACTGGTAGTACACGTACATGTAGGCACTGGTAGTACACGTACCCGTACGTGTACTACCAGTGCGTACACGTACATGTAGGCACTGGTAGTACACGTACGTGTACGCACTGGTATTACACGTACGTGTACTACCAGTGCATACAGGTACGTGTCAAACGCACTGTGCAACTGGTGCCGTAGGGGTACATGTGAAACGCACCCTACCTGTCTGTGGATTCGAAAATTACATAGGGGACACATAAGGGACAAGTATTAGGCACTAAATGCATGCTGGTTGTCATGGATACAGAGTTTTCAGTTCAGATTTTTCCATCAGGTGTCCTGGAAAAGTCAGTTGGCCATAAAATACAATGTTGCAAAGTAGTTGTTGACTTGACATGATGCTCAAAATTTGAACGATGCAAATGCTGTCACTGGTGTATGTGGAAAGGGATTGGAGTAAACGTAAGATGCGAATGAATCTGACCAATCACTATGTATTCCTCCAAATGAATGCCCCTCAGCAAGACAGATATAAGTCAGCCAGAATCCATGAGAGGGCACTTGCCTGCACAACTTTCCTGTCGACAACATTGCTGCTGTCTGTGCTTCCTCTGGCACCATGTCAAGGTCTGTGGAGAGGGCCCAGCCATTCATCCAGGAGGAGAATGAGGCATTGCTGGATGTCATCCTCCCACAGTACCCCAGCCTGTATGGGAGACCAGGGGAGCAGGTGAGTGCTGATTCCACTACCTTTGACTGTGCACCTTTTTTGTGACTGTCACTTCTGGCATTGTGTCCAGGTGTGACAGACATGCAATGTTGTTTAGAGTGGGTCCCAGGGGGGGGAATGGCTTATGTCTCTCATGCAGAGCATGATGTAGTTCATGTGTGCACTCCTCACTTGCATTGTGCTTACTGTGACATTCACTGCATAGTGCATGACACATTCAGCCTGGCTAATCCTTTGTGGCATTTTTGGTCTATAGTCCTGAGGTGAATCTGGGGTCCCCCCGGTGTGACAGGTGACTGTACCCACAGATGTGTGTGAGTTGAGTCGAGCTGTGGTGAGAGTGTCCAAGTGATGTGTACGCCCCCTGGACATTGATGTGTGTGAATGTTCCTTGTCATGTGGGTGAGTGTCTATGTGAAGTGTTGCATCACAGCTGCATGGAGGAGGCTACGGCTCTACCCATCTGATGTGAGAAGTAAGCTGTGCTGTGTGTCTGACTTTCTGAGCTAGCCCCACACCTGTGACACCCCACAGGCAAGTGGCACATGTGCAGAGTGAGGTTTGTGTCCGCTGTTGCCAATGCCAGGTGATTGATCTGTGCCTGTGTGTGTCTGTGTACTCTGCTGAGGTTGCGTCAGTGGCCTGGGGCATGTAACTGCTTGGAGGTGCTGTCCATCAGCTTGGTGTTGCTTGTGATGCACAGTGTGTGCCATGATCATGGAGCGTGTCGCAACCCTCATGCCACCTGTGTACTTTCTATGCCATGTAGTGCATTGGGGCTTCCACAGAGGACAATATCCATCTGACAAAGATGCTATTCCTTGGCAGCATCCTATGCCCTGTTCAACATATCAAAGATGTTCAAATGTGTGTCTCTCTGACATGGAGCAGGTGTAGTGATGTTGTCTCACTTTGTCATCCTCACAGGTAACTGCCTACGAGAAGGGGGAGATCTGGAAGCGGGCCGACAGGGCCGTGAGATTGGCGGATGGTCACAGTCGGCGCCTAGCCCAAGTCCGAAAACGGTGGCAGGACATCTGGTGCTGGACTGGGAGGATCACCCGGGTCCACCTGGGGCACTCACCTCTACGCCCCCACGGCGGGCACCGGTGCCTGACCCACCAGATGAAGCGTGTCCTGCCGGTGGTCTTCCCTGACATGGATAGGCAGTTCCAAGAGAGACAGCAGCAAGGAGGGGGTAGGTACATGTGTGTTTGTTGTGCATCACCAGCTTTTGGAAGTGCTCAGTTGCCTGGATACACTGCCAGGGTTTATATGTGCAGTGCATATCCTGTTCCCCCAAGTCAACCAGTGCTGTTATTCCTCCCTTCCCCTTGACATGTGTTCCCTGGTCTGTGTGTAATCACTATTGCACATGGTCATCTAGGCTGCCAGTTAATCCAAGTGCACAATGCTTTCTCCATCATGTGTGGGGGTGGTCTGTGACATGTGTTGGTACCTTCCCTGTGCCCTGTCCTGTTCAGTCATTTGGGGCTCCCTATTTGTTGGCACTGATGATGAGTCTCAACATAGGAGTGTGAGGTTTCAAATGAACACACTTGCAGCATGCATGACCGATGTTGTGGCCTCAGACATGATGTGCATGAGTGGGAGATATGCATAGTGCCAGGCCGGTTGCTCATGTTACAGTCAGATCATTCCAGGACCATGGAGCAGTGTGCCCACTACAGTCCCCTGAGTCACCCTTGCCTCGTAATCATGTGTGTCATCCAACACTGTGCCCATTCTCTGTGTGTTCAGCATAGGTTGGCCTCTGTGGCATTGTTCCCTGGCCTCATTTGTATTTATCTAAAGTGTGCTACGTGTGTCCACTGTACAGGGAGACCCCATTTGACTTGTGCATACTCACACTGGGCAGTGCCTGTGTGTCTATTCACAACTATCTGTTGATGGTTGTTTGTCACAAATATGTGTTGGCAGCCTCACGAGGTGATGTGGAGTTCATTTGGGAATTCTTACAGCACATTTTTGTAGACCCTGATTAAGAGGTGTCACTTCTTGATCTGTCTCAATCACATTGTCTCAGGTATGGGGGGTTTGTGTGGGCGAGGCCTACATGTCCAAACCTTATGTCTCCTTGCCAGGATATGACCTGTGTGTGATAATTGTCTGGACAGACACTCAACATGCAGTGACCCAGTCATGTTGTGCAGGGTTTAATGTTTGTGCTTTGCAGCATGTGTCAATAGTTAATTTTTGGCACCAGTGTGTGGCCCAGATGCTACGTAGTTTTGTCTTTGTGTGCTGACATCTGTGTGGACATTCTGGCTTGCCATGGGGGTGTCTCCTCAGTGCAGGTATGCCTTATTCCAACACAATTGCAGGCCCGTTAGCTTATGCATTGGCCTGTGTTTGGACATGTGTGCCACTCCACATGACAGGCAGTGGGTCAGATGTGTTGCCAACTGTGTCATCATGGTACGGATGGCCATGTGACAGGTGGCATGATTCAAGTTGTTTGTCAAAAAGTATTGTACCTTGGCACTCACTACACTTGTCAACATGTCTTCATGTTTTCAATGCTTGAGTTTGATGTTTTGTTGTGAAGGACAATAATGTGCCTGCATGACCGATGTCTCCCAAGTAAGTGCACAAGAAACCACCTTTACACTTTCAGGGAACACGCTGGCACATTTTAAAGAAAGGCACAGTTCTAATAAGACTGTTTTTCAGATTATACATATCCATGTTCCCACAGTGTGGTGGAATTTGTTTAACTCCTTGGTTGTTGGTGATACCAACTTACGAGTGTCAAGTCATCCAGACCGCCGGTGGTCCCATGTATATGTACTTTCTGAAACACCATTTCTTTCTGACAGTGGCTTCTTTGAATAAGGCTGGCAGCTTATACAATGACCGGGTAAATGTAGTTTGGTGTGCACCTCCTTGTGAGACTTCTTTTATACAGGCACATGTGTGTTCTGTTCACAAAGTGACACATTCACACATTCTAAACATGTCGATTGTGTAAAGTGGTGTGATTCCCAAGGGATCTAAATGTATTTTGTTTGGGTTTCCAAAGTACTTACAGATCCCTGAGTGTGGGGACACCTTTAGCATTGAGGTATGGTATTTATCCTTGGGTGCACCAATACTGTTTCATTCCCGGTAAACAAGAGGTGGCATGACTTCATAGTATTGCTGTGCTCAACTGTTCCCAGACACTAGCTTTTCAGTATATTTCTCAGACAAGTTTTTGGCTGGAGTGTCCTATTTTTCCTTGTTTCCAAGTGGCATAGTGGGTCAACCAACTGGGGAGTACAGGGCTTACATATGTGCAGAGTCATCTAGATGTTACTCATGATGCATTGCCTGATGTGCACTGTGACCTATTTTGCTTGGACTCATGTGTCAGATGTATACTGGTGACTGATTCTTTTTCTGTATCTTCACCTTGCCCACAGCATCATCGGAGGAATCCGAGGGAGACACCTGCATGGACCTGGAGGAGGGATCCAGCACCGCTGCCACCAGTGCTGGCGAGTCTGTGGGAGCAAGTGGCACGGAGGGCGAGGGGAGTCAGTCGGAGGACCTGTCTGGTGGCGAGCCCAACTACGACACTGACGGGTCCGAGGCTGACCTCATCGAGGAGGCAGAGGCTGCTACAACACCTGGCAGCAGCCCAACATCTGTCCCCGCCTCCTCCATTCCCATCACTGCCCTCCCAGTTGCTCCGGTCCCTGCTGTCCGTGAAAGGCACCACCATGTCTCCTTCGAGCCAGGCACCGCACCCCCTGCCCCTGTCACACCTGCTGCCCTCACTGCAGAGTCTGTGGACATCCAGCGGCAGTTGCAGGTTGGGCAGACATCGATGCTGAATGTCCTCCATGGCCACACCAGACTGCTGACACAGATGTGTCATTCATGGAGGGCATGTCAGCAACGATGTCTGACCAACGGATGTTTCTGCGGTCCATGGACTCTTCACTGACAGCAGCAGCGAGTCTCCTGCAGCGCTTCGTCCCCCCCTACCCCAGCCCCATCCACACTTCCCACTCCCATACCTGTCCCATGCACACCCAGACATTCCCAAGCACGCACCCCACTAGACACAGGCAGCACACCACCAAGTAAGGGCAAGCACACACCTCCTGGCACACACACTCAGGGGGATAAAGGCACTCCCACTGGGTCTGGGGCACACAGACATACACACAGCCAAAGTCTGAGTCCACATGCCTCACGACCCAGGACCTCCAAAAGCACTCCCCTTAGCTCCCCTGCCAAACAGTCAGACAAGGAAAGCTACATGTCTGTGCTGGCCCTCAGCCCCACTGTGTCACCACCCCGCAAGCGGGCAAGGGACTCCACGGGCAGGGGAGTTGAGTCCCCTCCATGTCCACCCCCTCCCCCAGAAGCGCTGCACCCCATCCCTCGGACCCCCCCTCCTTTGTGCCTGTGGCTTCTTCCGGTGCAGGGGATACTCTGCACGACCTGGCAGAAGTGTGCAGCACCGAGCTCATCTCCACCTTTGGCGCTGCCCCACCCCCTGTGGTGGAGGCATCCAGCCCTGCACCCACCACACCTACCCTTACACCTCCTGTCCCTGTGGTGCCTGGTCCTTCCCCACATGATGCCCCCCCCCCCGGTCGACGAACCTGAGGGTTCCACTGTGCAGGCAAGCTAGGGGAGACGTGTGCCCATGTGTCCCCCCTAGGACTTCTATTCTGGACTGGCCATTGGCCTTTGTATATATTGTTATTTCCAAAATTTTGTTTTATGCTTAATAAAGCATTTTATTTTTCCTTTGAACACTATTGCATTTCAGGTATTGATGTTGGTGCTGAGGCTCCAGGAGTTGGTGTTGTGGTAATATGTTATGTTTCTGAGAAATGTTCTAGTCTGATGGTCATGAGGTGGACCATGGTATCTGCGTGCCATCACAAGGTCTCTGCAAAGTATGTTTGGTCGTGTGTGTTATTTGTGTTTTGAGACATTGTCCCAAGGAGTGTTCCTTCCTCTGTGGCACCTGACATCTTCCCTGCATAGAGTTGCACAATTGTTGTGCTGACCTGTGTCTACATTTCCTTTGTTGGTGACGGATCCCTTCAACTATGGCCATGCGTGCTCAGCAATGTCTCCGGCTGCATCGTCTGTGCAATCCTTGCTAGTCACTGTACTTGTGTATTGAGTATGTTGAAATGCCTTCATGCGAAATTCTCCCTTTTTTCAGCACTATGCATGTGTGTAATCCCAGCCTAGCACACATAGTATAGTCACTGTACTTGTTCTGCAGGGTATTTGGGCACCTGACTCACAATTGTGGGGATTGTATCTGTGGGAACTCCACCCTATTCCTTCCATGAGAGACAACATCTTGGTGGCTGTCCCAGCACCTGTACATTCCTATCAGTCCTGGGATGTGCGTGACAGTGTATGTTCCCTTTGGCTCTCTTAGTTTAGTAGGCATTGCAATGACTATACAGTCTTGTGGCATGATCTCAGTGTATGTATTGTGCTGCATCCACCACTGGTGGGTATGCATGTGTCATTTGTCCTCACACCCACATGTGGTGTGTCATGCAGTGGGGGAAAGACATCCACCCTCCTGGGAGTGGGACACTGCTGTCAGTGATGTGGTGTTATGGCACTATCAACATAGTTGAAAATTAGGGATGCGTACATACACCCATGGAGTTGTGGTCATCTGATGATGATGTCCACACCCCCATGTCTCTGTCCACTGCTGGGAGTGATAGGCACCCACCCCCATGTCTCTGTCCCCTGCTGGGAGTGATAGGCACCCACCCCCATGTCTCTGTCCACTGCTGGTATTCCTCTGCACACATACCCATGTCTCTGTCCACTGCTGGGAGTGATAGGCACCCACCCCCATGTCTCTGTCCACTCCTGGTATTCCTCTGAACCCACCCCCATGTCTCTGTCCACTGCTGGGAGTGATAGGCACCCACCCCCATGTCTCTGTCCACTGCTGGTATTCCTCTGCACCCACCCCCATGTCTCTGTCCACTGCTGGGAGTGATAGGCACCCGCCCCCATGTCTCTGTCCACTGCTGGGAGTGATAGGCACCCACCCCTATGTCTCTGTCCACTGCTGGGGAGTGATAGGCACCCACCCCCATGTCTCTGTCCACTGCTGGGAGTGATAGGCAACAACACCCATGTCTCTGTCCACTGCTGGGAGTGATAGGCACCCACCCCATGACTCTGTCCACTGCTGGTATTCCTCTGCACCCACCCCCATGTCTCTGTCCACAGCTGGGAGTGATAGGCACCCACCCCCATGTCTCTGTCCACTGCTGGTATTCCTCTGCACCTACCCCCATGTCTCTGTCCACTGCTGGGAGTGATAGGCACCCACCCCCATGTCTCTGTCCACTGCTGGGAGTGATAGGCACCCACCCCCATGTCTCTGTCCACTGTTGGTATTCCTCTGCACCCACCCCCATGTCTCTGCCCACTGCTGGGAGTGATAGGCACCCACCCCCATGTCTCTGTCCACTGCTGGTATTCCTCTGCACCCACCCCCATGTCTCTGTCCACTGCTGGGAGTGATAGGCACCCACCCCCATGTCTCTGTCCACTGCTGGGAGTGATAGGCACCCACCCCCATGTCTCTGTCCACTGCTGGGAGTGATAGGCAACCACACCCATGTCTCTGTCCACTGCTAGTATTCCTCTGCACCCACCCCCATGTCTCTGTCCACTGCTGGGAGTGATAGGCACCCACCCCCATGTCTCTGTCCACTGCTGGTATTCCTCTGCGCCCACCCCATGTCTCTGTCCACTGCAAGGAGTGATAGGCACCCACCCCCATGTCTCTGTCCACTGCTGGTATTCCTCTGCACCCACCCCTCCCATGTCTGTCCACTGCTGGGAATCCTATGCAGCCACCCACTCACCCACCCGCCCCCTTGGTGCAGTACACTGCTGTCCTGGGCATACACACACCCCAATATACTGGTAATATGCTGCACCAGGCCGTAAGCCAACATTCGTGGCGTGTGCATGCCTTGTATCCAAAATGTACAGGTGCCGTAGGGGTACGGGTGATACGGACCGTACCCCCGCATTCATAGGGTGTGCACGGTCCGTACCACGCGTACCCCTACGTCACCACTACAATGGTGGTACGGACCGTACCTATGCCCTCAGAGCGTGGGTACGGTCCGTACCACATGTACCCCTACGTCACCACTACAATGGTGGTACGGACCGTACCCACGCCCTCAGAGCGTGGGTACAGTCCGTACCACGCGTACCCCTATGTCAACACTACAATGTTGGTACGGACCGTACCCACGCTCTGAGGGCGTGCGTACGGTCTGTACCACGCGTACCCCTATGTCACCACTACAATGGTGGCACGGACCATACCCACGCCCTCAGAGCGTGGGTACGGTCCGTAGCACCATTGTACTGACCAGACCCTGGAGGTAATGTATGTCCTCCATATTGTATGTTTTAATTTGGGTAGGGGGTATGTTTCATGCCCGTCACCCCCCCTTGACCCATGGGTGTTGTTCTCACCTTCTGCGGCGTGTGCGTCAGGTTCGGTGCACCAGGTCATAGGCTAGGAGGGCCGGGATGACACGTAGGATGCGGTCCATGTCTTTCCGTCGCTTACCGGGGCTCCTTTTTCACGTCGGACTCAAGTTTCCGGCTTTTTTTAGCTGCCGTAAAAAAATTGCTGTGCGGAATGACGTAGGGACGAATCGTACTTGCTGGTCCATAAAACGCTAGCTGACTCCATACGGACGTCGCGTACGCGCTGTCCAGGATCAGAATAGTAGGTATTTTTTAGCCGTACGGTGTTTTGTACGAATCGTACGGAAATGGTATTTCTGTAAGAATCGTACTTGCTGGTTTGTACGGTGGATTTCCCGGGTACGAGTCGTACGGAGAATACGCTCCGTACTACCACTCGTATCCAGGTTTTACAGGATTGGAATCGGCACCTTTATAATACCAAATATTAATTATTTTTAAATATTATTAAGTTAATATATATAAAAATGTATATATAATTTTTTTTGACATTACATGTATTATTTATTAATTTTAACAACCTATGGTTTTTTCAGTAAATTTCAAAGGTTTTTTAAATGCTAATTTCTAACTATGCCTACAGAGATAGGACATGTGAAGAAAGAAGAAAAAACGCACAGAAAGAAACAAAAGAAGTGCAGAAAGAAGCAACAGAAGTCCTCAAAGACGAAGAAAACTGCAGGAAGAAGGATAACGTGCAGAAAGAACAAAAAGAAGAGCAGAAAGAATCCTTTTTCCAAAATCATCCTGTACCCTCAACTTTTTCAGACGGATACTGGTGGTAACTGAGTCTGACTAACCAGTTCTAGAGCCAGTGCTATGTTAAAAGACACTTAGAATACAGTGAAAACACCTACATACACTAGGGAACATTATGCGTTGGGGTCCCCCTGTGATTAGCATGACCTCCTCTGTAAGCCCCTAGTATATAATAGGGCAGGGGGATTAAAACTACCTCTTAAAACAGGCCACAGGGCGTTTTTGCACACGTGCCCTGTGTCTGTTTTTAGTTGGGAGATTAAGTTCATTTGAATCCTGAGGGTCCCTAGGGTCCAACTAGCCCACTAGGTACCTCCAGTAAGTGCCACAGAGCTGCGTTGCAGAGAGGTGTAAAAAGTGGCACAGCCTGGACCACCTCTCTGCAAAGCAGCTCAGTGGCGCTTACTGGAAGCACTTGGTGGGCTAGTTAGCCCCCAGGGGCCCTCAGTATTGAAGGGAAATTATATCCCCAATTTAAAACGTGCCATAGTGCGTGTTTGCAGACGTCACCTCAGGCCCCGTCCCCTCCCTTCACCACTGTGTAAACGCGCCCTGTGGCTGTTCTAAGTTGAGAGATTAAGTCCCCTTCAATCCTAAGGGTCTCTAGGGTCAAACTAGACCACTAGCTACCTCCAGTAAGCGACACAGAGCTGCGTTGCAGAGAGGTGTAAAAAGGGGCTTGGCCTCAGAACACCTGTCTGCAGCGCAGCTCCCTGGCAGATACTGGAGATGCCTGTTGGGCTAGTTGGCCCTCAGGGACCCTCAGTATTGAAGAGGAATTAATTCCCCAACTTACAACTCGCCAGGGGGCGCGTTTGCAGAGTGCTGCAAGGAGGGGGCGTGGCCTCCGGCACGATGCCAGTCTTTTATTTATTTTAATTTTTTAAGAAGGGGGCTGTGTGGTTCCCCTTCTTATTCTAATTTATTGGCCCTGATGACCCCATCCCCCAGGGCCTGTCTCCTAATTATATTTTTTTTACCCCAATCCCCAGGGCCGGCCACTGTTTTTTATTATTTTAAAAAAATATATATGTATAGACACACCTAGGACATGCTGGACAAACCATACGTACCTATCACCATGACGATTTGAGTGATATTCACTAAAAGGCGACTATGCATACAATGAATCCACGTGGAATGTGTTTACACCACTAGTGAAGCTCTGACATGTCTGATGCCCTACCGTGCCTAATCCCTGGAGACACCCTTGTCGTTTATTTATACAAACATGGGTAGCTATTGACGGGCACATTTAATACACATGCACACCAAGCCATTCAAAGGGGATTCGACAAAAATTCGACCAAAACTATGTAAGAAACCCCCCTCACGGTTAATAAAACACACATCCACTGCCGGATGTGTAATACTTTTTATTTTAGGGGACGAACATCACTTGAGAGTCACAGCGCGCTCCTGGCAGAGCCCAATGCTGTGTTACACCCACCATTGCCTGCCGAGTGCCACACACCTCTGTGTTGTATTCCACCAGCTAGTGCATATGCTATGACACTCTCTAGCCCATGTGCACTGTAACACCACCCCGTGAATATGTCATGCCACACTTGTTTTCGCACGGGTTATATTGCCCCATCTAACGTGCCTTCCTCGATGCCTATGTTATAACGCACAGTGGTATGCCATACATATTACAATCTGGGATCCATATCTTTGTCACAGTGCATATGCAACGTTACACTCCCCAGCACATATTTTATATTACAACTTTAGAGACTAGTTAGGTTACACAACACTGCCCTGTGCATATTACACTCCAAGGCGCACATCGCATAGCACGCGCTAGTGCCTGTGCTATCTCGCGCTCTTCAATGAATCTGTCATTGCGCACAATGTATTGCATATTATATTTCACGCACGGTTCAACTTATATCACACTTTTTGGTGCATAGTTTATACCATACACTATATCTAGTTTTCATTTTCAATCGTGCTCTCAGGACTATGTTCTATATAACACTGTGTTCACCTACCCTTTTCACGGGCATTACATTTTGCGATAGGGGTGGAGGGTCAGGAGGTGTTTCTGCCAAGTGAGCCCGGAGTCACAGTCACAAACGTCCTCTTCTTCCTGAATAAAAGTGAGATTATGCTGCATACTCGTTCATATTTTAAGTAGTTCGCACAGACACACGTTTTAAAAACAATAAAGTTCCTAATACCTGCCTTCTCTGAACAGTTAGCTTGCTGCCCCATCCCCCTCCTCCCTATCCTCTGTTGTGTGAATCCATGGACTAGCCTCCTCCCTCCTGCCATGCATGGTCTGATGTGCTGCCACTGCCCTCAATTTAGTATGATGTACCAGTCCCCTCCTCCTGCCCTCCATTGCCCAATTCTATGCCCCATCATTGACCTCCTGCTTAAACTCTGTGCTTAGCTTGCTGCCCCTATTCTCCTTCCCCCTGCCCTCCGATGTCTTTGTGCATGCCCCTGCTCCATCCTTTTTGCCCACCATGTTCCATGGACCTGCCACTCCTATCTACTCTGAGTGTTCTGTTGAGCTGCCACTCCCCTCCCACCTGCCTAGCATTTTCAGATGACTGTAACCTGTCCCTGCCACCTCCACCCTGCCTGTCCACATGCCATGCCCCTATCCTCTTCCTCCTGTCCTACATGGTCCATTGTACTGCCACACCCTTCTGCCCTCCCTGGTCTGTTGTGCTGCAACTGCTCCTCCTGCCTGCCCCGTGCGGTCTGTTGTGAGGCCCCTTCCCCTGAACTTTCTTGTTTGTGCACAGGTCCTGACCCTCCCTTCTATCCTCCATCGTCCTTTGTGCATGCCCCTGCACCCTCCTTCTTGCCCATCATAGCCATTGTGCTGCCACTAACCCTCCCACTTGCCATGCATGGTCTTCTGTGCTGCCATGGCCCCTCCCACCTTCCCTGTGTGGTCAGTTAGCTGCCCCTGACCCCCTCCCACCTTCCCTCCATGGTCTGTGTGTATGCCATCACAGTCTCACTGTTGCTCTTCATGGTGTGTCTTGCTTCTAGTGCCCATCCTGCCTGACCTCCATGGCTATCTTGCTGCTCCTGCCCTGCCCCCAGCCCTCTGTTTACATGTGCAGACCCCTACTCCCTCCCTCCTGGCTTGTCTGTTCCATTGTAATGCCCCTGATCCGTCCCTCCTGCCCTTTATGGTCTGTTATGCTGCAGCTTTCTCTCCTGTCTGTCCATTATGGTCAGCTAGCTACCATTGCCTCTTGCCCCTCTGTTCTCTGTTGTCCATGTGCATGGTCCTGTCCCCTCCCTCTTGCTTTCTATGGATTGTTGTCCTGCACTCCCGTCCCGCATGCCCTGTGTGGTGTATTGTGCTGCTGCAAACCCTGATGCCTGCCCTGCAGGGTCAGTTTGGTGCACCTCTCCATGTTCCTCCTGTCCTCTGTTATCCAAGTCCATGTCCCTACCCCATTTCCTTCCATGATCCAATGTACCATACTTGCGAACATTTTGAACTTGGTAAGAGGGAGATTTTGAAAAAAACTGGGGTATTGATTTTCCCCTTTGAGTTACATTGAAAAAAAGGAGATTGTAGACAGGAGACAGATCAAATAAAGCCCATTTGAGCTTAAAAGCATTGGACGTTTCCTGGCTGAATCGGGTCTGTTGGCATGTATGGTTGTACTACCATTGCCTCTTCCTTCTGCCCACAATGGTCTATTACATTGCCCCAGCCTCTCTTGCAAGTCCTGTATTGTTGGTTTGGTGCCCCTGCCCCCCTTTCCACTGCCCTCAATAGTCTGTTGTGCTGCCACGGCCCTTCCTGCCTGCTCAGTGTGGTTAAATTGTTGCCTTTGCACCCTCCTACCTGCCTTCAATTTTCAGAGTCCGTGCCCCTGGCCTCTGCCTCTCAACAGTATCCTAATGAACAACTAAATTGCTAACATTCTATATTTATTACAAAAGTGTGGAACGCCTGACGTCATCTTGATGTAATCAAAACTGTAATACCTAGAGCATTTCCTTTAGAAATTACATATATGAGAGGGTCTTATTGGCATCAAAATTATGGTTAGTGCTCTAAAAGACTAAAATAAGGACATATTTTCTGAGTTTTCAAATAGCGACAAAGCACTTTTAATTTATTTGTTATCTTTATGTTTTTTTATCCAGTTGACCACTTGATTAAATGTTGCACTTAGGGAGAGGATGTGGTGTTACTTCCAGAAATGCAGACTTTGCAACTGGGGAGCCAGGTTGGAGTTTCTGCTTCAGCTCGACATCCTGTCATTCTGGTCAAATCACTTAGTCTCCCCATGTCTACAACCAAAATGAATTTGTTCTTGTGTGATGTAAACAATGCTCATGTAAAGCACTCCAATACCTGACAAGTCTGCACTATATAACACTGCAAAAACACAAAATAATAAGTGTTTTGCACACTTCTGTCATTGGGCTATATTTGGGCTACATCTGGGTGATTTTGGGCTACATTTGGGCTCTTTTGTCTCCGGTGGCCATTTTGGGAGATTTATTTGTTATGAAGTTTCCTAATTTCCTCATGTACTGCAGTCTCCTCAGTAGGAAATGCTTTCAGTTTTTTGCTTTGATTCCATCATGAAGGTATTCAGATATGTCACACATTTGCCATAAATTCTGAAAGTTAGCACTCTAGTTGCTCATTAGATCACTGTAGTAAAACTACTGTTCGCCATGGAAGTCTGCTCCTGGTATTAAAAGTGCATGTTTCAGTCTGCATGTCAGAATTTTTTAATGAAATAGAAGAGGATTTGAGAAGTCACTCAAAATGTGCCCTCATTTTCTTTCTTCAGCATTAATCATAATTTCTATGGCAAAATGAACCCCCTCATTGTGTTCCTTTTTAAATTAAATGTTTTAAGTGTTACCAGTTTATTCCAATCAAGATGGCTTCAGGTGTTCCATACTTTTGTTATAATGAAAACAGTAAGCGCTCTAGTTGTTTTTAAGAACACTCTGGGACATTCTGTCATTGGGCTATACTTGGGCTACATCTGGGTGATATTTGGGCTACATTTAGGCTCTTTTGTCTCTGGTGGCCATCTTGGGAGACTTATTTGTTGTGAAGTTTCCTAATTTCCTCATTTACTACAGTCTCCTCAGTAGGAAATACTTTCAGTTTTTTACTTTGATTCCATCAAGAAGGCATTCAGATGTGTCACACATTTGCCATAAATTCAGAATGTTACCACTCTTTTTGCTCATTAGATCACTGTAGTAAAGCTACTGCTCACCAGGGAAAACTGCTGCTGGTATTGAAAGTGCATGTTTCAGTCTGCATGTCAGAATTTTTTAATGAAATACAAGAGGATTTCAGAAGTCAAAATGTGCCCTAGTTTTTCTTTCTGCAGCACTAATCATACTTGTTATGGAAAAATGAACCCCCTCATTTTGTTCCTTTTTAAATTAAATGTTTTAAGAGTTACCACTTTAATCCAAGCAAGATGGCTTCAGGTGTGCCATACGTTTATCATAAGTAGGAGTGTTAGCGCTCCAGTTGTTCTTTGGAACACTCTGGGAAGCTGCAGTAGAACACAAAGGAATCAACTGACAGTCTCTGCCCTTGTTGGATGTACATGTTTTACTGAGAATGTCAGACTTCATTCTCACATGACTGAGAAAGATAATGTGAATTTACAGAAAATAATCTCTCAGTTTAGCTTATAGATCACCTTCCAAACCTCTGTGGGAAAAGCATGAGAAAATATTTTTCTCTCAATCATGATATCCCAGCAGAAGGCTTTTTCACATGGTGAAATCACCTTAGAACATACCACAATTCCTAAACTGAGTATGGTACCATCAACAAATGATTTATAATGTAACTAAAGTCTTAAAACCTTCTATTAACTGCAATGCTTTTTAATGAGGTGCTATCATGTATATTGGTCCCAAGATGGCTGCCAACACTTCTTGGATGAAGTGCTGACAGCCAATCAGATCTCAGGATGAGATGTGTGGTTAGGCTCCGCCCACATATATATATGATTTTACTTTTGATTTTCTCAGGAACTACTGAACAGATTGACACCAGACCTGCAAAAGGCACTTCCCTGAGCTGAGGACTACCTCTCTGCCAAATTTCAAGTAATTCTGTTCAGCCGTTCGGGCTGTACCTTGGACTAAAGGTCCCTATGGAAAACTGCATGGGGAAAACACGTTTTGGGACCCCCCTTTTTTCTCAGCCCCCGCTTGACGAATCCCCCCGAGACTATCAGGGTAGGAGCGGAGCGGAGCGCCCCACCTATTTTGAAAATTTCGCGAGGATTCGTCAACTGGCGCCAAAGTTATTCCAAATAGAATGTTGCGGATTTCCTATGGAAACACGGTCCTAACTATAACTATCTACTGGCGCTGCCTTGTTCACGATGTTTGTGCACCATTTTTTTCTCAATAAAATACACATCACTTGGTGAATAACATCAAAGAGGGACTCAACTTATAAAATCACCAGCTCTGCTTAGTGCACTTTGGCCGCCATCTTTTAACATGTTCGTTCCTATTCCTTTAACATGTTTTTACATTGTACATTACGCTTATTCCCCTCTCCTCCTTTCGTATTATCTATGCAATCATGTTAGAGTGTGTTACTTCTCTATGAATTTACAGAAAGAGGGAGAGAAGGGAAAAGAAATATATTTTTCACGACCCAATAATTGAAGCTATTTTTTTATATCTCGCAGGAGTACACATCCTTGCACACATTCTTAATAGTTAATTATGGTCGAAACTATCCATACATTTCTACAAAGTTTAGGATTTTTTTCTCCTCTCTTCAAAGTGCAAGTGCAAATGACATTTTTTCTTTTAACGAGTATATTCGGCAAGGGCCTTTTTCATTTCCTTATAACAATTGATAATTTAAAGTGATAGTACATCATTCATGACATGGTCAGTGACATCACTGATGACATCACTGATGAAATGTCCAACTAACTATAATGTCCCTGTAACCTATGGTTTATTCAGTGAATATATATATATATATATATATATATATATATATATATATATATATATATATATATATATATATATATATATATATATATATATATATATATATATATATATATATATTACCTACTGGCGGTCGCCAGTAGGTAGTTATAGTTAGGACCCCTTTTCCATAGGAAAACCTCAACATTCTATTTTGAATAACTTTGGCGCCGGTCGATGAATCCTCGCAAATTTCTCAAAATAGGTGGGGCGCTACGCTCCGCTCCTACCCTGAAAGTCTCGGGGGGATTCGTCAAGCGGGGGCTGAGATAAAAGGGGGGTCCCAAAACGCGTTTTTCCCATGCATTTTTCCATAGGACCTTTAGAACGAGCTACAGCCCGAACGGCTGAACAGAATTACTAGAAATTTGGCAGAGAGGTAGTCCCTAGGTCAAGGAAGTGCCTTTTGTAGGTTTGGTGTAAATCTGTTCAGTAGATTCTGAGAAAATAGCCTTTAAATCAATATATATATCTGAGCCCGCTTACGGTACGCTTACCGTACGCTTACCGTAAGCGTACGGTGGCGTGCGCGAGCGCGATTCTGATTGGCTCTTAGATCTTAGTAAACATTCGAATCGGCCGAAACCAGGAAGCGGCGTCCGCCATTTTGTCTCTCGCATTGAGAGTTATTTCTCAAACTTGATGCCCAAAAACATGTTACGGGGCATTTTTGACAACTCCCTCCCACACAGTCATGTTGAGGGAGTCCCCAAACATCCCCCAAGAGCAAAAACGGTTTTATTTTTTTTTCGGCAATTTCGCCGAGTACGCTTACCGTACGCTTACCGTAAGCGTACGGTAAAAAAAAAAAAAAAAAAAAACACTATCCACACTTACCCCACCCCCTGTGCTTTTGGTGGCCGAAGGCCACCAAATGTACAGGGCTTATTAATAGGTAAAAAAAACTAAATTTTGGCAACATGAAATTATAAAATCGAAATAAAAAAAACACTATCCACATTGACCCCACCCCCTGTGCTTTTGGTGGCCGAAGGCCACCAAATGTACAGGGCTTATTAAAGTTGATAAAAACCGTGCACGGAACGAACTGCGTTAAGTGGGCGCGCACGCCTCGAATGGCGTAAAGTAACTTAGCATTTAAAAAAACGTACAAATTCACTGAAAAAACCATAGGTTTCACACACGTTATAGTTAGGAATTAGCATTTAAAAAACCTTGCAAATTCACTGAAAAAACCATAGGTTTCACACATGTTATAGTTAGCGGAAATTTTACGGATAAAAAACCAGTGAAATTGCCCCGTTATAGTTAGTGCTGGCAACTATAACTCACGCGACCGCAATCTTCTGCTGATGACATATGTGTCTTTATGAAAAAAAAATATTTGTAATATATGTATAGCTAAAAATGTATGGAAGAAGACATGGGCAAATAAGTGTCTAAATACAGTATTAGCATCAGCAGAGGATTGCGGTCGCGTGAGTTATAGTTGCCAGCACTAACTATAACGGGGCAATTTCACTGGTTTTTTATCAGTAAAATTTCCGCTAACTATAACATGTGTGAAACCTATGGTTTTTTCAGTGAATATATATATATATATATATATATATATATATATATATTCAAGCTCCAAACTGTCCCCAGTTAGAGATGCACTCGAGAGGAGACTCGATGTTGAAAGCATTTATTCAGGTAGAAAACTTGCTAAGCACACCCAACTCGAACACTACAGGATGCCGTCTGCACTGACACTGTTAAATTTGAAGTGCATCCATTCAGGATTTTAATTAAGGACACACACTACATAGTCCATAAGACTGTGCGCCTCATTCATTTGAAGAGCCCATTGGAGGGCATTTAACGAGTGGGTGTGTCCTAGCACGAGGTAATGCCGAGCCTCTGAGGAAAGAGTGAAGGGCTCTGAAACGCGTCAGGCTGCAGACGGCATCCTGTAGTGTTCGAGTTGGGTGTGCTGAGCAAGTTTTCTACCTGAATAAATGCTTTCAACAGCGAGTCTCCTCTCGAGTGCATCTCTAACTGGGGACAGTTTGGAGCTTGAATATTTCGCGGCAGTCCCGCCGCGGGAGATGCACCACCCCGTGAGGACTGGGGGCCATGCGCTTGACATACAGACAAGCGCGTATATGGAGAGGGGACTAAGGATATATGACTGAGCAGCACACCGAGGTCCATCCAGGACCTTTATTTTGGACACTGTTAAATTTGAAGTGCATCCATTCAGGATTTTAATTAAGGACACACACTACATAGTCCATAAGACTGTGCGCCTCATTCATTTGAAGAGCCCAATGGAGGGCATTTAACGAGTGGGTGTGTCTTAGCACGAGGTAATGCCGAGCCTCTGAGGAAAGAGCGAAGGGCTCTGAAACGCGTCAGGCTGCAGACGGCATCCTGTAGTGTTCGAGTTGGGTGTGCTGAGCAAGTTTTCTACCTGAATAAATGCTTTCAACAGCGAGTCTCCTCTCGAGTGCATCTCTAACTGGGGACAGTTTGGAGCTTGAATATATATATATATATATATATATACATACATATATATATATATATTATCTACTGGCGGACGCCAGTAGATAGTTATAGTTACAACCTAGTTTCCATAGGAAATCTCAAAGTTCTATTTTGAATAACTTTGGCGCTGGATGACGAATCCTCGCGAAATTTTCAAAACTAATGGGGCGCTCCGTTCAACTCCTACCCTGAAAGTCTCGGGGAGATTCGTCAAGCGGGGGCCGAGAAAAAGGGGGGGTCCCAAAACGCGTTTTCCCCATGTATTTTTCCATAGGACCTTTAGTCGCAGCTACAGCCCGAACGGCTGAACAGAATTACGTGAAATTTGGCAGAGAGGTAGCCATAAGGTCAAGGAAGTGCCTTTTGCAGGTCTGGTGTAAATCTGTTCAGTATTTCCTGAGCTGAGAAAATAGCATTTAAAAGCATATCAATATCTATACGCGCGCACCGTGCGCGCACTGTGCGTGCACCCTGCCGTGCGCGAGCGCAATTCTGATTGGTTGTTAGTTGTCGGTAAAAAATCGAATCGGTCGAAACCAGGAAGTGTCGGCTGCCATTTTGTCTCTCGCAGTCAGAGGGGGTGAAAATAAAAGGTGGAGAACGTGAAAAGGGGGCAGAGTGGACAGTTCCTGACCCCCTAGCCTTGGTCAGGGGGTCACAGAAGGACCCCCAAGCAAAAAACAAAAAATGTTTTTTTTTTTAAATCGCGTGGTGCGCGCACCGTGCGCGCACGGCACGCACTGTGAACCGTGGGTGCTCGGTGCGCGAAGCGCACCGAGCGCCCACAGCGCGCGCACGGTGCACGAAGCCCACCGTGCACGCACCTCGCGATTTAAAAAAAAATAATAATTGTTTGACCCCCTGACCAAGGCTAGGGGGTCAGGAACTGTCCATTCTGCCCCCTTTTCCCGTTCTCCACCTTTTTTTTTCACCCTCTCAGACTGCGAGAGACAAAATGGTGGCCGACACTTCCTGGTTTCGACCAATTCGAATGTTTACCGACATCTAACAACCAATCAGAATTGCGCGCACGGTGAAAAACCTGAAAAAAAATGTATAAATACATAACTTAGCATTTAAAAAACCGTACAAATTCACTGAAAAAACCATAGGTTTCACACACGTTATAGTTACGAATTAGCATTTAAAAAACCTTGCAAATTCACTTAAAAAACCATAGGTTTCACACATGTTATAGTTAGCTGGACATTTCACTTGTAAAAAAACAATGAAATTCCCCCGTTATAGTTAGTGCAGGCAACTATAACTCACGCGACCGCAATCCTCTGCTGATGACGTCAGATATTACATCACTGATGACATATGTGTCTTTATGCAAAATTAATATTTGTAATATATGTATAGCTAAAGATTAATGGAAGAAGACATGGGTAAATAAGTGTCTAAATACAGTGATGTAATATCTGACGTCATCAGAAGAGGATTGCGGTCGCGTGAGTTATAGTTGCCTGCACTAACTATAACGGGGGAATTTCATTGTTTTTTTACGAGTGAAATGTCCAGCTAACTAAAACATGTGTGAAACCTATGGTTTTTTAAGTGAATATATATATATATAAATATAAATCAACACATAATATCAAATTAAACATTTAGTAATAGATATATTTCAACAATATTAGGAAAAGTATTGAGGTCTGCTGATATTAGATATACCATTCCCATTCCATTCTGTGCAACAGTAGGCAATGCATTGGACTTAAGTAGTGAAAGCGTTGTACTTCGGAGGAGTACAATTTGTTATGCTCACTACAGACTCTGCAACAGCAGGGGAATTGTTGGAGTACGGAGGGGTAAAATTTACTGTTCCCACTCCAATCTTTGCACCAGTGAGGAAAATGTTGGACTTCAGAGGGATTAAAATTTGGTTTTCCCACTCCAGTCTGTAAAACATTAGGGAAAGTACTTCACTTCAAACACATAACTTATTTGAATAACCCTATTAATTTACAACAGATATAAAACTCTTAACAATTTAAAATAAATTAAGTATATATAATTCAAAATGTAATTAAACAATTTAAAAGGTTATTAAACATTTTAATTAATTACCATTTTTAAAAACTGTTACTTATTTCTTTACTTATTTAACTTTCCACACTTTACCACCACAAACCTAGCAGCCCACATTTAAAATATAACTAAAATAAATAGGAATAACACAATTAACATAATTAGTATTCTATTAAATATTTAATACATTAATAATTAATTGTAAATTATGTATTACCTAATTAACTTACCACCCTATAACCATACAAATAAAGCTGCTACCACCTAATATATAACTTAAGAAATATAATTAATACAAACTTTACATAATTATCAATCAATTAAATAATAAATAATAAATCAAAAATCCATTGTTAATTAAAAATTACTTAATTACCTGAACACCTTATACCCCTAGACACCCAGCACACCGCACCAAAGATATAACTTTACATTTTGCATAGTTAACCATCAATAGAATATTTAATAACAATTTAATAATTAGTTGTTAGCTAATTATACTTAATTAACTTCCCACTCTATGCCCCTACAAACCTAGCAACCCGTGACAATACTATAAATTACTATTAACAATTAAATTAAAAATTATGAATCCCTAAAAATTACAAACTGTCTTTAAAATTATTATGAACAAATCAATAATAAATCATAAAATTATTATATGAACTAAACACATAAAGATAATTAAACAACAATATTTTTACAGCTTCATTATGTGATATGATATTAACAACAATGATATTCTTGACAACAATTTTACTTACCTGAAAGAGCGATATTCTTGACATTGATACTTCTGAATCACAATTTTTTTGTATCACAATTTTTTTTCAATCTTTCTGTAACTCAATGTTTAAAACTCAATATTTTTAAGGGTTGCCTTGGATATACACATCCCTAGGATGGAGCCCTTTCTTTGTGTTTTAAGACGAGATAGCAAACCTTCATGCGAGTCCTGGTTTCTTTCTTATAAGAGACAGTGCAATTTGTGATATGCAATTTGTGATAGGTATTCTTTGGCACGGACATTGTAATATGACAACAGTGTCAAGTGCATGTTGGCTGAAGGAGTTGCCATCTGTTAGGAGCTCTGCCAGAAATGATGTTGTGGTTTAGATAAAAAATCTCAACTCCATCTGTTCTTGGCTGTGAAGTCAATGTTTTGAGAAATGGAAAGATGTGTCACTTTCCAAGGTCCCAGTTTAAGATGTCTGGCTAACAACATACTATGTCCTATAGGCTGCAGACCAGTTTGCCTGTTATAATTTGCAAGCAAGGTATTGCTGTGCTTTATTCTTGGGTCAACTAGCATTTTCCTGGTATTCCTCATAATTCTAGAACCATATTCAGAAATATCAATCAACTTGCAAAGTATAGGCACAGATTTAAGAAGCCTTTACATTGCCCTTGCATAGCAGATGGACATGCTTCCGTAATGTTTACAAAGCCACACAAGGGCTGATTTGTGCCACCTTGCATGGCTTTGTAAAGAAATATAACTCAATGTGGTTGCTTGCACTGCATTATGTTACATTTACATTTTGGAGGAGTTCCACGGGTGGAACGTGGGCACTCTCATGTATCCACACATGGATGTTAGTGCATTCTCAGATTTACTAAAGCTAGTAAATCTGGGAATGCATTGAAATGCTATGTGTTCTCCAGTGAGGGGTAAGAAGGAGAAATATCTTTATTTCTCCTCGTTATTTCCTCTTTCAATGGTTTCGATTCTGAAGCACACATTGAACGAGAGAAATGCCTCTAAGGATTGTATTTGAACAAGAAGGTATTCCTTCCTGCACAAAACCAATCCAGCATGTAACGCTGGCACTCTTACACTATGGTGCAAGGGAGCCTGCATTGGCCCTAAGCAACACACAATGTGCCAATGCATGGAAGGACAGATCAGGAATGCTCCATATGTTTGTAAATATGGAGCATTTATGCTCTCTTTAACGCAATGCTGTGCAGCAGCTTTGCTCACTACCCTGATGTTGCATGAAATATTAGTAAATGTGCTACTGAGTGTCTGTGGATGCAGAAGAGTTTGGGGTAAAATACAAGATTTTGGCTTTTGACAAAGAGGATATTTTCAATAATAAAGAACTTACATGTCTACAAATTTGTGTATTTAATTCTGTCTACAAATTTGTGCAATATTTTTTTAACTAACCTTATAAAGGCATGTCTTAGCCATACATCAATAAACGTCCTCCTCTGGCTTCACATTGAAGCTAGAATGCCTTTAAAATGGTCTTTTTCACAAACAAAGCACTTCACTTTGGTCCACAAGGTAACTGAAACATAAACCGAACAGACTGGAAAAGACAAAACACTACAGGTGAATCAAGTCAAATTGACTAAAAACCTCTCAATCAAGCATCCTCATATGAAGCACCCAAATGCGGCACTCTTCTTCCTGAAGAGCTCAGACTGAACACAAAATGGGTATTTTTTTTTTTTAAAAGGGCTAAAACACACCAGCTTAAATCTCACCAGAATTCCAAAGGCTGATGATCCCCTGTCTGCCCCTTTTATGCTTTAGCAGTCTGTTGTTACACGTAAAACACACTCTAATGCTAATTTGGAGAAGTTTGCTCTGTAAAAATAGCTATACTAGCTTTCGCTTTAGTTGGTTTCATCCTTTTATAATACATGGGAGTCTGCAATTTTAGAATAAAATGCTGCCTCTAATTACCTTACTATACACAAATTGTGACATCTCTAGTCGCCGGTTAAAATGAAATAACATAGCTGCTAACCTGTAATATTTTGTTACAGTGGAGATCTGGCGTCATAATGTCTTCTGTCTAAGTCAGCAGCCAAGTTGAGAGGCAAGTCATGGACCATAATTGTAGGTGCAGGTAACGAAAACTGGTATTCCATTCTTCTTATCTTTTTTTTTTTCTAAAATAAACTGTGATGAGCCAAAAGGACATATTTTTGCTGTAGTGTAATTACATGAAATTAAAGCAAACTTATGTAAGAGTATACGAAATTTCACAAGGAGTGCCACCCAGCATTTAGTGTTATTTTCTTAGCGTAAAATGCACCCTCACATCCAAAACGGACCAGAGAATGCATTTTGTGTTCTGAAAATAGCGCCATAAGCAACAGAACATGAATAGCAGCAGCAAGCAGCCAGTCGCGCTCAGTAAGGGGCATAGCTACAAGGCGGCAATATAAAATTATTGCCACTTCTGCGTCCGTTTTCGGCCGAAAAGCGGCGATAGCTTTAGCGCTATATCAGCAAGGTCTCGCTATTGCATGAAACCTTGACTTAGCGCTTGAATTCCTAACGCCCATCTTTGCATCTCTAATGAGAGGCAAAGTGGGCTTTCCTCTCCAGGATAACGGGAGAAATGTCGCTAAGCGACATTTCTCCTATTATCAAGCCTCACGCAAAGCAGCATAGCGACAAGAAAAGTAGCGATAACCTCTGTTATCGCTACTTTCCTTACGCCTGCTTTGAAACTGACTTAGCCATGATATCCTAAGGCTAAGTATGTGAGGCCCTATCAGCAAGCTATCGCCAAACTTCTTGGGATTATCGCTGGGCTTCCAGCGATAATCTCACGTTTGGCAGTTAGCGCTAGGATTTTTATCGCTTTTTAGATAAGCATTGCTAATAGCACGCTATCTCAGCGATAAAAATCCATGCTAGCCGGCGATAATTATCCTAGCGCTAAGTGCGCTTAGCGATAATTATCGCCGGTTGTTGCTGATATGCCCCTTAGTTTATTGTTTCTGTGCTCCTGCTGTAAGATTTTGAAGTCAAATTACTCATAATTACAGGAGCAGGCTTAATCACGTAGGGGCAGATTTATATCAAACTTGCGCCACTTTTACGCAGCCGTTGCGTCACTTTTGTGATGCAGCGGCGGCGTAAACCCTGCGCCATGTTGCGCCCCATTTACATCGTGACGCATCTATGGAGATGCGTCACGGTGTAAAGCCCTGCGCCACAAGAAACCTGCGTCAGGTTTCATGTGGGCGTTTCAACTCAGGGGGGGCGTTCCATCGCAGGAACGCCCCTGAAAAGTGACTCAGTGAAATCTATAAGATTTCACTGAGTCACTTTCCCAACGCGGATGTGTCAAAACCCTGCGCCTGCTTGAAGCAGGCGTAAGGCTTGACGCACCATGTTAGGGATAGGAAAGGTTGGAACAGTGCTGGAGTTGCGTCGCGCTTGCGATGCAACTTCAGCACTGCGCCAACCTTACGCTGGCAGATGCGTCACGTATCTGCTTGTCCTTGCGCCACGATGCGCCGCATTGTAAATGCGGCGCATCTGCGGTGGCGCAAGGGCAAACTTGCGTGACGCATCTTCCCTGGCGCATCCATGCTGATTTGCAGGGATGCGCCAGGGAACTTAAATCTGCCCCGTAGTTTTCAGTGATGTGGCAAAAGAGTAACACAAAATTATCAAAATTACTTTCGATTTGCCTCGCTTAATAAACATTTCGCCCATGCCAACATATTTTATGGCAACATGTATATTTTTTTGCATACTAAAGATCCTTACAGCACAAATACAACCACTCTGCTTTTGCTTTTCCTACAGTTCAGTGACATAACATCAAGACAACAAGCATCATCTCGCGCAATTATTGAAAATTTTATATTGATAACAAATAAATTGAGTCCCTATACATAACTATAAAAGTCACTTATATCAAACACATTAACTCATCCTAACAGCAAAGCTTAAAAATACTAAGCCCCTAAACCTCATCAAACATTAAAAATAGACCACATGCAATTTATATAATTACATTTTCCTTTCCAAAAAAATAACCTGTTTCATGGTCAAGCTCGCTGAAAGAAAATACTCCAAATCACACAAAGCTTCTCTATAATAAATACAAGTAAATAAAATAAATAGTAAATGTACATTTAGCGGTATATTAATGCATGACTTATAAAAAATACTTTTTTTTTATATTTAGATGATTACAGTAATTACAAATATAATAAATAGAAGGTGCCAAATGTATCACTTCACAAAAAGGAAAACTGCTATTAAGTTACACAGAGTACAACTACAGCCAAGAAAATGCTTCTACCATAAGTATTAACTGCAAATGTATAAAATATTATTGCTTTGTATGGTATGAGAGGACAACTATTCAAGAAACTGTTGTAATTAACGAAAAGGAGCATAACCACCCCCAAAACGTCACAGAGATAGAAGTGATAGACGTTTTAGAAAACACAAGAGAAGCAAGCACAAGTTCTCAAGAACCCACAACCCAAATACAAAAGAATATTCTACCCCAAGTCCCTAAACATATAACAGGCCAATTACCATCAATACCCACCTTAAAAGGCCTAATAACGTACTAAAAAGGTCACCAGTGACACACCACCTGTTCCTGAAACATACAGGTAGATAGACATAACAACACATCTTACAAAAACACATAGAGAGGAACCCTTCACCTATGTGACACTAATAATAATGAGAAATGAATACTAATATTGTCCACTGCAAATAACTTACTCAAACTATCCCAATGCCAAACCTGGAAGATGGACGGGACATTTAAAATGTGTCCCACTCCATTTCATCAATTATACAGCATATATGGTGACATTCAAAACACCAATATCCCCTTTATCTATACTTTACTATCTAATAAACAATCCAATACCTATATGGAACTACTAAGCCATATAAAACAATGAACAAAAAACTATTACACCCAAAAAATAATATCAGACTTTGAACAAGCTATGACTCATTCTATCCTAAAAGTATACCCCCACATAACCAGACAAGGATGCTATTAGCACTTTAAATAAAGTATAGGGCATCACCTACAGAAATCTCCCAAAATCTACAAAAAAGCCCACTGCAGGAGTTGAATGTACGCCGCCAAGCCAGCAGCATACCGGCCACCGTGTTATGAGAACACGACCAGGCTGGTTGTGTTGTGTCGGTGGTGCCACGGCGCTGCATGATTCTGCTCATAGATTCTGTAGCACATGCTGTCACTGTGGCAGTGCCGCTTGCACATCAATGCATTGTGCAACATGCACTCTGTCATGCATGGCACATAGTGTACACACAACAATGCAAGCAGAGGTGGGGAATATGTGCCGCCATGCTCCCCCCATGATATAAAATGGCATGTGGCCCTGTTTGGGGACCCCTTCCCTGCCTTTCCGCTGACCTTTTCATAGTGGGGTCCTTGCCATGGAAAGCTTTTTCTCTTTTTTTAATTAATGTCCTCATTTAGGAACAATACGTGAGAAGTCTTTAGGCAAATCAAAGGTTTATTCATGGATCCCCGTACACAGATAATGATGCCTTCAGGTTGCTAAGACCTCCGGGGATCCAATGAAACCGGTTGCTAAGGTCCTAAAGGAAGACAGTGTAGAGGGTGAGAGCCCTCACCACCACAGAATGAGCGCACTACCTCCACTCTCAGTTATTTCATATTCATTGGACTTTTATATGTATGATGTCAAATAACAAGATATAATTGTATCAAACCTTATTCTCCCAATCATCCCAATTCCTCCATATTCTGCAACTTTTCCTTGAGAATCTATGAATCCGCCTCACCGAAGCAACTCAATCTAATACTACTGGTGATTGCTGTGTAATCCATTTTAAACAAATTTCATGCCTAGCAAGAAGAAAAAATAAAAATAAAAGAGAGGCCTGTGAATTAGACAAATTATAACTGATGAACTCCTCTGATAGGACTCCAAAGATAACCAGGCTTGGGCTTACCTCGATCTCTCACCCCAGGACCTCCGAAACAATCTTACCTATATCTTACCAGAAGCCCTGGATAGAAGGACACTGACAAATCATGTGCAAGTCATCCATATCGTCAGAGTCACACTTCGGACAAACCTTCCAATGATCACCTCCCAGTTTGGACAATTTCTTCGGGGTGCAGTATGCCCTGTGGAGTGTGAACAGATGGTTCCTCTTAAGATAGGCAGCTTTGAACACATTCCATAAAGTGCGCATCGATACTTGCCATAAGTGAGTTACGTTGATCAAAGGTAGGTCTCTTCTCCAGGACTCCTCCATAGGTACTCAAGGGGGTTCATCCTTAATCAGAAGCCAATACCATTTAGAGACCTCCTTACGTTGGGATAGGGGGCCTCGAAGATAAAGTTCATGTTCTGCATTTGCTTCTCCATATTTATCAAGGTGTGAAGCCCAACTAGATATATGGTAAAACTGAAATCTTGAGAGTCTTTGATGAGTAGAATTATACAGTACATCCCACGGAAGGAGTTTGTTTTCTTGAAGCAATTGGCCCTAGTTCAAAATACCTTCCTCCCATAATACGGAATATAGACTATCTTTTAAGCAGGCTGGAGTACCTGAGCAATTCTAAATGGGGCCCTGCACTGTAATAAGGGACCTTCAGGATCTTCCTAATTTGAAACCAGACTTCACAAGCCGAACTTAGAACCTTTAGTTTAATTTAAGTATTTTGGGTGCCCAAACTTAAAAAGACAACCATCACCCCCTGTGGGGTATTTTTAGACATGGCTAGAAGCAGGGTGGGAAAACAAGATGAATTAAATAGGAGAGGTCTTATGTTCTTCAATTGAAAGGCGAAACAATAAAAGTGGATATCAGGACTAGCTATACCCCCTTTACCTTTGGGCATCTCAGCTTCCTCCATACAATCCTCACACCCTTATTGGCCCAAAGAAAACTATTTATTATCCCTTGTACTTCTTTCAAAGCGGACTGATCAAAGGAAAAAGGAATCTTATTAAAAATGAAAGTGAACTTTGGCAAAATAGACATCTTAATCAAATTGGAGCGGTCCAGGATGGACAATGCAAGACCGCTCCAAGAGCTTAATAACATGACATTTTCTTTCCGTTTTAAGTCTAGATTTACTAAGGCCGTCCTAGTGATATCATGTGTGATTTGTACACCAAGATAATGGATTTGCTGTTTAGTTGGTAAAGTTCCGGCAGGTGTATTCCATGTCATAATCTCTGTTTTTTTAGCATTAATTAAATACCCTGAAACCCTTCCAAAATTCACCAGAAATTTCTCCAGGTAAGGCAAAATAGCAGGAGAATCCCTAGAGAAAACCATCAAGTCATCCGCATACAATGCAACTTTTTTTTCCCAACCCTCCCATCTGAAGGGCGCAAAGATATTCCTAACCCTAATACTACAGGCCAGGGGTTCTATATATAGATAGAATAATAATGGGGAGAGAGGGCATCCCTGTCTCGTCCCCCGTTCTAGCTTGATTGATTTAGAAAGATTGCCATTGACAATCAGTCTGGCAGTGTGCGTTTTATAGATGTTATTAATCACTCTGACAAAGTGGTCACCCAACCCAAACCATTGGATCATATATGTTAAAAAAGGCCAGTTCACTCGGTCAAATGCCTTCGCTGCATCGAAAGCAAAGATCGAGAGGGGCTGATTATGGGTGGTAGCTATATCAATTTCCCCAATTAACTCATGAGTTAGTTCGTGGAGCTGACGGTCCCTAATATATCCCTTCTGATCCGGATGTATCAAAGAACTCATTACCGGGTTCAACCTTCATGCTAGAATTTGTGCAAAAATTTTAAATTCACAATTCAGCAGGGAGATAGGTCTATATGAATCACAGTTCTTTGGGTCTTTGTTTGATTTTAGGATCAGGTAAACAGCAGCTTCATCCCAGGATTTAGGGATTGGATTATTTTTGGAAAAAATCCTGTCAAACAGAATCACAAGAAACAGAGCGATCTCTTCAACCAAGGCCACATAGAATTCATTCAGGATACCATCCGTTCCCGCTGCACTGCCCTTTTTTAGATGTTTCAACACACTCTTAAGTTCTATTAAGTCAATACTCCGATTCAACAATCTGGTTTGACTTTTTGTGAGGTAAGGCAGAGGTATATCCTCAATATAATTCCTAATTTAAGTCTCTGAGACCACTATGTCCTCTTTATACAAGTCCTGGAAAAAAACCTCAAACATTTTAAGATTGTCTGAGGAAATCTCACCTGAATCTACCATGATTACTTCTTTAAATAGATTCCTAGTTTGATTTACCCGGGACTTCCAAGCGAGGAGTTTCCCGCATCCCTCTCCACATTCATAATTGGCTAGCTTGCCGGCCTCCCATTTTTTCCAAGTTATATCATCCTGGTCTATTAATAACTGCTTCTTAGCAGTTAACTCTCTACCTTCCTCCCCATCCAATTGCCAATTCTGGAGAGATTCACACTCAGACCTAGCTCTAGCAATATCCTCTTCCAATTTCCGTATGATCGTTATAGTCTCCTTGTATTTCTTAGCAGACAGACTTATTACAACACCTCTAATGAAAGACTTACAAGCATCCCAGATTACTTCCAATGAGGCATAATTTTTGTTAGTTTAAAAAATAATTTGTGTTTCTTCCTTCAACTGTGCAATTATCAAGGGATCTAGGAGGAAAGGTCCACCTCCTGGTAGATTCACATTTGGACATTTATAGTGCTAAAGCTACAACAAAATGGTCGAAGAGGTGCTCCGGAACGTGTGTAATCGATGTCGTACATTTCAACAATCTTATATCGATCGAGAAAAAATCAATACAGTACTTATTATTATGAAATGTAAAATCCGAAGGGCCACCCAGCCCCTTATATTTCTCCCTCCAGATATCTATCAGTCCTAGGTCCTTCATCAATACTTTCATGAAGGAACCCATTTTTGAGGAGACTACTTTCCCCCCCTCTAGACCTGTCTAAAACTGGGTAGAACTGATAGAATAGTTGGATTGAATCAAATAAGTATAAATAGTGTTTAACGGAGTTTCGTCATCTATATTTGGACCATAATAGCCAGCTAGAGTAAACCACTCCTTTTGGATTTTAACATCACAGATGACCCAACGCCCTTTGAAGTGCACCTTAACCTCCCCTAATGTTGCTCTGGCTGAGTGCTTGATAATAACTGCTACTCCTTTAGTGTAACAGGATTGCGTTGTATGGAAGGAAAAATCAATCCATCTCTGCTTGTCACAGATACATTCCCATTCCTCACAAGTTAAATGAGTCTCCTGAAGGATGATAATATGCAACTTATATTGGCGCAGATATTGGAAGATTCTCCTCTGTCTGCCTAAAACCCTTAGGCCATTAACATTCCACGTTAAGATTTTAATTGCTGTTAAAGACAGGGTTAGGGTTCTAACTGACCTGCCATTGCAGATTTATAAAAATTATAGCCAGCAAGCAAGGTGAGTTGTTTAAGGACCAACCTACTTTTATTTGAAATAGCCTGTCTATTTGACAAATGAGGACTTTTTTTCTTTTTTCCCTAATTTGCTCCACACCCAGAGCAAGAAATAAAAAATTAGCTTCCTCCAGCTGTGCCCCCCCCTCCCTCCCAAGGGAACCCTCCCTGACATTAACCTGAGCTTGATGATGAACCGCCCAGTCGAGTTCACTCCCCTCCCCTCTGGAAATACTTACAAATAGCAGCAACCATCAGCCTCAACCCTGAGCCTTTATTAGATCGTTAAAAGCCCCCACCTCCTTCGGATCTCTGAAGTTAGTCATTTTATTCTTCTGCATTACCTTTAAAAGAGCAGGGAATCTCAATTGCGCTGTCGCACCTAGGGGTCTTAACATTGGGATGAATTTCCCCAGTTCCCATTGTCTGTCTTGGGTAATTCTAGACAAATCCGATCTGATTTAGAAAGACCAGTCTCCCTTAGTATAGGAGCCGGCTTTAGGTGCTTCAGTTAAAACCCGCTCCTTCAAAAGGAAGGTTTTAAAGATAACAAAAATTCTTCTAGGTGTTTTCCTACTGGGATTTTTTGAGAAGGGGTCCCTGTGGATTCTCTGAATATCAGCGTCCAGGTCTAAGGAGTCGATAGTAGGGATAAACTCCTTTAACAGGCCTATAAAAAAACTTTTAATGTTGTCACCCTCCTGATCTTCCGGGACATTACGAACTTTAATGTTATTGCGCCTGCTGTTGTTTTCAAGCGATTCAATTTTATCCAACATAGATTTTTCACTAATTTTTAATGTTTGGATTTCAACCCGATTTGCCTCAACATCCCTATTTAGGGCCTCAACAGAGGCTTCCATCAGACAAATCCTCTCTGTAATGGTGGAAATTTTCACCTCCAACGCTTCACAGGTGTCTTGGATTTTTACCTGATTTTCTTCTGAAATAGCAAACTTACTCCTAATCTCCGAGGAAAGATTTCCTAGCATCTTCATCAACTCAGATTGATTAGATCTATTGGGATCAAGGGGGTTATCAAGGAAGGTGTCAGGAAATGACTGCATGGAAGCCTGGGGTACTTCCTCAGGGCAGATGGTGGGATCCTCAGAACCGTCTCCTAGGACTTGATATCTGTTTGAAATTGGCAAGTCCAGACAAGCCTCCTGTACAGTTGTTGTGTTGTCTCCTATATTGGCCGTCATAGCATCTACCGTTTTCCTGATGAGGGACACAGATTGATGTAACTCCTACCTTTCTAACCGGAGTGTGCTTGCTTGACGGATTTGCTGAGCTGTAGGAAGCATCGTAAAAAACGATCTAAGGGACGGTGTTATTCTCAATTGAGTTGAATCCTTCCGTGGCCATATTGAAGGAGATGCAGAAGATGGCTGAAGTAGTTCAGAGTTAGGAGAGGTCTTTCCCCCTACCTTCCTGCTTGTTTTTTTTGCAACCGCTCTTCCAAGCCCGGAGACTGGCAGGACCGCATTAGAGCTGTCTGAGAATTTCCCGGGACCCAAAGATTTTGTTTCTTAAGGCATACCTACTGGGGGCCTCACCCCCCTTCCCTTCTGTTGGGGTAACTAAACCCGTAATCCGCATTGGTGGACCCCTGGAATCGATGTCAGTATTGGAATTATCCACTGCTATGGGAAGGATTAAAGCTGGCCTATGTGCGATCCCCAGACTCACTTGTTTACTTTTGCCTCTGCCTGCCCCTCCCTTTCGAGGGATATGTTGTGCCAAGGGTAGATCGCTGATAGGCACTTCTTTAGGGCATCTAGGGCTCATGTGAGGGACAGAGGAAGAGACAGTGGTGGTAACTGAGAATGGAGATTTAATAGAGCTAATAATCTTTATAATATATCTACCCTGCCAAGCTTTGTACAGGGCTGAAGGTTTCAACTCTATATCAGCTAAACCCCCTTTTCAGCTCCCTCTATTGAGGTGTTAATCAGTTGGGCCACTCGGTAACAGCAGACACTGCCCAGTGCCCCCTGGAAGGAAATCCTGGCAGCTGCCCGTCTCTCAGTACCAACGCAGCGGGTGGCTTGAAACTGCCGGCCCCCAATACACCATGGGATTGACCCAGGCGATCTGCCACCTCTTTACCTCCGCTCCACCAAAAAACTACAAAAACGCCCAAAGCTCAGATACAGCAGCTCAAATGGGCTGAAACCGAGTGGAAAAGCAAAAACAAAAAGAAAGAGCTCACCCCGCTAGACGCCGACACAAACTTAGCTGGAACCAAATCCACCGAGAAGAGCAAGCCGAGGGCCGGAAACGCCCACCAACTGAAGCCGGCAAGGCAGACTGCTAGGCCTCAACTCCAGCACTGAAGCCGACACCCGCGTCTCCTCCCACCCCCACCAAAGTCCGCCAAACAAGGCACCACCTGCGGAGAAACACCAGGGGGCCGGAGCATGCCGAGGACAGCAGCCAAGGCCAGTAGAGCTTGCACCGGTAAGGAGGCACTTCACGCAAGAAAAGTACTTTTCAGCGAGCGGCTCCAGGGCATTTCCCTCAAAGTAATCCGGAGGCTTGTGGAGTGAGCTCATGGCAGGTCTAACCAGCTGCCATGTTCCCCCACTATCCTCATGGAAAGCTTGTTGCAGGTCATAATCTGCATGGCAGTGCTGCCATCAGCACCGCCGCCACAGACCATCCTTAATTCTCCTCTTTATTTCCTCTTTCCACATGCGCTGCATTCTGTAGCACACATAGAAACAGGAAAATGCCTCTAAGGACTGTCTTTCTGCAGGAAGGTATTCCTTCCTACACCTAAACAATCCTGCCTGTTATCCTGGCACTCTTACACTATGGTGAAAGGGTGCATTGGTGCTAGGTGCCCTGTTGGGATCCAGAATCCTGGTGGTGGTCTTGTGTCAGGCTGGTGGTGGGCCGACCACCAAACTCATAATTAGGCAGTCAGACCGCCGAGGATGTGATGGTCAGACTGCCACCCCAGGTATGGCAGTCTTGGGACTGCCATACTCATATATTATGACTACAGCAGTCTAATGGACTGTCGTAGTCATGGTGAGGGTTCATGGACTGCCATACTGGAGTTTCACGCCCCATATTTTGACTATGGCGGTTAGACTGCCAATGGAACACTGCTACTGTGGGTAAATCCACGATCCCTCAGTTGTGGTGCAGTGGTCTGAGGCTGCAATATGCTGGTGGTGCTGCTGAGGCACTGCCAAGCATATTATGAGTTTCTTCTACGCCACAGTTTTCATGGTGTTTAGCCTGCCATGGAAAGTGTGGGGGTGAGGAAACAAAGTGTCTCTGCACCAGGGGATGCATACAGGGGGTCACATGGTTTGCTCCCCTGTATGCATGCACCCCCAGCTCCTGCACGTCATGGACTGCCATGCAGGAAAGTTCAATGGAGTTCTCTTTGCGGTGCTGGCTAAGGCTCACATATGAGCCTTAGCACAGCACATCCGTGGGACAGCATCCGCAGGTCAGTCTCACCTGGATTCCAGTCGGAATCTGGTGGGTGGTCTCAGTAAAGGTTTTGCAGTGTGGCAGCGGGGCGCTGGGGTGGCGAAAAGCTGCCACACTGCCAAACTCATACATCGAACATCCAATCCATTTCACATTTGACGTTAAAAAGATGATTGCACTAGCCCATGTCCCTGTCACAGAGGTAGCCAACCACTATAACATACTAATAGAAAGCCTCTATTATCAAAACAATGTGGAATGTCTATAACAGAGCCTTGGCACAGGAAGCCAAAACAAACAATGCAGTGGAATGATGGCATGTCTTCCAATCCACGCTAGGCAGAACTCAACCTACACTATACTAATTACTAGAAACACTAAAAAAAAAAAAAAAGCTACCACAACTAATAATAGAACAAATTGTTAGTGAACAAACTAAAAAAAAATATGAAATGCTAAAAAGCAAAGTAAAAGTATTTACAAATAACAAAGAACTAGACTACTTAAAGGTAATAGCCAAATCTATCCTATAAAGTACATATGAACCTACCATAAAGATCAAAAACAACAATACACTTGACCACAAAAATTAAATATAGTATTTTATAAATACTGATATAATTTCATTATTACATCAGGGACTAAATAAAAAAAAAACAATTAAATGACTCACTAATAATACAAAAATATATTAAAATTAGCATTTAAAAAATAATAAATAACACTATTAAACAAACAAACTAACCAACAAACTGAACACATTAAATAAAATAAATGCAACACATATTATTAATAACACAACATTTTACATAATTTAACATAACATTGATATCACTTTTCCCACCCATAGTTAAAATATAAGCAAAGCTCATGATTTTGTAGCTGCAGATCTCTGGCCAAATTCACATAGTACAAAATAATAATCCACCAAGAAATACTTAAACAATGTCCAAAATACCCCCCAAAAAATTTTAAAACGGCATAAACGATCTCTCAAAGCAATCCACAGACTGTAGGTTCCAAATTTTAAAAAAGAACTCCTCCAGGAAACGCAAAAAATAAGGAAATCTATATTTAAAAGTTGGTTTGTAATAAACCGAAACAGATTTACTTGAAAAAAAAAATGGAACATCCAACTTCCCACAGAAACAACTCGGAAACACAAACCTGTAAAATATATTTTTTTAAAACACCCTCCCTTACAAAATACTACAGGCCTGATTACAAATTTGGCGGTCAGATCATCACCGTTGCGTCGGCATCGGATTCACAGCCACCGACTCGGTGGTGTGCCCGCCGTATTGCGTTGTTATCGGAAGGTGGATTGAGTTGGCTTTCCATCAAGCCGACCGCGGTGGTGGGCCCACCTGCCTTGAGTCAGCAGAATTGAAGGGTATGGTTTGTATATTCACCCATTTCCTTTCACTCCCTTCAGTTACCCACATGGCTAACTTTCTCTAGGTCCCACTTGACCCTGAAGAAAACAACCCTGTTGGCGCCAAAATTCAGGTAAGTCCATTTACCTATTGATTGGACTGGGCACATATGGTCCAGGCTCCAGCAATGGGTAAGTACTTGTAGTAGATATTTTTTCACATTTGTCATGCATATGTGTACACTGCAGTCAAAATATACACACTAGCATCGACATATATAAAAAATATACACCGCCGTCAAAGAGACCGCTGCTGGACCAGCGGTCACATGGTAATACAGCGGGCGGGGAACCGCTGCTGCAGCAGTCTTCAAAGGACTGCCATCACTGCAGTAGGGTGGTAAGACAGCTGAACTTGTAATCAGGCCCAAAGTCAGGGAAGGTGTTGGACACTTGAGGGGTAACATATACTATTCCCACTCCACTGCAATGCAACTAAGAGAAAGTGTTGGAACTAAAGGGTAACATTCTCTATTCCCACTTCACGACAAAGCAACTCAGGGAAGGTTTTGGACACTAAGGGGGTGACATTTAACATTCCTCTCCACTACAAACAAAGAGCCTGATTACAAGATCGATGATCCATGGGACTGCTGAACCCGTGGCATTAATCCATGGACCGCACAATCATATTGCAAGTTGGGCTTTTGGACCACCACTGAACCGCTGCTACCACTGGGTTCCTTGATCCCACAGTGGTAGTGCAGCATCGGAGGCAGCAATATGCTGGCGGTGCTGCTGCAGAACCGCCAAACATGTTACGAGTTTTCTCAACACAACCCTTTTAATGGCAGTGAGCCCGCCATGGAAAGGGTGGTGGTGAGAAAACTAACGGGGCCCCACAGGGTCCCCTGTTGCATGTTGCCTCTGTACACGGGTGTGAATGCAGGGAACTCTTGTTGTGCCCCCCTGTATTTTTGCACCCCCTGTTTCTGCACGGACAGAAATGCACAACATTGTGCATTTCCGTCCATGCAGGAATCGGCAGTGGAGCTCCTATGGCGGTGCCTTTCTAAGGCCCTCCTATGTGCCTTAAAAAGGCACTGCCATGGGACCGCCGCCTCAGGACCATCAGACTTGTAATCATGCCCAAAGTCAGGGAAGGTGTTGGTCACTAAAGGGGTGACATTTACTATTTCCACTCCACTGCAAAGCAGCTCAGAGAAAATGTTGGACACTGAAGGGGTGACATTTACTATTCCCATTGCACTGCGAACAAACTCAGGGAAGGGGTTGGACACTGAAGGGATAACATTTACTATTCCTACTCCACTACAAAGCAACTCACAGAATGTGTTGGACACTAAAGAGGTAACATTTACTATTTACACTCCACTACAAAGCAACTCTGAGAAGGTGTTGGACACTAAATGTGTGACATTTCATATTCCCACTCAACTGCAAAGAAACTCAGGGAAGGTGTTGGACACTAAAGGGGTGAAATTTACTATCCCCCCTCCAGTACAAAGCAGGTCAGGGAAGTTGTCGGACACTAAAGGGGTGACATTCAATATTCCCACTTCAATACAAACAAAGTCAAAGAAGATGTTAGACACTGAAGGGGTAAAATTTGTTATTCCCACTACACCACAAACTAAGGGCCTGATTTTGACTTTGGCAGTGCTGCGCTGGCACAGCACCACCAAAGCTGTGCATCGTCCGCCCTCTAGATTATGAGTTCAACTCGTGTCTGGTGGGGTTTTGTTTTGCCGTTCCCATGACGGTGCCCTGAAAATGGGCACCGCACTGGAAATGCAAGAGCAGTTCCAGAACGGCGTGAACTGTGAAGTGCATGCCATGCTGGAACTTGGGGTGCATGCAAACAAAGGGGGCAACTGTTGTCCCCCCTGAATAAATCCCCATGGGGGTAGGGCATAATGCCCTGTAGGGCCTGTGAGAAAGTGCCCTCTTTCTTGCATGGTATGCTCCGACTTTTTGCTGAATTGCTGATGTGCTTTGACTGAGTGTGCCCTGGGCTACTGCCAATCAGGTTCCCAGGGCCTGTGTTCCTTCCCTAAAACTGCATTGGAGCCTAACCCCAATTGGCATCTCTGGCCACATGTCAGCCCCTTGTAAATGGTACCACAGGTACCCAGGGCCCTGTGACCAGAAAAGGCCTCTAAGGGCTGGAGTACTTATTGTGCCACCCTCAGAGGCCCTGTACCCTGACACTCACACACTGCCTTTGCAGATTGTGTGCCTTGGTGCAGAACAAAGTGAAAAGTCGACATGGCACAAATCCCTGTGTGCCATGTCAACAAACCACTGCCCTGGCATACATCAGTCACCCCTCTAGCTGGCTGCCCTATGCCAGTGGTGAGGGTACAGGAACATGAACCCTGCATCCCTACAGTGCCCAAGTCCATTCCTGGGAACTATAAGTGCAGTGCTGCCATTAAGAGTATATGGTGCTGGGAGTTACGAACTCCACAGCACCATAATGGCTACACTGAAGACTGGGAAGTTTGGTATCGCACTTCTCAGCACATTAAACCCACACTGATGGCAGTGTGGGATTTAATGTAAAATGCACGACAGAGGGCATCTTAGAGATGCTCCCTGAAACTTGACCAACTTCCAGTGACCTGACTGAGTGGCTGAGCAGGCTGCCACCGCCAGACATGTTTCTGGACCCCTGGGTCGAGAGCTTGCTGCTCTCGGGGGCCTGAAACAATGCACATCCTGGGATGAGGTGCCAAGCCTCCTCCCCCAGGATGGACAGGGTTCACGAAGGAGATGCTTCAAAGGTATGCTGCCTTTGTGAGCCTCTCCAGACCATTTGCTGCTTTCAGCAACGGGTCCCCACTGGTTCTACCCCTCACTTTGGGCAGGAGAACCTGCGGGAAAAACAAGTGAGGAAGAGAGGTGTGTCCACCTCTGCCAACTCCACCCCTGAGGTGGGGGAGGCGAGGTGAAGCACAACCTCAAGTCCCGGCCATCTTGAGGATGGGGGACGCAGTCAACCAGGGACAGGCTCCTGCCCCACTCCCACTGGAGAGTGGCAGAGTACCATTACCTTTACCTACCTGTAATGCCCCTAAATTTAGTATTTAGGGGCACCCTGAACCTTCCTTCCTCAGATCCAGCAACCACAAGAAAAGAAGAAGAAGAAGAAGAAGAAGGACGAGAAGCCGTGCAGAGCTAACAAGAGGACAATGCCCACTGACTTGGCCCCAGCCCTACAGGCCTGTCTCCCCTCAAACCTGCTCCTGCAAAACCCCGGCGTGTCCAGTGGCCAGCAACCTCAAAAACCCCGGAGGACCTGCCTGCATTCACTTTCCAAGCTGTTTCTCCCGTGAACACCGGACGTGTTTGAACTGCAGCTTCTGGTGCCAGCCAGAAACCGCGAATACAGCCCACTCTGCACCCGCCGAGCCCGGCCCGAGCTTGAGTGGAAAAACACCACGAGGAGGTCCCCCTGGTGATCCTGACCTGAGATCCGGCGACCCCTGACCTGCCTCAAGCCTCCAGATGATGCCTGCAGCCTCAGGCCAGAGGACCCCCCCTTCCGCGACCAGAGCGGGTAAGAACATCCAACGTGCCAAGGCACCCCTGCACCCGACACCCCACGGCCTAGTGTGCCCAACCCAGCGGTGCCTAACCAACCCTCAACATCCCAACTTACCCCTCGGAGCGGTGGTCACTCCTGGAAGATCCTCGTCCCCGAGCCTGCAGGGTTTCTTTGTTCCGGAGAATCTCCATTGAAATCAACAGGGCAACCGACCTCAAAACACCACCCTGCACCCGGCCGCCCTAGTGCACTGAGGGTGCCCCTTTTGCGCTAACCTGGTCCCCAACTAGCCCTGAGCTTTACCCTAGGAGCTTTGCTCCCACAACCCTGTGGCCTGCTTGCCAGCAGCTTCCAACCGGAGTCCCCCTATCATTCATAGTATAACATTGGGCCTCAACTCTCTGCACCCGGCCGCCCGAGCGCCGCTGAGGGTGCAAATAAAGTGCATCACTGACCCTGGGAGACACCTGAGTCTAACCCCAGGACCCTAACTCCAAAGACTGATTACTTACCTGGAAACCGATAACCTCTTTTTCCTCATAGAATAACATTGACACTTTTTCTCCCAAAAAGTTTCCAAGTGTCGACTTTTGAAAACTACAAATATTCCTTAAAAATCAGCCGAATAACCAAAAAGCATTTTCTCAACAGTTTTCAGGAAATGTCCCAGTGCTGAATCTAGGTATATTGCACTGAGTAAGAAAAAGTATTGTTAATATAACTTACCTGCTAAGTGAATTTCCTCCCATAGGATAACATTGGTGATTCTTTGTGAAAAAGTTTGTGTCAACTTTTGAAATGCAATAATATTCTTTCAAAATGATACCTCTAACTAAAACGCATTTACTCACCTGTTTTCAGGAAATGTCCCAGGGCTGAATCCAAGATCCAGCTCTGTGTTAGTAAAAGTAATCTGAAAAGTAATTAACTGCATTTTACTTAAAAAGCCTATTCATTCGAATGTACTATACCTGCAATGTGTTGCAAACTGCTTACTTAAAACTGTAACCAAAACCAGTACAAGTTACACTGCAATTTTGAACTGTGTCCATACAAGTTATTTACTACTGAAAAGTATTTTTATGCTTACCTGTGCCAGGCTTGCTTGGTTCTAGAAATAAAACAACAGTATATTTTTTATACAAACAATTGACCTAGAGTTCAGTTCTTAAGTGTGTGAATTCATTTACTGACTGAGTGTGTACATCAAATGCTTAACACTGTCCTCTGATACTTTCTTACTGGTCGACCAAGCTACCACTCTAGATAGTAAGGTTCTATCTAACTTTAACCTCTTCCAAACCGCTGGAGACTCTTGGACTCTATACACACTGTACCTCACTTTGGTGCAGTATATATAGAGCCAGTTTCTTACAGGGCCCTCTTTGTTTCCCCACTACCAGCCTTTTCATTGTGGGCTCACTGCCATGAAAAGGCTGGCATTGGGCAAACTCGTAATATGCTTGGAGGACCTCGGAGGTCCCACCTTGCATATTGCATACCACTGTCAGCTGCGCCACCGCCAGGGAACGGTGGTACCCTGGTGCAGCCGGTGCATCGTAAGCAGTCTGATTGGCTGCCTCGCAATAAGGTGGCCACAGGACCACCACCCTGCGCCACCACGAGTCCTGCAGTAAAAGACTGGCTAGGGCCACATGAAGTTGTCAAAGGCAGCGTCTTGTGCTACAGGCCACCATGAAGCCACATTGATCAGGATGCATCATTGGGGGTAAAACCTGTTCGAGTTGGGTGGCCAGGAGGGTCGCAAAGATCCTAACTTCCCCATTGATGAGGAATACTGGACAATAATCGGCACATGCTGGTGATGATGGATGGTGTGTTTTGGAGATCACCACTATTGTAGCAATCTCTGCAGGAAAGGCACCCAACTCTTCAATCTCCTTATAGAGGCCTAAAAGTTGTAGGGTCAGGACAATACAAAGCACCCTGTAGTATTCTGTGGGAAAACGATCAGGAGTCTTCCCGGGAGCCACCTCCAACAAGGTGCCCCAACCTCCTAAGGTAAAAAGAGTTTGTCTAATATTATGTTGGTTGGAGAGTGGGAGGGGAGGGGAACATCCTTGAGGAATTAAGCAGAGTAGGCCGCGTCTCTCCCAAAGGGACCGGTGTATAAGTATTGATAATAGCAGGCAAATGCCTGCGTAATCTCAGGGAGGGTATGGAAGGAGTTAACACATTTGTCAACAATTTTCGGCACAATCCTGTTTATTTGCTGGTGGGAGGCTAGCCGAATAGCAGCTTCCCATTCTTGTCTCCGCACCCGTAAACCCTGGCTGTCATGGGATGCCAAAGACGTTTGGCAGATTTCATGGATTGGAGATGCAGCTCTTCACATAGTAGATTCAGTTGTTGGAAGGTATCACCACCGGGATCAGTATTGAGGTTTCTCTCTGGCTGGAGGGCACATGCCTCCAACTAAGTGATATGAAGAGGGAGTAGGTGCACTCCTATACGTACATATGCCCCCTGGTAAACCCTTGTATAGTGGCATTCCTGGCAGCCCAGATGGTGCCAACAGCTCCAATTGAGCCCTTGTTATTGTGAAAGTATGTTTGCAGTTCTTGATTTAAAGCTTGGATGGAAGGCCCAAACCAAGGAGCAGCCTCGCACTGCAGGGTGCTCTTGGCTTCTCACATCGCCACTGCACCTTTGTCCCACAGTGTAAGGCACGGGGACCATAGAGTGACTTACGATGGCAGGTTTGTTGCTGGATAATCGTAGAGTTATAAAGGGTCAATGCACAGCTTCGTTAAAGACTGTCCGCCATGTTGGCTTCACTAGCCACGCTGGTCTTGCAATTTACTTCTGATGTTACTGTGCCTGCTGCCTGAGAGAGCAGCCAAGGTGAAAGGTGGGTCATGTAACATAATAACAGCTACAGTTTAAACAAAGAAAATAGGAACTGGCTTTTTTTCTTCTGATATATATTTATTAACATATTCCCTGCCATATAATAAAGTGTAATAATTTGAATCAGTAAATCAGAGAGCTCATGAATGCTAAAACTGTTTTCCCTATGTACTAAAACTCCTTCAGCAATTTGGAATAGTGTTTCCAAATTCCTACATGTGTTTAAAAATTAATATCAATTTGGTATTTGGAAGAGGTATGTTGTAAGTATCCCCTTCACATTTGTATGCTATGTGTCAATGTTTTGCAACAGAAATCCATTTACAAAACATTAATATTTTACCAACACTTCAAAGGGGAGGCGACCCATTCACAAAAGAGAAAGGGTCCCCTCAGACCTGATCAATTTGTGGATGTAAAACAAAAATGCATTTAAGACAAGGGGCCACTCCTCTTTTTTAAATGCAGTCCCATTTCCTTTAAAGAAAATGGGCTACATTTAATATAGTTTAAAAAAAACGAATTGCAATGCAATGACTGACGTTGGTAGCCTGCTAATCCCAGCAGCCATCATTGCTATGATGGCGCAAATTGTAGTGGGTCACAATTTGCAACCTATCTCATGAATATTCATCAAGTAGATCATACTACTAACCACTATGATTTGTTTTGTTTTTGTGAGCTAATCTATTAGTACACAAGTCGGTTCACAAAAGGCCACACTGGTTGCAAAAATATTGTTCTCAAATTGCGACTAATATTTTGCAACTAGTGTTTAGTACAACTGGACCATTATTCCTTATAATACATTGGCACATTATCACCCTCCCACAAACTTCTTAAATCCTTAGTGTGTTGCTCTTCCATATGAAAGAGATAGGATAATTGCAGACATAATGAATTGATAGTGCAAAACTAAAAAAACGCAGTTAGATATTTGTTGCAAAAGTATTTTAAAATCAGTTTAACTTTAGTCAGATTTTTTTTAATAGCTCTAGCTTAGATTGTGTAGAAAAATGTATAGAGTCCCTCTTTCCTATAGTTACCGAAGGGGAACTACCTTTACAACGCAACTTTTACAACGCTGTGCTATTACAACGCTTTTTTTACAACGCTAAAACTTTTACAACGCATGCTTTTACAACGCGTTCCATTATATGGTAAGTACCTTTACAACGCATATACCTTTACAACGCATTTTGTGGAAATGCTTTTACAACGCATGTATTTACAATGCATGTGTTTACAACGCAAGATGTTATATTGTAAGTACTTTTACAACGCATATACTATTACAACGCATTTTTTTTTGCAAAATATTTATCTTGTTTGTTTTTCTAAATATTATTACTTGGGTAGCATTAAAATTAATACTTGAGTATTTTTTTTTTTTTAATATAGCAATTCTAATTAAAAAAAGGGCAGTAGTTAATAAAAAAATTAATACTTGTGTATTTTTTCTGGTAGAAATGTTTGGTTGGTTAGCAGTAATATAAATACTTGAGTATTAAAATAATTTTAAAAAATGCAATTTTTATTAGAAATAAGTGAGTAGTTTATAAAAATAATAATACTTGAGTATTGTGACTAGTAGAAAAGTTTGTTTTGTTTGGTGATAAAATAATACTTTAGTATTTTTAGTTTCTATAGTAGTTTCAAAAAAGTGAGTAGATAATCAAAATATTAATGCATGTGTATTTTATTATGTAGAAATGTTTAATACTTGAGTTTTTTAAAATTTAATACTTGAACATTTAGTTTAGTGTTTTAAAATATAAAAAATAGATACTTAATAAAAACTTATTTTAAATGTTGAGTATTTATCTACTTAAAAATAAGTTTTCTTAAACATTAAAGAGTATATAATATTTAAATATATAGAAAAATGATTGAGTACCTATTTTTAAGTACTAGAGTATTTTTATCACATATGAAAAGACAAGAGTATTTATATGTTAAAAAGAAAGTGTCCTTTGATAAATAGATGGAAGTGTATTTTTGATTAATTTATTATATAAATAAATTAATAATATATTTAAAAAATTAATATCAACATTAAAAAATATTTACAGTAATAATTATACCAATTTAATATTTTTAAAATTTAGAAATAAGAAATAACAATTATAACTGACTTTTTGAATTTATTTCCCACGGTTTTCCATTGAAGTCTATGAGCGTGTTTGTCCTTTATTTATTTTGGCAGCCTCAGCATATACAGCCCGCGGAACAAGAAAAGAAGGTACAGAAAGTGAAGTAAGAGGAAGTTTGGAAAGAAAAAGACAATAGAGCCAAGGTAAGGAACATATTAAGTAATTTTACATTTATTAAATTACAATATTGGAGATTTAAAAACTTAATTAAAAATAATGACAGGAAACAATTATTTATTTCACAATTTTATTTGATTTATAAAACATGAAAAAAATAAACATATTTTTCATTAATTTTTCAAAGTAAGTTTTATTTTTTAAACAAAATATAAATATTTTATTTACATATATTAACATTTATTTACAGTTGAATGTAAAAAAGTAGTCCGCCATAAATAGAGAAGCACGCGATGACGTAAGGACGTGTGCGTCGACGTAATACGCCATTTTGCAGAGCATCGGAGGAGGAAGCAGCAGGAAGCTGATCTGCGTCCAGGTAGGAAATATTTTCTGTTGATTTTATAGATTAAACCTTTTTAAGGGATACATATATAGTAAGGAAAGAATAAGGGGAGGTTGCTGGAAAACTAATAGATGTTTTAAAAGTTGTTAAACATGTCCACATTAATGTCATTAATACATGCCTATGTCGGGTCGCTGAAAGTAAGTTAGTTATTTTAAAAAAGTATGTAACTCTTTCCAAATAAAAAGTTACGGTTCAGACAGTTGATTTCTTTGTTTCCGAGGATAAAGATGTACTGTCGATCTTCATTTCTTTGTACAAAAATTGTGCGTACTTTAATATTTTGTAAATCTAAAATTGAAATACAAATGAAAATTCAGTTGCAATGTGTATTAAGGAATATGGTTTTATTTCTATTTTATAGTTCGGATTGAGTTTTGGTGATTGGTTTTGACGGAATTTAAATAGGATTTTTTCGAAAATTTGAAAAATGGCGTACCGATAATGATAAATGGTTCGAATACTATGGAACAGTAAATTTTTCAGCATTGGTTTATTTTTGATGAAATGAAGATTTGTTTGAAAAAATGGAAAAAACCCGACTTGTTAATTTGAAAAAAATTTTTAAACAAAAAACTTTGTATGCCAATTGAATCAATGTAATTACTATAATTTTTAGCAAAGCAGGAAAGTAAGCAAATTCATTGTTTTAAAAAGAAAGAATGTTAGAAAGATTTTCGAGGTAGTCTATAGCCACACACAACGAAAACTGTTGTAGAATTGCCAATAGGCTCTCAGACATTTCCCTTGTTTTGACTGTTACTCGTGGGTTTAGACTACCTGCGAGTGTTTGTGCTATTCTCATTTCTTGGAAACTTTGCTCCTTCTTCAAAGTTTCCAAAAAGGAGTAGAAGTTAGGATGTGGTTTTCCAATTGTATGATTGAAGGAGTTATGCCACCCCTCAATGGCATTGTTTGTTTTGGCCTCTCCCTCTAAACAACTCGTGTAGCAGTTCCACCACTCCACATGGAATCGTGGCTTCCTCCTGCGACCCGATCTGCTTAGGTGTCCAATCCATGTGTCCTCAAAATAATTTAGAATGGGTGCCAATTTTTCCTCGTTACTCGTATAATAAACAGATTCTATAATTGCAGTGTAGTACTCGTCCACACTTTCGGGAGGAACAAAACAAAGTGCAGTTAATTTTTTTAGTTCAAACTGTAATTTGCTATCCCGAGAATATTCTGCAACTAGGGATGTTTTTTGTAGTTTACGCCAAAATGCCTGCGAAAAATGGAAGAAACATCCCTGAATTTGGGTATCCGTGTACGTTTTGGTGATCACATTGATCATGCTCAATTCGAAATCGATTATTATTTTTCGAGGACTTGCAGATGTTTTGCTTTTAATCACTGATAAAAGTTCAGTGTATGTTGCAGAAGTCTTATCAGGTAGCAAACTATACACTAAGGGAATTACACTATTGTTAATCTTAGCATGTATAGTGTAAATTTGAGTGAAAGGATGGGGTGTACTTTTAAACGTCCCATCCATCATCCAAATATCACTACTTTCTAACTTAGCAAGGTTACGGGGGGTACTAAAAATTAAAATACGTTTCTGAGGGTTTTCGTTGTCATGCAGAAGGAAAGGTTCATCAGAAAAAGAAATAGAAAGATCATGAGGAATTCTAATGTCAGAGAATGTATGTGGTGTAGACAATTGAATATTACTTGCCTGCTTTTGTCTCTGAATAATTCTTCTCAAATTGGGTATTATAGGCATGTTGCTAGCAACATGACTGGGGACATGCTGTGCAACCTCCCTTAAAATGGATCCTGTAGAATCATTGGAGGTGCTTGCAATAGCTTTCATCTCATTAATTGTCTCTCTGATTTCTACATCCATTGCAGAGGCAGAGTGGTTATGTTCTGTGGTTTTCACAACCAAATTATCAACAGTAACCGCTCTGCCACTGCAATGGGTAGTGTAGTATTGCACGCACCTCCAATGATTTATAGTTAAACTTATTCTTTCCTTACTATATATGTATCCACCATGGTTTAACAGATTTTTGCCCTTCCTGGATTTAATGAAGTTGGCTGCTCCTAGGCTAGACATTATCTGAAAAAAGAAGAAAAGATAAAACATTTAGCTTGATATTTTTTAATATTTGTATACAAAACATAACATGTACTCAATCCTTTCTTTTGCCTACTGATGCATCTTCATGGAGTAAGAATAGCAAATTGTTACCCCTACACTATCCTACACTTACCCTACTGCTGCACCTTCCTGGAGTTAGAATAGTAAATTGATACCACTACACTATCCAACACTTTCCCTACTGATGCACCTTCCTGGAGTTAGAATAGTAAATTGATACCCCTACACTATCCAACACTTTCCCTACTGCTGCACCTTCCTGGAGTTAGAATAGTAAATTAATACCCCTACACTATCCAACACTTTCCCTACTGCAGCACCTTCATGGAGTTAGAATAGTAAATTAATACCCCTACACTATCCAACACTTGCCCTACTGCTGCACCTTCCTGGAGTTAGAATAGTAAATTGATACCCCTACACTATCCAACACTTACCCTACTGCTGCACCTTCCTGGAGTTAGAATAGTAAATTAATACCCCTACACTATCCAACACTTTCCCTACTGCTGCACCTTCCTGGAGTTAGAATAGTAAATTGATACCCCTACACTATCCAACACTTTCCCTACTGATGCACCTTCCTGGAGTTAGAAAAGTAAATTGATACCCCTACACTATCCAACACTTACCCTACTGCTGCACCTTCCTGGAGTTAGAATAGTAAATTGTTACCCCTACACTATCCAACACTTTCCCTACTGCTGCACCTTCCTGGAGTTAGAATAGTAAATTGATACCCCTACACTATCCCACACTTTCCCTACTGCAGCACCTTCATGGAGTTAGAATAGTAAATTGTTACCCCTACACTATCCCACACTTTCCCTACTGATGCACCTTCCTGGAGTTAGAATAGTAAATTGTTACCCCTACACTATCCCACACTTTCCCTACTGATGCACCTTCCTGGAGTTAGAATAGTAAATTGTTACCCCTACACTATCCAACACTTTCCCTACTGATGCACCTTCCTGGAGTTAGAATAGTAAATTGATACCCCTACACTATCCAACACTTTCCCTACTGATGCACCTTCCTGGAGTTAGAATAGTAAATTAATACCCCTACACTATCCAACACTTTCCCTACTGCAGCACCTTCCTGGAGTTAGATTAGTAAATTGATACCCCTACACTATCCCACACTTTCTCTACTGCAGCACCTTCATGGAGTTAGAATAGTAAATTAATACCCCTACACTATCCTACACTTATCCTACTGCTGCACCTTCCTGGAGTTAGAATAGTAAATTAATACCCCTACACTATCCAACACTTACCCTACTGCTGCACCTTCCTGGAGTTAGAATAGTAAATTGATACCCCTACACTATCCCACACTTGCCCTACTGCTGCACCTTCCTGGAGTTAGAATACTAAATTGATACCCCTACACTATCCAATACTTTCCCTACTGCTGCACATTCCTGGAGTTAGAATAGTAAATTGATATCCCTACACTATCCCACACTTTCCCTACTGCAGCACCTTCATGGAGTTAGAATAGTAAATTGTTACCCCTACACTATCCCACACTTTCCCTACTGATGCACCTTCCTGGAGTTAGAATAGTAAATTGTTACCCCTACACTATCCCACACTTTCCCTACTGATGCACCTTCCTGGAGTTAGAATAGTAAATTGTTACCCCTACACTATCCAACACTTTCCCTACTGATGCACCTTCCTGGAGTTAGAATAGTAAATTGATACCCCTACACTATCCAACACTTTCCCTACTGATGCACCTTCCTGGAGTTAGAATAGTAAATTAATACCCCTACACTATCCAACACTTTCCCTACTGCAGCACCTTCCTGGAGTTAGAATAGTAAATTAATACCCCTACACTATCCCACACTTTCTCTACTGCAGCACCTTCATGGAGTTAGAATAGTAAATTAATACCCCTACACTATCCTACACTTATCCAACTGCTGCACCTTCCTGGAGTTAGAATAGTAAATTAATACCCCTACACTATCCAACACTTACCCTACTGCTGCACCTTCCTGGAGTTAGAATAGTAAATTGATACCCCTACACTATCCCACACTTGCCCTACTGCTGCACCTTCCTGGAGTTAGAATACTAAATTGATACCCCTACACTATCCAATACTTTCCCTACTGCTGCACATTCCTGGAGTTAGAATAGTAAATTGATATCCCTACACTATCCCACACTTTCCCTACTGCAGCACCTTCATGGAGTTAGAATAGTAAATTAATACCCCTACACTATCCAACACTTACCCGACTGCTGCACATTCCTGGAGTTAGAATAGTAAATTGATACCCCTACACTTTCCCACACTTTCCCTACTGCAGCACCTTCATGGAGTTAGAATAGTAAATTAATACCCCTACACTATCCAATACTTTCCCAACTTCTGCACCTTCCTGGAGTTAGAATAGTAAATTGATACCCCTACACTATCCAACACTTTCCCTACTGCTGCACCTTCCTGGAGTTAGAATAGTAAATTGATACCCCTACACTATCCCACACTTGCCCTACTGCTGCACCTTACTGGAGTTAGAATAGTAAATTGATACCCCTACACTATCCAATACTTTCCCGACTGCTGCACCTTCATGTAGTTAGAATAGTAAATTAATACCCCTACACTATCCAACACTTACCCAACTGCTGCACCTTCCAGATTTAGGAAAAGAAAATTGTTACCTCTACAGCATGGTACATTTTAAAAATTGTTGCAACTTACAATGTTGGTCTAAATTACCTTTTTTTCCGAATTGGTTTTCTGGCAGACTCTTGTTCAGTGGTATTGGTGAGTCGGTTTGTGTAGACACTTTTGAGGTGATTTGTTGGGGAATGGATAAATAAATGTCTGGAAAAGTGAAAAAAGAAAAAAATTTGAAAACAGAACGATGTTGAGAAATGTGTTTAGTAAAATTATTCCACAAAAATTGCACATGTGATATAAGTTGCTGCACATAACTATTTCCGTAATGAAAAACCATTCTTTAGACATGAAATATAAATCTAAAATTTGAAAATGTAATCATAATTACATTGATTATTTCTTTGAAATTTAGCTATGTGATAGTTAGTCAAATATTTTGAAGGTAAAGAATCCGTGCTGTAAAAAAATACCTTGTTTTTGAGAATTCGCTTTTGTGGATGAGGTGGTAGAGGATGTTTTTCTTTGTTGGCTCAAAATTTTCGTTTTGAGAAAAAAAATCTTTTCTGTTCTGGAAAAAAGGCGATAAAAAGATAATTAACGGTGGGAAGAAATGTAGTACTTGAGTATCTTTAAAATTAAACAGACATACAATATAACTAGTACTACATGATACTGTCCTAATTAAAACACATTACTGTAGTAGAAATAGAGATATGTACCCCTACCCTACACAAAAATATCACTGATGGTGCTCTTTCCTACAGAAGAAATTGAATATTGTTTCTCAAAACTATCCATTAGTTTTCAAATTAGGTACGCTACAGGAGGAATAATTGCAAAAGAAAGGATTAATAATGTATCGTTATAATAAAATGGAAAAGAAAACATACCTTTTCTAGTAGGTTTTTTGTTATCGTGCCTTTATCCTGATGTTTGCTGGAGGTTAAAAGGTTTTTGGGAAAAGATGTTCACTGTTGGAGAAAAAAAAAAAAAATAATTGTTCCTTTGTCAACGTTGATTATAAAAAGAAAATTTTGATTTTTATGCGGTGTGATTGAGTATTAAAAAAAAACACCATTGGCATACATGACTTTATGAAATTTTTACAAATAAATTTTACAAGTAAAACCATGACACAAAAATAACATTTACCTAAACAATTGAGTTTGTCAGTCGTTTACGTGGTGGGGATGTCCAAATAGGTTCAGCTGCTGTGGAATGTAAAAATCTTCCGATTTTCTGGTTGAGGGAAATAAATTACTTGTTTTAATTTTGTGTTTTATTTTATTGATAATATATTGGAAACAGTTCATTTCTTAAGTTTTTATTATTAAGTGAAAAAATATTGTTTGTGGTTTAAGAAAATATATTTTTCTAAAAACTATCGTTTACATATATATTAATAACTTACTAGTAGTTGCTCTGTTGTGAATTCCGTGCTCTCTCTGAGGAGGTCGCAGTGCAGGTGACAGAGGGTCAGCTTATTACGTCTGCTCTCTCTGCTAGTTGATAATCAACTGAGTGCAAAATGGTGTCTCACTTGTATTTATAAGTTTTACTGTGTGTCACTATTAATTTTTTTAAAAACTGCGTTCGTTGTGTTTTTTTTAATGCTTTGTTTTACTGTGGAAAATGATATTTTAAAAATGCTTTTAAAGAAATATTTTTTTCATTCATTTGCCCCGTTTTGGCATCCATTTTGGAACATGTCTTTTGGTATTGTTTACATAGAAACTGTGGTAGGACAAGTTTTATAAGTGAGATGGTTAAAATGGCGCCTATGTGTATGTGTGTTATGTTTTCGTTAGTTTACTTACTTTGCGATCTTTTCATGTTAAAAATGTGTATGTACTGTAATTTATTTTTTCCTTATTATTTAAAAACTTACAAATGTCTTAAAACGGATTTTTATGGGGAAATATGAGTATTGATTTTAATACTCGAGTATTAATTTTAATACCCGAGTATTAATTTGTTACTGCATTTTGGTCGATTTACGTACAGTTCTTCTCCACGTTTTAATACACTTCCCCACCCTAAAACCCCTAATTTCCCTGCATCCCGTGCCAGATTTTATTGTACTTTTTATTTAAAAAAAAAAAAAATCGCGTTGTAATGGTATGCGTTGTAATATACTTCGTTGTAACAGCACTTTTCAGTATTGTAATAGGTTTGGCGTTGTAACAGAATTCGTTGTAAAGTAATGCGTTGGAATAGTACTAGCGTTGTAAAAAATGCGTTGTAAAGGTATGCGTTGTAATAGCATGTGTTGTAACGTCATACATCCGTTACCGAAAGCATGGAAAAAAGAAACATGTTTTCATTAGTACCTCTTTTCCAGTGGTCACTGTCCATTTAGAAAAGCTGGCCAGAAGAAGGAAAACACAGGTTTAGTTGTTCAACTGTAGCCTTAATTAAGCTGCCTGTCCTACAGCGGCCACTCTGGAAGCAGGCATTATGAAGTCAAAATGCAGAAAATTGAAGACTGGTGTATTACTACGATTGTGTGCTCCCATATATTATATATGGGATAAAGTGCAGCATTCTATAAATATTGCAAGTCACTGTGGATTTCCATAATTACATAGAGGAATGAAGAAGAAGGACAGGTTACTTTATGAAGTTATGGAACTCTGAGGTGACTTGCAATAGCCTCATCATGTACAGCAGGACGTACTTTTTTTCTTTATGATACATGGTCACACGATCACCTTTCCCACAAACCACTTAAATTCTTGGTGCAAAGCTCTTTCATATAAAAGAGAGAACATATTTTCAAACATGAAGTATAACAATAGAATCTCTTGATCAGAATAAAACACATCAAAGCAGCTGTTAGATATTTGTCGCAAAAAGATATTAGAAGCAGTTTAATACAAGCTAAATGTTTCCAAAAAGGCACAGTAGAGGTATATAGAAAGATTCTAACTTGTCTATTTTTACCCAAAGAGCACAAACGTATCTTATTATCTCTTGTCATTTGTCAATGTACAGCTAGGAGAACAGAGCAGAGAACAAAAGCAATGTTTTATTTTTCGGTCTTTAAAACTGCTGCTTTAATTATGCTACGTGACCTGACTTGCTTTCCTCTTTGCTTCTGGCTCTGGCAGCAGGTATTTGATGTTGGAAATCAACTGTAATAAGGCCTTAGAGTTGAGTTCTGACGTCATTTCTTTATAATTGGTGACTGTTTCAATCATAAGTCGCTGATTATAATGGAATTAGAGACTGGTCCCATGTACTATATTTTGCTCAACAGAAAAAGGGATCAACAAAAAAGGGATATTTATGGCAACACGTTTGTTTTTTTACACACTAAAGATCATTACAGGAAAGAACATTTCTGCATTGGTTAAGCATTTTTATCTGACTTACATTAAACTAGGTCTAATATCTTTTCACAAAAATTATATATTGCTTTTAGGTGTGTTTCATTTGCACTGCTGCTTTTAATCATCATGTCTACAAAGAGCATAAAAGAGCAAGACACCATTTTTTAACCCTTTTGCCACTAAGAATTGTCCTCCCCAATGCTGAGCCCTTTTTTTCTATTTGGCTTACTTTGTGCTTACAACTCTGCCCATTTTTCCACATAAGGCAAGTGTGTGTCCTTTTTGTGTGTCCTTTTTGTCCAAGATTACACAAATTCTAAAGGTACCCAGGGTTTTTGATTCCCCTAGAGAAGACTGAGAAAATATACAGCTATTTTTGTTGAGAAAAAAGAGGCATCAACAAAAGGTTTGCTCTGCTAAAATAACCATCTTCCCACATTTCAGGAGCAAGTAGAGCTGTATCAGTTTGTTTTTTTACCACAGCCTGGCAACCAAAGCAGTAGCAGCTGACAGTGTGACAGAAATACTTATGCCCTGGGGGTAGCTGAAAACAAATTTCTGCGGACAGCTCTTAAACTATCCCAAAGCACCCCCTTGATTTTCAAATGTTATCTAGGTATAGTCTATTGTTCCCATGGTGGGTCTTAAACCTATATTATCCTGGGTGGGAGTCTGGTCTACCCATGAATTGCTGCATTATAGGGTTGGTTTAAGTGAAAGATTGGGCAGGCAAAAAAGTGGGGCCATTCTATCATGGTTACAACATGTAAAACAGACTCTTTACACTTCGGGTATGTCAAAAATCTGTCTCAACACTACCACCATCACATCATCCTCCATCAAAAAGCGAAAGTCCCGCTACTGGGAACTTGAGGATATGAATCTGAATAGTCACCAAGATCCTGGTGTCTTACTCATCGTTTCCTGGGGTTGAAGCTCTCTTCTGCCTCTGAGGTCTATATGGAATGAATTTACCCAAGTTTTACCAAAGTCCTTTACATTAGGATTAAGTTGGGCACTCTTCACCTATCCTCCTTACAGCAAAATGGAAGGGTAGACTGGAGGGTAGAAACTTTGTCCAGCTTGCAAAGCGAGAGATGAAACTGATAATCATCTGTAGTTCTTTTCCACCAAATCTTCTAAGCAGCGCAAACGCTGGATAGTCCCTCCATGCTGTTCACTTGGAAACAGACATCATAGGGTAGCCCTGAGAATCTGCAGGGTTGATACCACTCCCTTCATAGTTTTCTCAGTTGCAGAATTCAAAGAGACCATCTGGCCGATTTGGTGCGAAATTTTGGTACAAAATTCTTCTGCCATTTGCTCTTACTGTCTAAGGCCCATGCTAGATTGCTGGTGGCCCAGGAACTCTTGTAGACTTGCCCATACTGGACTGGGGCACCCATTACGTTTAACTTTTACACTGAGATCCACATTACTCTGCATTTAAATTTACCTTGTGGCTTTATTGAATGTCATGGAATTTTTAAATTTATAGTGTGCCTTTGTATTTTTATTGTAACAACCCATGTTCTCACTAATTGAACAAATAGGGGCTGATTACAATGTCGGGCGGTCTTGTGTCCACCCGGCACTGTCTCGTAAATGGGATTGACTGACCTCCAGTCAGAGGCACCGACCACTTGATAAGGATGCGACCGAACACTGTTCGATCACATTCCATCATTTTCCTATGGCATTGAGGCCTAGTAAGCATAAGCCAAGAAGGGCATTTTAGCAGATCATAGCAAACCTTTTTCCTTTACCACTTTTGTTTTTCTGACTTTGTTTTTGTTGGCTTTATGACTCTGCAGACTTTAGCACTGCATACCAGTGCTTAAGTGCTTGTGCTCTTTCCTTTAATCATAGCAGAATTGGCTTACACCTTGTTGCAGCATTTTAATTTACTTATAAATCCCTATTAAAGTGGGACAAAAGGTAACCATGGCCTGTAAATTAAATGCTACCAGTGGGCCTGCAGCACTTATTGTGCCACCCGCTCAAGAAGCCCTTAAAAGCTTCCTGCCATTGTAGCCTGTGTGTGCAGCATTACACTGCTATTTTGACCTGGAAAAAGAAACCTTTTACCAGGCCTACACCTTCCTTTTAAATGCATATATGTAACCCCTAGGGTAGTCCCTAGACAGCTTATAGGGCTCGGTGTGTTGTATTTAAAAAGTTAGTCATGTATTTTTAAGTTTTGTGTGTCCTGGTAATGAAAATCTCTCAATTCGATTTTTGCTATAGGCAGGCCTACCTCTCACGTAGGATAACATTGAATTACTTAATTATATTTAATAAGTAATACGTTTTGTTGAGGAGCAGGTAGCGGTAAAGTCAGATTCTAAGCCACAAAATGACAATTTTAGAAAGTAAAAAACGCACAAATGATGGACGAAAGGTGCAACAAATCAAACATTCACCGACAGTCAAGAGATCTCGGTGAAATCCATCATTCTTTAACTATGTGCTTTTTAGAAAGTTGACATTTTCTTGTCCTAACCTTTTGGCACTAGTGGCTTGTCCTTGAGACACATGATTAGATCTAGTTGGCAATTGGTCTTTATGTATTTCTCCCAGAAATACATCCAAAAGATGGTCTGGGGGTTGGCAGGATGTGCCATCCTGCCTTGATAAGGGGGGGTCGGAGCTGTGACCTGTCACACTTGCCCTTACGAAACACAGCCTCAGCTCACACACTAAGGACTTAGCACAAGCCTATTGGTCCTATAGACAGACTGGGAGAGGACAGAGAGGCAAGAAAATCCAGACACTTATATAGGGAGAAGACTCCAGACGTTTCTTCCAATTAAAAGCAGACACAAGGTATAAAAAGGGTACCCTCAAATCCACTCTTCAGCACACCCCTTTACCTGTGGATACTACAGAAGGACTGCCTTACTTATTTAAGCCTGGCCTGCTGTCTGAGATGGAAGACTGGACCTACACCCTTTACCCCAAGATGATGTAACTCCAAGAGTCAGCTGACTTACCTCATGTTCTGAGCTACAGGAACACAACAAGCTCCACAGGTGTCTCTGCAACTGCTCAGCCAACTTGCTGTACTGGACCTGCTTAAGCCCTGCTGGCCTCTGATTGAGTGAGTTCATGAGGTACCACTCAGGTCTTGGACCCTTGGTATGGCATCAGTTGAGCTTTTTCTAAAAGAAAAGGAGAAATCCTGAAGTAATGGGGTCCTTGCGAAACGTACAGGCCCGTTCTCTCCAAGAACCTGTCACTTGCACCGACCACCAATGCCAAGAGTCAGTGAAACCGACTCTTCACTCTACAGTGACCATCAGCGACGACCGGCAACACAAGAACAGCCCCCGCTAATCGACAATGCAAAGCTCCGGCAATGACCATTTGTGACGCCCAGAGAGCTTTTTGCACTACAGCTCTCCCTGCTCCTCGCGGCCTCCACCACCACAAATGGAACACTTCATGTTGGACTTTAGAAGGTAACTTTTTCAGCAGGACTAACCTTGTTGCTGTATCCATCCCCCAGTCCAAACCAATCAGCCTGACCTTCTGACTTTCACCTGTTCTCGCACAGGCAAGTGGCGAGTTGTCCTTTTAGGTGCTATAGTTACCTGAAATCTTTAAAAGTGCATATCTCGGTTTCTAATGAGTGGATTTCTGTCGTTTTGGTGTCAAGTATTTTATTACATGTTTCTCTATTTTCCTAAATTGTTGTGGGATATATCTAATGTTGTGTTTTCACATTAGTACTGTTTGTGTGCTGAATAAATTCTTTACACATTACCTCTAAGTTAAGCCTGACTACTTTTGTGCCAAGGGTTATGAGCAGGTTCATTTGGTGACTTTATGTGGTTCACCCTGACAAAATCAATAACATCAGGGAAGTCTACATGTGTGAATTTGATTGTAGGCCCATATTATGCATGTTGTTATTGATGTACAAATAATATCAATGCACACAAACGTCTAATGTAATTAAAGTGTTATTGATCAGGAGAGGAAGATACACCGCAGTTTATGTATAAGTGGCAGTTCTTGTGGTTGTCAGCATAGCACAAAGAATAAGGTATGCCTGGGGTTATGCAAGAGATTCAGCATTAGTTAACCAAAGGGAAGAACACATGAAGAGCTAGAAGGGTGCCTGTTCTGCAAATATTTGTTAATATGTGGTTTTCACATGTATTTAAGGACCAAGAAGGACTGAACCTTTCTTGCATCATCGGGTAGGTCATTCTCTACTTTGAGGGCACTTCTAGAAAAGGACAAGCAGATGGTGGAGGTTTTCTTGAAGGAAGCGGTTCCTAGTCTTGGCTGTAATTTTGAGCAGAGATTTTTTGAACCTCCACATAAGGTCGGTTTATTTTACAGGTACAGGAGTGGTTAGTCTTAGTACCTTATTGCGTTTTGTTTGAAAGCATTTCTCTCAGCTAACCGTCCCATTCTAGTGTTTAATGCAGGTGTAATGTGTTCATTCCTTGTGGTGTGAGAGAATAGTCTTACAACACTGTATATATTATTTATTCAGGTAGGGCAAGATGCCTTGCTGGGAGACCAATAAGAAGAGAGTTACAAAATTTAAGATGAAATAGGCCAGATGTGCGACCCTCAGTGTTTGCGACTCCAAATTTGCATTTTTTTGCGACTCACAAATTGTGAGTCACAACCACTAATGTACAACAGTGTCTTAGACACTGTTTGCGATTCCCAAATAGATCACAGAGGATCTGCGTCATTAATATTCATGAGGCAGGTCGCATTTTGCGACCCATTGGGAATAGCCAGTACTCAGGGATGGTGACCTGCTGGGGTCAGCAGACCATCATGTCTGTGAAAGTTTTTTCAATAAAGCAGGTTTTGTTTTTAAATGCAGATCATTTTCCTTAAAGGAAAGCATGTAGAAAAAAATAAATAAAAAATAAACATTACAGTTTAATTTTTTATGAGCAGGCAAAGCTCTTAAATAACATTTTCACTGCCAATCACAAAGCTGAAGGGGTCCCCTGGGGACTCCTTACTGTTTGCGAGTGGCTTAACGCTAATTTGAAATTGGCGGTATATGCAAAACAATCTTCAATCCCCCTGCGACTCGCTGTAAGGAAGAGTCGCCCTTGGCATGCTCCTTCATAACAGCGACTTGCAAAACCTATTTTGCAAGACGGTAACAGGTTACGGACTCGCAAAATAGGTTTGGTACATGCTACAACTCATTTGCGCCTGCTAAAAATGTTTGTACATCTGGCAAAAAACTACCAGACCTTGAACAACGTGCTTAATGTTCTCCTTTGATATGAAGTGGGTGCCTGGTCTGAATAAGTATAACTGATGGTAAGCTGACCTAGTTATTAATTTGGCGTGTGGTCCTAATTCAATTGTTTATCAATCATGATCTTAAAGATTTGGCACCGATGACAGTTTTGGGCCTTACCCCTGCATTATGTAAACTCTCAGTCAGTTTTAAGACTAAAGTGTTTTTAGGTCTGGGGAGAGGAGAAGAAATTATTTTGCCACGGGTACAGTTTAATTTTCTTTGTATCACCTCTCCTTAGATAGTATTGAGGCATTGACTAAGGTAATTGATTTACTCAAGTGATTTTTTTATGTTCTCGAGTTCTAAATGATAAGTGTATAAATTGAATAGTATAGGAGCAGTGTAGAACTAAGGGGCAATTCAAACAGTTAAGGAAGGGGTGTACTGAGAATTTTGTTGATTCTGTTCATTTGTGAACCCATTTATTGAGGCATGATGTGAACTAGCTCATCAGATAATTATCGGACACCAAATCTCTTTCTAGGCATTTGCAGAAAATGTTATGGTCAGCGTAACCAAATGTGTATTTGTAAACAGTGTGTTCAACCCTAGGAATTTTTTATCTGAATTACAGATGATACCCAGCGATGCTCATTTTTTGCAAAATCAGATGGATGATAGCTGGAATTACCATTCCAGGATCCGAAAGTGCGACCATGAGGTTAATTACAAGTCTAAGTAGTACGTCCAAGGCATTAGCTCACTGAGCCATTGAAACCAAGCTTACATTGGCAATTGCCGCTGATAAGTCTAATAGGACTAGACTACTGATAATGCCTTCATCTATAACTTGAAGGGTATCTTTCATAAATGTTAGCATAGATTTTTCTATTCTCTGTCCATCCCCAAAACCCGAATGATAATCATTTAATTAGAAGCATTTCATTATAAGATTAAGTTATGGGGCAAATTTATAAGAGTTTGTTACAAATAGGATTCCAGGGATAAGATGGTAGTTTTTGTTTTGGTTGGGGTCAGCCTTCTCATTTTCCTGAATGGGGTTAAAATAGGCAAATACTTTTCTTAATGATAATGGGAACACACCTTGTGAAAGAGACAAGTTTATCATGGAGAGCAAGTATAGAGTGAGGGTCGATTCAGCACCATAACCTGATGGTTTTGTGTTGAAGGATATGTGATCTACTGTTTTGGTGCCATTGGGAGAGAGAGAGAGCACCAGCTGTTGTAAAATTTCATAGCACTAACCTGTTGTACTTGATCCGGAGGGGGCAAGGCAGATCCAGGAGTTGGCCTAACGGCTAGGGCGACTGACCTCGAATCTGGGGAACTGGGTTAGAGTCTCGGTAATGACGCTGAACATCCTGTGATTCTGGGCAAATCACTTAATCTCCCTGTGCCTTACAAAAATGAATGTGTGTCCTCATGTAACATAACTGGTGCTATGTAAAGCGCTCTGATACCCGATTCGTGTCAAGTTCGCGCTAAATAAAACTCTGCCCAAAAAAACCAAAAAAACAAGAAGCAATTCCCAACTGCTTTACCAAACTGCTACCACCTTAGTGCTGCAGTGGCCAGCCAGACATAGCGTAAGGTAGCAAGGCAAAGGGGAATTGAATGAGAAGAGAGAGAATGTTCCAGTCAGAAAGGTTGTCAGCATTGTTTCAGTCTTCTTCCGAGTTTCTAATTCAGTGGTGTTGACTAGCGTTCAGTTTGATGCCTACTTTAGTCCATCTCTATTGGGGAGAGAAGAGCTAATTAGCATACTATGCCCAAACCCCTTACTTATATCGACTCAGCTATTTTTAGACTTTACCTTACCTCTATAGTCGATCTTTTCTTCTGAGTGTCAATTCCTTGGATGGTGCTTGAAATATATGCTCAATGCTGCAATTAACTTTTGCCTGCCTAGTTAAATAAACATACGACAGTCTCACTCATGCTATTGACCAGGGCCGGCTTTAGCACTGGCGGCGCCCTGTGCCACAATGTTTGTTGGTGCCCCCCAATGACCACCGCTGCCACAGATTCCCTCACTACCACCATTTAACAGTGCCCCTCAAGTCTCCATAAACAGTCTCTCAGATTAATGTAGTTTTTTAGCGCCACTCATACCAGTGTGAGGCATCAGAGCTCTGTACATCATACACACATTTAACAGAGACAATCACACGTGTAAAACTGTGTATAGGAAATGTTACATAAGACAGAGAATTTCAAGCTGTAGGAGTCACATGTCATCCATACTGATAGGCAGTGTAGTTTAAAAATACTTGGTCTGGAAAAGCACAAATTCAGAATTTAAAACATAACACTAATTGTTAGGGGTTCTCTTTAATAATAATAATTATTTCTACCCGAATGAACCCTTTTTGCAGAATTAGGTTAAGGAAAGACCGGGCAAAAAAACATGTAGGTCTAATATACACCTTGCAGTTTGCATGCAGCTCTTTGATGACAGTTAATACCTCATTTATCTATATTAGGATTTTAACTTATAAACTGCAAGTAATAAAAAAGATCTCTCTGACAAAAGCAGTAACCCATTGACCTATTAACATTATATGCACTTTGTGATCTGCATGACACACTTTCTCAGCTGCAGCCACATTAACCCTCTGAGCCACCTTAGAAGGAGTCAAACGTTCACTAGACAAAACTCCGTCTCTCTCCAGGAAGAACATTAATCACTGGATTTATCCTGACATTTTTATCGATATCTGAAAATTGCTGGAAGCAAGGAACGCGCGGGGTAGCAGGTGGTTTTCAAGCCATAATGTATTTGCAAACAGGGCTCCCCCACCCCAAGTCAACGCCCGGTGCGGTGGCACCGATCGCACCGCCCTAGAGCCGGCCCTGCTATTATCTGTTGGATCATTCAAGAAACATGTTTCTCTCTAGAAGGAAATAGCATATGAATATAAAATATGACTAAAATATTGTTAGATATTTGTTGAATGCTTGTGAAAAATAAAACCATGAATCGTTGTTAACAGTGTTCTTTTAAAGGTCTTTTTGAAGATTGAGGGCCTCATTTACAGGAAAGTGATTCAGCGGGGTGCGGCAAGCCATTTTGCTGCGCCGCACTGAGGCGCTTTCAAAGCACAGGGATGCCTCATATCTACAATGATATGATGGATCCCTGTGCTCTCCCGTACGCTGGTGCACAATTGGCTGTCATGTGCTGACGCAGGCACATGTGCAAGGGTGCCTGCGTTGCGGGATGATTGCTTTTGTGCAGGAAGGGAAACCTGCCTGCACAAAAACAATCACGAGAGGTGTTTTCCTATTTCTATGTGAGCTGCAAAATTCAGCACACATAGAAAGAGGGAAAAATGAGGAGAAATGAAAACATTTCTCCTCGTTGCACCTCCCTACACCTCCCCTGGGTAGTTATAGCATTCTGACACATTCCCAGCTTTACAATTTCTCATAAATCTGGGAATGTGGCAGAATCAATGGGTGTTGCGTGGTAGCACCCATGTAAAGCCCTTTTAATGCAAGTGCTGCATGAAAAGGTGCCTCATTTACAAGGAAAGGAAAAGTCACGTGCCCTTGTAAATATAGGGCAGCACAATGCGCCCCCCGTGCATCACAAAAAGTAACATACCTGCGGCTCAGGGGGTTTGTAAATAAGCCCCTGCATTTCTTGTACAGGATTCAGCAACATTTACAGCACCCAAGATAACAGGCTCTCTTTCATGTATGTTTTTGAAGATACCTGTGCGCTTCTGAGTTACCATACGCATTGGTCATCAGTCTTCTTCCGATGGTCGGAGATGATACAGACTTGACCATGATGCAGTGAACTTGCATTTCTTCCTTTTGGATGTGTATTCTAATTAACAAGCAATGTGCCAAGGAATGGGCACGGTTTAAATAGTAAGCGATTCCCAAAATGGCTGCTGCTCTTGCTAAACCTTGAAATCTCACTGGAGTGCAGTAATAGAATTACACACTTCAGCAACAAAATGAGTGAACAAAACAATCTGAGTAGCAATATGAAATAAGTGGTGTGAGTAAGAAGGGATGGCTATATGTGTAAGTCAGTATTAAAAGAACATTGAAATGCCATATGCATTTTATATGGTTTTAGAACGTGTAATTATTTGCAATACATTCTATTAGTTATATGTATGTTTATGTGTAAAATATCATTGTCTCTGTGTATTACTTGTGAAATGTTTGGCAATACTTGATATGTCTATGGCTATATATAAGTCGTATGTGTTTGGGTGTAATGTTCATTGCTTCTTCTTGTTCATAGATCTGTTGCATGTGTGTTTTATTTTAACTCATGGAAGATGTTATATTTTGTATGTCCTGAAGAAGGTGGAAATTATAAAGTTAATCCACCGAAAAGTGTCAACGTATTTCTTGTCACATTCTACTGAACATTTGTACATGGTCAATGGAAATAATAAAAGAACAGTGAAAACGTTTGTAGACATGACCTATTTTAAAGGTAACTAAAAGTGTCTGATTTGAGTTTGTCTGATTTGAGTTTCTTCTGTGGTTATGTGACACAAATGAAGGGTGGATAGTGGATGATTAAGTGAGCACTATGAGGAGTGGGAGTAATTGGTTTCTCTTTAATATAGCAAGGGAAGTTCTGGTAGTTTTAATCTATAAGAGACCTCAGCAACAAACACACCCAGAGGATGAGTAGCCTAAACTACCTGCCACCTTGTTTCCTATATCTTTCTTTGCAGTTGCTACTGCCTATGCCTTACTCTTAGATTTGGTTGGGCAATCATTGAAAAAGCGACCACTTTTCCAGGAATACAAACATAACATTTGGTCATATGATCCTTGTCTTTCTTCTTAAGTTAAGCTCTTCTAAGGGCCCCAATTGCCATGGGGTCACTGTCATCTATGATTGTCTTGACTTCAGACTTCTTTTCCCTAATAGTCACTACTTTGTAAACAATTCTTGTCCAATCATGTTGACGTTCAACTATAAATGTGGCTAGTTTCAGTGCTAAATCTAAACGATTTTCATTTTTCACAAGATGCTGGGGGATTGACCACTAGGGCCAAAGGGCCCTTGAGCTCCTCTTCTAATCAATGACAGAAAAGGGAAGCTCTCTTTTCTTCTGGACACTCATTCTAGAACTACGTGGTTGAACAAGGTTAAATAGGTAAGTCCTTGTTTCTCTGTTTAAGACTTAACAGCTCTGTGTCCACTGACTGCAGCAAGGTATGTTTAATCAAACAAATTCTTCATTTTAATTTTAAAGTTTGGGAAGTGTAGGACTTTGCCTTTTTGGTTAAAGTTCCCTAAACCTTTTGCTTTCACCCTAGACCGTTTTCCTGACCTAGAGATGCCAATTTAGATGCTTAGGGTACCTTGCCACTGATGATCAGTGTCAAAGTACAGGAGTTCCCTGTTTAAAAATGTAATGGTGATTGGTTGGCCATGATTGGTATGTCTGCCTTACTAGTAAAAGTCCTTAGTCATGTGCACTGTGTGTGCAAGTGCTAGTAATGGAAGGGTGCACAGAGAAGGGAACCCAGGCCTTTAGTGTAGGGCCTGCGCGCAGAATGCTAAGTTAGCATGTTGTCCTGACAAATGCAACCACTTGTCAGGTCTGACTTTCCCTTTTACACACACATGGGCACCCCTGTGTAGGTCCCAGGTAACCCCTGGGCAGGGTGCAGTGTGGGTAAAAGGCAGATCATAAACTGAGGTGTGTGTTATGTTCTGGCAGTGAAAAACTTTCCATTTCATTTTTCACTGCTGAAAGGCCATTCTGCCCATAGGACAGGATGGGGGAGGCTGGGCGTTGTGTTTGTTAGCCTAGTTTCCTTTCAGATTATAATAGAGAGGTGAAGTTTAGTATGGATGAACTCACAGTGTCATAATGCATCTTTCTGTGAAGGTGGTTTTGTCACTGTGTGTTTATAAACCACTCTTTTAGAAAGTGGCGGGGTTTGTGCTTTGAGCATTTCTGTGTGTTTCTGAAATGTGGATTGTCTTTCTGGAACTTAACGGTGAGAGGAACTGGGAGAGGTCTTGACCCAGGGAGGGGTTGAGATGGCACCAGGCTGCCCTGCATCTGGAGAGTAGGGGGAGGAGAAGCCCAGGAGGTGAAAAGGCCTGGGCTGGTGCTATAAATCAATTGACACATCTCCTGCTGAGTGATTAAGGATCCAGACCCCCAGTATCAAAGGGAGAGAGGTGACACTGGGAGGGAGACACCCAGAACTGATTTAGGGAGGGGTCAGTGACCCATGAGCACATACAAACTTCAAAGACATTAAGGGGTATATCTATGAGAGCTGAAACCCCTGAACGTTGTAATGAAACAGATATGGATTGAGACTGAAAAGGCTTAGACCCATTCTGTGGTCAAGAGGAACTTCTGCTAAAGAAGGAACAACTGAAGAGACTGTGGTGGATAGACCAATCCTTGCTTCGTGATCTGGGGCTGGTCTGTAGTTTGCTGTTCTAACTAAGGAAGAGGCTGTTGGGACAGTGCTTGGAGGCACTGGGTCCCCCTGCTTGAAGAAGACTGTGCTTTGTGCTGTGTCTTGTAACCCCAAGGGTCCGAGGTGAGCAGGCTCCCTGTTCGGAAATACAGGATCATAAAAGGTTCCGGTGAAGTCCCAAGCAACGCAGTGTGCGCGTGCTTTTTGCCACTTGAGACCCTCAGAAGTTGTGCCTTGTGATTGTGGGCACACAGGAGTATGCTAAGTCTCAGACGCGCAGAGTGCATGTCGTGGTGCAGGCCAAGGCATTGGTGAGGAGCATCTGGTCGTGGTGTGCATGAGGAGACAAGGCAAGAGCCGGACGTGCAAGGGTGCATGTCATGGTGCAGTGTTGGTAAAGAGCGCCTGGACCTCGTGTGCACCAAAGGAAGAAGCGAGACTCTGAAGCGCAGTGTGCGTGTCGTGGTGCAGCCAGGGCATTGGTGAAGAGCGCCTGGACATCGTGTGCACCAACGGAATAAGTGAGTCTCGGACGTGCTGGGTGCGTTTCGTGGTGCAGCCCGTGTGTTGGTGAAGAGTGCTTGGACCTCGTAGGCACCAAAAGAAGAAGTGAGTACCCAACGTGCAGGAGTGAGTGTCGTGGTGCAGTCAGGGCGTTAGAGAAGAGCACCTGGACAGCGTGTGAACCGGGAGAAGAGGAGAGGCTTGAACGCACAGGGTGCATGTTGAGGTCTAAGCAGAGTGTTGGTGAAGATCGCCGGATCATCGTGAGCACCAGAGAAGAGGCGAGTCCTGGACACGCGGTGTGCGTGTCGAAGTGCAGCCGGAGGTGCTGGTGAGGAGTGTCTAGTTAGGGTGTGCACCGAATTAAAGTAAATTCTCCACAGTGCTGAGGGCGGATCTTGGGGAGTACTGAGACTGCCGGAGTGAGGGCCAAGTCATTGGGCCCTTGGAGTCAAGTGCAGCTGCCCGGACCAGCAGCCACGGGAGAGCTGAGCCACCGGCCCGAGCCCGCCGCAACCTGCGACGGAGTTGTGGATCAAGGCGCAAGTCACTGACGTCGGGAGGAGAGTGGTATCGCGCCCCCCCCAGGTAACGTGGATCAACACCTAGGGTGGGGTGCAGCCTCGGAGGTACACTCTCTCGGCCTCCCGCTTCAGTCAGCTGCGCGAGCTGTTGCTTCGGCTCAGATCCTGGCCCGTGCAGACCCAAGGTGGGGCAGTAATGGGGCCGGAGTGGGAAACAGTACTTTGTGTATCATCATTTGATTCATAACGCGGGCACTGTTAACGGAGCACGTAAAACTGTCGTATTACACTTTGCATTATTGCTGCTAAAGAACTATCGAACTGTCGTAGGACGCCTGACCTCATTTGTGCCTGACGAACTTTATGCTTAGTGCGCTACACATTGCGTTATTTCTCCATTGCATATTACCTGATTGTAACATGGCGCATCGCATTATTTCTTCAGTGCACAGTATCTGAGTATAACGTGGCGCAGTGTATTATTTCTTCATTGTACCGTACAGGATTGTAGCATAACGCATTGCTTTGTTTCTTCCTGGTACAGGGCATGCTGATGGTGATACGCATTGCATTATTCCTTCAATTGCAAAGTACATGACTGGCGCTACATATGGCATTGTTTCTCTGTTGCACAGTATAAGAGAATATCGTTACGCATTGCAGTATTGTTTCCTTTTGCAACGTGTGTGATTCTAGCACTATGACTTGCCTAACCTTTTTGGAAACGGTTAGAATTGAGCTTAACAGTTGGTTAGAAGCAGTGGTTGGGATTAGAATCTACCAACGCACTGGAATACTACCCATTCTTACATGTTGATTTTGTATTGTATGGTCATATCATATAATTTCTTATATAAAGATTATACTCATTTTATCAATACTCATGTGGAGTCTATTTGTGGTAACATCATGGGATTACTGTGAGCGTGGTTGCACATATTGAACATGCGTGCCTTGAAGATAAGCCTGGCTGCTCGTGCCAAGCTACTAAGGGGGTAAGCAGGGCTATCTCAGACGGTGTCCTTACTTGGCCTTACGTTGAAGCGAGGGGTCGGGACGCACGCCTTCAGTATTTGGTGGCGGCGATAATCGACAGGGACCTCCACTTACAACAGGAAGTAATACAGTACAGGAGCAATTGTAATTGGCCAGGGTGCAACTGTACTCCCGGACAGGAAAGAGTAAAGGACACCTTGGATTGGTCGTCTAGAAAGTATGTTGGCTGGCACATTTAGTAAACAGGAGTTGATTTTAAAAAGTTGCAAATATGGAAATTTGCAATCCTAGTTAATGGAGGACACACTGTGAACCCCATTAAGAAGATCCTTATGCCAGATCCCCATGTGACTGTTTAGCCTGCTGCCAGTCCACCACCCTCTGCTGCCTTCTGTTGATGACTCCTCTGTTTTCTGCTCATTCTTGTCTCTATTTTTGCCTTTCTCTGCTCATTCTCCCCATTATTTTTTGCCTTTCTCTGCGCGCTCTGCCTCTATTTCTGCTTTTCTCAGCTCCTTTCCTGCCTCTATTTTTACCTTTTTCTGCTCGCTTTTGCCTCTGTTTTTGCCTTTTTCTGCTCGTTGTTTGCCTCTATATTTGCCATTTTCTGCTAATTCCTGCCTCTATTTCTGCCTTTTTCTGCCAGTTTCTGCCTCTGTTCTTGCCTATTTCTGCTCGCTTCTGTCTCTATTTTTTGACTTTTTCTGCTAGTTCGTGCCCTTTATTTTTTGATTTTTCTCTTCATGTCTGACTCTATTTTTGCCTTTTTCTGCTGGTATCTGCCCTCTATTTTTCACCTTTTCTGCTCGTCTTTGCCCCATTTCCTCCGTTTTCCTCCTCCCACCATTTCCCTCCTTCTGCCACACAGTGCCCCGCCCTCCCCCAGGACCAACTTGATTGAGACTACAGTGCCAAAGGCAAGCCTGTCTGCGCTTGTCCTCACTTGGACCGCGCCCAGTGCAGGGCCTCTACTGCTACACCACCGTAGAGCTCCTGGCCCTGGACCCCAGACCCCACAACAACAGCTGCTTCACATTCTCTCTGCAATCAACCAGAGGGCCCTTCACCTGCTGCCACTGCTGCTTCTCCTGCTGCACAGAACCACCAGCCCGCACTGGACCCTGTGCCGCTTCCACTCCAAAGACTACGAACAACCTGGAACTCCTCCAATGCATCCTGTTCAACACCTGCTCCCTCTGCAAAGACTAAAGGGAAATTTGGGACAACATCATCACCCTCTGCCCTGACGTTGCTTTCATCACCGAAACATGGCTCAATCCCTCCTCGAACCCCAATATAGCCACTGCCACTTTCGACAAAATGATACACTGAGACCACACCAAATGACAAGGTGGGGGCATCACCATCATCTTTGAGGAAACCATCCGATGCACCGCCACCAATGATGATCCTACACCTCTCATGGAACACCTCAAACTTTGACTAAAGACTGACGCTAAGACCATGATAAGAGACACCCTTTTCTACAGGCCCCTGGAACCCTGAACAGATTTCTGTGATGCCATCTCCAACCTCATTGCCTCCCCTAGCCATCCACTCCCACCACTACATACATGAGTTCTAAATGATAAGTGTATAAATTTAATAGTATAGGAGCAGTGTAGACTAAGGGGCAATCCAAACAGTTGAGGAAGGGGTGTACCGAGAATTTTGTTGATTCTGTTCATTTGTGAAGACATTTATTGAGACATGATGTGAACTCGCTGATCAGATATTGATCGGACACCAAATCTCTTTCTAGGCATTTGCCTAAAATGTTATAGTCAGCGTAACCAAATGTGTACTTGGAAACTGTGTTCATGCCTAGGAATTTTTTATCTGAATTACAGATGCTAAGCAGTGATGCTAAATTTTTTGCAAATTCAGATGGATGATAGCAGGAACTACCATACCGCGATCCGAGAATGCAACCATGAGGTCAATTACAACTCTTCGTAGTACGTGTAAGGCACTAGCTCACTGAGCCATTAAACCAATCTTACATTGGCAATTGTTGCTGATAAGTCTAATAGGACAAGACTACTGATAATGCCTTCATCTATTACTTGAAGTGTATCTTTCATAAATGTTAGCATAGTTATTTCTATGCTATGTCTGTCCCCAACACCCGAATGATAATCATTTAATTAGAAGCATTTCATTATATGAAGATTATGTTGTGGTGCAAATCTCTGAGAGTTTGTAACAAATAGGATTCCAGGGATGCAATGGTAGTTTTTGTTTTGGGTGGGGTCAGTCTTCTGATTTTCCTGAATGGGGTTAAAATAAACAAAGACTTTTCTTAATGATAATGGGAACACACCTTGTGAAAGAGACAAGTTTATCATGGAGAGTAAGTATATAGTGAGGGTCTATTCAGCAAAATAACCTGATGGTTTTGTGCTGAAGGATATAGGAGCAGTTAAGACAAAGCTTTATTCTAGAAATAGTGTTGGAATATAAGCAACATTTAATATTAAAGATCTGCAGTCCTGCAGTTCTACAGTATGCGGTGGATTTTGGATCTGAAATTATGCTGTGTGATTTTAGAGCTTGCCTGAATCTGTATGAGATATCTAGGATCAGCAGAGCTTGGTTTGTTGCTGCCTGTGGGTGAGTTGCAGTATTTCTTTCTATTGCGTTGGGAGCAGTTTCATTTTGTTGTTTCTTGTTGAATTCATTTGGCTGTAAAGGTGATGAAATGCCAGATGTTCCATCTGTAGTTTGGTGACGTGATTTCAGCTGATGGTTCAATTCGATATTAGAATGTTTAGGTAGATTGGAACAAATTTACAGGCTGGGCTTCTCTGGCGTGTGTGTGCACAATAGCAATTTTTGAAAAGGTGCTGGATCAGTTGTGGGTGTGATATTGTAGTATCATGTTCATGTTAATGTTCTGCCATTTTCACTACCTGCTCAGCCAGTGTGAATGTGCTGTGTGAGGCATTGAATGTTGGAATGATGATGCATTTTGGAATGTTGGGTGCCTGTGAGGTGAAGTTGACAGTTGAGAATGGGCTGAGCAGAAGGCAGGCTGCTCCTAACATTAGCAAGTCATGGAAAACGTACAATTAGACAGCCTGCTTGTAAGAGATACATAGTGCTATAAATGTATTTTACACTTGGAAGTATCCAACAGGTATGATAACTGGGGCGTAGGCAAAGCACATTTCATAATATTGTATCAGGATAATATTAATGCATCTAAACTGTCAAACCTCAATAGGGGAACAACACGCATATACATAAGCATGTGCTATAATGGTTTGCATGATAATAACATTATTTCATTGAAAAAAGCATCAATTTTTTAGGTTAGTACTATGAGATAGACGTCTAGGCTCAGATTTACTAACATTTTGTGTCACAGTTGCACCGCTTTTTTTGTGCAAACTTTTTGGGGAATTTACTAAAGCTTGCAAGGCCCGAATTGAAAGGCTTGCATGGCTTTGTAAGAAAAAATAAGGCAACACAGCACAGTGGGCTGCCTTCCATTACTTTGAGTCAAGTAGGCAATACATGGATGTAGCATAAGCGTTCCCGTTCACCCAGCCATGCATTTGTAAGCAAACAAGGGTTTACTAAGGTCTGTAAAATGGTGTTTTAGCCAAATGGTGCACCTATCTAAGGCTGGCTTAAACATGGAGAAATATATTTGTTTCTCCTCATTGGTTCCTCTTTTTCATGCATTCTGCAGCACACATACAAACAGGAATATGCCTCCAAGAATGTTTTTTGGGCAGAAAGGCATCCCTTCCTGAACAAAAACTGTTCAGACCATAATACAGCCCCCCTTGTGTCATGGAGCAAGGGTGTCTGCATTGGTGCTAAGCAATTACAAGTGCATGAGCGCAGGCAGTGAGCTGAACAGCACCATGTCCTTGTAAACATGGCACTGTTAGGCTTTCTCCCATTCACACAATGCAGCACAGCAATTCCCTTGCTGTATTGCATTGTGCTGCGTTGTGTTGCATTGCATGAATGTTTAGTAAATCTGCCACAATATGTTTTAGGATAGAAGCATCAACTGGCAGCTTTATAGTGTCAGACACATGGTGTAAGTTTTCAGGATAGTAGCTTCTCAGAACTGTAGTAGTTGAGGATATCTAAGTGTAAATATCACAGTGAACCATTTTAGATCAGTTAACTTTATGTGCAGACCTGCAAGTTTACTTACTTTTTTTGCAAGAAACTGCTGGAGGTGAGTAATGACACGCTGTCAATCTGGCGAATCGGCACAGCAATGTCATGCTTTACGTCCTGCATGGCTGTTGTGCTGCATTACTCTGCTCTGCCACGTCTCGGCACAATCAAAGATGGCTGCCAGACCTCAATATGATTAGCGTTGTCCCTATTCTTCATCATGGACCATCTTTGGGGCTTCCAAGAATGGTGGCATCTACAAGGGTTCAGTAGTCACAATAAGAGGGCCAGGAGAGATTTATAGACCTGCACGTGTTAACTCCCAACCTATCAATATTGTTCACAAAATAAACACCTGTGGGCATATTATCAAGCCAGGCAATAAAATTATCGCCGCTTTAGCGGCAGAAAACTGCCGCTAAAACGGCGATAATGGGCTTGATAATATGTTCTATGGAATTCCAATTGAAGCCCATGTTAAATGTGAAGGACATCTAACACGGGCTTCAATTGGAATTCCATAGAGCATATTATCAAGCCCATTATCGCCGTTTTAGCTGCAGTTTTCTGCCGCTAAAGCGGCGATAATTTTATCGCCTCACTTGATAATATGCCCCCTGGTTCTTAGAGCAAGAGAATAGAAGAGGAGAAACGAGAACACAGAGCATTATATCTAGCTAAAGGGGGTATTCTTTTTTAATGATGATTTCCCTCACCCAACAGAGGTGGTATGATTCATCATCAGGAATCTCCTTGCACTGTGACGGCTGATCAGACTATGGGCTACAACCCGCTCACAGTGATGGAGGAGCTTTGTAGGTGCATTTTAGAGAGATGGTAATTTCCTATGGTAAGCTAGTGCGTTGTGAGGTAAGCAGTGCATGCAAGTGATGGTGATTAAAACTGACTACAGATTGTGTGAGCAACTTTACTAGTGCACACTTGGGTCAGAATTTAAAAAAGGACACAACAGGAATAAATTAATTCTTCATCATTGAGTCAAAAAGGAGGTCAGCATGTTTCTGCCATGTTAACCTCGACAGAGGTGTATTGGCATTCTTCAGGACCTGTAAATCAAGTGCTACCACTTCAGGAAGTGTTAAGAACTACAAAACCAGACAGTTGTCCGACATCATATCCAACATGGATCCACTGATAGTCAACACGCAATCATCAGGTGAGGTGCTTCAACTCAGCAACCCTGGCGTGGGGCTCAGGGTGCACCCTTATCTGGTACAAGGACCCAACATTCAACCATCCGCTGTTGGGTGTAAAAGGCATCTTCAAGGGGGCCTGCTTGCATACAACTGTATGAAGATGTTAAGCCATTGCTCAAATTGTGGTGGTGTCTGCCTGAGCTTGGCACATACACTTATTTCTGACAGTCTATAACATGCAATTCTGCACCTACCATAAACTGCTCTAAAATGGTTGCCAGTGATATTTACACTTAGATATCCTCGACTACTACAGTTTTGGGAAACTACTATCCTGAACACTTGTACTGTGTGGCTGATGCTACTGAGCTGCCAATTGTTGCTTCTATCCTAAAACATATTGGGGCAGTTTTACTAAAAGTTCATGCAACGCGATGCAATGCAGCAATGTAAGTGGCACTGTCTATTTTTAAGCATGTCAGCAGAATATTAAATCAAAATCAATGTACATTGAAATTAAACTTGAAGCTTCGGGTGGCATAGAGCAGTCCAATTTGACACATTGTTGGAATGTGATGACTAGCAGGTAACAGTGGCACTGCTGTTGGCAGCTCTGGCAGGGACAGTGGGTGGTGCAAGCTGCAGTGGCCTCCAATGAAATACCTTTGGGTGCTGGTACTTATTTTATGCCAAATTTAGAACTGTGTTGAGCCGAATATCGGGGGAGTGAGCAGGATCGGCAGGATTAGATGCTGTTGCTGTGGACAATGGTCTCCGAGCAATGAATCACCCAGAATGTAACCGATCCCCTGCAGCTGTTAGATATGTTAATAAACTGAGAGATGAGATGTACTTTGGCCACCCTTGCTCATCGTATCTGTGGCTTACTTGGAACAGAAAGGGGATAGAGAAATGATGACCCAAACGCCCAAAGCGATCTAAAACTACTTTAAAAACACTGCCTTGCAGGATAAGGCTTGACACAATCGTCTAACTGCAGCTGGAGTTTAAAGAGCTGCTTTCACGGCTGAGTTGAACTGAAACACCAGATGTGGGTTTCGAAGGCGGGAAAAGGATCATTTAAGATGAGGGGAGGGGGGCATGCACGCATGAGAGAGTGGGGGTAAGGGATCATTTATGCTTGACCATGACACTTACATTAAACGTCAAATCGATTCAGGTGATGAGAGTTGTATTGTGCATCAAGAGGTTCTGCGGCACATTTGTTTTAAAAAGTAGCATGTACGGTCTCATCCTTCGCAGGTGCTTTCCCTCATTTTTGGCTGCGTCTGGCAGAGTCCTGGACTGTGCACCCGATTACAAAAGGTATTTACACTTCCCACCTCCCTTGCACGTTAGAGACATCTGCAGTGAAAGGCGGAGAGATGGCTGTGTCACTCACTGCAGGGACGCCCCACAATCGAGGGGTTCATGTGGGGGATTCGTTGGATCATCTGTGATCCCTCCTCTAAAGTACCCTGAACGGGCACACTAACTGTGCAACACTTCTTGCAGGGTGCATAGTAAGTGCACCACGCAAGAGCCTCTTTATCAGTACTCCCACAATGGTAATAAATGCGGCACAAGCGAATGAAGGAATGTGGCCACCCCTGCTTCGTTCACTGGTTGCGCCCAACTTATCATGCCCCCATTCAAATAAGAGAATGAACCTTTTGTACAGACATCAGAAGTGCACCTGCACAATGGCATTACAGAGAGGGGTGCACAAGCACCCCCAGCCCCTTGTATAACAAAGAAGTACTCCAGGTGTGCATGAAGAAGGGGCCAACGCCCTCTTTATCCGGGTCTCCTCTGTAATGTGCCTGGAGGCACGTGTGCCCGTTCTTGCATGAAATTGCTCCAAGCTAGGAAATGGACCCGCGGGAGTGAAACGTGGGGTGACCTGAAAAGTGTAAAATTAAAGTAATGGAATTTATTAAAAAAATATTTCTTAAGTAAAATGTCGGTTCTCATGAGTGGTGCACCTACAACCTGAAGTGGAATCCTCCTGGGGGTGGTAAAATTACTATCATTAAAACTTTGTAATGGTACTTCCAAATTGAGAAATATGTTACGAAGCACTATATAAAACACCATTTCGTATTTGTATTATTATTATTATTTTGCAGAACGTGTACCACAGGTGAACGCCTACAATGGGAATTTAGAAAATGCACTCAAGGAAAATTGTAAATGCTCCGCAGGAAGTTATTGGCCTGCTCTATGCTCTTTCTCAGCAGGAGGAAGGTGCATGTCAGGGAATGGGTGAATGCGACATAGTCACAATGTTATACACTTACAAAGAATATAAAAACAGGATTAGTTTGCTACAGGTCGGATGAAGGGGAAACATTAAAATCATACTACCCATTGAAGACGAAACCAATGTGCACAAACCTCGTTCAAAAAGGAGTGCATTTCAGTTATGTCCCCCTCCCTCCCCCAGTCAGGGCCCTGATAGCCAACTTGAAAATGAATATACATTTTCCAAAGGACGGGCTGGAAATGTGATTATTACCCTGTATGTATAAATAATATTTGCTTTGCAGAAACTATGTCTGATAGATTCTATTTTATCCTGCATAGATTGTATACATCCCAGAAACATATATCCTAAAACCAATATTTAACAGAATGCAGCTGTGACAAAGAGGTGGGGAAACGGAATACGAGTATGACGAAACACGTCACCAATAACTATACCTGGTTATATCACTCAAAAGAAGTGACGACAAACGACAAATGACCCCGAGTAGCTCAAGTCAAGTAATGACACCGTGTACAGTTTTTTATAAATAAGATAGGCAGAGAGAGAGGGAGAGAGGGGCATAGGGGTGTCCAAATATTAACATGAGTGTTCAGGGCATTCTACTCCAGTAATTAAGCTTTCATGTGTATATTTATTAGAAAGAAAGCTTAAGGTTTTAGCGTGTTGAAATCAGTGGGTGTGACCCATTTGTACACTTCAAACAGAGGCGCATAAAAACAGGCTTTTTCCTGCTAAATAATTGGTCATGCATGTCGTATAGGCTAATACTGGGGGTCGCGTTATTGAACTAGCGACACGTGCGTTGATCGAACAAGTGACATGTGAAGGTACCTTGCCCGGACTGGACCAAATGAAAACAGAAAATGTGGGGCGTGGGGTGTTACACGAGACTAGGCCATGTGTTGCTCAGTAATTTCAGAGCTATCTCTGTCTCACATCCGTCGTGACTCCTGCGCGCGTGTACGCATTATATGACTGTTTATAATTAGAAAAACAAAACCGTATGCGTCACAGGAAAAAAACGGAATACACACGTGAGAATATGCTCTCAGCAGTACAGCTTTGAATCTTTTAACGTTAATTTAGCAGACTGACCTTGCTTCAGAAAAGTGGAATAATAGGCTCGCTAATTGCAGGTCGACACAAAGTGGTCAGCTGCACGTGCAGAGCGCTGCACTAACCACGCTAATACCGTTACACGCGATGGGAAATGTGTCACCGACGTCCTCCGCCGTGAGTAATGTGGGGAAAACAACTGTCATTCTCCATTCCTTTCGCACCTACCGGTAATTGGACTGCGGGAGTGAATGGCCATGTAAGCGCCCTTGTAAACAATACCGCAAATAAGAATGGTAATTGGTTACATCTGATTAAATTGTCTGTGACGTTTATTGTATCGTAAGGATATTTTATAGCCCTATCTTACCGTTATAAGGCCCAAGGCACACTGTGGCGCGTGCGGGTATCACCAGTGCATAACTTCAGGTTTTATGTAAAGGTTGGATTTCACCACGGTTACTGTAAGCCCCGCGCACATTACGTAGGGGCGTATAGCACGTACGTACTACAGGTTGCATGAGGCAGTTATATTAGTCAATGGAGTTGAAACAGTTTCCTTAACTAAACGTCAGGATTCATTTATTTACCTCTGCGAGCTCGGCGGCCCCCGGGCGTCGCGACCCAATGTACCTAACTTGTCACTCCGATTACACAAGGCGAGTCTGATGGGAACATAGCCGTGCAGTGGTGTATTCAATGCAACGAGGGACTCTGATGTTAACCTCGCCATTTGTAATGCTTAATACTAAATTATTGTTGGCTTTTCTTTTGTGTTACTTCAGTGAAACTGGGTTTTCCCAACATGAAAATAAAACCTGAGCAGACTGCCTCATTACCAGAGCACGAGTCTTCCGGGGCTTGATTGCGTAAGTTCGAACAGTTTATTTTCGGAATATCTCTTTCCGTGATGCTACTACAGCGATGCTTTTCCTAACCTAGAACGAGACAGTAAACGTCAGCCGAGTAAAAGCACAAATTAGAAACACGAGCTGCCCAACAGTCCAACAGATGTGTTTATTAAAGTGCGCCATCATAAAAACATATTTTTCTGTCTGCCTGAGAACTTTCTTTTTGTAAACCTTGGCAGTAGTAAATAGGTGTGGGGAGGGCTCGGCTCAAGCAGCAGCCGCCCCCGACTGGGAGGACAGGACAGGGTGCAAACCACAGGGGGGCTGAGGGAATGCAGGCGGAGAAGCCACGAGTGAAGAGTCACCCCCTACCCTGCCCGGAAGCAAACATCCCACAATGACACCACACCACACCCAGTACCCACCTCTCCATAACGTGGAAGGGACAGCGTTTGCCAAATATGTTCATGCCTTAAAAAAAACACAAGTACACATCCCAAACATCAGACGGTAATTTACACGTGACACTCAAAGATAGGACTTTTTTTCTCTTACAACTGGTCAGCAGCTGGTAAAGACAGCGTGTAGGTGAAAATATTGTAATTTACAGTATATTCTGGGGTGAAGAGGGGCGCATTTTGGCTTGTGGTATTTATGGACAGTCACCACACTACCACTGTCCGAAGTACCTCACAGAGTTGCGCTCTTCCGTCGAAGTCATCTTCCTGCTCCACGCAAAAATGTTCTGTGATATTGATGAAGCGACGCTCGTCCATAGTCCACACCGAAAGTTTTTTCTCTCCACTTGTTCAGTACATCTCTCTGACTCCGAGACTCCGGCGCTGTCTCTCGCCAGCCTGTCCAAAGGCACTGCCGGTGCAGGTGCACAGCGCACCGCACAAGAGCCAGCAGCATGTCTCCATCCTCGGGTCTCCTCCTCCAGACCCCGGGCCGCTCAGTAGGGACCGACAACGACCGCCTCCACCTCCTTGGACGGCCGCCGGTCCTTCACCAGAAAGTTTATCATCCCCTCCGACTTGATGAGGAGGTTGCAGCCCAGGAAGAAGATGCCGAAGACCACGGTGAGCGAGAGGACGCACATGACAGCGATCTGCACCACGCGCATGATGTACAGGCTGCGCTCGTCGGGCTCTGCGGGCGCCTCGAAGCCGTCCCCGGTCACCAGGGAGGCCTGGGTGCAGCAGCCCCGCAGCACCTGCTCCAGCGCGGAGCTGCCGTTCCCCGGGAGCCCGCTGAGCGTCGTTCCGTTCAGCAGCAGCAGCGTCTCGTTCATGTTGCCCAGAGTCCCGACTCGGAGTGGAACAGGTGGCGAGTCCCGGAGGAGACTAGAGAAGATGTAGTCAAAGGAGCTCCGCCCAGGGCTGGGCCAGCCAGCGGCTCCCAGAGAAGCTCTACCGGAGGAGAGAGCACTGGACGGGAGGTGAACATTGGCGCCGCTCCTTCTGGTGCTCTTTGCCTGTCATCAACAGTGCTGTGAAAGAAAGAGTCTCTCTGCCTCGCAGCCTTTTAGACAGCTATGTGCGAGCATCACTCAAGGGAGGGACTGGGCACGGGGAGTGTGCGTAAAAAGCGCTACGCGGGGAAAGGGCGCCCCCTGGAGATGGTTGATGTAGTATTACCTCACCGGTTAACGAGTTGAGGATATTCTGTAAAATGTGCGTAGTTTAGATGTGCTACTCATCTCAGTAGGGAAACAAGCCAGGAGGTGAGTTTTGTCTTTTTTCTTTTTTCTTTCTTCTTTCTTCTAAATAAATTTTTATTCTGAGCTGCCTCGATAAAGCGCCGGGACACTCCAATGGAGTAGCCGTGCGCTATAAAAATAAATGTATAACATAACATAACATAAATATATTTGAACTTGGTGTAAAAAAAGGCAGGAGTTGTAAGGAAACGTCACAGAGCAGGTTTACCAAGCGATTATGATTTTAAACCAGTCAATTTTTTCACTCAGCGTTTCATGTCTACGAGGATCGGGCTGACCGGATACCAACACTGCTAGTTATTTTTCGACAAAGCCTCGTCATTGACCCCCCTTCGCCTGTAGTGGAGCGGGTCAGTTAGGGCACAGAGAAGCCATGTTCTTAACCAATATTACTTTTCACTTAGTGACCTATACTGGTAATTGACTCTCATGCTGGAGTAAATCCACCTTTTATCTGCCACCTTCTTTATGCTACCTTTCTCTGTATCTATGTGAAATTAGTGTTTACTTTACCTTAACTTACTTAAGCAAGCATTGTACAACCCAACAGATTTGGCTTCCAACTGAAAGTGCCTTGCCATTGAGTGGTGAGTTTGCGTGTGCAGTAATATAAATGGGTGAATGGGTGAGTTCAAGAACGAGATGGATGAATGGATTCTTCCACCTTTATTCACAATAACTCATCATTTATGCACTCAGTGCGTTTTCATTAATTGATGACATGGTATATGTGATATTTTGGATGTATGAATGCAACAATGAGTGCACTACCCTATTTCTTACCCTACACCTCTATTAATATATCCTCTCCCCCCACTCTCTCATTCATCCCAAACCCCATGCCACTACTATGATCTCCACAATAACCCTTTCTAGACTCTCCCCTCCTCTACCCCTCCTTGCATCATCTCATACCTCTTTTACTATTCCAATTTCCCAAAAACAAGCCTTTTTAAACCCTTCCCTCTGACTCTTCCTCCTCCACATCCCTTTTACTCATCCCAAGCCTACCCCGACTGCTATGAGCTCCAAAGCAAACAAAAACAAAGTTCTAAACACTTCCCTCTTCTATCCTTCCACTATCCTTTTCAATCCAAATAACAGACTAACATATCCACCACTCAAATAAATTTCATATTTCACTATACTAATTCACCACCAATCCTTTATGGGTTTCAGAGTAGCGTGCTACTCACCGAAAAAGTGCTTCAACACTTCATCAGGGGTAGCAAGTGCTATTTGAATGCAAACATGTTCCCCTCTTCTATCCTTCCACTATTCTTCTCAATCCAAATAACTGACTAACATATCCACCACTCAAACTACTTTCATATTTCACTATAATAATTCACCACTAATCCTTTATGGGTTCTGGAGTAGTGTGCCACTCGCCAAAAAAGTGCTGCAACACCCCATCTGGGGTAGCAAGTGCTATATAAATGTAAACTTTTTTCCCTCTTCTATCCCTCCACTATTCTTCTCAATCCAAATAACTGACTAACATATCCACCACTCAAATTACTGTCATATTTCACTATACTAATTCAGCACTAATCCTTCATGGGTTCCGGAGTAGCATGCTACTTGCTGAAAAAGTGTTTTGACACCTCGTCAGGGGTAGTAAGTGCTATATAAATGCAATTACAATACAATACACTACAATTCATGAGTCGGGTTATTTAAAATAAGGATGCGACACTGTCAAATGGGATACATATAATGTAATAGTTATGATTTATATATGACCATTATGTTATCAAATTACAAGCAATGAACAAGTGGGTATAGATCTCTCACTAAAAAGTTGCCTTGATGTGAAAGTTTGCCAGAGATACCGATCAGAAAGTTATTTCACAATCAGCCCAATTGTGCCATAAAATATTCAGATTTGTTTTTTTTTGATCTGATGACATTCAAATCCGCGTGCAGTGACATTCAGAGGGACGTATCTTATGATGCAGCTTTCTCTTCTGGCAAATTGTGTTATCTATGTTTTGTGACGTCATAGGACAAAACGAACTTGCCACTTTTTGCAAGTGGGCTTACAAAGTCATTTAGTGCCTCATTAATGCTGTGACCATGGTGAAATTATTGTGAGCCACGTGGACATGAAAAATATGTTTGAGTAATGGCGTAGTTACAAAAGGAGACACCCCCCTCCGCCATGAGGACATTTTAATGAACTTTAGTAGCTTGTTGGAGAATGTGGGTAATAAAAACACCTCCCAATAATCGTATCCAGTCAAAATCTCACTCCACACGTCTTGATTTGTGCAAATTTCGACCCCAAAATGTCGATTACGGTAACGTCCATCTATATCCTTCATTGCTTTGTAAAATGAGTTTATTAAAATGCCTCTATTTAGCACATGCAAAGTATGTGTCATCCAACAAAAGGACACATTCAGACATACAACGCGGGTTCAACACATGCTCTATTGCTTTTAAGAAGGTGCCACAATTTGAAGGATTTTTGGAGAAGGGGAAAGACATTGGGTACAAGTTCTGAGCAACTTTGTATTTATTACATTTTGAGCTAATTCAAGCCCTCATGATGCCTAACAATAATGCACTATGCTTTAAACTTCAGAAACTGCGGCACCAAAAAGAGCCTGAATTCAGTCTGTCGCTGGCTTGCCATGCAAATAGTACCAACAGGAAGTCTGAACAAGACTTGAGAAAGCCGTTTGGTTTTGCACTTCGATCTCGATTTCACGACTTGCAACAACGTTTTCTGTTGAATTCGTACTCTACTCAGTGTGCTCCTCCACTGCAGGAAATAATTGGTAACAGTGACTTAGTGATGGTGTAGCGGACTAGTGTATAACTTACAACATTTGTACATTGTTATTAACCCCTCTCAATAGCAAACATATCCCCCTTCACAACCAGTGTTCTTGTTGCAAGAATGAAAATAGGAGCAATGCTCTGGAAATGTCATCAGCCCATCCTGTGAATCCTATACAATTCTGCAAAACTCTATTTCCTGCACATCCCCATCTCTCCTCTTTCTGTGTGCATACTTTTTGGCAATAGAGTGACTCCCAGCACTGCAGAGTAAGAGAAAGATGAGGGGGAGGTAGGAGGAGCACACAGAGGTAGTGGAAAGGGCATAGCAAGAGAGGGGAAGTAGTTGAAGAAGGGAGGTAGAGCTATAGGCAAGGTAGGGGAGACATAAGGAAAAGAGAAAAGGTGTTAGTTGGAAATAAACTTAACGAGAGGTAGAGAGAAAAAGAGGTAGGTAGAGGAACAGAGGTGGG